>NC_061493.1:6886482-8144062 GCF_022539355.2 Hippoglossus stenolepis
CTCCAGGATTACCAACCCTAGATCTAAATTTGCATGACTGAAGTTCTGTGGGATGACGAAGAACCGGACGGGATGAGCTGCTTGTTGATTGTTGCTTCTAAATGTATGACTCCACTTTTTCATCCTGAGATGTTTGTATTCCCTTTGTTTTTTTTCAGTTTTGCATCAATCACATGTTTGATGGTCATTAACATGCCCACTCGCTCACTGTGAATTCTGCAAACATTATCCTGCAGAATTCTCACATGGGCTCACTAGGACATTCTCCAGACATTTTACAAGAGAGCTGGCATGAAAAACTCAGTAGAATGTCAGGAGACACTGACGGCCCCTCCGGATAATTTCAGGAGAATTACTGGAGTTCAGTGTATGTCTTAAAGCAGCACTGGAGTCAACATGATTAGGTAAATGTTGATACAGCACCAGGAGCGAGAGTCTCACCTGATACGTGAGGTGCATCATCTCATTCCTGCTTACTGTATTATTTCTGGTCAAGTTGGCTGTCAGCAGGTCAAAACGACCCTCAGGCCATCGGGAAGTGTCCCAGCAGGAGATCTGCCACTGTCACGAGGCAGCGATGATTTGCTGTTGTTTCAGTGGCGAGTTAGCCCATTCATCTTTGGCCGTGTACTGTTGCTGTGTCACTTTTCAATGAAAACAAAGATGCAGAAATTCGTAATTTTAAATCAAATTAAATAGTCCATCACACTCGGCCGATCTGCAGAAGATCATGGAGGCTGTAACTGAGTTTCACTGCACAAAAGGTGCTTTTAAAAAAAACATTTAGTCCGTGAGGGGCTAGCCTGCATTTTGATCACTGTGACTAAATCAGTAATGTTATTTTAAATATTCTACAACACAAACTTTTTTTGACTTTTGGTTTTGACTCAATTTAATGATGAAAACAGTTCAGATCAGAGGTTGAATCCCTTTGTTGATTGTGATAAACTATTGCATTGGCAGTTCTAAACATGCTTGTTTTAAATGGGCTGTTTGCTTGGCCTGTGGTCATGCAGGTTGCAACTTTCTGTCTGAAACTGTAAAAGTGACCTGCAGTAATTGAGCCGTGGCAAGAGAAGATGTGCTGCTGGACTCAGTCCACAGAACTCTGAAGCTGCACCCCCGCCGCTGCACAAAGAGGTGTTCACCAGTTTAATCCAAGCACAATCCTGACCTGGAGAATCGGTTGTCGTAGCTGTTGTCATGAATGAACCCGTTGTGAACGCACTGTTGTCATGATCGACAACCTCACTTCTGAATGTATTGTGTGTCCAAATCATACTAAATTCGACACTGCACTTTATTGGGCCCTTCCCAATACACATGTGAAATGGGAAGCCGAAAATTTGAACGGTTCTAAAGATATGCAAGTCACATGCAGACAGGCAAAGTTTTCTGGACTTATTATATAGATTTGTTCACGTCAGTTCAAAGATTTGTCTTCACTGATAATGTAGTTTACTCATTTATTTTGCTTGCATTACATATCAAATGAACCCCAGTATGAACAAGTGGAGGCATCATGATTCATACATAGTGGCTGTGACTGTCTTCAGTTCAGTATGGTACACTGCACACAGGGCTGTTAGCTCAGCAGCCTGTTATCTGACAGAGTCGTCAGACTATGATTGTTTCTGTGGCTGTCACTGTCTTTTAATTAGCTTTTAACAAGAAAGTAACTCACTCTGAATCCCAGACAACAGTGAGCAGCTCCACTGCTGATGGTTTTGTCAGAGGCAACGTTGATTCCGTGTCAGTTCAAAGATTCATTGTTAGAGGTTTGTTGGTACATGTGCAGAACACCTCACTGAGATTCTCCAGTTTACAGATCGCTCGTCGTCTTTCACACAGTATCTGGTTAGATTAACTCTTAGGAGTCCTGGAGGACTCCTTTTTTCTTCCATTTATAAACCACATGATTTTCTTTTACCATGCCATTGTTTTGCCTCGTTTTTCAGCACAACATTTGGGAAAAACAGCAAAAAGACAACACTTTTGATTGAAGTAGATTTTTTTTTAAAATTCAGTCCACCCTTTCTAAACCTGTTCAAAATCGTAAATAATTAACAGGAAATAATTCACACAGAAAATCACTGGTTTCCAATGAGCCGCTAAGCCTTTAATCACTTAATCTGATTCAGACTGTGCTGGGTTTAACTAACCAAGGCTGACTGAAGTGAGTGATAGCAGATTTTTTTTAACCTCACTAAAACCACAATGCAATTGTTAAAAAGCTTAAGCCGAATGCAAAGCTCGGTCCATCAAAAGGAGTGCATCAGCGTTGTTTATGGATGTTATCACCTCCGTCGAAGGGCTGATATAAACAAGATCACTGGAAACTTTTAAAGATGCTGTATAGGTCAGAGAAGAATCCATTACATTTTGGTTGGGATCCGGATCAGGGGGCAGATACAGGGATTTTTTAAAATCACTTTCTTTAAAGTGGCGAGGCGTTTTCTGACATTTTAATGATTCGTCAGGGAAGCATTCCTGGATCTTGATTAAAAAATAAGTTCGATTTAGGGAACTGATATTTATGTGTGTGTAAAATTTGGTACAGCTCGATTGAATGTAGGGGACTTGTGCATATGCACTTTACTGAGTACCATTTTTCCATATTTATGGAAGAGAGCTAATAGGTCTGCGTATGTTAACATTTACCACTTATATAACATAAACTGTTAGACACGTAACTTCTGTTTAACATTATTTACAATCCATTTGGGCCAAATTGTTTAGTTTTATGATGAGACTTTATTGTTGTTGCTTGTTGTGAACAAGATAACACAAAATTTAATAAGCAGAATTTCACGAAACCTGGTGGAAGGATGGGACATGGGCCAAGAAAGGACCCATTACATGTTGTTGTGGATCTGGACAAAGGGACAGATCCAGAAATTTCTTTTCACTTTCTTTAATATTGCAGGACAGTGAATATTTGACATTGTCACCAATTTACCAGGTAATAATCCGTGAATCGTGATTTAAAAAAAACATATTTAAGGAACTAATGTCTGAAATTTGGTGCAACTTGATTGAACGTAAGGAGACTGTTTGTTGGAGGTAAGCAATCTACTGAGTGTAATTTTGTACCAGGTTATTATTTTGTAAATAATGCTTGTGACATCTGCTCCATTATTAGCAATAATTACTCTGAAATGAAGAGTAAGGAAAATATGATGTATTAGTCCAAACCTAATCTACAGCTCAAAGGTTATAGTAGGCTTACAGCTGAAAGAAACTAAGTGATGCTGTGGTGAATCTACTGCATGAAAGTCAAGCAGAACATGTATTTGGAAAGTGCCCTTAGCTTAATCAACTTTCCAAATAAAAGTAGAATCTTTGTAAACTAGGTTGTACTCTCCTTTTCATGCCAAAACGGAGACTTCAAAAGGATGAAACAATCCGCCTTCTAATCTGAGCAGTGCCCGTGAAAGTGGATCATCGCCACATCCCCACATCTGTCCGGGGTCACCGCTGGGGAGCAGGTGTTGGTGCCTCTGTCCTGCCTGCTGATTGGATAGATGGATTAGCTGCCTAACGAGGTGAATTTGTTTAATCTGATAATTGTGCCGACGATGAAAACATATTCAGTAATTCTCTCTCGCCGCTGTTTTTTTCTTTCCTCCTGATTAAAGACACTTTCATTCTGGCGCACACCCACTAACACACGGACACACACACAAATAATGGAACAGTTGTTGTTATGACCAGAAGACAATGCTCTGAGGTGTGCTGGCACACACACTCACACACATACAAAAAAAATACACAGTCCCTTGTGTGTAGGCCCCCTGTGGTATGGTAATGAGCTGCTAATCTCTCTGGTTTACACAGCCAGAATGTGTGTGTGTGTGTGTGTGTGTGAGTTGTGCACATTAAGGTGCACTGTGAAAAAGCCTGAGGAATTCTCTTAGGCCGTCAACCTTCTGCTCTCACTTGGGCGCAGGCTGTCAACACATTAAATTGTGGAATCTATGCGTGTGTGTGTGTGCGCTTGTGTGTGACAGAGGGAGAGAAATAGAAAGTGAAAACTCGACAATAACACACCGTAAAGGCGAAAAAGAGAAGAAATTAAGCTGGAGTCGGGAAGCAACAGGGTGGAGGCAGCATCAGCACATTTGTTTACTTCGCTTGTAAATGTACGATTTCTTCATCTGATCTGGAAATCCTGACTCCCCATAACTCTCTCCTCTGTGTTTTTTTTTTGTGTTTTGATGCTGCATTGGAGCGCACGTGTGTGTGTGTATGTGTGTGCGTGCATGTTTATTTATTATGCCGAAGTCACATCACTAATTAGTCCCTGGGAGAAGCCCGAGGCCATTTGCAAAATCCCACTGATTAAAAACAAGTCCAAATCCAACCTTGTGTCGCATGCATACACACACACACACACACACACACACACACACACACACACACACACACACACACACACACACACACACACACACACACAAATCTACACACTCGCAATTTGCACTCACACACATCCATGTATGCTGAGGAAAGCTACTTACTGTCAAGGCAGGAACATGTGTGGGCGAGTGTTTGCGAAACAGAGCACACACATGCATGTTGAACGGCTGTTGAACGGGTGCTAGAGAGCTGTCAGTTGTTAAGGCCAGTTTAATATTTAAACTCGCCATCTAAAGTTATCATGCCCCAGGGTGGCTCCTGTCACATAGGAAACACACTCACACACACACACACACACACACACACACACACACACACACACGCAAAAACACACACGCAAAAACACACACACACCCTCGGAAGTGCACGCTCAAAGCCTTCAGGAGCTTCAGCTTGTCACAAATCACACTCAAGATGTCAAGGGCATCGTAGCATTAGCAAGTGTGACAGACAGAGGCAGGGAGACAGACGCATACAAAACATAATAACACAGAGAGAGGGGCGCCTCCAAAATATTTTTTTTATCTTAATTTTGAATTTATGTTTACATTTTGCACGTTGCACAACCTACTGGAGCCAACAAATTAAAGCCGTACTGATTAATCGCATTTGAATTTTAATTCAAGGAAAAGAGGGAGGGCGGATGGTTGAGGCAGAGGAGTAGAAGGAGGAGCAGAGAAGGAGGAAATAAGTGACAGCATAGGGAGAAGGTGAAGGGAGCGAGGGAAGATGGGAGACGGAGGGAGGGGGAGGAAGAGGAGGAGGGAGATTGTGATAAATTGCTTTGAACTTTAATGGACGTCTCAGATGCTCCTCCAGTGATGTGTTCGGACAATACACAACATTACTGGCACACGTGAGGGCTGATTGTAGCTGACAGCCAAAGAGGCCTGTCCCCATCGACCTAGAACAAACACACTCACACACACACAGATGTGCACACACGCTGCATGATAGCTTTCCAAAAGTCAACTGAAGGAAGGAGGCAGGGAGGGTAGTAGAAAATGCAGACGAGAAGGGGTGAACAAATGAACTGTGGGTGAAGAAGAAAAGTGGGGAGTAAAAGAGAGTGAGGAGAAGAAGTGTTAAGTCCAGAGGGAAGTGCAGTGGAGGAAGAGGAGTGAGCGAGGGGTAGGTGTTGCCATATGGTCAGGGTTGGGTTCAGACAAATAAAATGTAGCCTTCTCTCCACAATGGTTAACTACACACAAATGAATCACTAATGGAGCACTCATTCACAGTGACAAACCCATACACACACTCACGCACGCGCACACACACCGACACAGTGGCTGACATGTGAATGAAACTCAAAGACATTCACACAGAAGGAGCAATAAATGTCGATGGAGGTGGGCGGGCATGGAGAAGTGGGAAGTATGGAAGGTTGTTTGTGAGGTTGGAGCAGTTTGTGTGTGTGTGTGCGCATCAGTGTAACGTTGGAACCGCCCCACTTCCCTTCCACCCGGCTGCCTCTCTGTGAGTGTGTTAGTGTGTGTGTGCAGCATTGTCTTTGTGTGCGCTTGAATGGGGGGTTTGTCCCTCAATCTGTGCCCCTCTACTTCGCCAGATTTCTAATGATTTTCCAATGATGATTTAGGTTGTGTGTGTGTGTGTGTGTGTGTGTGTGTGTGTCTGTGTGTGTGTGTGTGTGCGTATGTGTGTTCACTCAACCCATCTCTCTCCATCCTCCAACCAGCTATTCTTCATGGTGCTGCTCTGTGGTTCTTTTCATCCTAGTGTGTCCCTCACTTTAACTCCAACACCAGTACTTGTGTGGCATCTATCTATCTATCTATCTATCTATCTATCTCTCTCTCTCTCTCTCTCTCTCTCTCTCTCTCTCTCTCTCTCTCTCTCTCTATTTATCTATCTATCTGATCGACTGCCAACCAAAAGGTTGATCAAAAACTCCATGAACTCCAGAAACTGTCTGGAATATTGGGTCAGAACATTTTCCAGAGTTTGCCTTTCACATACGAGGAACGTAGCAGAAGATTGTGCCCATCTCCCATGAGGAGAAGTCACCAATGATAGGAAAAAGGTAAATGAAAAACAAAAAGATACATAAGAAGAAAATAAGCCATGAACTGAAAAACCTTGTAACTACATCTTAATATTTCTATCTACAATATTATATATACAATCTACATGGAGTGGAGTAGATGTAATGTACAAAAGAGGGTAAAATGTAGATACTCAAGTAAAGTACCTCAAATGTGTAATCAGTTGTAGCTGGTTTCAGACAGGAACTCAGGAAAAAGTCTGGAGAATTGAGTTTTCCTTTCACGTATGACGAACGCAGCAGGAGATTGTCTGGGACGTTCAGGTGAGGGGTGGTGCCTGGGTAGGGCATGTAGTGTAAATTATTATTATTGTTATTATTATCATGATTATTAAAGTAAATGGATGTTTATGATGGAATCGTGATCTCAAGGAAGTCCTTAGTTGATTTTTTATACTGGAGTGAAAGGACTGAATGAATACATCTGAAAAGGTGCGGCTCCATTAAGTCAGCAGTAATACAAAGTTCGTACAGAGGGAAGTCGACTCAATAAAACATGCAGAAACGGTGTGGTTCATTATCAGGACTGATGTATTGACAGTGGACATGTCTGTGTGGCTCCGTGAAGTAGGTCAGAACTTCACGTTGGGAAGTCAGACATTTGTTGAGGTGGCAGACGAGACGCTAAAGTGACGGTTTAGGCCACATGAATAGAGGATGAGCATCGAGAGCATGTATCAGTCTGAACAAGATCCTCAATGTTTCATAGCAAGACAATGGGGATATATTTGTGTTAATGTTTCATAGCTGTACAATTATCAAGGCGTGAAAGGCCCCATGTGTGTTTGTGTGTGCATCTAGGTGTGTGTCTGTGTGTGTGTCTGCATGTAGGTGTGTGCCCAGCCCAGTTTTAATGTTTGATGAAGGTTTGAGATTTGAGGCGGAAGCTGTTGTGTGGTTGTTTATGCCTCGGTGCTTCCTCTTTGGGTTTATTCACAGGAGGATGACCTGTGAGCTCCAACGTGTGGCAGGCGTTTTCTGTTTGTGTGTGTGTGTGTCTCAGTGTGTGTGTGTGTGTGGGCTTTGGTGGGGGGCCAAGGGAGCCATAAAAGATTCAGCTCCTCTGGCTGTATTGTTGTGGAGATAACAAATGTTTCCATTTAGTGATCATGCATGAGTTATAACTCCCAGGACATAGCTTACGCTGTTTGGGTCTGTGTGTGTGTGTCTGGATTTGTGTCCACACGCTCTCACAGCCTCCATATAGCCACAGAGTGCTAAGACCTTGGCCAAATGAACAGAGTGGAGTTAGAGCATTGTGTTGTCCGAGTACAAAAGAGCCCTCTCTGCTGTGATGAGGGTTGTTATGCCTCAGGTGAGCACAAAGACAAACTTCTGCCTGGAGTATCAGAGAGTTGCGGCCAATTCTTCGCATTCAGCTTTATTTTTTACACACAGATGGACAGACACGGGAACACAGATGAAATGCAGCTACATACATATGTATAGACGCACACATGCATGGTGAGCTCTATTATGCAGAGGACCACTCCATCCAATTCATCACGAGCATGAATTTCAGAACAAAAGGGGAAATATTCCACCTCAAAGTGCAGGGAATTTCTAACAGAATGCCTGAACGCAGCACACTGTCTTCACCGTCTACTTCTCATACCTTTGTAACACTGAATGAGTTATACAGACAGTGTGAAACAGTGTGTGTGTGTGTGTGTGTGTGTGTGTGTGTGTGTGTGTGTGTGTGTGCACATCCATAAGGGTAAGCCGCTGAGCACTTCAAACCAAGGGCCTAATCAGCACCCCATAGCCCACCCACACAACCTCTCTCTGTATCTCTCCCTCTTCTGCTCATCTTATTTTTATTCCCTCTCCCCCCACGGACTTGCCTCGACATTCTTCCGCTCTCCCCCCCTTCCAGCCCTCTTTCCTCTCCCCTTCCCCTCTCGCTGCACCTCCCTTGAGACGGCAGGGGCGGTGGTGATGGCGGTGGAAGATGGGTAGGCTGGGGGGCACCCCTGGGAATGTTGGGCACGGAGCGGGCTCAGCTCTGAGGTCAGCTGAGTGCTTTCCCCCATCCTGGTGGCGGCGGTGTTGTTGGAGGGCAAGGACGACCTGATCTAGGATCCGCATCCCCGGGGACCAGGCGGTGACAGGACCGCTGGCGAATGCTATGACGCTGCTGAAATATTAAAGCTAATGGGATCGTGGCGCCGCGTGGCTGTCGCATACGCGTGTCTTCTGTGTGCGTGTCTGTGTACTTGTGTGTGCATGTGTGTCAGTGCGAGGGTGAGTTGCTCATAAGCTGCAGCTACTCGAAGTGAAGTGGAGTGAACAAAGTGGAATGGAGATGGATAATGCATTACACTCTAAACAACAGCATGGAAGAGGGAGTTTAGGCCATAATAGAACAAAACCTACTCCTAAGTGTGAAAAATGCTGGAGGAGACGAGAGCAGATAGGAGGGGAGGGAGAAGGTGAGGGAAGAGAGAGAGGGTGAAAGGAGAAGAGATGGAGAGAGGAAAGTAGAAGAAGTGAGAGAAGAGAGGAGAAGAGGAGAGAGACGAGAGAATTTTCTAAAAAATGAGAGACTGTTAAGATCTTTCAGCTGCCAATAAGTAGGCACACACACGCACACGCACACGCGCACACACACACACACACACACAGCGGCTTCAAGCTATCATACACATTGCCTGGAGCACAATACAGCTCGTTAGTGGATACATGCTCAAAATGAGTCCCTCTCCCTCTCTCAGCCCCTCCATCTTGTGAGCACTTGTCAATGTTATTATTTCCAAATGAATACACACAAATGCACCACGCTGTCTGACAGAACATGCTATAAATACAATCCGTGTGCCGTCTGACAAACGCACACACACAGTGAGAGAAAAGGGACAGTGCCACACTAACACAAAACAGAACTCCGTGATGCTATATGTTTGGGGGAGGACACAACACGAACAACAATTAAAAATACAGGAGAAGGCTGGGTTTGTGCGAGAGGCTGTGGGTGTGTGTCTGTGTTTGTGTGTGCATGTGTGTCTGTTAACACCCACAGCAACACTTGCTCATGTGAGACCTGAGAGAAGCGTGTTGAAATCAGTGCTGCTGTGTGCAGCTCTTGGGCATTCAGTTAAATTATAGATTTCAGTTCACTGTCTCTGTCACTGCGCCTCACACACACACACACACACAGCAGGCGGATGGGGGGGGGGGTCTTGTTGCTGTAAGATATAGACAGAGCGCTGTTGTATCACAATGACTGTGATGTTAATTAAAATCAGACAGACGGTCGCAAAGAAATAAGTTGAGCTCATTTCCATTCTGTGAGAGAGCAGGAAAGTAGGCCACACTTTAGAGGCACACCACCATCACGATGCAGCCCTATGGATGAGAAATGACTGACAAGCCAGGAGAGGAGAGGAGAGGAGAGGAGAGGAGAGGAGAGGGCAGGAAGGAAGGAAGAGGGAGATAGCCCCCTCTTGTTTGTTATCCCCCTCACAATCCATGCAAACCATGCCGGAGTGACACACAGTCTGGCTACATCCACGCCACTACCTTTTCATTTGCAAATGCATCAACGGATATGCCTGGTGACCACACTACTCTGGAGTTTTAGAGACACTGAAACCGAGAAGCTGGTGTGGACGATCGGAAACAGTGGAGATGTTTGGAAACGTGCGAATGCTTGCTGATTGGGTCTCATTGGTCACGAGCCTTCGCTGATTTGTCAAGCTCTGATCACATGACCCCCTTCTAGAAGAAACATCCGACATTAGCCTCGGCTACCAGTGTAGAACTCAACATGGATAATCAATTACAAGTGCTGCTGACCCTGTTGTCTTTGCCAGCAACTGTTGTGCAGTTAAATTCTGCATTTTACAAAAAATAAAATTGCTAACATATGTGGAGACAAGCTATTACCACATGATCCGTGTTTTCAGGTGTGTTAGTATGGACGGGGCTTGAAACCGATAGAAACCAAAACACTTGTGCGATCACGTCTCCGAGTGGGCCCCAAATTTGACCTTTACTAATTCTTCCCATTGCTCCTCACCCTCAGGCACAGCAGTGCCCCCTGTGTCCTCCCTCATGAGGCCCTTTGACTTGTCTAATGGCTGTGATCAGTGTTGCTTAGCCCAGATGGCGCACCATGCCTTGTTAGTCTGGGGTAAAAGCTGCACAGTATATAACGTTCCTCTAGTTGGCCACACGAGCTCATTAGAATAAACTGTCTCTTATTTAAAAGACACGCACATATGTAATCACCTACAGCAAGCACGCAAAGGCACATGCAAGCCTCTCATCAGCCCTTGGGGAAATATACACACACACAGGCATACACACACACACACATACACCTAATTTCCCAAACCCCACCCCTACGTGCCTGCTGAGATGCACAGATTTAAGGGAATTTGCCTGCCAAAGGGAATCGTGCTGGATTTCATCATTCAAAGATGTTATTCCTGCCGTAGGACAATTTGCCCTGGATTAGGGAACATTCATGTCTGGTTTCCATTTGCCAGAAACAAGAAGGAAAAGTTCTCCGCTCACATGCATCTGCGAGCTCGCACAGATATTAAAATAAAGTGGAAAAGGTCACTCCGGCGATATGAAAAGGGAGGTCCTTCTGCAGAGAACAGTATATTCTCTGCTTTAGAGGTGATAGATGATGTAAATTTTATTCAGATGAAAAGATAATCCATTATTCCAGCGAGTCAGTATCTGCTGCACTTCATCAAAGCAGTGGCTTCAGGTAATATACTGGTCTATTATTATATACCACAAGAGCAGCTTCTGGATTTGGCGGAGAGCTGTTCATATTTATTATTGATTGGTGCTGAAAGCCAGTGCGGATTGGGGATTGAGGTGAAACGTTCCTGTGTGAGATGGATTTTTATAGTTGTTACATGTATGTTATATGTTGAAGCAACTAATGTGTCGGCAGCAAGTCAGGACAAACACTGCAAACAGGGGGACAGCCGGCAAGTTTGGTTTGGCCCAGATTTTGGCCCATATCCCACTCACCCACATCCGGCACACATAACACGGGGCTCCTGTTTGCCAGATCTGTGGCACAAGTAAGCCATGGCAATACCACATGCTAACCAAATGTGCCAAAGGTGGCCGGAATTAGTTTTATGCATGTAAAGCCATGTTCAACATTTAACACATGGGCAACTTTAGGTTCACATTCAGATTACACCTTGCCAAGAGGTTGGAATATATGGGCAACATTAGCTATTTTAAGTGGGCCACTTAAGGCTCACATCCATTTTGTCAGAGCGATAAGAAGGCCAGAAGTGCTGCATCATTACCTGAAGTGGCCCACATCCGTACGCCACCTGGCTCTGCCCAAAGGTAAAACGAGTACCTGTGAACTTCATTTATAACTTTTTTTATATCTACTTTGTTAAAAAAGTGTAATGAGATTTACGAGTGCTGGATTATTTATTGGCTGGAACCAATAACTTTCTAAGAGTATCTGCATTTTCCCTTGAAATAGGTTTGAGCCAAGACATCATCATCTGCCACATTAGCCTCTGTTACCCAGTGTATTGTCAGTTTTTACACTTTTTTTGTTCAGTTTCATAAAATGAGATATGGTGAGTTAATTACTGAGCTTTAAAGCTGCTGACAGGTGGAGTTTGTTTCCTTTGGACAGAGCCGGGCTGTTTCCTGTCTTTATGCTGAGCTCAGATAACAATCAGTCCTCTCATCTAATTCTCAACAAGAAAGTGAGCGAGTGGATTTGCCAAAATGTAAAACTATTCCTTTTAAGATTAGCTTCACCTTGACCAATATAATCTGCATAACATTAGCCTCATATCCCTCACCGACAGTGATGTCACAGAAGCTGCTTTCAGACATGAAGTCCAGACATTCTTCTGAACTTTTCCAAAGGGGCTATATGTGAAAATGTAAATGTCCGAGTCAGTTGCTCTGGATATTTTCGTGAACTTCCCCTGCCAGGCCGTGTGGGTGTGTTGATGACGTTTCTAACACGTGACAGACGTGAAACTGGAAGAACACAAATATCTCAGGATGAAAAAAAAGAAGTCATACACCTTTAGAAGACGTGAGAGCTTTTGGTGATGATGCCAGTGTCAACGTCCAAAACAACGGTCAAACCTGCATGTTCTACCTGTTAGCTCGCTGCATCTGTATCATGATGATGATGATGATTCAGGTGGTGACAGGTGATGACAGTGATGGTGGGAATTTGGAAACAGCAGCAAGTGTCAGTGTGTTAAAAATGTGATGGCCCACCCTCGGGCCGTCAGGGTGCTAAATGTCCTAAATCACTGATGTACACCACCACTAGTATTTACCATTTTTACAGGTTTACAGGTAAAAACCAACACTTTCCATCGGACACCAGCTTACACTTCAGTTAAGTTCACCTTTCAGGTACTTGACATGAGTATTAACACATTTCTTTCTACAATACATATACTCAAAGTTGGAGGAAGTACTCAAAAATATCACTCCGGCAAAAGTACAAATAAGTAGACACATTAACCTTTTAACTTGAGTTAAACTAAGAACTTGTTTTAAAATATACTTAAATTATTGAAAGTAAAAGTACTTGCAGAGGAGTTTGGCCTATTCTCTTGTGCAACAGTCTTCTATAGCTGACTCCCTGTTTCTTCTTCTGATTGGATCACTGGACCTATTGCCCTCTTGTCTTGCAGTAAAGGTGAAAAATACATGAAAATTAACTTGTACTTAAATAAATTAACTTGTACTTAAATAAAGTAACAAAGTAAATGTACTATAGTTACATCCCACCACTGCTTCAGATATATATTTATATCTGAACTTATATTTCAGATAGTTACACTGTTTTTTAATGATCTGACACTTCTTTAACTCGTTTCCTGATGACTGCATGACATGGGAGCTGAGCACATGGTGATAAGTCATGTTTGAGGCATGATTATAACTATGACTCCTCATATCTATATCTTATTAGAAAGTGGTTTCCTCTGAATGGATGTGCACGCTGACAGGAGCAGACCAGTGGCCGGCAGCAGAGCCCTCATGTGTCTCGTTAGGCTGTGAACTCAGAGGAGCTGGCCGGTCGGCCTGGTGCGGCCTGCGGGGGTCTGCGGCCCCAATGTGACTCCCGCTGCTCCGAGCCATTCTGCACCGTTTAGCGAGGAAAACTCTCCGGTGGCTTTTGTCTCGTGTGTGCGGACTAATGGCAGAATGGCTCAGCACGACGCGGCTTTTGATGCTTTTGACGCGCCTCATTAACAGTTTAAATTTACACCTGCCTCACGCATTCCTGCGGGACCCCTCCTCACATGTGAGGGGGAATGTTTGCTCTGCGTAACGAGCCTCGTGGACGTCCCACTCGCTGATGTCTTAATGAAGTCGCAGTGTACTGAGCTTTTTTATTATTTTATTATTGTTGCTGCATACGTGATGTGTGATTCCTGGTTGCATGCGAAACGAGATCATATAAGATCAGATAAGATAAGATAAGATAAGATAAGATAAGATAAGATAAGATAAGATGAGATATGATCAAATACGATAAGACCCTTATCTATTATTACTTTATTAATCCTGAAGGAAATTCGTGTGCCATCTTCCGCATTAATGATGCAAACAATCGCTTTTATTGAACATCCTGCTCTGGTGCAACATTCTGCTGATATAGTGGATTAATAATCAATAACTAGAGAAAGTCTTTGTGCGGATTCTTCACACTTGATTTTGGTGAATATAGTCTGGCCTGTCCGGATTACTACACAAAACTGGATGTGATTTCAGGAACGCTGAAAAGAGTAAACCCAGGCTGCGGGTTCACTGCTGGGAGCCATTATCCTGAGTTAATAAATGCAAACATTTGTTCCTGATGGCTCACTTAACCTCTTAATTTATGTATGACCACCACAGCTCCATTCAGCCGAGAGCCATCGGTCAAACAGGCCCCGAGAGAAAGGCACCGCATGGCCCCTCTCCCTCTTTCATCCGCGCTGTAATCGCTGCGTGTTTTGCGCAGCAGCGAGCGCCGCTGCGCAGCCACGACTGGCGCTCCAACGCGCCTAATTGTTCCTGCGCATTGACAAGTCGGTTCCGGCGTGTTACCGATTTTCCACCACGCACTGACGAAGCCCCGGCGTGGGTTTGTGGGACATCTGTATGGGGGTCAGGGGTGAGGGCAAGCCCCCGGAGCTGCGTCCATCTGCCCAACAAACACTCACGTCTCCACACACAGGTCTGCTAAACACCTCTAATAGCCTGTATAACATTTGCATTATTAGCCCCTAATGGGTGGCTGAATAGAGATGGAGCCTATTAGAGTTATCAATTAAATACCGCCCTATAATAAATGATTGCCGAGTGAGATGAAAATAATGACACAGTGCAAATTTCTCCCCATTATCTTGGCCCAGAGCAGAGTGGCTTTCTTCAGTGTAATCAAAGGATATCAGCCAGAATCTAGGACACAGACATGCAACAGTAACTTGGAGATGGTTTCCTAATCCTCTCATCTTATTTTAGGAGGACAACTCTGAGATGTGTCCTTAAACTCACTCGGTGGATTTAAAAAGACACGTTCTGTGCCACCCTCTTCTGGGTTTGAAGACAATTTTATTAAAAAATTTGATGCATGTGAGAAACGAACACATAAAAGACTGTACTCTCTATATAAATCCAATAAATCACATCATTTCTTAGCTCTGGATGAAATGGTTTGCCCATGGATTTGTTTAATCGAATGAAAGAACATGATAAGTGAATCTTATATTATATTTAACCTTTTTATCATACAGTGGATAGATAAGATGTGTTATCACTCCATGTGGCGTGCAATTCATGCTTTTCATCGTCAAGGAGATACTGACCTTTAGAAAATAACATAATTCAGACGGCCTACAGTGGCCTGAAAATGATTAATAAATATAGATATCAATGTTTCTCATATTCAAATTGAGAATATGCCAAGGAATTATCTAATGAAAAACCAGCATTATTTGATTTTTAAAAAACATTTGGTACATAAATATGCTGTAAACACAATGACAGCCTATTATCACGCTATAAAGTTGATGTGTCCTTCTTATGAATCTGAGTCTGAACTCCACTCTGCTTTTAGCTCTGTTTGGGTCTCCACCTCATTCCTGAAGGAAATGTATGTCTCTTCTGCTGCTACATGCTACACAACGTTCACCACCGTGCACTCACTTTGTCGTGTTGGCTGTGTGGTACTGGGCAGGGAGTCAATCAGTGAGTCATTATATCAGAGCTTCTCCTATAAACAGCTGCTGGAAACAAAATGAGAGACTGACACAAAAAACCGGCTGCAAAACCCAAACAATGAGCTGAAAGATATTCAAATGCTGCATGGCGAGCAGACAGGTACTACTTTATCACTATGCCCCTCTCTCAAGCAGCAGCAGTATAGTTACAGGATCCAATGTTAACGTGAAAATATTGATTACAGCCTCTTAAAAGGATAATTATGATGATTGATTGGAAATTGGCTCTTTTTTTCATACAGTTGGAAATTCTGTGACATTTCTGAAAAAAGTAAAAGGACACAGCGTCAGATCATTTTAAACAAATCTACAGCTACTTCTTTAAAACAGAAAAGTGAGATATTCAGCAAATTACTGTCCGAATTGATCACAGATTATACGGCATTATATATATATATACACACATACAATTATATTACATTTTATGTGTATTGACATCTGGATTTATGGTCAAAACACATGCTTTAAACATTTTTAAATCTTAAAATCTCAAATTTGATTAAATCTGAAATTCAATTCAATTTTATTTTATTCGTATAGCGCCAAATAAGAATATACATTGTCTCAAGGCACTTTACACAGAAGGTCAAGAATTAAAAAATTATAGAGAAACCCAAAGTTCCCACAATGAGCAAACACCTTGGTGACTGTGGAGCTGGAAGAAACCCCTAGAACCAGACTCAATGTGTGCGGCCATCTGCCTCGACCGGTTGGGGTGAGCAGAGAAAAACAGGGAGGAGGGGAGAGATGGGTGGAAAAGAGGGGAGAGAAGAGAGAGAGAGATAGGGGGGAGGGGAAGAAAGAGGAGAGCGAGAGGAGAGAGAGACCAGGAACCGTTGTGTACCATCAGGTTTCAGCTCTGACTAGTTGTTATAATGAAAACAATAAGAGTGATAATTATGGATGTAAAGATGAAAGAAATGGCACATTGGCACTAATTTGTGTATGAACACAAATGCACTCTAGGATTGTGAATGTGTGTGTGTGTGTGTGTGGATGTCTGAATGATAAAAAGTGTACTGTTATATAAAAAAAGACCTTCAGCTGAAGTACTGTGGTTTCCTTTGTGCTGTGGGAAAATAATGTGTCATGTGCACCTGTGGTACGTCTCACTTCATGTCAATCTGTGTCTCTGCAGTGATGTAACTGGATTAGATTATTTAAGGACAAGCGGTGCAACACGAAATCCTCCAGGGTTTCTCGTGTTGTCCATCACATACAGTGGTTTTCCGACATAGCCGGCTCAGCTGTAGGGAAATAAAGGGTTTGAAGGGCCCGCTCTGTCCCCTGCACCCCCAGCCAGCCCCACCCACCCAACACAGACAAAAAGGCCCTTGCCCTGGCGGAACAAACTGAGTTTGGCCCACTCATTGCGTCTGTTAGCCCCACAGAGACCCTGAATATAGAACAGCTATTCTATCTAATGAGGCAGAACTTCATGGCTGCCTCTATAAAACTTTGTCAGCCTTCTGTTCTCTGGCAACAAAGCCGGATTTTTTTTTTTTTAAGTTTCACCCTTTTTTTCCTCGTTTTTTTGTTTCTCAGCGACACACAAACTGTTAAGATGAATCGAACGCGGGCTTTTTCCTCCTGGTGACGCGAGACAAGTGTAGCAAACTATGTGGAGAAATAGGGCGCTTAGATAGGAGGAGCGATCAAGAATAACGCCTCCGCAGGGAGGTCTTTGATGACATGGGGTTGTAGTTTTATGAAATAGCCTACATTTGCCTTTGTGTCGAGGGTCTGTGAGGAATTGTGAGTGAAGATGTTTTCCTCTGCTTTTTATATTCCAAAGATACTTCCAAGACCCAATCCTAATTTGACTATTTCTCATTTATTGTAAGCGGAGATAATTGGGTGTTGCCTGCTGTGTGTTTGTGTGCCTGCAAGGATCTCTGTGTTTACATAGCTTGTTTTTTTCTGGCTTTGATGGCAAATGGAGAAACCACAATGTAGCACGCTAACAGCCTTTCTTAACTTTAACACTTGAATCCATAGTCCTACAACAAAAACACATTATTTTAGCATTTCATAACACAACACAAGTCTGGAGTCAAGTTTTATTAGTGTTTATTTTAAACTCAACTCTTGACACATATGATACAGCATTATCTCATATTTTCATGGATGCAATAATGAGCATGCGTTATTATGTATTTTAGTGTCTAATTTGAAGGAAGTCTAATTTGAAGTGCACTTTTAGTGAAAAACTATTCTTTTATGCAACTACTTGTTACTATTAAATATATTGCGAAGGACGGTAAATTTAACTTTGGGACAGAATCAAATTCAAGAATATCTAAAAACGAATCAGATTATCTTCAATAAAAAAAGACAGGCTTTTCCCATTTTCTTTGAAAAAATGTGTGCACTGTCTCTTAGCAAAAATGTTTGTTAGGGTAAGAACATATTATCTTGTTAGATATTCAAACCACAGATGGATTATGAGACAATGAGCTCCTGGAAATCGCCCCCTCCTCTGAAATAAGAGCCTCAGGCAACTTTCACACTATTTACTTCTAAAATGCATCTGTTTTGCTACGTTTACGCCTCATGTTCAATGAGGTTTTGACGGCTCAGAACAGAGACTTTTGGAAATGTTGTGCTCCCCCTTTGTAGTTTTCCCAGGGTTATGTTTTGGAAATGATAACTCACATTCACACCTTATCAGTCTCGACTGGGATACCAACTGTAAATGCAAAGCACTGCTACCCCTGAACTCCCTTTTCCACTGGTCAAAAACCCCACTAACAACCACTAACATCGGACTTTTGTATGCAGTGGGAATGAATACAATCTAAGGTCAATGTAGGTTTTTATCAGCTCTGATTGGCAGTGATGGAAATGACAAGACGGTGAGGTTGGAGAGCGCCTACATTTTCAGTGCGTTTGTGCCATCAAACATGACGCACTGGGAAAAAAGCCAAACTCCTCTACTGGCAATGGGAAAGGAGTAAATCAGGTTTTTGGAAGGTTTACCTGCATTTAAATAGCCAGTATATGCCGGGTAATTTGGGTTTCATAGAGGTATTACTTACAGTCAGTAACAGTTCCACAACTTCATCAGTCGAAGCAAAGAAATCCCTCATGTTACTTTCCGCCCCTTTACTTGTTCATATTTTCTGGAACCACTAATAAACGGCAAAGTAGACAATTATCTTCCTGTTTACACCTGCACACACATGACCAGTGTACGAGAGAGGTCATGTGATATGCTTTTACAGGTGAGTTAGTTTGAACAGAGATTATTTTTAGATACAGAGCGAAAACTCTCATATAGTTTAGATATAGTGTGGAGATACTTTGAACTGTAAAATGCTGTTTTAGTTTAGAGGTAGCACCAGACGGAAAGAGACACAAAATGTCCAGTCCTTGGATATTTGGATCTGTGCGTTGTAGGAACAGGAGCGTTTCAGGGGACTTTTAGGGGCCCCACGCAAAAGTGCGGCTCTACATCAAACCAAACCAAACCCCCCCCCCCCAAGAAAGACATTATACATGATTGATATTTTAGATTTCAACCAAACATCTAAAATTATGAAGCTTTTTGCAGAAAGCCTGTGGCACAGGGCCTCAATTAGGGGGCTCCCGACCATGGTGTCTTTCCAGTCTCCTGTATGTAGCTGATTATAGGATTTAAGGGAGTTCTCACACTATTGTTGTTCTTTTGGATCAGGCATTTTCAGGGGCCCCCTCTCAGCTAGGGGCCCCAGGCAATGTCTGGCTTTGCCAGCCCTGCTGCAACGCCCCTGCCACGATTGAAACTTAAACAAACAAAATCTCCTACCTCCAAGATCGCAACTCTGGGTCAAACCATCAGGTCTTCATTTGTGTGCATGTCACATTTCCCTCATTAGGTACAATTCACGGAGTGCTGACGATGAATGGCGTGAGAGGCGTGAGGAATTTGACACACCTGATCGGAGGGGAACCACCATCTCGGACTTATCAGCTGTCATGTGGCAGGCGGTCTCGAGCGGTTCACTTCAGTTAGCGTCGCGTCCTCGGGTGAGCGTGACTGTTTCGGAAGATCTGAAAGATAATTTTCTCCTTTAGTAGATAGCCTACTTTGGGGAACACATTGTCTTTGCAGCTTCGCCTCATTAGCCTTCTCATGGCCTGCATGAACAATCAAGGCCGGGCTGCTGAAATATTGATTAGCTCTATAGTGAGCGCAGAGATATATCTTTTTTTTTTTTTTTGGTGTGGGGCGTTTTGGTGCATATAGATGAATATAGTTATTTGTCTTCGGTGGTTGTTTACTCCCAAGGGAAAACAATGCCTTCCCTTCAAAGTCTCGCTGGCACATGCAGAGAGGACACACTGATCACATAATACTGTGGTTGTGCAGCCTGCCTCCTGTGTGTGTGTGTGTGTGTGTGTGTGTGTGTGTGTGTTTGTGTGTGTGTGTGTGTTGAGCTTGTGTTCCTGTGTGTGTGGGTGTGTGTGGTGTCCCCTCGCATTTTGCTTTGGTTTATATGAGGCATGTGCTGTAATGTTCAAAGAGAATTATATAGCATTGTTTATGGAGGGTGACTCCATAAACAGGGAGCCGCAACGCTCTGTGAGAGAGGAGCTGCATGGCTGATTTTACCGCCAGCTGGACCAGCGTTACCTGTACAATCCTCTTTAGTCACATTAATATAGGTCTGTGCCATGCTCTAAATAGCGCTGCAGGGACTTGAAACAGCCAGGAAAAAGTCGAGAAAGGGAGATGGGTGCAGGGGAAGGTAAGATGGAAGAGAAGTGGGAGAACAGATAAGAGAGAGGAATTACAAAGTAAGTGAGAGTGGGAGTTCTGTTGCCTATCAAACAGGCAAGTTTAAGAAGCGTTTCCACCTTGGCTGCTAATGCACTCAGTGATTGTCTTGTGTGACTCACAGAGTCTATAAAGTAGGTTAGTGGGTTATTGCTTAAAGTTAAAGAGCTAATAAGCCTCAAAATGTTTTTTATTCATGATGGGAATCATCCAGAAGTTCAGAAATCCGTTGCAAAGTTTGTCTGTGATAATGAAATGTATCATTAAAATAAAATGGTATAAGCTCACTGTAAAAATGGGCTTGCTGTGGTAGACTGCAGTGGAAATTCTTTGAGGAATTGATCATTGGAGCATGTCATGTCTCTGCAGTATAAAGAGGATGTTGCCATAGAGTCACACAGCTATATAAAAAAAAAGAAAAACAATATGTGTGAAGACAACATATTCAGCGTTGATTTTTCTCTGTCTCACACATGTCAGCTCTAAATAAACAGTGTGATGGACCCGATCTGATTCTGGAGCAGCTGTTCACAACTTACAAAGTGTTACTTTTAATTTCTCTGACGCAAACACTGTCCCAGTGCAGCATGGTTCAGCTGTGTATCCATCTCTTTCTGTGCAGTAATGCTGTGTAATGCATCTGTTACTGCTGTGTCTACAAAATTCCTAATTTCTCATCCTGAGGATGTTAAGTGAGCCATTTGGCCTGTAAAAGTCTTCTCTATAGATCCCTGTAAGCCCCAGACAATGTCCCATTGATTGATGGATTATCTTATCACAGGCACTTATGGCTACCAACCTGCTTTTTTTGGCTACATCAACCACAGCAGCATCAGATGCAGCTCATCTGCATGCTGAAGCCTTCTGAATCCACGCAGGGGACGTGCCACGCAAAGGGAGAGAAGAAGAAGAAGAAGAAGAAGAAGAAGAAGAAGAAGAAGAAGAAGAAGAAGAAGAAGAAGAAGAGACATAACTTCACATGAGTGATATCCAGACGTCTGCCATTCCCTCCCTCCATGCTTCTCTTAACTCATCCACCCCCATCTGTTCATCCAGAGCACACACAATCTGGCATGGAGCAGCCATCAGGTGTACACACACACACTCACACTCACACTCACACACACACACACACACACACACACACACACACACACACACACACACACACACACACACACACACACACACACACACACACACACACACACACACAGCCCCCAAGCCTTTCCTTACATTAACTCATGCGCTATATAACTTAAAGTTGCCTTTTAAAATAGGGCATTTGGAGACACTTGTATTTTACAGGACATTCTCAGATCAGCTTCTGATCCAACCCCCCTTTCCAGACTCATAAGCAGGGGGCTAAAGTTGGTCCCATAACTCCCCATATAGAGCTCCTTTATTCAGGCCTGATGTGAGAATGTTTATGTGCGCTCCCACTGACCCCCGCTCCAGAGTGCAGTGATGGAAACAGCTCTACAGACAAAAGCTGCTGAGACTCAAAGGCAGTGAAAGGAAGAATGGGAGGGGGGGTGGGCGGAGTTTGCAGTTTTGCATTGGGGTAAAGGGCCGTGCGAGACTAAATCATCATTGGAAACTCATTAGAAAGCTGGCGGGGCCGGGCGGGGACTGCCGCACAGATTGCGCGCTCCCGAGCACAATACCTGTAATGAAGTGGAAGCGCAGAGGGAGTGTCCGCGCACAGATTTCTTTGCAGTAGTTACTCCTCTGGCCCCTAAAGTTTCCACTCAATCTGCGTGAGGGGTGTAAAAAATAAAAAAGCTGTATTCATGAGATGTTAACCGTTTTGTTTCGTCGGGAGGAATTTATTCAAAGTGTTGCAGCAATCAGCGACAGATGGGCTGGAAGGGTTGATGGATGGGAGCAGAAGTTAACTAAGAGGAGGAAGAGATGGAGGAAGGAGGATAAATGTTTTCATGGAACTGGACGTTGTCAATCTGGTGGCATTCTGGTGCCAGTCCGAGCCTGCTGCTCTATTAACTCCTGGATCCCTGCAGCCTGTTGCAAGCTACACGTTGGAACAATCCACAAATGTGTCCAACAGTTCATCCCGAATCATCACTCATGATGTTTTTCTTTGAATTAAACATATTTACTGAGCCATGAATTTCATCAGATTATCCACAATTGTGAATCCTATTATTTCTACTTTAATAATCAGTGTGACAGAGCTCAAATGTGACAGTTAACAACAACAAGGCTCAACCCGACCGGTCGAGGCAGATGGTCGCCCACACTGAATGTGGTTCTGTTGGAGGTTGCTCTATAATATTGGGTCTCCATCAGGGACTTGCACAGACATTACTTTAAACTTGAAATGAAAATAAACAAATTTAAACACCCATCACAACGTCTGACAGATGATGAGATGCATGAAGGCTTCACTTTGCATCATATTTGAAAATCTTTTAAGACCTGATGATATTGCGATTTAATTTGGTCAAACTTTAGCAACTCATCTTTATGCAGCCACAATAACAATGAAACTTTTTTTCCCCCCAGAGGAGCAGCTCAGTCAAAGAGGGAAAACAGGCAGTTGCTATAGAAATGTAGCTGTGTGAACTTCCAAGGTCTCAATCTTACAATGTAAAGTGCCTTGAGATATTATATGTGGTTATTTAGCGCTATGAAATAAAAAGTAATTGAATTCAATTAAATCGGGCAAAGAAATCAATGTCAATGTTTAATTTAAAAAATATTCTGCACCAAGCAATTGAAGTGTATCTTTCACTGTGTCCTTAACATCTATGCAGTGTCCGAGCCTCCACTCACAGCCTTAGCATTATTTTTCTTGTTACGATGTATAAGAGCTACACAAAAGGCTCTAATTAACCTGCACAGCCCTTTAACATGTTTCCAATTTCGATGAGAGTTGAGGGATAATACAGGTCGAATGAGCGCATCTAGCCTCTGTTAGTGAAGTGCCACCCTTCTCTTTTTTTAAGACCCCGAGGCCACGACACAACTTTCACAAGTGTTGCACAGCCGATGCAGGGCGCATTCACTCCTAATCATTTCCATCAATAGTCTCGAGGACGAGGCCATTATAGCCAGACGAGCCCTGGAGTGCGCTCCTCATGCTGGAGAGGCGATAATTGGATAATTAGTGCTGGGAACCAATTAGGACTCCGCGCTTGTGATGGCACGCGAGTTAAGCAAAGGTTAGCAGCAGAGGGGTGGGTGGTGGTGGTGGTGGGTTTTGGGTGCTTGGATGGATGGAGGGGGGTCTTCAATGCGCTGATCGATCATCTTGGAGCCCCCCTCCTCTCCTACACAAACACAGACGCACACATCTCTCCCTTTCTCACCCCCTGCTCCCCTCTCCAACTCTCCCCCTCGTCCACCGCTTATCTTCCTGGACAAAAGAGTCCAAATCGGCCATTTCCATCTCAAAGAGTTAAGCCCCAACAAGAGGCGAAGGGATCGGGCTTCAGACCCCCAAAATACCCGGCGATCACTAGAGCAAATGGGTTCACAATGCAGGAGGAAAGAAAGAAAGGATGAGCGGGAGGGATGGAGGGGGCTTCACTCTAAAGATGTATTTATATACGTTAAAGAAAAATGCTAATATGTCCCGTGAAGAATGGAATGGATTTCAGGGACTCGACTCTAATTCTGCTATTGTTGAACTCGCGTGCAGACGGCCGAGATTGACACGGTGGTCACGGGAGGGAATTATTCTGTTTTTGGGTGTGCGTGGTGTCCCACTTCAGCCAATACACTGGCCCCCTAATGCACGCGCACATGCACGTGCAGAGATTTTAATCCACGAGACGAGACCAGACACAATGTCGTGTGATTTGCTTTTGATTGCTCTTGTCTTTGTGTGCAGAGAAAATACCGTCAGAGTCCATGTGTGTCTCCGAACACACAAAGAAACCACAGACTGGACAGAATGGACCATTCATGACGCTGTGGAGCCCCTGAAAGAGGTTTTGCATTAAACTCGTTGTCGCACAATATATTTTATCCTTTCACATCTTATACTGACCAAGTCCTAAATGTTTAGTAAAACATCTGGGTTACATCGTGAGGGATGATTAATCATATCATGATGATGATGATGATGATGATGATGATGATGATGAGGAGGAGGAGCAGTTTCAGTGCAAACTATATGCACAAGCTTGTCGGTGCGCACATTTCCTGTGTGAATAGCTGATGTTAAAATAGCACTGTGTATAGCTTACTGCAGTCCATACACAGCGCATCTGTGGTGCAGCTATAGTCATGCTAAACTGAAAAAGCTTCAGGTGGCAGATAATGACGCATCCCAAATTGTATTAGTGCTTCCAAGATGGACAGGTGCAATACACGTGTTTGTGATACGCAATGTTTCCACCTTCCATGCTCTGCTGGGGAATTTTATGTATACTTTTATGTTTAGAACCGACTCAGAAAATGTGATCATAAGGGCCTTAACTTTGAGATCTAATTTTGTTTTCGTAAGAACTGGTTCAAAAGTCCTTATGTGTTTTAATCCCAATGTACTTTTAAAGTGTGATGATTGCCCTCTTTTTTTTGTTATTCATGTATTTTCTACACTTTTTTTTTTTTTTAATAAACTCTGAATAAAGGTTAAAAAGTGGCATCGATATCTCAAAAACACCCTCTTAAGGCTGATGATGTTGTTTTGATGTAATTGCTGCAGAATGACGTCTCCTTATCCTTTAGGACAGGCCTGACTGTGTCTAACTATGCAAGCTGCTTGACTGGATGTCGCCCATTCAGGTGCCTCCTATTTGACTTTCTGTGGCAGATGGGTTCTTTATAGAACATGCCAACTGATATTAGCTTCTACTGCAAGGCAAGTGTTGCCCCTGAAAAAGCTGTGCGTGTGTGCATGTGCGTGTGTGAGGAGGGAGAGAGAGGGAAGGAGAGTCCACTGTGAAGAATGAGAAAATCTCTTAAAGAGCCGTGACGGGGCCCCGGTCGTTTTTTAAATGTATTTTAATAGGAGGGACCCTGATGTCCAGGGCAATTCATCTCCCATCTCCCTGTAATGAAAGGAGTCGTGGCCGGGACCGGGGCCGGTCTGGAGGGGTGGGGAGGGGGCGATACAAAGGCTGCATGTGGCTGTGACTCATTATGCTGCAGTTAGGCAGAGGGCTGCATGGAGGCAGCGGGGGTTAGGGTCCCCACAGACCGGCTCAGGGGCCACAATGCCGGCATGGACGGGCTGTAAAGGGAGACCCTGCCATGCCATTATCCCGCCTGCTACTAACGAGGGCTTCATGCGCCTTTGATATAATCTCACTATTGAAATCCTGATAAATCCCCCCTGCGTTTACAGCCAAATCCCATTTGTAACGGGTTCGTGGAAGGCTGTGTGAGCGCGTGCGTGGCCCGCCAGTGTATGTGTGCGTGCGTGCATGTGCGTCTTCACCTGCTCCTCTCTCTCTCTCTCTCTCTCTCTCTGCTCTGGCAGCCGAGGCCAGGCAGAGTCTCGTGTTAAAACCGAGCCGTTACACCGGCTTTAATTAAAAAAATCCCCTCTTGCGCGCACAAGACATCTCGTGAGTTGATCTGATCTGAGACCGAATTAGAATAAAATCAATGTTCAAATGGATAGAGTCCCTTTTCTTTGGCTCAGATATGATCTGTTGGGCAAACAATTACTGGAATACAACACACCAGGGGGATGAATAAAAGAAGGCCAAAAAAGCACATTTATGGAATGTATTAATGAAAGTAAAATGAGCTCTAAGATGATGCTATTACCACCAGTTACAACATATTTCCTTTCTTATGATTCTCTGGCACTACAATTATTCAGTGCGTTAAGCTGCATCAGCATTATGAGTCTGTGAAAAGTGTATTAAATGAACTCTTATCAGCCTGGATGGAGGCGATCTGTGGTTGAGGATAATTACAAGTAGTGCCATATCTGTGCGTAAAGTTCTCTCAGAGGTGGAGAGGTCAGTGGGACAGCTGAGCGTGCCAGTGGCTGCCTTTACACGGGTGGGTTACATGGGACACGTGCGTGCGTGGGGATCCATCCAGCCCGAGTTTCAGCATAAATCTCTTAACAGTGAAAGTGCGCCTAAGGGGTAACGCATCCCCTTAACAGACACTCCTATTTAAATGCTTTGTCCTCTATCTCAGGGACACTGCGCATCTCCGCGCTCCCCCTCCATGTGTCGGTGCGCAGACTCATGTAACAGCCCGAAGAACATAAACAAGCAACGGGAACTATAGCTGTATTAAATCAAGCCCCGCGTTCGGACCGGACATTCGGGTGCCAAGTTACTCCGCACAGTCCAGGAATCTCTAAACGGGGTTTTAGAGGTCTTTCAGAAGTCCCCCTTTTTTCCCCTCTCAACGCCCGGATTGGTCACAGCGCGGCTCATTTGCATGCCTCGCCGTATAAACCCTCCTGCAGACACTGCAGCCCTCTTGCGCTGAGAGAGCAGCACACCTCCAGAAGAGAGAGAGCGGAGCGCATCCAGAGTGCGCATTGAAAGACATATGGAATATTTATTACAGGCGCTATAGGGAAAAGACAGGAGAGTCGACAGGAGTCGGGAAGGGGTTTCTGTTTTGCAAGTGTGTTTTTTTCCCTGAACTCTCAATTGGACTCATTTCGGGACAGTTAGCTGAATTTCCCATTATTTTTGGAGTGAGGGTGTCAAGATGGGAGAAACAGGGTGGAACGGGCTGCTGGTGCTCGTCTCTTTGCTGAGCCTCTCTGCTGTCACACAAGGAAAAACGGTGAAATATCAGACGTTTGAGGAAGACGCACCAGGGACAGTGATTGGAAACTTGGCCAAGGACATCTCCTCCGCTCCCTCTTCCTCGGGAGGCTCGAGGAACAATTTCAGGATGATGAAACAGTTCAACTCCTCTTTCATCCGTCTGAGGGAGAGCGACGGGCAGCTGACCATCGGGGAGAGGATAGACAGGGAGCGGATCTGCAAACACATCCTGCATTGCCTCATCGCTTTCGACGTGGTCAGCTTCTCCAAAGAGCAGTTCAAACTCATCCACGTCGAGGTGGAGGTCAAGGACATCAACGACAACTCCCCCGAGTTCCCCCGGAAAGAGTCGAGTCTGGAGATCTCCGAGAACACGGCGGTGGGCACGCGGATCCCGCTGGACTTTGCCGTGGACGAGGACGTTGGGGTGAACTACATCCAAAGCTACCAGATCTCCGTCAACAGCCACTTTTCCATCGACGTGCTCAGCAGGGCCGACGGGGTTAAATATGCGGAGCTGGTGCTCATGAAGGAGCTGGACCGGGAGACGCAGGCGACTTACGCGCTGGAGCTTGTGGCTATGGACGGCGGCAACCCGTCCCGCACCGGAACGACGCGCATCAACATCAAGGTGAAAGACTACAACGACAACAGCCCGGTGTTTGACAGGAACAGCTTCTCCGTGGACCTGCCCGAGGACGCACCGGTGGGCTCCCTCCTGCTGGACCTGAACGCGGAGGACCCGGACGAGGGGTTGAACGGGGAGGTGGTGTACGGGTTCGGGAACCAAGTGCCCTCAGAAATACTACAACTCTTCAGAGTGGACAGGAAGACCGGACGGCTCACCCTGGAGAGTCCGATTGACTTTGAAAGTAAGAACACGTACGAGTTTGACGTCCAGGCCACCGACCTGGGTCCGAACCCGAGCCCGGCCATCTGCAAGATAGTGGTGCAGGTGCAGGATGTTAACGACAACGCGCCGGAGATCTCCATCACCCCCATGACGTCCATCACGGCGGGCATCGCGTACATCACCGAGGCGGCGGCCAGAGAGAGTTTCGTGGCGCTGGTCAGCACCTCGGACAGAGACTCGGGCGCTAACGGGCAGGTGCACTGCACCCTGTACGGACACGACCACTTCAAACTGCAGCAGGCTTACGAGGACAGCTTCATGATCGTGAGTACCAACCCGTTAGACCGGGAGAAAATCCCCGAGTACAACCTGACGGTGGTGGCGGAGGACCTGGGCTCCCCTCCCTTCAGGACCATCACTCAGTACACCATCAGGCTGACGGATGAGAACGACAACGCTCCGGTGTTCAGTAAATCGGTGTATGAGGTGGCGGTGGTGGAGAACAACGCACCTGGGGCATACATCACCACGGTCGTGGCGCGGGACATGGACCTGGGGTCAAACGGGAAGGTCAGCTACAAGCTGGCGGACACGTACTTCATGGGCTCCCCCATCTCTACCTTCGTGTCACTGGACCCGGCCAGCGGGTCGCTTTACGCGCTCCGGAGCTTCAACTATGAGGTGATGAAGCAGATGGAGCTCCGCATCACGGCGAGTGACGGCGGCTCCCCGCCCCTGACCGGCAGCGCCAATGTCTATGTGAGGATCGTGGACCAGAACGATAACGCGCCCATCATCACGCAGCCGCCCCTCAACAACGGCTCCGCTGAGATCCTCCTGCCCCGGGACGCGCCGACCGGCTACGTCATCACCCGGGTGGAGGCGCGGGATGCGGATGAGGGCGTGAACTCGGACCTGTCCTACGGGCTGGCCACCGGCGAACCCTCCGTGTTCTCCGTTAACAAAGCCTCCGGGGAGATCTACCTGAACCAGGTGCTCAGCCACGACGTGGACGAGACCCTCAGCGTGACCGTGACGGTGAGTGACAACGGGAGGCCCGCGCTCACCTCCACCGCGACCCTCCGCTTCCTCATCATCGCCGGCCCCCCGCCGAGCGACCGGACCGTGTACCAGGCGGGGGGCGGGGACGAGGTGCACGCGCAGTGGGACCTGTCCGTGGTGATTATTGTCGTGCTCGCGGGGAGCTGCACGCTGCTGCTGCTCGCCATCATCCTCATCGCCACCACCTGCAACCGGCGCAAGCAGGACAAAAGCGGGGAGGACAGCGACTCGTACGGGGAGAAGGGCACGCTGGAGCGGGGCAGGACCCACGTGGTGGACAACCCGCTTCTCCCCCTCCACGGGGACGGGGCAGGAGCGGCTTTTGACGGACAATCCTACAGCAGCCAGCCCGGTGGGTTCACCTCGGCTCACCCCGGGGGCAGTGACATATGCTCGGCCTCAGAGGACGGCAGCGAAGTGCCCTGTGTGTATGACTCAGACAACAACAGCAAGCTCCGAGGGACTAAACACGAGGTGAGATGCCCCTTTGGGACACTTTGGAGAGGTGGGGAGGGGAGATGTGGGGAGGGGAGATGTGGGTTGCACTCTGCAATGTGTTCATCCAGCAGAAACTCACCTCTGTTTTCTTTCTCCTCTGTCCTCCTGCAGGGCTACTCCACTCTGCCTGGCTACGGGAACGGAAAGGAGGCTGTGAGGCCCATCACCATCTGGAAGGGGAACTCCTACACCACCATCTCTGCCAGGGACCCGGCCTTTAGTGGCAAAGACAGTGGCAAGGGGGACAGTGACTTCAATGACAGTGACAGTGATGTCAGTGGAGACACAGGCCTGAAGAAAGAAGGAGCAGTGGTTCCTCCCATGGGCGGCCAAAATGGTAAAGACATGCAAAACAATCCACTTATGAATGAAAGTATGAGATTATGTGAGTTTGGCGATGAGCTGTGGCTTTAAATCTAATTCCACTTTCTTTTCTTTGTCTCTTTTAGCTCTGTGGGCTTGCACCAGTGAGTGCAAGGTCCTGGGTCACTCAGACCGCTGCTGGAGCCCCTCAGCAGTGAGGGCCAACGCGGCTCCCTCCCCGGCCCCGACCCTCTCCTCCTTCAACAGCCTCCCCAAGACGGCCTCCCTTCCCCGGGACCCCAACCGCAGGGACAACTACTACCAGGCCCAAATCCCCAAAACACTGGGGCTGCAGAGCGTGTACGAGAAAGTGCTGCACCGGGAGTACGACTACGTCCTGGTCACCCCCCCCAGGCCTGTGAGGGTGCAGGAGATCAGTGACATAACCATCCCGGTTTACACCCCCACCCCAACACACTGCCCCAACAACGAGGCCTGAAACAGACAATTGCACACACAAACACTTATAAGCTCACTCTCAAAGAAATGTATAGTGTATTCAAATGTTTAATTTATGATTAACTGACGAGGAGAATAATGTAACTATTTGAAGTTATTTGTTGCTGTTGATTGTGCATATTATGTATAAGTTTATAACTGGATATTTGTGCGTTTTTGTCTTTAATGTAAAAGCCACATTTGAAGTCCATTCAATCACAAAATTTTGTTGGACATGAAGTGTATCATATGCAAGCTTTGTACATACAGAGATTCTATTTTTTATAAAAGTAATAATGAAGCAAAGATATGTAAATTTGAATTGTAATTATTGATCTTTACGCATGCTGACTATTTAAAAATGGCCCCTGAAACTGGTAAATGTGAGGGCTGGTGACCTGCAATGTATGAAGCTGATTATAATGAAATCATTTGAATGCAATAATAAGTCGATGTACAGATTTTTTTTTTATCATCACAGCATTCGGAGAGAAAATAAACTTTGAAATACTGTTCTGAGCAGCTGACTCGTGTGTGTTTTGTTCTGAGAGGTTACGATCCAGAGGTGAGCAGGCTGTTTGTGAATGCCTCGCAGGAACAGCCTATCAGTCAGGCCAGTCGCTGTAGTAAAAGCCAACAGGCGTCGCTGTTATTGCAGCAGTGAGCCTCTGTCCTTGCAGCCCACTGAAGAAGGTCAGTTTCGTTTTTTCCCCTCTTTTGTGAACATGGTTTTTCTGGTGGGGTGCCAGAGCAGACGCCAAGGTTTTCCAGCAAATCACTCACGCGTAACAGGAGCAGAGCAACCTCCACAGTTATTATTTTCATCTTGGTGGACCTAATAGGTGCATTTCACCGCCTGCAGACCTGCATGTTAATACGAGTAACAAAGATATGCTGAGCTTTCCACAACATCAATCATTACCACCTGATTTGTGCGCATGGAAGAGACATCCGTAATGAGAGTGGCTGTGCGTAAAGGCGCCCTTTAGGGTTCGCCTCGAAGAAGAAAAACAAGTCACATGCATACAAACGGAGGTGTTTTAAACAGGCAAATACAGTTGGGATTTGTTAAAGAACGTGGAGTCCTTGCGAATAAAAGCTTCCTGCTCCTCTGTCCGGATGTTTTCTTGTCTGTGTGCCAAAGCGCTCGGTGCGCTCCTTACGTAATCACCCTCCTTATAATCACGCATTCAGGGCACACTCCCGAACTCACTCACTCCCGCAGATATGAGGGGATCAAGATCGAAGTGGGCTGCCTCTTTTTTTGCACACTGTCATGTTAACATACTGTTTGTAGGATGGAGAAAGCGTGCGACATTCCGCCGGAGTCCCCTCTGACCTGCAGCAGTCTGTGGAGGAGGGAGGAGGGAGGGAGGGGGGTGTGGGAGGGTGATTCGAGGAGACAACCTCACCCTCTCCCTTCCTCCGTCATCTCCTTAATGTTCATGAATACATCTCGGTCCACCCACAGAGGCTCGTCATATAAAACTTATTGATATGAAAATTCTGAGGATCACAGCAGGGATCAGACTCGTGAGCAGCCAACACGTGGTCTTCAGAGAGAAAGAGCGATGAACTCTCTCGTGAGGGAACGCAACACTTTTTAAATATATATAATGTGCTGATCGTCTGCTGGAGGTGTTAGATTTCACCTGACTTTTATTCAGAGGCACAAACGTTGTCAAGGTTACGCACAGTTCTAGTGTAGGAGAGCGTTAAGGCAAAACTTGTAGTGACCATCCTCCTCCTCCTCAGGAAGAGAGGGAGGGAGCGAGAGGGAGGGAGGGAGAGGGGGGTGAGAGGAGTGAATGGAGTCGGGGCTCCTCAGGTGTTCGGCTGCAGTCATGGCCGGGAGCTCAGAGAAAGTACCGATCGCCTCAGCGGGACCGGAGGACCTGCAGCAGTTCATGCCTCCGGTGAGTGTCGCTGGGATCACCCGGGCCCCTGCGCCTCTGTCGGGGCCCCAACATCCTACAGGCTGTATCTATTTCATGACCTTTCAAAAGTTGCATAAACCGTCTCTGTGTCGCTGTGAATTTATCATAACACGGACACCTTGTCAGGTTCAGTATCATAGTTAAAGATTGTCAGAAAGCATCTCTTCTTTACGACAGTGTTGTCACTTTGGAGTTTATCTGTTTTACCGCGCAGGCCTACTCCGCCGTGGCGGTGAAGCCCGCCGCCACCGGCCGCCTCCTGAAGGCCGGCATCGCGGTGCTCATCGCCGGAGCCCTGCTGCTTCTGCTGGGAGCAGTTGGAGCTTTTTACTTCTGGAACAACAATGAAAAACACGTAAGGATGATATTTTATCATAAATCTTACTTTTAAGGTCAACTATAGAGGGAGGAGGGTCAGAGAAGAGAGAGGGTATTGTAATTCTTATTTTGGCTGTATGTGGGTTTGACTGACCACATGTATTTTTACTTTATCTTGTCCTAATTTTTCTTTTCTTGTCTTTATTTCATCCTCTACTGTAGCCTACAATTTAAGTTGCATAGATCTTTACATAAAAAAAACAGACCATGGTTTATAAAGATGCACTTTTCCACGTGCAGAGGACAGTTCTGTGTCTGCATCTTGTGCATGATAGTTTAAATCAGGACAGCTTACATGATTTAACAAGTTGTACCAAGTTAACACTTGTTATTGTAAAATGATGTGAGTTTTCAGAGAGCATTAATAGTTGGATTTTCTTACTTTGCCTTTCCATAAAGTGAAACAAGTTTCAGCTCATGTCACCACCCCAGTGATTTTTACAGGCTATACTCCCTCAAGGCTTTCGATCGAAAATCAAATCAAAGTCGGTCTGATCTGCTAGATAATTCCCTTTTTTCCCCCCTATGCAGTTTTCTCTCCTTTCAAAAACTTCTCTGAAACAAGAGGGAACCACCACAGAAGAAAACGGCTCTCATGCGTACTCCCATCCAATAAAAAATCATGTCACTTGAGGGAAGAAATTGTTCAAACAAGCTCTTTAGAATTGGAAACAAGTGAAATTATGTCGTCGCTGGTGGATTTTTTAACTAGTGTGAATTAAAAATGCTCAGCAGACTGAAGCCGCTCTTCAAGATGAATTTTTTCTTGCAGTGTAGGCAAACAGCAAAATGTAAATTAAACTCTTTTTTCATACCGTCTGAGGTAAAGCCTGGTGAATGGAGTCCTTGTGTGTATGTGGTGTGTGTGTGTGTTGGAGGGTTGTGGGTGGGTGGAGAGGGGTGAGCGTGGGGGTGGGGGGGCCCTCTCTGGTCCGGCTGATGCTCCAGGGGCAAGAGGTGTAAGAGACGAGAGGGGAAAAATGCAGCTTTCTGGGTGTTTTCTCTCCTTTTTTCCATTATGAAGTTTGAAAATGTTATTAAGACGTGATGAAAAGGCTCTGCAGAAGAAGGGTCATCATCACCCAGAGGTGTAAGGTTTGTATTCTCCTAAACAAGCGTGAATGAATGTGTGTGTGTCTGAAGGAGAAAATTGAGAGAGGAGAGGTTTGTGAAGAGAAGTCATGGGTAAGATTGGAGAGAGGGAGAATGAAAGGGAGAGGGCTGTTGGGGGGGGGGGACTCTCGGGACTCTCATACCTTACATGCCAGTCTGAAACCTTGTGTGTGTGTGTGTGTGTGTGTGTGTGTTCAGGTCTACAATGTCCACTACAGCATGAGCATCAATGGCAAAGTGGAGGAGGGCTCAATGGAAATCGACACGGCCAACAACATGGAGAGATTCAGCACCAGCAGCGGGGCGGAGGAGGCCGTGGAGGTCCACGACTTTGAGATTGTGAGTGGGACTGAAAACAATTAAAAAGTAATGATAATACTGTCAGGAGGAATAAGCAAGAGCATAAAAGCAGAGTCATCAAGCTGGACATCCGCCGTCTCTCCCTACGAGCAATCTGGAGAGGAAGAGATCAGATTTGTTGAAACTTTAAAGACCCTTGTGGGGAGACTGGCTCATTGCAGCAGTGGACAAACAAAGAACTAGTGGACATGTTGTCCCCCTGTGGGCCAATCAGAGTCAAGACGCATCGTCCCTCCAATTTTCATTAAACTCGGACTGGTGGTTTTTGACCTTTTAATTAAAGCGGTCCAAATCAGGCCAATCAAACTAGCGAAGCAGCAGTTTTGGCCTCTTAACAATTTAAATTCTGACCTTTAATCATACTGTCCCCATGAGTGTCATTTTAAATCTTGAATACAGTGCTAAGCTACATCACCCCCCCCCGATGTTTAATCTAAATCATGTTTGCAGATGTTTGGCTGTGATGCTGCATTCAATGTGCAGATGTGTTGTCCCAGATGCCTGCAGACGACAACACAACGACCTCTGTGACGAGTTATGAATTCCAGCTTCTTGTTTGTGCCCTCTCCTCTCTCACTACTCCAGGGCATCACAGGGATTCGCTTCTCAGGAGGAGAGAAGTGCTACATCAAGACCCAGGTGAAGGCTCGTCTGCCTGACGTGGAGACTCTCAACAAGGAATCCATGACGTTCAACCTGGTGGGTTGGTCCAGTCTTTTCTGATAAAGTGGGATCTCTTTAAGTTGAGAATCTATCAATAGCTCTTTCTCACTGTAGAAATGTGAAAACTCCTAAACTGGAGCTTACCAGAACCCGAGCTTTTAAAGATCATGTGAAGGTCTAGAACTGTATTTAACCATTTGGTATCTAGCAGCTTTTTTGAGTTTCTTCACTGTTACAATCCTCATTATTGATGTGATGACACATTAGTTTGACCAGTCATTTCACCAGAGGTTGAATGTTCCAGGATTCAGCATCACCTCCTGAGACCGTCCTATATTTAGCTCCAGGAACCTGGCCCCAAAGTGGGTGGAGAACAGTGTAAACAGCAGCAGAACCAATGACAGTGCATACTTGTGTGTGTTCCTGCAGTGGAAAGGGAAAGACACACGTCTGAGTGTTTAACTCTTTGAAACCTATTTAATCAAGTAATTACAACATAAACATCCAGCATCACCTGTAAGTGCATTGAAATCATTCGATCTGATGTTCAAAGCTAAAACTGGACAATCCATTAGGATCTTTTCAAATAAAGACGGACCGTTCGGTATCACTGTCTAATACGAAATACTTTACAAGTGAGTTATAAGGATCGAATATTCGGAAACAACCTATTTATTACTTTAAGACGAGTAATTGCAAGATACTCATGATCCCCAGAGGGTGAATCCTACTTATTTAGCTTATTTAGAATCCTACTTATTTAGCTGATTCCGCGACTTCTTCTCCTCGCATCAGGTCTAAATTTCTACTTGTTCAGGGAAATATCGCAACATCTATGGGATGGATTGGCACATACCATGGTGTAGACGTTCATGTTCTCCCCAGGATGAACCGTAATAACAGGCATGCTAACATGCTAACCTAAGAGGATAACCATGTACTGTACAGACGTGTAGCATGCTTACAGTGACAGTTACTGCATCTCCACTCAGTTATTCAACTCTTTGAATAATTGGAGTGGATTATGTGATTTGGACAATTCAACCACTTACCTTCAGGAGGAGAGCTGCACACAACTGTACATGTGACTGATTACTGCAGTGGAAGAGACCTTTATTCATGAATTACAAACACTGACAACTGCACTCGTTCTGAATGACTTGATCACTTACCAAACCATTGAAACTGACCATACAAATGTGAGCTTATGTTAATGAAAATACTGCAGAAAAATATGCTTAGAGTAACAAAAATACATTAATCTAAAATCAAGCCATATAAAAGATGCTACGTACAAATGTTGTGACGACAGACAGAGGGGAAGAGAAACTAAACCAATCATATACACAAAAAATGTAATATTTGCTAATATATCGATATTAAATGTTTCTCCTCGTCCCCAACAATTCCATTTCAGTCGGACTCTATTTCTAACCACGAGCCATTTGTGCAAAAGATAATACAAATTATACATGACGAGATATCTCAAATCTGGCAACCCAAAACAAAAAAAATCACGTATAGCTGATTAATGAGGCAAATCTTAAATCAGCCCATTACTAAAGCTAGCTGTTATAACTTATCAAATATATCCATTATAAATACTATTAGTTGTATTAATGCATTGTCGGTTCTCTGCTGAGCTTTAGATATATACTACAAATCCGCACCTCTGATATATTACTAATGTGAGCTGTGGCGTTAGCATGAATCACCCAAACCAATGATAAACCAAGGACACATAGGTGATTTCCATATGTGGTTTCCCATCACTTAACAGAACACGCACGCATGCACAAACACACAACAGACACACACAGTGAGTACGGTGCCATATGTGTGCGGATTGCTATCACAACTCACAAACGCCTGTGATTGTTCAATTGAGGCTGTCTGATAATTAAAATCATTTAGTTCTGCATAAGCCTCACATCCACATAAATCCACATCGCCGGAATTACCCTCATGAATGCATAAACACTGACTCTCGCTCACACACTCACACACACTCAGTCACACACATACACGAGCTCGCGCACACACGCGCACACACGCGCACACACACAATTAATTATGATGCGGGGCTGCTGTTATTGCCTCTCTGTCTCGTAAACGATCATTTATTCCACGTCTGTGCTTTTCTGTGTGTTTGTGTTGTTCTCTTTTTGCCTCATAAATGATCGTTTGGTTCACATTTGTGTGTTTGTGTGTGTGAGTGAGAGAGGAGACAGGAAGATGTTGTTATAATGGTTGCCGCAGGCTGGTCATTTGCTATAATTTAGAGTGATGGCAAATCTGGGTTAGATAACCACACACGCGCACACACACATAAACACGCACAAACGCACACAAACACACACGCGTCCCCATCCACAGAGAGTGGGTCAGATAAACTCTTATCTGTCAAGCAGTGGAGAAGGACCCCCGCTTTTATTTTTCCCTCCAGCAAATCATTTGAGCTGGGGGAAAAAAAACAGCAGCAGCATTTCAGAAAGGTTGGCGGATAACATTCCCTAAACATGTCTGTGGCGACTGCAGTGCAGCCCTCAGGAACAAACGCCTCTGGGCCAAATCATCCCCCACAGAATTCCCCCTCGTACCTGCAGGCTGTGGATACAGAGGACATATGTTTACACAGTCTCCCCTCCGGACACCTCATTAGTTTATCTGCAGAAACCTGTACATCCAGGGCATCTCCCCTCCCCTTCCGCTGCTGATGAGTCCTGACACTGTGTGTACAGCTAAATGTTGATGCAAGGGGGATCTGTATACTAAAGCCTCCTGGGCTTCCTTTTTACTGCTTGGTTTTATGTTGTTATAAGGAGCATTAACGGTGCAGCATTAATGCAGATTAGATTTGAGTGTGAGGAGTGTGGGCTATTTAAAGGGGAAGGCTAGTAACAAGATACATCATCAACCCTGATATTATGCCTTCAAGTGATGTTTTTTTTCCTTCTCACATTTTTCACTCTTTGAAGGAGGACGAGGTGATGCCGGCCAAGTTTGAGGACGATCTGATCTGGGTGGCGGCCGACACGCCCCTCTCTGACTCCGCCTTCCTCAGCAACAAGATCAAGGACTTGTGCGGAGACCTGCCCATCTTCTGGCTCCGCCCCACCTACTCGACCAGTAAGCACCTCATGGTTAAGACGTGAAAATACAAATCTGAAAAGTGAAATACACTCAATTTTTCAGGCTCTGTAAAAACAAAGAGGATGTGGGTCAAACGGTTTCAAGCATTTCCATTTAACATTGCCATTGTTCAAGCATGGGAAAGAAAAACAAGCTAAAAGAAAAGTCCCTTTGAAGTGTGAGCCGCAGACTGTACACTTCTGAGCATGCTGGGAGGTCAGAAGCTCTCAAAACACTATTTTTTATTCTACTTCATCTGACGCCTTCAAAAAGTCCGTCTGAGAAACGACTGTGCAATCAGGAGCCGAGGCCACATTAGTGCCACTCGGCTCCTAAATTCGGTCTGCTGTCAGAATGTGAGACTGTGATGTGTGCAGGCGGACAGAGGAAGAAGAGAGCCGCCCTGCGCCAGCGCCGCCAGACAGCCGGGGCCGTGGCAGAGGAGGAGGAGGAGAAGGTGGAGGCAGATTTAAACCCAGAGAACCCCTACCAGGTGAGTCACACGAAGGAACTCGCACTTTTGCTTCTCCCTCTGTTGTCTGCGTCCTGCCGCAGTGTTCACAACTGTCCGTTCGGATCTGAGGGACACCTGAGAGGGCTGCGGCCAGGGAGGGTTTCTCACAGCTGTGCAAGCGGCAGCAGATGCCGGGGTCACGGCATAGGGGCCTGGATTGTCTCTGCAAATCTGAGTGTATGCGTGGGTGTGTTTTCTGTGCATGCATTTGCTGTGTGAGGCTGTCCAAAGCTTTCCTTTCAGCATTGAGACGGTATGAATAATTCCACAACATCCCCCCTCCTCTCCTGTTGCCCTTTTGCCCTGCTGAGCGCGTGCACACACATGTGCACACAACACACACAGAGACTCCCATACATACACCCTCCAACCTCACCCCCTATGTTGGGCCCCACTTTCACTAATCCCTACACACTCTAAGCATCCCCCAACATGCAACATGCTCCTGACAGCCACAGAGGGGGGGCAGACGGCGAACGCTACGTAGAAAAAGAAAATATTTGACAACAAAAACCCACGTCTGACATCATCCCCTCCTCCTCCTCAACCCCGACTGTCGGAAATCGAAATTAATTGGTTCGAAATGAGCTTTTCGCCGCTGCTGAAGACATCAGCTACCACGTGACACAACGGCACGCTAACACCGTGCACCCTTGACCTCCCATGTGTCTCCTTTCAGAGAGGCCTGGAGGGCGAGCAGGGCAACATGAACATCGACCCCATGCTGGATCACCAGGGCGTGTGCTGTGCCGAGTGCCGCCGAGGCTACACCCACTGCCAGAGGATCTGCGAGCCGCTCGGAGGCTACCACCCGTGGCCGTACCACTACAGAGGGTGCAGGGTGGCCTGCAGAGTCATCATGCCCTGCAACTGGTGGGTGGCCCGCATCCTGGGTCTGGTGTAGACACCCCCCACCTGAGTCCGGGATTGAAGAAAGTAGGGAGGGGAGGGAGGGATGGATGGGGTTGCGAGGGAAGGGAGATGAAGGGGAAATGTTTTGCTTCTCATTTCCTTTACATACCTGTTGGTCAGAGCAGATTGGTAGAAAGATGAGCAGCATCAGTAGCCGTGCCCACACATTATAAATGCATGGAACAGAATCTAGGACACCGGGATCTCACATATAAAGGTTTGCAGTCGCTGAGCACTGCACAGCTTCTCTTATTAAAAAAACATACCTGCTTTCCAGTCAGATCCTCCTTATCTACAGCTCGACACGCTGTCGAGAGAACGTACAGCGGACCTGTTTTCACTGAATTATGTGCACAGCAGCACAACATGTATCTGTAGGTAAAGCAGGTGAGATTGTATTCATAGAGCTGACCTTTTCTTTCATCCTTTGCTTTCTGATGTAAATAAATGTATAGGGACCCGTACTTTTTCAGTAGCAGTCGGCTGGCTTAATTAGCGTCTGTTGTTAGTTTTACTTTTCATCCCTCATTATTTTTAACTGCTGTGATTTTAACTCATGAAAACAATGTACTGTACGCGCTCTCTCACAAACTCATCTCAATGTATTTTGACCTGCATTGAAGGAGCTGACTCAACGTGCAATATCACTGAATAAACTTTTTTAAGTAAACTTGAGAGCCTCCCACCTTTTTTTCATGCTGTTGGTCGAATTATTTCTATCACACCCTGTAAATACAGTTTGCTTACAACAGAGCAGTGGGTTTATTTAGGAACCCCCTCGTCTCTTCTCTTTCAGACTGTTCAGTTTTGAGAAGTGTCACATTTGGTAGCTGCTCTAAAGGCGTGAGCAGAAAGAAGTTTCCAGAGTTCTTTAATGTTAGAGTTGTGGCTCTAGAACTCTTTAATGAGACTAAAGACTCTGTAGCCGTCACGCTCCCAGATCTTACCCACGATGCAAAGCGCTTAGCTCCTTTTGATGTCACAGAGCCGCCTCAGGCAGGGGTAGGGGGTAAGGATGGGGGCGGTGTGTTTGTGTGTGTGTCAGGGATAGTGGAGGAGTGTGTGTGTGAGGCTGAGAGTTCCATCCAGAGCCACAAATGGGCGTTTGATCGTCACGAGAGATGAAACGATGTGTGATGAATTTAACACTTAACTCAGTGTGAGAGGCTTGATGATGCGGTTAGGAGGCTGATCCATATTAATGCTCTCTTGCCTTGGCAGGACGCCCCCTCACAGTTCCAGCTCCTGCACATACAGTATGTGGTGGGAGAACTGGGGAGGCGGCTGCTCGTCCAAATCTGCTACTGTAGATCACCGCTCGACCTCGGGGCCGCATCCCCGCCTGCTGACCAAACAACTCCGGGGACTATCCGACTTGATGACAATCGAAACCGCGTTTCGTAAACCATGTCCTCAAGCCGGCAACCATATCTCAACTGCCTGCACTGATATCACTAATGCCACATTTCATCCCTCCCAGCACATAATCACCGAGCATGGCTCCCTGTCATAATGTATTGCTGTTTGTGTGCCTGATGGATCCCTTCTCAGATATTCCAACCTGTCCAAAACAGTTTCCACAGACAACAAACCATAAAACGCAGTGAAATCTTTGAGCCAAACAACAAATCTTTTATTTACACTGAAGTTGGGGACGACCGAAGCAAAGCCACTGGCTGACAAGTCACACAGATTCCAGATTAGTCAGTTTGCAGAGTAGTATTGCTGTTGATTTTATACAGAGTGTACACAGAAGAAAACTGTATGAGCCAAGAAATGAATTAATTGTTGTCAGTAAAACATCTCAACTTGTTCTTTTACACTGTTATACAAGTGCTGATAATAGAGTCATAAAGGCTTCCGAATACAAAAGGCTTCAGGCGTTGTGACAAAACTAGGAGAGAAAACGAGGGTCTGATGGATGAATTTGAGTGTTTCAGGTCAGTCAGTCACATGTTAATCTGGACATTACTTCCCTTTTGGGTCTAATGGCCTTTAAAATCAGATAAAGGAAATCAATCTGTTCAACAGATTATTCTAATTAACGGACTCCCTCTGGTTGTCAGCACCTGAAGACAATGGGCTCTGTGTGGTTTGTGACAGTGGGAACACCGAGGGTCCCTGCACTCAGGCGGGGCGCCAGAGCAACAACGTAACTTAGGGGAGGAAGTGCACGGCCACAGAGGCCGAGGACAGCAGGACACTGCTGGAGCTCAGATGGACAAACGTGAAGAAAGATGTCGCCTAACAAAAAAAAAATTGTGGTAGGGAGAGGGGTTGAGAAGAGCTCAGTACTTCTTGACCTCTGCATCGTCTGGTGGGTTCACGTCCACTTTTCTCTTGCCCACGTCTTTCCAGTTGGTACTCAGGACCGTACCACCTGACTCCATCTGCCCCGGGGAGGATACAGAGAGAACAGTGGAACCGTCCGTCATTACATTAGTAGTTATGAAACACCTTCTCTGTTCTTACAAAATACTCAGGGCTTAGATTAGTCCTCTGCACCAACTTTCCATAAGTATTGATGGTCAAGGTTGATTTCTTTTCGGACCTCTTTTTAATTTTCCTCTTTTCCCATAATAAGCTGAAAAGTCAAAAAATTCAAAGTGCTCGTCTCCATATGAGCTGACCTTTATTCTCCTAAAGGTCTTCGGCTCTGGGTTGTTTAAACCAAATGGAGACGACTACTTGACATGAATGTTAAAACACTGTCAGCTTCAGGAAATTACAGCAAATCCATAATGTCACAGGTTAATAACAGAATGCTGATTCAGACCAATCAAAATTTAACTGCAATCACACACCGTTACGCGTCCTTCCACACGAATAAATAAAAACACTCCAGCGGAAACTCATTAATTACACTAATCTATTACATGCAGCATCAGTCCACGCTGCATGTAATAGATTACTTTGTGGATTACTGGTATAAAATAGACAGCTCTGTTTATAGTTTAATTTAAGGAAAACATTATTTTTCTATCTATAATATTACACTGTTTATTTTTGTAGAGTTTGAGGAAACACGATTCTTGGAAAAAACTAACAAAAAAGAATTGTGTCCAGACTTCAGTTTGTGTCTGAAAGCAGCTGGTTCATTAAGTGTAAACTAACTGTAATGGATACTGTGGGTGCCTGAATACTTTATTTAATTAAAACTTACAAAGGACTTGTTCATGGCTCGCTTGACCTCGTCGGAACCGTCCGAGTAGATCTGCTGGAAGAGCTTGTTGAGCGCAGCGTCTCCCTCCAGATTCTCGCTCTTCTCCTCCTCGCTGATGTCAACCACCATCTTGTCCCATTTGTGGGCGTGGTTGGATGATGTCGGGTACTGATCTGATGGAAAAGGGAAACAGTGTTTAAACTGTGATAAACACAACCAATCAATTTGTAGGCTGCTCTTGCTAGCTTTTTCAGGATTACCAACCCTAGCTTTAAGGCAGCGTCAAAGATTTTAAAGCCGCTGAGTGGCATTACTATTAACACTATAACAAATGTGTTACTGCTATAAGAAACAGCTCAGGTTTTAATATATACTTGAAATTTCATCATCTCCTCACCATGAGACAGGGTTTTACTCAATTTGTTACAGAATCGTCCGACTCAGACGATGAAGGATCACAATGTGATTTGAAGTGTATTTTTTTGGGGGGATGCAATACGCCCACTATAATCCCAACAAGAGATGGAGAGCCAGAAATGTAATCCAGACACAGATTTACATAAATACAGCAACAGACGTATTCAGGCCAAGTGTGGACACAAACAGCAAAGTGATCCAACAAAGTCAGATGTCAAATATCGAATTTAAATGTAACACTGGTCTGAGTTATAAGAAGGTCCCTTATCAACAGGGCGTCCTAGAGGGTGAGCCGGGTGCAGAGAGGACAGTTTGGCTGCCCACTTAACTTTTGCTCCACACACTTACATAAGTAATTAATCCTGTCAGTAATAGGAACGTGTGGGCTGAAAAACTGAGTCATATTTCGCTGTCATACCTTTCGCTCTTCCTGCCTACTTTTGCAGTCAGACTAATGAAAGACTCTAGCAGGGCCCGACTGCCCACTCTCATTTTAGTGCCGAACAGACAAACACAGGCGCTTATATTGATCTTTGCAGGGAGAGTGAGAGAGAGCGAGAGAGGAATAAGAGGAGGTTGAGTGAAAGAGGGAGAGAAGGAGTGATGAGAGCACAGGCAGGAGGAAAGCTGGGGGAAGGTGCATAAATGCCGAAGCCGTGGACTGACTCGGATTGAAGTGTTTGATGTTGGACTCCTGTCCTTCTCCCTCCAGCTTCTCCCATCTGATGCCGTCTGTCTTTTTCATCTTGATCTCCACCTGACAAGAGGAGACGGGGAGTGAGGGAAGGAGAGGGAACAAGGGAGATAACAATGTTTAACAAAATGGCCTGCTTTGATGCGAGGGACAAGAATAACACTTCCATTAATGTGACATCTTAAAAGTACAGGACACCTGATTATTATTGGGGCCAAAGAGAGAGAGCGACTGTCTGTTCCGAGCGGCCGTCAACTCAGCCCGCGAATGTGTCTGTGTGTTTGTGTGTGTGAGAGAGAGAGAGCAGGAGAGAGAGCGAGAGAGAGACATCGGGGATATGCGGGGGCACAGCTCAATCTCAAACCTCACTGACAGACATAGTGCACTAACGAGATGCCTGTCAGCCAGAGGGCCAGTGTGAGAGACAGCGGGAGCGAGAGGAGAGGAGGGTGAGGGTGGTGGTGGAGGGGGGGGGGATCCTAATTCCACACAGCAGCATCTGATCCAAATCATTACACCGGGAGAACGTGGGAGAGGAGGAAAACAATGAGTGGAGGAAGGACACGGACACACTTTTAACACTGAGCTGCGTTGACAGGGCACACACCAGCGAGACACGCGAGCTGCAGCACTATGTGGGCCCCCCCCACCCCCACACACACATACCCCCTTCCACCCATTAATAGTGTGTGCGCATGTGTGTATGCCTGTGCTTGATATGAAAGACAGCACTGGTTATGTCGGTGCAATTAAGGAACATTTCTGCTCTGCTGGGCGATGTGATGATTCATTTATGAGGGTGCCAGAAGAGAAGGAGAACCAAGAGGTAGACAAGGTTAGAGACGAACAGGCAGAGAGGCTGACTGGCAGCGAGAGGAGCGTGAGTGAGGGGAGCAGATTGAGGGAAATAAGACAGCATGATCGCTGCTGCCTTCCCCCAGCGAGGGTGATGAGCTAGTGCGAGTGGCAGTGCTCTGATAGATAGCTTTGGTATGTGTCAGCGCTTTCTGCCCCGCAAAGGTCCCCGTGCACAGCCAGGCATCTGTGCAGTGTCCGAAATTAACTTTTTTTTGGCTCACCTGCGAAGGACTGTGGAGCTAAAAAAAGAAGACCTCCGCTGAGAATACAGGTTGCTGCTCCAATCCTTCAAGAGTGCGTCGTATAACATTTTTATGTGTGCACAAAATTAGATTTTGCTTTCTTAATTCAAAATCAAAGTTTGTATTTCTACATGAGCTGCAACCGATCTTTCACTGCAAGGGCAATTGTAATAGTAGACCATGTCTTTTATACTTGCAGACACAGACAAGGTGTGTATCAGAGTACATGTCAGATCGTCGAACAGCTTTCTGTAGCTAATTATCACATTCTCACTTAATGCTCTGATCCAGAGGTACAGAGTTTAGACAGTAAGAAAGGTTGTTTTCTCAACCTCACCTTTTCCATTCTTCACACAGCTACAAAGTCACTTTAACTGCTTTCAGACAAGAACTGTACTTCAGTTAATCTCCTGAAAATACTCGGAGGGGCTGTATGTGAGAATGCAAATTTCCTGGTCAGTAGCTGCGGACATTTCCCAGAGTTTCTCCTGCCAGCCCCTGTGAGTAAACCTCTGGATGGTGTCCGAGTGCGAGCTCATGTGAGAACACAGCAGGAGAACCTCTGGGGAATTCACCACATGCGAGTGGGCGTGTTGATGAGGTGTCAAACTAGTCAGATGCAAAACTGAAAAAAAAAAGTTCTCTGGTGGAGAACAAGGTGCCGTACACATAGAAGACGCAGATGAAGATGTCAACTGGTAAAGCCGAGGAGCTTCGAGAGCTTTAGGTGATAAGAGACGACTCCGGTGTTGATGTGCTATAAACAAAAACAAGTGATCTCCAGAGCAGAATTTATACTTTATATCCTGCCTCCTGTGTTACCCCACGCCTGAACCCTCTGGAGATTTCTGTAATGTTGAGAACACGTCTGACCAGAAAACCTCCAGCTGCATTCTTCACATGTGAAAGGCAAATTGCGGACATAGTCTGGACCCCATTGTCTGGACATTTTCCGGAGTTCCTATCTGAAAATGGCTTTAGTGTGTGTGAAAATGCTATTAAACACTATGTATATCTTAAAGGAGAGACTGTATGAAAATGTGTGCTGTTACACCCATGTTTAAATAACACGTTGCACCCAACCTTCTTTATGATGGATGGCATTTCAGCCTGCCTTTAAATCTGGTCGTTAGGAACACGAGTTTGGCAAATCTTTTTTGTGAACTACGTATATTGTACATACTGGGAGTAAATGAAAAGGGTATGACATGAAAGAAGAGTTTGGTTTTAAAGTAACTAAGCATCCATCACACGCACTCCTACAAACGTGGGTCATATTAGTCAACCCCTGTAGAGTTGAGGTTGAAGGAGTTATTTTGAGCTCCCAGGATTCTGGAGGTAACCTTTACCTCCCTGTTCGTTTTCTGCACAGACTGTTAGAGCACTTCAAAAGCATCTGTATGAAACCTTCCTGGCTGAATCATCAATACAAATGACGAGTAACAAAATATCTGGCTCTGTAATAAAAGTAAAAATAGTGCAATCCTGTTTAGATCAAAATGTAAGACGAGAAGCTAACCTCAAAATTCCTTGTATTTCACCGAGAAACATTCAACCATGATGAGCTTGATTTTTTCCCGTTTGTGTTTGCCCCGCAAATTGCGGAAAGAAAGTTTACAGTGATGATATGTTAAATAGTTAAAATCAGTTCACTTTCCACTTTATACTGATGCATTAATCCACTAAGGTGCAGCAGTGATTTACTGTGCAGAGCTGCAAAGATGAGTTGATCCACAGAAAATGTATAACAATAGGCAACTAGTTTGATGACTGATTGAATGAGTTAGTTGTATTTCAAATAAAAATTCTTCTCAGTAAGAAAAGTTGATGCTTTTCTTTGACATGAGAAATGTTCCAGTACCATTTTTTCCTTCTACCTTCTGATTCCGATACCTGGACTGATAACTAAAACCATTCTGATACCAGTGCATAAAATAAATAAATGTTTGTGTACATGTATATATAGACACAATTTGTTTTGAAAAAGAACACAAATCATTTGAGGGATACACAACCATTTCTTCCATTAAAAAGCTGTTAAATTGCCACAGAGAGTCACAAACGACCTTTGAAGTTTAAGTTTTAATACAGTTCTGATAAACACATTCCGGTTACTCCTCCATGGCCAGCGTGACAGAGTCTCATGGGTAATGTAGTATTTTAGATCATCTGCCCTCTCAAGTTTTTCTTAGATGTCATGATATGGACAGTATATGTTTGTATAAGACAGTGTTTCCATGGCGATTCATTAAAACCTGCTGATCAGCTGTTTCGAAGCAGCTACTGTTGGGAAATAAAGTACATTTGAGTTATTTTGATATATGCACCTTAAATCTGGGCCCAGATCTTTTGAGCTCTGTGAGGGGCCTCGTGCTTTTAAGACTTCAGCAGGTATCAAAGTGTTGATTTATTAGACATGTCTGGAAAATAGTGCTAATTGGAGTTCAGCCTAATATAGCTTTTACAGCAGAGCCTGTAATTCAGATTAAGTTATCTTAGATTTCTTTAGATCTTAAGGCTTTTTTTATCATGTGGTCAAAATTCTTCTTTACCCCTGTGGATAAAGTTTCATATTCTGATATTAATTCTAAAATTATCTTGGTCCAGTTATCAAACCAGGGGAGCTGGTCGAGCTTTTGGTTTTAATGAGGCTTGTAACACGGCAGCAAATCATGCGCCCGTTGGACTGTTTTTATTGGATTTGTTCATAATGATAGAAAGTTTATGGCTGAGACAAAGTCTGGGAGCCGGACAGAACCAAACGCTGCAGACCAGGAAAATTAATTGTTATCAACTTAATATATAATACCAGCCAGTGCTGCAGGTGCCGTTTATTGTCAGGAATGTTTTTTGTAGAGCTAAGTGCAGCAGAGCTCAAGCCGAGGCCCTTTGTGTGTGTCAAAGTGAGTGTGTGTTGGCCTCTATGCGTGCTCCTGGGCCATACAACATTAATCTGCTGCCACATCTGTGTTTCCTGGCTTTTAAGGGACATGGCAGGCCAGGCGCCGTGTGTGTGTGTGTCTTTCTGTGTGCGTTTCTGTGTGTGTGACAGGGGAAGCGATGGCTCGTAAAGGGATGTGACAGCAGAGCCACACACAGGGGCCACCACCCACAGGACCCCAGGGGCTGAACTATAGAATACCACACACACACACACACACACACACACACACACACACACACACACACACACACACACACACACACACACACACACACACACACACACACACACACACACACACACACACACACACACACACACACACACACACACACACACACACTATTTACAGAGGGGCACTGGGTTCCTGTGTCGCTTGTCACATGTGTTTGTAACCATCACCCCCCCTCTCCCTGCCATGACTCTTCACCCAGCATCCTTTCCCTCATTTTTCCAGATACCCGTGGATTTCAAAACAAACTCGAAAAAAGCACATAAATGAAATAAATATAAACATTCTTAGACGTTGACAGGCATGGAAATTAAAGAGGGGAGACGCCACTTTAGCTATTTGCCGAAAAGAGATGAGTTTGGAACTGAATGGACGAGTGAGCCCGGATCTGAAATTGCGGAGTGTGTGTGTGCGTGGACGCGACTGAGTGTGTGTGTTTGTGTCAGCCGTCTGTTCTGATCAAACACACTGGTGTGTAATTGGCTCCCCGTTGTCGCGTTGACCCCTGCGGTCGGAATGTCTGTCATGGCGGAGGACAGGAGGGGGTCGCACTGAAGATGATGTGCTACAGACGACACTCGCGCACACATACACAGTAAATACTTTGGTTAAATGGCACAAGTGTGTTGAAAGATTACTGTTTAGCCTCTGTATTTGTATGTGTGTGTGTGTTAGTGTGTACGATCGTGCACGCTCATGACCAGCTTAGCCTTCCGCTGCTAAGTTGTCTTTAAAGACAGCGAGGAGATGAAGCGTAAACATTGTGGAGCGAAGAGTGCAGGGCAGGCTATTACAGAGACAGACAGACTGACATTGGTTGGGAATCAACAGCTCCGAGGGCAATGCAGTTTTTTCAGAAACGTTCATTAGGGATGCATGCCAATCTGGAGAAACTTGATTTGCTGATGCCGTTGTTCATTTGAATGTTTTTTCTCCCCAGTGGCTCCTTGGCTTCGGGAAAATGAAACGCCTCCAAAAAATTTAAATGAGACGTGCAGCGAGAGAGCTGCTCAGTGTGTTGGGGTCTCTTACATTGTGGTGAATGAATTTCACCTGTAGTTTGTTATGAGTTAGTAGCTTTTATGCTGTTTTGAATCTCTGAATGCTATATTTACCAATAAGGACGTATGAGGTTGGTGTTATATGTGTGTATGTGTATGCAGGGCCCATGTGTACCCAAGGAACCCAGTGGACCAGGGAACAGTCAGGGCTTTGTGGGAGAGGAGGAGGGCTCAGCACTCTCTCTCGTTATCCTCGAGGTGTGTGTGTGTGTGTGTGTGTGTGTATGTGTGTGTGTATGTGTCCGTGTTTGTATCAGCCTAAAACAGACAAAGACTGAAGGTGTGTGTGTGTGTCAGTGAGGGGGCATGAGGAGATTGACAAAACATATACAAAGAAGGTAAATGAGGTGGAGAGAGAACAGACAGTGAGTGTCGAGAGATAAGAGGGAGTCTAAGACCATCTTCAGCTGTGGTCTCTCTAAGACTGAGCCCTTGTTTAAGCTGCAACCCACGTGCACCTCTGGTATGCAGTGTCTGCTGTTGCCATGGAAAAGTGAGAAAGTGAGTGAGTGTTTTTTGAGAGGGGGCAGTTTCTGTGCAGGTCAGTCTCTGCTCGGCACAGTGGAGCCGGTGGATATAATGCACACAATACAGATTTAAGGCTACTAATCAAATTTTTCCACATCTCTTCTTCACAATTCCAGCACTTGTGAGAACGTGCTGTGCCTTCGTTCCCCTAAAGCCTCACTGTAAAATAAATTAAAAATAAATATCAGTGTTGCTGTCAGAGGCTCTGGGGGTTGGTTTGTTTTGGGACTTTCATAGTTAAGATTCATTTGGAAACATTTACATCACATTAATGTTGCATAAAATGTATAAAGTTAGTTCATTTGTTACTTTTTTTATTAAAGTTAGGGAGTTTTCAAATCTGAAAGTCTGCTTTGGTTTGACATTGTAATTCAGGGAGTGCACTCAAGATTTTGTAGGTACCTTCTGTCCTTATCACCTGTGTGGGGTGTGTTTACCTATACTAGAAATTGATTGGTTTGTAGACAGGCGAGCATCTGACGTTGGTGTGTTGTCAATTCAGCAGGTAATAGTCTTTACATTTGAATGCAGGAAATGAATGAACCAATTGATTGTTAATTTTGATGCCAGTGTAGTTTTACTATGGTATTACTACCAGCATCTCCAACTTCAGGTGAAGTACTTCCCACTAGTTTGTTTCTCTTATTTCATCGGAGGTGAAGACTGGAAGCAGTTCTGCAAGCATCTCCTGTCTCTTCTTTTATTCTTTAAAGCTGTCTCAACGTCCTGCAATTGAACTATGAACTATATATATATATATATAAAATGAACTATTTTGGGGTTAGGGTTACCAAGTGGACTTCTACATTAAAATAACGAGTTGATTAACCGGAGAAATAGCTGCTAAGTTTGTTAGGTAAGACACAACGTTTCGTTTTGACTATTTGCAAATTAACATCAACTTGTCAATAGCAATCAGCTGTGAAATTGGGGCAGACTATCTTTGTGTTTCCCGGACTGCATGGGTCTGGGACCAGCTTTAAAATTCAGTTGGGTTCAGTCCCAGGTAGTTCCTTTCTGGGTCATGGTACAAATTGTCGGAGCAATTAAACCACTATTCAACTCCTCTACAATCGTGCAGGTGGCCTGTGTGCTCTACTAGCAATAAAGATTGTAATATCATAGTTTCCTGAGTAATACACTTTTTCTGTTGTGTGGAGTTGTGCTTTGGTTGAAGTAAATGTTGTAGAGTGAAGATGACTTCATTATCATTACTTTCTTGAGGCAAAATCCTCAAACTGCATCCGAGGATCAGTCCAGGCCCCGACTGCATAATAAGCTGCTAAATATACATAGATAAGGCGGATAATTTATTGAGAACTGCAGCACAAATGCTATGTTCTGCGTAAATTTGGTGTGAGTTAAAAAGTATCAAAAACTGGATAAAAAAAACCACTATACCAGATAATGAATCCGTCATGACCTTCAACAGACCTTGATTGATTCTTAATACAGTTCATAACCAAGCCCTTTATTTGAGTATGACCTATGTGGCTGTGTCAGATGAGGTGGTTAAGTGGGTACAATACAAACTATCATTTTACGGACAAATTCCAATCCAATAAATTGATTTTTGTTGAACTCAATTTATAACAGGGTAATATAAGTTTCTCTCTCTGTCCATAAACTCTGGAAAGATTGTCCACAACTGTCACTCAGAATAAGTTTACACAGGATTCCCAGGGAAGAAAGAAGAGGTTTAAGCTGTACTGTACAGACAAGGCCAGGTAGATTAGTGCCCTAAAAAACAAATCCCTCCCCTTGATGACTAAAACAACAATCAACGCAACTCACACTAAACCTGCCTCTTGATCCACAGGCTACAACCTGACAGTGGGTCTAAACCCTGAATCAGCACACATTCAGCCAGCACACTCATTAGCCCACATTCTGTACAATAACACACTAATTAGTCTATAGTAAAAAAGTGCCCTACCTACTCATTAGGCCCATAATCATTTTTAAACAGTGCTGAGGAACTCGCAGCAACTAAAGCACTAATAGATGTGTGTGTGTGTAGGAGTGAGGATTTGTGCATATGCATGAATCTCTGGTTAGCTGCTCAGATGAACTGTGCTAATGTCTCTACAGGAGCTGGTCTGTATGCAGCAAGATTGGATTTTCTCATTTTTATTCCCGCTACAACGAGCTTTACCAGCGTTAAGGAATTATAGGTGGTGACAGCCTATTTTATAAGGCTTTAAATTATTGAAGAGATTAAGATGTTAATCTCAGAGTGGTAACCCAAGTAATGATCAGTCACAATTTCAGTGAGCTGCTTAAACTCTGCATCATTTTCTGCTTTGCCTTTTTTATTGTTATCTGACGTCTGATGCTCTGCACTTGAGAGAAGCGGAGAAGTGCCTGCGTTTCTCCAGTGTGCGACATTACTACATCATTACTATATCACATTTTCTTTATAGTGTCATAAAAATGTTCCCTGACATGTTTAATAGTCAAAGCTACGTCCACTCTTCCACTGATTCTGATCTGATCCAATGACTTTTCATTGACTTTCAAAAACTTGAGCCAAAGTGTTTCCATGACCTAAAAATGTTTCTTTCTTGTCTGTTTATGCTGGCTGAGAGACATTGTTTAAGTGGTAAAGAAATTTATTTTCCACGACAGATCAGCTCGCTGTTGAGAAAAAGATCTGATAGGACTGCATGTGAGAAGCAGGTTGGTAAAAATTCATGACAGGACCAGAGGAAGTATAATGTTCTAATGTACACTCAAGGATTCCAGGAATGCGTTCATGACGATGCTGCCACCTATGTTATCTAATATAAAATTGCGAGGCGGCCGCGTCTGTCAACCGCTTGTAGTGATCATGTTTGTCCAGGGCCGAATTCATCAATATAAGCAGTTGATTACTATAAAATAATTGTGTAGCTTCTGTATGATAGTCCCAGAATTTGAGGAAAAGGTAACGGCGCCAAACACAAACATCGACTCTGCTGCCCACTTATCTCTCTCTCTGACTCAAAGACAGCCCGTCCCAACACACGCACACACACAGTGTCATCGGACATTTGTGTAAACAGAATTTGTAAACATAGACAATGTATGGAGAGGCGGATGTGATGGCGGCCTCGCTTTGGCTTGATTCGGTTGGCAGTGTGCAGTGCCAATGATAGAAACACAGAAAGGAGCAGTCAGAACTGGAAAAAATAACTGTTTCACAGTCAGATGAAAAGACAGAAAATGAAAACTGTAAGCGGACTTGGTGGGGCAGGTGCATCGCTCCCTGTGTGTCTGCCACAGGCTTAGTGCCCTGCCCCAAGGAAATACCTGTATAATGTTTGTATGAGAACATTCATTTTGGACTAGTGTTGAGCACTGAACCTGAAGTTGGTGATGCTGGCAGTGATACCATGATGTTATTACAGCGGCAATGAAATTAACAAAGTGAACCGATCCATTCATTTTCTTCATTCAAATAAAAAGATAACTTTTTGTAAATGGACTTCCTTCAAAAAATAGCCGAATCAACAACAGGCCAACATCAGACACATCAAAGCCAATCAATGTCATATATAGGTAGACTCATGTAAGTCTATGGCGCTACCTAAATTACAATGTGAAACCAAAACTAACCAGATCAAATGTAAACAATGTAACAAAGACATGAACCTTGGTTTGGACTTTCAGGGGTGAATACGCCCTGAGATTAATATAATATATTCATCTTTAATTTGTTTTTTCACATCAGGGTTTGGTCAATTGTGGCTAACATGATCCCATCAAGGTAAACAGCTGTCGTTTTTTTGTTCTTTATGCTCCAAAGTCAACCAACACACATCACAACACTTTGATAAGTCTTTTAGTGCACGATGGAACTTTTAACACAACAGCTGCTTTTGAAAGCATGTAGCTCTCACAAAAGGTGTTTGATTCTGCTTCATGAGCATGACTTCTGTCTCAGTAAATATGTTGAGTCACTGACAATCTATGCCAGAAAGTAAACTCATAAATGCTAAAATCAACATTATATTCCTAAACAGTGGACTCCCCTTTGATTTGAAGGTAGCACATTAAGCTCTAATAAAGATGACTGAACAGGATGGGTGTGGTACCTTGGTGGTGAGGATCCTGAAGTTGCTCTGTTGAGGGACGATGGGGTGCAGCAGGTTGAGGTGAAAGTTGTAGCTCTCCCCTGATGCCAACTGAATCATGGTATTGAGCTGCGGACACCAAAAATCCCAGATATTAGTCATTAGCCTTCGCTGACTGCCATTAAGTTTAGAAGTGAGGAACGATGAACACATACAAATATGTTGTACAGTTTTATATGAGGCAATAGCAGGAAAATTAAATTACTCATTCTTTCAGATCAGTTTTATAAATCTTAGACTAGATTGAAAAAAATAACAACCCTTGATCTTTAACCATGGCACCAATATTTTTTGTCAGCATGTGAACAATCATCTGATGTGGCCAGTGTGTGACAGCCAAGAGTATCCTTGTCCTGTCCCCTTCAGCCACAGTGTGACCAGTTATCAACTGGGGGTCGCTAACAGCCTGTCACTCACTGGGACTGGGTGTGTGTGTGGGAGGGAGGGGGTGTTGGTTTAGAGGGACATGGGCTTGGCTGTGGCCCAGATCCTCACACTGCTTACAAACCCATCATTTAGCACATGCTGCTTCCACATAAAAAAAACTAAAAACATACTGTGTGCTGTGTTAAACTCTTCATCGCAAACCTAAAACCAAGTGCGATTTAACGCCCACCGCTTCTCTGAAAGTGGAATTTTCAGATTTGATGCCAAATTAATGCAAAACTTTAGTTCATCGAGGATAAAAGCATAGAAAGTTACCTGAAGTAGCTTTTGGGCAATTCCACAAAGCGATTAAACCCATATTATTCATTTCCAGTTGAGTTTCTGTGCCGTCTGTAGGTATACAGCTGCTGCATACTGAGCCACCAGGGAAAATAACTGGAACCACTGCTTTTCATCTTTAATTTCTTTTGTATAAACTGACCTTGTAAAATATATATGAAGTTATCTGTACTTCGCAGCACACAGGCAGCTTAACAAGTGACTGTGTGATTCAGAGCGAGTGAACTATTACTTCTGAAATGGGGTAAACTCAGTTTGTTATTCTATTAGGAAAGACAAAGCTGCTCCCTGGGGTGCCCTGCAGTTACCCCTCAGAGAGCGGGAAAGAGGAATGGAAAGACTGAAAGGGAAAGAGAAAAAGAGAAAGAAAGATGGTTGTCCCCGGAGGGCTCGATGGCTGATCCTAGATCAGTTATGCCTTTTATCTACAGACAATTAGGAGGTTGGAGAAGCTGGGGAGGGTAAATTGTTCTTAGATCTGTACTTTGGGGGCAATGTTAACAAGGCACCACTGGAGGCATAGTTGGATCCATGGGGAGCGGGTGTGGGGGTGTGTGTGTGTGTGAGACCCACCTAATGGGCCCCCCTGAGGAAACACCCAAGAGCCAACCCATCTCTGTATCTTTTACACACAGACACACACCCCTTCAATCCTACATTTAAGATGTGCTTGTACCTCTTTTTCCATGAAGTTGACACACACACCGTCCTTGGGTACATTCTTCGCCATGACTGTGACAATGACTTGAGATTCTGTTTGGTACCAGTCATGTCTGCAAGTAACACACACATACAAGCAATCAGAAATTGTATTTCCACGACTGATGTGATCATTACAATGTAGAAACAAAAAAATGAAATGATCAAGAAGCAGCTTGTTGTTATTGTCTATGCACAATTTATTTACACACTTATATGGAGTGGAGAGGCTTTGACACACTGTGGCTTGGTTAAATATTGAGCTGGCATAATAAAGGCACAGTAAAAACATTAAACTGATGCCTGGATAAGGAATATTTACAATTATATACTTACTTGACAGGTGGAACCGCCGGTGTCTGCAGGGTCATTCAGCACCCGAGACGGGATGACAATTAGAGAGGAGGACGCCGTGATGAGACAGAGGGATGAAACAACAAGGACACAAATGAGTAAAAAAACATAAAAGCCGTTTGGTAGAGATTTCTTCTTCAAAGCTCGAGCATTCACTCAAGGCTGATGCTGGCTATTGATGCTGAGAGCAACATTGCCCCCAGGTGGTCGTGCAGAGAAACTCACCCTGCTTTCGCTGCCGTTCTCTGTCCAATCTAGAGGGGACAGTGAGAAGAGGTTGACTGTAGTGCAGGTGGATGCATTTCATACAACATCTCAACCAAAGTCTAGTCAATTAAATATGATTATTACAAACTATAAGAACACAACTTTGGACCCATCTGTCAAAAGATGAACAAAAGCACACAGGTGCCTCCACATTGACACACACACAAAGACACACTCTCAATGCCATGCCACCAGTTTGTTTACTGGTCCATCCACGCCCATTATAATCCCTGTGAGACCAAGCAAAGCTGATCACCGTTTACCAGCATGCTATCATACATTATTCACTGCTTTCATTACACAGAGAGAGAGAGAAAGAGAGAGCAGGGAGGGAGGGAGGGAGAGAGAGAGAGAGAGGAGGGGGAGAGAGAGAGAGAGAGAGAGAGAGAGAGAGAGAGAGGGGGGATGATGTCTTAATGAGGTTGCGTTTGAAATGGTGAGGTGACTGTGTGACTGTGAGTGTGTCTCTGCTTGTGTGTTTTGATACAAGCAGGGTGCCACATGTGAGGTGCTGTGTGTGTGTGTGTGTGTATGCGTGTTGGTAGTAAACATACTGTCACAAGAAGAAACAACGACTGCTCCTGGTGTGAGTGTAAGCAAATGCAAGTAGGGTACTTTCAAGTTTTAAGGGGGTGTATGTGTGTGTGCGTGTTCCATCTTTGAGCAGGCTTATGAAGGGGTTGGGTCTCATCGGGGGCTTTCAGACATCAGTTAAGTTAACTCTGATGAATCATACCGCTCCTGGGAGTACGTGTGCATGCGGGTGTGAAGCGCGTTTGTCAAAACTCATGCTCTTGTTTACTTGAGACGATCCAGAGGGCCCAGGCATCACTAGCAACAGAAACACGCCGCCCAGACATGGCATGCATCTTTTATTGGACTAAGCAGCTCTGTCTTAACATGCTACCACTATGTGCACAAACTGTAGATTCATGGGTGTATGTACGCTTATCTGTATGTATCTGTATTCTGTATGTTTGATAGCAGCTACATAAAAACCCTGCAAAGAAGTTAGAGTGCGACTGGTTATAGACTTGAAAGTCTGAAACTTTTTAAAGTAAAGCCGCCAAAGGGAATATTGTGTAACAACATTTAATGCTTTTGAAGATTCTGAATAAATTAATTCAACCATTTTAATAAAATACTGTTTAATATCCCCATGAATTTAATATTCTAAACCAATCTGCTCCAAATATAGTTCGAGTTAAAACAGACATGAATGTTTCACTTACCCCCCATCATCTCCTCACAACGCTTGATCCAAATCTCATATGATGTGTCAGAAACTGTGGAAAATACAGAAAGGAATAAATCTTTTTACTCTACCTTTTCTTTCAAGATAATATATATATGTAGGTTTATTTTAAATACAGTATTATTAGATCATTTAGAGAAAAGATTTTCGGGCATTAGCTCTGAAGTTGTTTGACTAAGTGCAGGAGATGCCAAAGTCATAAATTGAACAGGTTTGTTTCCAAAGAGAAATTTCTTAAAGGAAATGGGAATACATTTTGGGGGTGGGTAAAACTAAGTAAAAAAAGTTTTGGTTTTGTTTGTAGATTTATAACAGTGTGCCAATATCTAATATTGTTGAGAAAAAACTACAAAAAACAGAAACATTTCAAACTATGCATGCTAAACACATCTCTTTAAAAAATATTAAAAGCGCGACAGGAGTAGCGTTAAAATAACGTTAATGTATTAAGCGCTACTCAAACTAATTTAAGACCTATTACATCATATTTTAACATATTTAAGACTTTTTAAGACTTTAAATTCTGATAAATAAATTCTAGTTTTACTTACTCTCTTTTTTTTTTTTACTTTAAATTTTTGAGACCAATCTGAAACCCTGCTTTTTTTAAAAAACAATTTTTGGTTGATTTAAATCTGACCACAGATTCATTGATTGCTTCTAAATGATACTTGGACCCTGTAGGGGAAATAGTCCAAAACAACAACAAAAAAACATCTTTCATAACAGAGCTTGTTTATAATGAAATAAATACTTCAAATTTGTCCACTAAAATCCATTAACTCTCAATGACAGTGATGCTGTTATAGCCATAGCTACAGCATTTTCTTGTACATGTTCACAGGATATGCAGTGAGTATCTGTGTGTTGTTGCGGCTTTTGTGTTTTGTACAAAACTGCACGAACATTACTCAAGTTAATGATTTAAAAAGTGACATCTTAGAGGAATCCCTGTTTTTGGTCTTCAAGCCCTGAATCAACAGCTCTTTTGTAACATTGATCCCACGTGAACTGACATTACACAACAAGAAACAAAGTCATTAACCCATTAAGCCCTGCTGGACACTGTGATGTAACAGCTTCAACCACAAAAAGGATTCTAAAATAGCCTTTTATGATAATTTAATAAGGCTGTACTTTAATGATATTTAACCGATTGGCTGTTTTCCTTGTTAAATTCTTATCACATATAACAGATTGAAAATGCTTACGGAATTAATGAGAAAAGAATAAAAAGAGAGCACAATGTTAGTTAGCAGGTTTATGCAAAAACCACTGAACAAATGTCCATGTAATTTTGTGGAGGGACGGGGCATCACCCAAGGGAGAGCCCAACAAATTTTGGACAAGATACAGATAAAAGGGCATATCTACATTTTTTTCCCTACTTACTTTAACATGATAGATATGACACTAGCCTTCGCAGACATTTGCGCTCTCCAAGCACCCTTCTAGTTTGAGCTTTTTTCATAATAAGTGAAAAGATATAAAAAGTGGGTTCACTTGTATTTATGAACATGCAATCAGAATGGAACGCAAAAACACACATGGAAGATTATGGTTTTCTAAAAGAGAGGAATTTTAAAGTGGATCTGCCTAAATTCTGCTGTAAATTTGGATTTTACAACTTAAAAAGCCAACTTGACATTTGTAATCTGTCATGGCAAAGTCAAATATATCAGTCATATACAGTTACAAACATGCAGCTACATCTGTTACAACACCAAATGGACAGTTATATAAAACATTGTCCAACTGCTACCAGAAACAAACTATTGGGGAAAGTATTGTCTTTACTTTGAAGATTTACTGCTGCTACTATCAAACATCTTAACAATGACACAGCATATCAGTGACATTATCAGTTTTCACTATAGTCCAGTATTTAAAAACAAATTCAAACAAGATTGTAAACAAGGGCCCACAACAAAAAGAGACCTGAAATAAAATATGATGGTTAAGGATGAGTCCTCGTGCAACGGGAAGTGTATTATCTGGACAATCTGCTCCAACTGTCAGCAGTTTGTTTGTTTGTCATTTTGCTTCAGAGTTAGGTTAGCCTTGAATTAAATGGTAATAATGTAAAAATGTTGGTACTGTGATACATGCATTTTGATATAATTTGTATATCGCATAGCTATTTAGTGTAGTTGTTACACAACTTTACAAAATATTGGAGGTATCCTGTAAAACACTTTAACTATACCTGCCATATAAAAAGGAAAGAATTTTGAGGTCATTGTATAAGCAATACAATGAAATCATAAGGACACAAGTGGAGAGCATTGCATTAAATGAAGTGAATTAAGCAGGTTTCTGCTGCAAACGGGTTGGTAACAAGCTGGACGATAAAAAAAAAAAATTGTACTCGAGGCCAAATCAGGCTTTACTCACCATCGAGTTGTTGTCCCTGATTGAAGGCTTCTTGTGCTGACTCATAGTGGTTCAGGTAGTACTCTGCTATTCTGCAGTTGGGACAGAAGAACATGTTACATGCCTGGCCATTGAGGGCTTTAAAAACAAGCAGTGAAAAATCTTAAAATCAATTCTATAACTCACAGGTAACCACTGAAGGGCAGCAAGGATTAGTGTAATGTGATCGCTTCTCGTTGTGCACCTTACAAGCCTAGCAGCGGTGTTTTTCATTGTTTTAATGTTTCATTTATTGATACCAGGCTTGTAATAGTCAAGCCTGGAAGAAATAAAAGTGTGAATGACCTTTTTCATGTCTGCAAAAGACAGGAAAGACCTGATCAACTGTGTCAGTTGGACAAAGCAGAACTGCAGCACTTTGGTAACCTGAGCATTGAATGAATGCCAGAATCTAACATAACACCTAGATTGCCAGCCTCTCTATGTACTTTATTAGATAAGTCACCCAAACTAGAGGGACTGTTAATGTCGCTAGCACTGGGGCCAGGGGGGTAATTATGATGACTTCTGATTTGGAGTCGATTAATTGTCAAACATTTTTGGTCATGCGATTTCTATTGTCAGTAAGGCAGGTCATAATGCAAGAAACATCAATGGAGCCAAGTTGTAGCGGGACATACAGCTGTATATCGTCTGTGTAGCAATGGATGTCAACGCTATAGCTATGTATTATTTGCCCCAGTGGTAGCATATAGATGATAAACAACAGAGGACTCAAAATAGACCCCTGGGGTACCCCACAAAAGAGAATGCACACAAGAAGAGGAAGCACCTCCCACCATTATTGAAAAGGACCTATTAGACAGACAGGAGATAAACCAATCCAGCACCACATCTCTGATACCAACAACGTTTTCAGACAGCTGATCAAGACATTCTGGTCTATTGTCAAATGAAGAGGTGAGGTCAGGGAGGATTCAAATTTAGAAACAGCCTGTTGTCGAAAAAAGTGAAGCTTGGACATTGGTCTAAAATTACTTACAATAGAGGGGACTAGGGAGGGCTGTTTAAAAGAGGATAAACAGTAGCGTGTTTAAAATGGTATGGGAAAATACCAGTCTTAGGGGAATAGCTAAAAAAAAAAGAGGGAATAAAGTTAGAGGGACAGGTGGATGCTATAGAATTTAATATATTTGTGCAATGTTAAAAACACTGACAAGATCTTCAACAGAGAGGGCCTGCTGTTGACTTGAAGTAAAACTTGTGTGGAAAGCAGTAAAAGCCTGACAGATGTGAGGAACAGAGAGACAGTTTAGTGGGCGGAAGAAAAACATAGTGGGAGGTTTGGAGTCAAGTGAGAGGTGTGGAACCTGGAAGAGCACTGCATTATGATCTGAGTCTGAAAAATTGATCAGGTTCACATTGCCCACACAAAAGCCATGGGAGAGTACAAGGTCATGAGTGTGCCCTTCGACATGGCTGGGCTGCTTGACATATTGGGCCAAACTAAAATAATCTAAAAGTTTTAAAAAATCTGAGATAAACGAGGAGGAGGAGGCAGCAGCAGACATAGGTATTAAAATCACCAAGAATAAGAACTTTGTCCTAATGTTACATTCATCAAATTCATCAGTCAGAAGCAACAGGAAAAACCTTATTCACTTTAATATCTGATATTATTGTGTAAAAGTAAGCAGTACACACCCTGTTCGCATGAAAGCCAGAGGAAGGCTGGGTTTTAGCTGTTGTGCTTTTTTGGCATCATCAGCGGCACCTGTCAAAAAAAGGAAAATACATTTTTACTATACAGTATATAAGCTATGTCATTTAGAAGACTAATATTCAACAAAGTGAACACAAACTAATACAAGATTACTCAACTCATTACCCTAACCAACATTCTGGATCACTGTGTCTAATAAGCAGTTTATGAAGTCTGAGGAGACAAATACTTGATTCTAATTTTGCACAAGGTTGTATGAATAAAATACATTAACACAATATTGTAGACTATCTTGAGAAATTCATATGTACTGCAAGCAAGTATAATCATCCAAAGTTATTTTTAAAGGCTATTTCCTGAACATTATTTTCAATTCATCTAGTATGTGGGCTTACAGCTGTAGTTTTTGAGAAGGATGTGGGCATAAGCACGCTGGCAAAACCACTCAGCGTTGTCAGAGTCTCCCTCCAAGGCCTCATTCAGTGCCTAGAAGAAAAGACGAGGCGTTTAAATTGACAGACTTCTGTGCCAATTTAGAAAGATTTGTGTAAGTGGTAGAAAAGTAACACGAAGCAAATGACACAGAACAGAATTATCCAAGAGTGGAAGAGGCGATTCAGAGGCACTGATGGGTGAGTAATGTATAACCTGAAATGAGATGCTAACTGTAATACTCTCCATACAGGAGTCACTAAAAGGAGTGTATTTAAAATAATACGTTAAAAAACAATGTCTAAACAGTAAAGGCGTAAATAATTTATATTACCATCTGCTGACATGGCATTGCACGGGTGATTACAGGCTGACATATCTAAAAATGTGCTTGTGAAATTTGCTCATGACGTGGAAATGTTGCATTTTCAAAAGGCAAAGTAAAACAAAGCTACTCGGTTCCAGATGTTCCAGATGTAGCTAACGATGACCTGTTTTGTACGTGCAAAGTGATGCTAAAAGGAAACGTTAGCTAACTTTGCAGGCTAGTAACAGTGGCAAAACCTATGCTAACACCAGGGATGGGTCACCAGCTCCACACATTATGCCCTTTATACTGAAACGTCTCGTCAGACAAAGTTAACATTGAAGCGACATCTAGAAAGAGTTTCCACATATCGAGTTAACCAGCTTGTGGTGTGTTTGTGGTTAGCTAAATGCTGTGTTTACCTCCAGAGCTTTCTGTGGGTCGTCGTCAATGAAGCTATCGGGGAAGCTGCTAAAGCGGAAATAAAGAGCAACCATTAAACAGCCGAATGGAAACAAACACATTCAAATGTACTTTAAAAACTACCCGGTGTGTTTGGTGAAACTTGCCTTTCGGCTGCCATGTGTTCGCCGCGGACAGAGTCTCTGCAGTCACGGAAAGTTCTCGATGAGGAGGCAGCTGGAAACGTGATGGCTGGAGCCGAGCAGCGGGCCTGTCAACATCCGACTATACACTGCGCCCAGCGTCACTGCGCCACCTATCGGCCTGGAGGAGTCAGTGAAGCGACACAGCTCTAAAGACATAAATATACACCTGGTTTTATTTCATTGATAAACTCAACTTAATAACAGTCAAGGGTGGAGCAAGTATTCAGCTGCTTCGTTAATACCTCAACTTCATACGGTTGTGCAATTTTTTTCTTTTTACACCTTTTTATATTTGCAGCAATTTTTTAAAAAAAGAATTAAAAACACATCTACTAAGACAATTTCCGAGTCTTATCATTAAATTTACATGTTTAACTATTGTATTATTTTTATAAAAGAAATGTAAATTATAATGTTGGTCTTATTATCAATTGCAATTATAAATTGTTTGATCATTGTTATTCAAGCAATACAAATTAGTCAGTCTATTCATTGTAAATATTAGATTATTTTATTAGTTGCATTAAAGCAATACAAATTAGCATGTAAGAGTCATATTGGATTATTTGTATTAAAGCAAAAAAATATTACAATGTCAGATTCTAAATAATTGTAAATATTAAACTACTGGATTATTTGCACTGATAACATATGGGCAGCTTTTTAATGATGTTGCAAATATGACCCTATTTTAATCCTGAACCTTTTCACCCATAGCAATGCATCATGTTGTATGACAATAATACTTATCTGGCAAGTAAAATCTCAATTTGTAGTTACATGTAAATGTAATAAAATCATTTCCCTCTGACATGTGGCGCACAAGAAATATTAAGAAACATAAAAAGTGTTACCTAGAACACTTTAGTAAATGAGCTTTCCACCAGTGATGCTGGTAAACAAAATGTGGGTGAATAAATGAGCAGGGACGAGTTTCACACAGACAAAATTAAGTTTATTTCGTATGATCGACCATTTTCTTTTCAACACCTGCTTGAAGGCAAACATACGAAGAACAGCAACAAAAACTCCACCTCTCCCTCTGCTACAAGCTCACAAATCTGTAATCAGTAAAACGTAAAAATCTCAAGGGAGCTCCAGATAAGGCAAAGTGAGGAGGATTCCAAAATAAAAAATGTTCTGTCATTAAGTGAAAAGCACTTTTGCATAGGGGGTTCCAGGGAGGGGCAAAGGCACAGTTTGAAACATCTCCTAACCAAGTTTAGCCTCACAGACGCCAGCATAAAAGTCTTACCCGGCAGTTTGCATTTGGAGTGAAGAGAACTTTGTAGTCTGGGTTTCTGAGGCTAAAGCAAGATCAAGTGAAGAGAAAATGCTGAACTCAGCATTACTTCTTTATAAAGGGCCGGTTGTTTTACTTACTTACTAACTTGCATAGAGTGCATAGAGTCTTTGCAGCAAAACAAATTTTTACAAACCTGAGGGAGAAAATGGAAACAAGGCACAAAGTCAAGCATGTTCACAAACATACAGTATATAACACACAATACAAAGATATGCTTTAGAAGTCCATGTAAGCACTCATATGCTGTACTTTATGTAATGTGTGGTAACTAAAGGGAATATGTGCGTGGCATAGACGCTACACTACAGGAGGCGCTGTAGCTAAGTAAGGCTATGACATAATTTCATTGGTGATTGTCAACAAAAGGCGAGGTCCACTGAACATACATCAGCTATAAACAGCAGCAGTGCTAAATTCCTATTCTAGAAATAACAGTGATCCCTTGTTTTTCAACATTTCACAATACAAACATAATTCAGTAATCTTAAAAAATAATATACAATAATATGGAATGTTTTCCCTCAACAACCTCACGATTTTCCAGGAACAGCGGAAGCGGGGGAGAGGGTGGTCTGAGATCTTCAGGCACTTAAGAGAAGAAACATACAGCAGCGGTAAACTTTAGTGCATCAAGGCAGAGAAATGATTCAGCATGTGACGGTAAAAAGAAAAAAGAGAAGAGCGAGAGAAAAGGCAGAGACGGAGGGCACAGTGTGCACAGATCAGGTAATTAGCTCCATGACAGTGGAGCCCACGTGCAAGCAGCGCGTGTTTCTGCAGAGAGACTGTAGATTCCAGTGCATGTCTGTCTTTGGTGTCTTGTACAGAGAATAACAAAAGGCTGAGATTAAGGACATAAGCTTTTATAGTCTGCCTGTCTTCTGAGAAGTCAAACTACTGATCGCTGCCAATTTCCTCTAAACTCAAACGCCAGTAAGGAAGGACTGAGCTAGAATTATCTTTGTTACCTTTGAATAAAAAAATCTGAAATACAAAATTAATCCTAGATCAATAACTCTGCTCTTACACACGTATGATATAAAGGCCCTGGTGTGAACTCGATGCCGCAGCAAAGAGCAGCTCTGTAACTGGACCTGAGACAGTGGAGTGTATGTGCATGTTTTTGGTTGTGGGCTGCTCTGTTCTATTGGTCAGAGCTAGTGAAAGGCACCAGCTGTGAAGTCTCTACTTGTGAACTTTTTCTACCCTTGGTGGGACTTTTCATCGTGCATGTCGGGTGCACCCACGATGTCGACCGCCACCACAGCGGCGGCCTGACGTTCGTACAGGCTCCCCAGCAGCTGAGCCGTTTTAAAGACTGAGGCGTGACCGGCGGGCTGCAGGGACTGGACCTTCTCCAGGTTCTGGAGGGTCCGCAGCATCTCAGCAGACACTATGGGTAAGTGCTGCTCCTGGATCAGGCTGTTGCTGGTGGGCCGCAGGACAGTTTCACGCTGGCCTGGAGGCCTGGGCGCCGGCCTGGTCCGCGGAGCGGCTGGGGCTCTCACGGAGCTACTAGATGACATCTTCTTTTGTGGTGGTGGAAAATCTTCCTCCTCCACCGATTGGTCACTGGAGGATATCGCGCAGTCATCAGTGTCATCACTCACACCTTCATCGTTGCCACTATTGTCGTAGTGATCATCATCATCTTCTTCTCCTTCTTTGGTGCTGTCTACATCTGTGATATAAATCATGTCTTTTGGCAGAGAGGTGAACTGATACACAAGACGCTGGCCTTCCACCTTATTGAGTATCCCCCTCTGGTAGTAGTACCTACATGAATACAAAGAGTCAACATTAACAAACTTAAACCAAGCATCACATTTAGTCAGAATTTAATAACTGTTTTTAAGCCCCTGTTCCTCATAGAGTAAAATCCATGTTGTTTTTGTCCATTTAGTCTTTTACCATGATCACTGACACTGATTCCTCAATAATATGAATGCAGCTGTTTCTATAGTTTTGTTTACAACATCTACTCTTTGTGATTTATGTACTTTTAATATATAGCATTGAGTCACAGTTACAGTTTTTGCATTGTAAAATAAAATTATGTATTTAATAATAATTTCTTAATAAATATTTGTATTTATATTGTATACTTTACTTAAAATAATCTTAAAATACTATGTTACTTAAAAGTGGTGTTCAACACTCTCCTCAGCACCACAGATACTCAATGTTAAGAGGCTACCACCAGCATGGACGTGCTCTCATTCTTAACTACTGCTTTGAGAAACACATGAGAGACTGAGTGTTTAAAGCAATGCTCTTGATCAATCATTATTGGGAAACTGGTCTGGTTAAATCATCATTTTTGAAATAAGGATAACAGCATGTGACTTATAAACATGTGATGTTATGTTTGTGTGTTGCACACCTGAGAGCTCTGCCCATTGTCTCATAATTCATATCTGGCTTGTTCTTGTGTTTGCCCCAGAGTCGAGCCACGGCCTTCGAGTTAACCAGCTTGAAGATGCCTGCATGGGGATTAGTCCATTTGATGTAGCGGGGACAGACCTGTCGATCCTGTAGCAACTCCATGAGGAACTGCCACAGGTACAGCGTGTTTCCTCCTGAAGCACAAACACAGGAAACGTGGTGAAGGAAAGACAAGGACACAACATGGAAAATTACTTTTGTAAAGGCTGTGTTACAAAAGTGACTCATCCCCTGTGAGCCATCTAAATCCCTTTTTGGACCCAGAATTTTTTGTCCTCATCTTTCTGTTAATGTGTTGACTTTTAACACTCAGGCATCTGTAGCGTTTACATAAAACTTCCCTCTGACTTTATTTAGACATGACATGACATTTACAGAAAGAGCAACATGTCAATGTGATACTTGTCACCTGGTGCACAAGCTAAAAAGCTTTGAAAGCTGAATTTTCAGTTTTTTCACTGAGGAATTTAATGACTTTCATGAGTTCAAAGGATGTTTAACCACGCTTCTTACAGTGATAACCCAAATAACATTTCATTATTCGGTATAAACATTTAGATTACAATAGCTAATTTAAACTACTTCGAGATTAGATACAGTATATCTTGCATTTTATTTATTTATTCATTATCCAAGCAGTTCACAGTGAATGCTAGTTTTTTTTGCCCTAACTGGCATTGATTTGGTTTGGGGTTCTAGTGACCCCCATAGGGGGAACATATAGAGTGCAATAAACTCATTCAGATCCAAAAATCGCAGTTTCAGTCTCTTCTTTATGTCACTCATTTGGGACATGATTGGAGGGATGTTTTACATTTTCTTTTCAAAAATATCATGAAGGAAAAATAAAAATGTTAGGCTATTTTTTTCACAATAACTGAATGTCTATATAAAAATAAAAAATAATGAAAAATGGCTGATAAAGTTTCCCACAGTCCAATCAGCCTTGTTTAGATTGTTTGCTTTATTTGTCCAAAACCCAAAAGATATTCAGTTTACTAATATATATGAAATAAAAACTGAACATTTGAATCTTTGCTATTTTTGTTTGATAAATGATCGATCAATGATCACGTTTTCTGTCACTTGCCACTAAATTCACATAAACATAAACGTTTGATTCAAGGTGTTGTGTGGTTTACACACACTGTAAAGTATAATTTACCTTATACCTTGTTTTTTTTTATATGCATGAGATTATAATAAATTGCAGCTTCCCTTCAGACAGTGCATTTAATTTGCACTGTGTAGATTGCATCTCTGCAGCCTTGTGGTATTTATGGCACCATGGCAGTATTCAAAGTGTTATGTAAATGTTATAGTACACGTTAAAGTCTGCCCTTCAGTACTGAGACTGCTGTTGTGACATTTTTACGTAAACATAACTCTGACGCTTATTTATACATGTGACCAACACGTAAGTCCCATAAAACTTAAGTAATGAGATCAATGTCTGACAGTGTCTTTACTATTTTTTGTCACAGTACCTTTGTTGTATTTGTCCTTTTTCACTGTGATGTCTGGTGTGGGAGACTCTGCCCTGCGATGTCGACGTTTTTTACCTGAGTTGATGAAGAATAAAAATACATAATTAACCTGAGATATTTAATATCGTCATACAAGCTACAATCATACAAGACTTTCTCATAAGAAAATAAATAAATAAGTGGCTGACCTCTCTTTCTGGTCTGCAGCTGTGCCGCAGGCTTCTTTGTGTGCAACGAGTGCCATTGTGAGTGGTCAACAGGTCCCACTATCCCCTCTGCTGACACAGTCACCTGGGTAACAGGAGCTGTGATGACATCACCCAGTGATGGTAGGAAGGTCTGGGCTGCAGGGGGCATAAACAGATGTAATGCAAGAGAACAGCACTGTGACCACTGTGTCTATAAATAACATCCCACAGTCAAACATGTCCTACATCAAAAAGAAGAGGGGGTGAGGTTTTACTGGGACATCGTCTCTCTGTTGGTGTGCATTCTACTAACGTTAACTCAGGTGTGTGTGTGTGTGTGTGTGTGTGTGTGTGTGTGTGTGTGTGTGTACTTACAATAGTGTTCCAGGGAGAGGGTGTCAGAACAGTCCATGTTGAGAAGCGAGTCAGCAGCAACAAGCGTCTCCATGGTCTCTTCTTCTCCACTTTCACATGGCTCCACTTTAGACAAAGAACAACAACATGTTCAGTGGGTGGAGGAGGGTGGACTTCAGGGAGAAGAAAGTTTGTTAAAATGTTTAACCAAGTTATTAAACACATTCTTGTCTTTCATTGTTATCTAGAAATGTAACTATTTCTCATTTCAGTTATGTGTGTTTTCTGCTTCCATTAAATACAATGAGGCCAAAAGGAATTTCACTTGTGGTGCTATGGGTAAGGTAAAAATAATTCAACACCAATACATCTTTCCATAATGTCTCACTACTCTGGATGAACTAAACTATTATTAAAATAGACTCTTCCTACTGTAGAAAGTAGTTCACCTGAGAGTAGGCCTTTTTCACACCAGACATGTTGACGTGTCACAATAGCAAAAGACCGGTATCATTCAGCTGCTTCAGTTTTCCGCCTTTTTAATCTTATAAGTAACACTTTTGCTTTTCCTGACATACAATACCTGTCAAAATACCTTCTTGCAAAAGGCCTGTTACTGATGCTACTGAATATAACTTTTAAGTGTTGGATTGATGAAAAATAGACATTCCTGTCTGTATTAACTTTCCATTATAATGATACATTTTATTAACTTGCTATAACTCTATATTTTTCAATATAGATGACTTTATCTATATCACCTATACCTGGTTATAAGCATCAGAAATTAAAATTCTATTCACCTACTTTCTACTGGGGTGACGCAAAATATTTCAGTGACAGGAATCGGAAATCCCCCAGTATATAAACCTTTACTATCTACATGTGCAGTGGTTACAACATTGTTATGTGATGTTAACCTTGCACACCAAACCGAAGGGTTCACGCAACCCTTCAATGTGCCCCCCCTCTGAAGATGGGATGGGCTTTTCCTGTAATTGTTCAGTAGTAATTCAATGTAGAGACAGTGGCTAAGATCAATCAGTGGCTGCATGTATTACAGTGATTGTCAATGTAGGCTTCTTTATTAAAGTAGTAGGCATTTGCCGCCTGGAGAGACAGCGGTTGAGCATTTATTTTATCCTCTCCTTTTTCTAATTTTCCTGTCTCATGAGTGAATTGGTTGGGAGCTGAAGTGTGTGTCCTGTACAGTCGCTCTAACTTAGCTGGAATATGATCAGATTGTTAGAGAAATTAATACACTAGATAAAAAAGCTAGGAAATAAAACAATATCAATTATTATTGTAATATAGTTTTCGTCAATAGCAATATCACAAAGGTTGAATATATATCAACATAATGCTGATGCATTGTGGAAACACAGTGAGGACACATTATTAATCTACCTCAGATTGTAAGATGTTCTGTGTCATTCTCTCCTCATAAAGGAGAGTTAAAAAACACAACCTTCTCTCAGGAGCAAAAATCTGTCCAAAAATAAATGTGAAGTGAGATATTTATCGTTGTATGACATAAGTACGTCCTGTCGTCATCACCTACGTGGGCTCCTAAGTTTTTTTAATAAAGTGCATTTAAAAAAAAAAGTAGACTTGCCATTTGAATAAGGAAAATGAATGAACTGGTTAATTTTGTTACTTTCATTGACACTGTAATATCTCTATAATTTCACTCCCAGCATCACCTACTTCAAGGCACAAAATGAACGTCCATGTCGCTAAAATGAAGACTACAAGCAATCCTGCTAACCACGATACAAAAAAAAGTTTTCACACAAAAAATGAACTAAAGCATGGTTCAGTTTGATCAGGACCGAGACTACCTCTTTTCATGGGACAAAATTTATGTCTGTTTGTCCGGACTGTGGTCTGAGGCCCCTTTCACACCTGTTAATTGCGATTCAGAATAAACTTAAAAGTCAGAGGGTCTATGGGTTTTTTCCTATCTCTCTTCAAGAGTGTGGTCTTTGAGTTAGAAAGCAAGAATTATTGATTTTACGTTCAGATTTTGCAATGCTGTCACATGGGAAGTTGCATTTTGCAGCTGAATACCCCTCACCTCACCCTCCCCTTTCATATTTTTCCATATTTTTTTCATTTCCATACACTTAAGTATCATTATCCGTACACTTAAGTATTGCATGATAATTATTATTACTTTTTTTATTACTTTTTGACTCTTGCTGCTGTAATATTGCACATTTCCCCATTGTGGGACAAATAAAGGATTATTTTATCTTATCAAACATGAAAGAGAACCTCCTTCAGTTGTAATAAAAACTCAAAAGTTTTTAGTTTGTCCAGTTTGGACTACTGTAAAAAACATGGCGGCCTCCATAGAGAGGACCGGCTCCTGATGTAAATATAAAGTAATTAAATATAAAGGGCTCATTCAAGGGTAAAGAAAACAATATAGATGATTACACACTCCTGAAAACATCACTAGGATTAATTTATATTTAATTTCTCCCAATAGATCCCTTTCAGCTAAATCTTACACTCTGGACCTTTAATGACACAACTCGCTATATGATCCATCAACAATCTTAGTTATGGCTCCAAACAGCCAATAAACCTCACTCAATACACATGAGCACACAGTTAGACAGACAATACTTATATCTTTTCTACTCCACAATAAACAATACAATCAGATGTGAACTTCTTCCACTGATCACTGATGTATCAGCATACATCTCACCACATGTATGTGCTCGAGGCCACACATGATCAGAGGGGAGGGGGGTCTACAGTTTTGTGCACATCGGTACATGTGACGTGCGGCGGCTCTGAAGCGTCAGAAAACATCTGCTAGCTAACAGCTGTGAGCTCGGACACCTTGAGCCGCAGAGAGACCCCAGCAGCGAGCTGTCACACCGACCGGACCTGTCCACAGACACGCGACAGGTGGACCGCTGCCTTTCAACGGCAGTGAACGTCCTGCACATGCTCCACGTATGTGCGAGCTGCTCTGCTGCTGTTACTGTGCTAAGTGAGCCTCGCCTCGCCATGTCCCAACACCCAGCTGCTGCTCCCTCCAACCACCACAATGTACAAAACCGGTCGGCACAGCGGGGAAACTTACTTTGAACTGGCAGCAGCGCCGAGGCACAGGTTAAAGCATGTGTCCCTTAGCCAGACGTCACCTCGTCTACATCCTAATATGATTCATTAACTCTCTCCCACACACACAAGCTCGGGATGTTTTGTTTCACTTCCGGGATTTCTGCGGAGGGTGGTCCATGTGCGAGAGGGCCGACTGCGCATGCGCGGTCCCGGGCTATTTCTTCTCGTACCTGGTGACACCTTTTTATGTACAGTCCATGGGTGAGACATCATGAGAGTTCTCAGAGCAAAGGTCACGATGATGAAAAGATATGAGCACGAGGCAGCAGGTTAGGTGACTACGGTTAAGGTTAGAGTAAGTGTCACCTGTGATTGTGTTCTGTACTGATATTGTACAGTAGTATTATTGTGATGTCCCTCCTTCTATAGTAGTCGTTACAGAGTTATGGCTTATTTGCAGCACATCCATGTGTGTGTGTGTGTGTGTGTGTGTGTGTGTGTGTGTGTGTGGTCCAGGTATTAGCCTACATGTTTTCCTTATGGAGGCTAAAAGCAGGATCCCATAATATGTTTTATAGTTAAGGTAAAGTATAGGTTAAGAGTTAAGTTAAGATTGGTGTTTAGGTTGGGGTTACAGATAGTCAAGTTCAGTAGTAACTAGGGTTAAGGTCTCCAGGAAATCAATGTAATGTTCTCTGAAGTCATGGAGACACAACTGTGTGTGTGATCACAATTTTACAGCCTCTTTTTAACCTTTTCCAACACAAACACTAACCTTGTCAGGCCCAGAGCCTGATAATCATGAGAAAAAAACCTAATTTCTGAGCTCCTGGTTAAGGTTAGAGGTCAGATGTGAATTCTAGTCAGGTTAAGGTTAGTGTTGTTATGAATTGGGGACTTAAATCTGTTTACACAGCCACATTAGGGGGACTTCTCTTCCTAATGGGGACAAAAAGCCCTAATAACATAAATCATTAAAGTTTAGGACATGCTTTAAGGTTAGGGTTATGGTTATAGTATTTTAAGGGGGGTTAGGGTTAATTAATAATTTAATTGAATTTGTATTACTTGCATTATGATGTATTACGTTTTACTGTCCTTTTGTTGTACCATTACACCTGTAAAGTACTTTTGTCAACCAAGTAATTTTAAATGTGCTATATAAATAAATTTGACATTGACATTGACATTGACATTGATAGTAAGTTCCCAGGAAATCAATGTAATGTTACCTGAAGCCATGGAGACACCCCTGTGTGTGTGTGTTTGTGTGTGTGTGTGTGTGTGTGTGTGTGTGTGTGTGTGTGTGTGTGTGTGTGTGTGTGTGTGTGTGTGTGTGTGTGTGTGTGTGTGTGTGTGTGTGTGTGTGTGTGCGTGTGCACTCACTGACCTTTGAGCATCTTCTGGTAATCCTCTTCTGTGTGTGGCTGTTCATACGCTAGTCCTGTATATGAGAGCAGGTGTGGATGAGGAACCTGCTCCACGATCACCGCAGGGTAATCTGAGTGACTGACCAACTGCAACACGCACAGAAAATGTATTGAGATTACACCAGATTATAATTAATGAACAACTGATTCCTCAGAAATGTGTGTTCCAGCACACACAAATTTAAAATCAGATTAAATTAGATCAGATTACAGTGTGATTGTGATTTGTTTCGCATCGAGACACATAAAGACACAACACTCACCTGTGACATGTTAATGTGGTCACTGGCGAAGTCAAAGATGAGCTCTGACTGCTGCAGCATGGTTGTACTGTATATCCCAAACACACACTTGCAACTCTAACTGGGTGAAAACAGCATCGCAGCTCTTCTCTGAAGAAGTTAATAACGGAACAGGTCTGATGTTTTTTTGTGTCCAGACAGGTCCAGTGTTTGGAGAGAACCTCCCGTCGGCCGTCAGAGCAGATCTACCAGAGAGCTCCCACCAGGATCCGTCGAGGCTGCTGTGTTTCCATGCAGGGTGAATCAACACTGAAGAGTGATGTGAGTAAACTAATTGACCAGAGACTCAGAGACGTTACAGGAAACTCATTCTTGCTCGCTCGCTCTGCTTCGACTCTCGATGAGGAAGCGGGGACTGCTAAACCGTCGTGTGGTCTGACAGAACCTGAAGAGAAACGAGAGCAAATGTGCGAGGCCCAGCACGCAGTGAGAACAACACACCTGCAGCAAGCGAAAGTCAGATTAAAAAAAACTAAAACAAATATGCTAACATCCAAATAAAGAAATGTGGTCAGGCCGATCTGAGGCGCAGAGAAAACAGTCCAGTTTGCTTCCCTCTTTCATATATCTCATTCTTTTGCTCTTATCTTGCCTCTAAAAGAGGCTAAACCAGCAACAGGAAGGAAGCGTTTGCACTGCAATGTGTGACGGGGCTGTGTGTGTGCCTGGGCTGTGTGTGTGTGTGTGCATGAGTGTGTGTGTGTTGTACGAGTACGGGGGAGGCAACTGGTGTGCAGCTTGAAACATAACGTTCAAGGTTTTTAAGGCCGTTATGAGCACATTCCTGACGACATGACTGTGAAGTGGTCATTTAGTACAGAACTACGAAACAAACTCCCCTCCATTAGTCTCTCCCCCTCGCTTGTTTTTCTTCCCCTCCTCTCTCGCTGTCTGGCCATCACCTCACTGTTAATTCCTTTAAATCATTTTCAGTCCTTTCTTTTAATTTCCTGCCTGAGTCTGCGGCCCTGCCCTGCTCCTCTGGACTCCACGTTAAAGTTATTCTGATAAAGTGAAGTAGTGTAGCCTTGAAGTGAAACTGCAATTAACCTCAGCTTCTTTCTGTCGAAGATCACATGAACATTTAGGTTTTGCTCTGTGAACCAGCTGTTTCCAAGATGCTAAGTTTAACCACTGAGTTTCTTGTTTTTTGATCCCATTTGTCCTCAATTTAAAAAAGAATATTTTTATACCCCAGCTGTTACACATGAGGCAGAGTGCGAGTGTCTTTTTCTTTGTCTTCGTGTGTGTGTCATGGAGCCACAACATGTTTGGGTCAGTTATCACACAGGAAGCACAGCTCAGTTAGAGGCACCGCTTCCTGAGTTCCTGTGCCAAACCACTGCCAGCATCTCTGCCTGCAGTGACCCCCTTGCTCTCGACTTCCTACCGCGTGAGCAGTCGTTTGGCAAATTAACGTCAACGTGGGATCCAAGGGAAATAGAGACTAGTTCAATATTGGCAGTAGCCAATAATAGTGTGTGTGCACTATGCAATGCTTCATGTACGGAGAAATTAAAGCTGAAACATTAGATTATTGATTAGACCAATTTAAACTGATTTATGATAATATATCTATAATCTATATACATTTAGAATTTCTAATATTTTTCCTTCAACTAATCTAATTATATTTTCAAATCAATCTACATGGGTGGGAAACATAGGAACACTTCACTTCACACCAAAACCATTTGTATTAATGTTATTTTTTCAATCACATTTGCAATATGGTTATTACCTCCGTTACTACCTCCTTGTTTGTTTGATTGTTTGCAAGCAAGATTACGCAAAAACTACTGAACATATTATCATGAAACTTGGTGGAAGGATGTAGAAGGAGTCAGGGAAAAACCCAAACATCTTTTGTATGGCTCTGGATCAGGGGGCGGGATTTAAAACAAATAATTTCCCCCAGGAAATAATTCTTGGATCTTGATGAAAAAACACAAATATTTGGTACATTTAAGGATCTGATAGCTATCAGTGTGTGAAATTTGGTGCAGCTTTATTGAACTTAAGTGGACTTTTGGGCCTTGGTGCAAGTATGCGCTCTAACAAGTGGCATTCTAGTTTTCCCCTTTTTAAGTTATTGCCTGGTTTAAATCCAGGGTCTTACTGTGTGTAGTTTGCTTGTTCTCCCCATGTCTGTGTGGGTTGTACACAGGCTTCCTCCCACAGTCCAAACAAATGTAGTTTAATTGAGACTAATTCAATGTAAGTGTGAATGGTTGTTTGTCACTGTATGTTGGGCCCGTGATACGCGATTGCCCAATGTCTGCTGGGATTTGATCCAGCTACCTGCGTGACCCTCTATAAAAGGACAATGTTTATAGATAATGGATGAATGGATACATTACAGGTCGTTTCTCGTCTACAGCAAATCACAGATATGTTTAAATGAACTAACATGAACTGATTTGTTTTTCTCTACACACCTACTCTGACTTTCTTTTCAAGTTGTTTGCTCAACATAATTAACTGATTGCTGCATTCCACTTCCTAACCTGTCGATCAGGCTCTGGGTGTAAAGTATGTCAGGCTGTCATGCTAATGCTAGTGGCAGTGAATAAATGTAGCACAAAACATGCAGAGAGCAGCTGGCATTTTTGATGCCACAGCTCCAACAGAACATCAGCGTGTCTGAAACTTTCTTCGACTTGTAGCCACTGCTGGCTGCCATTGTGTCACGTGCATATGCTCATTGTTAGTGTGCCCCGCAGCCAGCTGCTTCTATAGAAGAGTCTTTAACAGTATAGAGGCTTTGTTCATCAGCACTCTGGTCACATAGGTTTGTCTCTGTGGCCTTGGCACTGGGATCTGAGTCTGTGAAGTGGCTGCCAGGCCCCTAAGGACACTGATAAGCCCCCATAACATTCATTCCCCGGTTTGCGTGTGCGAGAGAGAGGGAGAGAGGGAGAGAGAGCGACTCAACGAGTGAGATAGAACGAGCGCGGGTGTGTTTGACAGAAAAGGCCACAGAGTGTGTATGTGTCTGTGTGTGAACTAGGCCGGGCTGATAACAGTATGGAAAGTGAGGGAGGCACTGATAAGCCCCTCCTGTTGCTTGGGGTAACTGGGCCTCGTTAAATGAACACAGTGAAATATGCCGCGCGTGTGTGTGCGTGTGTGTGCGTGTGTGTGCGTGTGTGTGCGTGTGCGTGCGCGTGCGCGTGCGTGTGCGTGTGCGTATGTGTGTGTGTCATAGGCTACCTTTGGGGAAAGAGAGGGAAGGAGGAGATTGAGGGAATTGAGGTGGTCACAACACACCCGTGTATGGGTGGCTGTCATTTAAAGAAAATCATATAGCTGTATGTTGTAGTAGTTATTTTCTGGCAGAGTGATTTAAAAAGTCTCACACTTCCTCAGAAACTCACACACTTCGAAAATGCTTTCACTTTCCCTTCAGCACATGTCACACAAAATAAAGTCTAATTTTCTTCAGTTGTTATTATGTTTTTCCACTATAAAGAGTAGATGTGTTCAATGGAATACAAAGCTTGAGGCTTACCTTTTGTTTATAGCATGTGTCTGTATGTGGCAAAGCAGCAGTTGCCTGGAGGATCCAAGTGAGGAACGGAAATTGCTCTCATCCCTTCTTGGCAAAACATAAACCTTCATGTGCTCACAGACCTGACCTGGGATCAGTTACTGTTCCAGTCTCCAGAAAGTGCCACACATACTTCAGATCTGTGGAGATCGTGTTGATTTTTTCCCCCTGCTCCCTTCAGTCCTTGTCAGGATATTGCTTCCTCTTCTTTCTTTTTTTTGTCAGAGAACTGCCCCCTCCATGAGATCTGATTGGTTACCTGTGTTGTGAGTCAAGGTAACCCATAGTGATCATTGTCAGTGTGGAGCAAATGTAAACATGGGCGTATTTGCAATGTAAAGCAGCAGAGAGCCATGCAGCTGATCTGCAAACAACCATTTGTTTTTTATGAGGGTGGACAGCCAGTGTGTGATGTGTGTGATGAGCTCACTAAATGGCATATTAAATCATTAGAGCTGCTTCCACTAAACTCAATAAGATTTGCAATATGATGAAGCTCTGTTTGGCACCATTGACAGTGAGTGTTATGAATATAGGCTGAGAAATGGAGACAAGAAAATGGGCAAACCTACAAAAAAGGCTTGCAGCCAGGCGGATAGACACTTTCTCCAGTCCCTGATGCTCCCTAGTGGCAAAATCTTGCACCGACACCCTTAACAACAAGTCTGATCCAAACCCTCATTGACCTCCTTTGGTTTCTCTAACAACAAATGGAACAGAAGCCTATGTGACCATCCACCCTGAGGGTTCCACTAACACTCAGGGGTCTTTTACATTCTATGCGATCACTGTCACCACTGTTTCATGGAAGTCATTAGCTCTCTCATGAGAAGTGGGGCCTCCGCAGCCAGACCTGCTGTCCCTGTACACCCGCTGTTGCGTAACTATCCCCTTTGTGAACTTTGTCGCACATCCTGCATCGTGCTCGGCCATCACATGTACACAAATACATGATAAGAATGGAATATGCGTGATTGGTTCTTTGACAAAAGTCACCATTAATTGTGTTCTATCCTCTCCCCAGAGGTTCTTTTCAACACCGAAGAATGTGAGATGATTTATGAGTATGCATAATGTTGCGAGATAGACACATTTGGCAAAGAATTTCATTTTGTAAGAGTCAAATTAACGCCAGGAGTTTCACATTTGAATCTTTGAAACATGTGCCAGGAACAGCAAGCATGCATCTGATCTCTATACGTCCCATGTAAGTGGGTGGAGTTGATCTGATAAGACTGAAAAAATAAATAAATAATCTGCGACTCCCATTCATTCTTTCATTTCTTTTTTCCCTCACTTCTGCAACATAGACAACTTCAAGAATGTGCTGGTTTGGCTCAAAACTCCCTTATTTTTTTTATAAAGTGGCAGAGGGCAGGGTGTGATTATTACAATGTGTGAGTGTGTGTGTGTGTGTGTGTGTGTGTGTGTGTGTGTGTGTGTGTGTGTGTGTGTGTGTGTGTGTGTGTGTGTGTGTGTGTGTGTGTGTGTGTGTGTGTGTGTGTGTGTGTGTGTGTGTGTGTTTGAGATAGAGAGATGGAGAGTGGTATTGTTATTGAGAAGAAATTAAATAGATCCTAACTCTGAGGTAAAATCAGTTTTAGTTGTGATGTAATAATCACAAAATGAGTTTGTTTTTATTCAATGCTGGAAAGCAGGTACAGTTTATTTAGTTAAGATACTATAATATAATTAGCCCAGGGCCCTGTCAGGAAAATGAATCACATACATACTGTGTAAAGCTGAAATGATTGTGGACTGTAGAAAAATTCTCAGGTGTGAAGAGGGTGGAAACATATTGGATGGTATTGTAAATCTTCTTTTGGCTGAGGGTTGGGTGGACAGAATTTATAAAGTTGAACTTTGCCAGAGAACAATTCTGTCAAAATTAATAAACTTCATGAGTTCCAGACGATCAAATAGTAAGTCAATATATGCTTGTTTTTTTAGCTGTCTATTGTAAACTGGCTTTCTTTGGGTTCTGGTCTGTTACTTTGCTCTCTGGAAAACTGTAACAGGCAGGTTTAGAGCAAATAATTCAAGAAAGGAATTGGCAAATAAATTAATAATAAAAACAGTGTAACAATGATTACTACGGTCTATAAACCCAAGGAGATGACTAATATAATCTAATTTGCTTAATCTCAGATCAGGCAAATTAGATGCCTCATCACCTGAAGGCTACAACAAGCTGTTCCACTCCAGTCCACCAGGTGGTGGTAATGCAGAATAGTGCACAACAATAATAGACAACAACAGGATCTACAGTAAAAATTCCTTACGTGATTGACTGCTTTGCAAATGGGATTATTGAGTTAGCAAAAAAGCGTATTCAAAACACCCGAAATATTCGACTTAAAGTAAGGAGTACAGAGTTGCAGAGTACTCAACCAATCATGGTAGGGTTGATAAATTGTTCCTGAAAAAACTTTTTTGAAATCCTCTTCACGTCCAGATAACCATCACTTAATAAAGCCGTCTGAAACTATTCATTTCAATCATCAACCGAATGACATGATTGGCTGGCGAATCTGTCTGTCACTTACCAACCTGTCTGCCTGTGCACACCCTGCCCGTGCTGTCACTGCCCATGACTGGAGTCTTCGGTCGGAGAGACATACACCGCTTAAGCATAGACGAAAGTCAGTGAGCGAGTCACGGAAAAGTCGTCTTCGATCAGTGCTTAATCTGTACATGTTCATGTGTTTTGCAGGCATAGACTTCACAGTAGGGTTGATGGGAGGAAGTGGTGGAAACGCAGAGTTCCTGCAAACGTTCCTAGGAAGAGTTTCTGCAAAGATAATTTGAACAGCCCCTGTTATATATATATATATATAAAAAAGTTGTTGTCTGTGGTTTTTCAGTCTATTGAGTTCCTGTTGTTGGCCTCATCTGTTAATCTGTGGAGGGGTGTGATTAATATGTTTAGTGTTATTCATCAACCATTCCAATGAGTGTGAAATCAATTGTGTGTGACCAAAAACAGAACATCAAATTAGACAATGAGTCTCATACACGTGCACACTCACATGCATATGGACACACTCACACATGCATCGATGCAGCGACTTCAGCTCTCATACCTTTGTTGTGTGTTCTTGTAGGCGGTGTGTCTAAGTTTGAACTTGATTCAACATTTTTCCCTTGAAGTATTTCCATGGCTGAGCAGAACACAGGCAAAAACTCACAGACACACATGTCCGTCCATGCTCATAATGAAAGCATATTTTCTTTGTTCTACCCAAATGTGAGCAGAGGCTATGCCAGACTGAAAGCTCTCCTCCTTATGCTATCAATTCAGAATAAATGTTCTGAAATGAAGAAGGCCAGTAAGTCTTATTCGTCAACACTGCACATGCTCTTAACCTGTTAAATATCTTTCAGTGTTTTCAGATGACATCAAAAGACAGGCGGGAGAGTCAAAGAAGGTAGGTATGTGAGAACAGAGACAGCTGTACAAGTACAATAAATATCAGTTTAAATGCTTATAGGATTTAGATGGGAAATTATGATATACTAGACAATGCTATGTGCATCCTCTCAGATATTTGAAAGTTAAGTCAAACATCATGTTCATACAAATGCTGTTTTTGAATGCAATTTGCTGGGGGGAAGTCCAGCTGAACCTGCTGTGTAAATATGCTAATGAGAGGATACAAAATTTAAAAGAAAAAATGACAGTGAAAGAGGCCAAACCATGTCTGTTCACTCCCCAACCCCTGAGACCCTGACCCAAAACTATCAGCCCTCCGGTCCAGCCCTGCTGCAGCACTTTCTGCTGGCTCCTGAAACTGTTGGAAGGCAAGAATGAACCATATGTGGCATCCAAATATACTTCACGTATGTGTGTGTACTTTTTTTTGTTGCCTCTTTAGGGAACTTTTCCAGCATAAACAAAGACCTCGTCAGGACCAGTACACCTCATGGGGACCAAAGCCCAGTCCTATGCATATAAGGTTGGGTACCGAGCTCTTTACTTTTAGGGGTACTGCCCGGATTACGTTGGTACAACCAAGCACTGATTCCTGTTAAATCAATCAGTGAGAGAGCGAGTACAAACTAATGAGAGTCTATGCAAGTTGCCTAAGCATTTGTACTTATGCGCTTGTGTATCTACGAAGCAAGCAACGCTACATTTCTGGAAAGGTGTGCATCAGGCAATGGTGTTGATAATTGGAGTCAGAGGCGAGCTGAAAGCGATCTGAAGTGTGGTTACACTTTTCAAAAGTATCAGCAATATTTGCCCCTGGTTAAACACAAAATATATCTAAAAGCTGAACAGTGTTTGATAGCCTGAAAGCCAAGTCCCCTGCAGCAGCCGTTAGCAGCACGCCTGCAGCCAGCGCCGAAGAAGTTGAACCTTCCATGGATGACGAAACTTGCGCAAAGCTTCACCGGCATCAACTTCAGATAATTTATGTGTCAGTTGGATGAGTTATGGTTGGAGAAAATCTTCTTGTCCACTGTTGATGAGGGTATTAGCCACTACTATGGTTGGCATTTTCTTCCTCTCTCAGTTTACAGTTGATAGCAAACAACTCTAAGGTGCACGCCGCCACCTGTACCTGTTTTTTCACTATGCATTTTTCTCCCGGAGGTGAAGTTACATTGTTTGGTTTTGTAGAGCGAGCAAAGTACAGAAAGCTGTACTGTTGGGTAACGAATTCCTAATTATCCTACTAATGAGGCACAACGTCATCTCTGAGGTCCTGGTTAAGGTTAGGGTAAGGGGCTAGGGAATGCATCTAGTCAATGAGTGTCCTCACGAAGACAGTAGTACAAGAATGTGTGTGTGTGTTTCTGTTTGGAGAAGGACATGGAGCCTTACTGGTCCATCCAGAGTTCAGTGGGCTTAGTGAGACCACAGTGTTTGTGGAGTGAAGAGAAGATCCCAGCCAAGCTCACACGCTGAATTTATCAAAACCTTAGAGTAATTTTTATTACTAAACAGGTCACTTTCTCTCATTAACCTTTTGGCATTTATCTGCTTCAAGTTTTCATCTTCACTTTCCGGCTCCTACTACCAATAAAAGTGACGTTAGAGTTTCACTGCTCGTCCTCCATAAATTGCGTTGAAGCCTTGATAGAACGTTGCACCTGTATGTAAGAAGAAAAGAGCAAATGACAACATAATTATTGTTCTATCATGTCAGTAGAAGCTCAGTGTCAGTATCCACAAGCAGATACAGCAGTTGACTATCTGCTGGGAGTAGAAAAGGAGTTCATTTACGATGGAATGTACTGAATGTGATTTCTCTCAGTTAGAGCTGCTTTCACCACCGGTGGGTTTGATTTAATGTCAAACCACACTAAATAGTTTGAAAACGTATTGGAGGCACAGAGGCAGAAGGGTTTTGGGACGAAGTGGAGACAGGAATGTGGAGAGAAAGGGTAGGGCAAGAAGAGGTAGGAAAATAACAGGCAGAAAAAGAGTGAAGCCAAGGAAAGCGGATGAAGAGATGAGTCGAGGAGGGGTAGTCACAGGACAGAGAGCTCCTTTGACGGTTAATGTGACATGCGTGACACTGGTTTAGCCTAAAGGAACATTCCCAGGTCAGGGCTGTGTGTGTTGGGGAGCAAGAGAAAAATAAAGAGATCACAGTAACGTCCTGTGTTAGCATTCACCATCACATGATGCCGCCTGCTGTCACACTTAAATCAAAACCACATGGACAAATGTGCACACACACGCACACACACACACACACACACACACACACACACACACACACACACACACACACACACACACACACACACACACACACACACAGAATCAGGCCACGATAACAGGCAATGCTAAAAGACTCACAGCCATAAATGGAGTGTCTGAACTGATAGTGGCTAAAAAAAAATTATGCTTTTCCTTTTTCTTTCTTTAAAAGAAAAATACAGAACTGAATGCTGCACTACTTTCTTATTTATTTTATTCATCCTTTTATTTATTGCCACACCAGCTGAGGTACAGGTCAGCTGAAGATAATGTTGAGAAAATACAGTCTCGAAACACATACAGCCTCATGAAAAGGCCCAATATTGAACAGTATAATACAACAGCTGAGTTGTCACACAGCCTATAAACATACAACATCAGTAGTTCAGTAATACTGGGAGAATGACACAGAGACAATATATATAAAGGCACTAATGTAACAAATGATTAAGTATGGAAAAATGCTCAGTTCATACATACATTTTAAGGGAAACCAAAAATTTGTTCTGCAGAGTGTGGAGGCAATACGTAACAGCATCACACTCGAGTATCGTCCATGCAACGCCGAGCTTATCACAAGATTCATAACATCAAAGTAACATTCACTATCCAGGCTCGGAGCCTGAGGAACTGTCTTTGCTAATTCACCCTTGACCCCCAATTTTACATAAACTTGTGCTGAGCATTCCACCTTCTTGGTGCTCAATATTTTGTGTTTTCTCACACTTTTTCTGAAGCGCACTGATGCTTTTTTTCTTCTTGGATGGAGGAGAATGTTCAGCGCCCCATAATGATAAATGTTCAGAGTTTTAGGTTAAAATGAGGGCTGATTTCCAAAGGAATGTCTTTTAGTAGTCGCAGGGGACCTCAGATGACGTTGTAGATGAGGCAGGATAGAGCACTTATCCACAGTCAGCAAGCTATACTTCAATATCTTGTTGTTTTTATTCTTTTTTTTTGCTGTCATCATATCTCCTCCTCCTTTCTCATTTCTGGGCCTCTCCTCATGCTGTGGTAGATTTGTTGGTCATGCGAGAGTTGCTCTGGTCAGAAGCCCGATCAGTGACTTTCAGCTTCATGCACGACTGTTTCTCATCCATTAACATCTCGGCCGGTAGACACCAGCAGCACAGGCAGGACTAGAGTGGGGACAAAAGTGGTGAGAATGACTGTAAGGAATAGGCTAGGCAAAGGAGAAAGCACATAATTAGATGAGTATGACTGTATTTAAAACTTGGTAAAAGATGGATGTGAAATAGGGGGTTCCTTATTTTTCCTGTTTGGTTTTTTGATATGACAGTATTTTTGAGGAATCAACTTTCTTGGGAAGAACTAGATTAAAAAGATTGTTCCACATGAAGCTGAATCAAACAGCTAGTTGGTTACTGTGTCTGGCCCACAACTGATTGTATTTACTTCTTTGTTTCCTATATAGTTAATACACATGGTCGCAGTCAGCTATTTATAAAACTTGGTAATTGTAATTTGTTTCCTTCAGCGAAAGCTAAGATAGCTATTTCTGTCCTTGCCTTTATGCCAACCTAAGCTAGCCAGCTGCTGCCTTTAGCTACATACACACATAATAGAGTGATATCTTCTTTATGAACGTCCAGCTACAAAATACACAGACATAGTTTCCAAAATGTAAATCACTTTCATTGACTGTAAATAAAAATGGATCGATGCATCTCCTCTTCCTCCAAAAATGAAGCTAAAATATCCCACATAGGAATGCCACCATCTTGTGCCAAAGACGTCATGTAGACGTCATTAAGACATTTAGACATTTAGACGAAAGAGTTTGCACAGTAGTGGTCGTGTTGTGGAGCTGCCAGGTGCTGTCGATATACACTTGACCAATGGCGAGTCAGTCTCAGCTGTCTGATTAAAACAAAACACTTGAATGTCCCATCCACTAACATGGAGAAGGCAAGGTTTATGACCTATTCTGCAGCCAGCCACCAGGGGGAAATCAAGACGCTTTGGCTTCACTTTTACAGAGCAGTCATGTCGTCCATACAGTCTATGATATATTTCTTTAAGACATTTTTACATTGAAGCAGAGTTACTTACCCTGAAGCAGTTCTTGAAGCGCTTGCTGACCATGTAGAGGGCGATGGGGTTGATGCAGGAGTTGACAGATGCCATATTGATGCCGATGTAATCCAGGACCAAGAAGAAACTAAAAAGGTGACAGAGACATATCAGTCTTCTATGTCCTCTGTCCTGGGGGGTGATTCCGTTTTCTTTCAAATCATCTCTATCATTTATGGTACTTTTCATGTGCACTATGGGAAATGTATTCCCTCCCATACCTGAGAAGTTCACAGCGGTTTGGGTCTTTCTCATCATAGATGGTCAGCTTCAGGATACGGCTGAGGTGCAGAGGCAGCCAGCAGAGAGCAAAGACCAGGACCAGGCAGAAGACTGTCTTAGCCACCTCCCTCCGCTGAACACACACACACACACACACAAACATCCATTAATCACTGGACGGTAACTACTTTGATGGTTTGTCAATGAAATAGCCGTGGTGAAATCCTGGCCACAAAGTAGATTGGAATTTAGATTTTTGGAAACTAAAATATTTTTAAAATAAATGAAATCCATTTTAAAGGGAAAATTATGTCTTACATCAAACTGCAACAAGCTTGTTAATTCAAAGGCATGACATTATTTCATTTTGTGTTTTTATAGTTTTGTGTCAGTATACGTCCATTGTGTGCCTGTCCTGCTCTTATATTAGTATAGTTTCACATTATTTCTTAACCCTCAACATGATTTTTTTTTTACAATGAATAACAAATAGGCTGAGTTAAATAAATGCCATCATCCAACCTGTTTGAGGTGATCACTAAGAGCGATCTGGACGCCATTCTTCTTCCTCAGCATCTCGCAGGTCATCAGGGTGTAGAAAATAGCCGTGCAGGCCAATGGTAGACAGAAATATGCACTGAACAGCCACCAGTCCTTTGCTGATTTATAAAACTATAGAGAGAAAATAGGAGAACAGCACAGAATCATTCACTGACATCTGCACTTAAGAGCTTGGGTTGAACATTAAAAGGCCTGAAGTTAATTTAATGGGGTGTACCGTATATTCTGTCTGAAATAGTGGGGGTGGGGGGGGGACTCCAGGGTGTGTCTCAAATTCAGACATATTGACTTACATTTCAAAAACAATTTATCAAAGTATCTCAGTTGAGTTAAAACACACACATGCAAGTGCTGCAGGATTTTCTGTCAGCCCAAGGAGCAATAACTCCTGACATGTACTGTTTGAATTTCTTTTCAACATAATCTCATTTCTGTAAACTGGATTCAACTGTGATTTGTCCTGGAAGCTTTCACAGAACGACTGTGAGTGCATCATTCACACAAGATTCAGCCTAATGTGCCAACTTGCACATCTGCATCTTTGTGCGTGTACGTGTCAGTATATATAACATCATGTGCATGCAGGTTTTTCAGCATGCGCAGCTGTGTCAACATGCACTATTTTTCTCCACCGTGAAGCCCTTTCGCCCTCACCTTCATAAACTCGGTATTCTGCATTGGGTGTAGCAAGCAGATCCTCAAGTGTTCTCCTTTGTAGTCCATAGTGATCATGTCAAAAGCTATTGCCTCTGGCACAGCCAGGATGATGGATAATATCCAGATGAGAGCTATCTCAATAGCCATCCACTTTGGAACGCCAATCCCTTTGATACGGCTCCACGAGGCCACGGCACGATACCTGAAAATCCAGCATATGTGCAATCAGTTCACAAAACAATTAATATTAAGTAAAGAAACGGTTAGATTTAACTTTTCCTACTGAGACCAATGGATAAATACATTAGAGGTGCTTCTTGGCTGATTTGTTATCTTTACACTTTTCTCTCGCTCTTATCTTTGCATTTAACTAAACTAACCGTCTCCTGGCTCTAGATTCATATTTACTGAATAGACATGAGAGCGGCTTTGATGTTCTTATTTAACTCCTGACAAGAATCAAATAAGTGCATTGTCTAAAATGTTGAACTATTCCTTTAATAATTTCATCTTAGAGTATACGTTTAAAAGATGTGCTATTTTACAAATTTCAGAAACCTTGACACAATCGAGCTGATTAACCAATTTCATTATCATCTTTTATTCGAGCTGACAAAACTGAAATGTACATTTTATAAATTACTTAATTTCAATTTAGAAAAGAAATTCCAAGCTCATAGTTAGAATGAGAATCAATTTACACATTTAAAAGCAGCAAGTAGTTATGAGGTCAAAGGTTACGTTTTCTATAACATTTCTGTAATCCCTGACTCTAGTAACATTAGAAAGTAAAAATAGAAGATAATATCAAAGTAAGGGTTATTTTCAGTTGTCAGCCGGCCGTTTACCTGTCAATACTCAAAGCACAGAGGCTCAGCACTGTGATCCCAACTGACGCTTTCTGCACAAACGGCACCAACTTGCACAGAGCCACACCGAACGGCCAGTCTTCTGCGAGGAGCTGGAGAGAGACGGAGACAGACAGGGCTGATGATTGAGTTTTGTCTGGCTTCATGTTGTTTTTCTAGCCTCAGCCCATATGTGCATGAACTTTAATTTATGGTTTTCTTTGAACATTCAGATTTTTTTTGTACCTTTTTATGGGTTTAACGTTTTAATATTTTACTGCAAGCATGGTGAGGATTCTTGACCACAGAGCATTGGTAAGGCAGAGAGGTACGGTAGCTTGTGTAAGAAGAAGAAATAAATATGGGACTTTTCCTGCTCGCTGGCTTTAGGCCCTTTAGATTGTCCATACCACCCTGAGTCTCCTGTCTCTGCTGTGGTATGCAACCGTGACCAGTTGTTTTAACATGCCTGCCCCCTAACCCAAATAAACAGATACTCTCACTCTCTGTCTCGCTTATACACACACAGGCGCACACACACAGAGACACACAAATACTTCTTTATAAGGATTCTCTGACTCTCTTGTCATAATGTATTTCCAAGTGCCTCTAGCTCTAACCCCTAACCCTAAACATCACAACAAAATGCCAAAACCTGAAGCTTACCCTAACCCTAACCTCAACCTAATTCTAACCTGAACCCTAAAACCAAATCCATTAAACAGCCCTTTGAAGGTGCTTCAGAAAGTGAGGACCTGCCAAATCTCTGTAAGGTCCAACGGTTCAAATGGGTCCTCACAAGGATAGAAGTACACACATGAACAAATGCATACACACACACACACGAAAAAAACCTGACAGATAATAACATGCCAGAGACACAGGGATATAGCGGGGCTCAGGATCCAGTGAAGTAATAACATGTAAAAATGACTTGGAAGCCCCCTCTCAAGAGTGTGTATGTGTGTGCTCTGGTATGTGTGTGTCAATATGCAGCAAAATGTTAGGAAATGACCTTAAATGGTTATTTGTGTAAGGGTGAAACAAAACAAATCTATATAAATGAATGGGAGTTATAAATAAGCTGACAATGATGTGTTAATAAGTGCAGAAAATCATCATCATTATTCTGTCAATAGGCCTCTAAGGTATAGGCTTTTTTACCTTACCTTGTAAACATTAATGGGAATGCCAATGATGATATGCAGCAGGTCCCCGAGTGCCAGGCTGGCGATCAGGATGTTTGGCCCGTTGCGCATGCACTTATTCTTATAGATGATCCTCAGAAGAGTGGAATTGCCAATAATACCGACAACAAACACCAAGCAGGACACCACCGTGTTGATGTACTTAAAGGTGTCTCGGATTTCCGTGGGTCCAGTGCACATGGGAGGTAGCCGGCGACGGGGCATCGTGATGTTGGACCTCACAGGACCCTGCACGTCCCTCTCAACAAGCCCAAGCCTCTGGGTTACGGGAAGAGGGTCTTGGGGGACTTGTTTCTTTGGCTCCAGCTGCCCACTGGCCACGAGGATGTGACCCGTCAAGAGTAGCAACCCCAAGCAGAGGAGATGAGTCTTCATCCTGGACTTTTTTATGAATATGGCTTTTATTCAACGGGGGCCACAACTGATCCTCTTTGAGCACGCCTGGAATACAAATAGCAAAAAAGTACTGTGTGCAGGTCTCTCATATGACAGTATGTGACAGTAATTTGACCACATGAATATTAGGCTCCAGGATTTATTATGTTGCTTTAGCTCCCTTCGTAACATTATAATAATCTTTTTAAGAGGGTGGGGGGGAGGAAGGTGTAATTTTACCTTTTGGCTGAAATTGGGTAGTTTGACTTTGTGGGGGAGTAGAGGAGAGTCTTTTATTATGTGTGCCTAAATTATGTGTGCCTCAATGCATTGCAATATTGCAATATGCAATGCATTGAGGTATTGAGGATAACTACTGAGCGGGTCACATGGCAGTCTGTAGACAGCCATACAAGCCAGTAGCCAGTCAGATTTATCGTTAGCCTTTGCGTTCGATAATATTTTTGTTTGTTGTTTTGCTGGCTGTTTGGATTGGCTCCCAAGGTTTTGGATCTCTGTCTCTGTCTCTGTCTCTGTCTCTGTCTCTGTCTCTCTGTCTCTCTGTCTTCTCTCTCTCTCTCTCTCTCTCTCTCTCTCTCTCTCTCTCTCTCTCTCTCTCACCAACCTAATCATGCAGCTTTTATTAATGTCTCTCTCTCTGTCTCTCTGCTCTGTCTCTGTCTCTCTTCTTGTCTCTTCTCTCTCTCTCTCTCTCTCTCTCTCTCTCTCTCTCTCTCTCTCTCTCTCTCTCTCTCTCTCTCTCTCTCTCTCTCTCTCTCTCTCTCTCTCTCTCTCTCTCTCTCTCTCTCTCTCTCTCTCTCACCAACCTAATCATGCAGCTTTTATTAATGTCTCTCTCGAGACGGCAGCAACGACTCGGCACACATTCAAAATTTCTCGGCAGCAGGAATTTTCTAGTTCTTATTATTTCAGCCTAGTTTATAGATATGAACTTTTCCATAGTCAGCAGAGAACAGTTCAGTTGGTTATTAATGTGGACCGTGTCGTTGCATGTTATGCACATTATAAGTTTCCTTATGACATTCAGGTCAAATAGAGTGTGCCCAGTTAAACAAGTTTTAGTAGTTTATCTCTGTTACATTATTTTTGACCTGTTGTGCTTCTTTTTTAATCGAGAGGAGAGTTCACAAAAATCATATAAACCTTGGAGGGCCCCTCTGCAGTGAAACAAATTGTTCAGCCCCTGACTCATCACCATAATAATTTTCATACAGTCCCTAAATCCATCAATAAATGTCCTCCAGTCACGGCCCCTTAAACTCTTACTTACCTAACTCCTGACTGAGGTAGAAATTCTCCAATGTTTACGCCTCTTAGATCAGACTTTCCCCACAAACTTTTAAGCTCTCGGGACAGAGAAATGTTCCCAAAGTGAAGGGAGGCTGTTCCTGCAGAGACAGTCCAGTCATCTCCAACATCAACAGTCCTCTCTGTCACTGGTGCCAATGTGATAAAAACAAAAGCTCCAGGTCTGTGGTCCAGACGCTCCAGTCACCTCCTCTGGTAGTCCAGTCTTCTCCAGCACTGGCTGCTGTGTGTCGGTGTAAACAGTATCAAGAGTCTGCTGAGTTGATCCCTGTCCTCCTACCCCTCCTCTTTTTATGGAGAAGAGGGGGTGGAGGAAGATGTAGAGGGCCGGCAGGATGTTCACAACTTATCCCGCATTTATCAAAGTGCCCCGTAAATCAGTTATTGTGTATTTTTGATGCTCACTGATGAGTTCATAATCTCTTACTTTTATGGTATATTTTATCCCCCAACACCATCATCTGTTACTATGTCTGTAGGCATTGATAGCTGCTATTTTATTTGTCCTGTTAAAATATTGAAGGGTTATCCAGCTATTGTTCTCTTTGCTAACGAAGCTAAGTCAAACAAAACGCTGTTACCACCATTTGATATTGAACCATTTCCTTTAATCTACATCCACCACAATTCTATCACTTGGACTTTATCAGGCTGCCAGTGTGCTGTCAGACTGTAGATAACTACACCATGTTTGTCCAACTGATACTCATTGAAACAATGTTATCTGTCAAACCTGGTTAAAGTATTTAATGGAAATAGTTATCAGCATTTTGGTTACGGAGGCCACACAACATGTTATTAACCAAAAGAAAGTGTTCGAAAATTTGAGCAGAGAACACTATTACAATATTAAAATTTAAAGGGATGAGTAAGACTCACTTTTTTGTCAGCTTAACATACATTGTTTTATATATTTGATTGCTAATACAAAGTTACACATTCAAGGATCACTGTGCTGTTAAACGGAAGTCTCCAGCTAGCAGCTCAGTGCTAAAGCCAAATGCTAATATTGGCATGCTAAAATACTCCCAATTGCAACATGCAGATGTTAGTAGGCCTAATATTAATTGCTATTACCGTCTTAGTTCAGGTGTTTGAAACCTTGAGTTTGGTATTTTTTCCAGCGCCATCTTTTTTTTTTTCATTCTGTAATGAAAAATACTTGATAGCAATTAAGAGCATAAACTCTGTAAGAAAATGTTTACTGAAATTATAAATCAAGTGAGAAATAAGGCCATTCATTCACCGACCTTTATTGAATTTGACTTCTTTTTGCCAACAGCGGAGTCGTCCTCTGCTGGTCATTTGGGAGAATGCAGGTTTTCAGGCGCTTCCGAATTGGTTCCACTTTATGGCACCATCGTCCATTTCTGCATACGGCCTATGACTAATTCACAGTAAACACAAAGTAACGCTGTTGCTGATGGGTATTTGGTCATAAAGCAAATTATTGAAAATTGGATCTGATGCTGGCAGTAATGGAAAAGTTAAAATACAACGTCATTGTGGTGCTAGATTTTAACTGAGAAGATTGGCATTTTAAGTTATTTGTAATCGTCAAATTTCATGACATTTTAATATTTGTCAAGATCAGTCAGTCTAGATCAGTCTGGATCGACGAACATTGTCATTTCCAGAGCTTTGTCGTCAACATGGCTAAAAGAAGAGATCTCCCTCAATGTGCCAGTACTTCATGTGTAGATCATGTATCGTATGGTTAAAACATACCATATGCTTTCTTAGTTTTCTTAAACCGTGAAATTCCTGAAAATTTTGTACATGTTAAAAGTGCTTTGTGTCCCATTCTTAAGTATAAGCATATATGCTGTATCACTTTTGGTTTTTAGTTTATAAACATAACAGGGGTGAAAATGGTGCATTACTTCTCTACCAATGTTGTTCTACTGTGTACTTTATTTATTCAATTAGATTAAAGCCTTACCTCCTGTCACAGAGGATGTGATGTTTGTCCACCGCCCTACTCACCTCAGTGTCACTCTGCATGTGTTTGTTTTCTCTAATTCTATTTACAAGGATGAAACTGTCAAACCTGATTTTTCCATCACCCTTAACTTGTTCCCCTCTGCACTGTCACTATCACCCAGTCACATATACACTAGATTCAGAAACAATGTGAACTCGGTCGTTAGTGAGTCTCTATTTAAGATATTAAGGCAGCAGCCATGAAATTAATGTGGTAATAATTTTGTATTACTTACCTGAAGTGTTCCTGTGGTGTCTCAAGCAAAGAGTTCATCCTCCTGGTGAGGCGCCGATTTTTTGAGAAGGCTCACACGAGGGCCAGAAAACTATTAGAACCAGATGTGTTTCTCTGTTGATAGATTGCCATCTCGCTGGAGCTTTAAGAACTTCTATTTGGTAAAGTCTACATTTTCTACTATTTGTCTATTGCATGTATACGAATTGATAAGAAAGAGATGCTTGTCACTATTAAGGTTTTCTCTGTATAACATAATCTGTGAGTGGTCCCAGAAATGCGCCTAGTCCCCTGCACTTCACAACTCCGTGTCAACTTTTTTCTCTTGTAATTATTCCTGGATTTATACAGGGATGGTACAAACATCTGTTGGCAATTGCAGGGCATCAGAAAAGGGACTGACATTGTAATACAGATTATATGAAGATAAAGATTATTTACATTGACCTACAAATTCCACAAACGTCTGCATGTGGAAGGCATACGTCACGAATCGTTCATCTCGTCGGGTTCATGCTCGACATGTGTATTCTTAATGGCCCGAGGAAGTGCAGTGTCGAATTTGGTGCAATTTGGACACACAGCATCAATATGAATGGAAATGTGAATAAGCAGGTGACGAGCACTCTGCAACAGTCAGTGGGGGCGGCGCAGTGTGCCTTCAGTCTGTGGACCGAGTTGAACTTGTCCTCTTACGATAAACTACAGCAGTGGTTGGCAAATGGGTCAAACCACGGGTTCAAAACCAATCAGATCATTTTGATAACTTGATTATTTTGATTTCCCCATGTCGGACTGAGACACAGACACTGACAGAGACATTCCCTGGTGCTGATCTCTGTGATGGTAACAACATTCAAAGAATGACTTCCTCTTTAGTAAGTGGCCTTCAAAGTAAAAGCACAACGTTACGTTTATTACATCTGAAGAAGGGGTCAGTGTTGGCTGCAACACTGTTTACCCCTGAGACTTCTAAATTGTTATGTGGACTCAAAAACCTCCCCTCTATCGGCATAATGGTGAGTAGATTATGATTGAATTTAAATTTTTCTGTGAACTATCCCTTTAAGTACAACATTCAAACTTATATGTATAAGCCACAAATATGAAACAGCTTCACAGAAATCGCCCATGTGCATCTCATTTTTTTTTTTTCAAACTACAATTTCTAAGGTCAAAAGTGAACCTTTTTTTAGTTAATAGATTTGGTTGGATGGGAGAACTTTAAGATGTTACTGACATCTAAATGACAAACCTGAACTGGAAACATCTGAGGTCTGGCGGCCTCTTTGTCTTCTTCAGGTCGTTTCTTTTATGCCTCTGCGCTGGGGAAAGCCGTGACCGGAGGTGTCATGTTTTGGGTTTTATCCATCCATCTGTACATCTGCTAATCCCATTCTCGTGAACACAATATCTCAGGAACACCTTGAAGGAATTTCTCCTAATTTGGACTCAAGGGTGAACTGATTTACATTTTGGGGGGTCAAATGTCAGGGTCAGTGTGGCCTCACAAAATATATATTTTTGGGCATAATTCTATCTTGACCAAAATTTCACCCAAATGTCCAATAGGATGAAATGATTAGTTGGTGCCATTTTCTACCCATTATTCAGCACAATAACTACATTTACCACATTTAACATGTGGTTATATTCTTAACTGGTGACTAGTGCTGGGATGTAACAGGTAACAGGTACAAAGTACAGTTACTTCATTACTTAAGTACATTTTTAATGTATCTGTACATTACTTGAATAGATTTGTTTTTGGGCACTTTTTCCAGTTGTTTATATCAGCAAATATCTGTACTTTCTACTCCACTACATTTTCACAATGCATTGTCTTACATTTTAAAAGTAATCAAAAACAAGAGGAGAATTGGTCCACTGAACCAATCAGAGCAAGCAGGTAACATTAGACCCCCCCCCCCATATGACTCAGGACAGACTTTAATTTGAACTGCAGGAAATACATTGTATTGTACAGTGGTTATAAAGGTTTTCTTTTATAAAGCAGTGGCGCTATATAGCACCTAAATCACCCCAAAGAACCACTGAAAAACCACTAAAGAACCACAAAAGAACAGCTAAAGAATCAATGAAGAACCAATATTTGTGTGTGTGTGACTTGACTGGTGGACGGAGGCATACAACCTCGAGGCAGTATTGCAGTTCACCTAGAGTTCACCTAGGGTTCTGTTACACACTGATTATAGTCATGAGTGCTTTTTGTCAAGTCTTATCACTTGACATTTGTGCCATGCCAGCTTCATATATAAGTTATGTAAAAAGTGTTATTTTTTTCCATACTTGGTCTCTTAGATGTGTATTTATAAGCACTGTCAGCTTAGTGCAGATCATTTCCACTATAACTTACAGATTACGTCACTTTCTGTAGTTTATGTGTTTCGTAGAATATCAAGATTGTGTCCTTTCATCTTCCAACAACACTATCGCCATTCTGACACGTGTTCTTCTGTTCCTGTAAACTGCAGCTCGCAGCTACTGGATGATCGTGTTTCAAAGTGTGAAATGCTCTCCATGCCATGTGATGGCAAAGCGATCACAGTATCTTGCCTCAGATTTGAGGAGCAGTAAGCGAGCCTTGTGAGTCGGAAGACAGCGCTGTGCCTCATGTTCGAGCCCCTGAGGCCACAAGCAACGAACACTGAAACCCTGTGATTCAGTAACTCTGGTCTGTAATGAAGAGAGTCACTCTTTGCGTTATCAAGAGTTTCATAGCATTAAAAAAAGAATATTGAAATGACTTGGAGTGAAAAAGTATTTCTAAGAGTTTGGACAAACTTGACAGTAACAAGTTCAAGTTGACTAAAAACATTTTTGAAGAAGCTGGGATGATAAAGAAAGTGAGGTTATGAGTAATATAACATATTTTTTGATTTAGAGTTAATTATAAAGTCATGAAATTATTTTTAATGAGTAATTTATAATTTCATTCATTATCATTTTCAAGTAACAAGTGAATTATGGTCATAGTCTTTACCTTTAAAGAGTCCCTGTCATCAGTGGCTAAAAACACAGCTGTCACTCAACCTCATGTTTGACTCTCCTATATTTGCAAGGATTTTTTTTTGCTGTTTTTTGACAGTGACTAATGTCCCAATAAACAGATTTACAGCCAAGAGGGGATTTTAGCATTGTCCATATTTATTTTTCTTTTACGAAATCATTCGCCAGTGAGTTAATGGGCGGAGAGCCTCCCCGCCCCCTGTAAAAGCAGAAAACCCTCCTCAGATATACCAGAAGGACAAAGGCCTGACTTGTTGATGAACAAGTGGGGATTCATCGCAACTCTGTCAACAAGAGGGCACCTTGCCTAACACACAACACACCCTTTGAGCTGGCTCTGAAGATACGACTTTACAGCCCCATTATGCCCACTGCTGTGTTTTTATGCATATATACAGCCTCAGTGTTGGGGTGGGGAGTGAGTGGTGGTCAAAGGTTACAGATTACCCTGGTCTGAGGATGATAGGAGGGGGCCATGCAAAGGTCGACGGTTGATTCTTAAATCGAACAGTACGACAATTGACTGACCGACTTAATACACATTTTACTTATTTACACATGTGCTGAAAACCCATTTCAACTTGTCATCTAATATCGCACCAACAACTGTTGTTAAAAACGTGCAGAAGAACTGTTCGCCCTAGATGCTGCAAAATGCAGAGTCACCAACAATCTGGGGCTGAATAAAAAAAGACCACAGCAGAGAGAGGAGAAAACGAAAAGGAGCAGAGAAGCAATGGCTGAATTTCTGCAATAAAAAAGTGGAGAAGCCTGAGGTATGACAGGCTAGACCCAAATATTAACATAGTGCTTTTCTCTGGCAAGGAGGTTGTTTTTGTTTGTCTGTCTGTCTGCCTGTCTGTCTGTTAGCAATATTACTTAAAGAACTACAAGACGGATTACCACAAAACATAGTGGAAGGATGTGCTATGGCTCAGGAAAGACATTTTGATGATGCTCCAGGAACTTCTTTTCCCTTTCTTTAACATTTTGAGATAGTTTGTTGTTTTTCATTATTTTCATTGATTTCTGATAAAAGGGGGAATCCTGTAAAAAATCTGTATCTAGTGAATTGAGATGTAGGGTCTGTTTGTCCTTGGTAGCGGTAAACACTCTTTGAGTGCCATTCTAGTATTAGTAATAGTAGTAGTAGTATCTATTTTGTTACTATCTCAAATGGGTAAAATCTTATTTCATTGTAAAGCTGCATGCAGCACACTGATTCACTCAGCCCCTCTCTCTCTTTTTTTCTCTCTCTCTGTCTCTGAATAACCCTCCTCTCCGTGCATTCTCTGGTCCCGAACATGTGCTGGATGATGGATTGTGTTCGGCTTTTCCCCACGGAGAAGATGTCGGGCATAGCTGTTAGGCCCTGTTCAGACCTGGTATTATCATCCGTCTCAAGTGACCTGATCACAAGTGAGCAGTGCTGAGTTTGTCAGATCACACAAATGGCATTAGAAAGTATCTCATCATGAGAGAGGGGACCAGGAGGTGCTGAGCAAATCAGTCAGCTCCACGAAATAAGATTTTACTAATTTGGAAGAAAAAACTGAAAGTCAATATCTGGGCAATGTTAAGATTGTGGTCGAGACACATATCTGAGTGTAAACTATGAAACTGTGGCCAGATGATGTCTGGTAAGGGGTCACTTAATTTGGCCCAGGATGCATTTGCATTCACACAGAATATAAGAATGTGGCCACATGTGTCCCAGACCGCCTCCAAATGTGGTCTAAGTGATCGGATCTCAAATGCGTCCCTCTTGGTTGTGTTCACACCTGCACTTAGAGCTGTCCACTTGTGATCAGACCACTCAGGATGGATGTTCTAACCAGGTCTGAACAGGGCTAAAGTCAATATTGACTCCTCTTGAAACTGGATAATCCATCCATCATCTATACCACTTATCCTTTTTGAGGATCGCAGGGGGCAGCCAATCCTAGTTGGAATTTGGGCGAGAGGTAGGGACAAGTCGCCAGTCCATCACAAGACCAAAGTACGGAGATAAACAAACTTTCACTCTCACAATTAACCTAACCCCAATCTGCATGTCTTTTGACCCGGAGAAAACCCAAAGACAGGAAGAACATGCAACAGTGCTAACCACAGCACCACTGTGCTGCCTGAAACTGGAAGATGTTGATGTAACTTTTTAAACTCTGGTGATGAATGTTTTCTCTCTAAATCCAGTGGAACATAAAAAAATATTTTCAAAGAATCAAAAGATCTTGTCCTGAGCAGGCACAAATGAAACACCTCTGGACCTGAGGTATGCGCAGAACAGTTCTCCCACAAGCACATGTGGGAAAAGCTGAACAGTCCAACCAGTGTGATTATCCAATGAATTAGGTTCAAATAATTTCTGGCTTCAACTGGTGCTCCTTTGGCAGCTGAAGCAGCAGGAGGAAGAGGTCAGGAAGAGACGTAGATAATGAAGAGAGAGAAGGAGGACAGCAGCCAGCATGCTGTTGTGGAAGATTGACAGCAAACAGCAAGTACTTGTCAATTAGAATATTTGCAGTGGAGCTAAGGGTGGGAGGGTGGTGGTGCCAGAGTCGGTGTATCCGTGTGTCTATATGTATAGATGTTAGTGTGTGTGTGTGTGTCCTCAGTGGATCAGCAGACTGATTGGCCTTTACCCTGCAGCTTTGTGAACGAGTACCTCTTTACTCCAAAATTACTGCGGATTTACTAACCTGCTCCAAAAGGTGATTCCTCTCTCTCTGTCAGTAGATGAGTTTGTCTTTCTGTTTGGATCGATAGTGAGCTGCTGGCCGCGGTGCAGCCTCATAAAATGAATCGCATCTCATCCGTGGGTTGGTGCTCCTGTCAGTGTCTAAGATGCTTTGGTACGTAAATGTGCGTTTTTTAAAATTCATTTCAAGCCTGTGCTCACTCTTGCCTTTCACAGCACATTCTCAGAGGGCCTGCAGACGGGCGAGTAGCTGGCTAGTTGGCTACCATTAATAGCATAGGCGTGCTGTGCTGTGTGTGGCCGTTGCATTGGGTGCACTCCACAATAAAGAGGCGCAAATTAGCATGTCCACCGTGTCATTGCCAATTGGAGCTGGAGCCGCTAAATACCCATGACCACTGCAGTTACATTTGACCTAAGAATGAATGCTGATTATTTCCTTTCACCCTGAGACAGCCAGATGCTGGTGAGTGTCAGTGGGGTTCTGTTGTCCAGTGTGAAAGGGGCTTCAGTTGTGTCTTCTTTCTGGGTTAATAGGGAGCAATTAGCTGCCACTTAATGAGAGCTATAAAAAGATGCATCGTCTTTTCTCTGTTACTCAAGTGCCTTTGTCCTTTCATTTCTATTGGGTCTTTCTCAAAATTGCATTTGAGGAATGATAACTTTAAGTTACTGAAGAAGAAACTTCTACTTCCAACAAAGAAATATTTAGGTCAAAAATGTAACTTGTATTTTGCTCTGATCATAGAATTTGAGGAAAATCATAGAGAATAAAACATAAGTGTCTTTTACAGTTTGTTTTATTCTGCCATTGCTTTAGCTGGTGAGTTCATTTAATGTTGACCTTTTTTTCTAATTCAAAGATGGTTTAGTCATTCTGACGACAAAAGAAAAATGCACATGATAGTCTTCAAGAACATAATACCTTATGTGGACACAATATATTAAAGTCTGTCCTTAAATAAAGGAAAGAGCAGTTTTCTTGGTTTTGTAAGTAAACGTCTTCAGTGTGTTTCTTATTTGCATCAAGAGCCGAGCACATGTTTTGACCAGCTGTGGTGCCAGATGTGAGACTGAAAGCTTGAACCCAGAAGTCCAACATACTTTTTCTGCCTGGTTTAATTTACTGTTTATTTACCCATTCAGATGGGTTGAAACTTCAATGCTAATCCTCATTTCTGCCCCAGATTTATTTTAAGATCAATTGTGGTGATATATTAGACTTCATTCATTGTTAAGTGTTTTTTTTAGCTCAGCTAGCTAGCCGTCTCAGACATGGTGTGTAGAGCACATGTTATCAGAGAACATGTTCATGCCAGTGTTGGTTTGGTCACCACGGGAGCTTTAATGACTGACACAGAGAGAGGTTTTGCTAGCACTTGAAGCATGTGGCTCAGAGATCGATGTTAACCAAACAGTTGTAGTTTGCTTTCGAAGCCTGTGTTGAGTGTGTGGTGGACAGTTAAAGAAGGGGGCTGGTCATGGGGCGTCGGAACGCATTCTTCAATCTGTGTCATGGACAAACTGAATGAAACACCAGTAACTGAGATGTTTTTCATTAAACATACCAAGCAGGGCTAGGCAATGTTGGCGAGCTTAACCTCTTTCCAAACACTTTGTCAAGATGTTTTCAGACATGCACGGAGGTCCCTTATAATCTCCTGAAATTATCTGGAGGGGCTATATGTGAGAACACAAATGTCCAAGTCAGTGTCCCAGATATTATCCAGAGTTTTTTCTGCCATTGCCCTGGTAAAGACTCTGGAGAATGTCCGTCCGAGTGAGCTTATATAAAAATACAGCAGGATATTGTCCGGAGAATTCGCAAACAAGGAAAGACAATGAAATTTAAGAGCTTTTGGTGACATGGGCCGACGCCGTTGTTGATGTGCTGTTTAAAACACGTGATCTCTGCAACGTAATTCAAACATTATGTTGTGCCTCCTGCATGCTCTACCCAGGCGTCACCTCACCTGAACATTCTGGGTAGTTTCCTGTTGTTTTGAACAGTGTTCTGACCTGGACAATCTCCTGCTGTGTTGTAAATCAAAGGCAAAGTCCAAAGAATGACTCTTGAATGAGCCTATTGTCCAGACATTGTCCGGAGTTCATGCCTGAATACACGTTACACAACACTGTACTGATACTGGATATTTTCTCCATTTCCCCTCAAAACAGCCTTAATTCTCTGTGGGATGGATTCTACAAGATTTTGGAAATGTTCCATCGAGGTTTCTGCTCAATGTTGACATGATTCCATCACCTAATCTATGCAGATTTTCCAGCTTCCAGTTCATGCTGTAAATCTCCTGTTCTACCAAAATCTCAAAGGTGTTCTGCTGGATTTAGATCTGGTGACTGGGGAAGTCACTGAAGTTGACGGAACTCATTGTTGTTCGTGAAACCAGTTTGAGACGACTTTTACAGGGATTACTTTAACTTTGTGAAGAAGCTGCTGCTCAACTATTCTCAGATTGGCTCTGGCACTTTTTTCCGTCACCATTACACAACCACCCACTTGGATTGTAATGTTGACCCAAGACATGTTGGGTCCATGGATTCATGCATCTGACGCCAAACTCTGACCCTACCATCTGCAGCTTCAGAAATAGAGACCCATCAGACTTGTTTCTCCAGTCTTAAGCTGTCCAGTTTCGGTGAGTCTGTGTCCACTGCCACGGCCTCCGATTCCTGTTCTTGGCTGACAGGAGTGAAACCTGACGGGGTCTTCTGCTCTTGTAGGTTCAACACTTTGTTCATTCTGATGTTTTTCTGCTCACCACAGTTGTAAATAGTGGGTAGTATCTGAGTTGCTGGAACCTTACCGTCAGCTCCAACAAGTCTAATCCTTCCCCTCTCTCATCAACAAGGCGTCTCTGTGCACAGAACAGCTGTTTACTGGATGATTTTAGTTTTTCACACCATTGCGAGTTAACACTGAGACTGATGTGCATGCAAGATCCAAGGAAATCAGCTGTTTCAGAGATATTCTCACCGCCTGGTCTCTCACCAACAGTCATGCCATGGTCAAAGCTTCTGAGATCAAAATGTTTCCCTTTTCTGATTTTTGATATGACCATTAACTGAAGCTCCTGAGTTGTATCAGCAGGATTTTATGCATTGCACTGCTGTCACATGACTGGCTGACTGGGGTTGAGGGGTTTCAGCCTCAGTTCAATCTGCTAGCTCTCCCTCTACTCTTTAAATGACGACTTTTTTAACCTGAAAGGCCACTAGACATATTGTAATTACAAGGCTCCTCCACGATAGACCTCTGTCTCTGACTCTATGGCAGTCATTACAGCATTGTCTCATTACGCAGGTAGGAGCTTGTTTTAAAATGCATCCCATCTCCCCCCCCCCTCTGTTCTTCTTTTCTCATCTCTCTTTTATGTACCGCACCCTTCTTCTTCCCAGACTCCCTCTTCTGAGGAGTACTCTCGCTCTGAGCCCTTTAACCCCTCCAACCATCTCCAGGGTGGGATTTTCCCATCTGCTGACAAACAAAAAAGAAAGGTTGTGTCCATCTGAAAGTGAAACATTAGTGACCAATGAAATAAATCACAAAATTGCAGCCCTTGGGCTATACCGTCATCAAGATGCAGCGTTGCATGTGCTTGTGCATGTACAATGTTATAGTATCTGCATATTTTGTGTGCGTGTGTGTGTGTGTGTGTGTGTGTGTGTGTGTGTGTGTGTGTGTGTGTGTGTGTGTGTGTGTGTGTGTATATTAACCCCCCTTAGGCCATCTTCCTCTTTCTGTAGTTGTCCTCCTGTGATAATGACCCCCTCGACACAAGTACAATAGACTCTTATGTTTGCGACTGCTGTCTAAAGATCTTTGTCAATGTTTCAAGGGAGCGGATAAACAGTTACATGCCCCGTTAATAGGGAGAAAACCTGGTTATTTTCCCTGATTATTTTCTCTAAGTGCCGCAGAGAGAGCATAAAAGTCGGAGAGAAGTTTCTCTAGACACTGTGATATGTATCTCAAATATTGTGCTGCTGGTTTTTCTAAGTTGGTTTATTTTGCATATTGCACATGAAAGGATTTTGTGTAAAGAGCTGTCCGATACGAGTTTCATAGATTCTAATTCACAACACCCATCCCTATAAGGCCTTTTTTAATTGATCTGAGGCAGAGGTGCTTGGCTGGAGACAGGGACCCAACCCAACCGATTGGCAGAGCTGGGCAGACAGAGCAAACGGTGATTCCAAAACCAGGAAGGTAGAAGAGTACATAGTTGGACATGGCAAGTAACTGGGGACGACTGGGTGATAAACCTAAGGTACAAGCAAACAGAGCATTAGGCAGGAGTTAACAGGAAAAACAGGTAATGTTAAGAGCACAATTACACAATTTTAGCCAGATTCTCCAGTCGCCAATGAGCTTTGGAAGTCGCCACAAAAAACCCAGATCGATGCCCAATTGGTGTTCAATCGGCAATTCCCAATCACTGTGTGAACTCTTAAAAGATGCGACTCTCACTGTGTACAGTCCAACAAGTTGTTTTTTTCACACAAGTTGAACGTTTCTCCACACAAATAGGGAGACTTATTGCTGATGTAGTTCCAGGCAACATTTTGGATCATCTCTATTGTATTAACAACTATCTGCATATGAATACATATAAATTAAAAAGCTGATAACCGATTCATTTCAGTCAATGGGTTCCACCTCTTTTGCTCTCCACACAGACTGTTTACCTGCAGGCAATCAAACCCTGCTCAAATGGGATTGGTCAAACTAGAAAAGGAACTAGAAAGGTGGCGGACTCAAATTTGTATATCTCCCTACAGATTCTGCATATTCCCAATGCAGAATCTGTTTATAGAGATTACTTTAGAAGTGACTTTAGTAATTGGCTAAGTTTGAGCATGAGCAACACAAAGTAAAAAATGTAGGTGTGTAATGACCAAATATTAAGTCATTTTTCCTGAGTTATAAAACAGTTTCACATCCACAATTTGCTATATCTATACAACTGTGATGTGACTTCCACTGAACGTTTCCCCTTTCCACCAGCTTGATGTGTCATTGTGAGCAGGATGAGACAGAAGAGCAAGAAGGTCATGTTCAAAAGTATTTTGGCGAGTAGACATACTAGTGGGGGTTTCCCCTGGACAAAGATCATGTAGTGTGTGACCCCCTGTCGCCCGTCAGTCGTGTGTTGTGAATCCACAATGACTGCAAGACTCCCGATCACGTGACAGCAAGTTGTATTGTGAGAACTGCACACTGATCCAACAACTTTCAACATCTTGGCAAAAGGTGGATGGACAATCTGGTGGGGATGGGAGGGAAGTCCCGGGGTTTAACTACTGCTGCAGATGAGTGGCTGCTGGTAGATGAATCACAGGTGTCCAGGAGAATTGGCGGGAGCAAGCATCCAGATGCCACACCCAGCAGGACATGAGGCAATGATATCACATCATCAGCTTTCACATGACGTGTGTTGTTCTCTTGTGTTGAATGTGCTGTAAGTAACATTTAACAAACGTCAATGTTATCTGATGAACAAAATCTGTCTGCAAACAGTGAACTTTCCTCCAGACTCCGTCCTCATTTGTTGGATCATCCTTTAGAATCTTGTGAAGGTGTCACACCACACGCCGTGCATAAATAATTCCATGTCCTGTTGCCTTCAGAGGGGAAAGATTAATCTTTTCCCTGCCTTGAAAGCCGATGTGTTTATTTGACACGTGGCCTCACAGACACACACATGGACACACACAGACACACACACACACACACAGACACACACACACACACACACACACACACACACACACACACACACACACACACACACACACACACACACACACACACACACACACACACACACACACACACACACACCAGCGGTACCAGTGTTTGAATCAATTTAAGATCCACTTTCTCCTTGGATGAGGTCAGGACCTCCACCGAAGCCGTACTTACCTTTTCAAAACACAATAATGAAGTCTTATCTGGTGGGAGAGAGCAGAGGAACACCGCTTTTCAGTGTCAACATTCTCTTCTGGACTCGAGACTGTGCAAAGAAGAGACATGTAAAGGATCCACTGTGAGGGAACGTGACTTTTCTTAAAACCCTCACATAAAAACTGGTTCAGTGATAAATATTACACTGTTCATCCCCCTAGCACTGGATCTCAATGCATGATAGTCTTTGCATGGTGTGTGCAGTGATGGAGCAGCTCAGTGCATGTAATACCCCACAAAGGGCCCTCTTTCTGTTCCTCACACATCCCGCACAGTCGTCATCAGGCTGTCACCTTCATTTGCAGAACAAACTGAGCATATTTGCATGTTTTTTTCCACACAAACAACACATATTTCTCTGTATCCCATGTTCTTGTCCTGTCTTCTTTTTGATATTTATGGTGTTGATATTTATGGTGTTGATATTTATGGTGTTGTAAAAATGCTGTTAAAAAAAGCACAATTTGCTCATTATTTGTTTTCACACTAAAATAAAGTTCCCCTACAGTAAAACTGAGCACATGTACCAATGTGATAATAAACAAGACTAAGAGTCCAGTGTAAATACCAACAATGTCCTGACTTAAAATTAAATAGTGCTCTTATACTCCTAGTCTTATACAAGTCCATTAAATAAACAAAAACACGGAGTATTCGGGAACTCTTTGCATGCATATCTGTTTCACTTAATATTATGTACTTGAGATTCTCTTGAAGATTTTATTTAAAATTGTGCTCTAAATGTATAGCATTGTTCCTGTTGTGTCACATGGTATTGAATGTAGGATAAGGTATGGTTATGAGGGCAAGGACTATATTGATGATTTGCCTGGTGTACCACTAAAATCATCCCACAGCTGCAATGCTTACCTCAGTAGACCTCTGGCTCACAGAGTATACGTCATGCATTATTTTTAAAATGAGCAATCATTACTTTCCTAAAGTGACAGCACAGCAGATTAAAGGTAGGTTTGGTAAGTTGTTTCTGAAACACTTTTTATTTTATTTGTTTAAATCATTTTCACGTATTGATACATGAATGAAATCAAATGAAATGATTCGCTGACATACCAGTCTGTCACTTACCAACCTGCCTTCATGCAGGTACACACAAGACGAGACGCACACAGGATATCAGTGTTAAAGTGACCAGAACGATCCGGATTCATGATCCGACATCATCGATTCATTACGAATTAAATGTGATTGTCTGTGTGATTATGCTATAATATTATAATTATACCAGTGTATTAAAATGGTTTCACCATGTTGACAATATCATGTATCGCAATAATTTCTGGGACACAATATCGTCCAACGAAATTTGTCATGGGGACGAAGTTAGAGGTTTCCTGTTTACCGCTTTAGTTCTCTAAGAATTTCTTTCATATCCAGGCAAAATTGGTATTGTACAATGAAATAACCTTACATCACCAATGTACATATGGGAACTGTCAAGAAAATTAATAATAGATGTGTAATGGCGATGCTCAGAGGTTCAATGAAAAATTTTGGGTGCACAGATGCAACCAATGTAAAAAGTCAGTCTGGAACCCTGATGATACACATGCAAAATAAATCAAATGTGAGTGAGTGGACGTGCTGAATACATAAAGCATCAGGAACATCCTTCTGTTACTGATCTGCAGTGGACGAGCTGCATCTCAGTCTTTTCCGTCAGGATTATATTTAGATTTGAATGAGGAAATTAGTGCAGGAGAATGACTTTTACCTTGGTTGATCTTATCAGATTTGGTCAGTGAGTAAATTGCAGCTCTGTTTCTGTACTGTCAGCACATGCAAAGCATTCCCTTCAGTTGAAATATGAAATGCCCTTAGTGCTGCTCATGCTCAGCTGGCCCTTCTGTTCCTGACTATTTGTGCTCGTCTTGTGCATTTTGCGCCGGAGCCTGGGAAAATAGTTTTCAGGCGATATTTAATGAGATTCTGACATAGGGATTGTGACCAAGCCCCAAAACAAGAATGAAATCCCCAATTCCAGCTGACACGATCAGTTTTCATTGCCCAGATTGAAGTGGTAGAGGTGGTTCTGTGTCATTCTGATTGTAACAGGCAGATTTTAAGACAGAGTGATGTGGAGAAAAACAAACACATTGTGAGTAGGTTAACACAGGAATGGGGTCTTAGTACCAAGATTGACGATCCATGCCTCCCATTACATTTCCTCAAACAAAGACCCCCATTGCCACAGTGTGTGTGTGTGTGTGTGTGTGTGTGTGTGTGTGTGTGTGTGTGTGTGTGTGTGTGTGTGTGTGTGTGTGTGTGTGTGTGTGTGTGTGTGTGTGTGTGTGTGTGTGTGTGTCTGAGATTCAGGAGGACAATGTCAAAAACAAACAGTAAGTGTAGACATATGTGAGCTGCACATCCGCAGGAGTAGAAAGAAAAAGAGAGTCAGAGAGGGAGTGTTCATCCTTATTAGTTTACTGATCCACATACAGTATGTGTGTATCTGTGTGTGTGTGCTAAGTACAAATCAAAAACAGGAGAAAGAAGACAAACCTAATGAAAGCTGACCTTTACCATACAGTTACATGTCCTGAGGGCCTTTTCTTGTAACTCAATAGTCTCCCATCCTCTGTTTCCTTAATGCTGTTTCCTTGTTGTTGTCCAGTTCAGCAGTCGACTGGACTGTCAGACCATGATTTTTTTGTCTCTTATTTACTCTGAGAAAGACAATTTAAAACATAGGTATATTCACATAGGCACAGGAATTATAAACCAGGGTTCATACACATATGGGACAGTATAAATTTCTTAATAGATATCACTGTGTTGAATGTGAAAGGTGTCACTTGCATTGGGGACTCACATTGAATCACGTGTCAATGCAGCTGATTAGAGCTTTTTAGCATTTTTAGGCTAATTATAAACTACCTAAAATGACAGAAGCTATTTTTGACAAACGTTTATTTAACGTGTACTTTTACTTTTTAGTTTGATCAATGTCCCATTTATTAACGTGGAGGATGAGCGGTTTATGACTGCAGACATCCACCAGGTAGCAATGGAGACACTTTGGCTTCACTTTTAGGGAGCTGTCATGTCGACACTCTTTATATCCAGTCTAATGTTAATATATGTGACAATAAATGGGCAAACGTTTGCCAGTACATTGTTTATATCAGCTTTATAATGTTAGGTTTGTGTTCATGGATTGTTTCTGCGGCCCCCAAGTGGCCAAAAAAGTTTATGTTATTGCAGACTTTATGTTATTGCAGACTTTAAGACTGATCGTAACGAGTAGATAGTTGTTTTGTAGAGAAAGCACCTCCTTATCAAACATATACTCAATTGACCGACATACGATCAAGAGGATGAAACTGTTTCGAATGCAACACACACACTAGCGTGTCCCTGTCCTTAACTCGGCTTCAGCAGCCGACTTAAATATGAACACATCACATGTAGTGTGCGTGACGGATTGATCTTGGTGTGTGTGTCCAGACCAAAGAGTAAACACTCAACCTCTTAAAAAAAATACAGTCGCTCCTCTGTATGAGCAGAGGTCAAACGGCTAAGCTTGATGTGGACATGATTGTGTGACTTTAATTGCCGTTTTGACCTTATTGGAAAATAGTTCCAATAAACCCAATTGCTGTCAAAGTTTGTGTATGTGTTTCTGTGTGTCTGCATGAATGGAGCTTTTTCTTCTTGGAGCTGCACAGTTTTGTTGGAGGAGGCGTATGGTGTTTTGTGCTACCAGTCATTCCAGATCAGTATTTTGCCAAAGCAAGAAAAGATCAATTCTAAATGGTTTCCATTAATCAGCACAAATCTGATATTTTCTTCTATTGTCACATGATCATTAATGTTTTTTAGTTTCGCATGACTGCTGGTATTTACACAGAGATATCGACATAACACACAACGTCACTGTGGAATAACAAGGTTATTTGAGACGGCTTGCCCAAATCACATTTTGGCATTTTCTAAGTTGCCACAAATTGTGCCAGACTGCGACTGTGGAGCGGAGCGTGTTTTATAAAAGAGGAAGAGAGATGTGATAGGCCTCTCACCTCTGACACTTTACAGCAACAGTGGTGCTTTTGTTCCCTCAGCACATTACTGTGTGATATGAAGCCTCATGCCTTCAGAGGACATGTGACTCTTATTTGGTCAAGATGGGACAGAGTTGCACTGTGTCTTTCTTTCTTTCTTCTTCAGTGTATTCAGTGTGTGTGTCTGTGTGTGTGTACCGGTGTTTGTGTTAGGCTACGAGAAAGGCTTGTCCATGGCGCCAAATGTCAAGTGGAAAATAATTATTATTGGGTTAGTAGTTAAGGTAAGGTTAATGTTAGGATTTGGGTTAGTTTCCAGCAAATGTATATTTCCGCAAAAGTGACCTCTGACAATGTGTGTGTGTGTGTGTGTGTGTGTGTGTGTGTGTGTGTGAGTGTGTGTGTTTGTGTGCACATGTCTATCTATAGTTATGAGGGCCAATTATTGTTCAATACCATCATTGTGAGGACATTTTGGCTGGTCCTTACAAATTCAATAGGCTGTTTGAGGGTTAAGACTTGGTTTTAGGGTTAGGGTTAGAGGTTAAGTGGGGTTTTAGTGGCTAGGGAATGCGTTATGTCAATGAGTGTCCTCGCAACTGAGAGACGTGCATGTGTGTGTTTATCATTGATCCGTGAACATATCTTACTTGGCTAATTTTCCACGGTGAGGTGAATTCCTGGTCAAACCTACGAAGGCACACAGTGTGAAAAGTCTTCTCGACTGCAATAAAATCGTGAAAGTGGCACAAATAGACCCCTAATTTTATCAGGAACACTGAGACGTCTGCATGAAGCGCATCTCGGGGGTATACTTTCAACTCCTACCGTTTTTCTAAAGTGTTCGGGAGGCACACTAACTCGACTGGTGGCTGACAGGTGGCTGCTTATCCGCACAGAGGTGGTTATTCCGCACGGCAAACTCACAGATGACATGGAGCTCAGAGAGGTTTAGTGAGAAAGTTTGAAATACACCAGCTGCATTGCAGAATGTGACTCGCATATTAAGGCTGCACAAGCAGTTGCACACACATGAAGTCTTTGGCTTTGTTACTTCGCAATTAGCAACAAACCAGTGTATAGTAAATGTTTGGACGTAACAATCAGTCTGTGACAAATAAGTATTGCAAAGAAGGTGTGGAATTACAAATCCCATGCTTGCTTCAGGCCAGTCAGTGACCCCTCGTGTTCTGCAGGGCACGTGTCTGTCGCCATTATGTTTGTCCAATCACTTATTCGTCTTGTCCCACACTGCTAGTGTTCCCATTCGTCACTGTAGCTGAAACCCATGGTCAAAACCATAAAGCAAATGGCAAATTAACTCTTCTCCTTTAACAACACAACATTCAGCGACATCTGGAGCAAGTGTCGTTATTTAGGACAATGTGATACTGTTGAAAGCTGTGGAGGCAAGACAGTATTTTTCTTATGTGATTTTTCTATTTGTTGTCCAATTACAATCTCCAGAGTCAAGAATGAACTCATATTCAAGGGGGTACCTGAATTGGATTTCTGGATGTTTATAGATATGGATGTGTAAATGCTTGTTGTGTTGCGGCAGTCGGTGGAGGCGATCTAACTGACTGATTCCAAATGTTATTGTACGTACCATTCATTTCCACACCCACATTTATAAACATAGGGCCCAGGTTGAAAAATACTAAAATTCCCCTTTAAAGAGACACATAGAGGCTGAGGTATCCTGACTGTTAGTTCCTTTTATGAGTCAAACTCCAAAAACACTCAACCACACTGTACACATCCCATAAACCAATCACCTTATCTTTGTTACTCCTGCTAAATCCCCAGGTCTATCAAACTCCAATCACTGATTTGTACTAAAGGCCATCTAAAGTTGAGATAAACCTTGTGACATCACTATGACATCATTGGGGTTATTTTGCGATAGTTGTCAAAGCTCCTTCCAAGTAAATGTCAACTGCTTTCATGAGTTGACTCGTCATGATTGACCTTCATAAGTAAAATTGGTGGATTGATACATATAACGTCATTAGCTGAGAACTTAATAAATCACGATGATATCCAAACTCATCATCTTTGTTTTCAATGTTAAGATCTGCTTGAGGGTCAGATTTAATTGTGCTTTGACGATCACAGATGAAGCACTTTATAAGCTCAGTGTCTTCTTTATAGAGTAATCAGCGTTGCTTTTCATGTACTTTTCCAATCTGGACTGAAAACAAATATAACTGGCTAATATTTTCTGGCATCTCCATTTTTACCAAGTTCTTAGACGGCTCTCTCGTCAAAAGACGTCAGGGCCAATAAACCTTTGTCTTGCAGCCCATTTGTGTCTTCAGTCCTTGGCACAGCAGTTGACAACCACTGTCTTAGAGGCTTCATATGGATGCTAATTGGAGCACAGCGGAGAATCAGGGCATGTGTTGCATCCTCTCCTCTCTCCTACCGATCCCTTCTCTGCTTGTCATCTTCTATTCTCTTTCTTCAGACACTCACCTTCAGTTTCACGTCTGCTGAGTTCCAGTGAAGTTTTCTCTGTATCCCCCCACTGGCTCCATCTAAGTACCATTCCATCGGTGCATTTTTATCCCTGCTCCACACCTCCATCTTTCCCCTCTCTATCCACTCCATCCTCCATGCCTCTTTAAAAAAAACTGGGTGAGAGATCCACACGAGAGTAGCTTCAGACTGTCCTATGGATGTAGGAGGGGCACGGTGTCACGGTGAGCAATCCTACTAACGCCACCAACAAACATCAGAGGCCCTTGCATGTGTGTGTGTGTGTGTGTGTGTGTGTGTGTGTGTGTGTGTGTGTGTGTGTGTGTGTGTGGATTGAGCATGCTGCGCTGGCATGCTGTGCCTAAGGGCAGGGAATTTTAAATCAGGCGTCCAAGGAAACTGAATATTTGAATACTTATTCCTTATCAGAAGCTGGGATACTAATGGGGGAGCTTTGACTGAGCGGGTTATGGAGATAGATTGAGTGTGGTGGTTTGGGACAAGCAGATGGAGTCTTTCCTCTTTTTTCAAGTCTTATCGAAGGGAGAAAGCACATGAGCTCTGCCCAGTGTTTCTCCCGTGGAATTACAAGACTAAACACATGTAACGAGTACTGGATTGTGTTTTAATTGCAGGATTCTGTGCTCATCTGCAGTCTAATCCTGTTCTTCTCTGGCCATTTAAAATAAATTCCTTTTCAATTTTAGCAAACTGCCGTTCAAATATTACTGTGTTGAGACTGTGGACTGTATATGAAGATGACTGCTCCCTTACAGTGAAGACAAAGTATCTTGATTGCCTCCTAGTGGCTGGCTGCAGTATATTTCATAAACCTCCTCCATGTTAGCTGATGGGACATGGCCTAAACCAAAAAGTCAGACACATTAATAAAATGTTCAGAAAGATTTTTGCTGACATTTATGGTAGTTCTTATCACACTGCTGTACATTCAAGTGTTTTTTGTGGAAAGTTTGGTTTTAGTTAGATGCTATAAAAATGGGCGAAAACATCATAATGGTCAGCTGAGACGGACTCGCAATTGGTCAATTGGTGTATTGACTGGACCTCAATACCGCCCTCCATCCTCTGATCACTCAAGTTTATGCAGCACTATTTATTTAGCACTTTTCTAGTCTTATTGACCGGTCAACAACACAACAAGCCACAGTCACTCAAATTTATACATCACTCCTACATGCTGTGCTTTTTCTATTTGGGTAATTTTTTGCCAAACTCTGACAATTTGGGGTTCAGTCACTTGCCCAAGGACCCTTTACCAAGCAGGGATGGACACATTGACCCTCTGGTTAGGGGACACCTCGCTCTACCTCCTGAGCCACAGTCCACTGCACAGTCTCTGACACCAAATTTGTGGGATGGGGGCGTTTGAAAAACATCGTCAATAGTTATATACATGATCTCTATTGTTGAATTAGCTCAGCTCAGCTAAGTTGGCTTAATAAGACATTGCTTTTTTTGAATATATAAATGAATGAAAGAAACTATAACATGTTGATATGTGAGCTTTAAAAGACGTAGTAGATATATGTCCTTAAACTTTTGGCCTGGTAAGTTGTCTCTTGTTTCCACTCTTAATGATACGCCAAGCAAAATGTTCCTGTTTGCTGACGTCTCATATTTACTGCACAGCCCTGGGAGTGAAATCAATCTTCTCATCTTTCTCTTGGTCATGAGCATTTCCAAAAAGTCTAAATATTCTTTTCAAAGTAGCAAAGGGCACTAAAAGGTCATATAACCTCCACCCGGACGTCACGGGAAGATTAAAGGGCCTCGTTAAGTGGCACAACTGAACTTTCCCTGAGTCGGAGAGTCAAAGAACAATCTCCCCTTACTTTATCTCCTTTAACAGTCACTCTGTTGGCCTGTTCCCGTCTTAATGGAACAATGCAGCAGCATTACCAGCGGCTCATCCTTGTGATCCTGTCTCCCTGGGGTGCCAGTCCCCTTCCAGTGGTGTGTAAATGTAGGTCAACTGCGCTGTGATTTAGTGGGCCTGTTGTTTGTTTGGATGAGGAGTTTTAGTCGTGATGAATCGTCGGCTCCGGCACTTGAGCATGTTTAGTGGTGTGACTCATAACAACTGCAGGCACCTTTCTGAAACTGTCTCTTATTAATGATGATAGGCAGCCAGCTGACAAAAAGCAGAGTGAAGATGCTACATTACAGCAGCGGGGAGGCATTTTCAATTTGCACATTTAAATACTTGTGGAAACAGTGGATATAAAAAAAAATCTAAGCTTCGCAAGAAAGGTTGGCTGAGGTGAAAAAGTTGGTGTATCACCAAAGAAAAAGGAAGCATGTGACTTGTCACTGTGGAGACAAAAGCATCTGAGATATGTCTATCATGTTTTCCACATTTACTTCAAAAACTGGTTTATCTTGATGAACCGACTGCTGTAATAGTCACTCAATAGGGGTAGATGCACATTCATTTGTATTATCTTCTGCCAATTTCCTCCAAATTATGTTGAAATTAAATTTGTACTGAAGTTGGATAGAAGCAAGTCTCTGATTTCTTAACAGGGACAGAAATAGTTTGACAGTTTGGGAATGGGAGTTAAACGAGAGTTAAACCCTCTCATGTCTTTATGCCAAATATGAAGCTGCTGCTGTTCACATTTGTTAAGCAGAAAGAGTGGAAGAAGAGCAAACAGTCCGCCTGACTCTGTCCAAAAAGTAACAAAGACTCTACCCGCGCCACATAAATGCAAATGTGCCAAAGGCGAACGTTCCACTCCCGTTCACTTACAATCTGTGCGAGCGAGGAGGCAAATCAAACATTCTATCTCTGTGGCGAGGCAAATCGCAGGGTGGCTTTGCGAGGAGATCAACTTTGGTGAACTCTGACACTGGCTATTTGCTTCCTGAATAACCTGAATATAAACAGGGTGGAACCAGTCTTCTCATTTAACACTCAGCCAGAAAGTGAATAAAGGTTTTTTGTAAATTGGGTATTTTGATAATAATATTAATAATAATATTTCTGAAGGGATGTTTTCTATTTATGAAATCAACTATAGAATAACCTTTGTTGTTTTGTGTGGTTCCTGAAGCATCATTTGAAATCTCCGCAGGATCTATTGCCTCTCCTTGTTTGAAACCCTCGTTTTGTCAGCTTGTTGTTCACACAACCAGACACAGCTGCACAATTCATCAAAAAGCATTTACTACAGGCACAGTTTCAAATTGCAGAAGGCTGCACTTTTTCTCCAGTCGGAGGATGTTTCAGACAGCTTCCTAAGCAAGGTATTTTGATGTTATGCAGAATCCGTGGCCTGTAAACAATGTGTTTCCAGGAGAAAATCATTTATTTTACTCAAACTAAGCACCCGGACATTTTTCCCCCCAGCCTCCTTCAAAAACTGAGAAAGAAAAACGGCTCTGTTGTATCTCAGCCCATATCTCAACTACAATACTGAGCAACAAGAAATGGCAATAGGCCTGTGATCTTTTTCTTCTTTGTCAGCACTGTGCAGCCCAGAAGCCTCAGTGCAATCCTTGTTCCAAATGGATAAACAGACTATGATAGATTTGTCTCCTTGTCTACATTTCCATCCGCTCGTCCATTTATCCATTTATTCTCCTGTGTGCTGCAGCGAGCAGCGGCTTCATCTGAGAAACAGCTGAAAGAACAAAAAAACAACAACGAGAGAAAAAGGGCAGGGTGTTTGGAGCAGAGTCGAGCCTTATCCCTCTGACACAAAAGCCCACTCTGATCCCTGGAATACAATAGAGCTAGCCCCCTTGCACCCTCGGGGCAGGCAGCAAATAATGCCCATAATGCAGCATGTCTGTGACTGCCGGAATCCCCTGTGGCAATACTTGTCCAGCTTGTAGAGGACGGTGCCAGGGATGTGATGCCAGGCAGCAGACTATAATGCCAACTTATAGATGCCAAATCCTGGCACAAGTCACACGTTATTCTTATTCTCTTTTTTCATCCTGCCTTATGGACAGTGTGGGATGTGTTTGTGGCCTGATTGTACATAGATGCCAGCGGGTGTTGCAAAGCAAAGCACCCTTCAGCTCAATATGTACTGTAAATACTGTACGCTCAAAACCAGCATTCTCCTCCATCATGCTGTGTTTGGGATTGAGTTATTCGACGGAGCCACAACAATAGCCTGACAGCACAACTCACAGTGGCTTAGATGAGGCCGATACAACAATTCTCACACAAGTAATAAGTCCCATGATGATGCTTCCTAAATAAAAGAACAAGGCACAGAGACGGCAAGTTCACCACAGCTTTTCCCCTTGCACTCCCTCGAGCTCCCATCGTCTTCTCAAAACAGCTCTGACGAAGGAAAACAGGGAATTTGCCAACAGAAATAAAAGAACAATTACATTTTAGATCCCCCTGAATAATTCATAAGTCATTGTTTGTGGCGTGATGCATGAACATGTGTGTTTGAAAGAAGCCAGCCGGTCCCTCGGAAACAACACAACTGTGCTAGATTTGTGGCCTCGGAAGTTGAGGACTGGGAATTAAAGAAGAAACAGCTATTGGTTTCAACTGGGTCGACTTCTGGTGAGGCGGTGCAAAGCTCAACAGCACCACGCTGTGGCCAAAACAGAGCACACCGCTGGAATACTGTGGTGTTTTCTTTTATTTAAAATATACAAGGCTACAGCAGCATTTACATCAACATCACATGTATGACAGAAGTACAATGGCTTACACTTTGGCCGCAGCAGCTCACATTTCCATTCCTTAAAACAAAAGCTCACAGACAAGCAAACAGCTTGCAAATACAGTATATGAAAATATACCTGGAGTTGCCTTCAAGCAATCCAAAAACATCAAAGGATGCACCTCTAATTGTTTCCAATGGTCTAAACCTAGAGGAGAGTGAGATATAATAAGCAGGCTTACTAGTGTGTCTGTGTAATGTTTTTTACAGCAATGTATACGACAACGCAGGAACCCAGGGGCCCCCCGGGTTATATTTACTGTCTGCCCTTTTTGACACGAGGGATCACTCCTCGCCACATTTGGGCATGTGATGCGTGTGTCTTGTTTAAACGCCCCCACTGCTCTTCAGGCTATTTATGCAACTGTTATTTATTACAGTGCACACAGTGATGTTTTAGTGGTTCTTTACTCTGTAAATATGGACAAGAAGAAATCACTTCACCTTTCCACACACCCATTTCTCAATTTAGAACTACATATAAAGTATAAAAAAAAAAAACACCACCAGATCCTCATCCAAGTTGGTGCACATTTGTTTTTCTTTTCAAAAGGGAATGAACACTGTGGTTGTCAGCTGCTTTCTGACAATCTATGCCTGCACCACAAACTAAGGCACTCAATGTGGAGACCACCTTCAGTGTAAAGACTCACTACCCTTGTGTATCTTCCTCATGACAGCAGAGCCATTTTTACAACAGCTTATGACTGAGACAAACAACCGTCTCAGTTGCACCCTAAAATCGTCTCTAATTTCTCAGTCCGTTAGGTGCCACAGAGCCGAGGAGCCAATATCTAATTTAAATGAGTGGTTAAGCCTAAAGAAGCATTTGGATGACTTCAAACATCAAATATGGGTGTTTGATTGTGTCACAGTCCCGTCCACGCTTGCCACAGGCCTGGGGAGACACGGTCCAATCAGGAATGAGGGACATTCTCATACCGGCCCTGACATGGGTCGACATGAAACTCCCGCCTGCGGTTCCGTAAAGAAACCGTCCCCATCCAGCCATTCCCGATTTTGGTCCTCTCAGCTCGTCTCAGAGCAGGCGCTCACACGCTCCCAGTCGTTCTGCAAGTCACACGTCGATCTTCTTCAGCTGCTCGTAAGTGAGGAAGAACTGAGCGTCGAGTAAAGGAACACAGGCAGTAGTGGGAGGGGACATTTTTTTGTGGAGCAGAATGTGAGGCACACTGAAAAATGTTTGGCTCTTTTCTGTACTTGAGCTCAAAGCCTTCCTTGTTACCGTCTCCTTGTTTCCTCAGCCCTCCCTGCTGAGACAAGTCAATAATCTCATTACTTTTCTCAGGCCTGGTTGGAGCTCAATGTGCTTGTGCTTTTCCCTGCTCAGTCATCTTTAATCAGATTTGGGCCTCTGCAGAACGACTCTTAATAGAGTTCACTCTCCACTCCCTGGTTGTCCTGCCCTTTTTCCCCTTAACCCCTCACTAGGGGCCTCCTTACATCCTCTCTAACCAGGGGCAGTGGAGTACTGAGGCAGTACACTCAATGTTACATAATTGGGTTAGCCGGCTTTAAGCTAAGCTTTCCTCCCCTGAAGCATGGCGTGGAATGCGATACGTCAATGAATGCATAATACAAATTACTACTTTCCTCTGCTGATTTCTGCACCTCAGACGATATTACATCACCTAGGACATATGTAAACAGACGGGTGCACTAATGAGATGGTTAAAGGATACAATGATGTTCCACGGTCCCAGACGGAGCCAGTTGGGAAAGAAACCCTTGTAGAGAGCCATGAAGCCCTCGGAGCGCCACGTCTGAAAAGACAACAAAAGTGTTAAAAACCCACTTTAATTACGGTCTGATAATGGTCCTCAAGGCATCTGTGGGTGGTTATTAATTAACTAGGACTTCAAATTCTGTGGCATTGTGGTTTGATATTGAGATTAAACATACCTAAATGATATTAAATATTAATCATCACTCAAGCCATAAACACACTGTGGACAATGAATCTAAAACAAGGTTGTTTCAAACGTGTTGAAAGTAAATGTAACCAGTGCAGGGCCTGTTCTAAACCTGACTGTTTCGAATGGGCTGTTTGTTTGGCTTGTGGTAATGCAGGTTGCAGTTTTCTGTCTGAAAAAAGACCTGCTGCTGGACACAGTTTGCAGAATCCTGAAGCCAACGCTGCTGCACAAAGAGCTATTCACCCGTTTAGTCAAAGTTCTGTGAAGCTCAATTCAGTACGCAAAACCCCAAACTAGGGAATGAGTTGTCGTTGCCATTGTTGTAAGCTCGCTGTTGTCGTTGTCGACAACGTCATTTATGTCGAGGAGTCCTAGCTGCCACTGCTACAGGGCGCTGGTTGCTTGTTCATTCAAGTGTTTATTAATATTGAACGTATCACGTGTTAAAATCGCACCAAATTCAACACTGCACTTCCTTTGGCCCTTAGCAATGCACATGCAAAGTGTGTGTTTGTGCTTCTTGAAGACGTTTCACCTCTCATCCAAAAGGCTTCTTCAAAATGGAACTGAACTTAAGAACTGAAGAAGCCTTTTGGATGAGAGGGCGAAACGTCTTCAAGAAACACAAGCGAGTCCAGTACCAATCCAGGACCATGACCTGGAAGACTGAGAATCTTCACAGATATTCTCAAGACATCCGAGCCTCGTGTGTACAGACAGACAGACATCTTTCTGGAAATAGTGGATAGATGCTTTCTAAGACTTTGACTAAGATAATTTTCACTTGTTGATCCTTTAAATTAGCTGTTTTTTTACCACTATACATTAGAAATTAAAATTTCCACCCAAACTTACCTTAAATGACTGAAGATCAACAGATATGCTCATATTTAGGATATAATCAGTCAACATAATTTCTATAATCTGAGTTTTTGTGACAATTTTATTAAAATCATGGACACGGTTAGCTGCTTTCACTGTCAAAATACTTGCACGATCCAGATAAAAGTCATGAGGAAAACTGGATTTCATGTGAACATCTACCAACGCCATCTAAACTGTATAATCTATCAGGTGTCAATTTTTTCATTTCAGATATTTTGACTGACCTGCATTAAACAGTCCAGTGTTCCCTGGTACAGAGATCCTCCTCTCTGGTTCATCATGCGGGTCCGGACCACGTCGACCGGGTTGGAGGCCAGAGCTCCAGCGAGACCACACACGAAGCTGGACCTGTGGGGTGGGGGGGCACAAAGTACAGACTCCGTTTATCCCTTAATAGCATTCTTGGTGTTAGACAGCAATCTCTATGGTGGGTGTGTGTTGTGTGTGTGTGTGTGTGTGTGTGTGTGTGTGTGTGTGTGTGCACTGCTGCTTGCACTTGTAAAAAAAGACAGGTTCCTGCAAAGCTGAGAATATCACCCAATATACTGTACATTGAGTTCACTTCAGTCAACTGCCTGAGGGGGTGAATAAACTATTGTGCACTTTCATTTGAATACCAGTAGGTGCTATTTCCTCCAAACAGAAATAATCCCAAAGCACGGTTGGAATGTCCAAATATCCACAAAGCACTTACCGCGATAAATACTCAGACTGAAGTAAGCTTTTATTGGCTGAAATACAAATACAGCAGTATGCTGTATATGCAGTACTGCTCTCAGTCCTCAGATCGCCAGAAAAGGTGTTATTTTGAGATGTCACATCAGAATGTTGTCTCAAATACCGAACAGAACACTGCTGCTAATACTGGATGTGAGCAGCAAAGAGGAACTGAACTTTTGCGTAAACTAAGAGTGTCAATTCTACCTCTTATCTATTGGTTGTTGCAATTCTAGACTAGCATTTGTGATTCTGCGGGGAATTCTCAGCAGGGATTGCAGATACACTCACTGTACAAACTTAGAAAGACTCCTGGTCTATCAATTTCCAAACATAACCTCCTGCGTTATTGGCATTTCAAACCTCGAACAAGACTCTGCTTTTTAATTTTCATCTTTTCTGGCCCGGATCCACATTTGTGTATCAAAAAATGTCTTTCTCTAACAAGCAATGTCCTGTCATGGATAACATCACACGAGAAAGAGAGAAAGCAGACAGGGGCGTGTAGGTTACTCTGCAAACTCACAGGAAGTGTGTGTACACGGTGTCCCCCATGTAACCCGACAGGATCAGATGCTTTTTGGTGATGTCATAGACCGGTAGCTCGACCCCGACCACGATGGCTGCCCGCTGAGCTGTTAGAGAGACACCCTGATGAAGAGAGACAGGGGATGGTTCATAACATTGTTTGGGGTCCGTGACATCTGAGGCGCATTGTCCCCAAGTGCATGCGTCAATCCTAATCAAGCTTTTGTTTCAAGCTTTCTGTACCTTCCACAGCCCCCTTGTCCCCTCCTGTTGGTAAATGTTGATGAAGTTGCCCATCATACTGCCCTGGATCACATCTCCTTGAGCCTGCATGCGGATCTGGGAGAAAAGACGCAGGTAATGTCCATGAATTTGAACTTGAGAGTGTGAGAGCAAGCACAGTCGGCTAAGAATACTGTAGGTTCACTAGCAATCCACACTGACCGTGCAGAATGCTCATGAACCCACAAGTTTGGGTATGTAATGTTCATTCGCCCGTTGGACTGCAAAGAAAACAAAGTTAGTACGGACTTTTGGCGAGCTCAGAGTCTTGAAGCATTTCCTGTTCATTTGCTTCCTGGAATTCAGCAGCCCAGCCTTGACTTTTGACATTTATAATGGCTGCCATGTACAGATCAGCCTTGGTTCACTGTCTGTCTCTACTGTGACTTGGCAGGCACAGTTAGAAATCCTCGAAATGAAAACGCAACTTTTAACCCCTAATACGGAGTTGGCAAAAAGATGCCAACATAACAAACATAATGACAGCATGCACACACACACACTCATATCATTTACAGAACACTATGTTAAATCTTTGAGACTTCAATCTATTAATAATCCACAAGTGAGGCCCTGATAGCACTGCGATGGCCTTCCCTCCACCAGGCATTCTACAAAAAGATCACATCTACACTCTGGAGCTTTCGCTGCCTCCTCCAGAGAGAGTTGTTGATAAAAATGTATTTGGGTACAGCCTAGGGCTGCATCTATTACTATTTCTATAATCGATTTAAAAAGACAAAAGACACACGTATCCTTTCCAGCAGCTCTTTCTATATGTACTACAGATATCTGCAATTTAATTATGACTGTAACTCCAGTTTCATATATCTACAATTTAATTCTGACTAGAAATAGTTCAATTTCAAGATATCTTTAATTCACCCCAGTTCAAATTATCTTAAATCAAGTTCCAACTAGTCAGAACGCTATACACTGTAGATATCATGAGCTTGAATTATGATGCAACTAAATTTCTGAAACTTTAATTAAATATAGTAATAATACAACTGAATTGTAGTTGTATGAGAAACCCCTCACACGAATGGAAAAATTAGTTTGAATATTATACGTCAAACTGTAAATACAATTTTGTTAATTAGGGATTTTTTACAGGTCAAAATACAGTTCTAGGCATTGTTTTTACTTCTTTGTTGCCAGCTATTTGTTGATCAATTTAATTAATTAGTTGACTAGCCCTAGCACACTCCTAATCAAGGCTGCATGGGTAATTACAGCCCTATAAGTACAATGGAAGGAGAGAACAATAAAGTTGAAACTGTGTGTTTCGGTGAGAGGTTTCTGCACACCTGGGGGGCATTTCCAAGAAACCGTCAGACCTGCTCTACTGCTTTAAACTGCAGTTTCACCGGGACAATAACAAGGTTCAACCCAAATACTGTGCGTGTTCAAAAAGCTACCTTCAGCACATCCGTGGGGTTGGCGATGGAGGAGGAGATAACACCAGAGAGGACACCACACGCCACATTAGTCAGCAAAGTCTCATCTGAAAGAGGAGAAGAGTGGGAGGCACACTGTAGCTGTGAGCAAGCGTTTGATACCACGCACCAAACAGTCAGTTTATCTTTACAGTGTTGTTTTTTAACAGCAGCACAAAGCATCACAATAAGACATATTTAACTAGGTGACACACACACACAGACACACATCTTTACCCGCCGTATGACCTTCAAGAGGAGTGTGCACATGCTGGTACCGACTTGTGTGTCTGTAAGTTTCAGTCAGAGTTAGAGAGAGACAGAAACTAGGACTCACCCTCGGGCCTGTCGACCAGCAGTCGCTTCAAACTCTGGTATGTGCCAATTTTGATGGTCCCGTAGGAGGCCTGGCGCAGCATGGCCGGAGCTAGTCTGTAAAAGTCACGTTCATTGTTATTATGAGTTCTCGGTGGGCTTTAAAGACACGCAAATGCAATTTCAAGTCAAACCAGTCAAATATACTTTATGGTCCAAAGTGCTCCAGCAGCTGCGGAACTGTACATTGCACAACAAGCAACAACAAAACTGTAAACAAGGACATATCATGCAAGACCCAGAGTAATAATGCAGAATAAAAGTGAGTTGAATGTTGCACCTGCCCTAAAAACACTTAAATAATAATAATAACACTCATATAACTGCCATTAAAACCTAAAAACCAGAGTGCCAGGATTTTATGTCCCTGTGAAAACCAGAGAGGAATAAACAAGAAACAAACCCTCCCCAAGTGTCTCAGATCCCCACTTTGTGTTGTTGGGAAATGTGGGTGGGACCATGGCTGATGCAAAAGAGGAAGTGCTAACATTTTGAGGGAAGTGTAACGCGCAGGAGGATTGTAACGCAACAATGGGTCCAGTGCTCGGGCACTTCACACTCTGTCTGGGTGTAGAGACAACACACAAACACACACACACACACACAATCCTTCACACTGACCCAGAGTACAGAGCCAGGAGCCCCTCCTCTCGTACGATCCGGCCCATGGCGTGCAGCATGCCTCTGTAGCGGATCTCTCGGTACTTGATGTCTCCCACCTGGCCCTGGACTTGAAGCCGAGTCTTCGTCAGGTCGATGGGGAAGGTGCCTGCAGCGACAGAGCATGAGATAAGACACCACCTGTAAATCACGAGCCGGGGCTGGAACCATAGGTTTACTTGGCGCAGCTCGGCCTCCGTCCCCCCCCCACAGCCCCGCGCATCACTCACCGCACTCCGCCGTCATCGACGCCAGCCCACCGAAAACAAAGGGCTTCCAGTTCACGGTCGACATGTTCTCCAGCCGCGCAGCGAGTCACAGAGAGCGGGGGGGGGAGAGCTTCAGGGAGCGGGAGGAACCGGTGGGAAGTCTGTGCTAATGCTTCAGAGGTGCTGCTGCTGCGTTAGAGTCTCTACCGGCCTTTAACGAGCTCGATCCCCGCCTCACATCCTCCTGCTGCCGCACAAGCTCCGCCCCTCACCGGCTTCTCCCTCCGCCCCGCCCCGCCCCGCCCACCGCCTGTCGCCAAGCAACCGAGACAGACATCCCAGAGAAGTGATCAGAAATCCAACATCTTACATCGATTGCAAATGTATACGGTGGCCGAGAGAGCTCAGTGCACTACGGATTAAGAAAACACATGCAAATAGAAAGAACACGTGCGAATTAAGAAACGTCATCTATTTGATGACACGTGCGCTGCAAAAAGTCACAACACATGCAACTACAGAAACGCGCTGCGAATAGCGAAAACCACAATGGAAATGTTTCCAGAGGACCCAAAAAAGTGATGAACCGTCTGTAGTTCAATGCTATGTGACGTTCCATCACCACTTACAAGTAGCAGACTTCAAAAACTACAGCCAGGTGCATCGCTTTTCAGGGTCCCCTGGAAACAATTCCGTTGTCGTTTTTTCAAATTGATGAAGTTGTATTCTAAATTTGCATGTTTTTTTTGTATTTGCTTGTGTTTTCTTAATTTGTAGTGCACTGAGCTCTCTCAGCCACTGTAAATGTACATATACAAATTATTTAATTACGTTGTCAGGCAAAGTATTTCTTGTGTCACATGGAAATGAACAAAAACAAATAATAATGATAGTAACTTTATTTTTATAGCACTTATCTAAACAAGGGCAAACAAAAGGAATGAATTATAATAAAAGGTATTCAATTCAGTTCATTTTCAAGAGCCAAATCATAACATACTCAGTTCAAGACCTTAAAATTGAAATTAACCCAACAGTTCCACACAATGAGCAGCACTTTGGCGACTGTGGGGAGAAAAAACTCCCTGATTAACTGGAAGAAACTTCTAGAACCAGACTCAGTGTGGGCAGCCATCTGCCTCGACCGGTTGGGGTGAGCAGAGAAAAATGGAGAAGAGAGGAGAGGTGCTTGGCTAAGAGGGGAGAGAAGAGAGAGAGATAGGGGGGGATGATACAAATACATTGGTAATGCTGAAATACAAATGGAGCAGTTCTGGAGTCAGTGCTCAGAAATTCAGTTTTATTTTGAGATGGTTGCTGCTTCAACTGCTGAACGTATAGGTCTCATATACCAAACAGAACACTGCTGCTAATACTGAATGTGAGCAGTAAAGAGTGACTGAACATTAGTGTAACCTAACAGTGTTGATTCTACCTCTTTTGTGATGGAAGTTTCTCTTCCACTCTCGCATTTGTGATTCTGCAGGGAATTCTCGGCAGCGAATGTATGGTACAATATATAGACCAGACATATATGTAAAAGCCTAGAAGAAGCTTCAGTCTTGCTTTTTCTGCATATTTGGATTTTCTTTTAGACATTGAGCCTGTGAGAACAAATTGCATCACTTGTGCCCAGCTTCCCACTCGGCAGATCAACGTGTACAACATTATTGTCTTTGACGTGTTTTCAATATATTCTTTTTTCCGTTTAACTTGCAGAAATAAATCTGATAGCTGAAACAAGGTCATCAAAAATCTTGGTTTAAACCTCAGCTTTTGCATCAGTCTAACTCTGGCTCTGTGGACACATGTAACAAAAAGATGGCTCCATTAATACTGGAAGGAGTGAGAGCTCAAGTCATCTTTGCTTCATGTTTTTCCATTAAATAGAGCTTAAGCCTCTGGTATGCCTTTTCTCACATTTCCATCAGCTTTCTTAAACATAAATAAGCAGAGGAAAACACAAGGGTCAGCCTACACTCATAAACCATATATTATACTGTGAGCAGAATGGTATATTATTTATTATATTATAGATTTTCCTTTGACCATTCCATATAGAGAGGTCAGAGGTCACATCTGGAGCTCACATGTGTTTCAGGAAAAGGAGACTCTGTATTATAGTTCACTGAGAGCTACTCCTATTGCCTATTGAAAAGAGAACTGAAACAATAAGTTGTAAAGAAGTAACTAATTTGAGGAATAACCAATAAAAAAGCTGGCATATTAACTAATAATGCTGATTTAGTTTAGTTTATTTCACACAACATGAATACAAAAATCTTTAAATGAAATGGATAAATGCATGTGGGATGTAGTACAAACCAGTAGTGGCTTATATGAAAACTACAATCCAAATATAAAAGCAAAATACAAATATCCAAAACCTTCAATACAATATATATATAATAGGAAAATTTGGACAGATATTATCAAAAAAGAAAATACGAGAGGGAAGAATACATGGTACAAATACAGTATGACTAACAGAATAGCAAATTTTCAGTAAAAATGTAATCAATTAAACAGCAGAGCATTTCTACGTTTCTATTTTGAACGTGGACAATGACACAGACGAATCAGATAAATGTTTTCATTCTACGAGATCACCTCTTGATATTTAACTGAAAATTGACCACGAGATGAAGATTGTTAGCCCGTCTAGTTTCTTAATTATGAAATTGCTGCCAAAATAACATCTAAGATAAATAGGAAAATTTTACTCTGTATATTTTACTTTGAAAACAAATGTACAGATTTGAACTATGTAAATGTAGTCTCCAAGAAGTGTTCCCTGCACGTTCGACAGTTGTTCTTACACATAACATGTGTGGTCGTGTATCAAGGCCACATTCTGCTTCAGTCATCTTCAGTCTGCACAGCAAGAGGCGAGAGTGCAGGAGGAGCGTGAGGGTGAGTGTGGAGGGCCGTGACCCTTCACATCATTTGTCTTGGGCTGTAAATGTTCAACACAGTCATGCAGAAGAAGCTCTGTGTTTTATCTGCAGCCGCCTGAGGGCCTCGTGGACAGAGGGCTGGAATGACCCATCAGCTCGTGCAGATGTCCCCTGTGCATGTTCTACACTCCTGTTGAGGTCAGTGTCTCGCTGTCATATCCGATAGTGATGCTGTGAGCTGAAAGGGGCAGAATATTTCAGGCCATGCATCCAGGCTCTTTTCATTTGGATGCACATGAAGCCACTGGGGGCAGCAGAGTTTAAGTGAATGGAGAAAAATATAATGTGTTATCATGGACAACATAAAACAATCTGTAATGTAAACTGAGAAACAAAGGAACTTAAAAAACAAACAAGTATTAGACGAGTGAAAACTTGTTGACAAGCATCTTTAACAATCAAACCACCAAAGCATGCAGGATGTATATATGTTGGCCCTATATAAAAAGATTACAATCTATTTGAATGTTTTCTCTTATGAAATTAGAAATGCTTACATATTATACAGTCACGGTAAACTACACCGGTGGATCCCTGACTAGGGGTAGGGATCCCCTGGGGGGTCGCAAGGCACTGAGAGGGGCTCGTGAAATGATTTACATGAATCAAATACAATTCGAAACCAATTACAATTTCAATACTTTAGTGGTAATTGCAACAAAAGATTATGAATAGTAGTTCAATTTCATGCAAATCCAAATATTTTATCAACCCTGTGATTTTCTTTTCTTTGTGATTTCCCCTGAGGTGATTATTACAGAGTAGTCAAAGCATCAGTTGGGTTAGTATGTATTAATTTATTGTATCATAGGGTAAATTACTGCATGTGCACAGAGGAGAGCTTTTTGTGAACTTGCTCAAATCAGTGTCTTCTGTGATAATGGGGGTCATAAGTCTCTGCCATTACTATTGTGGAGGTAACAGCCTGAAAATGTAGGGAACTCTTACTCTACATTGTACTTGTTTAGTCAACACACCTCTTAATTTCCATATATGTACAATCTGCCTCCTCTTTACTCTCTAATTGAATCAATATGTGATTTTCTCTTCATGGCAACATCATGTGTCAATATCACATTGTGTTGACCTCATAGAAATATGACTTTAACATACAACCATCATATCACTCCAGCTACTTTGAAAACAAATATCTATAGCTACCTGAAAGAAATATTGAGGTTATTCATCAACACCAGTCATGGAACGTATGAAGCAAGAACAACACCTTTGTTACGTTTGTCCTCACGTGACTAAACATTTTGTTTACCTGCCTCCACAGATACAGTCATATCCCCCCAAAAAAGAATTACGTCCTGCTAGTGTGGACATCAATCCAACAGTCATCTCAGAGCATATTGATGAACAGTATAGAATTATTTACCGTTTACCCCAACACTTAATTACAAAAAGAATAGCAAGGCTAAAATGCATCCTCAAATAGGTACTCGTTTGTTTGCAACCTAGGCCATAAGAAAATGACCAATCCTGAAACAAATGCCAAGGAAACAGACAACCTGCATAAGAAAGAAACACCCCAAATATAATACTAAAATGCAAAAATAAAAACACATATAAATCCAAGAAACTTGGCAAAACATATGATCGACCATTATCCTATGTATATAAAAACCACAGCTCACATGTTTTATCTCTCTTATCATGCACAGGTCTAAAAAAAACATGACTGGGTGTAAAACTGTAATTAGACCAACATTTTTTTTTAAAAAAACATTAAAAAGAAGCTTGAAATTCTTGTAAATATATGGATTTCTGAATAAAAAAATATTTCCTACAAAGGACACGTCTAGCTCTATTGAGTCATGTTGTAGTTTCATCGTGGTGCCACTAGAGGTCAGAACAACGCCATTTCAATTTTCAGGACAATGTTGATGCCCATTGAACAAATTATTGACAGCGGCTGAGGAACAGCTCAGTCTATGTGATGGTGACCCCAGCACCTATATGTTACATAGACACCAATCGATCCCAGAGTAATGATCGGCCGCAGACAGCAGGAAGTCTTTATAGATAATTAAGAACCACAGATATGTGTGAACGACAATGTGAACATGTACAACAGACAGGGACCAACAGCACAGGAGGGGGGGGTCTACTTGGGCTTTATATGTATGGCATGTAATGTTTCCCTGGATGTACGTGACTCCGCTCGCCAAAACATAGATTTCCACAGGAGGAATGTGTTACTTGTGTGAACACCTCAGCTTCCTCTTATCTGTTTTTCCATCAAATTTGTCCTTCTGCTCTCAGCTAAGCAGTGGGTCTATTCTCCTGACTGCAAGACATTCATCTACAGCATATTTATTATGATCATATGCTAGTTGTATTGTTTGATTAATGGCTTGGCTACGGGTCAGTAACCTCAGTGTGTCCATCAGTACATTATTAACGACCAAGGAGAAGGAGGAGGTGTGTGTATCACCGTGCGCGTTTTTTGTGCATGCATGTGAGTGTGTGTGTGGCAGGTGCGTGCACAAATGCTACGCACGGCATCGACGAGCGGAAATAGATGAATGGAAATATTGCAGTTTTATCTGAAACCAATAAGAAGAGGGAAGTGTGGTGCGGCCAAAATGGCCACATTTAATGTGGTGATTTGTCAAAAGGACTCTGAGAACAGACCTGGGATGGAAGAGGAGGGGATATATCTGTGTTTGGCGGCGCACAAAACGAGGAAGGAGAATACAGTTGTGTTGTTTAGGAGGAAATGAGAACGCTCAGGCCCTCTCCAGATGTATAGGTCTAGAGACACAGAGATGATCTTCACAAACATGCATTTAATGAAAAAAAAGAAAAAAAGATGCTATGCTTCCTAATGTGAGGCCTATGAGGGAAAATCTGCAAAGCTTGAAAATCTGAATTTCACGTGTTCTGAGGAGATGGTACACACACAGATACAAATACACCCACACACTTTGGTTTGTAGCACTGATTGTTTAATCCTCACACAAAGAGCTTTGCGATGTTACTGTGTCAGTGAAACGGGGAGCGCATGTTCTGTGCGCTCCATGAGTGACTGCAGGGACATTGCACTCATGTCACTGCGCATCACTTGACTGGTGTTTCCCATCAGCAAATCTCTGTGTTGAAAAGGGCATGCTGATCACAAGACAACACTGTACATTGTGTGACCAAGTATGTATGTGGACTCAATTAGAAAGTGTGCAGTTACATAACATTGCACTGTAAAAACAACGTCCCTATGACACATGCAAAATAAGAACACAGCACAAACATCAGAAACATGGGGACACCAATCACTTTATTGTTTATGAAGATGGATAATGTGACAGATCCTCAAATTGAAGCAAAAGCATCTCAATCAGCCCCTGATGGCTAGTTGAGGTATAGGCCACGCCCCCTCCATGGTAGTGAATGGGCCTTGGCACATACAAAGAAACAGACAAAACTAAATCAAAGTACTTGCCAAAATTTTGTCAAAGATGGACTTAGCTTTGTTTAGTTGCTGCTTTTTAACACAATAGATCCCTGAACATGAAGCCAAAGCACTTCAGTCGCCCCCTGGTGGCTGGTTGAGGTATAGGTCACACCCCCTAGTGGATGGGACTTGGGACAGTTATGTTTAGCTAAGCTAATCGCTTCCTTCCCCCAGCTTCATATTCATCGTTGAGTGCGGCATCTCAGTTTGAATATGCAAATTTACAGAAACACCCAAAAATTCCTCAGAGCTCATCGTACGGCTTGGATATACCGATGGTGTGATTCATATGGACGCCAGGAGGGGGTGTTAGTCACGAGCTCCCTTTTCATGCTGAGGGATTTACTCAACAGCACATGTCCTACATAGAGGAAACCACAAATGATCCTGTGTCGCTCTTTATTCTCCAGTAATCACAAAACAAAATGACTCCGAGTGAGCTGGAGATCCTGATTGCACCCAGTTACTGTGGATAATCTATTGCATGACTAAATCAGGCTTCCCACCAATCAATACGGTTACAGGCTTGTGCCTTTTTTATGATATTTTTGTTACAATGATTATATTGTTTCATTAATACAGATTTAACTAAAATGATTATTTGCAAAGGAAAATGAGTGCAAGGTGAGAGAACACAAAAAAAATGCTGCCAATGTCACACAAACAACCAGGACACACACACAGACACACACTGGTGTTGTTTTGCTCCCACTCTTTGTGGAGAAGTATTTTTACTCCATCCTCAGGGCAGCACTGAACTTAATGGGAAGCGAAGGCTTGTCTACTATGGTTAGTGTGTGTGTGTTTGTGTGTTGTGTTGTGTGTGTGTGTGTGTGTGTGTGTGTGTGTGTGTGTGTGTGTGTGTGTGTGTGTGTGTGTGTGTGTGTGTGTGTGTGTGTGTGTGTGTGTGTGTGTGTGTGTGTGTGTGTCCTGGTTGTTTACCATGTCCTGGGCCTCTCACTCTGCTCCTCGCACCCTCCAGCTCTGAGAACATGGACTCATCGCTGCGACGATGAATGTGACATGCTGCACTCTGATTGGCTGGACGTGAGCTGAGGCCTGCCTGCTCATCCAATCTGTGACCAGACTGTGTGTGCGAGAGGTGAGCATCACTTATACAGAGCACACGCATCACAGTGACGCAAAAATAACAGTATTTTTCCACATTTTTCTCTCATCCATGATTTGAGTTAGTATTTTCAAACCATATATGGAATTCACTGAGACGTCATCGCAAATCCATCGATTCCTTTAATCTCCCTGCTGTCAAACTAGTTGATTAATATTAACACTAATAAAGTACAGCACCTGCAGGAGTGTGCAGTTGTGTGTTTGTGCGATTTCCTTGAGATTTCTGCTTTTCCACTAACCCCAGGGTTTCTGCCCTGTCAGCAGGTTTCCCCTTATCAAGGCCTCTGAAGAGCTGAATGTTCCTCTGTGATGGAAAATTCTCTTGAAATGGTCAAATTGGAGAAACTGTAAGAAACTCAGATGAAAGCTTAACTCTGCCGTGACCTTTATGCTCGACCTTAACCCTCAGCTGATGACTTCTAAGAACAGCCGACTCTTTTGAAGAGGAGCAGGCTGGTGGCCGTGACGTCAGCAGTTCGAGTCTGTGGGCTGGATATAAAATGTGGAAAGTGACAGGAACACCCGTCCTCAGAATCTCTGCTGAGGTGCAAGTCAGCAAGGTGTGGAAATGGGAATTATTTCCTGATGTGAGTCGGAGGACCATTCAATTGCGAGTGATTAACTGGTTGCAGAATCATCAGTGGACAACAAATGATGTGATAAACTGTGGGGAACAAGCTGTTATGATTCTGCACAAAGCAACAGTTAGATTTATTGCATTTCTCAAACATTCATTCTGTTTATGGTTAGTTCTCCTGAATGTTCGAGCGTCACCGTGCAGAACTAGGTGCAGAGAGTGACATCTGACGATACTGTCCTCACCTTTAAGTTATAATCCTAAAGATTCCAGACCTGTTTAATGTGGTGCCTCTTGTTTAACCAGTATCAGTGTTGGCGTTTGATCTTATACAGCAAACACTCCATTGTCAGAAGCACAACAGAAGAGCAGCTGCAGGGTGTGGCGCAGAACTACCAAACAAATGATGTTGAAATGTGAGTCGGTCAAAAGCTTGAGACCAGGATGGGAATAATAGACCACTAATAATGACAACTACAGACCTATTATGCAGTAGAAATAGGCTTCTTTGAATTGATACTGCACAGAAAATACCAAGCATGAATAGAATCAAATGGGATGAGAGTTCTGAAACCTACAGCACACTAAGTTCCTCTTTTCATATTCTTAGTTCGAGTGAAGGAATGAGCTGTTGATGTCATCTCAAGAATCTCCAACTAGTTAATTCAACTTTTTTTGTGGAATTAATTAGACCAGGCCCAAATTGTGCTTAAAGACGCAACCATGTTGCAAACATGTTTTTATTAACGAATTGTAAGATCACCAATGATTTTTAAATCATGCAGTCATGCTCTTTTCTCAATAGCCCCCCTCCAAAAGTTATAGTTCTACACATGTTGGTGGTTCTAAATATGAAGTTTTTTCCTTGTTAAAGGGTAAAGACTAGTTTAGAAAACACCTAGAAATTATAATTGACTACAAAGAAAACATTTGATTTTCTCGGAGCAACGAGCTGAATGCTGAACAGTCGAAAAAGCCTCAAGCCACCAGAGACATTTTAAAATATTCTTTGGATCGACTGGCTGAAGCAGACTAATTACACACAAGAAACTCACAAGAAACCACACATGAAGAACACAGGCTATGACTGATTTAAAAAAAAATTTTTTTAATACATTAGAACTACATTTTTGTAGAAACAGCTGCGAGGGAATGCAAATGAGAAAGAATCTGTGTTTTTAAAATGTTGTACTTTTTAACATGTGAATATTTGGCCTTTTCTTTTGATTGTTTTAAGAGAAAAGTCAAAAGCAGACGTTTTGTTTCACAATGACTCGATGTGTCTCGAACGAAATCAAATGTCAAAACTACAGTAAATGCCGCCGTGTCTGCAACGAGCAAGAAAAACATTTCGCAGGATTTCTTTCTCAAATACAAAACCAACATCATCCTCCAAAGACAGACTCTGCAATTGGTGCAATCAATTATTTCATTTAAGTGTGAGATAGTTGATCACTACTGAATGTTTCCATATATGTAAATCAAAGAAGATCATAGGAGGCGGTCCAAAGTAATCTCAAGTGCAGAAGGCCTATAATTCCTTCCGGCCCCCTCGTATAAATGTATAATAATCTCCAACAGTCCTTTGCTCTGTTTAAATCTGTATTTAGAGCCATTAACCCAACGTATGTTCCCTCCTCTCTCACACTCCTTCACTCTGCTTCCTAATAGCTCGGATTAGGACCCTGCTTTAATAGACTCATCCATCTCCACTGTTTATTCACCACTTTCCCTCTCACACACACTTTCTCTCCATTTCCTTCTCCGTCCATCCCTCTCCCTGCTCATGGGCAATTACACAAACAAATGCAGTTTGTTTCCCAGTCGGCAAATGAATGGATTTATCAGACCATTACGTTTTTAGTTTAAGGTCAGTTGTTGTATTATATTATCGCTGAGAAAAGGTGAAGCCACACTGTCACTCTTTCAATTTGCACAATACATTAGCCATGCAGATTTATGTTAATTCCTGCCACAGAGTTTGGCCTCTGATTGGCTGCAGCTCGACGCCCCAGCAAAGAAGACTCCGAGCTTAAATCTGCTATTTGCATAGCTCCACTGGAAGCGAGCGGGGGGGGGGGGCTTTTTGTCAGATGACGTCTCCAGGTCCTCAGTCGTCAGACATACGTAGCTCACCCACGCACGTTTCAGACAGGAACATGTATGGGCGACACAAGCTTTGAGGCTTTGCCGTGGATTTATGAAGGGCAAACCAAGGACAGCCTGAAACATTTTCTACATCTAAAAATGTTCCTAAAGTCTAAAATGGTCACTCAAAATGAAATCTAAAACTAGAGGCAATATAACTTGAGTCACCAAAAAGGCTAAAGTACAGCTCTGTACACTTTTCAATATTAGAGCCAACCAAAACCCTTCAAAATAAAAGACATGAGTTTGGAAGAGGTGTTTTCTAAAATCAGGTCACAGGAGGTTACTTTAGGAATACAGCTCCTCAATCATGTGGGTGGCTGGATGCAGCAGTGTGTGTGTGCGTGTGTTTATGCGCGTGTGTGTTTGCGTGTGTGTTTGTGTCTACATGGTGTTTATTGATTAACATCCATTCCCCTAAATCTGTAAAACAGAGCAGCTCTGAGGTAACTTGGATCACTCACACTAGCACACACACACACACACACACACACACACACACACACACACACACACACACACACACACACACACACACACACACACACACACACACACACACACACACACACACACACACACACACACACACACATTTGGGTTTGAAAAACGTCAGACTGACCTAACATTACTGGCAATGACGGGGGCGTCGCTCACGTACACGCACACGTCAACCTGCGACTGTCACCCACGCATTGTTTCCCCGCCTCCTCCTCCCCCACCACGACCCCTCACTCTCCTTCCGTCGTGTTTCCTTTTGCTTGATTCCCTGAGGGGAAGAAAATTCCTCTTATCAGCCCCAACCAGAAGCAGCAGTGTGTGTGTGTGTGTGTGTGAGGATAATCCTTTGCCTCGCTTTTTATTGGCTCAGCACTATAACCCATCTCTGGTAAAGCTGATGACTTGGGGTTTATTTAGGAAATAGAAGCGTTTAACATTTTAAAGGTTGTGTCTTTTAAATGGCACATCAGTAATTACAACACGATGCATCTGAGAGTGGCATTTCAGAAAATTCATTATAAACCCTTAACTTATCAATCAGATTGTATTTGCATCCGCTGACCGTTTTAGAGCATATGTGTGTGTTTGTGTGTGTGTGTGTGTGTGTGTGTGTGTGTGTGTGTGTGTGTGTGTGTGTGTGTGTGTGTGTGTGTGTGTGTGTGTGTGTGCATTGTATTAGTATACAATGACTCACTGAGCTTGTCTAAGTACATTAGTGTCAGTTCAGCTCATTCTTTTCTTACCCTCCCACTCCTTCAGAGAATCTGCTTTCCTCATCCATACTTGTGATAACCCCATGCTGAGTGTGTGGGTTTGTGTATTTGTGTGTGTGTTTGTGTGTGTGTTCCCTTTAAGCAAAAATCTCAGTCCACCTGCAGGTGAAAATGAAAGCACTTCACGTCATCACTGTCACAAACATCCAACGCTGACATCCATTGGTTGCAGATTTGGAGGCAGGTTTGTGATTCAAGCCGCCATTCAGCTCCTCAGTCATGATCACATGACGACTGCGTGTGTGTCTCTGCGCAGACCTATTGCCAAAATTGAGAAAAACGAAAAAACTCTCCCCACTGTAGTTGCCATAGTAACCAGCCGTTCACCGCATCTGGCAAATTATAGGGTTGTACTGGAGGGCGAGAGGGTGTGTGTGTGTGTACGTGAGAGTGTGAAGTGTGTGTTGCTGTCTTTGTGTGTGTGTGTGATTGTAAGAGAGTGTGAACATCTCCTGCATACAAAAACTGATGTTCAGGTGAAAATGAAAAGGACAAAATGGACGGTCAATTATTATTTTTGCAGCCAATCAATATCAGATAAGAAACACTCTCACACACACACGCACATCACAAAGACACACACGCACATCACAAAGACACACACACACACACACACACACACACACACACACACACACACACACACACACACACACACACACACACACACACACACACAGTCTGGGTCATTACTACCAGTCATTGTCCTCTGACACTCAGCATGTTGAGATGCTGCCGTCCCAGAGTGCATCTCTCTATATTGATGTTCTGTGACTTTGCTGTTGTCGAGTGAATGGACACAAAGGCAGAAAGACGTACAGAGGACGTCTCCAGTGACCTTGCAACAACCTCTCATCTTCATCACTGATGAAGGGTGTACAGGTATGAAGAGAGAGAGCGGAGTCTTTATGAGATTATATGATTCCAATCAAGAGATGTTACAAACACTATCCTCACTGTTCTTATGTATAAACATTGTTAAAAAAGGTCAAAAGGAAACAATTGTTTCCTGCCAGTTTATATATATATGAGTGTATGTGTGTGTGTGTGTGTGTGTGTGTCTATCACATGGGTCAAAAAACACATGTGATATGGAATGTGATTCTAGTCAATTGGTCCATTATTTGAATAGAAATATTGATTAATGCAGCTTTACTTACAACAATTTGGTTATTTTCTGTTACAAAGAAGTATAATTCAATGTAAGAGAAACTAGAAGGGCGCTTAGAGAGCACATACCTCCAGCAAGACCGATTGGCCATTTTATCACCACACTGCATATTGAGATCAGACATAATACCACGCACACTGAAATGCTCACTTTAAATGCAGGTAAAGGATCCATTCTCTGATATACATGGAAACAGAAACTGAATAAAGACCCCCCCCATACAAATATTTATTTTGATTCACAAATTCTGGACGATTGTCCAGATCAACACCAAATTTCACCGGTTTATAGATATTATGCTGGGGATCCTGGTTCCACTTCCTGATCCAAAACTGGTACCAAAATGTAATGGGGTTTTTCCCTGACCTACCTCACACCCTTCCACCAAGTTTCATGATAATCCATTGAGTGTTTTTTACGTAATCCAACAAATGCTGATGAAAACATAACTTCCTTTGCCGAGGTAATAAAAGAGACACTCACCCCCACATAATGACTGATGGTGAGAGACCTTAATGGGCTTTTCACACACATGGACCAGCCAGAGCTGCTTTCCATTGTGACCAAATTGAGCTCTGGCTTTTTGTCCCTGGACCACCCCCCACTGAGCTTGACAGTTTCAACATGTGCCGCAGCTACACTACAGGGAAGCTGAGACTGGCTCGACTTCATGCAAATATCCTCGGCTGTAGTGCAAGCAACAGCCAATCATGATTGTATTGTGGCCACATACAATGTGTAGAGCAAAGTATGCAAATCATGAGCTGAACAGAACTACATTCATAGCCGAAACATATACTCTACTGCCCTACCTGTAGTCATAGTTTCAGCAGAAGGACCTTTTTTACCTCCAACAAATAAGTTATGTTCACGTCTGTTTATTTGTTTATTAATTAGCAGGATCATGCAAAAACTACCTGAGAACCCATTATATTTTGCTGCATATCCAGATCAGGGGGCAATTTTCTAACTAGGTACACGCTCTACTTAGAGTCTCTCATTCATCATCGACTGATTTCACTGGACTTTGACAGTTTTACTTCAAGGAGACATATGAAAATCTGTTGGAAGTTTTCTGTAAACTACTTGACCTATATTCTCTTTTCTCTTTCAACCCGATAAATCGATCTATTTGATGTAGGATCATCTCCATCTGGAATCTTCTATATTGAAATAAAAAGCATCCTTTTTCTGAAGAATACACTTGAGTCCATAATCTAAGTGGATGCATTGAACCTTGAATTCAAAGTCAGTAAAGCAAATGTGCACGTGATGAGGGCATCACAACAAACACTGGTTACCTGAGGTGCAGGGGATCAGACCCAGTGTGGCTGTAAGCATTGCTCCATAAATCACTTGAGTAAATGATCTGTGTGTAAGCTTTAACCGTTCCCCATTACAGAGTCATGTATGGCTGTCAGCATGCTGTTTATTGGAAACCCTATAAACTATTTATAAAAACTCGTACAGCGTGAGTCAAGTCTTCCTTTTCCACTGACAGCATCCAGAAGTGAGGCCGACTTTGACGTCTTTATTTTTACTGTTCTTTCTATTAACTGAGGGAAGGCAGAGAAATTGGGAGCTGTCTGGAGGTGGAGAAGGAAAAGGGAAAACGGAGGAGAGACATGAGAAGTAAAGGAAGAGGCGAGATGGACAGCAGATAGAGGGAAGATGGAAAAGAGGAGGAAAACAGAGGGAGAGGAAGGTGGATGATGGATGGATGGATGTGTGTTTGTGCGAGAGAGGATAGAGGGAGAGAGAGGTGTGTGAGGGCGCCATTAAAGCCGTGTACTATAAATCTCTGACAGTGCGTGTGTGTGTAGATAACAGAGGGATGTCTCTCTCCATTCTGGCTCTGTCAGAATGATGTATGCATCCCTTTCTTCCTGCCTGCGAAATATTAAAAGGAGGCCGTGTGTGTGTGATCTCCAGCAGCATGTGGCCGACATGTTTGGTAATTCCTCACCTCTTATCTGTGCTCGCATGAGGTATTGTAGGTGGGAGACTTGTGGCTGCCTGGGAAAAGAGGTAAAACGACCCACAAACACACACACACTCACATACACGGTGACCAGAAACCAAAAATGAAGGAGTCAAGAATCGAGGCAACAGCTGACAGTGACAGCTCTGTTGATGGAGGGCTTCGTGTTTGACAGGTGTGACTGATCACATAATGGCGAGCACATTTCAGCGCTCCGCTCTTCATTTAGCTGACAGCATTTTTTCTATGGCACCTTGTGTTATGGTATCATAATCATGCCAGTGCCCCTGAAGCGCCTGAGGAATAAATCTCGATAACCCACCAACCACCACCCACCAACACATGATGCATCAGGAGATGCTGCCACCCGGGCCTTTCTGTATCCTTCACGCTGTTTCAAATGGTCGCACAGGCTGTCACTCAAATTCCCTCAACTGCATCGCAGACAGGGCGAGGAAGAGGCGGATTGGAGGAGGGGAAGAGAGAGGAGGGAGAACGTGTTCCCTCAGGTGAAACCTCCCCATCTTCCCTGTCGACCCTATTGGGACTGGTGAGTGATGACCTGCTGAGGACAACTGTAAACATGTTGAAGCACTGACATTTATTTTTCTAATCTGCACTAACTAATATTATCATATAAACAATAGGTGAGTTGAGCGTTTGGACCAGGAAAGGGTCCACTCATAAAAACCTTTTAGCCTCGTGTAGCTCACGGTTTTATGGCTCTCGTCAAACCAGCCACAGGAGGCAGGTGGTTTTAGCAAAGCTGACTTAACCTGCATGGCATCAAATGGTCAACTGACAAAGGTAGAAACTAGTTAGTGAACATATGGAGCATCTAACAGCTCAGATTTCTCCAGCATGTGTTGGTGGAGACCAAAAACAAAGCTAAAAGAGAGAGTTAATTTCGCTGCCAGAAATAAGGCTCCAAATGGAAGTTAATGATCTGTGCCTACTGGATGTGTACTGTTTGTACTGTACTGTTTGCTTATGAACTAATCCTAAAATGTTTTATATGAATGTGAAAGCTTTGTACAGCTTGTTGTGATGGCCTTAAGTGGACAAAGAAAAAAAGAGAATGGATGAATTAATTTTAATTAGGAAGAAAAATTAGGATATGTAAGATGTAATACGAGTATACATATCAAATCTGATTTAATACATCTGCCAGGAGGTTTGTTCGTTGGTTTGTTTGTTTGTAAGCAAGATTACGCAAAAAATATTTGACGGATGACCATGAACCTTGTTGGAGGGATGCAGTATGGGTCTGGGAAGAATCAAATAACTGCATATCCAGGATTTTCTCTTTTTAATTTCCTTGACATTGCCAGATAGGGTGAAAAAATCGGACATGTTTAAGGGAGGGATATTTATGAGTTTGTGCAACTTATTCTAGTTAGGGCCATTGTTTGGGTATGATTTATACTTTTGATTGACAGTGCTGTCATTCTGTCAACATAAACAAACAAGCCATCAGTAGTCCACTGTTACAGCCCAGTTTGGGTTTAGGAGTAAGGGAAGCAACACAGCACCGATGGAATCTGGCAATGCTGCCTTTTATTGTAATAGTGCTACAAATGATTTGCATTGACAACAGTGAACAAAAGTACTACACAAATCATAATCAAACAAAAGACAAGCCCTCCTCCAAAACCCTGGCCCTACTCCCCTGACTGACGGTTTCACACAAAAGATTAACTGTCTGCTAATTAAACTAAACTATCCTTCATATAAATAACAAAAACTTTCAGGCCGCCACCCATCAGGCCTAGTGAACTAACAAAAGGAGGCTAAGTGAAGTATACAATGACAATAACGAAAATGAAAATAACAAACCAAACTTTAGCCCAGCAAACAAACCCTTATCACAGAACATATGACTCACAAGTTGATTCTGATTTTAATATCTCATCTATTATGAAACAGTAACGTCACACACCCTTAAGGTATTTCCTTGCTCACCTGCAGGGATCTAACGGTTCAGCCTGCTGCAGTAATGCATCAGTGTTTACTCAGTGCACTGTGACATGACTGCTGGGTGTGGTTACAGGTGCACCAGAGTACACAGATACTCTCCCAATGTGAAATAACCACTATGGTTCCAATTATGGAGGATGACAGGATGTTCATGGACTCTAAGGGGGCATGTGCATGAGGAATAGAGTCATAGAGCAGGAGTGAGAGAGAAGGAATGCCCACTTTCAAATGTTCTCTTTTTTCCATAAAGGTCATAAAGCCGCCTTATGGACCTGGTTTATGGTGCATTCTATTCTCCCCTGTCACTTTTATCTTTTCTCTGCTCGTTTACCCTTTAGTCAGATTGAACCACATTTTAATTGCTCCCTTGCACTCTTAAATGATATGAATATGTATCTGTTGTTTAATAGTTAATAGATTTTTACTATGATTATTCTTAAAGATGCTGGCGTTTTTAAAATTCCCAGCACAAACAGCTTTGTTTTGAACATTGGACGGCCTCCTGTGGGACAGGTTTCATGCAATGCAATCGCCATCACATATGAACTGATCAGTTTTATTTTCTAATAACAAGACTCCATGTATTTTTTTGACTTTTTTCTCATCTCTGGGCTTCCCCCCCCCAAGCTGATTCTTTGATCAAATGAGCCCATATTGAGGGTTCATTGACTGCACTCATTACACGCTTGTTCATGGAAATAGCTTCCTCTATGGATGGACGGCCAGCGGAAACGACAGAGGCAGAAAATGAAGCGAGGAAAACACCGGATAGGCGAAAGCGAGAGGCAGCTGGATTGAACGGAAGGAAGAAGAGTGGAATGAAAAAAACAACAACCCTGAAATGGGTGATGGGTTGGTGAGAGACAGAGATGGAGTGAGGAAAGAAAATGAAGAAATACAGAGTTGATGAGTGAGGAAGTGATGAATGGGCTGAAAGTGAGACAGATGGGCCGGCTCATCAGTGAGCTGTGTGGCAGAAAAATGGAGAGAGTGAGTAGAAGAGTGCCTACGAAGCCAAAGATGATGATGATGACATGGAGAAAGACACACACACACACACACACACACACACACACACACACACACACACACACACACACACACACACACACACACACACACACACACACACACACATGCTTAATAAAAGTGCCCAGAGGCAGGAGTCATCCTCCTTAATAGATTTCACATTAAGATTAAAGCATGTGTAATGATTTAAATATTAACAGCAAAACCCTTTGGCTCATGTCATGAAGACACAAACTAGAGAAAGATTTAATAGATCAAATACAATAAGCCAATGTCACTGCATTTCTATTCACATGTCTGCCCACACAATTAATTTGGGAAATAAAATGATGGAGGTAAAGAAGACAGAGGGGTTAAGACCATTTCCTTTATGCTTAAATGGAGGAAATAAAGAGATAAATGTGAATGAAATGCGAGTGTGTGATCTGGGAGAAGTCATCTGACTGTTTGTGAGATTTTTCACGGTAGAGCTGCAGTCAGTGGTCAGTGTTGGTGAAATGCTAGTTGGATTAACAGTTTCATGATTTCCTCATAGCCTAGAAGAAATATTATGGTTTGTTTTTGCTTGTTCATGATAAGTTTCCTGGAAATCTATTCAAATGCAGGTTTTTATTATGGATCAGCAGGATCATGCTTGTGGCAGTAAATCTATATTACCAAACATGCAAACAAGTGCATTTACAAATGCTTTCATTGAATTCTTTTGCATGTAATTCATTATCTACTCACACTTACTCTTCCCTCATTATGACATTTTGTCCCAAATAGTTCATAGAGTTTGATGAGAACATCCAAACTCATGTCTGTATAGTAAATATGAAGCCACAGGTTGACAAGGGTTAGTTTAGCTTGATATAAAGGTAGGAACAGGGTGAAACCAGCTTTGTTCTGTCCAAAGATAACAACAAGACAGCTTCAAACTAAACTTGTCAGCTTTATACTGCTCTAACAAATGGGCCATAACAAGTTAATTAAGCTGTTTTCAGACATGAAGTCTGGGAAATGTTTGGAAAATTCAGACATTTTCCAGACTTTACCTGTCACATATGAAGAAGCTAGCAGGAGATTTGTGCTGATGACGCAGCCTACAAATTCCACTACGGAAATCACGCATTTTAAATCACAGCTCATCAACACGATCTTTGGCCCTTATCGCCAAGTAATTCCATTTTGTCATCTTTGATGATGTGTTTGGCCAATTTTTTTCATAATGAGATATTTGTTATCTTTATGTTTTTTTTCGGTTTTACATCCGTCGCATGTTAGAAACATCATCAAACAAAAATTGTCTGGAGCAACTGACTTGGACATTTATGTTCAAATCTCTCTGGGAAATGTCAGGAAGGTAAGTGCATGTCTGAAGCATTAGTGAGATTTAGGTTACCTTCGAACAGAGCCAGGCTGTTTCCACTCCCATTACTGAGCGTAGCTAATCACCCATCTATTACCATAGACACACAAGAGTTGTCATTCTTCTTCAACTGTTAACAAGAAAAGCTGTTGCAGTGTTTCTAAAAGCTGGGTTAGTTTAAACATGTTTGTTAATGGCATACAAATGTGCAATGTTATATAACTGGTTTTGTAGCTATTTTTCATGTTATTTCTCTTTTACGGGTTTGTCTGGTTTCCCTTCATTGTAATATGCTGTCATGGCTGGTTGAAACAACAACATAGGCCACTACATGCTGACCCAAGGGGGACATACCAGCCTTTGCTTTGAAAAAGATGACGAGTGTCCTAATAGATTCAATGAAAACATCATGGAATATCAATAGGAATTACACTTTCTGTAAATGACATAGAATTCATTCAGTGTTCACTCAATCTGTATTTGAAACAGTTAGTTCCGGAGCAGCGTGTGCTCTGGTCTTTTCGTCTTTGTTTTGATTTGTGACTCACAGTTACATCACACACACTTTAATTAGCCCCACTTGGCCCTCAGAATGGAAAAGTGACATTTTGTCCAGCAAATAAATCAATACTTTTAACACCCCATTCTCACACCTCCACTGTCCCGTTATCGGGCCGGTTGGTGACATCATCACCCAGCGTTCGGCTCCACCCCTCTACCTCTCTCTTTCTGTTATACAAGACACACACATCCATCCACACACACACGCGCGCACACACAAACACACAGAGCCATAATGGAGCAATTATCCTCTCCAGCTCCGATCTGCTCCTCTGATTGTAATTTGCATTTATTATTAGCCTTCAGCCTGCCAGAGGCTGTGAGGCGTGAGGATGGATCGTCATACACCACATCACACTGATAGACCTGCACAGATGCTTCATAAACATGTGTGCCCGAGGACACATCAACATGAGCCACATATACATACAAACCCACAAACATGCACCTCAATACCGCCTCATTATGACAGCGTGATGTTGCTTCATTTTGTTATTGCTGATCCTTGTTAATGATGGTACAGCGGGGACAGTATGTTCAGTGGTTCTCTATCGTAGTAATACATAGCTCACATTATGCATCGTGATGTCCTGTGATGTGCACGTCGTCCCTTCTCTCGGTGTGTGTTCTCATTCGCTGTCAAGATGGCCTCCGGGCTCATCATATAGAAATTTGTAAGAATTGTATAGGCTGACAGGGCACATACAGTACATACAACCCACCAGCACCCTGAAAGAGTTGCATGTTTTAGGTGCTCATGCACGCACACACACACACACACACACACACACACACACGCTCACACAAAGCGAATGGATCACTGAAGTGTGAAATGCCTCTGCTATCATGTCGTCTGTGTGGAATATATTTTCCCATCAACCTTCTATGACAGGTGCGCCTGCATGTGCCTGATGGGCTTCTGCTGCTGCTGTCTGTGTGTGTGTGTGTGTGTGTGTGTGTGTGTGTGTGTGTGTGTGTGTGTGTGTGTGTGTGTGTGTGTGTGTGGCCCTCACCGGCTGTCTGTTGTTTGGCACAATGTTGGGAGGACTCCATCAAAACAAAGACAGAGTGTCGGAGCAGTTTGTAGCTCACGTTCCACCTTGCTCTTCGACATTTGATATGAAGACACTCCATTGCTCAATTGCTGAAAAATGAACGATTGTGTCAGAAAAAGATGGTTCAGATAATGTTAGAATGATGGAGAAGTGAGAAGCAGAAGTACATTTTTAATATTGACGAACTCAAGATGGATTTTTTGTTTTTAATAATATTCTCTTGAGCTTCTCCTTAAACGGTTGGGTCCTACATGAACACAAGATTTATACCAATGCAATGGAAGAAGATGAAACATGATATTTTTCTATTTTCTGTTGGGTCTGTGCTCTCATTGGTTTGTAGTGTGTGGGGTTTAGTGATGCCACTTTTTTGGAACAAAGGTCATCAACCTACGAAGACAGTTGCTAGATTGTTTGCTTAAGTTGCAACTCAAATATGATCAAACCACACCCCCACAGTCCTGATTTTAGAAACCTGGTTTTAGTTATTGACTCTTAAACTTCTTATTAACATTACTAACTTGGTTTTCACATCCAACGTAATGTTGCTTATTTAGCTTTGAATATATTAATGCTACACATTCAAATTAAAACATTAAGATTATCAAACACGTAACACATTGACACAATTGCCAACCCCTACACCCTATTCCTCAAACAGCACTCTAATGGAAAATGTCTCATTTTTCAAACCTTCAGAATTTGTTCGACCTCTTTATCGAAACTAGCTGACAAATACTCAAAGCCAGGACTCCATGTTCATTACTGGATATATATACCTTTAAAAGAAATGAAAATACTATGTACAATTTGTGCATTGTTTTTATACAGTTTTAATTGGTAGAACACAGTTAATGTCATTGTTAAAGCTTTGTTACAATTTAAATAAAATGTGGGTTGAAAGGATGTCTGGCTGCAGTGAATGAACTCATGTAGGGCTAAATGGGGGAAAAAACATCATGCACAAAATTAAGGTTGTTGGTATCTTACCAAAGCATTTAAGCCCAAACTTCGTATTTTTAGCTCTGTTTTAATACCTTAATGGTGTCTTGTATGTTTGTGGGACCAATTTGAATGATGCACCTGACCTGCTGCGAGAAATTAATGCAAAACAACATTGAGATGAGTTACAACTAATGGAGGCAAAATATTCACAACAAATGTCCAGACTTAAGGGGTTGATGACATCTAGGCGTGTATGTATTCTGGAGACGATGTTCCATTTGTTTTGTTTTGTACATGCAGGAATGTACCTTAATGACATATTAATATTAATACTGAAGGCTCCTAACATTATACACTAAATGGGGACGTATGCAAAATTCATGATGTTGAACAGGAAACACATTTTGTGCAAATGACAAGTTCATAAGCTCAAGTATTTTGCACATAATAAATCATCACTATTTCTTCTGCTGGTGCAGTGAAAAGTCAAAGTTTTCTCCAGATAAGATTGATGGCCTCTTCTCCACTTTTACACTCTTCAAAACTCAGTGTAAATGGACACATGCGCACTCACTTAAAAACACATGCATACGGTTCAGCGGCACGTTGGCGTGCATGAGAGGAGGGTTCTCGAGGGAGCGCTCAGTCCGAGTAACTCCACTGCACCGCCTAATTGACGTGTGTTTCTGTGTGTGTGTGTGAGAGGGAGAGAGGGAGAGAGAGAGAGAGATAGAAAGAGAGTAGGGGGTGAGGGATGTGACACACCAAACTAGCCTCACCTTTCTCTAACCAGTGATTCAGACTGTGGCAGAAAATGAACGAGCCTGTCAGTCAGGTTCCAATTTAGCCTCTGAGTCTCTGGCCTGTCAGTCCACTCGACAGTTTGTATCTTCCTGAGGTTTGAAGACAACCGTGAGACAATGCAGTCAAATGCTGAAGAGTCATGAACCTATTAACTGCACACATACACACAATCCTCACATCATCTCACACACACAGATTCAAGACTGAGGGCAGCTCTTTTGGTGTGTGCACAGCTAATGTAGTAATTACAGCTACTTATTCGATAAAATATGGCTGACATGGTGGGTGGACAGGAAAAGCAAGGCTATGTGTAAGAGGGGCCTGGGAAAGATACCTTCAAATTCTCTCTTTTTTCGAAGCTTAAATACTGTCAACAACTTTTGGCGCATATTAAGACTGTTTCATTTCCTGGATGGAGTAGCCAAAACAACTCTGCACTGCTGTTGCCAACTGAAGAGGAAGGAGAGAGCAGAATATGTGGCAATGTTTAAAATACATACTAAAACATGATATAGGCCAGTCGAAGGTTTAAGAATCAGAAACACAGTATTATATTTTGTGCTCTCTAAAGATCACCGGACAAAGTTCAGACTGTCTCTGACCTAGTTCCTTATATTGTGCATACCAAATTAAATCAATAAATTCATGATAGTGATTTAAGGAATCTTTGCCAGACTTGGAATCACATTACAAGAGACTTCCTCATTTAGTTTTTTCACATTCAGACCAAATGCTGTAGTATCTCATCCATTTGTGAATATCAAGCCAGATGTATGTCTAACACTACACGAGAATATTGTTCTGACCTAGTTAATGTTTTTATGAAGGTTAAGATCCTGCAGTCCGTGAAGGCAGCAGGAACTTCGTTGCCATGGTGACGCTGGAGCACTTTCTCGCTGTGTTGACGTGTGTTAGCTGTTAGCTAACTGTAGCCGTTAGCTAACTGCAGATAAGACCAGGAAACGTCAGCTAACATCGCAAGAAACTGTCAGAATTAAAAACACAAGGGTTACAGGTTGAAAATTACTTTATATTCCTCCACGAGCAGGTGAGTCGTGTTACTTAAATACAGTTTGATGTACTTGTACTTTAGAGCTATAGCCTATTTCCTTAAGTGTTGACACTTGTATTCTACTACATCAGCTAGATACATGGAGCCAAATACTGCATTTTATACTACAGTAACTACATTTATTTGACAGCTTTACAGTAGTTTCTGGTTACTTTTCAGTTTATCAATTTACTTTAAATGATCATGGTGCTGTAACGTCAGATTAATCTATCAATAAGTCCACAATATACTCGTACTACTCGAGTTTCTGTACTATTGTTTTGGTGCTAATACTTTATTATAACGTACTTTAACTTGAGTAAATACAGTATTTCCACGCTGTGATGTCTTGAAAGATCTGAATACCTCAACTGGTCATCACTGTTGTTTCAGATAAGATAAGATAAGATAAGATAAGATAAGATAAGAAGTCCTTTATTAGTCCCACAATGGGGACATTTGCAATGTTACAGCAGCAGAAGACATCACATAAGTAGCATGCAGTGCTTGGGTGAAGGACTATAAAGAAATAGAAATATACAACAATATATAGAAAAAATATAGATGTGATTAAACCGGTATATACACTGTAAAAAATATATGATGTGTCAGAATATGTACAGTGAATGGATTGCACATACCGGTTTATATTAGACAGAATTTTTTTTTACAAATGAGTATAGCACAGTGAATATTGCACAGTTGAGAAGTGTTAAAGTGACAGTCCATAGTGGTGGTGCATGGAGTTTTACTGGGAGCAGAGCTGGTGGTACAGTCTTACTGCTGCAGGAAGGAACGACCTGCGATACCTCTCCTTCAGACACTTAGGGTGGATCAGTCTGTTGCTGAAGGAGCTGCCCAGTGCTGTGAACACCAGGCACTAGGCATTACTGCAGATTCAATATTTTCAGATGAACCCAAAGTTAATATGAAAAAGGACTTTATCGCTATAATACTTGAATGGCTGTATCACCTCGCTTTTTGGACAATATGGGATAATAACATCAGAATATTCACAGTATCACAGACAAACTGACAAGCAATATAATCACTATAAAAAATACCAGGGGTTCTAAGATAATACTCAGATGCAATGTGTTTAGTGTTTTTCTCTGCTGGAATTCTGTTGCCAGGTTTTGAGTGTTTGGGAAAATCCTCCACCAGTTCACAGAAACAGGTAGAGACTGTATAGAATTAGTGACACTTTCAACACTGTGCTGGTTCTACTTCTGAATTATATTGTTCATAGTCACTGTTGAGATTTGCAGGTGTTGCACAAACTCACTGCTCACTGAATATTTTAAGCTGTTTATTTTGATTATTTATTTGATTGAAAGTCGCCACCTTGATGTAGTCATCAGTAGAAGTTGGCTCTGCTCACACTGAGATAAGAAGAAATTCACTCAAATGCAAATCCGTGCACTGAACATCACACCCAGATTCATGTCCATTTTAATGGAGTAGATCACATACCTCCACCAAGGCCCAAAAGTCCCCTTCAATTCAATTAAGCTGCACCACTTTTCACACACTCATGGACATCAGTCCCCTTATTGTGCCTGATCCATGTAATCACTGGGAAATCTGTGAAAATGTCAAAAAAAAACACTATCACTAAGTTTTTAAAAAATGAAAAGAAAAAAATCATCCAGATTATTCAAATTTTTTTAGATGTTTGATGTAATTGTTCTACCCTGCTATATTTGAATATTTAAAAGGAACCTGATCTTGCAACATTAGTGAAGCTCACACATAAATGCATAAATGTGTTACTGATTTTTGCATAATTGCGCTTGCAAACAAACCAATCAACAAAAAGACAGGGGGAAAACATAACCTGCTTGGCGGATGAATGATGATTCCAGTTGAATTCCATGTTGTGCTTCTGATGATCATTAGCCTTTCATGAAAAGCTCCTCATCTTAATTTTAAGTTTTAGAGACAATGAGGAAAAGGACAGTCACTGATAAACCTTAGTAAGGAAGTAGGAAAAATACCACGTTAAGAAATATACATTTCTGTCAAAACCTACAATGCTCATCTCGATGTTTTTTCGGCTTCCTTCAGGAGTCCTCCTGCCTGCACCCGGCCTCATTCAGGACAGGTGGGTACTCTGAGATAGATTTCACCATTAGGGAATTGACAGAAACACATTTTCCTTCACTACGATTCTCTACATTTTTTTCATTCCTGCCAGGAGACTGAAAAGACTGGATCCCCAAGTGAGGATGTGCTGCACAGAGGAGGTATGAGATGGACGCTCTAAGAGCAACGGACAATGAATCTAATCAGTACTAATTTGCATAATGTTCAACAATTTTAGAGGGAGAAATCTATTTCTGGACAGACAGAGCTGATCATTTCCTCCACCAAAAGCAGCCTCAAAACACCAGAACGCAATGCAACCATTGGAAATACTAACGAGCGGGACACGTTCTTTATCTTGAATGAAAAAAAAGATCACTTTCATTGTCATTGCAGTTTATGTTTCTCAGTCTTTACCATGCACATGAATAAATATGCACATTTGTTCCCGCCAAATTTGTCAGAGGTAATTCTGGGAAATGTAGTAAGTCATAGACAAAGTCATTCAAAGGCAGTAGAGACAGACAACAAAGAAATGAACTTAGAGCTAATTTTGACCTTTAATCACTTCACCATTCTATTTCATTTGTTCTGGGCCTACATTACTTTTGTTTTATTATCCCGAGATGTTCTTTGCTATCTGTGTTATTTTCCTTTATCAGTAAGTTTAATGTTTTGTTGATAGCATCCAGACAGTTTCAGCTTTCTCTCCTCCAATGTGATAAATATTAAATATTTATATCTGTTGTGCCAAATAGAAAAATATAGTGTGTCTGTGGTTCTCTCTCTTCTCTCTTGTAGATTGTGTTTGGAAGGAATCTGTGAACATAACACCAAGGTTTGTACTCACCTCTCACACACAGAGGTTAATGAGACCAATGAAACATACACCCCATGTCCAGTTTTAAACCTTCAACATGATTTCAGGGTTGAAGAACGAGCCGCATCAGCGCCTGAAGAAGAAGAGCTGGAAATGAAAGACTGGAGGAACACGCAGTCATCAGGTCCAGGAGAAACAGGTCGGTTGTTGTAGAATTGCAAAGAAAGAAATGTAGCCAGAAAACAATGGTGACAATGATAATTAATGGTTGCCAGGAGGGAGGACTCATACTCCTCCGCTTGTTGAACCTCTCCATACACATGAGGTGAAGGAGGAGGAAGGACAGAGACAGGAAGAGGACGCTCAGGATGAAGATCTTGCAGCTCCCTTGGACCTGAAATTAAAGGTAAAGACAGTGTTGATCAGTGATTACACACTGTGTTGAGAGGTTGGCTCGAACTTAAGCGCTTGGTTTCAGGTGTACTTGTTGTCCATTTGAATGTGAGATTAAACTTAAATTCAGATGAGGGTCTTTTGGTTTCAGTTCCTCAGAGCTGTGGTGGACAGAGAGTTGCCGCTCGCCCATAAGCTGTGTCAGTTCAGTATGTATCCATGCAGCTGTACAGTCAATACATCAGCCACCGGTGAGGTCAGCCAGTGATGATGACTCTTCTCTCCTCATTCCAGTTCTCATCTATGAACCAGACCATCCTGAGGCCTCTGAGTTTCTCTCGCTGATCCAGCAGAAGCTGCTGGAGGGTGAGTTTCCTCCCCCTTCATATAAACACAAACACAGAGGCTGCATTTTTTCCAAAACACACCATCACGTTTTGTCATGTCTCTTCCCCTTAGAGCAAGAGGAACAGGAGAGCAACGAGGAAGATGAGGAAGAAGATGATGTTAGCGATGATGATGAAGAGTCTTCTCAGAGCACCAGCTCTTCTTCCTCATCTGACGATGATGATGATGATGACGACAATGAAGAAGACACATAAGTGAACAGACACACATCACCTCCCATTAAATCTTTTGGACTAATCTCTCTTCTACTTTTCTATAAGCATCTTTTGAAAAAACCTATTCTACATTTTAATACAGAGTAACTTTGGTCAGTATAAGTCTTTGATCATTTTGTAGATTTGATCTATTTTTCATTATTGACCTGTATATAAATATATACTGTGGACAAAGCTGATGCACTCGGGGGAAGAAAGTTATTAAACCTCTGCTGATATAAATCTAATCATCTGTGAACCTGAAGAGAAAGGTTTAAAGATTCAGAGAAAGGGTTTCACTTATTTCACAGATATTTGCTCTATATTGCGCACACAATACATTAACTTGTCTGCACATGGTAAATGTGAATAACCAAATGATAATAATAAATAACTAAGAAAAAGTCAAGAAAAATGTATTAAAGCTTTGATGGAGTCAGCATACAAATCACAACTGATGTAAATAAACTGGGTAAAATGGATGTGAAATTGGAGCTGCGGCTACTGCTCACTTCCATTTTGATCTCTTTTTAAAGGATATCACTTCAAATCCACTTTGAGTCGTTAGTTAACATGAACATCATTCGTTTTAACAGACAAAATGAGATTGAGAAACATTGTTTTGTGAAAATACTGGTTTTAGCCTGAGCTCAGTTCTCAGCCCAGTCAAACAGTAAACACCTGTGAACACTGAAAATTCAAGGTTTAAAAGACACATGTACTTTCTCCATGAGCTTTACTGTGAATTTCTATACACATGTGTCTGGGACTCTTTTCCATTTGTGCAAAGAAAAGTGGACGTATTGCTCTGCTTGGTTGAGGTGGACAAAGATAAACTAAATGCGACAATTGAAAAAGATGAAAATAAAAGTATGTGGCTTATTAAATGTCCGTGGAAGACAAAAACCAGTGGACAAAAACATCAGATACGTGTGCAGCGATAAGTAGATTGCAATGTTCCTCACATACATGACCGCCAACCATATCTCCACCATGGCTCTTTTGGTTTCCCAGTAATGTTTGAGATTTGACTGCGGTGCTCCCATCTTATTTCTTCCTCTTTAATGGGGTTCAGTGGCACCTGAGGTGGAAAATGAGTCCATGTCCCAATGAGGCGAGTCCATGTGGGATTGTGTGTGGGCGTTAAACTTTTCAATCTGCCCAAAGTTTTTGATTTGAACAACATTTTCAAAGAGGAAATAATGTGTTGTTGTCTTGATGTGTCTTCTATGAACAAATCTACTTGTTAAGTATGGGTACTATCAGCGCAGGACATTTTGAATCCTATCGCCCAGTATGATATTTTGAGTTATCGTCACATGGCACTGCTTCTCTTCATGAGTCGTCTCTACACGCATGACTCGGGAGCAGAGACAGTTTGGGCCCCATCACATACGGGCTGTATAATAATTTGCAGTGGCTGAATGAGCATAATGGCTGGTCCCTTCATGGTCCATTCAGTGGACTGGTACACATGCAGGCACGGGGAGGACAGTGAGGACACTAAGTCAACGCCCGCCAGGCTACACTCACTTTGATGTCCCCGGTGTTATTGTCCATGTCAAGGTTATAAAAAAAAAAGAAGGGTGCAGGTCAAAAATGATGATGCATGCAGTGTTGTCATGAAGGTGAATACAACAGTCGGTGCTCGTGTGGATGGATGGATGGAGAGGCGGGTGAATCACGGACGCTGCTCTCTCCATCCCTCGCTGCCTTTTATAAGAAATGTCTTTAATCTGGGTTGAATCACCTGGTTAAATAGATGTCATGAAACACCTCGCAGAGCTTCCACAGGTCCATTTCAACTCGATCAATCACAGGAATAAAGAGATGTAAAGGTGTGACATTAATATCTGTATCTGTTGTTACTGAATCACCATAAACCAAGTGTGTTTGACATCCCAAGGTCAATCTCTATGTGCACATTTCACATGCAAGTCTCCATCCTCCATCCTGTGACACACCACCCACACCTGGAGACACACACACACACACACGCGCAATGGGGTGCGCATACGTCACTGGTGTTTTTCCTTTTGGCTTTTTAGGCTCCTTAAAGTGGATTGTGGCTGTCAGCGGCACTCAGGGAGGCTTCATTAGTCGTCAGTGGGAGGAAAGGCTGTGACTCACGCCTGCGTGAAGAGACCAATGGGCAGCCGGAGCCTGAGATATATATAAATAACGAATAAAGAAAAAAAGATATTCTTAAGGGAGAAAGGGTCAGTTGCGCGCCGCTGGATGGGATTTTATTAGTGCGCTCCGCTGCTATATACTCACCGTCTCCGCCACTGGACTGTTCCTCTGTAGCGCCTTTGGGTGGCGATTCTAACATCTCCACTTCTAGTTTCTCTGGACTCGACAACCTGTGCGCCCGAGAGCCGGTAAGATGCCTCTATTCCAGCTGCGCCTTTATCACACATGTTTCGATATAAAGACAGAATAGTGTTGATCATAACGTCAGAGGTGAAATTATATGATGTTATTAGGAAAATAAAACTGGGTCCTTGGAGAGAAAATAGTCCCAGATGAGTGTCTCTCATTGCGCGGTGACATTGAGTGATGACAGTGTGGGAGACGCTTGTTCAAAGCGCAACTTAATTGAAATGTCGATTGCTGAGTCAATATAGGTGAATGGCATGTGGTTATTTATGTGGACATTATGGTTAAATATCGTCAATATTTGTTTAATTAACCAATCTTATTTACAATGGGAGTGATTAGGCTTCTCTGACCTATATTATTACAATTTATTTTCAACTAACATCTCATCCAAAACAGGCTGAGAGGAGTCAGTCTGTTTTAATCTATATAATATATAAATATCAGCTGCTATCTGTGTGTGTGTGTGTGTGTTTATGACAGATAAACTCAGATTTGTCTGATAAATATATTAAATATATTTTTCTCCAATGAGCAACTTACTGTAGAAAATACCGCCTCTATTTTTTCCATATTCAGCTCCCTGGTAACTTCTTCATTTCCTTTGTTTTTGTCAAGCGGGATTTGTCAATATGGGTTGCTGTTCCTAAAAGGAAAGCCCCCATATAGGCATTATGTTTTCACCATAAGTATTTATCCAGGGCGTTCTGCTTGTGCGTCGTGCGCAATCCTCTCCACATTGCGCTCTTTGATTCACAGCCCACCCAGCCATCCCTCAGGAATAAATCGTTCCTGTGGACACACTCATCATTTTCTGATCATTCACCCTCCTCTAACAACTAAACTCATTGTCATAACTCAAATATATATAGGCTATACATATGTATTAATTGGATAAGGCGACCTGGTCTTCCCTACCTAACCTTGGACCGTTTTATTTGCAGTTGAATTATCCCCCAGCTGGAGATCAGATAACAGAGGACTGATGGCTACGTCTGAACCGAGAGCCACCGGCGGGGACCAGGACCCCAACACCGCCAATTTAAGACCTCCGTCCACAAGTAAGGGGCCCTCTCCTCCCTCTGCTGATGGTCCTGCTTCCATCCCCGGGGGTGTAGATTCTCGTTACACTCATGGCTGTGCGTAAACGGGTCACTGGAGCGGACAGAGAGTCGGTGCCTTGCTCAGAGACACTCCTGCAGTGCCATTGCCAACAAGGAGGCTTCACCCTCACCCCTCCCACACACACACACACACACACACACACACACACACACACACACACACACACACACACACACACACACACACACACACACACACACACACACACACACACCCTCTCCGCCTGTGGCTGCCTCTCTGTCTCCCTCTCCCCTCCTTCTCTGTCTGATAAAAGCGACTCTCTCCCGGGCCATTTGCTGTGCGGGCTCTGTCGTTAATCATTGCGGTTAAAAACAGAGCCATCACAGCTGCCTGTCGCTGTCTGGAGGATCAGCGGTGCGCACCAGGCTGTGGACCCGGCGCGGAATTTACGCGCACTGAAGGCAACGATATTTATAATGATCCAGGGGCGTGATGGTGATAATGTTACAGAAGAAATGCATTTCACGGAAACACATTTCTTGATAAGTGAATATCTTGCCCTGGCGCTTTTCGGCTGGTGATTTCTTTCGAATGATTTCGTCAAATTCCATAAAATCCTGCCGGTTTTATTCTATGATGATTTATGTTTGTCATTATTCTCCTTATCTCTGAATGTTTTAGGCCTCCAGAGCCTCGGATTGTATTGATTAGCGTTGTAGAAATCCTATGCAGCTCATTTCTTTTTTTTTAAAACGTGCCTGAATCTATTTATAGGAACATTAACCCATGGGTTAATTCATCATTTTAAGCCTTTGTCGCATTCGCAAAATCGTCTCCATTATGGTGCACTTGAGCAGCCATCTGCAGTGCAACGCACCGAAACAATTACAGGCTTTTTTTTTTTTTTGTCTTCAGCCAAACGTTAGAAAGGAAATGAGCTGTATTGCCTGAGGGGCCAGGGTTCACTTTTAATTTCATGAATTTCCCCTCGTTAAATTTAGTTTATATATATTTTTTAAGCCTGTATTTATTTGTGGCCCTTGGGTGCTAATACATGTCGCTAAAGTATCAGAGTGATTTGAAATGTGAAGAAAGCCCATTAAAAGAAAAAGATGTTTGTTTTTGTCTGACTTGCTCATATGCTGCTGCTGCTGCTGCTGCTGGATGTTGCCATTATCTCTCCGCCACGCTCCATCTCATGCCCGGCGCGGCTTCCTGTGTCTGTGTCTGTGCGTGCGTGTGCGTGTCTGTCTGCGTGTATGCATTGGCCTCAGCACTTCGAGCTGCTTTTTCTCCCCCTCTCTCTCTCTCTCTCAGGATGAAATTGCTTCAGCAAATTCAAATAGGCTCCTTGGTTTTGTTTTGAAAGTTTTCCATCAGGTGCACTCTGTGCCGCCGCCGCCGCCGCCGCGCGCTCTGCATTTTATTCGCTGTGGCTTCTTCTGCTCCATCTCACGCATGTCCACGCTCGGCTCTGTGTGGTGTGTGCGTGTGTGTGTGACCACCATACAGTAAGTTTCTGCACCTAGCCTGCTATATACTTCGCCGGCCACAGACATTGCCAGCTCGCTCCAGTCACACACCGTGTTTCACTCAATTAATTCCTGCCCTCCTCCGTGAGCTCATTTCACGGGTGTTAATTCCACTCCGCCCCTTGGCTGGGTGTGTGAGCCACTGCCGGTCCCTATTGATTGAACCTAAATCGGAAATGTTATCAGACTCATCCCCTTATGCTCAGTGGTAAATAAAAAAAAAAGGTGTATGGATAAAAAAAAAAAAAAAATCTGGGCAAACGACCTCAGTGTTCTTGCGTCACACACCTGGCCAAGAGCCGTGCGCATCACGCCTCCACATGTGCTGCTTTATATGGCTTTATCCATCATGGTGTCTATACGTGTAATCCCCGCGGCCTGCACTTGATGAAACTTAAAAGGTTCATTCTGTTTTAGCTAACGAATATGCGTGGATGCACGGATGCACACGGAAACTGGGGATGAAGATCTGTGGTAAGTTTTTTTGCGCAGGGGCCCTGCAAAAGCCGCTTCACGCAACTTCATGTTTATGCTGTATTTTACTGTTTTTGACATCCCTGGGAAAAAAAAGTGTCTGGGAAGAATCAGATTTTTATTGGCACGTGTAGTCATTTTACATTCTTCTTCATGGTTATTATTTTGTGTTTATTACAATAATAAACGTTATTTGTATAAAGCCTTTTAAAGGAATATCAAAGAGACCAAACAAAGACTTGAGAGAGATGAAAGAGAATGAAAGACACATTATAGATAACAAGCCAACATCATGAAAGCAGTTCTGAGGCGGTGAGTTTCAGGGATTAGAAAGTGGACAGTTGTGGGTTTATTTCTCATTAGTTGTTATATTTTGAGGCCTTCTGAATTATAGCCCAAGATAACGGCTGTTTAGAGCAGGTTCATCTACGACTTGATCTACGTCACTTTGCGTTTCCATCCTATAAAGGTCAGTGGACATTAGCCTGTAGGTCTGATGGTAAAAAGACCCCCCACCCCCTCTGAACCCCACATGTCTTTTTCATTTTCATCAGTGGGAGAAAAAAATTCAGGAGACAAGCCTGGAAATATGGGTTATGCGGTCCAGAGCATCTATTAAATTAGATAGTAAATAAAGGAGGGTTCTTCTCTTTGGCGACATATCCTCAAATGACAGTTTACAGTGGAGAGCAGCAGATCCATCATCTGAAGCAATTAGTTTCTTTTTAGCAGGAGCAGTGCTTTTAAATACTTACTTACTAATAACAATACTACAGTTAAATACGGCCATTTGTTAAGAATTTTTATTTCTAAGCTTTTTTAAATGTTTGGATCAAGGAACAATTTTTTTAAATAAATCCAATGATGCTTTGAGTTAAAGCAATAGAGCTAACAGAAAACAAGGATTGACTTAAATATGCACTTTACTGAATCCGGAGTTGTACATGGACGTTGGACATATAATTGGCCCCTCTGTGTAAATTGTGGCCCTTTTATGGCCCCTGATTTAGGGAAACGCTAGATCTTCTCTAGGTTTCTTACACATTGAAGATGAATGCCATAGATGTGATCAATCTTTATATCTTATTGGCCTGTGGATCGGATGTGTTTGATATTTCTGAGATTGGGAAACTGATCATTAGATTTTGATTGGTTCTGCAGGGACATGAAATGGAAATATTTCTATATGTTTCTATGAGGGTCTCATATCTGTCTATTGATCTTTGAGGGTGTCATTTAGAATTTAACGAGCAAGATTACCATAGAGTTTCCAGTGGAGGAAACAGGAGACAAAGTGTTCTACAGATAACAGCGTGGGGCTTTGCCACGTTTTTGCGCACAATTAGGCCCGGTCATTATGCCGCAGATATACTGAGGGGCCTGTATATGCAGAAAATGGATCGATCACGGAGTTGCGAACGCAAGCGGCTCACAGACAGGCCTCAGACTGCTCCGGGGCTCTGTACATCCTTCATTAACCCCTCTTTATGGGCTGTGTGTTTATTGGCTGCATGGATCATCTCCGCGGGCTGTCCTGCGCACTGAGCCGCTCAGTCTGAGGACAGAGGAGGATGCTGGGTGGATGGGTGGGTGCTTCCTGACCCGGGGAGTGGTCGTGATGTCACACAGGGTGGGGCGGCCACCCCTAACACGTGGTGCCTATTGCTTGAGAGAGTGTGTTCGTGGGTGTGTGTGTGTGTGTGTGTGTGCGTGTCTGTGTGTGGGTGTGTACATGTGGCCTCTATATAAGTTTGGCCTCCTCTGGAAAAGCATTTCTGTTGAATGGATAAGTGCAGCAGGAGCTGACTTTAGATAACACAGATATCATTTTAATAGCTGCCCCACCACCTTTACATTTTATATAAATAATACAGAATATTTGGACATTTATTATTTTGCTATAATATAATTTATTTTTATCTTTTTGGTCTCATAATTAAAGTTTTTACGTGTGTGGGATGGAGGTGTTTGGTGATAACTGCTGCCCTCCACCGTGTAACACCCTAGGGTTCCTGCAGAAGAACAACAGCATGGAGGAGAAGGGAAGGCTCACAGGCCAGAAGAATCTACTGTCCTGTGACAACAGTGACCGGGAGCCAGGCTTCCGCCACACCGAGACCGACTTCTCCAACCTGTTCGCACGAGGTAAGAGACATGTACAAACAAACCTATATCTACTTAAAAAACTACACATTACGTAAAAAAAACCTACTGCTACGTAAAATCCTATTGCTACGTTAAAACCTATAGCTATCAAATCTATAGCTACACAAAGACCTTTAGCGACATAAAAACCATTGCTATGAACAAACCTATAACCATGTAAAATCCGACAGTTATGTCAAAACCTATAGCTGCGTACAAACCTATAACTACTTAAAAACCTTTCCCAAAGCCATAGCTACGTAAAAACCTGTAGCTAAGTAAAAAGCTATAGCTGCCAATCCTATAACCACGCAAAAAACCTAATCCTACATAATAACCTATAGCTACAAAACCTGAGTGCTTTTTTTAGAGCTGTATCTCACATGGTCAAATACTTCAAATTAATGACAATAGTGAAATTATTAATATTATAAATAATAATATTATAATAATAATAAAAATAATACTATTAATAATAATACCGGTTGAGTGTTGGTGCTTTTTTTTTCAACTTAAAGCTGTTAAATGTTGCCCAAAGAATTTAAAAAGTGCCATCATATCTGCACTCTTTTATTTGTAAACCTTATTTAGTTTTTTATATTTGTAAAATATTATTAGTCTTAGGGGAGGTAGTATTATAGGTATTATAGGTAATTGTTAAAAAGTTGTAAAGTCAATGATTATTACCGTCTAAAGAAATTTGTGACCATATGTGGGGCTGTTATTTATAGACTATTCTTATCCCATATGATACATTTTATGTTGTTAAATTCTTGGCCTATTGAACGTAGGCCACCATCTTTAAAAATGAGTAAACTTCTTAAGCCTCTTACAATGTCATTGTACAAGAGTATAATGACAATAAAGATCTTGGAATCTTGGAATCTTGAGACATTGACTAAATGACACAGCTTTCTAAAAGCTACACCATTAAACAGGCTGACTCATAAAGGAGGCCTCCATAATCGGCCCAGTATTTTTAAATTCTGCCTTCAATCCTCAGACCTGCTGCCGGCCAAGAATGGAGAGGAGCCCACCATACAGTTTCTATTGGAGGTGGTCGACATCCTCACCAACTACGTCAAGAAGACCTTCGACCGCTCCACCAAGGTGCTGGACTTCCACCACCCTCACCAGCTGCTGGAGGGCATGGAGGGCTTCAACCTGGAACTGTCCGACCAGCCCGAGTCCCTGGAGCAGATCCTGGTGGACTGCAGGGACACGCTCAAGTATGGCGTCCGGACAGGTGGGTCAGGGCACCAACAGAGGATAATGAGCTGGGAATGTGAATTAGAGAGACGACTTTAGCTCTGGCCTTATTTTGACCATGATACAGTCATGCACATTACTGTATAAAACATAACAAAAATAGATGGTTCACAGTAATTCTATGATATTTACCTCTCCAGTAATATGATAATTGACAGTGGACCTATTTAAATTCCCCCAAAAAACATCAATTGTGTCTCTTTTGATGTGAATTGATTTTAACCGTACACAGGTGAGTTCATCACAAACCCTGAGGGACGGAGCTGTTTTCCAGACAGTGTATACAGTTTATTACGATGTCTGGATAATTCATCGCCCCCCTGGTGATTCACTTGACATCCTCCTGTTCTCCCCCCCCCTCCACTTATTAAAGCACGTGTCGCCTGAGGGGATCCTAACACGGCCTGTTTCGTTAGAGACGACAGCGCTCAAACTGTCCCATGGGTTTTATACATCACACTTACAAGTCACTTCCCACATTGAGACGTCGTATTTTCTTATACTTATTTTTATTCTTATTCTTATATTTAATTGTGGGCGAAGGAAGAGCTGTCCTTGGTGCTGAAACTATATTTGCCCCCAGTTTGTCACGGTATAAGATGTTCTTTTCCTATTTAAAATATGTAGGCTATTTAAAGCAATTTCGTACAACGCACACATTTATAATGTAAGCCACACAGCACTATACACCAACAAGGTGCTTATATATCCATGACTGCATTTAGGCTCCAGGCCTGTGTGTGCAAGCACCTTTGAGTGTAAATGGCTGTCATGCAGCCTTGTTACCGGTGTAATTATGGTACACTGAGCTCGCTGTGTCACATCCCTCAGGTTTCAGGTTTGGCCAAGGGAATAAAAAATGAAAGCACACATTCGTATTATGTTTATTTTATAAGGTTATTTTCACAATCAGAAGGAAGGGGTCAGCTTTGTAGGAGTTTACAGTCATTATATGACTTCTCCATGTCCTCCTGATTGCTTTCTCTTTATAACAGTCATGATATTTATGACCACATGCTATTTTGTGTTTAGGTCACCCGCGCTTTTTCAACCAGTTGTCCTCTGGTCTGGACATCATCGGTCTGGCTGGAGAGTGGCTCACCTCCACCGCCAACACCAACATGTAAGTCGTACAGTACGCTGCTCCATTTGTTGTGTGCCTGTGCATAACACAGTCATCTATACAGGGGGAACACCTCCACATGTCATGAGAGGAAATCAGCCTCTTTGTAGGCCACTGGAAACAGCCTGCAGTCATCATCCTATACACTTATTGTGGAAGTCGCTCATGGTGTTCCCCTCAGCTCTCTCCACCATTGGTCCCAACAGCCTTCCAGGGCAGTTATATAAAGTGTTTGTCTTGTCCTGTAGAGAGCGTGTGTTGACAGAAGGTGGGCTGCCACTGTGTGTACTGTATATCGGAAGCCACCCAGCCCCAGGGGTTGTTAGATTGCATATTGATCTCAGGTCACAGTTACATGGTGGCCCGGTCTGATAGAGGGCATGGACCACATCAACATCACACACACTCTCAGCACACACACACCCACACACATGCATGTGCTGCAAATAAGCCATAACTCGGTAATGACTAGAATAGATTGAGGGACATCATAATAACACTACTGTTCAATATCAGTACAGAACAAACTCACACACACACACAGACGTGTCTCCCTGACTTCAGAGGACTTAACAACATGGCTTACATTGATTTCCTGGACACTGACTGTAACCTTAACCATAGTTTCTACTTACCTAAACCAAAAACTTACCTTAACCTTAACCTTAATTCACCAAAATCGTAACCCTAACCTCATTCTCTGCATTCTCAATTGTCATTTTAACTTCCTCACTCTAAAAAGCTGCAACTAATGATTCAACTATCAATTAATCTCCCAACTATTTCCTTGTTTATTTTACTTGACTATTTCAGTCTATAAAATGCTTAATATCCTCACATGTTTTGTTTTGTCTGACCAACAATGTAAAACATGAAAATATAATATAATTACTGCACAAGAGACAGAAAATGTAGCAAATCCTCACAACGTAGGAGCTGGAACCAGGGAATCGTTGGTATTTTTGCATGTAAATCAATTGAGTCATTGTTTCAGATCGCTAATGTTTGAGAGAGAAATCAGAGCATGACAGCAAAATCAACAGAGCTCATTACAATGACAAGGTCTGAGCTGCACATTAAAGGACAGAGAAGCGACATAACAGCATTAAAACAAACAAAGCAGAATCAGTCAATGGATGAGTAAAACGAAAATGTTACTGTTTCAAACCTTCATGTAACATCCTGGAGTTTCATGGTACAACTTGACATGGAGCTGCAAAGACAGCAGGCAGGAGACCATAGACTTTATACACAAATTGAGCATTCAGCGACTCTGGCTGCCGTTTTCTCCTGAGGATAATAAACCAAATGCTGAAGGAGAATTGAGACACTTAATTTATCCCATTTCTCAAAACATTAGCTTAGGAACCCACCCTCCTCTTAGTGGAAACTTTCCCATCTCATCTCCTGGTTGGGAGACTGCCCCAAGAGAAAGGCACACTGAATTCACACACTGGCAAACACACGCGCACACTCTCTTAATGACTTTTACACACACACACACACACACACACACACACACACACACACACACACACACACACACACACACACACACACACACACACACACACACACACACACACACACACACACACACACACACACACACACACACACACACAGCAGCTCTGGCTGTCCCAGATACAGCATCTAGGGTTTCCAGTCCATTGACTGCAGGCTCATTGAGAGCTGGTCTTAGCAGATAGGCCAGCTGGGCCCCACACTGATACACAATGTCCTCCGGCTGCACAGAAAACCCTGTCGCACGGAGGAAACTGGCTGCCGCAGCTCCCCGCGGAGAGTCATTCTGGCTCCATTGTCCCCATGGATACAGAGTGACCCAGTGGTCCTTTGAGGGGCTGAGAGGAGAGCGTGGTTGGGGTCAGAGGGTTAGTCACATAGACACGCACACACTCAAACACAGACTCACACACATCGAGTGCCCTTGATGATGATAATAAGGGTATTTAGGGGCCGTCCCTGGAGACGGGCAGGTGACTGAGGGGTAATTTTCACCCTGAAAAGACCAGTGATTGGCTCTGATTGTGATAATGATCACCATTATTGTCATTATGGCGTGAAATGACTCACAGACAGAAGGAGAATTTTAAAGAGGTTGTCTGATGTGGTCGGCATGAATTTTAATAAGGGAGACGAGCAGGATATTAAATATTATTGTGATCCTTATATGAAGCATAATTCTAATTTAAAAAAAGATATATTTCAATCATCATGATTCTGAAATTGGTGCAGTGGGGGGGCTGCAGAATGACACATTTTTACTTTGTGATTTTATCCTCACAGTCCATCATCAGTAGTCATAGTCAGATATATTAACAAAAGCTACTATTATAGTCAAATCCTCACCAGGCATAATTAGAGAAGAAATATCTCCTTTTTCTATTTTTATTCATCTCTATGTTTTTCCTCCCATCTTTTTTTCCTCAGTCATTGCTGTCATCTTCCTTTCTTGTCTTTTCTTTTCTTCTTGTTGTCCTGTGTCTTCTTTGTGCCCTTTCCTCGCTCTGCTTCCACATCCCCCCTCCTCTTCTTAAGTCGTCCTCCGTGGTTTCTTTACGCTCCTGCATCTAACAGCTTTTTATCCATCCTCCTCGCCACCCAAACTACAAACTCCTTCACTCCTTGTTAAAGACATGGAGAGGAATCAAAGGGGAGAGCAGATAACGTTATTGTTGTTTTAGATGGGGATGGCGGTGGTGGCTGATGGCAGTTGGGGAGTGTTGTGTAACTGGCCTCATTAGACGCAGGATAAACAGGGGTCAGTCCTGAGGGTGTGTGTGTGTGTGCGGTGAGATGCCCTGTCAGTTAGCCAAAGCCAAGACTCAGGCATTATGTGACACATTTAACCTACTTTCTTGTGTCGTTTATGGACCAGTTATTTTATTGTTTGTTCTCTGACACATTAGTTATTGTCTTTTAAGCATTTCCTCTTGTCTCTTGAAATGACAGAGTAACATTGATAATCAGTCTTTTCCTCAATTCCTGTTTTTTGGGGCCAACAGAGGCTGTTATCTCCTTAAAACACTCGGCCTCTCTCTCTCTCTCTCACTCACACACACACACACACACACACACACACACACACACACACACGTCCTCTCAACCATCAAATCAGCCCCATTCAGGCTCACCAGTGAGATTGGCAGGGCTGACAGATAGTCATCATAGCTTTGTGTGCTTTAATTAAACTACTGAGTGATTTTTAGGAGGCATTTGAATATGAATGTTTGCTGCCTACTCCTATCAGACACTTTTTAATTAGCCCAGTCAGCACCAGCTCCAGTTTGTGCTCTGTGGATGGAATTATCGCAGAGCTAATGAAAAACCAATGTGTGTGTTTGTGTGTGTGTGTGTGTATTTATTTGGCCTCTCTAATCTGCCAGTGTGTGCGTAATAATCTTCTTTTATCCTTCTTTTATTCAAGCAGTTGTTAATAATAATAATAATAATAATAATAATATTATGAATAATAATAATATATTTATGGGTAAAGCACTTCTCAAAACGGTGGTACAAATTCTTCACAAATAAAAAACACACAAACAACATAAAAGCACAATCATAAAATAATTAAATAATTAAAACCCTAAATGTGTCGGAGAAATTCATGCACAACCACTTTTTCCAATAATAAAAACTATAATTAGGTAAAATAAGGGAAATAAAGTACATGTTAAGCTTTGTGGTGATGTTGACTGACGCGTTGCTTCATGAATGATGTGATTGACAGGTTCACCTATGAGATTGCTCCAGTGTTTGTGTTGATGGAGCAGCTGACTCTGAAGAAGATGAGAGAGATGATTGGTTGGCCCAGCGGAGAGGGGGACGGCCTCTTTTCACCAGGTTAGTCATTATAACTGCACCCATATCCTAAGTAATTATAATATAATTACTTTTCAAAACAAGACAATGAAGTTACATCACTTTAATGATAATATTATAATTGTGCACCTTCTGCTGTCCATGGTGCATAATGTGATGTGTCGTTACTCAACAGGGGGCGCTATCTCCAACATGTACAGCGTGATGATGGCACGTTACAAGTATTTCCCAGAGGTCAAGACCAAGGGCATGTCTGCTGCTCCCCGCCTCGTCCTCTTCACATCCGAGCATGTACGTGACCATGAACAGACACACACACACACAAGCACACGCACACGCACACGCACACACACACACAATTTTAAGTATCGTAATAAAGTAGGTGCCATGCTTCATTGACTGCACATTGAGGCCATTGAAGAAGTCCTGTAGTAATCAGTAGGTCTATTTGAATCAAGCCAATGGCTATTTTAATGGATTCGTTTTTGCTTTTATCACATCTACTTCTGTCCGTAAAGAATTGCACAGTTGACAACATGGCAGCCAGTAAGACAAAGCTCGTGTAGCAATTAGCTCACAAAATCTCTGCTCTCCGTGAGTCGAGCTGTTATTTCAAGGAGCGGTGAGTTATTGTCCTAATGTGCGTCCCCCTACAGAGCCACTACTCCATAAAGAAGGCCGGCGCTGCTCTGGGCTTTGGCACGGAGAATGTGATCCTGCTGAGCACAGATGAGAGGTACGGGATTTACTGTAGGAATTTAAAGCCACAATCTGTATGGAAATTGTGTGAAATATGTGTATGCTAAGTATAGAGTCATGATAGAGATGCACGGCTCTGCGCTCTTTCAGGGGGAGAGTGATTCCTGCAGATCTGGAGGCCAAGATCCTTGATGCCAAACAGAAGGTCAGGGTCTTCCCTACATTTTTGTCTGCTGTTATTTATTGTTAATCAATCTCTCGTTGTTTTTTACTCACCTACCAAGATTTTCTCCTTCTAATCTGTACGTGTGGTGATTCTGCAGGGTTGCGTGCCACTGTTTGTGAACGCCACAGCTGGTTCTACCGTGTACGGTGCATTTGACCCCATAAATGAGATCGCTGACATCTGTGAGAAGTACAACTTGTGGCTGCACGTGGATGTAAGTAGCCGTAATGTTTGATTGTAGCAGCAAGGCGAGGCAAGTTTGTTTGTACAGGACATTTCAGCAACAAGGCAATTCAAAGTGCTCTATATAAAAACAATTTTTTAAAACACAAATTGTCAAAGCAACATAAGACAATACAAAAAAGAAGCTTTAAAAAAGAGTTTAAAAGGAGTTACATAGATCAAAATAGATGAATGAAATAATAATTAAAAGAGTAAAAGTAACAGTTGGCCTTTAGTCTGGGTTGAACATGTCATCTTCAGGTTAACTACAACAGTGCTCTGCAACTAGCAGCCTGCGGCCAATAATATCTGCCCCACCAGATCAATATGGTAACCTTATTATTTTTATTTCAACATAATGTCGCCTGACACAAATATTCATGGGTGTCACAGGTGCTTATCTCCTTATGGCAGCAACAATCATGGAATCACTTCTTCTTTGGCAATTTGTCTTCATTTGTTGCTGCAATGCTTAATATCAAACTGAATTTCAAAGCTTTTATTTTGAAGAATTGTGTAATTGGGTCTGAAGTTTGTGTCAATAGTCAACATGCAATGTATGAAAAAATAACACCACTTAAGTCAATAATTCAAACTTATACGTAAACCACATACGTAAACAGTGATAAAGCTGATTCAGTTTCATTTTATGAAAAAAATTCACTATGAAATCTTCACTGCAGATAAACCAGGTAGGATGAACACAAAGTTCTCTAACTTCACTCTGCTCCATAGACTGTTTGTAAAAAGCTCTGCACACAACGTCCTGCACACCAACAATACAAAGGGACAGTTTATTGTAGAACAGTTTGAGGAGAAGTCACTAATGACAAGGAATCATTCTGAAGTAGGTCTGGAGCTTTAACACAGGAAAAGAGAACAGCTCATTCCAAACAGGCAGGTTTAGAACCGGCACTGCATTGGTTTCAAAGAACTAAGAGTTGAAGTGTACCTGCAGTTTTCTGGGAGTTTTTTCCACTTGTTTGGAGGATAAAAAACAAATGCTGGTCAGAAATGTATTTTGACCCTTAGCAATATAGTGCTTTATAATAGTAACACCATGTCCTGGTCTGTGGGTAACAGTAAGTGTCTTGTCTCCTCAGGGAGCGTGGGGTGGTGGACTGCTGATGTCCAGGAAGCATCGTCATAAACTCAGTGGAGTTGAGAGGTTAGTACGCGTTAATAAATGGGTTTTAAACTTTCAGTGAATCTACATCAGTACATTAACACGTTGATGAAACGTTGCAGGGCCAACTCTGTCACATGGAACCCTCACAAGATGATGGGCGTGCCTCTGCAGTGCTCTGCCATCCTGGTCAGAGAGAAGGTACGGCAAACACACACTGGTGCTGACATGTTGTGAGCAGGTGAGCGGGTAGAACAGAGGGGTTAATAAGTGATGTGTGCTTTGTGTTCATGTGCAGGGGATCCTGGCAGGATGTAACTCCATGTGCGCCGGCTACCTGTTCCAACCAGACAAACAGTACGACGTCACATACGACACAGGGGACAAGGCCATCCAGTGCGGCCGACACGTCGACATCTTCAAGTTCTGGCTCATGTGGAAGGCCAAGGTGAGATGGAGTGGAGGGGATACACACACGTAGATCGGCTTAATCTGAAATAACATCCTTTAATCAACATCTAAAAATGTCTCCAGGCCAAAAGGAATGGTCGCAGTGTTAATCATGAAACAGAGGCTGTAACTTCATTAACAACGTGTTTTGTTGTGATCATCGCCTGATTCCCCCTGCAGGGCACCATCGGGTTTGAGCAGCACATTGACAGGTGTCTGGACCTGTCTCAGTACCTGTACAACAAGATCAAGAACAGGGAGGGATATGAGATGGTGTTTGATGGAGAGGTGAGCTTTTCTAATGTTCTACTCTACTTCTTTTGGTTCATGAGCAATAGTGGCATGACAGAAATATTTATAGGTAATCAAAGGTACAGTATGGTTGGTAATTTGTTTCTTCATGTCCCGTTAGCCATCAAGAAAAAAAGAAAAAACAAGTGTCATTTCATTTCTTTCGGGCCTGTCTGTCATTATGCCCATGCTCACTGCATACGACTACAGTCTCCAGCTGTAGAGATATACACCTCTGAAGCAGAGATGATAGCCAGACGTTTGCAAGCGAGTAACAGAAAGGTCGGCCTCTAGTATTTGCAGGCAGTGGACGCAGCTTTGACCAGAGGATACCGGGATTACTAACATAAAAAAACACTGAATTCTATGTGATGTTCTTGAACTCTTCCCACTGCCTCCATCTTTCTTCATTTTTTCCCTTATTTTTATTTTTTTCAGCCCCAGCACACCAACGTTTGCTTCTGGTACATACCACCCAGCCTGAGAGGCATGCCAGAGGGTGATGAGCGGCGAGAAAAACTCCACATGGTACAACACCTCTGATTTCGGCCCATTCACATTTATCCATCCTTTTTAATCACACAACCTATGGAGGATGTTTTTAATAAGTATTGTTCATAGCAGGCTGCTCTTCAGAAATCCAAGGTTCTGATTTGTTGTTTCTCTACTCCACCAGGTGGCGCCGAAGATCAAGGCCATGATGATGGAGTCAGGGACCGTCATGGTGGGCTACCAACCCCAGGGCAATAAAGTCAACTTCTTCCGTATGGTCGTCTCCAACCTCGCGGTCACCCAGTCTGACATCGACTTCCTCACCGATGAGATTGAGAGGCTGGGTCACGACCTGTAGACCTCAGCAATCGCTGCTGCCCCCTGCTGGTCTCTTATCTGTGATATTTCCAATATGTAAGATGTAATCAGTGAGGTGAAACACTCAGTGCTGCAGGCAGAGTAATGATAGGACGTGTTTTCGGTTCTTCTGCCTTAAGCATTTTGAATGTTTCTCCAAATGAAGAGAAACTGGCACTGAGAGAGACTCTAACTGTCCCATATAATTCCTTCTATAGAGAAAATAAATAAAACAATATCTGAAAGGTCCAGGTACAAATTACATACTCTAATGTATGTGTGTGTGTGTGCTGTGGAATCTTGTCATGTCTGTGTGCGCGTGTGATCTACTTTTATCGTCCAAGGAGGTTTGTCCTTTAATGTCTGTGTGTGTGAGTGTGATTAAATGATTAAAGGGAGAAAAGCACAGATTAAAATAATAATAATTCTGCTGTATCATACATTTGTTACACACAATTGAATCATTGGTGCTTTCAACTGTGGATATATATTTAATCTTGTGCACCGACCTACTTGTCCGAGCTCCTCAAGCAGTGTGTGTGAGCTTGTGTGTGTGCGTGTGTGTGTGTGAGTGGACCCTGTTATGTATTGTAGGCTAGCACTGTGTTAAAAATAAGCTAATGTGCACACCATAGGTACCAAGTATGATAAACTGCGAGGTTCTAACCTCCAGCAACTGATCCACAGTCTGGAATATTTTCCCTGGTAGAAATTTAAGATTTAAGATATCTGCAGCTTTCCCCAGTCTGTGACAACATCAAACTTGTACAACGCTGGCTCTTTCTCTGTTTCATGCAATCATGTGATGGCCATATGTGTTTATAGCATTGTTCAAATATTAATATTTGATTATTATATATAAGTACAAATGTGTATTGCATTGCCACTGTTTGCAGATTCAGGTATTTTTTTGTAAATGTATCTTTATGCGTATTACATGGTAATACATTTATAAATGTAATCACGGGAACTCGAGTAAAGTTTATTTATAGTGATTCTGTCAGCCAAAGAAAGAGAGTCGGGAACAGAGCAATCCATTGTCCTTCATATATAAATACATATAAATATATAACTTCTTATAGATTATAGGTGTTTGTAAAATGTTATCTTGACCCTCGACTGCGATGCAATTTATATGGTGTGTTTCTTTCTGTGATTGTTGGTCTTTTTGACTGAATGTTTTGGGATGACTGACTGGCCTTCTGATGAGATTAAGAATGATGTCTATATATATTCCTTTGGCAGTCGTGCTGGTCTTTTGTTTTAGAGAGAAGCACAAGGATGTGAGAATGTACTCTCCTCTCGAGACTGGCAAGAAAGGATTGTTGTATCTGTCTAAATCCTAATGCATTTACTGTAATAAAGTATATTTATTGTTATACATATTACCTGTATTCTCAGTGTTATAGGAGCTCAGTGGGATATTTTATGTAAAAAAGAGTTCCAGTTTATGTCTTTGCACAATGTTCACCTTTCTTTCTTCCATTCTAAATGGATGTGTACTATGGCAGTATTATATAAGAGTTATGTCCATAAAGTGTTTATGGTATCTAGGGACCATATAAAAATGGAACAATTGCATTAATCATATTTAAGGTAACCTGTGTACTGTATGTGGCCAGTGACTCCTGTACATAACCAATCCCAGCTGTAAGGGGACGTTTCCCAGGAGCTTTTCCGTAGGCACTTTAACACAATCATGCCATCGCGAAAAAGATCTTTAATAAAGTCTATTCAAGGAAAAACTGTCAAACTCGTCTTTCTCGTATTTATTTTGTTCAGTGGTTTCTCAAAATGTAATTTATATGAAGAGATTTTGGTTTTTGAGCTAAAATATCCTCCTTTGCCTGTGAAATGCCTGTTTCGTGGCTACACACATACACACACGTTATTGCCTCTCTGCCTAATCTTCCTGGAGAAGGCTTTGTTTGGCCTCCAGCTGTGTGTCGGATTGGCTCCTCTCCAGCGTGAAACCCTCCTCTTCTATCTGCACCAGTCTCTCGTGTATTTTTTGCTTTCCTCTCACATTCTTCTTCCCTCATCTACTTTATCCCCTCACTCATCCACTCTTTGCCTTCCACACATTCCTTATTCTCCTCTCATCTCTTCCCTCTTGCATTTATTCACCTACACAAGTACGTGCTGAAGCCGAAGCCACCATTTCACAGTGGAACAGAGCCTTTGCTTGCAGTGTTTCATAACCTTTACATGGAGGGAATAAAAATATGAGAGGGAGGAGAGGTTGTGGAGAGAAGCTCAACTTCTACTTTGTGGACAACAGAGATATAATGTAGTGCTGGTGCCCTCTGATGGTGATTCTCTGTCTGTACAATCATCCAAAGCTGTATGCTGTATAGCTTTGCGAATTCTAATATAATATAATACAATATAGCAACATATTGTGTAAGAGCCATGACTCAGGCTTTCACAAAAGAAACAACAATGTTACAAAGATGTCTAATGCAGTATAAGCATAGAGTCACATCAAAGACACAATCAATTGCAATGTCAAATGTAAGAATCCTGTCTGCATTTTTCAGGACATTATGTTCTGTAATTGTTTATTATCCATCAGGCATTTAGGTGCTTTCATTGTTTACCCTGTGCCTCAAATATCATATGAAAGGTATATACTGGTTAAAGGATTTCAGGCTCAAATGCAGATACAATGAAGGCTTGTTGTGCAGTAAAGATATTTTGATGTGAATAAAGTGACTTACAGATATTTTGGGTGGTAGGCAGACAATCCAAAGTAAAAAGAAACACAAGGGAACTGGACAGAACCAGTAAGAGACAACACAGGGCATGAACACACACTATGCACCACGATGGAGCAGGTAAACACATTAGGGTCCAGAAAATCACCAAGTAGGGCAGATAATAAAATACACTACATATCAATAAAACAACAGAGAAGTAGCCTCAAATGATGACCTACTTTTTCATAAACGCTGCAACCTGCTGTGTATTCTAGATAAATAAGCACACTTAATATTAAAAATCATTATAAGACACTCTTTCAACTTAACCCTTCACAAGGCCAGATTTAGAATGATTATAATTCAAAGTTAGGTTTAGCTTTACCTTAAACATTTCATGAATATTATTTAAATGCTTAGTTTTGTTCATCTACTTTAGATTTAAGCTACCTCTGTTTTGTATTGTGGTTGATACTGTATGTAAGCATAGTGTGTGTGTGTGTGTGTGTGTGTGTGTGTGTGTGTGTAGAGTAGATTTACCTCAACTGGTGCAACATATTACTTCAGCAGTTTACATAATATGGTGATATGACATACAGTGATATGGCCTGAAAGAATATCTGATCAATTTAATTGGTTCATTGGAGAGAAGTTGGAAAAGAGTTGATGTTGATGTCGACATTTGAGAGGGAATATGTATTTGCTTTTGCAACTTGGTTTGGATCTAAGACAAAAGAAAAAGCTTTGCCATCGTCATTAAGGTCAGGATGTGTTATATAGTTTTGAGTAAGATTTTCTTGTACTTCATAAAGAGCTTTGTAAGAAGGTTAAAGTAGAACAGTCAGTGGTAAAGGCAAAAGCATACAATATAAATAAATAAATAAAATGTAAATAAAGATTTATTGTGGCAGAATATTTGTTACAATATAATTGCTAATATTTTTAATTGATTAACCTGAGTGAGAAGTGATGGGACAATACTTCTCAAACATTTGGTGACGGGTTACCGTTAAAGATTTCTCTGAATAAAAACAGTTTTAACGCTAGGACAGGTCAGCTCAGCAAAGAGCACGGTCAGAGAAAATGTTAAGTGAGAAAAAGAGATCAAATATTTGTATTGGGTCTTGCACACATATCTCACACACAAATAAATAATAATGCATGTGATCAAAACAGGTCACATAGTTAAAACATGTGATTTCTGTCTCAGTGACTGTGCAGCTTGATGTCCAAGAAAATCCAGTATAATCTCCACAGTTTACAAATGTAAATGAGATAGAGCGCGATATAATCCAATCAAAAATCAAACACAGCATTCTCCACATCAGGAGTGTGAGGATGTGGGTGTAAAAGCAAAGTGTTTAACATCAGTTACTGAACCTCTTTCACAGGTAAAGACAGAAACCGCCTGAAATGTGCACATTTCGCTGAGGCCCTACTTCCTGCCACGTAACGGCGCATGCGCACCGCTCAGTCACTTGGCTACGTGTACCCGGTGTTTGTGTGTGGTTCAGCTGTCTCACCTCTGCTGGGTGCTAGCGGCCATAGAAACACCTCCGGAGCCTTAAGAGCGACAGCATGGGAGGGTCTCAGAGCGTGGAGATACCGGGCGGAGGCTCCGAGGGGTACCACGTCCTCCGGGTGAGTGCTCAGCTCCGACACCCCGCTGTTAGCCGTTAGCTTAGCGTCCGGGCTCACCCGCAGCTTTGTCGGCTCCGTGTGTTGACGACAGGCCGGGGATGTCTGCCGGGGCCTCCCCCTGCACACCACCACCAACATGTCAGGAGAAAACACCGCGAGCTTTTAGACTGGAGTCCGTGTCACACACGGTTTCCGACGGGTTCCATTGTCATGTCCGCCGGGTAACTGAATAAATGTGCTTACATTGTTAGCTGAAGCTACGTAGCTGCATTGAATGACAGTTGCCAAGCTGGTTCTGTGGATACATCCATTATCGGACGGGCACACAGTGCGTCTTTCACCTTTTCTGGCAAAAATTGACACATGAGATTTCCGGTAACAAGCTCGTGTTGTGTTCAGGGCTCAGGTTAGTTTATGATCAGGCATAGCAGAGATAAGAGATGGCGTTATCAGTGGGTGCTGGTTAAGGTGAGAGAGGCACATCACAACAGGGAACACAGACACAGTAGGGGCTCTCTTGTATGTTCAACCTGTTTGGGCTGTATGTACAGAGCACGTCAGATAGAAGTGCAATAATGGGTGTCACATCCAGCAGCAGCTCAGGTTGTCTCTCACTTCTCTTGCAGGTTCAGGAGAATTCCCCTGGACACCGTGCAGGGCTGGAGCCTTTCTTTGATTTCATTGTCTCCATCAATAATACCAGACTGGTGAGGAAAGACAGCAACTGTCGCACAGGATCAAAAAGAAGTCATAATGGCCAATGTGTTTCATGGTTGCCTCTTCTTTTTTTTTTGCAGAACAAGGATAATGACACTCTGAAGGACTTGTTGAAAGCCAGTGTAGAGAAACCAGTGAAGATGCTGGTTTACTCCTCGAAGACTCTGGAGCTGCGGGAGTCCACCGTCACACCCAGTAACCTGTGGGGAGGGCAGGGCTTGCTTGGTGTGTCCATTCGTTTCTGCAGCTTTGAAGGAGCCAATGAGAATGTTTGGCATGTGCTGGTAGGTAGCCCCGATAAAACCCCTCTGTCCCCGGGAGTGAATGCTGATTGTACCCATTCCCATTGCAGACAAAAGCCAGATGTTAGTTGGTGTTGATGGGTTTTTTGACCAGTATGCTGTTATATGTGACAAAACAGTTTTCTGTGCATTTATATCCCCCCCTGCTTTCTTTAACAGGAAGTGGAGCCAAACTCCCCAGCAGCCCTGGCCGGCTTGCGGCCGCACACTGACTACATCATCGGAGCCGACACTGTAATGAATGAGGTAGTTTAAGAGCGCTTCACATCCTCCCTTCTATCACTCCTTCACATTGTCCAGCTGATCATGGTATTAACCGTGTTGTCTCCTCCTTTTTTTCCCCCGGACCTCTCTGCCACAATATGACTCCGTCCTGCAGTCAGAGGACCTGTTCTCTCTGATAGAGAGCCACGAGGGGAAAGGCCTGAAGCTCTATGTGTACAACACGGACACTGACAACTGTAGAGAGGTGGTCATCACACCCAACACTGCCTGGGGAGGAGAGGGCAGGTAACACATACACACTTTCATCCTTCCTGTTACACTCACTGCTATAAAGTGATATGTTTAATGGTAAATGGACAGTATAGTGCTTTTCTAGTTTTATCAACCACTCCAAGCCCTTTACAGTACAATTCGCATTCACCTATTCACAAACACATCCGTACAACATTTCTATGCTCTGTGCTTTTTCTATCACACATCATTCATACACTGTCAGAACACACGTCAGGGGCAATTTAGGGTTCAGTAAAGCATGCTTCAGAATGCAAACTGGAGGAGTCGGTAATCAAACTTACTGCATCCTTTCACCAAATTTCTTGATAATCCATCTTGTAGTTTTTGCGTGATACCTGCAAACAGACAGACAACAAGATAATCTCATTTGTGGAGGTAATAATAGGGAATACAAAAGGCAAAGCAAGTCAAAATGAATGAAAAATGTAACTTTGTTTTCTTTGTTTTCCAGCCTTGGATGTGGGATTGGTTATGGATACCTTCACAGGATTCCCACTCGGCCTTTTGAAGAAGGGAAGAAGATCTGCTTCCCTGGAAATAATCCCAGTGAGCCCATCAGTCCACTGAAGGATGGATTCACTGAGGTGAAACCAAGCACACATTTATAGTCCTTGTCGACCTATATTACAGTATTACACAATCCAGATTGGGGACATGTTAAAAGCAAAACATCTGTAAAATATAAATGCAATGCCTGCAAATCTGAAAATCCCAATTTGCATCCATACTTGAGTATTACATTGTGTAAATCCCAATAATCCTTACCACTGTGTATCCCTGTACACTGGTCTCCTGTGCTTTTTATCCCACCAGCCAAAACTTAAGGCATCAGTATGCAGAGTGTGTGCATGACATTGAAAAGATTTAAGTTTTGTGTCCTGTGGCCTCTCATTTCTTTTTCAAGTGTTCACACACTCAAAATGCAAGTTTTCTCGTTACGTATGCAGCAGAGCAGGCCGGAGGGACAGAGAGCAATGCTACTCATTAGAGCTGCTTGCACGTTTGGATGAATGTGACCTTATCTGTTTGACAGCAGCATCTTTTTTCTCTACCTCCGTCCCCTCTGTTTTAACTGCTTCAGGTCCAGCTTTCAGCAGTGTCTCCTCCTCCCGCTGCATCTGCTGTCCCCACAAGCCTAGAAGATGCACTGTCTGGCCTGTCAATCAGCACAGCCCCACCCACCATGCCCAGCGAGCTGCAGACAGGTATTTCCCAGTGCTCATTATGTGAATGGTCACACACTCAAGTAGAATGGCACTGTGTAGAGCGCATACTTGTGCCAAGTCCCACCAGTCCCCTTAACCCATTCAGACCCAAGGCGCTGAATAAAACAACGACCTAAAACCTGTGCGTTTCTTAGGGAGCTGACAGAATTGCCAATTACCTTCAATTTCTCAGCCTCTGAAGCAGATGGAGACATGAATTAAAAACTTTTGATAGCTTAAACATTTGGCTTTTATTGCAAATGATTGCAGTTTTCCGACACTTAATGAACATTCAAAAAAAAAACAATAAAACTGGCAAACTAGCTGAGAACTCCCCCTTCTTCCTCTTTAAATTTATCACTTATCGTCCGACCGTATTTCATCAGTCACCTGTCTTAAACGATGACATCATAGAAAACACGCACATCTCATTCAGCTCCAAAGAAGAAGCACACAAATGTCACACCCAGTTGCACCAGGTCTAAATGGGTTAAATTCAATCACACACATGTTTTTGTTTAGAAAGTCTGTTGATAAAGATTTCTGCGCTGATGCCTGGGAAATAAAAAAACACAAAATCAACCCAGAGCAATGTACCTTTGTCCAGAAAAGGTAATGGGTTCTGTCAGAAAGGTTTTGGGAAAATCTTTTCTGTAGTTTTTGCGTATTCCTGCTGACAAACAAACGGACAGGAGTGACAATGTAACCTCCTCGGTGGATGTAATAAACATGATATATTTACTCCACATATTCTCACCTAATGTATTATTCTTGTTTCCCGTCCAGGTTTGCCCACAGTCCCGCTGCTCTCCTCTTCCACCAGCCCCTCCCTCAGTCCCCTCATTCCACTGAATCGTGCCGCCACCAGCTTCAACCCTGCCACCACGCTACCAGGTGGGTGTTTTCTCTCACACACACACACACACACACACACACACACACACACACACACACACACACACACACACACACACACACACACACACACACACACACACACACACACACACACACACACACACACACACACACACACACACACACACACACACACACACACACACACACACACACACACACACACACACGCCGTCAGTCTGCTGAGTCAGTGAATCTGTGACATTTGAAAAAAGCTCAAGGGTATCAGCGGTGTTACAGCTCTCTTTCTGTAGATTTATACAGGTGGTCACACCCTTCCAGATAAAAAGGGAAAGGTCTGCCTCAACTTCTTTATCCATTTGTCAAGTTTAAGTTTGTACACCCGGCGTGTTTCCTTAAGGACGAGCTGCCATTATTGGTAAACAGTGTTTAGCTTAAATTTTCTAGCAGAAGTAGCAGAAGCTCACAAAACCAGTGTGTTCATATCCACCACAACCAACCTCGCTCATACTGTCGTCGTTCAGTCTTTCTCCCTTTGTAGCTATGACCTCTATCAGACCTCCACGCTAACATACAGGGCTTTCATTCCAGGGTGTATCCTTCTCTGTTAAGACTAAGTAAACTAACCAAACTTCTGAAATGTATATAGAGGCACTTGCAGTTCAAGATGAATGACTAATACCCAGCTTACCCCCCATTACATAATGTTTTTGTGTCTGTGTAGGTCTGATGGCCCTCCCAGGTGGCTTACCTCCTCTCCCTAACCTCCCCAACCTCAACCTGCCACTCCCAGACCTCAGTGCCTTGTCACTAGCAGGCACCAGCACTTTACCGCCACTGGGAACAGGTAAATAAAAGTCTTCTTTTGGATGCAGTTGTAGATTTTTACTCTTAATAAACACTGCGTAGAAATGGCTCCCAGAACGGCAGCTGGTCACTAGCAGACGTTGCTTTGTTTTAAGGGATCACAAGAATATACTATGGTACTATGGGGAACTCTATTGTTAGAGTTCAGACGGCAATTTACATTTATAGTCTGAAGTCAGTATTTCATCTACATTCAAATTATAATGTATGTAAGTATTTGCTTGGTGTGTTTGCTGTACATATCATGAGCCATGCTTGTATACCAAGCCGTGCCGTACCATAGTCTACTGCAGTGGTCGCCAACCCGTCGATCGCGATCTACCGGTCGATCTCCCAGTCTTCACTGTCGATCCCCCAACTCTCTGGACTCACTGGCTGTAGTCGCGCCGCAGATCAGCTGTGTGTCGGTTGTCTGTTTTTCACACGCGCTGTGTGTCCGCTAACTGGCGTCTGAGCTGCTGGTTTATCTCCTGCATTTCCTTCAAGAAAAAGTTGGTTTATGTACGAAACTAAATGTCAGTACTCTACGGTATGAAGATGCGCATCTTTCGGTCTGTCGATAACAATCAAAGCCCCGTTTGAACAAATGAGTGGATTCCCGAAAGTGAAACGCTGGAGTGCTTTTACTTTGAAACGGGTTCGGGAAGTGATGTTAATACATTCGTGTCATAAACAGATAAACATTATGGTTCACAGCAGAATAAACAGAGAAAATGATCTTACCTGAGTTTTAATGTTTTTCTGATGAATTTATGTCACAAACAAATGGTTGCAACATTTCTGTATGCCTTTTCAAAATAAAAGCACTCCAGCGTTTCTGTTAATGGAATCCATTCCCTTGTTTAAAAATGTTTTTTTATGTGAAATATTTGCAAGAGCGGAAGATGCACGGCTTCATACTGTGTAGTACTGGTTTTTATTTTAGTACAAGGGACTTCTTTCATACAGGGCAATAATCATATTTGTGGCCATATTCAAATCAAAGCCTATATGTAACAACATTGTGCTGCAGTAGCAGCTCCTCTGCAGAACATGTGGTGGAACTGAGAAGCTACATATTTTGCATTGTAAATATGAATTGATATTAATTTGAATATTGTGCATTGAATAGAAAAAGTTGCACAACTGCCTCTCTTTGTGTATATTTATTTCTTGTACATTCAGCCTTTAACATAAATTGCAAAAAATTATAAATATGACCCTCCTAAGTGGGTTTTTTGGAAGATATCAGGGTGGTAGATCTCGGCTTACAAATTAAAAAGTGATCTTGGGCTCGAAAAGGTTGGTGACCACTGGTCTACTGTATAGGCTAAACTAAGACTATATATTCATACTCATTTAAAGTAGATAGTAGAGATGGGCAATATAGATATAAATTATCATATCAATTGATATCAATAATTAATACCAAAAATGTCACATTACTATTAGAATAAAATATCTGAGGTAGATCAGTTTTGTGCTATTGATAAAAAAAGTATTGCAATAACAATTGATTTTATTACCCAGCTGTAGTGTATATGGTCTGTTTAAATCTGAATCCTGACATCAAAAGGAGTCAAAACTTCATCATGTGACTATAACTTTAATCCTTCCATTCTGTTTCGACAGTCCCTCATCTGGCCTCTCTCCCACCCCTCAACTTGCCGGGTCTGGTCCCGTTCCCCCCTCTTTCCACCATGCTGCCCTCCCAGGTGCCTCCTCTCCTGCCTCAGGGACTGGCCCCTCTCTTACCCACCACCACCGCCGCTGTCACAGTCACAGCGGCACCTGCTGTCGCCCCCGCCGCCGGCTTCACGGCGTCCACGGAAGCCCTCCCAACGAACGCCACGGAATCCCCAGCTCCCACGGAAATAACACAAACGTCGTCATAACCTGGGAAAGAAGATCGCACCTGCCATTAAAACCAAAACACACATCCGGTTTCTCTTTTTCTCCTCCCCCGTCTGTCTTTATCTGTGTTTTTTCTATTTATTTGGCCCAGAGGGACAGGCAGAACGGCTGCACTAGATCAGACACAGGCCAGCATGCTCCAGCTGTGGGTGAGGAAGCTTGTGTGGAGTGAGGAAGGATGAATGGATATGAAGATTGGGGGACAGATCTAGACTCTTACAAACATTTTATTATTACCTGATTGTCACGGAGCTTTCCTAAGCTACTGTATGAGGAGGAAGAGGTCTACTCTTAGGTTTGTAGTTTGCTTCGCACTTCTGCCGTTACATCAAGAGGAAATATCCATCTTAAGATTTTCCCCTTTTCTGATCTGGCAATCCTCCGTTTCATAGTTATATATGTATGTTTTCTATATAAACAGTTTATCTCAATGGGGCTGGTGATAATTTGAATTCAGAGAATCACTTCCCTACATCATGTTACAAATGGAAGTTCAACCAACCAATCAGGAGTAAACCATTAAACATATTAGACGTGGACACAGGAAATAATGAAGTACTGCTGTATTAAAACAATAGGTAAATATGAACATGTTTTATATTACTTGTCTTATCGTCCAGCCCTAACATGTAGCCTTTTATTATTAGCTAATAGACACCCCCATTGACCAATAGATGAATTTGATTGACATGTATTAATTGTTTAGTTAAGTGTTTCCACCCAATGAATGAATCTGCATTATTTTTGCACCACCTTTGTGTTTTGAAATTATTAGTATGTCCCTTTTTTTTTTTTGTATGTGTCCATGTTTGAACCCTGAACTCTCAGTGCACGTTGAGTCGACCACACGGTGACGGTTACAGTCTGAAGTACATACCAGAAGAGACGCACGCTTACAGTCACAAGAGCTACTGAGTAGAGCTTGTGGTTGTTATTAGGCTAAACGGGGATGTAGAAATATTAAATTAGACACTAGCGTCTCCTGGCATGGTCAGAGCTATTTGGTGAGCAGTGATGCAGTATAGGCACAAGGTGGTGCTGTAACAGGTTTCTGAAAACATCTGCAGGATGCACAGTGCAAGCAATAAAGCCAAATAAATTTTACATGATGCCTCTCGTTTCCTTTCATAAAGTCAAACCTGTCTTTCTGTTCTTTTAAATTCTGTGACAGTATCGTTATCAAGGAGAAACATTTCTAATGGAGGAGAATGACATCACAGTACAGCTCATCTGTGGAAAACCAGATGGGTCATGTCCACAAGTGTCCATCACTACCACAGGCTGGTGTGCTTCACACTGATCCCCTGGAAATTAAAGGTGATTTATTGATAATTAAGGAAAAATGGACAGACGGAATAAGCAGGTGCTGCAGAAACATTTGGGAGAAACAAATAGTGAAGTAGAATTTCCCTCAGTGGAGCTTAAACCTCCGACAAGGCCCAGGGATAATGGAAAACTGTCAGAGTTGGAGGTGCCAAGAGAAACTCAATGTAATGCCTACGTCTATTAATTTGTAAGACCAACATTTTATACCAGTTTTAGAAAAGCAAACAATTGGCAAACTTGGCTTTAGGGCCTTGAGATATTCTTTTTTGAGACGCATGTAACCCACTGTTGCCAACAATAATCCAATAATGATAATTACAATAATTTCAATATTTCCCTTAAGTGTGCCTTACCTTTTTCATCCAGATCCACGAGTCACTCTCCAGAGGAATTGTGAAAATGTTATTCCCTATCGCAATGTTAAAGAAATAAAAGAAAACACATCCTTCCACCAAGTTATGTGGTAATGAGCTCAGTTGGTTTTGTGTAATCTTGCTCACAAACAACAGACAAAGGGACAGGGGCGAAAACAAACCAGAGCTCTTGGTGGAGGTAAAAAAAAAAGGTATGCAGCACAGATGTAGAAAAAATGTAAAATGAGAGTGAAAAATACAGGAGGGAACAAAGCACCTGAAAATGAGAGAAAATGGACTGGTCATCTGCTTTAAGCCTCATGTAAATAGTCACATCAGTATAATTATTCAGCAAATCCCGCTGCGTTATATTGCGAAACATTGTGACAGATGGCGCCATGTGTAAAGAATGTGAACGTGCCAGGATCTTCACACAGGCACCGTCGCCTCCATCTTTTGTGTCAAACACTTGCTGCCGAGGTTGCGCAACCGCCGACAGGAAATATGGGTCACACTGCGGGAATTAAGTCTTGTAAAGCGATCTTTATTGCATGTGGATGATGGTGGCCCTGCGTTGCACCCCCTCACCACTAATGTGATCTGACATGTAGATTACTAATGGCTGTACTTGCATCTGTCAACACACAGCTCTCATTAATCATGGGGGTGTGGGGGGATATACACTTCACTGCCAGCACCACTTCCACTGTTTTGTCAGGAAAGGAGGGGAAAAAAAGAAGAAGACAAAAGGGGATTGGTTTGTTTTCTGCCTTCCTGCACTCAAGTGGATGGAATGAGACTTAATCAAAGTGGACACAGACTTCACTTCCATCACCGGCTTTCTTCTGGGAGCAGCAAGCCGTGACACCAGGTACTTCCTGCAGTTTAATTCACCTGTCGCTAACTGAAACTTCAACTGTGTTTGGGTTTTTCGGCTGACAAGGAAAATCAGCAGAGACTTATTGTTAAAGCAGGCCAGAGCGGAGAGAGGGAAGAGAGACACACCACTCGCTGTGAAGTGCTCCCACTTGTCCTTCATCTGATTCCTCGCCTGTGGACATCCCCCTTCATTGCCACCGGCGCGCTGTGGGCCAGTGTCCAGGGGTTGTCTGTGTTTTGAGAGGAGCGTAAAACGTCACGACGACATACAGGTTAAGTGTTTTATTTAGAGGACGACAACATTTGGATATATCCACTTGATTTGTAGCCGCAGTAAAACATGCTGCAACACGGGGCGGGGGCCCACCTCCGCTGGCTTTGACCAACTCTCACTACACAGCAGAATGGGACTGAGCTCCATACAGTGTCTGTTGGACCTTTACATGAAAGTAAACAAAAAAGGAACCCACGTGGACATTTGATGTTGTTGGCAGAAGAACGTGTCGCGTCCCCCTCGATCAGCGCAGCCGGTGTCCATTTCAGAAAAGAAGATGCTTCGGAGAGTGTTCCTCTTAACACAGTTCAAGTATGCACATATGCGAGAAACCATTCACACGTTACCAACTAAAAGCAACATTTATAGCAGCAAACTGAGAACAGCTTTCAAACAGAAACACAAATAAACGGAGCAAAGTGAGACACTGGGAAGCAGGGATATGCCTCAGGACTATATATTTCTGCGAGTGCGTCTCCTACACATGAAATGTTCACTGAAATTCTGTGTCCCCGAGTCTTTGTGCCGTAGAGACGGCTGATCCGGTCGCTCAGACCAGTCCAGCTCCTCTCAGGCAGGTTCATGACGCATCTGTGGCGACATAGTGCTGTAATACTCCGCCCTTTTGAAACGTTTCTACCCTTACCTGAACAGCAACAATGGATTAAGACACATTCACACGTCCACTTTGAGTGGACCTGAACTGAACTGCTTCGCAAAAACAACAAAAGAAAAATGTGAATGGAGAATTTAGTCCAGGGCGAGCCCACGCTGCGGTACTTCATGCCAAGTCTGTGAGATCAGACGAGCACGGTCTGGATCACAAGTGCAAATCGAGCCCAGAAATTTAATCTGGAACTTTTTTTTTTTCCATTTTGTTCTTGTCAAGTCCCATCCAGGTCACAACCTACACTTCTAAATCAAGCCCTGTTGTGTGCGTAGGGGCAACGAGGGGAAGTTCAACCACCATTTTATGCTTCGTTCGAATGGACTGCCGAGTTAAACAGGTCGTCCACACACACTCGTACCTCCTCTGCACCACACACACCTCTCTTCTGTCGCCTGCTGCTAGGTTTATTGGATGTTTGTGTATGTGTGTGTAGAGGTGGGAACGGACAGGACATCTAGCAGCTCCTACAGCTGTTGAAATGTCTCCTAAGAGGGGTTAATTATTAAAGTCCATAAACTAATCCAATAACTTCATCATTTCCTTTTTCTGCTCCGAACAATCTGGAGCTATTCCACTCATTTCTGTTCTACCACTGCGCCTCTCTTTCCATTTCCCTTCAACTTCTCAGTCTTTCTTCTTTGACCTGTCTCGCACGGTCGAGTTCAAGGACACAACACTGTACAACACGTGCGAAGGTGGTGTATCCCCTCTGCTCCTCCTCTCTTCTATCCATCTCTTCATTTGATTCTGTTCAGTTGCCAACTTATCCATTTTTAGGGGCAGCTCAGGTAAAAAAAAAAAATAAAAAGATCCTTCAGCTTCAACAATCCTGCCTCGGGATTGGCTAGAGGGTCCTGTCAGTCACGTGAGAGAGCCAATCAGTAGGTGGGCAGAGAGGAGACGGAGGGCTGCAGGGTGCCGGAGGAGTTTGAGCGCCTCATGTGAGGGAGGAGGTAGGTGTCCGAGCACAGTTGGTGAACGTCGAACCTGTCCTCCTTACGGTAGGCCAGACAGCGCCTGATGAACGCCTGCAGAGCACAGGAGGGTTTCAGAGAGTGAGATGCAGTCTGTGTGTATGTGTGTATGTGTGTGTGTGTGTGTGTGTGTGTGTGTGTGTGTGTGTGTGTGTGTGTGTGTGTGTGTGTGTGTGTGTGTGTGTGTGTGTGTGTGTGTGCGTGCGTGCAAGTACTCTTCATGTTTATCAAAAGCTACAATACAGCAGAGAGTCTATGTTTGGTTTTGTCTGTTTGGTGATGAAGACTACACCGTAAACTGATCTTTTTACTGTTACACATTAGAGTTGATTCAGATGGTTGAGCACGTGTCAGCATGTGATTGAATTTTCTGACGACCTTCATACTTAATTTATACTATGTACATGCATATTAATAACATAACTAATTACAACACACCATGTCTCAGCTCATTTATGATTATGTCTTCTAATATTGGACAAAATGATGATTAACTATCAGACATTCTGCTCTTCTGTTTACACTGAAACGTCCATCACCTCAATGTCTCAGGTTTATTTTGCCGAATTAGCCAAATGTTTGAAATGGCACAATAGTACTGATTAATGACAGCAGTTTGGATCAATGTGAAGAAGAACATTGGTTTTTCATGGTGTTTAATCAAAGCAACACAAAGCAAAGACTTCATCTTTAAATCATTCAGATGTTAAAGGAACTTGTAGCAGGAAGGATGGTGCCTCTGTCATTCCCACCCCACAGTCTGAACCCCTGCCCTTGGTACATCTCATGGGCTTTAGCCTACATTTAGTTGATGTGGAATCACATCAACCAAATGCTGACTTATAATGAATAAAGTAACACTGTAAGGTGAGTAGAAGATGCTATTTGCAGAAGATGGTGATTAAGCAGGTACAGAGGTAGAGTTAACAAGAGATGTCAAGCCTAAAGTAAAACGGACACAATGGCCCTCTCCTTTAAGTGACTACACATGTATAGAGTGTGTGTGTGTGTGTGTGTGTATGAGTGTGTGTGTGTACGTGTGTGTTACCTTGGCCTCTGTGCTGGCCTGTGGTTTTGCAGGAAACTGGACCTCTGTGGCTTTGAGGATGGTGTTTTCCTGGAGAATGTCTTGTTGAGACTGGTTGTGACCAAACGGCTGCAGAGAACAAGACGCTCACATGACCACAATACAAAGTCTTTTCCAATGCTTCATCTATCACCTATTGTTTCATGAACACTGAATTGAAGATTAAAGTCCATGAAGCACACAGCTCATGTCTACAGATCTTAATCTTCTACATTTAAAAGCAATGTCTCAAAGATGAATGGAAATGGAAATTAATAACATATTGTTAAAACCCACATGCATCTGTGTTATTATTGTATCATAATTCACAAATTATTTAATTCATGTGCTCTTTCATAAGTGTAATGTGTCGTTTGTTGTATTGCTGTACCTTGCGTCCATAGAGGCACTGGAAGAAGATCACTCCCACGGACCAAACGTCCACCTTGTTGGAAATCTTAGGCGGCTCCTTCCCCACCACAAAACACTCGGGCGGGAGGTACCTGGAAATGCAAGCACAGAATCATAACCATGTCACAAAAGAGTTCATGCATATTTTGTATTTATTTATTTCATTGAACGTAAATGAGGGAAAGGAAATGTAATAGGTAACTATTCACTGCCAATAATACTGTCAGTAGTATAAGGGTAATGTGTGCTGAACCCTTCAGGCGTCCGACCAACATCCTACAGTATTACAAATTAAACTTTGCGGGTATGGGCAGGTTTTTTTAAATGCAGGTAAACCTGTTTAAAAGGCGATTGATGTCTATCCATTTGCCAGTAGAGAAAATAGCCCCCGTTTTTTACTCTGGTGAGTCATATTCAACGTCACAAACCTGGCAGAAACAGTCTCTCACTCTTTCAACTCGCTGTCTTGCCAGTGTTGCATTTTGTTTCCAAGATGTAAACAACCGTAAGTACACAATGCGCCAAAGTAGGTTGGGGGATCGGTGTCTGCTTTCAGGGTTTGTGTCTTACCAGTAGGTACCAGCGCCCTGTGATGTGAGGTCCATCCCATCCACACCGTAGTTATCGTCGTCCATGATCTTCGACAGGCCAAAGTCTGTGATTTTGATTTCTCCACACGCAGTTCCGTCCACCAATAGGATGTTACCTGTGTACCACACAGACAGCGAGACTCAGTTCAGGGTTTGACCACAGTTTAAGAAGTAAAGCTCTCAGAGCAACTGAAAAGATCTAAATGACTGATTTTATAAAAGTTTGCACCCTCTTCTAAGAAGATGCAAACACTGCAAGCAACAAACTCGGTATTCAATTTTAAATTACCAAGATTAAACCATTTGACTAACACTTAAATGTATAATTCATCTTGACGTAGATACTGGTTTTTAATACTGGAAATGTGACCCACCAGGTTTGAGGTCGTAGTGGATGATGGGAGGTTTGATCTCATTGAGGTATCGCAGGGCGCTGACAATCTGCATGACGATGGAGCGAGCCTCCTTCTCTGACATCAGCTTGTTTTGTTTAAGGTAGAAGTCCAGGTCGTTTCCTTCACAGAACTCCAGCACTGTACAGAACCTGAGAGAACAGAGGGCGGTGACGGACACACACGGTCACATACAGGAGAGAAAGATCTAAATGATCAACTCAATGAGAACAAATAAAAGTCAACAATTAAAAAAAGTACTCAGTGACATCTGTGTGTGTATATAACGATGGCTACCAGTTTCTTTAACTCTTTTGGGTTTGGGTGACTAGACTTCACAGCTAAAAGTTAACCAGTGTCAGGACATGCTGATGCTGAATCACACATATTTCTTACCCCTGTGTTATTTGCTCTAACTTGTAGCTCTGACGTCAAGCCCCGAGGCCGATTACAAACAACTTTTGCATTATTTGAACATTCACTGTGCAGGGTCATCTTGGTTTGACTCTTACTGATGTGCAACCTGCTGCTTAAAACCAAATCAAACAACATTTTTTTAACCCAGCAACCTGAGGATATGTCGACCCAGCAGGGCGGCAGCTGGCAGAGGTCAGAGGTGACTCACGTGTCAGTATCCAGAGAGAAGTAGTCGTACAATTTCACTATTCTGGGATGGTCCAGCTGCTTGTGTATCCGGTACTCCCTGCATGCATGCCTGGAAGGAAATAAATGTCAAAGTAGTCAGTAGTGTGTGACTGCGGTGACACTTTGTCTTCGTGCGTCAGAATTTAACTGTTCGAGACGAGACCTACTTGTGATAATTCTCCTTCTTCTCCTCTCTCCAGTTCTTGTTGAGTTGGTGGATTTTAACGGCTGCATAGCGCTGCTCAAACAGGTCAAAAGCCTGTGATTGATAAGAACACACACACACACACATCATACACCCACCTTTGTGTCTGAACATACTTTACACAGGGTGAAAGAACGACAATTACTTGTGCCGCACTACAGTTATTACCTTATAGACTTCACTGAAGCCGCCCCTGCCCAGCAAGTGCAGCAGCAGGTACCTCTCATTCAGAGTAGGATGGTCTTTAAACCTGTGTGACGAGGAACATTAATGTTTAATATCATGAGGGAACATGAGGAGGAAACGCTCATCACCTAAACTAGGAACTGATCTGGCAAATGCAATGTTGACTTTAAAACAACAGATCTGCAAAGAAAGACGATTGTATTGCTCCTCTGGATAAAAGCATAACTGAATCAAAAGTTTAAATGTAGTATCATCTAACCATGATTTACATTCATCCCTTGCTGTGTGTGGAATGGACTTACGCCGAGCTGTCCTCATTGTTGATCCTCTTCAGCTCTCTGATGTGAAGGTTCCTCACCCGCTCCAAACGCTCCAGCTCCGCCTGAATCTCAGCTTCCTCCTACAAACACCAAGATGAGATGCAGCATTTCACATTTCAGTTCGTGTAGTGTTAAAATGTTTGTAAAAAGAATCACATTTACTTATTCCTTATTTATGCAATCAAACAATTTGCTGACAAATGAAGACTCCGGTGGTTATTTAAAGCTGAACGTGGGAGTACTGCATCCAACTCAGCCGTGACCGTTTTGATGCCATTTGATGATTTCACCGGTTATATTAAACGATGGCTTCATCTATACTAATATGTCTTTATTTAAAATGCATTGAGTTTCCCAACCCCTGAAACAGAGACTTTGGAAAACGCTGCTAGTCCTGCTTTAGTTTGAAAACTCAGAGGTTTGTGTTTTAGTCTGGACGGGCAGAAACTGAGACGTTTGGAAAGAGTGATGCAGAGACCCGTATTAGCTTCCTAATTGGATCCCATCGGTCCCCACTTGAATAACATCGATAACAAATTAAGTGTTTCTAATCCTCACTCTCAATAAAAATTCCACATCCCTGTCACAAGTCCATGCAAAACCAAAAATCCTGGTCTTGCTTTTCACAATTTTTTTTTTCAGTCATTAGATTTCTCTATTTCATGATGACACTTAATGAAATGTCTTCTGGTAATACACCTTTCTTATTGATTTTTTGTTTGATATGATAATATACATATTTTTACTGACCTTCTTCAGATGTCCAAGTCGGAGCTTAAAGATCTCTTCCTGCTCGTGGTACTCAGCCAGGGTCAATCTGTCAAAACATAAACAAGTCAAAACCCATAAAGAGAACAACAACATGAGCAAACACACTGTTTTGGAAACATTCATTATGATCTACAGGAATTAATAAATTCAGTTCTATTTCACCTTGCAATTAGTTTCTAATCCTCCAGTTAGAAACAAAATGAGCACCTTTCGCTCAGTTCTCAGTAAATTGAAAAGATAAAAGATGTAAAAACAGCCCAAAACAATATAAACATCAGTTCTAGAATCCTCCAGTTTCACACTGCCATCATTTGTTTCAATAAACTTACAGCTGGGGCAGGGAGGGCTTGAGGAAGGGGTCCGAATCATTGCCATTGACCACCTTGGTTTTGCGCTGCTTGGGTTCAGAGGTGGAGGCCACCGAGAGGGAGGGGGACGGCGTGTTTGGAGGCTTCCTCTTGGCCAGCAGCTTCCTCTGTCGCTCTATGTCCTCTCTCTGCTGGTTTATACCCTCCTGTTGCCTGTAGAGAGTGGGACACAGAAGGAGAGGGCGCGGGTCACATGGGAGATACAGGAGAAGGAGATAAACATCTTAAAATAAGTTTTCTTCTGGTTGTAAAAAAAAAGAGAAGGTGCTTTTAAAATTCTCCTGTGTATTTAGGACCCTTCAAATCCAATTCTAATGCAGTGGCTCACTTGATCAGGTTCTGGAATGCATATCCATCAGTCCACTGCTCCGTGTAGGATGCTCCATGTCTGACGGTGGTGAAGTGACCGAGGCGGAGGCGATCCTGCATGCTCTTCTCACGACACGACTGCTTCTCCTGGGTGCTCTGTGCACGAGAACCAGGCAGGCAGACACACACGCACATAATGAGAAATGATGGGACAGTGAAGCTGAAGGTGTCTCTAAAGTAGCAACTAAAGAGAGTGTTTCTCATCTCTGCATTATATGTATATGACATTTACTATTGTGGCAGATACTTTTGTCCAAATCAGCGCACACACGAGGCACAATCCAAGCCACAATCCAAGCCACAACAGATGAAGACAGATCACCCATGAAGAAAAAAGGTTATTTTTTAATTACGAGGCTAAATATCCAGGCATTTTAAAGCCCCATAAAGCAACATATTACCAGAGTTTTACCGTCATTAGATGTGGACCAAAGCAAAGATAAAACACCAGAGAATATTGGACTAATTATGGGAAAGGTGTGACTGTGTTGGCACCATTTCTAGTGTGAGTTTAATGCTGCATTCACACCAAATGCCAAGCTAATTTTTGTGTCGCGTTACTCATGCAAGTTTGGCCGCAGGATAATTTATAAATATTTGCTCATTCTCCTCCGATGTGGAGGACTACTCTCTGAAGTGACTAGAACTGCTACGTAGCACTTGTTGTGGAAATGCTGGAGAAGCCAGTGTTGTAGTGTGGGTCCACAAGACCATCCGGAGACTCAGGGAATCAGGGAATTTCACCGTCTTCTCCAGGAGCTGCGTCCTGATGACTGCCTGAGGCTGACCAGTGGCCGGTTTGATGATCTGTTAGCTCGTATTGGTGCCAGGACCTGTCTCTGGCAAGTTTCATTCTCAATGCTGATTGGCTTTCACGACATTGCATCATGCTAATTTTTTGCTCTAGTTACAATATTTCCACTCGAGCAGGAAAGGCAAATGATGTGAATTTTGCGTCTTCCATTGAGTCGCGTCATTCCTGCCAGGCGTAGTGAACGGCATCTATTTGCATCTATTTTGGTCTTTGCATTGACTTTGTATGTAAATGCTTGCATAAAGAGTTTGCTCTGCGTTTGGAGTGAATGCATCATAAGTCTGCACTTTATTAATACCTTTGGAAGTAAATCTTCAAATCTTCTACATGTTGTGAACACATTACATGTAAAAGACATTTTTTATCAATTTGGTGTCTCTGTTACATTCATACACGCTGTGTAGCTGTTAGTATATTTGTCTCCCTCTTGGTATCTTTAAATTTCAGATGCTGTGGTGTGATGACGAACATACGGTGGATATCCAAACGTGAGTATGCGAAAACAGACCTTTTCTATAAGCAATTTCTTGCTCATGGTGATGCACTTGTTGAGCCTCTCCTTGTATTTCTCCAGGAGTTTTTGCTGTTCATCAATCTGTCTCCGCAGGTCACAGTTCGCCTGTTAAAGACAGACAATGGGGAGAGTAAGAAATATAGTACGACCGAATAATGAGGTGACATCCTCCAATCCAAGCATCCTATATCTCATCAAGACATGGGATATAGACAGTGAACTCACCCTGAGCAGGTCATCTATTCGCCCCTCTTTCTTTTCCAGGTCCAGACTCTTGTTGCTCTCCAGAGCAGCAAGTTTAATCCCTGTTAACTCCGTCTAAGATGACCACACATACATGTACCAGTCAGATTGTGTATTACGGGAATACTGTAAAATGTGGAAATTGTGAATACAAGTGTGTTTTCTGTGTGCTTAACATTACCTGGACAAACTTGCTGGAGGACGCTTTAAGATTGTGTTCCCCAAAACACAGACTTGTAGGAGAGGAGCTATTCTGCCGGATCTACAGATACAGAGGTTTTGTTAAACCTTGTAGTTACACATACAACAGAGACTTACATCCACGTCACATGCAAGTAATTCATCAGAAAGGTAAGGTAATTGTGTGACTTTCAAAAACTCACGATTGAGCCTGGAGCAGAGTGCGAGTTCTGTGGAGAGCGACGAGCTGATGGGAGGCCTCTGACTGGACTGGAACCATTTCCTCCCTGGAACTTTGCAGAAAAAAAAGATTGCATTGACTAAAGAATCACGTGCCAGCTGATAAAAATAGTGACATCTTTGCATAACACTCGTTGCTGTCATAATCACATCAAAGTAGTCGCTGATCTTGGGCCCACGTGTTGAGGTCTTCCCTGCAAAGAAATATGAACACATTTTAATGCAAGTAGCAGTAATAAATAATACATTACACTGATCTTGTAGTGGTGTCAGTCATACCTTGACTACTCTCTGAGTAGGTGTCAGCTTTCCTTTTCCTCCCTCTGGACGATTCAGAGTGCTTCTTCTCTGGGGTCTGTAAATCAATAGGAAATAGAGGAGGAAACAAATGAGATATAAATCCCAGATGTTTTACCAAACTAAGCAGGATTCAGTGGTGGTGTATGGCAGGAGAGAGCAGCAGGAAGGAGAAGTACATACTGAGTAGGCGGGGGAGCTCCCTCTTTTCAAATCAGAGTTCTAGAAAGAGGAGAGAAGAGAGGAAGAGGTGGAGGTAGTTGGAAAGACAGAAAGGCGAGTGGGCCGTGCACCAAAAAAAACTGTAGTAAATCTGCTTTTAACTGTGTAATGTAATGTGTAACATTTAATTGCGCTAAAAAGGGTCACTGCGTCTGTGTGTGTGTTACCTCTGACTCCTTGTCGCTAGACGAGCCCAGGCTGCCATAGCTGTGGTTAGAGGACTCGTTGGCCAGGCCCTACACACAGAGACGATTAAATAAGTGAGCATATACAGTATAGTTTAGTCGGCGCAGGTACAGTATGTGATATATTTGAAGTTCTGTGACCTCATGAAATGTAAACAACTTTGACACAAAGCCTAGAGGCAGGCCTCTAGTGTGCCACGTCTGAGAGGAATTGAGATCTTCAGTTATTAGGCGTGTCACTTGGAAGTTTTCCATCAAACAAATATTTCCAGGAAGATGGTGTCCTTTTAATGAAAACAGGAACTTTAACCTGCTTTTCCACCACAGGAACTAAGGTTAGTTTGTCATTTCCAGGGACCAAAAACTCCCCTGACTTTCTGATCTTCTCGGAGCTATCATCAAAGAGTTAGTCACTCATGATCATAAGCTTCGAGACTAATTCACCTTTTGTACAACATTTTTAGCTTGTTGTTAGCATTATCATTGACTACTTTTACATGGACACCAATATTCTGATATTAACCTGATTAAGACAATAGACTGAATTATCATATAGACCACATTTTCTGATTATCTTAACTCGAATAAGGTCATACTTGGAATAAGCAATAATGGAATTAAGACATGTGGAATATTCTGACCTAAGTTTCATTATATTGACATGTAATTGCATTAAAACATCCTGTTGGAATTTTCCTCAGCATTTTGCGACACTGACATACAGCAGTTACCAACTGCTTGTCGACGCACACCGTGGTTGTAATCAAGATAAAAATGAAAAGGGAGTTGTAGCGAGATACGGTACCATCGTACAATTAACTATTTCAGTTTGGGGTTTTGAAACTGGAGGAATAACGTCCGACGTAATGCCGTTGTGGACACAATGACATGAATCATGATCAGACTATGCTCCGTAACATGTAAACAGGAATATGAAAGGAATATTCTATTAGCAACTCATGTAAACACCATTATTAAAGTAGTGTCCCATCCAGAATGAGGTCAATAGTCGGGAATATAGTTGTTCATATAAAGTTAGTCATAGTCTTTAGTCTGCGGTTGAACTGTGTATGTGTGTGTGTGTGTGTGACGCATCTGAAAAAACGAGGCGGGAGCATTTCTGAGCATCTGTTACCTTAGCACCTCCACTGGTGCTCCCAGTGCTGCCTCCTGTGTTGCCACTGACAGCTCCTGTAAACCTGGCCTCCAACAGCTCCTGTCTCCTGGGGTCCAGGCTGTGCAGCTCCTCCATGGGGCCTGGTATGAGGTAGGGGTGGTGGGGTGGCAACAGAGTAAGGTTACAACGCTTACATTATCACCATTACTAACAAACAGTAGTGCGTAGCAGTGTGAGGAATCTAAAAAACTAATATTCATGTGAAAAATGTACTGAGCGCTACGAGGAGAGGAGGACAGTATCTGGGGGAGGATTAGAGAAAATTGGAGTGATCACTGGGATAAAAATAGAATATGGATTTAACTGTAGGTGCAGAAGGTAGCTCTTGAAAAGGTGCACTTCCATCCTATGATGGTAGATACTTAAGATGACACTGCATTTCTAACTTGAGCAGTAAGGTCATTCGGCCACTGGGGAGCCGGGATGGAGAAGAGTCGAGGCCGGCGAGTCCAACACATACAATCTTCAACCAGCGCTTCTATTTCTCTCAGAGACTGCAACAACGGCTTCTGTGCACAACGCTCTCACATTAATGGATCTCAAAACCTCTGGAACTATGCATCATCTGAGACCCTGGAAGATTTATCCATGACATGCTGCAATGTAAATGGACATTTGGGGCCCTACAGCGGCAGCGTCGTGTCTAAAAGATGCTACAAATGAGCAACAGTGTCCATCATGCTGCTGAAACAGGAAACTGCCTTTAGTTTTCAAAGCCTGGTTTTACATTTTAATTTCCTCAGTATACACTTAGAGTTGCAGATGTCTGCGTGTTAAACCTTTACAGCTGTAAATCAGGAGCACAACATAAAACCACTCCAATACAAGAAGATAGGCTGACATATATGCTGCCTGACTGGGCCCTGTTCCATGACGACCAGTTTCCAGGGAAAGACACACACACAGATACACACAGACACACACAGACACACACACAGATCCCGTGCTCCCAGCTGGGTGCTGCTGCTGTAAGTGTTTGTTTCCTTATTGGACATTTACTGGCTGTCATCATTACACCGCGTCTGGCACAGGGGCAAGCCCTAAAAGGCAGTATGGACATTATGAAACCCTTGTGCACAGAAACTGAGAGCTCACTACAAGGCCCGTGTGAGGTTACCTAAGGACAAGGCAGAGTGATTTGGCTCCTTTACATCTATAATGCTAGAGCTTCGTATCCCAGCGGTTCTCTGTGTCTAAGTGCATTAACACTTGAGACTCCGAAGTTGGCATTGAAGTCAACAAACCAAACAACATCCTGGAGCAGTGATTTGAACTGTTTTTGACGACTTGTTAACACCACAGCTGTCGACATACATGTGTGAATACACGTGTTATGACCTATAACCAATCCACTTGGATTACATTGTTACAATCACGTCCACAGTAAGTCAAATCGTCGAGGACACTGTAAAAGCAGACGCTTCCAAACTGAGCACAAAGTATGAAACGGGGCCTGTTCACAAGTTCACAGCAGCGGGGACATGCATTGCTGTGCATTCATGGATCCGCTGCTACGCTGTTTCCCTCACTCTAACTAGAGGCTGCTGTTGAGAGCTGGATGTTACAAACTGCCATTAAAAACACAGTATTCGCACCGCGTCGTTACAACTAAGCAGGAGTCCTGTGGGCTGACACTGAACAAGAAGCTAGCGCTGCCTTTGTGCAGACACGATAGCCCGCTGCTACTCAGACTGGCCATCAACTCCACTGACAGCTGACGTTTGGCTTCCAATTCACGGCATCAGTGAACTTGACATCCATTTCTACTCCACTACACGTTAGCTCGACACGGCCCCCGACCCCCCCACTTCTCCCGCAGGGAACACACTTTCAGGGGAGCAGGGTCGGCGGTGCCCTCGGCGGGCTGGTATGTACCTTCCTTGCTCTTTGCGGTCGCCGTTATATGTTGTTGAGAAATCGTTGGGGACGAGGAGAGCTGCGACCAAGATGGCGTCGCCTCCAAACTTCCACCACCACTTCCACTGTTACTTTGGACACTCATGAAGCCACTTTACCGCCGAGAGGAGCCAGCGTTCACTCTGCCGTTTCACGGAAATCCCAAACTTGCGTCCATCGACACCTGCTGTCGCCGAACAGGCCCGGAAACGAGAGCTGGTCGATTCGCTAGACGTCTCGTTCGCTGCGACCCGAGCGGGTCCTGCGGGGGAGCGGCTTCTTCTTCTTCACGGGCTCGCTGAGACGGATCCGGTGTAACCTTTGCATGATGACCGCACCGCACCGCACCGCACGCACCGAAACGCAACGCACCGCGCGTCTCTCAGCATCCAGTGCGCGAGCGGAGGTTTGATTCCAGTAGGCGAGGCTATCGCGAGGCTGGCGCGCACCTAGCAGCGCGAGGGGGGATGGCATGACACCGACACACGCTGATCCTGGATCATTTTATCTTCCTCCACAGCAGCCCGAGGTTCAGTGTGGAGCACAGCCCTCCTCCTCCTCAGATCAGCCTGCTGTGCTGAGGAAAACAACCAAAAATGGCCGAAAGTTGCTGACTGCTTGACGAGCAGGAAGACACACACACACAGCGCACACACACACACACACACACACACACACACACACACACACACACACACACACACACACACACACACACACACACACTACACACATTCAGACATACACAGAATTGTATATATTTATATAAAATATGTTGTTTACATGTAATTACACATGTATACAATACAACTAAAAAATAAATTATCACAGATTATAATATACAATAATATATTATATAATATAACACACTAATCAAATAAAAATGTGTACATTGTCAAAACAATATAAGAAAACAACAAGATATGTGTAAATATACATAAATTCACATACACACAGGGATTCAATTGTATACATTAATTAATAATTAATATATATATATATATATATATATATATATATGCGTATACAATATACAGACATATATACAGACAAGCCTCATATACACTGAGTGTACACAAAGAGAGGGAGAGTGTGTGTGTGTGTGTGTGAGAGAGAGAGATATAAAGAAAGTGAGAGTGAGAGAGAGTGTGTGTGTGACAGAAAGAGAGAGAGAGAGACAGAGAGAGACAGAGTGAGAGAAAGAGAGAGAGTGTGTGAGAGAGACGGACAGACAGAGAGAGTGAGATTGAGAGAGAGAGAGAGAGAGAGAGAGAGATGTGTGTGTGTGTGTGTGTTAGGTACGGTCCTGGTATGCTGTTTTTCAGTCTTGAAATACAAGTTGCAGGAAGGGGAGTGCAGGTGGGAGGATAGTGATGTGGTCTGGGCTATAGGGTCTTTTGTTCCAAATTTGGTGCAGTGCATCAAAATGCCGTCTTGTAGGGCAACACGCACACACACTACACACACACACACACACACACACACACACACACACACCTATATATATCGAGAGCTGAATGTTTGGCCTCTATTCTTAGATCCTTTCTAATTTACTTTAAATGTAATCAAATGTAATAAAACTTTCCCAATGATTTCCCTCTAATATTTGAAAAGTTATTTCTTCTATAAATTAATTTCCTTTTATAAAAAGAAAATGACAGCAGTTGTGTAAAAGTGTCTTTTGTCTGTCAAAGCCCTGTTCCACTTGCAGCCAGCTTGCATCAGGAAATAGACTGAGGCACGGACGGTCACACTGCACCTCATATGCACCTGCCCATGGTAACCTGATTTTTTTTGGTCACACCGTTTCCATGGTAACAGTGAAATAATCTTGACAGGCAATGAGGATGGTTGTATAAGCATCACACTACTACTGCTCCTGTCATATCGGGTATGAATTGGTGTGTTGTGAGCAAACATGTGACTGGTGACTGATATTCATGCAGCAGTCAGGACATTCCCAGAGTATCAAATGTCTCTGGGAAAACTGGGACTGTTGGCTGGCATCTTGAAAACTACCCTCACTCGTGAGTAAGATACACAACTGTGGCCTACAACAGTGTGGGCCCCTTGAATTGTATCAATAACGGTTTGAAAATAAAGTCAGAGTAAAGAGGTCCAGATATGATGTTTCACCACAATGTGATCACAGGTTTATTGGAAGAATAAATAATAAATTACCCTTCAGGTAAGTCACTCTTAGATTGAAAACTTCAGATTCAATACAAAAACAGACCGTGTTTATCCATGATAGTTGGTTCAGTTATATTTTGCAGATGTAATCTTTGACAGGCCTTTAGAATAATATTATATACATGTGCCATATGCAAAATGCCATACATGCTATATGAAGTTTAAGAATAGCCACCCCCTGCCCATCAGTTATAATTAGTATAAAGAAATGAAGTATTTGGAGGTACAGGTTGAGTGTAGCATTATAATAAACTATGTTTTTTACTATTCACACCCCCTGTCTTCAGAGCAGACAGTTTAATCTGTAACTAATCACATTTATTACAACTTCATTCCACTCAGCTGTCCATGAGTGAGCCATGTCAGCACATACTGCCCTGGAATCCAGAAGCGCCATGCAGAGCTAAATGGAATGCAGCCATCACTCGTGTTATTAATAAAACCTCTGTGATTCCTGCATAACATGTCAGATGGCTGTTGTGAGAATGACTAATGCTCCACTTAACTTGTTTTTTCTTTGTTTGCTTTTGGCTGCTGCCTTTTTTCTGAATATTTGTTATTGGAGAGGAAACAACTTCACCCTGCAAACAACATGTGATAATATAACAAACATTGACATTCAGTTTGACTCAACTCACACTGCTCACATTAATCTAATGGCAAAGCATCCACTGTCCAACAACACATCAATCCAATCATCAAAACGTATAATGAATTATTGTATTTTATTAGATAATACACTGTATATACAAAACCAAACCACATATAGCACAGTTATGTTGTTTTCTGAAATGTGTATGAACATATGTTGTTTAGAAAATTCCTCTAGGGCCTTAATAGGCATTACTTATATATTTTTCCTCAGTCGCTTACAATGATAAAATCACAAAATTATTTTTGTCTTATTGTGTCTAACAAATGATGTCTGAATTTATCACAGATTATATTTTTAGGCAGACATGCTGTTAAAATAACAGCATGTCCTTGAATTTAAAATTTGAGAGTTAATAAATTGAAGCAAAAACAAGAGGTTACTCTAGCACAGCTCAGAAAACAAAATGATAAAGTAGGATGATGCATTTGATTTTCTATGACTACAACAGCTATTTATTTATACGGCTGACGAAAGACTAAAGGTTGGACATGTTAAAGTTTAATCTCACAAAACTTAAACAAATCTCTATGGATCATTTATTCATACAACAGTTCTCACAATGACACAAGAAAAGAATGGTAATCAAGACAAATAAAGAGGAATGGTTAATTGTCTCTGTATGTTGGCGACCTGTCCAGAATATACCCCACCTACCCCCCCAGCTCCCCCAGCTCCCCCTCGACCCTCGAAGGATAAACAGAGTAGATAATGGATGCATGGATAGATGGACAGTCAATTATTTAGCAGAATTGATTTCCTTCTTGCTATTTAAAGCATAAGCCAACAAATATATGAATGTAAAGAAATCAATTAAGAGTGCATATAAACCACAACGGTTCAGTCTGAAGTCATGAAGCCTCAAGAAAAGATGTGGTTCCTCGGTCGGAAGGATTGTCTCTGCCGCTCATACATGCTGACGTATGATCTGAGAAGGTCCTCCATTGTGGCAGCCTGTAAAAGAAGGGAAGTGATGTCCTTCATTTCGAAATCACCAATCTCAAAGGGGATCGTTATGACCTATGGACAAACTGATCTAGAGAATAACATATACTGGCAAAAAATACTTCCACAATATCTAAAGTGATATTTGTACGCCTGACTCTTACCTGTAATGTTTCACAGACAAACTTGTTTTCCCTCACCAGGGTGCCGATGGCCATCTGGAAGACGCTGCCTTTGCTGCGGTACTCAGTGATGCGGCTGAACGGGTGCATGACCAGCAGCTCCTGAAACATTGACTTTATGTTTAAGCAGCATCAAGATGAGATGTAGTGTAACCAGTAAACACAAACCACAACAGGAAATAATGAGATGAAAAGAGAAGGACTAGACAACAATATAACATATACCATTATTAAATGTTCAAGGACACTAATTAATAATAACAATAAATAATAATAATAATAATAATAATACATATGTGTTATATCAGGCTAATTACTGGACATACCTTGTTCTTTGGGTCTATTATGCTTACGCCTTGTTTGCTGATGGCAATCCAAACTGTTGGTGGGTAGCTAGATTCACACGTTTGCTGCAAATGAAATCATACATATAGTGACTAAACATTTCCTCAATAGTTGTCTGCAAACTTTGCCTTCACTTCACCCCGATCGCTCACTTTCACTTCAAAGAAGGCACAGCCGAAAGTTGGCCAACTGGAGATGGCTTGAAGGAAGGCGATTTTGGCCTCCTGCACCGTGATCCCGCTCTGCTTGTTGTAGGAGGAGATGATGTTCTGCATGTAGAGGAGAAAAAAGGAAAAACTGTGAGTGAACAATGGAAACTGTCATGTAAAAGCTCTGCCAATCCCACTCCCAAACACGCTTTGATATATTTTTTATTAAGAAAATCAACATTTCTGTATATTTCTCTTTTACCTTTTTCCAGTCATCAGCAGACATCATTTTGATCTGGTCTCCAGGAACCAGGTCCTTCAGCATCCTGGGGATCATGACAAACTGGGACCTGTCTGAATCCACTTTGGATCTGAACAGCAGCCCACCCAGGGTGATCATGTCCTCTTTGGTGCAACTGTGGTATCCCCGCAGGTACTTAGGCATCTCCTGCATGGAAGCCGAACAGAGGACGTGCACCATGATGATTCAGCTTGTTGAAAAGAAGAGAAAAAACATCACTCACGGTCGCGTGTAATTGTAAGTTGGACACTGTACCTGTGGAAAATGGAAGATGAGGTCTGCGATCTCGTCTTTCCCCGGATTCACATTGAACCAGAGCTTCCTCTTAAATATCACCAGGTAGGGAATGTTGACCTGGTTACCTTAGAAAAAACAAAACTTGAAATATGAAGATGAGCTGACATGTAAAAACTGGAGGTGTTAGCATGATGCATTACCTTCTTTCGCTCTCTTTGATTTCTTAGGGAGGTCTGACGTCTGCCTCAAACTATCAAAGAAATATTTCTGCTCATCCAAGCTCACGACCTACAAACAGAAAAAAGAGAACAGCACTGATATGCTATGCCTAGATATCATAATTAGTATGCGTGACAAAAATTAAATGAGGAAGTAGAGATTGAAATTTATGATTTAATCGTCTTAACTGTTTGTTTTAACTTAAGAATTAGTAATTTCATCAGTTTGAACCAGACCACAAAATGTCCCCTTATCCTTCATTGGAATCTGTATAAATCCTCATCTCTTCTGTCACATCTAAATGAAACAATTGGCTTGAAAGAAGCAATCTTAAGAACATGAACATCACCCAACAGCACCTTGTTCGGTGTTTTCATGTAGAGGCCAAACCCTTCAGCTGAGCTCAGGTTGAGGTGAGAGGCAACACTGCAGCACAGGTCTTTGATCGAGGTTGTAGATTTGACCTCGATTATCTGGATGACAGCAAGGACAGTAGCAAATCAAAATATGATGCCTAATGATATTCAAATTAAAGCAAGAGTTGGACATTTCGGGAAATTGACTTATTTGCTGTCATGTCGGAGGTTAGATAAGAAGATTTGTACCACTCCCACTCCTGTACCATGTGTGGTCATTATGTAGCTGGAGCTAACCTGCTGCTGGCTACTGGCACATATTTTACATTCATCATGACATAAGTACTGTGTATGAGAGCGGTTAAACTATCTCTTAAATTTCTAGACAATGAATCCTAAAATATCCTTAAAAAGGTCCCGGAAAAATAATATGTTCAAAAAAGGAGCAGAGCAGAACTAGTGAGAAACAGTGTTTGGTTCCAATTCCCTTCCACTGGTGAAATGAAAGATGTAATTAAATTAATATCAATGTCATAATCAATTTTCCCAGAGCTAAAACAGAGTCGGTACACTAATGGATGGATTGATCCTTTCCCAGTGTTGAGAGGACAGTGCTGTGTCTTACTTCATCCGTGTCGTTTGGAAAATGGACTTTATGGAAGATCATGTTGCTGTTCTGTAGGATGGCGTCCACTTCGACCTGATGGGGAGGGAGCTTCCTGGGCTCCTTTCTGAGGGAAGAGAGCACTCAGATAAATGAATATACTGTATATAAATATTACACATACTTGAAATAAAAGATTTTAAACTGCACCACTTAGGGAGTGGCTACAGGACAGCCAATCACATTCCTGAAAAATAGCAGGTTTCATTTGCAAGTGATGCTGCAGAAATGCATTTATATGGCAGGTACACCAGTCATTTAAATTATAAAGCATCATCATCATATGAAAAATAAAATCAGGCCTCACAAAATTACAATAAACTCTATGAATATAAAACTGCACAAATTGAAATTAAAATTTCAAGAGAGAAATTGATACCAAAATTGTTTGCTAGGTAAAATATTTGAGTGCTATAACTTCAGTGGAATTAAAATGTAAAGATGATCTACACAGCAGTGATTACATTTGACATTGAGGTATTCAGTTGGTGCTAAAATTCATATAGGAAATTATTTGATTACATTTCGTATCCCTTTAACTAACTTTTGTCTCATATATATTCTGTCTGACTTGCATAGAATATTTTACTAAATTAAATTCAAGCCTTTCTAAGAATGTTTGAAACCACACAGAATAAATGTTGTGCTTTAAAAAAAAAAAAACTATAAAAGGTGCATAACAATAATCCCTAAATATTACTAAATGGATGCATCCTGGTCATGAATTCGTGGCATAAAATAGAGGGATAATATTGAATATTTTTAAAACTTGACGGAAGACTTTTGACTTTTGAGGCCTAGGGAGACCATATAGGAGCCAGCATTTCTTGTGTATTTGACCCCTTACTAGGGCCCAGACGTCAGGACCTCAGCATATTATGTTTCTTATGTCACTTGTAAGTCCACCAATTTTGTAGCTCAACTTTAGGTACAATACTTAAATTTACCCCTTTAAATGATATGAGGACTAAAATATAAATATTATTAGAATTTAGCTCAGTTGTGTCATTATTATCTACATCTGACAGCTCATTTATCAATCGTCAAAGAAGAAGTATGTTAGTTAGTTGGGTTCCGTTGCAGACCAGTAACCAACACCTTTCACAGTACATTGCTGTGTAATCAATGATTTTTGACCTGCACATCGCCTGCACCCTCTTCAGACAGATATCTGCCAGCGGGTCTCTGGGCCGCGACTCCAGGAAGTTCTGAGTGTGTCTCAACAAACTCTGACTGGGCGGGAACAAGCCTGAACACAGCCACATCAGCTGCCACCCACGCTCCAGACTCAGCCTGAGAGCAAGAGGGAGGGGAAAAACACATTGAGGCTTTTCAAATCTTGGCTTTTGATTTTTCTTAAATTCTTTTAAGTAGAAACATGCACGCTGAGGCCGCACCTGTTGTTGTTGCCGGTCATCTGTCTCATAATCTGGCAGTAGATCTCATCCTGCAGGGCCTCATACTGCGCCGCCGGACCAAAGATCTGGTCCGTCAGCTCCACAGAGCTGCGGGCATGTTTAACGGGGTAGTCACCCATATACTTCAGGATAGGTAGCAGCTTAGGTCAAGGACTCACACAAACTCACCTTTTACATTTTGTATACAGGCAGTCACTGTTCAGAAGTAAAGATTACAGATGAATTGATACAAAATAAATATAACGCAAGGCTCAGATGTTGATGATGAGCATATTGTCTAGTTCCTGGAATGAAAAATGGTTTAATCTGGATTAAGTATTTCTGCATACTCAAACTGCACCATCTAAAACAGGAAAGCACATTTATCAGAGGATATAAATGGAGGCGTTGCAGGCCAGGGAGCTGAGTTCAGAGTTGCGGACCAGGCCCTTCATCAGCGGCTGCTTGAGAGGTTCTTTGGAACAGGCCCACAGTTTCTCTTTACTTAAACCTTTGTATTGACCCTGACGACCCACGTCTTTCCCCACAGTCCTGTGTCAGACAGGGACCACAGTGAGAACAGATCAGAGAAATTAGTAGACTATTAGTAATATTAAAAAAAAAGATTGAATCATCCAAGTGAATATCTGGATAGTCAACATGTCAAAAGTCCCAAATTCACACACACTTAAAAAAAAAAACATTAAATATTATTTATTACCTGAAGTTCTCAAGTGCAAACTCTTTCAATGAGACAGGAGCCACGCTTTCATCTCTCTGCGGGGCGCTTTGTGCAGTTGAACGTTTCTTCTGGCCTGGACTGAGCAGTTCCTGAGGGGATCAGAGGCAGTTCATCAGTTACACCACAGGGGACGCTCATATGGATTATCATACACATGGATCCACTGCTGCACACTGGAGTGCTCACACAAATCATCTGATGTACTTTGAGCTGTCTGATTTTCACCTTGGTTTTACATGGGTGTCCCAAACATGTGTTTATTTGTGATTTATTTGCATGTGATGATTATAAGGTGTATTTGGGTGTCTAGAAAGGTGCTGTGAAATTATTATTATTATTATTATTCAATCGGTCTCATATTCAATCAATTTGAGGCACATGATTTAAATCTTAATAGATTTGCTTATTGCCACTTTATCATGAAACAAATATATATTTTTGAAAACGTATCATTTTCAAATATTTAAAACACATTGTTATTTTCTGTAAATATTTATATATAAATATATATACACATGTATATACACTTATGTTTATATACCAAAAATTCTTCACATTTACTTTATTCTAGTGTTGTGCTCTGCTGTATACTTTTTACAAATACATTCACCTTGCAACTCTTTTCTTCCTGTCTTACTTCATTTATATTAAATGTTACCAAATCAAACTGGACTAAAACGTAGGAGATCTAAAGGAAACTCTACCAGTGTCTCTTCAGTAGGCCTTGTGAGAGTTGGCAGAAACTGCACCGAGTCCCTATGGGCTCTAACGCTGCCGCCGGTCCGCTGGTTAGTTGCGCTGATCCAGGTTTCTTGAAGAGAATAATCCTCATCTTTTTCTACCAGCAGGAGGTCGCCACGTTTACAGTCGAGCACCATGGGGTCATCTGTAGGAGACGAGAGACACAGTCGTGAGAGTTTAGGTGCATGGTGAGCTTTGTTTTCCTGAAGGCTCAGACATAAATAGACAGGTGCATTTTGATATATTTACGCCGTCTAATGTGCAGGTGTGTGTGAGCTTACTGTTCCACCCTGTACAAACTGTAAACTCCTACCTGGTCCGTTGATGTCCTGCTGAGCCAGAGCATACACCGAGTGCTGCCTCAGCCCCTCCAGGTTACTCTCTATAAGTGCACCCATGTCCACAGCCTCCCCACACCTCAGGACAAAGTCTCCTTGGATTGTGGACAAATTCACTGATGGGGCACTGGCAGGGCAGATGTTGAATATTAGAGTTTAATTGTAAGATTCACAATGCTTTCGAAGGGAGTATACTCATGGAAAGTGAAGTTTACCCATACTTCATTGTGTTTACGTCCTTCACTTCCAGGTAAGAAAGCTCAACGAGTCTCTTTTCTCTTTCATCCATGAAGAAGATGCCTTTCCAGTTTACAGCCACAACAAACTTGCTTTTGGCCAAAGGAGGTCCTGTGGACATATATATGAATACAAAGGTTTCAAGAACAAGGTTGTAAATCATCTGCCATTTCCTAATTGTAACCGGAAACCCCAGTTCAAAGGTGAATCTACTGTACATTGGTGTTGTTTAGCCTCTTACAACATTAAAACATAACCCACTTCTAGATAATAATTCCATAGCATTTTAGGTCACAGGCGGGCAAAGAAGAATGGAAGTACATCAAGACCTCCCTGGATATTGAGGAAATTACATTGAGCATTGTACGTTGACTAACCTGACAACATTGTAACTTCATAAAACTTGGAGAAGTGCAGCGGCCATTTCTCTCGGGCACTGTCGACCAACGCCCCTTTAACACTTTCTCTGCTCTGGTTCCCATTGACATAAGGACCCTGTATTGAGACCAGCATATAAGATTTATCATGAGGTGCCTCAGCTTTATTGTGCTCAGTAAAATACAGTAAAATGACAAAGACATATTTCAGGCACACTCCTTTTGCCCCTTTGTTTAACTGCATGGCACTGTACCTGTAAATGTGCTGAGCTGATGAGTTGGATCCATTTTCCCATAGATTTGTTCTCAATCAGTGGTGTGGTGATGCACCCCTCTACCACCCTGTGGACGTTCTCTCTGCTGTGGTCAGAGCCAAACTGGATGTAATAGTGCTTAGATGCCAGCTGGACATATTCATCCTCCTGAGAGAAAAAAATAAATGTTTATTGGAAGCATTTCACACAGTCTGGTGTCTTAGATATTAATATCAATTTAAATACATACAATAGGAAATATAGTCCCCAAAAGATTTACCTGAGTAACGCAGGTATCTTATAAATCCATGTTAATATTAAGAACAGTGGAGATGTCAGGAGTAAAGAAAATACTCTGGACCACAAAAAATACATTTCTTTTAGCTTTTGTATTTATTAATTTTTAAAAATCTGTATAAAGTGTTTTTTAGCCACTTGGGGGCAGCAGAAACAAGCCGTAAACCTGTCACTCAGCATAATATGCTGTGATATTATTGATTTGGAGTTGTATTTCTGATCAATTGCCAAATGTTCACCCTTAGTTTTGCCATCTCTCTTGACAAATTTGTTTAGCGGCTAATTGTCTGTCAGTGTTCGCAAGCTAGATGCTAACTTTGTGTCTGCTGTTTTGATGCTGAGCAGCTCAACTGCAGAAGGATTATCAGAGTTTAGATGTGGATCCAAACAGTGAGAGTTATACTCAACACGACAGTCGTTGGATGTTGAACTGAAAAATGAGCTAAAAGAAGCTAAAATGCTCTGAGGAGCAGAGGGGAACTGTAGTGTTGGGTAATGAGTCTCTGTGGGTTCACCATCAAAATTGATCTCGGTATTTAATTTAAATTTTTTTATTCTTAAAAAGGGACAGTGTACAGTAATTAATATGAGCACACTGGTTCATACAAATGTACCAGAGTTAGCCTTTCAGGCAAATTTGTATCTGCAGTCCCTGGCAGGTTGTTGTTATAAAGAAAACAATAAACAAACAAGCAGATATAACCAACTTACAGCTAGCATGTAGACATGCGTAAAAAACACATAAACAAACACAAGCACAGCCAGTAAATAGAACAGAGACAGACTATATGACATATGAGCACACGACAACACATTAGACTGAGTTTGACCCATTGTCAATATAGCGATACTGATATTAAGAAGTTGTACAAGTGTACATAGGCAACTGGACTTGCTTGTGTTTCTTGGAAGATGTTTCACCTCTCATCCAAGAGGCTCCCTCACTTCTAACTGACTAATGGGAGGTTTCAGGTACTTCATCTCTGTGGGTCTTTACCTGTGTTTAGAGGCGTTATGTTAAACAGGCAGGTCATTAAACCCCCTAAACGACTCAACACAGGTACACACCCATAGAGATTAAATACCTCGTACACTTGTACAACTTCTGAAGATACCCTGACCTGGATGACTGAGAATCTTGACAGACAAAGATACTGATAATGATTTATTATGCTCTATGTTTTGATGCCCTTAAAATGGTGTTATCAGTTTTTTGGTTTTGTAATACTATCCCCTTCGTCACGTGTCAATGGAAATTAAGTAATAATGAGTATTACTGGCATCCTTATTGGTAAACTGAGTTGTTTCACTGCAGAGCCTCACCTTCTCACTGACGTACTCTCCTGACTTGATTTCCTTGATGACCTGCCTGTAAATCAGATCTGTGCTGATCACGTCCATCGAGCAGTCGTGCCACGGTGTGAACAGTTCCTTGCGGAGGGAGAGACTCCAGGGGGTGTCCTTCTCCTCTTTGCCCTGCCTCTTCATCTCTTGCTCACACTGAGATACCGCATCCAACACATGCTTCCCACAGCTGCCCAAAGACCACATCTGGAGATGAGACACCAACAGGGTTTGAATTAATGCGGTTCTCTATTATATATCAGCACCAATCAAACAGATTTTTAAGAGTTGTGGATTTTTTAAAACTCTGTGAGTAAAGCTGACCTTCTCATAGAAGGTGATGTACAAGGAGAATCCATAGGTGTCTTTGAGACCCATCTCTAGAGCCACAGCTTGACAGATTTCAGCAGAGGTGGAGGCTGATTCCATATGAACAGTGATAGTGCGGCCGTCCATTAGAGTCACAGACACATCTATGGGCTCCTTGGACTGGGCAGCCTGTCAGTGGAGGGAAGGAGGATGAGACTGGATTGAAAACAAGCCAGTAACTTGGGGACTAAAGCTAAAAAAAAATAAGTGATCCTGCTTATTTGTCCAAACAAATGCAGATCAGAACATCTCTGAATAATTACAATAAAACTGGGGACCAAGAAATTATTGTGGAGAAAAAACAGTTGTCAGGACAGCAAAACAAATATTAAATCAAACATTTTTACCTTTAGCTCTATCAAACAGGGCAACTCTTTCCTTTCTCCGTTGGCTAATATACGACGCAGGCGCTCGGTACAATATGCTCCATATCCATCCGGCCCCCTGCAGACAAACTTCTCCAAAAACTGTGGAGCAAAGAAGAAAAGAACAAGGTAACAGTGTTACAAATCCTTGGGAGAGAGAGATAAACAATGAGACATAAACAAATAAAATTACAAAAAAGCACATTGTATATTTACCAAACAAGCACAACCTTGTTTGAAGGAAACTTGGGGTCATCTTTTAAATAAATAAGAACATTTTAACCTATAATAGTTTTTGTTTTATCCTGTATATATAATAGACTGTATATAAAGATGGACGAGGCGTCACAACTTCCTCCCACTATCCAGAAATGAGGCGAAAATATCAGTACAAATACATCAATGTGATACAAACTACCTAAAATTACAGAAACCATTTCTAAGAAAAAGTAATTTTTTGGCGTCACTCTTGGGAATCTGTCCATAATGTACAGTAATTATAGGTTCTTAATAAAATCTGATGTTTATCTAAGTTTTACGACAATAACCCTGTTACTTATCTAATCATATTACTTTGATCACGGAAATAGAGCAGGGTGTCATGGCCAACTGAGTGAGGTAACAGTTTATCATCCATGTAATGATTATCTTGCAAAAGCAAAAGCAACCCCTGATATTTGAATGACTTGCAGAATGGTTCCCTTTGCATTCTTCAATTTTCCCACCGTGCTGCCAACAGGAAAACAGGTCTGGTCTCTACAGACATTGTTTTTTCATGGCGAACTGTTGTGCAACTGAATGACTTGCTGCACACTGACCTTCACGAACAGGTCTGTCGGAGGGAAGATCCCGAGACAGATGGAGAGGAGGGTCCAGCCTCGCATACGGCTCTTCTTGTTGTTGTTGTACACCAGCTGCTTACAGATCTGGCAGTAAATCTCGTCTCTACACAGAAGAGAAACACGGAAGAAAACAGTAAGAACCACAGATAACATGTAAGAAGAACTAAACAATGACTGCAATGTTGAATGTATTTACAGAGAAATGATTAATTGTAATTATAGACACACTGGAATAAAAGAATCCAAATATCTTGAAGATATCATCAAAATAAAAGATTAACCACATGCATTTTGCTCTTTGCTATGTATTTTTTCTGATACAAAAGTAAACCAATGTTATACATGTGCATTCACATATTTTTGTTTGTTTTTCCCGTGTAAATGTTTACTCCACTTTACCGTATGTCTCGTCTGGACAGAGCATATCCAATGATGATGTGCAGTTTTTCTAGTGATGACAGTGGCCGATCCAATGTTGGACCTTCTCCAATCAAAATGTCCCCGTCTTCCGTCACGTCCTCTGGCTGGTTTAGATATCAACAATAAGAATAATTTGTTTTATTTTATTATCAACAAAAAGAGCAACACACAGACTGAATACTAAATAGTGTTATTTATCATAGACCCCATATTATCAAACATATCACAGTGACATTAGTGCTAACCTCCTCAAGGATGGTTGACGCTCTTCTGCTGGCAGCTCCAAGCTTCTTCTTGTTCTTCCTCAGTATTTTCTACTCAGAAAAGGTTATTTTAGATCATTAGAAGAAAGACTGATGACTCTCATGTTTGACTTTTAGGATCTTCTATATTATGCAGTAGCAGAAAATAAGCTGTTATAGATAGATAGATAGATGGATAGATGGATAGAAAGATAGATAGATAGATAGATAGATAGAAAGATAGATAGATAGATAGATAGATAGATAGATAGATAGATAGATAGATAGATAGATAGATAGATAGATAGATAGATAGATAGATAGATAGATAGATAGATAGATAGAGAGTAACAGCAATTCTAACCTTTCATTAATGTGCTGTTGGAATGGGTGACGCAAGTAGAGGGAGATAAATTGGGATGCTGTGTGAGACATCTTCAGACTTGGGGGTGACAATTGCTCACCTCTCCCTCACCTTGCGTGACCTGACCTGCCATGATGATAGACTCTGACCAGAAAAGACTGAATGCTGTCATAAACGCAAATGGTGCTTCAACAAAGTATTAGTGTAAGGGAGTGCATATTTATGCAACCAGGTAATCGGAAGGTTTGTTTTTCAGTTGAATTGTACAGGTTATAGGTCACATTAAAGGTGGAAAAACTTCTGATATGATTTATCTTGGTCTAATTTTTTACATCACAACAACGTGGCATTTTAACAGGGGTGTGTAGACTTTTAATATCAAGGGCATACTAGCCCCAGGCAATTGCCTGCATTTCCTACCCTGTTGCAACGTACCTGCTGGTGGGCCACAAGCTTTTAACAATTGATTATAATGCTAACTATAATGATTATAATGCTACTGTGAAGGGTTTCTACCTAGGCATTTATAGACATGTTTCATTGCTATCATTATTGAGTGGTTTAGTATCACACAGTTCAGATAATAGGTCTGCATTTTATCCCTTTCACACTTTTTATTCTAAGAAAAGTTCAATCAAGGGTGACTGCATGTTTTGTAGATATTTGAATGTCTGGTTGCCATTGATTCAACTTTTCCTAGATACTAAAGCGTGAAATCACTGAAATTTGGAAGACCATGACCTCAATGACTGAGAATCTTTACATACATACATTTACATACTATTTTTAATTTAGTGAAAATAGTAAAACAGCACACTGCCAGAAAGACTGGAATTCTGCAGTGTCACTACAAGTATACCAGTCCTATATAATTTAAATGTTCTGAAAAGACTCCCCAGGAGACAGTTTTCTGCAATCCCGTGTGGTAACATATTGTTGTGCTATGCTTTTTCGTGGTATGTAGTGTTCTGACTACTCTACCTGGTCAAGTCCCACCAGGCTGCTCAGCCTCCGGCCCTGCCTGGCAGGCAGACGGTCCGTGAGGGTGCTGGACGCTTGAGATGTTGCATCCAGAGATTTAGGCTCTGGTATGTCCTCCATGAACCGAAGAATAATCCACCACACAGTCAGACAGGCCTGGAGGAGAACGAGAGGAGAAACTGAGTGTGAGGAAGAATATTTTTGAATTGAAAGTAAGAAGATCTCGGTCCTCTTACCAGTGCATCGCCCTCATCATCATGGGGCAGAAGGGGCTGCTTGAGTCTCTGGTTGATGTGCGTGTGAGAGATGTTGCTCTGGAAGTGAAGGATGCTGAATCTGAATAATGAAAACTCGTCGCTTTCGTCATCAAAGTCGTCATCCTCTTCTTCCAATGGTGGGGTAGCGGGGGCCGGTAACGGAGCGATCATTTCCAAATCCGACCCTGAGGTTTCAATAGAGGTTTCCTCTGCTGGCTCTTGTATGGTCCGCCACTTCTTGACAGTCAAAGTAATTAGAGTTTCATTCAGTATAATAAAAATATAAGATACATAAGAGATGTGTAAATATAAATTTAACAGATCACATGACAGAATTACTAGCTAACCTCAAACTCGTCTGATTCGATTGCTGTTTGTTGCACCACTTCCACGGCAGGTGCAGGCTGAAAATCATATGCGTTTGCCTCTGAACCCTGTTCAGTAACTGACTCAGTGTCAGGTGCCGACTCCGACTCTGACACCGACTTCGACTCCGACTCTGACACCGACTTCGACTCCGACTCCGACTCCTGCTCTAGCTCCTGCTCTAGCTCCTGCTCTAGCTCCTGCTCTAGCTCCTCGTCAGCTGACTGCGCTTCAGAGGCAAGGTCTTCCAGTCCCTGCTGAAGGGCTATGGCTAATTGGTCCAACTGCTCTTTCTCCAGGCGTGAAGAGAAGGCCTGTGATGGGTTTGCGAGGAGAGAGGATGTAGATTTAGACATAAGCGTACAAAAATATAGAAAGAGGGGGTACAATTTTTTATATTTAGAATATAACACCACACACCAATTTATTGACATTCATCACTTCATTGTATTTCTGGATTCAGGACTTTCAGCACTTACATCGTCCCTCATTTTCTGAACTGTTCTTCGGGCCAGGAGTTTTCTGGTTTGAGCCTGCAGCAGTACGACTGCCTCTCTTTTTTGCCTCCAGCTCTTCCTCATCTGGAAGCCTCGCACCTACAGTTTAACATGAATGATTTTATGACGCAAATGGAGCTAATTAACAATAGTTTTGCCTCTCTATAATAATAAGCAGAAACAGTGTAAGATACATTTACCATATATAAAATATTAGTGAAATTGATATTGATGAAAATATCCATGAACTATTTGTTCAAGATTCAAAATGTCCAGATTATACCGACATTGTAACGACACGTCATACAATTAATACAAAAATTAATAATAAAATGTATCAATATTAATCACCAATACCTAAAATCCAAATAGATTTAAATACACTGAATTATTAAAGTATATAACAGAAAATCATATTCTTAAAATTACAATCCTACACACCCGCACACACACACACACACACACACACACACACACACACACACACACACACACACACACACACACACACACACACAGCTGTGTGTACAGTACATGCCTGTGTTTGTATGGTGAGCGCTGCTGCACACTGTCTTTGGTACTGTAACCGGAGTTTCCGACTACGGATCATTGATGCCAGCCGTTCATAGCCGCGCTTGAGCTGGTAAAACAAGAGTGGAAACAAAGGTACCTGAATTCCAGTCTCTTATACATTTACCAGATACATGCTGTGACTTCTATCAGACGTTATTAAGCATCAGAACTGTCTTTATACTTTCTCTTCTCTGTTAGCTCTCCAACGCTTCTGCAACACCACGGCTGCCCGTCGCTTCTTCAGAAAACACTTTCTAGAAAATAGGAAAATGAAAGTCTTAGAGAAATAAATGAACACACTCATCAACCAACTTTTTCTGTGTTAGCATAGGTTAATTATAAAGGTTCTATATACCCTATTTATTTGATTGATTTTGCAACATGTATGGCAATCAAATATAATTATGTGCAGCTACAGTGAGCACATACCTCTTATTACAGGTTGAGGTAAAAATAATCTGCACAATATCATGATGTTCTTGCCCCTGTCCATTTGTTTGTTTGTTTGTTTCTCAGCAGAGGTACGCAAAAACTAGAGAACAGATTTCCATGAAACTTGGTAGAAGGATGGGACATGTGGAGGGAAAGAACCCATTTCAACATGGGGCAGATCCAGGAATTTTTTATAAATAGTTTTCTTTGTTATTGCGAGATACGAATCCAGAATGGATCTTGTTTTAAAAAATCATGCATATTTAGAGGGCTAATATCTATGAGTGGGTGCAGTGTTGGGCAATAGTGAAGGTATGTTGTACTGTTCTTCGAGTTTAATGTGTATTCTCAGAAACTGCACCTGTCTTTGTGTCCGAGCAGGACCCTATGGATAATCACAACTATCCTGCTGAGTTCTTGTTCCCTCAGTCGTTCCAGGATGGCATCATGGGCATCCTGAAATAGAATGATTACAGAGTAATTATTATTTCTTGAATTGTCCAGGAATTCTTTGCAATCAGATGCCACAATGTTTTAAGATAAAGTCATTCAAGTCTCATAAGAAGCAAATAAATCATAGACATCTGTAGCACAGTAACAATTGAACAATGCACAAATCACAAAACAGAGGCAAGATGGAAGATGCTGGTCTGGATCATAATACTGATAGTACGTCACCAGTCTGCAGCCACATCATTTCTGTACAAAATATGGTTTGAATCATATTTTTTCTGTACCTTCAGGAAAATCTTGGTCCTGCCTATTTTCCACTTGTCCTCCCCTTTAATCACTGTCTCGCAGATGGCCTCACAACAAGCAGCAGCTGTCTCCTGGAGAGTCAATAAAGAGTTTCTGAGGAAAGCCTAATGACATTCCAAATTCCTCCAGGGGAAAGACAAAATCACTTATTCATCCATCTGGCCACGATATTTACTGTAGCAGTAATATTCTAAGTTACACAAATATGACAGAGACTTAATGAAACCAACTGTTAACATTGTCAAGAATAATCCTCAACAGGACCATGTCATGACTAACATTGTTGGGATCACAGAGGGCCGTCTTCAGCAGCACCCTGTAGCGCTTCACAAATTCCTGAAAGGTGTGGCGGATTGGGTATCCCAGATTCCGGATGTGGATGGTGTCCAGCATGCCGGAATATCTCAGCTGACGCATACACAGCTCTCTGTCAAACACCTAGAGGACAGCAGAGTAAAGTGGTTGTGAATATTCAGTTGGTGAGGCTCAGAGTAGCATCTCTGGTCTTTCTTCGCAGCAACAGCTAAATTATCTATCTATCTATCTATCTATCTATCTATCTATCTATCTATCTATCTATCTATCTATCTATCTATCTATCTATCTATCTATCTATCTATCTATCTCTCTATCGATAACTGTCATTAGATTTGTAGATATCTGGTCATGAAATGGACAAATAGATGTTTTGACCACTTGGTGGTTCGAGATAAAAAGTTGAGGGATGACCAAAGTTCTTACAACTCAGTCTGAGGAAAACATCTCTTCATCCTCTGGGAACAATGATTACATCTGCTAATGGTGCTATAAGAACGGTCATGGGATAAGAATTAGTAGTAGAAGTAGGGTTCATCCTCTGGGGATCACAGATGTCTATATTTCATGGCAATTTATCCAATAATTTTTCTAAACCAAAACGGACCAAAGTTCAAGGCTGACTGACGTCAATAGAAGCACGCCATCATGGCGAAATAACAGAAGGAAGATTGCCAACTTTGACGGGAGAGTAAAGCCTCAAAGATATTGCACCAATGCTGTACTTTACGCTATGTGTTACAAGGTGATGTTATATAGGAAATTGTGTCAATTGGTTTATGGCACCGAACAGGAAGAGGTTTTTGCTTTATCCAGTAAAAGGGCAGGTGGTGGAGGGGGTGGAAGGCTGATTAGAAAATTCACTTCAATGTCATCTAACTGATGCAGACAGGAGTTCTATAAGCACAGAAACATCATCGTCAGGAAACTGCATTTAGGATTCAGGGGGAATAGTCTTAATTTGCCTGGGTGCACTTTTGTTTGTGTTTATCTTCATCTCAACTCCTCATCTCACTTTTCTTATCGAGTTGCTCTTGTGTCATTCACCTTAGACTTCTTGCTATTGTTGGGTTTGAAGCAGCGGATGAAGAAAGGCTGACAGGCCGACAGAGCCTTCATGAGGGAGTCCAGGGACTGACGGAACTGGCCGCTCAGCGTGGGCACTTGTTTACGTTTGTCACCCTGGGCCTGTACGGATGATGGAGGAAGACAAAAACTCACCATGGCCATTCAGCAAAAAAGGGACAACTCTGTCACCGATGACATTATCAATGCATGTCGACTGTATCCACAGATAAACAAGTTTCAAAATCTAGAATTTGAACTTACAATCTTGTTTTCTGAGTCAAAAAGGGACAAATATTTAAAATGGGTTAAAGGGGAATAGATGATTTTTCTTCATTTTAACTCAAATGACCTCCTCATTAACATATTTACATGTGTAGCAATATTAAACTTAAAAGAGTTACCCGCACAGAGTTCCCGGGTGTAATGATGACCCTTTTGTTGTTTGTAATCTTGACCCCATTGGTGGAAAGCTCAGTCTCAAATATCTGGTGAAGTAGCTTATTGGTGGACATTTCAACCGTCTTGATTAGGTCAAAACTGACGGCATCTCTGTTCTTCTCCAGAAACCCTAAAAGGAAAAAAGAAAATTACTAATTATCTGACAGCAGAATATCTAGTTTCTAGTTTGATTAATTGCAACTTATTTGTGTACCTTTGGACTCATAGTAAACCACGCCTGCAAAGTGTCGAATACCAAAGTTTGTGTCGTATTCATTCTTTGTGGCGACGTAGGTCTTGTTCCCCCTGTGTTGCTGGTTCATCTTGTTCAGCATAGTGAAATCTGAGCCCTGCAACAAACCAAACTACAATTAGGAGACTTTACGGTAAAATGTTCAAACAACACTTATCAACCAATATCATGACGTCACCTTTGGAAAGTGGCTCTCCTCATCAATCAGAGCCAGCAGGTTGCAGGGTTTCCCAACCAGAAGGTCCAGGATGTTCTGATTGTCACTGAAGTTCATCTTGTTCCACATAATGTCCTCTTTCAGATACTCCTCCTGCTCCAGCTTGAAGATGTGGCCCACGAAGAACTGCTGGAGCTTCTCGTTGGCAAAATTAATGCACAGCTGCTCAAAACTGTAAAATGGCAGAATGATATTTAAGTCAGTCACATGATCATTGACCTTTGGAACCGTTTTCTAAAATGGAGACTATGGCATGCAGATTCTTTATGATGGTATGTGTGATGTGCTAAATGTTGTATTATACTGTATGGGCTTTTATATGTTCCTGCCCATGGACCTCGGATGCAAAGTAGCTATAAAGCTTAAGTATTTGTTCAGGTTTAAGTAGCTGTGGAGTTGTGATACACTTAACATGAAAGATGTGTGGCCGAACTGTCTGCACCTGTTTGTTTTGAAGTTCTCAAAGCCAAAGATGTCCAGCAGACCAATGGACTGGTAGGAAGACTTGTCGCTGCTGGTCAATTTCTTATAGGTGACACTGTTGATTTTCTCCACAATCCATATGAACATTTTGTTGTAGATAGCCTGAGAGTTGAGACAAACAATAGACCATAATTAACTTAGTCTTCGGAGCACCACCAATGGGTCGAACCATACTTGGCAATATTAAGTTAAGTTACGATTGAATGGTTGCATGGTCGAATTAAGATACTACTTTATACTGTACAAAACATCAATAAATACCTAAGCCCCCTTTTTCCACTGATCAAAAAACCCACAAACATCTAGGAGTTGACTGCAATGGGATTGGGTACAATCGGCATTCACTCCCGGGTCAAATGAATCTGCAGGAGACAGGTTTTTGTCCGCTCCGATCAGAAGTGATGGAGACCAGACATCCGGTTGAATTCTCTAATTTGGCAAGACAGCTAGGTGAGAGAGCGCCTCAGTCTTTTGTGCGTTTGAGATGTCGAACATGATGAACCGGGGGAAAAACAGTGAGGCAAACTCCTCCACTGGCAATGGGAAAGGAGTTCATTGCCTTTTTAGTGGGTTTATCAGCGTCACTGGCTTGGGTTCATTACCTTGACGAAGGCGTCTCGACAGTCTGCGGCCTGTTCGGAGCTGAGGGGTTTGGTCACCCTCTCCCTGTTGGTCATAAAGGAGCGGTGGGTCAAACTCTTCGCCAGAGAAGACGCCTCGACCTGCAGAGAGCAGAAATGAAAAAAACATCAATGTCATAATGTTAATGATTAAGAAGAAATGATCTCTTCATACATGAGGAACCCCACCTCCAGTAGAGAAGCTGCCATGCTGAAATGTTCCGACTTGGTGACATCACTGGTTTCCAGGTTATTTTGAGTGGCACCTGATGGAAACCAAAGACCAGTTGTGACAACAACACATATAATTCATTTTGGTACAAAAGTAAATTCTAACAAATGATGCTCCAGTGAGCTGAGCATATTCAATATATTAGGATGTAGAAATATACCTAAATACTAAGTACCAATTTTGTGGCTCTTGTACTTTTCTTAAGTATTTACATTTATGCTACTTTTTACATTAGGAACACCACTCAAATATTAGGTTGTTCCTTTGCTCTCAAAATAGCCTCAATTCTTTGTGGCATAGATTCTACAAGAAGATCCATTTTCCTTCACAGTTGACATAATGCATCACATCATAACTGCAGATTCAGCAGCCGATCTCCAGTTCCACCACATCTCAAAAGGTTTTCGATTGGTTGATGATCCGGTAACAGGGGGTTATTTTTACCTCCAGTGCGGAGGTTATGTTTGGTTTGTATGTTTGTTTGTTGTAAGCAAGTTTACACAAAAACTACTAGACTGATTAACATGAAACTTGGTGGAAGGATGCAGTGCGGATCCAGATCATTCTCCTCGGATGTCCCTCATCAAAAAGACGTTTCTATTCGCAGAACCGTTGCTGACATTTTACGTTAAAGTAAAACTCTAGTGTGAAGATATCAGTGCCATTGTCAAAGTTACTGATGAACTTTCTGATGTTTGATGTGAACATTGAATGAAGCCTGTAACTTGTATCGGCTTGACTGAAAGAGTCTCGGCCTCTTGTGAATTTATTTCAGGTGTTTCTTCTTCACCAGTGATGCTACTGCTTGAGGGGGCGGGGTCTAATGTTACCTGACCACTCAGATTAGATCAGTGGACCAACCCCCCTCTTATTAATGTTTACTTTAAAAAATATATAAAACAAATGTAAAGATGTAACGGCAAAGCTTTGATAAAATGTAATGAAATAGAAAGAGCAGATCTTTGCAACATGTGAAATGAATTAAAAGTGAAAAGAACCTGGAACTAAATCTACTAAATGCACTAAAGTACACTAACAAAGTAAATGTACATTTAAACTGAATGCTTCTTCCATTGCTGTTTACACCAGTTATATTTGTCCACTCTAGTTCATTATCATGTCATTGCTTGCCTGCCTCTATTTAATCGACAGTTTTCCTCTCTCTCTTGACATTAAACAAATCACCTGTAAATGAACAAAACTAAGAATTTAAAGTGAACAGAGAGCGTATGCTCACCCTCAAAGCAGACGTTTCCCAGGTGTAAGATGGCTGCCAGCAGCTTGTGGATTTCCTCACACTGGTTTTTGGAGAAGGTCAGGATTTTCATAGCAGAGTGAATCCGACTGTAGTCTTTTGCCTCATCTCTGCTCACACATGTGAAACAGTCGCCCTGCGGCACATGAGAGGGAGGGTTTAGATTATTGAATGTGTGTGTACAACGTGCACAATGAGCTGCAGATAAGTATTGAAATACCTTAGTGAGGAAGTTGTATTCCTTAGCATCTCCAAGCTTCAGAGTTTTCTTCTCCTCTGCAGTGATTCCTGTCAGCATGCAATAAAATATGTGGTAGTTTCTCTCCCCCCATGCCTGAGGTCGAGGAGTAAGAATGAAGTTTATTGTTATTTTTGTTATGCAGGTTAACTTGTGCTTTTTTACATGATGTGTGTATTTTTATGACTCAATACAGACAACAACTTAAAAACGACATGATTTGGGTTTGTCTCTCTGGTCAACAGTGACAGGTTGTTTATTTAACAAGACCCAGAATAGATAGAGATATGATTTTATGAGTTTACTGTAACAATGCATGGCTCCTCTCTCCGGGGAGATAAGATCCCTTTGTTTGGACAGAGCTGGCCTCACCTGATGGCAGACACGAGACTTCTCCAGGAGATACTGCTCCACACGGGCACCCTTGATCACTCCGTCCTCGTTGAAGAAGATCTCCAAATATTTCCCAAAACGACTGGAGTTGTCATTGTGGATTGTTTTAGCATTTCCAAACGCTGAAATAAACAGAATAGAGTGGCATTGATTGCTATTGGACTTTTAGTCACTTATTCTGTGGCATGGCTGGACTCTTAAATATGCCAGTTTATTCTCATCTAATATGTCTCGTGTACCTCCGCCAAGGAAGTTGTGTTTTCACCCGTGTGTCTGTTTGTTCATTGGTTGTTCTTTTAACATGTTCTTAAGTAGATTTTTCAGGTATCTGTACTTAACTTGAGTATTTATTTCCACAAGTTTTTACCTTTACTTGCTACATTTGAACACAAACATTTGTACTTTCTACTCCTTACATTTTCAAAACACCTTGTTAATTTTGCATGAATGCATTTGATGAGAATTATCTATCTTTTTTAAAATTCTGCATCATCGATCGCTGCCGTCCTGATTTGTATATCAATCAGTGCATATCACGCACAACATACGTCACATGGCGTAAAAGACGAAAGGAGAACCGCAGAGAAGAGGTGCAGCATGTATGTCCATGACAAGAAGTAACAAGATGAAGAATCAGTCAACATCACTGATAACGTTTAAAAAGTTTGATTATGAAACAGAGCAAAAAAACACGGCCTTATTCAAATTAGGAATATTTCATTCAATACATGGTTCACAGTTCAAGTCAAATAGTCTTCGAACTATGTTAATGTGACACAGGTTTTTTTACATTCAGAGGTCCACTTTTTACTTGTAGGGCCTTGTAAGTAGAAGTATGACTCTACTGAGTGTCATTCTAGTTGCAAGGTGTGTTCTTGTGTGTTTTAATACTCGTCTGAAGTGCGACTTTACCTTCCAGTATTGCGTTGGACTCCAGAATCTGTTGTTCAACCCTCTGCTCAGAGATTTCCCCGCTGACTGCTGCCAGGTACTGCAGGACCAGCTTGGTGCTCTCTGTCTTCCCTGCTCCGGACTCCCCACTGAGAAAAAAAATTACCACAATAAAGATTTAGCGATGGAAACGTATTACTCCACGTTTATTCTATTCGGGGCTGTTGGGAGGCGACACCAAGTGACCTGATGATGCAGCACTGGCTCCTGAGATGCCGTTTCATGTTGAAGTAGCAGGACTCAGCGATGGCAAAGATGTGTGGTGGGAGTTCCCCGAGCTTTTGTCCATGGTACAAGTTCACCTGAAGGACAGAATAGATAGAATGCACACATGAAACGAAACACTGCAGTTTCTAATGAGAAGGTTCAGCTTGTATTTGTATGGTTATTTTAATTCAAGCACTTATCTGTGTTCATTCTCACCTGCTCAGCTGAGTATATTGGAAAATCCTGGTATGGGTTCACTGCAACCAGCACCGAACCTGTGTAGGTCTACAAGCACCATTAGAGAAGTTAACCAAGTGCAATAATATCCTATCTGTACAATATTATCATGTGTACAATGTTACTATGTACAATATAACTGAGTACTTATACTCATGTGTTTTAACACACTACGTTTTAAACTAGTTATTGTTTTATATATACTTATTTATAATTATTTATGTGCTCTTCAACCATGTTGTTGTTTGTCTAATTAACTTGCTGAACCTGGCGAGGGGCGGGGTAAACATATGGACACAAACAACCGTTCACACCCACATTCCCACCTATGAAGAAAGTAGTGTCTCCAATTAACTCAACCCCAATCTGCATGTCTTTGAACTGTGGGAACTCGGAGGAAACCCACACAGACACAGGGGAGAACATGCAAACAGAAACGCCCCAGCCAAGATGGGATTCCAACATGTATGTACATATATGATGAAAGATTTTAGTGTGTCAGTGTAATCACAAGACGTATTTTTAACATGTTAACACGCAACATGGTATCGCAGCACTCATTAATACACAAGTGTAATATTTTCTTCTTCTGTGTGTGTGTGTGTGTGTGTGTGTGTGTGTGTGTGTGTGTGTGTGTGTGTGTGTGTGTGTGTGTGTGTGTGTGTGTGTGTGTGTGTGTGTGTGTGTTACAGATGTGCCTTACATAGAAGATTCCTTGTCTGTGTCGCAGCAGCAGGTTTCGGAGGAGCCCGGCCTCGGTCATGTCCCCCAGTTTTATCATGTCGCCTACACCCTCCACTGACGTAGGGTGCATGATCCTGAGAGAGGCCTCCTGCTCCGGGGACAGACTCTGCTCCTGGAGGAGGTTGAAGTGAGAAATACAACTAAGCTTGTTTAGGTGTGATCCAAGGCTGGAAATGGTTTTAAAATACGTCAGGTGAAACAACAGCTTCCTAATAGAGGGTAACAAAGGGTGATTACCTTTCCCTCATCATCCACCAGCAGCCGCTGACCAGACGGTGATACTTTGACCCTGGCTCCGATGGGGACCCCGATGTCAGAGTCCACCCACACCCACTCCCCCTGAAAACACACACAACTGTATAAATACATATACCAACATTTTTTTTTTATCATTAATAATGGGAGTATCTTTACAATATGCCTTTAAATGAATGACTCGAGGGACGTGTGAAGTCAAGGAACAAATGAATGCTTCCTGGTAAGCAATATTCTTATCAATAAAATCCATATTCGTAACTTTTCGTCAGCCTTACTTTTCTCAACATCCCCAATGTTCAGCTTTCCAACTGCCTAAAAAAGACAAAGAAATCCATATGATGAGCTGCAATTTCCACCAAGAATGAAGGTCCTCTGTGTTGTGCTCATTACAAAGATCACTGCTGTGCTCAGGGCACAGTGTCCGTGTAGGTGACAGAATAAAGACATTTATTATTACACATAGGTAAAACAATTAAGAGGTGTACCTTGTCCTTTTAAAACAGCGATTTTCATCAATTCCACACACTTCCAGCCTGCCGAAGAGTTGGTGTTCGTCTCTGACGCTTTCTTGAGTCTCTCAATGTGAAGAAGGAGGAACCAAATTTCCCGACAACAGATTTTATGGCCCTTTGACTTTGAACCGACTGTGATATAAAGGAAGAGGAAAAGAAACTGATCGCTCACGCAGATGTGTCCCGTTATTAAGGCACTGTGTTTCAGGACACAGTTGATATCACACCAAGTCAATTTCCTGTATGTGAAAATATACTTGGCCAATAAAAGAATATTGATTCTGAATTCTGATTCTGATGTTTGCAGGACTTCCATCCTCAAATAAAATCTTTCATGACTGCCATAGCTTATATATATATATATAGTAGCAATACAGTCTTCTGCAGCAATGTGAACAATCGATGCGAGTCAGGTTGTTTAAATGTAATTCTGAAACGGTTCTAGAGAATATCACTACATGCATATATTGATATGAAATAACACTGTTATGTGATTGGCCTTGATTGACCATGGTCAAACAGTGACTGCTGTAATGAATGTGCAGCCTTTGGACCCTGCTTATCGCTCAGACGAGACACTGCGGAGCATCTCGCATATTATTATTGTAATGAAAATGACATGAGTTATCTTTTGAATTAAGGGAGGACTAGATTTATAGCCCAAGACAAATAGTCAACTTTATCATTTAAACCACAGTCTGTGTAGTATACTACAGGGACTCACTGGTTGTGGATCAGGTTTTCATGCTGTGAATGATGTATAATGGAATTCTATAAACTGCATATTTCACTGCCAGTTTTATACTGTGTCAGTTTAAAGGCTGTTCTATAGAAAACACAGGGGAGACCTTCCTCTAACAGACGAGTGAGTTATCTATGCCTCTATAAAAATTTAAGCCATTAGGTCGAGGGGGCTGAAAGTGAAAGCAGTGCTACAATGGGCTGGGATGGTGAAAATGTTCATAATGCTTATCTGCTTAGGACGTTGACGTGCCTGATCTTTGACTTCATTCCTAATGACGACATGGGATTATCCTGGTGAGACGATAAGAGCAGGCATTTTTATTTATTTAAAGTGACACTATAAAAAGCCAAAGGTTTCACTGCTGTAGCTTTAAGTTTTCCTGGATGACCAGTATCTCATGGGGGCCAATGTTGGTATCTACGGAACAACATTGCATAGCACTAATCACCTTGGCCATGTTTTCCCAAAACTTGGTGAAAGGATCAGAAGGTGGTTCCAGGAATTTAGTTTCACTTTTTTCATAATTTTTGTTGAATTCTCAGAGAATAATTCACGGATCTTAATGAAAAACAATCAGGCAGTTTTAAGGGACTGATATTTATGACTGAATGCAATTTGGTGTAGATCCAAATAATGCCACCTTCCAATATAGAGCTTGGAATTAGCGACCCCTGAGTCGGAAGTTGCAACTGGCTATTTAACTCACCACCCCGACTTCGAAATCCAAGATGGCTGCTCCGTGTGTCAACAATAAGTAAAAGCTGTAGGTTTTACTGTTTACTAGTACTTTAGTCATTATATTTGTCATACACATAGTACTGTCCAAATACTGTCTGTGGACACGTTACTACGGTGTTAGTATGTGTGAAATGCCACGTAATGCATTATTAGGAATTGGTGTTGCTGGCTAACATAAACATTGTTCCGTACGGTCACCATGTTCCATTCCTGTTCTTGGAATTTGCAATCGGAACGCTATCAACTCGGGTTATCAAGTGTGACTTCATTCCGAAGGTCGAGCTCTGAGATATAATGGAATGCGGCATTAAAAGTCCAAACCCCACTACTATAATTATAGTGGTTTGTATGTGTATATGTTTCTCTTCACTACTCGACTCCACCCTAATGGGGCACGACGGGTCAGGTTGGGTTGGACATAAAAATCAAAGTCCAAACAGAAAAAAGCCTGAGTCAAGCTCCACTCTGCTGCTGCTGCGCGGAGCTTTTAGTTTCACATGTTTTTAACTGGTTTTCTTCTAGAGCCATGTTGGTCAGTCGGTTTGTAATTTGGTTTGTTGAAATAGGTCAACAACGACTGGATAAAATTGTTGTAGACATTCATTGTACCCAGACGATCTCCGAGTAGCTCGGTGACCTGTAAACTACCAGAGCCGAAAACTTACCATCAGGGGTTCTAAGCTATTAGTGCTAAATAACTGTAACCTGCTCAACATCAGGAAATGGATGTGTGGCACCAGCATGGCAGCCAATTGTAACAAGTGTCTTTGTTAATCTGGTGAATTTTAATGTGTTTTCATAGGGGGACTGTTGGGCCTTGGCGGTGCTATGCCTACTACTGAGTGTCATTCTAGCATTTAGCTGTTTTGTGTTCATGTTAGAAACCTTAGTCCAACATTCACACTCCTTTTATCTCCGCCCTGCTCTCTAACTCCTGGAGGAAACATCCTGCTCTTCAGCGATCAGCTGGATTCTCCATTTGTTCACCAGGTAGCTGCGAACTTTGACCGGTATTTTAAACTGGACAAGTAGGGAAGAAAATGTGTGGAAGTTTTATTCATCGGGTGTGGAGTATACAGCAACTACATTAAACTGGCGATCATAAACTGTGACGGAAGTCCAAATCACAATCTGCGTCACACTGTTGAACTGACTTTATGGTTGATTAACAACAGACCCTCCTTGGTAATAAAGAACACAGTTTATCTGTGTATTCACTGTATCAGCTCAACAGAGGAGGGCAGTGCCACAGTGTGGTTCATTAGATTGTGGAGTCGTAAATGCATCACTCACTGCAGCAGTGATCGCTCACTCACACGCAGAATGCGAGTTCCCCACCTCATCTTCAGTGACTCACCTCCAAGTTTCAGTTGTGTTAAAACAAAACTGCTGCCCCGAAAATTAAAAAACAAACAAAATACAAAATGATCTGCACCAGTGGTGAGATGTAACAAAGTATATTTACTTAGTTACTTAAGTTGAGTACATTTTTCATGTATCTCTAAGTAAATTTATTGTCAGGTACTTTTTACTTTTACTCCACTACATTTATATAATGCATTGCGTTACATGTTGACATAGATTTTAAAAAGTAATCAATAACAAGGAGAATTGTCCACTGATCCAATCAGAGCAGGCAGGCATTATTAGAGCCCGCCTCCTGCAGCAGCAGCATTACTGGTGAAGAATAAACTCCTGAAATGAATCCAGAAGAGGCTGAGACTCCAGTCTATACTGATGCAGTGTAGTAATAGGATATACTCTGCAATTACTTTTACAGTTTTGGAATATTTAAAAGCAAGTACTTACTTAATATTACACAAGTAGAAAAAGTACTGTGGTACTTTTACTTTAGTACATTTGTCTATTCATTTGTACTTTCACTTAACTAAGATGTTTGAGTAATTCCTCCACCACTTAGAAATTAACAAATACGTCCTCATACAGACGTCGCAATGTTAAAAAAAGTCTCGATCTGGATCTACAAGTAAATGTAATGGGGTCTTCCTTGACCCATACAGTACCTCATCCTTTCATTAAGTTTGCTAGTCATCCATTTGGTCGTTTTTGCTTAATCTTGTTTACAAACAAACATAAGCTCCTTTTCACAGGTAAGAAAGAAACACAATCGGAGTCGTTATTTTCCCAGTGGATGTCATGTACATATTTATTTACTTAGACACAAAGACAGCGCTCTATTTCTCTGTATAGTGGTGTAGCGGAGAACAAATGCACATTGAATTTTAACCAGAGTGTAAGATACAGGTGAGTGTATTTTACAGAACACACACAGAGGTTGTTGTTAAATCTCATTCTGCTTTAACTGGATTCAAAGTTTAATCACAAAAACACATTTACGACTAAAGTTGTTTTCGACTACTAACCACTTACTGGTTTAAAAATACATTTAAAGCTCATGCCACATAATGTCAATGTAAAACTAAATAAATTAAAAGCATCAGCTGGGAGGTATTCAAAAAGAAAACTCTGACAGGCCTAAACATTATGGCAATGAAAAGGAATTGAAAAATTGTGCAGAGGTAGCAGCTAATCTGTACGACAACATGGCACAGTTCAATTAGAGTCAGAATGAGGAGGCAACTGAAGACGTACACTGACTCAAAGCAAAGGTGGAGCCCACGGCCATTTTAAAATGTGCAGCTGGAATGAAAGTCAGTCCGATGTCGATATTTAGGAGGTCTATCAAGTACTGGTGCTGCACAAATTTGATCATTAAAAACCAAACAAACAAACACTGTTGGAAATCATTCCAAAGCACATCAGCCAACATAGAATTAATTACGATCTTAAGGCAACTAAACGTTTTCAGCAGCGAATCACATTCATACAGACGCCTCACACAACTGGGTTAACAGACAACACAAACGGGACAACACAATCAAAACGGATGAGAGCGACAATAGATGTTTAGAGTAAAAGAGCAGACTTACTTTGCGTTGTCAAGTGAGCAGTTGTTTGTGAAAACCTTGACTATTTGATAGCTAATAGCTGCAAGTAACTCTGCACTTTTCATCGTCAACATCCATTGTCTCTCACTTCCATTGTGATTGTCTTTCTGTTGTGGTTTTTGCATTCGTGTTTTCTGTCAATGTGCTTGTGTGAGACGTCTCGGTCACCATACATTCAAGTCATTCCCATGTTTTGTATTAAAAAAAAAAACAATGAGTTGATAAATAATGAAACTTTGGCCTCACTTGCACACCTCTGCTACCTTCTGTGAGAACATGTTAGATGCATGAAGCCCTCATTTAAAAAAATTATCATCTCCTGTAAGCTTCATGACTTAGACATGAATAACCTGAAGTCGTTCCCTTGCCATGACTGACACCCCAGACACAGCCAAAAGAAAACACGTCCTGTATAAAACACTATAAATACACACAGGTTCTATAAAAACTCATAGATGACACATGGCAGGAGGTATTTTGTTCCTAAGCAAACGTTCCTTTACCTGTTCCTTGAATCAGATGTAGTCTAAAGGCACGTTCACACATACACTAGTGTGAAGCGAATGTTGTGGGGCAAAGTCCATCCAAGTGGAACTCCGATGAACCATTGCATGTGTGAGAGCGGGCCCTTAGTCCTCTACGCCCACCACAGCCAAACATAAGTAGTGATATGGTTTGCAAACACAGACATGGGTGTCCTCTCTTTCTAGGAAACCTGTCAATGATATTAAACTAAAAATAGTTAAAAATCAGTTTTTACACAATTGACATTGTGCAACAGTTATGTCACATCAACGCTGACCTCATTAGGTCAATAAATCATCAGCAAAATAAAAGTCATTGCTGCTTTGTTAATTTCACAGCCAAAACTGAGGCCAAGGTCAATTTGAAATCCTTACTGAGTTACATAAAAACTGAACCATTTGACCATTAGGATTTTATCTAAGACTTGAATGGACTGATATTATCTTAAAACATATATTTGTTCCAAACCACTTACCATTGCATACATAAAAGATGGATGCCAAGCTTGAAAATGAATATTTATAAATGTGTGTTATCTGTGGGTTAAAACTTGACTTGCACTGGGTTGGTTGTTTACATTGAGACAGAAACTCAGTAGGAACTTCAAATTAAATCGGACTCTGATCTGATCTGTGACGTCCCTGCCCCACACAGTAATACTGCTTCTAAACTACATGTCAAGTCTATGAATCAACAAAAGAAAAAGTGCAATCCCAAACTTCTGTGTAAGTGTTGGTGAGCACCAGGGCACATCCCTGTATTTATGGTGCGTCGTCATCGGGCCTCTTGAGCACTGCGCTGTATTTCATCGGAGCGCTGTCGTCTTGTAGCTGCACCTCCACCAGAGTGAAGAGTGAAATGATCTGTAAAGGAAACAACAAATGATGAACATCTGACGGTCTAAGGAGTTATGTTTTGGTTTGTTAGTTATGCTGATTCTGCAGATTACAATGAAACTTGGTGGAAGGGTGCGATATGGGTCAGGAACGAACCCATTACATTTTGAGGTGGATCCCAGATCAGGGGGCAGATCTAGGATTTTTTCCCCCCATTTTCTTTAACATCGGAGATAAGGCTTTCAGGAAATAATTAGGTTTCTCAGAGAATAATGAATGAATCTTGATAAAAGATCCAAATAAACATCTGGATCTTTTGAATTCAATTGGTTTTATACGGGGACTGTTGGGCCTTAGGGTCCGTGATCTACTGAGTTTTCTCCTGTCACTTTCATATATTATCAAACCATGCTTATTGTGAAAAGAGCACCTTCATCATTCATTGAAGACGTACATGATAGATATGAAACCTTCAATCTCTTTCTCCATTTTTATGTGCATTAAATAACTTAATCTAAGAGCAGGTCAGACTGTAACAAAATCATTTCCAGTGGCTGTGGTCCTCACCTGCTCCACTGGAGGTTTCTCTAAGTCTTCTGGTGTCCAGGTCAGGGTCAGCTCAGATTTCTTTCCCACCCTACGATGGTGAAATGAGGCCAGGCCCGCAACAGACTGAAAGTGAAAACAAATGGTTTCAAACAGGTTTAGATGAAATAGTCACTGGACCTACCGCTGTGGTGCCGTCTTGTAGGACACTCACACTTTCGATCTCTGGACCAACTCATTTCTATCCTTTTTTTAGTAAGTAAAAGTGAGCTTCCATCTACACAGTTACATGATTAAGAACATATGCATAAATGTGAATATGAAGCTAAAAACTATAAAAGTTTTCCTTAAATTGAGTGCATCTGAAAAACTAAAAGTACTAGTATGCACAAATTTACTGAATATATTTAGAAGCCGTTCCCTGTTATTGGAGAGAATTGCAGCTGACCTTGCAGTAGATGCGTTTCTGTACTCCGTAGCGGAGAACCAGCACATCAAACGACTGATCCAACACCCCCATCACCATGGCCTCAGAGTCCAGGGGGCCACACTCCTGTGGAGAACAAACAGACCTTGGAATAAACTATATCACGTTTAAATCATGTAGCTGAATTGCTCCAAACATTTTTTTATTTAAGGAGGATACAATATAACCTACAACTCTATGATCACAGCCCAGGGTGGAAGCCACAGGAAATACTAGTCTCAAAATATAATAATATGAAACTGTGGTGAAGAATAAATGTCCCATATCAGAGAAAATACAAAATGTTTCCTCAGACTTAAAGATTAAAAAGAAAAATCACAAAGGGAGTCACAAATTATGTACTTGATATAGAAGTATTTGGTTAAAATCAAACCTGACACAAGATAAATATTTTAGTTGGTCCCACTTGCTGACAGCGTGTTGTTATTTTGTTACCCACCTTTACAAAAACTCCAAAGAAGAGCTCCGAGCTGAGCTCCTGGACTCGCTTTGACACCGTCTTCTTGTCATTACAGTGCGATGCCTGTTTTCCCACTTCCTCTGTTGACAGCCTTAAGTGAGGCCCGCACTCTGTGTGAGCACGTGGAGAGGACAGACGTGAACAAAATAAGTATGAGCCAAACAAAATAAATAATTCATACATACATGCAGACAGGTAGGAAGTGCGTAAACAACGACAAAGGCAACAGGAAAAACATCAAGTCAGAATCAGGTCTGAGGCTGCTTTGTTCTTTTCTACATTAACAACCAGAAATGTCCTGCAACACAATGAAGCAATGTCCTTGACAAACAAGGCCTTCTGTTATCTGCTTAAGTGTGTGTGTCTCAGAGAGGCTGTTTTGTAATGAAGGTACACACTCAGGGAAGCAGCCAGCAGGCGGTGCACAATGATGTCAGCGTAGCGCCTGATGGGTGAGGTGAAGTGTGTGTAGAAAGGAACGTTGAGGGCGTAGTGCTTAAACAGCGGCTCGTCCTTCACTACGCCTGTGGAGAAGTACAACGCCATCTGGGAAACACCAACAATCCAGATTAAATACATCCTACAGATTAACAGTGTGTAATCTGGGAGATAAATAATATTGGTTCATTAAATATTACAGACTAATGTTCAAGTTGTTGTTTTCACTTCTCAATCCCATAAATACAATTTTATATTTAATAACTGATTTAACAACTATTTCAAAACTTTACTTCTCGCAATTGACTCATTGAGCTATTCTTCAGTTTACATGCAAAAGTCAATCCCACACAAATTGATAATAGAGCTAAATATTTGTACTATACTTTATATCTACTATGAATATGGACAATGCTTTTCTGCAGTAGCTACTGAGCTCCCACCTGCATGGGTCTGGAGCACATGTGGGTGAGGACTTCTTTTCTGTAACTGGAGTACTCATCATCACCAAGAGTAGTATTGAGGCTCCTCTGCATATTGGGGGGGGAAACAATAAAAATAATTCAATCGTTAATATTTTTCAGGTTTCCTTTAACATCTTTTTCATTTGGGGACTGAGATGAATGATTGTATTAGGACAAAAAATGACATATGTATGAATAAATAAATAAAATGAAAAAATGAATAGTTTGTGATGAAACAGGCCATTTCTGTATTTCTACATGTAATATTATTACTTTATGCATTTCTGTGTCCATATGTTTACTGTGTGGGCGGGGTTAACTAAGTCTCCAGCCGGATTGGTTACAGAGGTGTGTCATCGGATCTACTACTTCTGTCTTGAGTTGGTTGGTACACAGGAGCTTTGCCTATAGCTCAGTATTAGCCGCTTTCGTTTAGCTAATAGTTAAGACAGCCAAGCTAATAAATAATTAAATACATGTAGGTATACAGAAATAAAAATAAATTTAGGAATGTATTAATGAATGAATTAATGTAGAAATTAGTTAATAAATGCAGAAATAAATATACAAATAAATAAACAAATGTCACAATACAGAAATAGCCTTTTTCATCACTTAATTATTTTTCATTTGTATTCAATGATTTTATTCCTTGTGTGATGATGCAACACAGATGACAGACATCAGGAGAAAAGTGACAAATGAACAATTTAACACTTTTCCCCCCAATTTTGAACCGAAATCAGGTGACATCTGCATTATGAGCACCTACATGCAATGCTCCTGCAGACGACAGGTCAAGGTAGATGCCCAACTGGTCACACAGCTCCTGCAGCTCATCCACCATCTTGGCTTTTGGTGGAGGGTGGCGCCTGAGCAGGGCCAGGTCAGGAAATTTGCGGTAGATGTGGTGGGCGGTGGCGATGTTCGCCAGCAGCATGAACTCTTCCACCAACCTAGAGAAAAGAGTTAAAGAGCGACAGAGGAGGAATTTAAGAAATGGGAAGAATGGAGGTTTGATCAAAAGAATGCATTTGAACCTAAGTTATAAATCTGCCTTGTCAAATATTTGGGAGAGAAACAGAAGGACACAGACGCATCTGAGGAGGGTTTGTTACTCACTTGTTGCTGTCTCTGTACTGATAAACATAGCAGCCCTGAGGCATCATGGTCTCTCTATCCAGGGTGAAAGAAAGTTTCATCTAGAACGAAGAACACAATGCGGGTACACAAGATAATGTTATGAAGCTGCCAAACTGGGAAATCTGGATAATTGTCAATTTATCTTTGATAATTGTTCTTATTTTGAAATAAAGTAAGAAATATCGAAAACATCGGCAGAGTCCTATTTCTGAACAATGAAAGAGATTGTAAGGATTACAAAACATAAGATGAATTATAAAGACAGTATGAAATTCACAAAAAAGTCAAAAAATACCCCAAAATGTTAAAGATCTGAATATGCTCCCTGATCTGTTTGAAGAAATGGTCCCCAGTTACTTCAACTGTATTAGATTGGGCTGCAACACTGTTTACCCCTAAAACTCAAAAAGTGTTTTGTGGACTCAAACACTTCCCCCACCCCTTCATCGGCATATTGGTGAGTAGATAGTGGATTTTTCTTTTTCTTTAAACTATCCCTTTAATGGACCTGTACTGAAACCTCAAATAAGTTGAGTTAGGAAGCATGATGGTCTCTTTCTGACATCGCTGTCATGGACCAGTGTGTAGTACATTGTTTAGAAAAGGCAGCACAGAATAGTCAAATAGCAGCATGTGGGACTGACCTGGTCTAGCCTGAGGGCTCCGCCTGAGAAGCGCTGAGCTCGGAGGTTCTTGGCAATAGAGTGCAGGTTGAGCACAGCCTGGTGGATCTCATCGATGGGGTGCACAGGGTCCACAGGTGGCAGCTCCCCAGCGGAGAACAATTTCTCAGGGGCCTCGATCATGCTCTGAGCATGGTCATAACTCAATTTCACACAGGAGCGGATCACTGAGCGGCCAAACCACTCACTCAGGATCTGGAGAGTGGGCAAGTGAAGTGGAACCAAAGAGATGAAATAAATCAATCAGCAATCCTACCCTTCACCCCTCTATATCTGTGACAATTATAAACAGCTCAGTCAATTTTGGATGATCATACCTTCCCCTCGGGTGTAATTTTCCAAATGACAGAGAAGGTAAGTCTGTCGGTGAGAGGGTTGAGACTGCACAGCTCCTCACAGAGCAACCGAGGTAACATGGGGATCACCTGGATGATGACAAAACATGTGAACACACAGGGTATATAAACAAAGACATAACAGTTAGGCTGCAACAGAGAAATTGGCAGTCACATCAGTAATATGTGGATTGCTGAGAAGGTTATGGTCAAATACTTGTTCAAAATATGAAAATTGAATGAAGCAGCTTGTTAAAAGTGTTGCAGCAGGTGTCCTCACCTTCTGAACAAGGTACACACTAGTTGCTCTTTGGCTGGCAATGGCATCCAGAGCGTTGTCCTCGTCCACAAAATAGCTCACGTCAGCAATGTGAACTCCCATCTCAAAGTTTCCTGTGTTGAAAAATATCCAGTGTAAACATTATATAACCAAAACCTCCTAAATAACACAATCCTTCAACATCACACATCTTTAATCAGAACACATCATCATCACGAGAGTCTGGCAGCAGTTTACCATCTGGGAGTTGTTTACAGGAAAGAGCGTCATCCAAATCTCTGGCAGTGGCCGGGTCGATTGTGAAGATACACTCGTTCCTGTACGTAATGAAAAAACATTGCTCTGAGAATCTTGTTGTATGGACACATGGTCTAAATTAAGATTTGATGCACTTGCTTGCTCTCATTGGATGAAAAAGCTTGAAATTATTAGTAGTCCTATTATATTGTGATCTGTAAATAATATATACAGTAAGTGGTGTAACGGATCAATCCCAGGAATGCATTTAAAGTGCAGATTAACTGCAAAGATTACATATTACTGTAAGATACAGTTTTACTGGTTGCGACTTTTAAAAGTAATGATAGACGGTGAAAGCCATGGGTATTAGAGGAGAGGAAGATTTGAAGAAGCTTGCCACATAATTTAAGTGGGAGCATTTTTGGCTTCCAGGAGTAATATACTGTTGACAGAGGAAGAGTGGTGGAAAAAAACCAAGAGAAAGCCATATGACAGCAGCTGAAACTATAAGGTCTGTCTGCATCGGCGGTAAAACTTTATGGATGAAAGCGTGCGCATGAGAGGGAGAGACTGAGCGAGCATGTGGAGAGCAGACAGCTCTACAAGGAAACAGTGGAGCAAAACACTTACTTAGAGACATTTTATGTTATTATAAGAAATGTTCTTCAACTGTTCATTAAGAAATTGCTGTTCTGCAAAATGAGCCAATCCTCGACTCTCATCTGAACCATGAGTTTTGGTGATCCATAGCATCTCCAGTTATCCTCAAGTAAAAATCTGTATCCGTATGTTCCAATTCAAAAAGCATGTTTCATAATAAAGAGGGAGGGAAGAGTACATAGACATGTAGTGATTTCACAGTTGTACCTCAGGTCTCTCCTCTTCGTCAGCTCCTCAGGTGGGATGGTCCAGGGCAGGTTCTTGGGCAGGCAGTCCAACACGCTATCTGAGAACTCAGAAGAATCCACATCATACTCCGTCAGGATGCCCTCTGTCTCTGGTTCGATTTCTCCAGCTTGACCCAGAGTCTTAGCCAGTTGTCTGAAGGGGAAAACATTAGGAGACAATCAGAGTGGTTGCAAGGTTATATACCATCTACCGCACCGTGCATCTATACACACCCTTCTGCAAAGTTGCTGTCGGCTGACCAGTTGGTGATGCGACAGATGAACAACGTGTTAATGTAGTCACCCGAGCGGGAACTAAAGTCGTCAGGGCAGTCAACCAGGGGAACGTTAATGCGAGGCACCCGGTGGTCCACGGGGGCAAACATGGCAAAGGGCTTGTCTGGTAGGAACTTGATGAAGCCTGTCGCTGCTCTGGAGTGTTTCTTCTCAACAATGTAGACCACCTGGCAGACAGACACAAAGGGCGAGAGGAGTACAGTGAGGACTCATTTCCAGAACAGTAGCATCTATGCTGTGGGATATTTTTTAGTAACTTTTGTTTCTTTTCTAAATCTCTGTTGTTTTAAATAAGTTTAATGTGCACAAGAAATATGAGGAAAAGGCACTGCTGATGAACAAGAGAAACAACAAGCAGAACCTTTGTAGTATAAGAATACCATCTCTAAATCCCCAGGTTTTTCAGTAAAAGCATCCCAAATGGGTGAGTTATACTTTGTTTTATTGTGAAGTATGAACATTAGAGTGAGGATATAACAAATGAGCCAGGCCGGGTACGGACGGAAATCTTTAAAAGATATTCGGTTCGTGTAAGGTTGGTCACGTTTGCTTGGCTGATTTTTTACACTGCACGTCAGTAATTGGAGAAAATGAGCAATAACCATACGTGTCAGGGACAGGCTAACACAAACTCAGTCCACCTTATATTAATTGCATTGGGCAGAAATTAGGATGCCTGTCAGGTTAAGGCTGGGCTAGGTTCGTTTTCCCATTGTGCATTCCGTACCAAGCTAGATGCTTAGTTTCTATTGGAAACGTAATTGTTCGTAAAAATGCTGCAATGTTGAGCTTTGACCACAGTGCGTGAAAAACTGTTCTTGCTCTGCACATTGAAGATAAGTCGAAACTCACTTTAGCTGTCTTTTGGAGTATTTCCCCGTTGGACCGAGGGGTTGAGGGATCTTCAAGGAGTCCAGTGAGGAAAAAAATGATACAGATTATTGAACTATTACAATTAAAGATCATCTGTGATTGACACGCTCTTCAGATTAGTAAATAGTCAGTGAAACAGTGTTTACTGACAGTTACTTAATTGAAACAGAATCATTAGAAAGGGTAAACACACTTCCTGACTACTTCTTCACAGTACCTGTGTCACTGAGGGTGATATTCTGAACCTTGATTAAGAGTTCATCCTGGTCCCTACAGCGATCGCCCACAGCAGCATCAGGCCTGGGGGTGTGCTCTTTCTTCTTCTGGGGTGTTTTCACCGGACGTTCTCTCTGTGTCTCTGACTCACTGGTGCCCTCACAGTCCGTATCTGACCTCACAACCTGGACAGACACAAAGTTTGAGATACGAAGCTTCAAACTATAAGTACACTGTACCGAAAGAGAGGTAAGTGTACTTTACCTTCCACTGCTCTCGAGGTAGGACTTGTATCACCACAACATCTCCGTTCAGCGCTCTGTTGCGAGCTACAATCCCATCCAGGAATATATCCCGCATGTCATCCTGCAAACACACACGAGATTTCTAACTTTTCTAAAGATCGATGTTCTGGTAGTGGCTAATACAATGAAACCACATGTAAAGTCACACTTTCTCATTCACTACGGGATAGCAACCAGTCGGTTATACAGAACTAAACAGGTTACGGAGGCACGAAAAATTATTTACTGAATTCATTCGCGGTGCAAAAATACTCTATAAGCTAAATGAAACTTACAGGAGATGGGATGAAAGCTTCCTGGTACTTCTTAGGGTTGATTCTTAGTTGTCCCTGCAGAGGAAGTAGGCAGAATTTGACAATTAACTTGAAGAAAGTGTCCTTGAGTCTGAATTATCAGAGATGGTAAAACAGATGTCTGCCACAGGTTCTGGAGGCTCCACGCCTGTTGTAGTTCAACTAGTTTCGTGCTCATTTACTTGACATTGACATCGAGTGAAATGGCAAAGGGACTCAGGGTGGGTCTGTATCAGTCCAGCCGAGTTTCAAGTCTTTACAAGTTTTATGCTTGAATGTTACATATTCATGGATTCTTTTTTTCCCCTTTAAAATGACAGGAAAGGTAAGGAAAAGGGACTTAAACGGGACAAAAATACAAAATTATCCTAATAATAATTTTCATCAAGTTGCACTCATGAAATTATAATCAAATACATTATTAAACGTATAAAATCAGCATGTCCACATCATTTCACCCCCTGTGTAATTGTGTAAGTTTACTATGGTTTAGGAAGTTACACTGTACTTGAAAAAGCTCTCCTCTCTTCAGGCCATGGGAAACGTCCTCAGCTGTCATGTAAGAGTCAAACACTTGTTTCTTGGATCCTTTTCCTCCTTTGTTTTTGCTTCTGTCTGCCGGAGAATTGGTAGTTGACGCTAAAAAGAAATGGAAATTGATATAATCCATCACAATTAAATTTGTCTACACCTGCTGAGAATGAATGTGTCAAACACCAATTTACCTCGGATTTGCTGCGTTTTCTTGTCTTTACCATAAGGAGACTTGGGCCTTGACATTTGAGTAACAGCTCCAGGCACTTCTGGGCTCTTCTCTTCTTCTGCATGCTGGGGCAGATTCTTTTTCTTCGGCTTCTTCATCTTCTCTTGTTCCTGTCCACTTGTGCCGGCTTTCTTTGGGGACTGGGGACGTCCATCAAAGTTGGGCTCTTTAGAGGCAAAGGAGTCCTTATTTTTCTTCTGCTGCTTCTGTTGTTTGTAGGAATCACTAAGTGTGACAGAGCTGAACTCCTCTCCAGACTCAATGTCTCCGTCTTGGCTGGTGGTGGTGTCCCTCCTCTGTCCCCGTCGCTGCCTGTCAGTGACATCTTGCTTCCTTTCACAGTCCTGCGGCGCAGTGCGACCGCTCAGCTTCTCCATGTGCAGAGCCAGTGAACTCTCCTCTCCTTTACTTTTCAAAGATGAGGGGGAGAAGTCACTTGAATCAGAGAAATCATTAAGCACTTGGTCCCTTTTGCGCTGTGGTATGTTCAGCCTGTCACTCTGGGCTTTGACCAGCGTGCTTGGCAAAGTTCCTTCCCTTTGAATTGACAAGTCCTTTGCATATTGGTCCAGATACAAATTGAACTTGCTGCTGCGGTGCTGGCTCAGAAGTCTGGCATAAGCATCTTTCTGAGGAGGGGTGCTTGTCTGATCCTGTTTGCGCTTCGGGTCTCGATTCATGTGAGCCTTCTTAGATTGCAGAGGAGAATCCATGTGGCAATCCCTTAAAGACGCTGCCTCTGAAAAAGCACAGAATAAACAGATTTAGATGAGAAGGTGGCAAACACCAGGGAGCCCAGACTGGACTGGTTCGCTGAGATCAAGCAAAGTTGCCTCATATGAACTATTTCATTCAGGAGCATTGAAAGATGGGACGATTCAATTGAAAAATGGAGTAAATATATTGTTAACCTATATAAAGTCAGATTGTGGGGAATGAAATATGAGGGTGGACTGGTGATAGAAATTCCAGTTCTTTGAATGTACTGTTTGTTATTGTGATGTGTACAGGGTTATGGAAACTATTCCTCTTTGACCTGCGTATTGTGTTAAAATCTGAAAAACCTCAATACAACATAAAAAATTCAAAATAATGAGTGTTGCCCCTCGGCATGAGTCAATAAATGTAACTTGCATTCAAAGTAGTTTTGTTTCAGGAGTAATGCTTTTAATTCAGTGAACTCGAAACAGAAAGTGGAGATCATTATGTAAACCTGATTTGATGAATGAAAACAGCTGACATGTTGTAGTCCACTGATCTAAACTCACATGGCCATCGCATCAACATGGCTGTCATGTAACATAGTCACTGTTAGCTTAGCACTCACGAACGTTAAACGAGAGAAGAGCTGTGTCATCTCATCGTCTTTGGTAGAGTCTTTCTCAGGGTAACCTAGCTAGCAGCTAGCCGCTCGCTAACATTAAATGGCAGATGTTAGCAGAGCAGGACTAGCATCGGCTAGCGACTCACAACGCGGAGGGGTTAGTTCAACGTTAGATAACAACTTGCACGTCAGACAACGACAAACGAGTGAAAACCACAGAGGTGAACCCACAACGTGTCTAACAGTACCTGTTCCACTGGGCGTTAAACTATCAGCTTCCTGGTCCACTGGGTGTTAAACTGTTAGCGTCAGAGCAAAATGCTAACGGTTACTCTACCTCCGCTGACATGAGAGGTTTCGTTCAGGCTGCATTTAGGTGCACTCGGAATTGTCACAATCAGCCGACAGCACAGAAACGTCCCGTCTAGATATATTCTCAAAAACTAACTTATATACTATTAACAAAGAATCACACAAATAAAATCTAGAGGTATATACTTTGAAAGAGTCCCAGTGATTAAACTGAAGTTTTCACACGAGTTTTTTTTTAAGTATTAGTAGAACAAATAAAAGGAGTGTGGGTGAGCAGACACCTGACTGTTTGAGTGGAGGCTCCATTGGCATTGTATGGAGAGCATGACTGGACCTCAGAGCTCTAACATCTGGTGGACAGATGTTAGAGCAGTTTGTTCATGAACATGGCGTCACATGTTACACTGACACACGTGTGTTGAGGATCATAATAAAGTCAAATAATGATCTCTCCATACAGTGAGAACTTGAGCCTGTCAGGTAAAGAAGGTCAGGAACTGACACTGTCCAACATTTCTTATCCTGAAGTCAGAAATAACTGAGATGGGCTTGAAAATAATCTCAGTGAAATCATCATGTTGAGACTAGTGTCTCCACGAAATAACACAAACTGTTCAACACAACAGGCCCAAAATGTCCACTTTCTTCAGGACATCATCTCTCAGACACTTTCTCCAGCTGTCACTTTTCTCTGCTGGGAACTTCCCATCATCAATTATTTCCCAGCATGCTGCTGTTCCCAGAGGCCTGCTAGAGTCTCTCCCTTGTGGTTGTTCTGAGCTGGTGGTCGAGAACATACACACACAGATTTACCTCATTGTTTTAGAAATTATTTAGGCAACAATCCACAAACTGGACAGACACATAATCTTCATCTACGTTTGTATAAAACGTCCATGGGTCAGTTTTCTATTACATATCTTAAAATATTTATTAAACTGTTTCCGCTCTGCTGTTTATCGACTCTTATTCATACTGTAAATATGACATTCATTTTTCTGCTGGTTGTTTCCATTATGTCAAATTGGTGATTCTGTTCATTTACCTGCAGCAAGGAGGTGATGTTTTCACCTGTTTGTTGGTTTGTTAGCAAGATTAAATAAAAAAACAAGACTAATGATTTCCAGTAAAGTTGGTGGAAGGATGTTTATTGTGTATTAATGCAGAGATAAGTAGAAACAACAGAACTTTTTCTTCTCGTTACATCTGGTTTGTCACGGTGGAAATGATCCACAGTCAAACTGTATATAAAAGGCTTTGACTGGGATGTTCTGCTGTTATACTACAGCACCACCTGTGGGTCAAAAAGTGGAAAAGCAACCACTGCTCTGCACCTGATGCAAGTCCAGAGACAAAACTCTGATTTAAAACTCGGACTCAAAGTGATTTAAATGTGTTTAACTTTGTGTCGAACAAAATCAATTTGTGATGTGAATGCAGGAACGTTAAGCACATAAACAAACAGATACACAGAATATGGTTATACACACATGGATATATACTGAGGGACAAAGGTGGAAAATAATAAAGGCAGACTTAAATACACTATATGTGATTCTTTATAGAGTGTATATATATTCTGGTTGGTGTTGTGTCATTTCAATTAACAGAGTCTTCATGTGAATAAACACAATCGGTCGCGAGGGGCAAGATTTTGGGGCTGCGCGGTGGTTGGCACTGTCCCCATAACAGCAAGAAGGTTCCTGGTTTGAATCCCGGCTCAGATGGGGTCATTTAGTGTGGAGTTTGCATGTTTCATCTGCTGAGTGTGTTTGTGTTCAGAATATCTGACAGAATAAAAGAGTGGAGGAGGTGGAGGAGCGTGAGAGTGTCTGCAGACACTGTGTCAAAGGACAGAGCAGCAGCAGAGCAGATACACTGATGATGCTGTGTCACATCCACAGGAACACACAGGGAGGATGGTGGACTGGACACTGTGTGACAGTGGAGCTAATCTCAGAGCAGCTAACCTCCTCTGATTCCTCTGCAGCTCTGTCTCCACTCTGCCTCCCAGCAACAAGGCCCAGTCAGAGCCGCTCTACACACAGGCTGCTGCTGCTGCTGCTGCTGCTGCTTCAGCCTCTGTGGATCATCAGGACACTGCTCAGCCTCCGTGCACCACACACTGTCCTCTTCACACTCACCTTTACAAAGATGGAAATTACAATCTGTTGAGAAAAAGAAGACATCAGTGTTTACAGAGACTCACTTCATCAGCTGTGAGTCAGTGATGCAGCACATCCAGTATAAAGAGCATCAGGGACTTGAGTCCTGTTCAGAGGTGGAGCAGCTTCCTCTCTGCTTCATGTTTCATGTGTTGGAATGAACACGCTAAGAGCTGCACACACTTACCATCAAGTGTTGCTTTAGTTTGACACACACTGTCTGCACTGACTCTGAGGACACACACTGACTCTGAGGACACACTGTGGTGGAAACCTTTGACATCACTACTCAATAAAAACAGATGGACCTATTTTCAGGAACCTGACTTGAGTTCATTTGGTATTTTGGTGACAGGATGAGTCGGAGCATCTGGAAACAGAGAGATTGAGATGTACTGGGTGAGTTAGGATCAACATAACCAACCAGACACTGATTTAAACTTCCCTTATCCTTCCCTTTAAGGAGAGTGTGCACCACACAACAGTGTAGTGTCACTTTGGTCAGTGGGCAAAGCTTTTATATGGGTTGATCTCCAACTTTACTGCTCCGGAGCAGGTTAGCTGTTCATCACAAGTTACCATGGTGATTTACCCCGATAAGAAGTGACCGAGCTTCGTAGGACTGAAAAAACTAAACCTGAAGTTAATCTGATAACCACAAATCCTGCTTCGTAGTAGACTCTGGATCTTTAGTGCGATACGGACAGTGTTTAGTAAAATACTGATGAAAGCAGCATGGACTAACGCCAACCATCTACTGACCCCAGAGTCTCCAGTCGACAGCCTGAACTCTGCTTTAGATCAAGCAGCTCCTTCACTCCTGAGTCCTGCAGGTCGTTGTTACTAAGATCCAGTTCTCTCAGATGAGAGGGGTTGGACCTCAGAGCAGAAGCCAGAGAAGAACAGCAGATCTCTGACAGTCTGCAGCGATACAACCTAAATAAAGAATAAAACTTAACAGTAAATTAAACTGAGTTCATGTGTGAAAATAAAGGACTTTGACTTAACACAATTTTCTAAACATTTTCCACAGTTCATGTGTGAAAAGGGCTACGGTATATTTACATACAGTATATTTACATACAGTATATTTACATACGGTATATTTACATACGGTATATTTAATATATTTAAATAGTTCATATTTAAATACTTATATTTACATCAGGTCCTCTCTACGGAGGCAGCCATGTTTTTTTTTTACAGTAGTCCAAACTGGACAAACTAAATCTTTTGAGTTTTTATAACAACTGAAGCTACAACAGCTTGGAAGGGGATGGTGATGTGAGGAATGTTCAGCTGCAACATGACACTTCACCACTAGATGTCACTTAATTCTACACACTGCAACTTTAACTACTTAACAGACTTTTACATGGTAAAAAATAAAAGTGCATTACTTCAAAGTTCATCAGATCATAATCACTTCACTTCACTTTAGGAAATAGGTGGTGGACATCAGCCTCAGGTTTTCTCTGTGACTGACTATTCTAGTAAAGTCACACTTGCTATTATTTATTTTCATGTGACAAACAAACAAATACATTATTCTGCATGTTCGCTTATTTAACACACGAATGACTGATTCAGTAAAGTCTGTTTAAGATTAACGATGTAAAAACTGAATGTAGCCGACAAGTTTAGTTTTCACACATCCACACTAATACTCTAAAGAGCTTTGGGAGACGTAATGCTACTTTAAACAGCTGCTCTCAAAATGCAGATGTGACGTTAAATATCCATGTTTCAGTCGATCACAGTAAATCTGTTTCTGCAGGATGATAATCTGTGTTTGGGGTCAAATTAAACTATTTAAATTCAACGTTACTTCACTGTACCGCCGCAATAACAAAGTCCAGCTCAACGAGTTTCACACTGCAGCAGGTGCACTACCGTTATTTCTGAAGCAATCATCTAATATGACATTAATACGGTCCCGTTAGCATCGTCATTACTGCTGGTATCTTGCCTGGAGGCTAGCGGGGCTAAGCTAACAAGCCAGGTACAGAGACACCGATACCTGCTCATCACTACTAACACACAATTCAAATACAGTATTTTACTTACCACATAAACCTGAGCACAGACGTCTTCGACTCCTCCGCCAGGACAAGCAGCCGAACAACAAACCGTAAATATCCAATCCGATATGTGAGTGAAAACTTCTCCACAGACTCAGGTCCCGTTCAGTGCTTTTTATGTTCAGCCTGTGGCCCAGTGACCTGTTAGCTCAGGTGAAGCCGAGCAGACCACAGGCTAACAGCTGGAGTGACGAGCTAACGGGGACGTCACATGTCTATCAAGTGATAGTTATGCATCATTTCAAACCTCTATATTATCTAAACGAGCGAGTTAGAAAAGTATTCACCGCCCATACAGCTGTCATGAAGAGGGACCTTAGTGATTGAGACTAAACCCGTTTTCTGAACCAGGCTGTAAACAGGTTTAATTCTGTTCTAAACTCGGGCTTTTTAACATGGGAGTCAATGGGAATTGACTCCTTCTTGGAGCCAGCTTCAAGTGGCCACTCAGTGAACTGCAGCTTTTTGCACTTCCGCATAGGCTTCATGGCTCAGCCCGGGTTGTTGCCGCTTGGGATTGAGAGTGATCATTAGAAACCCAATGACAAACCAGTAACAAGACCAGTAACAAACCCAGTAACAAGACCACTAACAAACCCAGTAACAAACTCAGTAACAACCCCAGTGGTCCATTGTTCCTGTGTTTACCATGAAGGCAACAGAACCATTGAAATATCCTGGTTATAACCGCAAGAGGGCAGCAACGACCAATCATTCTATTTAAATATATATAAATAGCGTGCGTGCGTGGGGGGGAGTGTAAGTGTGTGTGTGTGTGTGTGTGTGTGTGTGTGTGTGTGTGTGTGTGTGTGTGTGTGTGTGTGTGTGTGTGTGCGCGTGTGTAGGACCTTGTGCAGCATAAACACTGATTTCATGCGCACCAAAGCCCGCTCCCAAGGGGTTGGGTTACGCAGTAGAAGTAGTAAAATAGGTAGAATAAAGTAAAAACAATTAAAGTAAAAATATGAGAAAATAAAATAAATTCAAACACAATGACTGTGATGTTTAAAAATAAAAACAATGAAACACTAAGCCAGGACTGCAATTATAAAAAATCTAATTAATAGTGTAAAAGAATATAAATGGACTTGATACCAGCGGCTCTGGCAGGGTTTAGTTAAAAAAAGCAGAGCTCTAAATACCTAAAAAGCACTCCGAGCGCCAGTGCCCCTCAGAGTGCTCATTAGGAATTTAGTTTGGATGGTTAAGTTTAGGGTAAGGGGCTAGGGGATGTATTATGTCGATGAGGGTCCTCACTAAGATATAAGTACAAACATGCGTGTGTGTTTGAATGTGCATGTGTATGTGTAATTTTATAGAATGAATATAGTTCTTCTTTACCCCTTCATTTGCTGGTGGCTCTCTTCTCTCTGCTGACAAGTTGATTTCATATCTGTCTGTTCACGCTTGCTTAGTGTGTATGTGTGTGCGCTCGTGTGTGCAAATACACACATCCTTCACCATAATTCTCCAGGGTTAGTGTGGGAGTGCTTTACGATCAGACAACACCAGCTATGTGTTTTTGTGAGCGTTCAGTTGGAGCTTTCAGACATCTGAGCGTATGATTCACGTGAGGTTGACGTGTCTCACCTTGAGAAAGGCACGGAATTATTCACCTGCATACATGCGCTCTCACAAATATCCGCACACACTCACAGCTGCGTTCAGTAAGGGTTGTGATTAAGTTATTTCGGAGCTTTGCATGACCAAGGAGAGTACATGTCATGTCTGATGGCTGATCTTGTGCCAAAGACGTCATTTGGAGCCAGAGTCTGAGCACTGGTGATCTGGGGATGGACCTGCAGTGTCAAGGTCCTGCCGATGCAAGTTGTCAGTCTCAGCTGTCAATCATTAGGGATCACCCCATTTTTATGACATCAAATAACTAATCACAATTATCTTCCTGTCAACTAACTCCTAAGATTGAGGACAAAAAAAAAACACACTTGTTAATTTGACAATAGATTTTCATTCGAAAGACACATTTAAAAGCACAACATTGTAAACTTTTCTTAGGTCAAACCTTATTTGAGCCCTGGTCCCTCCTGCGTGTGTGTGTGTGAGCTCATAAGACCTTTTTTCCCCTTCCCCCTGCTTTCTGGGGTAATCTGAAGGAACCTTGGGGAGAACAGAGAGCGTGAGTGAAGGAACGGCTGGTGCAGCAGCCTCGATCACTGTTGCGGTCGTACAGACCGAAGTTGTAAAGCATGCAGATGAAGCAGCAAATAACTATCAAATATTCATCAGACCAGGGGAGGCAGTGCAGCTTGTAAAAGAAGATGAAATAGAGGGAGGGGGGGGCAGGAGAAGTTACTTCATACAGTGTCTCGTCTCATTTCCATTCATGCTCCCCTTCAACTCTTTTCCTGATTCAACATCTCCACCATGCATCTTCTCTGATGGAGCCTGTAGGTTGCTTGGTTATTTACCTCAATGTATAAAATATAGGGAAGTGTTGATAATCATTTATGTCATTTACTGGTACTTTCTTGTCAGCGGTATCTGTCTTGTTTCTGGTTATCCATCCGTCTTTGAGTGTCTGACCTCTGCATCATTACACGGGGCTGATTGGTGTGGGAGATGTGGATACTACAGTTTTAGCTTTAGTTGCTGCAGGGCCAGGCAATACCTTCCGCAACACTGGCTGCAGTGAGCAGCGGGCAGATCTCTGTGGTCATCACCTTCCACTGCCATGGCAACGGCCCGCGAGTCACCCCGGGCGAGCTGCACACAGCAACGGCCATTTACAGTCTGGGGCTGACTCCTGATCTGTGGTGGGGAATGTCAGAGTCATGACATGTCAGAATGTCCGCACGCACACACACACGCACACACAAGCAATGCTTACAATGTTTTGTAACTATCAACAATACATGCCCCCCCCGTACTTTTATTGTACATATTTGCCTATTATGACTATGTAACTATCTATATATATATATATATATATATATATAATCTCTGCTTGTCTGGAACAATTTTTAGACTTGACGTCTTCGTCAGTCCAACAGTCTTTTATTATTGTAATGAGTGGTCATGCTTAAAATTCTATTCTCAGTTAGGGTTTTAATTCTTGAATTTATTTAGTTGGTTTTTATGTTATTTGTTTGATGTATTTTTACATGTGTTTTTTATTAATTAAGCACTTTGCAACTTTGCTTTGAGAAGTGCTAAACAAATGAGATATAATAATAATAATTATTATTATCTTTGACAATTATTATTGTTATAGTGAAGACACTAAGGTTGTTAATACAACATGTAGACATGCAGCAAATGTTTAAATGTGTGTCTCGATTATAGTTACCTCCAGCTTTCTTTATGATTCAGTCTGACAAACACGCTCCTCCATCTTCATCTTCATCATCACCACACACCACCCTCGCATCTCTTCTTCCTACGGGCGCTACTTTCAGCACCGGACAGCTCCAGTCGTTTCCCACGCTCCGCCCACCTCCGGCAGACTGGCAGTGAGAAACAACCACACACGCCGGTGGGCGACACTTCAAGTGGCCTATTACGGTTTTATTGGGTGGGACGGAACTTCGGGGGCAATTTGCTTCGTTCCTCGTCATCCTACTCTTCTCACATGGATCTCAAGACGGAGACACTCGGCTCTAACGGCACTGCATCTGAATGGACTGCTGAGGAGTCCGTGCTGTCTGCTCTTGAGTCAATGCACCGCTGGATCTCCGTGCAGCTGTTTGGATTAGATGGTGGTGTTGTGACACGCAGCAGAGGACAGAGAAAGTGTGGTTGTTTCTGAAGATGCGCTGGACGAGAAGTGGGTATCAATCATCGTGTTTAGCCTGATGATGGGTATGCAATCCAGGGCATCATTTTGTGTGTGCGTCTCTAAGTGTCTTAAGCCGTGAACCAGCGGAACAACAGAGAGTGGCTTTGGTTATGAGCAACACTTTTCCAAGTGCCCGCGCTGTCTTCTCTCTGCCCGTGAAGAACGCACCATGGTGGCCCTCCTGCTCCTGGTGGTCCCGCTGCTCCTGCACACAGGGCTTGCTCTGGGATCAAACTTCGGTTATGTGGAGTGGTCTGACAACGAAAAGGACGACAAGAATCCACCGGTCTTCAGCACGCAAAACATCAACAGGGAGCCGCCCCACCACCCGACCTTCTACCCAGTGCCATCCACCGAGCGCACGGTGGTGGCGCACAAGATCGAGGAGGACCTGCCGCGGGTGGTGACCGCTTTCCTGCACACAGGCGACTCCTCGGCGCTGAGACAGGTGAATTGCTCTCGGAGGTACGAGCTGAGCAGCCTGCGGGGCGGCCTGCACGTCGCCTCGCACTACTCCCTGCACAGCATCCTGGACACCGTGGCGCACGCCACAAACTTCCTGAACGCGATCCTGCAGGCCAACAGGTCCCGGGAGCAAACCCTGCGCAGGGACATCCACTGGTACCACGCGCTGGTGCAGAGCATCCTCGAGGGGGACCCCAAAATCCACAGGGCGGTGGTGACCTTCCACACCGACGCTCCGACGCCGGGCCCCCACTTTTTCCTGCAGGCGACGAGGACCGAAAAAGAGGTGGTGCTGCGGGACCTGTCCGGCTCTGCGCACCGGCACATGAGGAACAGGAGCCAGGAGTCCGACTGGTTTAACGAGTTCAGGGACGGCAGGAGACCGCACTCGCACAGAAGAGTCAAAGAGAGTGGAAGTTACCTTCTGGACAAGAACCAGATCAAGTGGTCGGCACCGTATCTCGAGTGTGAACACGGGGCGTTTGTGCCCTACTGGCTCCTGACCCTGTCTGCTGGTTTCTATGGACTGAAGAACAACTCTGCTCCGGAGTTCAGGTGAGAAAGTGTGGGTTTGAAACAGAGAGAAAGGAAGAGGGGAAAGATGTTTGTTTGTGTTGGATTCATTTCCCTACAGAACTTGTTTTGTTTTCAAAATGCAGAAATAAGATTATAATATATTTATTACATTAATAGGGTATTCTACACACTGTAAAAACACAGTAAAAAAGTCATTTCATTTATCGTAAGTCATTTAAGTCATTAAATTCATTAAATTCATTAAATTCAAAAAAGTCATTTATCGTATTATTTTACAGTTCTTTTTTCTAAATTACGTGTGAAACCATTAAGCCTTAACTAAAATTGTAACCATAAAATAAAAGGTGTAATCCCCAAAATTATTACAACAGGTAATTATAAACTTTTTAAAATCAGTTTATTCAAATGCTTAATGGTCTTGAATGTTACTCTTAATTCTATGTAAAAAAAATCATTCATGTGTATCTGTATCTTAAAAAAACAAACAATACTCTGAATAACGAGTGTTTGAGTCCACAAAACTACAGAAAAAAACCACAACATGTCTCCATACTGTTCCTGTGGTGTCATCCAAGTGCCTGTAAGCCCCGACATTCAAATTCGACTCAAAGGGGCTTAATTTACACAATCTTGCAAGATCATTAAAGCTCACACATAAATGCATAAATAAGGAAATAACACACGTTGCAATTCATCTTTACTTAGCTGTTATTTTGATGCTATTACATTGGCATCAAAATAACGTAGAATGAGTAGTTTTTGAGTTTATATACTCAAAAACTTTCCAAAGGGCGATAAAGTCCATCCTTCAATTCATCCCACTACAGTGATTAACGCAGCCAGCTCTCAGCCACAGCTATTAAATAGAAGTACCTCATATTGATTGACAATAATGCACTGTGAGATTTGATGTAAATATGGATCCTGCTGAAGTGAGGCCTTGATGCAGGAAACAGATGGTGTAAAGGCTGCTTCACAGACACAGGTAGACGCTTCAATTCATATGCTCACCTGTCAAAGCACAGCTGTGCGTCTCTGCTGCTGTATCCTGCAGCCTAATGAACACTGCAGGCTTCACACAGGGTTTGCTGGAGAAGGGATTGACACGAGCTGGCTTTTGTGTTCAGTGTGTGTGTGTGTGTGTGTGTGTGTGTGTGTGTGTGTGTGTGTGTGTGTGTGTGTGTGTGTGTGTGTGTGTGTGTGTGTGTGTGTGTGTGTGTGTGTGTGTGTGTGTGTGTGTGTGTGTGTGTGTGTGTGTGCAGGTGCATAAAAACACTCAAGGATCTCGTATTTCAAGGCTCCAGTCCAAGAGTGTCTGGAAAAGATCAATTTAATCATGAATAAACAATGAAAGATCCACAACCGCAATATATGGCCTCTCTGAATTTCATGCGCACTTGACTCTCACATCAATCTAAGTGGAGATGTATCACACAAGATGTGCAGTTCAAGATAACTCCACTAGTTAATCTTCAGGACACATTAGAAAAACAGAGATTTGTGCTTGACAATCACTCAATTTTTGAACCAAAATTCTTCCGCGAAAATCTGATTTACTACCTAAACTGCAACTAGTACACAAATAGGACGAACTGAATTTGAATGCCGGACGCATATATTGCTCCGTGGTTTGTAGGCAGCAGTCGTGCAAACGATATGAGCCTATGTTGGCAAGAACCCACGTGACTGACTTGTCCCTGAGCAACATGCTGCATCACCACCTGCTCCAGGGACACTGATGGCATTTTCATGTTCGTATGACAAAGATTACTGCAGAGATACCACAGAATTATCAGTTTCTAATCTTTATCTTCACTTTTAGCTTCCATCCCATTTGCTGCAACAGCTCAAGAGTTAAGTGTCTGTTATACATCGCTGTAGCAATCTGTCAGTGGTGTTCTGTTCATCTCCAAACATCTAGTAGCCTGTCTAACTCTCAACATGCTGCGATGAAGACGTTTAACCAGATGTGAGAGTTGGCAGCTCTGCTTTGTTGCCAGTCATCTGATGTGTCATGCAGGTGTCGTTTAATGAATCCAGTGAATCAATTCAGTCATTAATTAGTCGACTATAGTCAAACTGAGCCAAGAGGCTTTTGAGTGAGTGTCAAAGGACTCGTAAACTGTCACTTCATTTTTATAAGGGACAGACTGAAGGGTTATTTCACACATTTGAAATTACAAGAAAGAGGAGAGGAATACTGAAGATGAAAAGTCAATTCCAGTATGCTGCAGTAGAAAAAACATGTTTTTGTTGACTGAATCATTAATTAAACTAGAATGACCACCCTGCAGGTGTATGCCTCCACCAACCAGAGCAGTTTCAGTCTACACACCTTTTTCCTCCAGACTCAGGTCACCGTGTACTTTGACCTTTGACACAGTGATAAAAAACATATAGAAAACCTTTTCAAATAAAGTAAGACTTTGAGTTGGCATTATTTTCATTTTTTTACCATTTCTAAGATCAAATAGAAATTTCCGTGTTTGTCCCTTGTTTGTGACGTCAGAAGAGGGAGCCACGGGTGAGTAAAGGGGGAACATAATAAAGTGGTTATTTATGACCAGCGTGCCTTTTAGAAGGATTAACACTCTAATTGGCTATAAAGGTCGGCTGCAGCGTCACAAACAGATGCATGCTGCTTTCCTCCCAACTCCACATTCTGAAATACGAGACGTGGTCTGCAACTTTTGGGCGGGTTATTCAGTCTCACGCCTGTGAGGACATTTCTAAAAATAGAAAGTTGGTTGGTTTACGATAGAAAAACGTAAGCGAGTGTAGATGATGGATTCAGTTCCACCATTTTATCCTCCTTCCACCTAAAGGCATCCTCTTCCTCGTCTTTTCTCCCTCTTTTCTCGCTGTCCTTCCAGGCCAGATTTAACGGAGAATACAAAAAGCAATGGCCTTCAAATTTGAATGATAGTTGCAGATGTGACGCAGAGGGATGAGTTAAGGAGGGAGAGAACCTTGAGGCACACTGTGTATATCCAGTGATGCTGTAAATACCCTGTCAATAAGAACCACAATAATGTTGAGACATCACAAAAAATCTAATGACACCATCACTCTGAAGACTGAGGCCTCACCAGCCTCAGCCTAGGTTGGATTAAACTGTAGAAACCAGCTAAAGAATATTGTCAAGACCAGGGGAAGCTAATGCAAGACAGTTTTGTGTGTAGATATTAAAAGTGAAAGAAAAGCTAACATGGTTGTCTTGTTCAGTATAAAGCAATATACAAATAGAACTATAATTACACTTTACTCGACACGTATAGGCCTCTATCAATCAGCCCTTTCATCCACTTTTGGCAGACACCTACTTCTAAGAATCTGTCTCCCACTTTACTTCTCATCTTTCTATTGTTGCTCTCGAGAGGGGCTCCACATATGTACACAATTTACTGGAGGATTATGTTCTCTGGCTCCTTTTGTCAGAATAAACGCAAAGCACCTCCAAAGACCTTCATGGCCTGGCCCTTTCCATCAAATAAATCACAACGCAGAGATCAGTAGACTGGGTTACAGCTGCACTTTGAATTAAGCCATATTAGTTGAAGTCCCAGACAGTTTTCCTTCAATGTAGTATTGCAGTCACATCCCTGAGCAGTATTTAACACGATTTATTTACCGGCTTAGATCTGTAATGCCTCACTGCTGCACAGGAGAAATTGCACCACTTCCACTTCCTGCAGAGATGTTTGGGTCTACAAGAATTTATATATATATATGTATATGTGAAAAGGTGAGGTGCAATGTGATCCCTGTGATAGTAGAGCATATATACATATACTGTATATATGTATATACACATAAAATAAATTAAATCAATATCTTCGCTATTCCTATAAATCCCATGAAAAAAGACAATCCAACAAGAATGACACTCACCGCATTTATCATTAAGATCCAACCCTATCTCACAATGTTAATGATAATTATGTTGTGACAAAGTAAAGCTCTTGCTTGGTTTAGTCACGAAAACGGCCGGTTAGTGGTCCTTAGGGAAGGATCAAGGTCTAATATAAGTATATGACAAGTTGGGTTATAATAAGTTCCTATAATAATAACTATAACTAATAGAACTGATATACCCATGGTTAAGGTAACAGAATGATCATGATCATGGTTAAAAGAAGCCAGTTTTTCAAAGCAACACTGGATTGGACACTTCTCAAGATTACCAGGCTCACCAGGGCCATAGATGGGATCACATATCACAATATAGGCTATTGGCTGTATAAAGACAGAATCGCCAGCATGAGGCTACTTTAAGTGTGTTTATTTGCAGAGACAGAAAACAGCACAATGAAACGGTCAGACCTCTCATCTGACCTTTGCTGCAGCAAACAAACCTGAGCAGGCACGCTTCAGCGCCGCTCTCTGCAAAACAAGATGTGCAATTGAGCCCTTAAATTGAGTTCTGAAGAGGTGCTTCGCTCGCCTTTACGACTCGCCAGTGGAACCACAGCGAGTGTGTGAAGCATAATACTCGCCTGTATCGTACTTCATGACATCGCTATACCAGACGCAATCACCCCCTCTCTGATGACATATCGGATGCATCTGAGCCTTAAGAGTGTCATCTGTTCTCTCCCAGAATGAGGCTCTGATTCATCCGTGATGATTGTGTTTTTTATATACTATTTATGATTGATATTGACGGATTGAGAAAATGATCTTCTATCTGGACTGAAAGACTTAACGTGTGGCCTAATATCTACTTTATATACTCCATTACTGTCACTGTTACACAAAATACAAAATACAAACTAGAAACCAGGGGCTGATCCATGGGCAGGGTCAGGGGGGGCACTGGCCACAGCTGAAATCTGATTGGCCCCTAAAGTAAAAAGAAAACCGAGTCGCTTTCTAACAATACCAACAATAAATATGACAATTGGCTAAGAATAACATTTTCTACGCTTTTTTGAAGAACAAATGTGCTTGAACTATTTTTAAAATGTCGTCAATGTGTGGCTTTGCTCAAAGCTATAAAGTCAACAGTCAACAAGGAATGACTTAAATATAGGCATATACATATACATAAAAATCCTAGATTCACAACTGACTCAGAGAATAATAACTTAATAATAATAATAATAACTTATTTTGTATAGCACTTTTCAATTCAAGTTACAAAGAGCTTTACTACAAACAATATGAAATTCACAAACAGAGTAATAAATATCTCTGACAATATCTCTGCCTGGATCTTGATTTGTATTTGGATCTGCACCAAATTGCACACACTCTTAAATATCCGTCCCTAAACATGTCTGTCTTTGTAACAGAAGTACCATGAATTATTTTCTGAGAAATCAACTAAAATTTTGCAGAACACCCAATCTCGCAATGTTAAAGACACTTTCATGGGTTCTTCCATGACCCATCCTTCCACCAGGTTTTTGTGGAAGTCTGTCCAGTCATTTCTGCATAATCCTGCAAACTGACAGAAAAACAATCAAACGCAGAAAAACACAAAACATCCTTGGCGGAGGGGAAAATTTCTGCATACAACATGATGTCGATTTGATCCAGATCCAAACCAAGAACCCAGTTTCCAGACTTCATCCGATCTGACGGGAGAAATCAATTCAGATTACATTTGAATTACTGGGCCCACAGTTTTAAGAATGAAGAGAATGCAGATACAATGTAAACACAAACTGTTTACTCTATGTTGGGTTGGAAAATTTAGTTTTATTAAAAATAAGGCAGAAAGCTTTATGTGACTTCATATTGTGTTGCATCTTTTTTTAAACCAAATAAATACTATACTATACTATATATAATTTCTAAAATAAGTATTTTTTGAATATTTCAACCTCTTCTCTGTCTCACCTTTCTTTACCCTTATCTCCCTCCCTGCCTTCATTACTCACCTCCATCATTCTGGATTTCTTTCAATCTATTTCATCAATTTCTGTCCATCACCACGCTCCTTTTTCATCCCTTCCACCCTTGACCTCACTTCCCCTGAGCGTCACTCTTCCTGTTCTTTTTAATTTTCCTCTCTTTCACTCCTCTGCCTCTTCCTCCTCTTTCATCCTCTACCTCACTCTGATTTGCTTAACCCTGCAATTTCTTTTCCCCTCTTTCTTTTTTTCACACCTACAAAATTACTTTCCCTCATTTTCTCACTTATCACCTTTCTCTTCTTGTTGACCTCTCTTTACATTCCCATTAATCTCCTTTCTTTCGTTTTTTCCTTCTTATTGTTTCCACAATCTACTGATTCTGCATCTACCCCAATTTCATTCAATCCCTTCATAATTTCTATTTTTCCCTCCACTCTTCCGTCCTCTGTCCCTCCCTCCTCTTCTTTCTCTGTTCTTTCCCCCCTCTTTCCTCCCTTCTTCTTTCCCTGGCGCAGAGGTGTCGTTCGTGTGGACGTGAACCTGCAGGACGTGGACATTGACCAGTGCTCCAACAGTGGCTGGTTTGCTGGGACTCACCGCTGTAATCTCACCAGTATGGAAGTGAGTCTTTCAAAATTAGTAATAACTGGAAGTTTCTGTCAATTGGATGTGTTGCAAAGGAAGTGAATCTCTTTCTGTGTTTCTGTTCCATTCAGATATTTGTTCAGCAATACACCTTTCAGTCCCTATTAAGTAGATAAATCCACTTTAAAGTCCACTCAAACAAATAGCCCTGAAATTAAGATTGTGATAATATCCAACAGTAGTGGCTTAGAGGCTTAACTGTTGGATATAATCACTGTTTTCTATAATGTTCTTAATTAATGTGTCCTGGAGCTTCTCCCTCACTCTAAGAACGTTTCTACACCTGAAAGTCCAAACCAAGGTTCATGACTTTGTTATGTTGGTTGATCCGGTTAGTGTTGGTGACACTTAAGACTTTGTTTTGACCTACGTACGTCTTGTCGTCACGGCTTACGTGGATTGCATCTATACTTGACATTGATTGGTTTGTGGTTTGACGTTGATATCTTGCCAGTTTTGAGTGCATAGAAAAAAAGCTGTTTCCGTTTGAAATTAATCGGTTCTGTTCATTACTTCCGTTGCCACTGTAATATCATTATGGTATTAATACCAGCAAAGTTATTGTTCTCAAACCTTTAAAACCTTCTACCATCGGAGGTGAAGAGCCGATCCCGTTTGTATTACTTCTTTTATTTTTTAATGCTGTCTCAAATTCCCTTAATTGGTCAGACAGTCGGGAAATATAAAAGAAAATGTGTTTCCACTCTGCACACGTTCCAAACCATTGTTTGGTTTGATCCGCACAGGGGCCACCTCTTATGGTTAGACAAAATTTTTGTCCGTTGGTCCGGACCATGTTTCAAAGGCACCTTTCACACCTGTAATTTTGATTCTGACTAAACTGAACAGTCTGAAGGTCCCGACCAAACACGGTTGGTGTGAAAGAGGCCTGAGAAAAACGGTACAGAGCATAAGCTGGTTGACACTGAACCTAAAGAACCACATAAGTCTAAAACTATTTGATGTTGTCTGTTAAGACTAAAATCTATGTTTTTCTTTGTGTGTGTGTCTGTGAAGATGGCAATGAAACTGAACTGTAAAGAAATGCAGTATGTTGGACAGGGGTGGGGGCAGGGGCAGTTTGGGCTGAATATGTGGGAGAATGTGTGGCCTTCACATAGTGACTTTTAGTAGCCGTTGCTGGCTGGTTTTAATCTTGAAGTTGGTTAGTGTGTGTGTGTGCGTCACATCGCAGTTCAGTCTCGCACCTGTCTGATAATGCCTGTTGTGGAGACTGTACATCTGTGGCATACAATACACTGTACTTTAACTTGTTCTCATACCTAACTTACTATATTACAGCCTAAACTCCATTAGCTTTATTCAAACATCACACATACATGAATGCACTGTTTTCATAAGAAACTGTGACCTACCCTTAGAAAGAATTCAAGCAGCTGCCACTAGGTTCTGAAGGACAGATAGGAAAGGCGTTGTTTTGTCTAGAAAATGCGCATGCCATACTGAAGACTCACAAGCCGTCAGCCGATTCAAGGCTTGTTTTAAAACACCAAACCAAACTGTCAGAAATGTGAAGATTTGCCCAGCAACGGTCAGAGGAGGGGCGAAACTGGGAGCGGCTCCTCATCATTGGCGGATTCCAGTGCCAAGAGGCTGGGACCATGCCTGTGCACTAGCAAGAGAGAGCCAGGGCTAAGCCACGGTGACTCCCCCTCGTTATTGACCAATGAAGTTCTACCTACTATTATAAATATTGCACCCGCCGTCCGTTCGGCGCGACTCTTGACTACCCCGTGCTATTAGACGGCCGGGGCTGTGCGTTGAGTGCCCATAGCTATGTTGTAGCTTTTCATTGCTTCTAAATAAATACTTGTTGAACCAAACCGAGGCCGGCTCTCATATCTCGGGACAAAAGAACACAACATGTCCAAGTATGTTTTTACACACATTTACGCCACAGCACCCAGGCTGCAGTTAGACGGTTAATGCCCCTGCTGCAGCAGGCGCCCGGGACCTCTGCTATCATTTTGACTCTTTTTAACATGCAGAGGGTACTGCTGTACCAGCCCTTCATTTTTATGGTTAATGAATAATGAACATGTGGTTAAGTTTATGGAATGGTCACAGTATTAAAAGGTTGTGGCTTGGGTTAAAATAAGTGCCGTAAGGACGGTCGTCATGGTTACAGTAATAAAAATATGGTTAAGGTTGTGGAACGTCCACTTCAATCAAAGGTCAGACGTCTAGTTCACTTGGACCTGACGTTCATTCCTTTCTCAGGAACACAATATCTCAGGAACGCCGGGGGGGGGGGATTCATTACATCTGGCACAAATGTCCACGTGGACTCCAGGGTGAACTGATCACATCTTAGTGGTCAAAGGTCCCTGTGACCTCACAAAACATGTGTTTGGCCATAACTTTTTAATTAATATGCGAATTATGATTAATGGGACAAAATAATGAAGTGGTGACATTTTATACCAAAAGGGTGAGGGTGAAATTCCTTGGGACATCATAATGTTCAGCACTTTTCTCGCCATCAACTCAATGGGGGGTTTGTGACCATATTTCCTGCAATTTGACTGGCTAGATGAGGAATAGACCCGCAAGGCGAATAATTCTCGTTACCTCTGCGACCACTGTGATGGAACCAGCAGCAGCTACTCATCATGTTCTTGTCACTTTACAGGAAGAGGAAGAGACAGAGAGCAAGGCGATAGTTCTGCATTTGTGTTTGCCTGTGTGTGTGTGTGCGCCTCCATCAGTGTATGGGCTTGCCTGTGTGTTCATGTCGCCCATGTCAGTGCCACTGCGTTGGTTTTATGTGATATATTGCAGGAGGCGTCTCTGACTCCAGCAGATGAGAGGAGTGGCTCAGGCTTGCATGGCATGTCGCTGGCCATATGATGTATAATAAATGCAGTATAATGGATTGCAGCAAGATGTGGTGAATAATTGACTATGCTCTTTGTCTGTGTCCCCACACCTCCTCCCTCCTCCTGGTGGGTCATGATGGCGACGGGGGCGGGGGGGGGGGGACTTCAGAAGGAGACACGGGAGGTTTCCGTGTTCGTTTTGGTCTGTTGTGTTGCTTCTTCTGTTATCTTTCATTTATCCTCACAGCTGCAAATGGAATAAGTGGCGGCTTTGAATTATCTTCGGTGGGTGATCTGTGTGTATGTACACATATTAAGGTTGTTTCTTTTAAAATGTTTGTATGCTGTAAATTACCTTGGACTAGAACCATATTTGGCCAAGTGATATTCAGTGATTCCTTGTATAGATTCACTACAAATGTTTTGCTAGGGGGAACAAGAATTGACCATGAAACTGTATGAATTTGTAGCAGTGTCATTAATCTTGTCCTTCTATAGATTAATTCATAATGACATCGTCAATTGGAAGAGGCCGCCTGCAGTGTTAACGTAGACATTTTGCAGCATAGACATTTTATTGTATTTCAAAAGAATCAAGGTTACATGCTCTTGTTTGGATGCAGAGGTGCCATGTTTTAGTTTATGCTTTATAAAGCTACACAAGACAGAAATGTGAAATGCTAACCTGATTTGCTCACAACGGCGACACTTGTTTTCGGGATGTATGAAGCTTGACACCTTTGATTAGCGTGTTAGCCTGCATACATTTGCTAATTGGTGCGAAGCTGAGGCTACAGAAAAAAACGGCCTGTTCCAGATTTCACAGAAATACATCAAGTCGTTTTAGAGATATTTCCCTCTGAACTAAAGTGGTGGAACAAACAACTGACTAACTAATCTCTGTAAACACATTCTGCATCTGAATATGCAGAATTGGAAGGTGAGGGACAGGATTTTGTTGCTGGAAGTCTTCTGCTCTCAGTTTGTAGTTGGGCTGATCACGTATGAGCAGGCTTTGGTTGCCTGCAGGTAAACAGTGTGTGTGGAGAGAGAAAGAGGCTGAAAACCTTGATCGAAATGCATTGGTTATCAGTTTTTTTATTATTGTATATGCATTTATATGCATATTAGCAAAACTTTTGTGTGGCCCTAAACCGCCCCCAAAAAGCACCACTGTTACTGTTATGTGTGGTGAAACATGTGGACAACTGCCTTCTACACTGGAAGCCTTTAAATATTAACCATTTGACCCGAGGCTTAGTTGTTGTTAGAGGATGGTTGATGGGCTCTATCTGCTGATGGACCAACAGACTGATATCTGGCTAACATCCATGAAAATCACATGAAAACATTGAAGGTAAAATGTAGTATACAGTATAAGGGCATGTCGCTGAAGGTGTTTTGCGTATTTGTAAAATCACTGTCATACGAATAGAGTTGTCGTAATCTTCCAAAGGAAAGTGAATCTACAGCAAATGATATCAATAAACAGCAGCTTTAAAGCATGGCTTAAATGTTAGCCTTCTAAAAAGGAGGTTCAAATATGCGGAAATGCAAGCACCTTTGAGTTAAAATTATAAAGTAGTCTGAATTGATAAGCATATTCTCTTTTTAAGCATATAACATTGCTGTATAAAATTTTAAAAAGCACATCACTCGTTGAATTTCTTTTCCCAGATTGTTGCTTATCGCTGGTGTTCAGCCAGCCCGTTATCCTTTTTATTATTTCTGGCAATACCTCAGATTTTCTTTTCAATTCAATGTCTAAAAATCCTTCCAGGAAAAAATATTTGATCCTTCAATACACCACACACATCTTTTTCCATTTAAATAAGACTTTATTAAAAAAAGAAATATATGAAACTTGTTAAACCAGATCAAGTAGAATATTTTTTTGTTCCAATATCCACATTAAAAAACAGCTTATTTCTGAATCTCACGAAATACAATTTTTGGTAAATGGGCTGTGGAAAGTCATTGTAAGGCTTATTGCTTTTCCCATCGAGTACAAACACACCCCGAGGCTCTGTCTGAGAGAGAAAGATCATAACAAGACTGGCTGTAGTAATGTGACGGAGCATGGTGTGTTCTGCAGAGTGGGCAGGGAGTATTACAACCTGATCTCTAAACGCTGAATTATGTGCCGGCACAATGACAACATTGCAAATTAGTCAATTAAGATCCTGAGTATTATGGTAAAATCTTATCGCCACCCAGTTTTTCAAACGTCTTGGACCTTACAGGGCCAATGCAGGTAAACTGTTTGGGACCTCTCTACATCATTACATGGGAAACACACACACACACACACACACACACACACACACACACACACACACACACACACACACACACACACACACACACACACACACACACCATTGGGGCCGCTGACTGAGACGGGGACCAGCACGCTGAGACGGGGACCAGCACGCTCCTCACGGGTTAGCCGGGGCTGTTTCCGCACTGTGCCAGCGGTTCAAACGGCTCAGGATGACTGTGGACTAGATCGTCAGGGGGGTGGGGGTGTCTTAGCCCTGCCTCCCAGCACTGCGTTCTAAAGGCAATCTTCCAGGGAGACACATCTCCGACACTAACAGTTCCATAATGTTGAGAACATTTTGTCCATTTACTTTGGAGCGAATCCTGATAAACGGGCAGATCCAGGAATTATTATCTTTTCACTTTTGTTAACATGGTGAGATAGGAGGATGAGGATGTGCTCTCTGAACACCCTTCTTGTTTGAAATAGGATTCATAAAGCATAACATAATTCTCAGCTTGTTAGCTCGCATAATATTGGCTGGTGATGTTGAACTAATCTAATCTTGGTGAGTTCATTTCAACGATTTGTTAGCGTTAATTACCCAGTTTTATTAATCGCTGTTTATCTTGATTTTAGTGAGAGCTCAGAAATGTCAGCTGCTGCATTAAGACTTGTAGCAAACATCTACATTATTGGATTTTCAAAAATTGGTCCAAAAATTGAAATTAGTCTTTAGGCAACTGAGAAAGTTGGGAGTGGTCTCATTTTGAACTTGTGCTACAGGCTGTTGACATGCAAGGGCAATACAAAAACAGTTATTTCATATAAAGTGCTTCTACCATAGAACCTGTAAGTGCACTGTAAAACAAATTGGACAAGTTAGCTGGTTTTAGTGAGGACAAAACTCCCATGTAGCCCTTTATTTATAAGCTGTGGGTTGAATTTTGCTGTAGACAGTTGAGCATTGTTCTGCTCAGATAGAGCTTCTTCTTCCTCTCTTTTCTTCTGCTTCTTCTTCGTCTTTTTTCTTTTTTCTGCTCTGCCCAGAAACAGCAAGGCTGTGGAGGAAGGCGGAATGTGTCACCATGAACCAAATACAAGACTTCATGCATTATGGATAGTCAGTCGTAGGGAAAGTATCTTACATAAGGAGCCACTGCTTATATAATTAGACAAGGATTTGAGAGTGATTAGTGTGGGTGATTTGTTAGTAGATGCATCTAAGTAGGATTTATTTTTTTGTGCTTTTCAAATGTAAGTAGACAGTAATGTGAATGTGAGGTATGTTTGCATATGCATGTATGCATGTGTGTTTTTTCTCCGTCCTGTGAAACGTGCCGCTGGAGATAAAGGGCTTCAAAGGCACAGCTCTGCTAATGAGTGTAAACTGCTGTGACAGCCAAGTAGGGTTACCCCCTCTGTCTCTCCTCTCGCTCCCTCTGCTCAATCAGCCACACATCCTCTTCTCTTTTATCCTGCTCTTTTCCACACTCTCTGTTACCATGGCTATTCACGCCCTCCCAAATTTATGTCCTTACCTTCTGGTAATATTTTTGGGAGACACTTAAAGGGATAGCTCACCCAAAAATGAAAATTCACTCATTGTCTACTGCTGCAGTTCTCACGAGAACTTGTGAGTTTCGCCAGAACTCAGGTATCATGAGTATGGTGAGAGCTTGTGATAGCTGCAGTTACTGTAGCAGTAACTAGAAGGAGGACAACAAGCTAAAAACATGGTGTAAATGACGCTGTTTCGAGTCGAATTTGAAAGTCGGGGGTTACGGACAGAACAGGAGCAGTATGGAGGCATTTTAGTATTTTTTCAGTTGTTTTTTACATTTGAAGAAGTGGTCACCATTTACTTCAATTGTATTGGATTTGGCTGCAACACTGTTTACCCCTGAAATTCCAAAAGTGTTTTGTGGACTCATGCACTGTACCCACCCCTCCATCGGCATAGTGATGAGTAGATAATGAGTGCATTTTTTTTATTTTTAGGTGAACTATCCCTTTATCACCTCAGAGGAAAGACAATCCAGAAATGATCCCCCCATCTGTCAACATGTCATTCCCTGTTTTCTGCCAACACATTAAATCATCACATGAAGTGGCCAAGTCATTAATGAGAAAAACTTGTCACCTTCTTCTGCTGCTTTCTTTTCTGCAGCAACATCCCTCACTGCACAAATTGGTGTCCACGCTTGTGCTCGTTGCAGCTTCTTCCAGGGGACACAGGTAATTTGTAGATTCACCTTTATGAAGACACGGACAGCACCGTCTGACTCAGGAAAGGCAGCAATGTCCTTATTTCTGCCTGCAGCTTGGCTGCTATTTTACAGTCCCTCTCATCTGAAAAATTAATTACCTGGACACACATGGCCCGCCTCTGGTCTGCTGCAGGAAAAATAGCTGTGTGGGGGGAAAAGGGACAAATGTAAATATTTATTAACTTTTGTCCTCCTTATCGTCTCTGGCACATTGTGGTGGAAGAAGAGGATTTAGGCTTCAAAAGTCTAAAGCCAGTAGAAATAGTCAAATACCCAGCTGAATAAGACACTATGTAGAGTGCTAGCAGCCGACGCGGAAGGAATATCATGGATTCTGGACTTTCTGTGTCAAACTGAATTTGTCTGGAAAGCAGAAACTCACTAGATTGGTTATAGCTGCCTTATCTTGAGCAGGTAAAAAAGGTGACTTGAGGAGCAGCGGAGACAGAAAATAACCTGTCTTTTCCAGTTTCACTCTCCAGTTTCTGTTTTGTTCTGCCAGAGGCTCTCTGTCTCTCCTCAGGGGAATTTGAAGTTCTACAGCGAGCACCGGGCTGAAGTGCTTTAAGACTCAGAGCATCTGCACACCAGTTGTCGATGCATATGTGTGTTTGAGTACATGTTTTTCAAAGGAACCATTAGTGTTTGTATTGGAAGCCACGTGTCACACCAAGTTCAAATCAAGGTAAATAAAGTGTCACTTAAATGAAGCAAGCTTTTTTGCTGGGAGGCTTTCTGTATATTCATCTCTATAATCACCTTTCTCTGCAGGGAGGAAGATAACAGAACATGAATTCACAGGCATGTCCAATAGCCTGACCGTAACATCAAAGCCTACGCTGTAACTCCAAGGTTTATCTCCAAATGGGCCTGTTCATGCTAACTAAGCCAATATAACATCTGCTTAGTGCTTGTTGTGTGCAGACTGTGACAACAGTATTTCTATAGGAGAGGGATAACTATTTGTACGATACAGTTCTAATATAAACTGACTAGCAGTTTTGTCATGTCACCATACAAATGTTAAGACAGGGCGATTATCAATATAACAATCACATCAAACTAGAATGGCACTCAGCAGAGCACATACCTCCACCAAGGACCAACAGTCTCCTAAAATTCAATCAATCAATTTCCCTAACTCAAAGATATCTGCTCCCTAAATGTGCCTGATATTTCTTTTCATTAAGGTCCATTAATTATTCCCTGGTAAAACAGGGGGAGATATTAAAAAACACCCCATCTCATGATAATAAAAAATGAAAATCCTGTATCCGCACACTGATTTGCATCTGTGCAAAGTTTTGCGGTAATTGGCATTCCAGGTTTTCTTTTCCCCCCCTCCCCTATTTTGGTGATAATGTTCTTATTTTGTTTGTTTTTTATGTGTAATTTCAATAAGTTGATCTCGTTATGGCCAGACGATGCACAGGACAGACTTGACGTGGCTGTAGATGGACCTTAGTTTAAGGCTGTACTGCTCAGACTTCCAAATGTTGCAGAGTGCAGAACACACACTCTTAGCTTCCCCCAAATCGTCCCTATGTTCCTCTGTGTCCCACTGTCCTCGTTGATAAGGCTGTTAACACCATTTATTATCTCCGTCAAGGAGGTAATGTTTTCGTCTGTGTTAGGAGTCAGCAGGATTACACAAACACTACCCGACGGATTACCATGAAACTTGGTGGAAGGACGCGATGTGGGTCAGGAAAGAAGCCATTACATTTTGGTGTTGATCCGGACCAGGGGCGTATTAATGTAGTTTTGGAGCTTGACCCAGACCAAGAACTAAAACATAGAATATCTGCTGGCTCAATTTCGACCACTTTATTAAACTTGTCTCATGCAAGACCTAGAGTTACGAGTTACTACTAAATGGCAACAAAAATCTATAAATATCTCATATGAATAGGGTCCCTATAAAGTCTGCTTTCTGGAAAGTGCTTTACACTGTGATTCCCATACTACTGCACACATTACCAAGAAAAGCACTGTTTGTAAAGAAAACTGTAGGTAGCATTCCTCTCAGCAGTATATTCTGGCAAGTCCAGCATATTTCTCTGAGCTGTAATTAGGCTCATGAAACATGCATGATAGCATGTAGAGTGGAAGGAGAGTGGAAGGACACGGGTGCGTATAGGATGGAGAGGAGGACGAGCTGGGGAGGGAGGGAGGGAGGAAGAGAGGGAGGGAGGGATGAGTAGTGACACAGGAGAGGGACAGTCGCCAGGGAGGACTCATCCTCCACAGAGAAACACCATTCACTCTCTAATCTGTTGCCTGCAGCTCAGTAGCTGCCACGGCGAAATGTAAGAGCCTGTCAAGTCGGCAGCAGCAGTTGGATCTTAATTGAGCGAGGCCTCCCGTGAGTCCACGTAGGGAGCTGCGGCCCACCCACCCAGATGTCTGTGTGGGCAAACTGAGGGGCTCCAGTTTTAAAATGCCAAGTGAGACTTTCATTTCACTTTTGACACATTTCCTGAGGCTGCACTGCCAATCCCAATGGCAACATTTTTAACATCTCACAGGGATGAATTTCTGACTCTACAATTTAATCACCTCTGTTCCTTCCGCTAAAGTCCTTTAAAGATGCAGGGGGACTAACGGCAGCACTCAGCTCACCCCCTCTCTGGTCACGTCACTGTTCCCGCGGCAATTCACCAATCGATAACCAGCTATATCTCTCTGGTTTTTGCCTCACAAATTGATGGTGAAATTCCAAATAGGCTTAAGTCCAAGGTATCGACTCCGCAGACATCTACTGTTAGCCGCTGGTTGTCTTGTGAAACAGCAGCAGGCAAATTCCCCACCCAAGAGACAGAGTGATTGTAATGCTTTTAGGGGTTTAATGCTTTCAGTGTATTTATAGATCTCTGAGGGACGCAGAGTGCTCTCTCTCTCTCTCTCTCTCTGCCTCTTTTTCTCTCTTTGCCAACTCCTATCTTGGTGTCGTGTTCACCGCTTTTTATCAAATTACACGGTGAGAAAACAGGTACCACAGGCTGCAGTCCAAACATGAGGGGCCTCCATTTGAAAGTTACAGATAATTAGATTTTAGGTTGAAGGCATTTCTGTGGAGAAATTGTTTTCATGTGTATGTGAAGTACTGTGTGATATTGTTACCTGGTTTTCTGCTGGAGGTTGTGCTGTGATTGTGTGCTCGCTGGGCAGACTAACAGTTTAGGTTTAATTGCCTTGTTGTGTTGTTTTTCTGGGATTTGTGAAGTTTAAAGGGATGCTTCACAGATTTTACACATCAATTGGTCCCAGGTAGTACTCCTGCTGTTAGTCTGAGTGTGAATATCTGATAAACGTCCTTAAGTCATGTCAGAGTTAAAGGCGGACAACAGTGGCAAATACACACGAAAGATTAGCGGTGTACTTGGAACTTTATAATTCAAAGTCACCCCATTATTGCTGTGGTGGTAAAGCGCTGGTCATCGAAGCACAGCTCACTGAAAAGATGGTGGTATTCACCATATACTGTTTCCTCTGTTGCAGTATCCATCAACCCCAAATCTCCTTTTAATGGCTTTTCTCCTCCTCAATCAAACAATAATCTGCTTTAATCCATTTCCCCCCCACCCCCATTACTTACATCTGAGCGCAGCCAAGCTCCTCTATGTTAGTGGATGAGACATGGACCAAGCTAAAAAGTCAAGATATATATATATAGTATAATTTTCTCAAATATTGTTTCTGTCATATGAGGCAGTTATACGTCTTCACTTTCCTGGTAAGATTGGTTTGAATTAGCAATTAGATTTAGTTATTAGTTGCTTATTTAATGCTATAAAAATGTTGACAGCTGAGACTGACCAGTGATTGGCAGGAGCTCGATGCTGCTGCTTCATCCACCAATACTACTCAGACTCACCAAATCCTTGGCGCAAGATGGCAGCGTTCGTATCCAGAATATTTTGGCTTCATTCATAGTGGGAGGAAGTGTAGACACACTGTTTGACTCAAATCTGATGTAATGTTAGATTGAAACACAGTTTGTCGACCTTGAGTCCTATATTTTGTACTGCCATAAATCCAGCAAATGTAGTTTTCACCTAGGTTTGCAAATATCGCTAGAAAAATGGTGCAGTTGTTCAGGCTGTGAAGAATGGTAGCAAACTTTACTACGACACATATAGTGATCAGCTATGGGGAAAGACAAAACTAAATGTTTTTAAGGCTAAAGGGATACAAAATTACAATTGTTCTGATTGCTTTTTTTTCTTCTACTAAAGTTGTAAAATTATAATTGTGTGAATATCATAAGAGCCCTGCTGTTAACGGTTATTCACTACAAAATGATCGAAAGAGTTGTTTCATATTCCAGGCCATCTAAAATGTATGCAAGGATCAGGGCTCAGCTCTGTAATAAAACACCCCCTCCCCAGGGTGCCCTTCTTTAAAGATAAGTCTATCCATGATTGACAAGGCAACCTTGAACCCTGTTAGCCAAGTGGAATTAAATGTCCCCAGTCGGCATTCAGAGCAAGGTGCAATTATAAAATACTTTCTCACTTTCAGTCCGCGGTGTGATGAAGGTGATCCATCAAACGGGGACAAGTCAAACGGCCGTTTCATAGCTCTTTCATGGGGAAATGCCTCGTGAGTGTTGTTGTAAAAAGCAGCGGTGGTGATAGATGACATATGGAGCAGAGCTGGTGAGGTAGTTCAGAGGTGCTGGGTGACATATTAATCCAGTTTTGATGGCTCATGTCAATCTCCTGTGTGACATACATGTTTCCTGCAATCTGCACTTGACCTTGGCCAGAGAGATGTGTGAGCTTGGGTGATGTAGGTAGGTTGTAAAAAAGAAAAAATACAATCTAATACTTGTTTATATCAAAATAAGTGGGTATTGGTGGGTTTTTAAAACGTGGGTAAACCTGTAAAAAAGGCGATTGACTCCTTTTCCATCTGCACTTTAGGGGGTTTGCCTGTTTCTGTTTTTTCCCCTGGTGCATCATGTTCGATGTCACGAACGCACCGACAACGAAGGAGGTCTCCTACCTTGCTGTCTTTCCAGTGTTGCAGCTTGCATGATACGGAGACATTTTCTGTTGCTGTTGCCTATTGTTCCCAAGATGTAACAATAGGCACACAAAACGTACAATGGCTATTTACGAGCCAACGCCAGAAGTTCAGTGCGTGTCACAATGTTACATCCGCAAAGGTGCGGAGGCAGCATCCAGACTGCCGAATAAGAGAAGAAGGAGAAATGAATGCATTCACCTGGGTGCTATGTTTCCATCAATGCCAATTGGAGCCAATTAAAATCCTGTGTCTACTGCAGAGTCATTTTACCTGGGAGTGAATGCCAATTGTTTCTATTTCCATTGCAGACAAAAGCGAGATGTATGTGGCTGTTAGTGTTTACACCAGTGGAAAAATTGTTAAAGGTGTTAGATTTTGTTTCCCCTCTCCAAAAAACGATATTATCCCTTAAATATTCAGGCAACACACTCAGGTGTTTATTCTACTCACTTATTTGCTGCGCTTTAAAATGCACTGGGGAACCAAGTAAGTGCTTGTGCTGTGATAACACAAGGCAGCTTTAATAGAGGCAACAATTCAGATTCACGGAGCCCAAAAAATAAGCATCATGTTTTATCCTTGTCTGATCTTAATGAGTCTCTGCTCCTCTTAGAGTAGGCAGAAAAGAAGTTCATAACAAATGCTGCAGCTGATTGGTTGTGGTCTGGTGGTTTTTCAATGGCCATATTTGGGTGCTATTATCTGCCCGTCCATCCATCCATCCATCCATCCATCCATCCATCCATCCATCCATCCATCCATCCATCCATCCATCCATCCATCCATCCATCCATCCATCCATCCATCCATCCCTTCATCCATCCATCCCATCCCATCCCTTCCCATCCCATCCCTCCACTGCTCAGTGGTTGTTGAAAGTTTCAAAGTTGGACTCTAACTGTAACGGGAGGCCCGAGGGAAGCTGAGTTCTCCGCTCACCACCTGCTCCTCCAGTAGAGACAGATACATTCTGGCCAAGCCCCAAGTTCCTTTTTGTTTTGGAGGAACAAAAAAGTAAAAAAGAAAAAAGAGGAAGATTTAGTTCAAACCAGTGCCTCTGTGTTTTGTAGACTTTCCTTTCACAGGTATGAACAGATCGAGACACAGCTAATGAAACACATTCACAGATTTGTAGTCGTAGAACTGGGTGGTGAAAAAACTGCGACACAATTAATGACACTTACGTGGCACAAAACTGTGTGGAAACGAGGTGTTAATCTTGTTTTACTGACTAAGGTCCTTTTTAAAGATTTATGTGGAATCAGGGGATAAAAAGAATAAAGTAAAAAATGATGGAATCACATTTGACCAGATGTAGCTGCTGGCCAGTGTGGTTTGTTTCAGGTCCTGTAGCAGTCATGAAAATGCACCAAATAACTCAAAGCCTCTTTCTCTGGGGTTCTTTATGGTTCACATAATTAATTCCTTGCAAAAAGACTGTCCAGTGTTGCACAATGGCTGCAAGTGAATGTAAAACTTTATCAGGGACAATAAATCCTGAAGGTCGCTGGTGATATTTATTCAGGTAAAGGCCATTATCATTGGATTCAGTTGATGCTTGTATTGTTGATCCTGGTCTTTGGTTGTTCATTTTCTTTCATAGGTAAACCCAAAATAGATTTAAGGATCCCCACCTGACACAGATCACATTTCAGAGTAGTACCTGCAAACCTCAGTCAATCAATACCGCATAAAGAACAAAAAAAGAAAAAAAGACATGAAGTCTCAAAGGTCTTATGCTCACATTCTCTTTTCCAAAAAGTGGAAGCATGTTTTAATAACTCCCAGTCCTGCTCGTCTTCACTGGTGCAACACTCAAGGTAATTATTTAGTGTATCTATTTGTTCTGTCAGCTATTTGCACTTCAGTGAAGACATTTCTACCCTCGGCAGCCCACCCCTCCGGCTGCTGCTTCTCAGTTAAGAGATTTGGGGCCGTTTGTCAGCTTTGAAAATCAACTATCTGTGCAGAAGTTATGCCGGCAGCTGTAGCTTCCTGAATTCTGCCAATTTAGAAGAACATATTAAGACAGAAAGAAAATAACTATCCAAAATGACAGGAGAGGACCCATGAAATATCTGACTCAGAAATCTTTTACTGTACATTGGATTTATACGCTTCTTGTTCACAATCATTATCTGCTATAAGCTGAAATAAAGCAAATGCATTGCAAAATAAAACCTTCATATGGCAGAAGCGGAGATCAGACAATCACAATGAGGTGGGGTCATTTCGTGGTCAAGATGAGATTGCAAACGTTTTCTCCGTTGCAGCAGAAAAAAACATTTATAAAAAGCAATCTCATTCTACATTTAAAGGAATACTTTGACAATGGCGTTAACACTCCACTCCATTCCAGTTTAGAATTGTGGGACTTTCCAAAACCAACAATTCAACATTTTCACCCACTGCCCATCAGTGCGGAGCTGTGGTAGGATAAAGGGTAATATAAACCATTTATTTTCTATTAAAATCTGGGCTAGACTAAATTAAGGTAATTACCTACTGGTTCTAGTTTACCTTGCACACAAACATAAAAGAGCTTAGTAATTAAAACACTGTATTTCACTGGTTTCATCCCTCCACAAATAGAAATGTAAAATTGACAAGACATGTTTGTTTGACAGAGGATCAGCAGAACAGATAGTCTTGAACCATGGACTATATATAAAGATCGATGACACATTTCCACTTCAATTAAATACACAACTAGGAGGTCACTCTGAGAGCATATAGCTCTGACTATAGGTCACCATGTCAAAGAAGTGTTTCCCATTAATTACCTAGTTTGTTACTGTCTGCTATATTCTACTATGAACCCGAAACATGTTTTACACTTCTCATAATAACACAAGGGATCTCTAACTTGGTGTTCTGCTCCTTTGCAAAAAGCGCAACACATACCTTTAGTTTGCAGCAGTGTGCTTGCTCAGGCTATCATCCATAAAGTTGTTGCCATCCCAGCAGTTAGACCTCATTGTTTTAGATGCAGTCGTGCGTGCATCCGCACTTGGCGTGCAATGCATTTCTCTCTCTCATGCGAGAACTTGTCTTTCACTCTGTAGTCAGTGAACCTGTTATTTAGAATCTGTTGTGCATCAGAGCGTCATTTGTGAATGTGCGTGTGCACCCCCGCTACCGCCATTGATTGAACGAGTTCTGTGGGAAACAAAGTAGAGAAAGTGAAACAAAATTCCTAAATCCACCCATTTATGTGGAGGGGTTCTTTCCTCACCCAAACTGTATCCTTTCACCATGGTTTGTGGGAATCCATCCTGTTCATGTTGCGTAGTCTTGCTAACTAACAGAAAGACCAGTAAAATGAAAATACATCCTCCTCGGCGTAAGTAATAAAGCTAAAATATACTGCATACGTGTCGTTGCCATCTTGCACGTTTGAGGTACTTTGGTGGCAGGGTCTGCACAGTAGTATTCTTGGAATGGAGTTGTGGTATTGAGGTCCCTATAATATAAGCGCTCAATTTACCACAAGTCAGTATCATCTAATAACTAATTAAACCTAATTTATCAGAAGCATGAACACTTGAACATACATAACTAAACAACTAAAAGGACATAAGCCATCATTGAGAATAATTCTTTTTTGATGTGTCCATGTCCACTAACATGGAGGAGACGGGGGTTCATGACTTGTACTGCAGCCAGCCACCAGGGGGCAATCAAGTTTATTTGGCTTCACTATTCGGGAGCTGTAATGTCATTCATCTTTATATAGTCTTTATTTTGAACTGCTGAAGGGGCCAGGCGAAGTGTTGGCACCCTGCTACGCTTCATGCCAAGCTAAGCTATCACCTTGCTCTTTTGCCAAACACAGTCACGAGAGTCGTATCAGTTTTTCTCATTGAACTCTTAATAGGAAGCAAGACAAGAATCTTTCGATAAATAAGGGCTTGTTTCCAAAACATGGGTTGTATTCTGAATAATATTATACAAAAAATCGAAAATTCACTGATTCATGAAGTATAAATATGGCTGCGGTGTTCTCCCCAGCAGCCGTCCCAGAGGATATATAATGTTTTTACTGTAAGCATGCAATATAATGCACTATTTATGCACGTTCATGTCAAATTTATTACAGCTGTAATTTAGTCTATTTTCTGTTCACATGAGTGTGTCGATACTGGCGCCTGTGTGCGTCTGTCATTCAGTGTGTTTTCACTCCAGATGGTCTGTAAGCCCACGTCGCTCCCACAGTTATTGATGCGAGCTGGATTTATTCAGACGCACTTAAATTCTGCAAACAACCCTTAATTCTTAATTTAGATATTAATTAGTTTCCCTGTTACTTGGCAAAGCCCTGTGATTTCCCCCGACACCAGGCTTGTTTATAACTGGGGCGTCTGCTGCCTCACGCTGCAGAGGAGCATGTAGACAGCGTATAGGAGGCTCAATAACATGATTGAAACAAGTTCATTAACTGAGACCAAACACTGCAGTGGCACTGAGAAGGCGCGTAATCATCAGACGGCAGGGAAAACTCATAGGAACTGTGTTTTATTCAGTTTGTGATTCTGTTTTAACTGCTGGGACCGTGGATAATATTTTGATTCAGTAAAAGATGAAGAGCACAGTGCAGCCTCTGTGTCTTTTGCATTATACATGTTATACTGGTTCTCTATTGGTTAGCTGTACTATTCCCACTGTGCCATGAATCAGTGAGTTCCTTCAAAATACAAATATTCGGAAACTCCAATATTGGTATTACTCAAAATGCATGCTTAAGCATATTGTTGAGCCAGATGTGTTTACTTGACAACTATTCTAATTGAGTTTAATGTTTGAATGATATATTTGGCTATCTTTATTACTGCTACCCAAAAAATGTATTCTTTATTTATTAATCAAAAGAATTTTTCCATGATGAATTGCTTATATTGAAGCCTGAACTGTAAAAAGAAACTTCAAACAACTTTTAAAGCGTGACACTCAATTTAATTAAGTTTTCTCAAATTAAATTTTGAATTGTGCTCATATCACATATAACTTTGCATTGAACAAACTTAATCAATTTGTTTCACCATTTTAAGTAATTATTTTATATTGGTCCAACCCTAACTGGTCAGATATTTGATTTACTATAATAAAAAACAAAATCTTTCAACTTTAAAACTGGGAACCATTGACTTTGTCACATTTGCTTAGAAACATACTTTAAGCCACAATATTTCAGTCAGCTCCTCATCCTCTCCTTCCACCTGAATCACAAAAAAAAATTCAAAAGAAAATCATAAAAATAATCTACATCTACAACCCTTCTTCACCTGCATCCTTGCTATGTTTATCTGATGCAAGACTCTGGAGATCGCTCACCTGTGATTCAGCCGTAGGAACATTTTACAGAAGCTTTTACTTGCTTCAGGCCTCGGTGTGAGAAGAGTTTGTTCACTCGTTGATTGACAGCTGTGAGCTCCCGCCCCTGACCTTGGCCTTCCCTGATTGATTATAAGGATGAGGGGGGAGGATCTCTGTAGTGCTGTAGGGCTTTGGTTCACATTTCTACATGAACATATGTTTGGAAGCATATTTCTGTTCCAAAGGAGAACATAACTAACAGGACTATTTTAACAGTAACCTCCCAGGTGGGGAACCTCTGGGTCGTGTACCACGTGTGAGACTGTTCCTAAATACTGGAAAGAAGCTGTGAAATGCAAAGACATGCAGGCATCATATATTTCCCTTTTGATAAAAGAAAATAACACACATAATAGTACAAACTACCATATGCTTCAGTGTGGTCCCTTCTGGCTGTAAGGTCAGGATGAGGAAACATGCTGTTATGTTTCATCACTAAAACACATCACAGCGACTCTGAAGAAAAGAAGAAGTGGATGTGGAATGGGCCACACTCCGAGAGAAACGCTCAGTCTGCGGGGACGTGCTCGCACTGATGAGCCTGGCATCGCTAAAGAGAAGCAGTTCCAGCCTTCACACGAGAAAGGATAGCGTGATGTATGGTAATGATGATGATACTAAGTTGTCAGACTAGTCTGACATTTGACTTTCATCACAGCAGCTCCTCCACTTTAAATTCTGTCCAGTGAGATAATATGTTGGTGTTCAATAATTTGGTATGGCCCTTTGTTATGACTGTGGTTATATTGCATATGGATGAATGTTCCTTCTCCAGTGGCCTGAATGTTGGCATGACGTATGAAGATGTGTGTGCGCATGCAAACTGGTCTGTGTCTGGATGGTGAGGTGATTGGACAACTACATCTAATCCTGCAGCTGATTGACCCAAGATAGCGCCGTGAGCCACAAACGGGGAAATCGTCTCCCACCTGTCCCAACGACCACTTCATTGTTTCTTCTATTGTGACTTGTGTTTGAGAGTCAGAACGGGTGCCTGCCATTATCTTTTGATCACGTTTTCTTATGATTATGTTAGTCAGGAAGGTTAGTGATTGTAATTGAGCCTTGATGCATGGAGGACTGCTCTAGTAGTAAGCACTTGGGTCTTGGGGAAGATGGGGAGTCCATTTTTTGTCTTTGTCTGTATATTTATATAATTAAAACGGCCCTTACTTGGAAAATATGTTCCCCATCCTTCTTTAATTGAATGAACTCTTGTCAAAGTTGTTGCTTATTAATTTATGTTGATAAACGAATCGATTAAATGATCATTTCCATTCTAAATGTACGTCTGTGATTCTTTCTACAATAGTATCACTTGGTCTGCTGTTGGTTGGCTGAATTAAATAATACTTTCGAATGTGTTGCTGTGTAAAACGACAGCTAACCATCTGATGTTATTTCTGTCTGATGTTGTTGTCGCTGTGCCCTGTAATATTTAAAACTGTATTTTCAATTTCACTCCCACTTGCTGTTGGATTGAAGAAGCAGGGAGCCGCGTTGGCTGAGTCACCGAGCTGGTTGATCATCCTCCTCCATGCTGTTGTTTAACGTTCACGTCATTTTCTCCACAGCTTCTCACTATTGTCTCAACGCAACTGTGATCTTCTTGTAGTTTACAACCAAAATAGGTAACTAATCAAACACTTGTGTGTCTCTGCCTTTCTGTCTCCCAGTGCATGCCCATCGGTGGCCATGGATTCGTGTTGGACAAGTACAAGTGCCAGTGCAGGAGAGGATTCTACCACCCGCGCAGAGTGGCCCTCAATGGTTTTAAAAGTAGGTTACAAATCCCTGTGTGACATAGAAATACATCTTGCATCGAGTGCTTGGATGAAAAGTTTGAATCTATCAAACACAATTCTTTTTTTTTTTTTCAGTTTTAAGTGCAGCCACACATTTTGTTAGAAATTCTTGTCATGTCTTTGAGCAGGCGTCCTGGGGCTTGTGAGGTCATGAAAAACTAAAGCTGCCTTCCAAAGGATTTCTCAGTTTGGAAATATCTACTGTGGCATCTGGATCACAGATATGTTAAATCCATCCATCCATCCATTATCTATACCACTTATCTTTCGGTCAAGCACAGCTGACATTGTGCGAGATGCCAGGGTTACATTCATATTGGTAGAATAAACCAGAATAGGTTTATTCACACATTAGATATTCAAAAGTACAGAGTGTTAGGGCCATGTTGAATTTTAAATGGTCCACTCAATGATGCACTCAAAGTTCTTACCAGTACAGTTTTGCCATTCACTCATTCACACAAGACATATGTGCAGCTATCATCTCTGCCAGCAGAGCCATTAGGGGCAATTTGGGTTAAGAAATCTTGTCCAATGAGACAGGGATCAGACCACCAACTCTCTGATTAATGGACGACCCACTCTTTCTCCTGAGACACCAACCCCCCCACAAAAAAATGTATAAATCGGAGAATAAAGTCGCAATTGAGAAGAATTAAGTAATTTTACGATAATAAAGTTATAATTTAATTAGGAACGGAAATCATAATATTGTGAGAAAAAAACATCAAGTGGAATAAGCAACCGTGAGAACCCAATCTTCTGATATTCCCCATCTAACATGACATGTAGCCTTACATTACCACTGTTTTACTTGTATATGACATAGTAAGACATTAGTCTCGTAATATTATGACTTCATTTTCATAATATTATAACTTTTTCAAAAAAAATACAAACTTAGAACTGTTATAATTAGAGGATAAAACCCCTTGAGATGTACCATCTCGTTTTCAAGGGGTCAACTACTGTTGGCAGAGTAGTAAACTAGTTAGTGGGGCATGTTAATGATTCCAGCTTATGTAGGAGAAGAGAAAACACATGTTGACATCCAATCAATTCACTTCACTTTTGTTTTTCACTTTTGCAAAGACAAGATCTGCCTGATGACGGGTTCAATGAGCAGCTGATTGATGTTATCTGCCTCACTCATATATTTCCATTAGCTCTTATTTTTCTTCAGGTAAGACAGTTTTAATGAATTATAACTTGAATTAACATGAATTAATTGACCTTTTCTCCACCGATTTTCTTCCTTTCACCCTTGTAAATTGAACTTGTACCCATGACGTTACCTCCCTGCTGGTGCTTTGGATTTGAATGTGTGTATCCTGACACCGTCACTGAAAGCGCTGCAGTGCCCTCGAGCAGAAATCTTGGCCCTGATGAGGGAGATAATCAGGCAACTGTGCTTGTTTTCATCCCTGACTCCAACAATACTGCACCTCGGGGGGATGATATGCTAAGCTGGAGCTTTATTGTAATGCAGCGTGATGAGGCCTGTAGTGAAATGGCTCAGTCTGTGAAGAGGCTCATCTTCCAAACCCCATGCAGACCCCGTCATTAAAAACCACTGCAGCTCAGATTGGGTCGCAGTAGCAGTCGAGCCTGTCTCTTATTCCTCATGCATCCCCCCTAAAAAATAGACCAGACTGGAGACAGTTTCTATTGTTCCCTAGCAACAGGCCAAGGGACAGATATCAAAGGGGAGAGAAGATGGAGAAAGAAAAAATACAACATGCAACAATAAATTGATTATTTGGAAATATGGAGTCATATCCTTATGCAACATGACATTTCATTTGAATGTCTCAATGACAGAAAGATAGATATATGGATAGATAGATAGATAGATAGATAGATAGATAGATAGATAGATAGATAGATAGATAGATAGATAGATAGATAGATAGATAGATACTGTCTCTAGCAGACCTCTTTTGACTGACCTATAATCACACAGATAGCTCACAACAACCTGACACCAATTGAACTCACACTGTGATTGTGAGTTGAATGCATGAGTAGAGAAGATGAACAGACCAGATAAACAATGATCTGTATAATATTCCTCCTCTGAATTCACAGGGATTTAGAGCAAAAAGACAAAAGACAGCGAGCGGGGGAATCACAAGTTGTTTTGTTGGAAAAAAGATAAAAACACTGTGAGTTCTTACATCAGCCTGGTTGCTTGATAAATTCATAATCATGTGTGTAAATGTAGCACTCTATTCATACTTGACTTATTTAACCATTAACCCCAACACTTCCTGTATTCTCTTGCAATAATCCTCTACTGAGGCACTTTAACACACTGTTTTCATGCTCTGTGAAGTCTACTGATATTTATCAAGCATCATGTTCCAGAGGAGCTGCACAGTGTGTGTGTTTGTGCTAGAAATAGAGGAGTTAGATCCAGAATGATTCTAAATACAACCACACTGGACACATTGTAGAATCAGTGGCGGATCTCAGATTGTTCTAAATCCGGGGCCGTAAAGGGGCCACAATTTACACAGATGGGCCGATTACATGTCCAAGATCCATGCACAATTCCTTATTCAGCATACCACCGTTTTAGTTTGAAAATGCCACTTTCAAATGAAAACGATCTCTGTCCACACAAGCGTTTTGGCTCTGCTCATACAAACACGCCTGAAAATGCATATTACGTGACTGCTCATCTACACACGTGCCAGTGTACACGGTAATTGTTGCAGATTGCTTGAGTAACAGTTCTTCTCCTACGAATATATTGTATCATTGTAAAATGCAGAATTTAGCTGAACAACAGCTGACAGCAAAGACAACAGGGTCAGCGACGCTTGAGATAGATTATCCATGTTGCCTTCTACACTGTTGCCTTCTACACAGATAGCCGAGGTTAATGCTGGTTGTTGCAGGTTAGGAGCCTGACGAATCAGTGAAGTCTCCGTCATGACTGCAAAGACCCAATCAGCAAAGGGTTGTGAGTGTCATCGTTTCCAGGACGGGGCACTTCAGGGGCCAAGACGATTTCAGCAAGTGCCCCCCTGGCCCCCCTGGCCCCACCCCTGTACCTGTCCCTGTGTAGAATGAAGACACTGGCATTGTCTGTTTGTTTCCATTTAGCTGCTTAGATATTCTGTAGGAAGAAACACATCCGGACACCCTACATGCAAACACTTTAAAGTGATGTTGGAGGAAAATAAATCCTATGCTGATATAAAACCTTCACAGACTGTAGTGATAAAGTGAGCAGTGTCACAGATTTATCCGCCTTTCCCTCATTATTCCCTCATCTGCTTAATTAAAGTCTGTATTTTTGTAATTATCACTCAAGGCTGTGGGATTTATTGGTTTGATGATTTTTACCCCTTCAATTTGATTAACTGAGCAGTTGTTAATGAGTCAGTGTGTGACAGTTAAACACAAATTAATTTCAGCGATAATCCTTGAAAACACGACAGTAAATCACTTCTGTGTTCTGACTTGTGATAAGATACAAAGTCGTCAGTTGGATTTCTGTCATCGGACCACCGGTTACATATCTGATCATCCTCCTCATCAAGTGCTCCCACGTCCTCAGGTAAGGAGCTGGGCTCTCACAGAGATGAGACCTCTGACGTGTCCAACAAGTGCCTGCCGTGCCGCAAGGGTTGCCCCTACTGCCGGGACGACACGCCCTGTCTGGTGCTGGAGGACGGGGCTCTGCGGCTCGCTGTGGCCTCCTTCCAGGGTCTGTGCATGGTGCTGGACCTGGCCAGCATGGTGGTGGTCTACCACTTCAGGAGGAACAAGGTGAGGAGGGTCAGGGGTCACTGTCAGGGGGGGAGCGTTGGACATAGAAGTGGAGGAGTAGAAAGAACAAAGCGCTTCTTGTCAAGTGTAGTGATGTCATCAGAGCTTATGCCGAGCCTCAGCTTGGTAACAGGAGCATTTCAAAGAACCTGGGGGGGCTCTACATCAAACCCACCCCTTCCCAAAATAAACTCCACTTGTTTTTACTAATATATTTATATCCCATGTTATAAGGAGCCAATATCTCGTCTTATTGTGCGAGTTGTAGGATCCAGTATTTTTTGGAGCCCTAAGAAGTAAAAAGTCACAAAACCTCAGACTTTGATTCTTCAGGTTTAACTATAGTTTTATTTATTTTTTTAAACCTGTCTCTCAAGAGTCTCCCTTTTGATGGAAGTGCAGCAGCAACCCCCCAGAGAGATCTTTGAATTGCACAGCTAGCAGTAGCTGGAAATGTCAGTGTCTCAACAGAATGTGTCCCACTTATGAATGGAATGGAAAAGGACTTTTCTAAACTCACATTGCCACGAGTCCTTATAGAGAATCCAAAATCCAACCAAACATTATTAGAGATGGAGGCAATCGATGGCCGTAGACACTGGCTCAACAGGAAATAGAAATATATATACTTAGATAATAACTTAGGTAAAGAAGACTCTGTACTACATGCATTTTACAGAGGATACCTTTATTTATATATCTTAAGATAATTCAATTTACTTTTTTATCTATGGTTTTATATTTAATGATCACCTAGCACACCTGAACCCTCCTTGAAGCCTCGTCACACGCTATAACAGCGTTGTTGCATAACACACACTCGCGCTAATAGAATGAGAAAGTGAAATCAAAATGAGATCCTTGCGGTGTATGATAATTACAACCAGTCCTCAGGCAAAGTTGACTTGAATCGTTCCCTGTGTGCTATTTATATATGTTTGTGCTGTTGCCACAGAATCTCCCACATTTTCTCTGTTCACAAGAAATGTCCCCGGAGCATTTTGAATCTACATAAGAGACAAAAAAAAACATCTTCTTGGAGGAGATGCAGCTTATTAAACCCAATGCAGAAATATGCTGTTGTCTCTCTTTTATATGTTTGGGGTAAAGCATTATAAAAATATACTGTATAATAAACTCCTCTTTGTGTTTGTTTGGTTTTGAAAGAGGCATTAATTTGCATATATTAACATGCGTCATGTGTTGCATTACAACCCATGAATAAAGAACCGTCTGCCTGTCACTGACTGACTGATTCATTAATTCACTGATTGTTTGTTCTTGCTCTTTCCTCGTCGACAGAGCATCCGCACATCTGGTCTCATCCTGCTGGAAGCCATCTTGTTTGGGGCGTTACTGCTCTACTTCCCAGTAAGTCTCCTTTGTGATGTTACGTATCCTTTCACTCAGGCTGTCTTGTTCTTCAAGTTTTACATTTTTCCCATTAACTATACTTCTTAGTATAAGAGATCGTTGCATCACAACTATTCCTCACACAAGATTCATGTGTCTTTTCCATTGCACTGACTCTGCATCTTGGACATCACCTTTGAACTCAATAGAAAGTGTTCACCAGTGCCAACAGTGGAATTCAATCGTAATGTGTCATTCTCTTCAAATGCTTCACATCTGTTAAATATGTAAAACCTAAGCTAAAAGGTTATGCATTTCATTAAACCATAATAAAGGCTAAAAGTACAAAAAATGTGCGTTATACATAACAAAATATTTTGTGACACTCCAGAAGTATTCTAGTATTTGAGACATGCTCACTTTCCTCTGCTCCCCTCCTACCACTCTATGGTCATCATCAACACGTTGTGCACCGCACGTAACAAAAAGTGAGACATGATCACAAACATACAACATGCGTCGCCTCTCTGTTGCAAAGCCAGTTGGGGGCCTCCTGCAGGAGGTCAGTCTTCTTGCTTTAGTCTTTTAGTCCATGCTCCATCTGAGCCATTATCTCCAAACTCCCTGAATGCCTGAGAATGTGCGTTCCATCACTATCAGATCTATACAGTCCTTGTGTCACTGCAGACTTCATTCCATGAATGTTACCCCCAACCTACACTATAGTGATATATTTACATTCACATTTAATATTGAGAACATTTTGGAATCTTAACTGACATTTTCTCATTTCTGGGTTGTCAAAGCAGAAGTATTAATGATCCTTGCTCTCCCCGGCTGTGTTAATACGAGTCTGACACATTAGGACAGTTTTTTTTCAGCTATATAGTTGAGTTATATATATAATTATATATGTATGTTGTCCATAAAGCGTGGATTGGAGTGTCCCACTGTCCTGGCAGTGAGCGTTTTCTTTGATTATTTTCCATTCGGAATGTAATTTCATCCAAGCCACTACAAGATGAAAGGGATATGAGGAATGTGCGTCCATTCACCACAACCACTTCAATCTATTTTCTGTGTCATTATTTGGGACACTGTAATACCTTGAGACACACTCTGACTTTCTGTATTATAGATTTCAGTTGTAAATGCTGCAGAAAACACACAAAATCACTGAGTAAAAAATTTGTTTGGAGCTTGTTAGATCTATTTATTCTTTACGGTTTTACTCACGTTATGACTTTTCCACTCCCTGTTATAAGAGTGAATACTGGGGTCTATGATAATGGACATGATCTTTTTTTAATTACTGGGTAATTTACAGGGGCAAATATTCAGGGCTGTGAACGCAAAGAGCTTCAGCATCCCATCCTGTCACATCACCACCCCTTTGAGTAAGTAACAAATGAAAAGTAAACACAGTTTAGTGGATGTAAAGCAGCAGCAGAAAGAAATGTTAGGTTTTTATTTGCAGTGATGTAATGCAGCTCTAATAAACATTGAGAAAATGACAATAGAAATTATGCAAATTAAACTGAACAGTAACTTTAGATTACACACATGCCTCTTCTATTTTAACTTTGCACCTTATGTGTTTTTTTGCATCTTATGTTGTCTGCCTTGTTTAAAGTCTTTAGATGTTAAATGTAACACGGTTGGTTTGTTGTCTTTGCTAATCACAGAAAAATGTATGATGTAAATAAGACAACAAACCCTGCCTACTACTTTCTCAGTTGTACCTCGATGTAGTGGTAATAATGTACTTCTGATAATTTTTGGGATAATAAGTGAGAGTTGGACGGATTTACAGTACGAGTTTGTCTTTTAGTGTGTGTAAGTGTGTGCGTGTGTGTGTGTGTGTGTGTGTGTGTGTGTGTGTGTGTGTGTGTGTGTGTGTGTGTGTGTGTGTGTGCGTGTGTGTGTGTGTGCCTCTGCCAGCCTTTGTGTTGTCTCATACTTGCGAGTGGGTCCATGTGGGTGGATGCCAGCACAGTATACGTGTGTGCTTACACTTGTGCACAAAGCCCACAGTGCACCTGGAGTGCGGCGTCAGAGAGCCCATCTTTAGCAGGGACACAGATGGAAGAAACCTGAGTGTCGTGTAGCAGGAAGATCTGATGTAACCGGGGGAATTCACTCCCTTCAAATACTCACAGAGGCTGCCAACAGTGGGCCACTGCTCCCCTCACACAACACAGAGTCTGACGCCTGGACGTTAGCCATGGTGAGACAGAAAAAAAAGCGTCAGAGCCTTCGTCTGACTCTTAGAACAAAGGTTTTGTTCTTCTTTTTGATTTCTTGTTACCTTAAGAGGGACATTTGCACTAGAATAAAAATCCTGGTAGTTTGGTTGCAGCAGGAATAGATCTCAACAGCGTGGTTCCAAAAGTGCAAACAAAAATAGCGATTTTGATGATCATCCATATTATTGTAAGCATCCGAGTTAGACTTACCAAAAGCTACGAGACTGTGAAACAATGCTATAAGCTCGATCCTGTAGAAGCCACAAGTACATACGACGTCAAAACGTGTTCTATTCGCAATGTCAAGGAGAGGTACTACACTACCCACAATCCTCGGGTATAATAGTGACAGCTGTAATTGGTGCAGCTCGCTCTTATTTTGACCAAATTTTACTCAAATTTTTACCTCAACCACGAAAATCATGTCAGCTACGATCGGATCGTTCAGAGTGACAATACATTTACTACAGAGCTGCCATGACTTCCCTTTCTAACGTGCTGCTATTTTTAGAGATGATGAAAAGAAAGTCAGAGAAGCTGAAAATCAATACAACAAGCTGGAAGTCGTTGGAAAGGAATCATTTGCAATGGTTTATGGGCTGCGTAGTTCCCTCACTCCTAAAATAACTGCCACACTGTCATCCGGCCCACATACCATGTGGAATGATTGATAGGTGCTCCCTTTTACCAGATCTAAGCCAAAGAAATACAGCATGTCAAGCAAAGGTGCCAAAGATGGCCCAAATTAGTTTTGTGCTATATGGGCCATATTCACCATTTACCACACGGGCCACTTTAGGTTCACATCCAGATTACACCTTGCCAAGAGCACTGCATGTTTGCCACAAAAGGCCCACATTTGCTCTAGGACATTTACTATTTGACAAGTGGGCCACTGTAGGCTCATATCCATTTAGTCCAGGCCACATGAAAGCCAGAAGTGCCCACATCCGTTTGCCATTACTTTATTTTTTTTCTCTTCAAATCAAATGTTTAGTGGTCACGATTTACCTTGTAGCTGGTTGCTCTGGTTCCAGGCTTAATACGCTTCTTTTTTTTTTTTCAAACGAATTTATGAAAACGTCAATTGAGAAAATGAATGGGAAATTTAGCTGTTCTAAAAGTGGGTGTTCACTGTTACGCTCTATAGATCTCCAGGCGCTGTATTCTTCCCTTTATGTGAACACACCTTGTGTATTTCTGCTGTGATGCTCGAAATAAGTTTGATGTTGCATCTGTCCATCCACTCTCTCCTTCATTCACCCTGAGTAGAACTCAAGTACCAAAAATAGCTCCCCCAAAATATCCTGCCACTGTCCTATGCTCACACACACACACTTGAATACACTCATGTGTCTCTTTTCCCTTTGCTGAGCTGTTTCTCAGCACTTTTTTCTAGTGCATTTCTCAGCACCTTTGCGGTCTGTCTCCACCTTCCTCCTGCCCCTTCCTTCCACCATGTTGTCCTCTCATTAGCACCCTCTCTTTGTGTCCGTCTCCTCTCCTGCAGTCCTAACGTTTGTTTCTGCCGTTTCCTTTCTGCTGCCACCACGAACCCTCCTCAGCCACTGCAAGCTCGCTGCAGCTGCTCTTCTCTGGTGCCCAATGCATTTTTAAACACTCCATCAAGTTCTAGCACAACTTGTTTTAAAAATACATCTGCTGATTAATTGATGGAGGCGGCATGGGAGGTTGGATGCAAACCAGGAGGGCTACCTTCTACTCTGAGCGTTATAAACATGTAGCTTTTCTTATTGTGCCGTCCCCTGTGACTTAATAGTCCACATGGGTAGCACTGCAGAGAGGGTGTGACGCTGATTGTGTCGCCCCGTCTCTGGGTATATATGTTGTATATGTGTGTACACAGGCAAAATGGAGGATGGATTATGAGTGCGCTTGAGTGGATTTGTAGCTCTGCATTTTCCCACGATTGCGTGCATGTGCATTTGTGCATGGTTTTTGCATTTCTGCGGATGTAAGAAACAGCGTGGCCTACTTATACCTCTTTACATTTGCTGAGGTGATGTATTATTTTTGGTCCGTCATGTAGAGACCAGAGAGCTGGAAGGCTGGATGCTCGCTCAGGGGGAAAAGAGATGAAGGAAGAAGCCAGGCGGGATGCTAATCCTAACCACGGGATAGCATGGAAGTGACACATGAGAGGAGAGAGGACAAAAGGAGGAGAGACACTGGAACAGGGATTGTTTGAAAGGACAAAAACAAGTGTCTGGTGAATTGTCTACATTTGGTTGGTCCTTTGTTTCTCTCTTGTCTCTCTCCATCTGTGATCTACGGTCTCATTTAATTTAACACTCTGAGCTACAGAGTGTATAGTATTGTACAAAAAAATAGACAATTGTTCAAAACGGAATAATTATATTGCAGTTAGCTCAGGATCCAACCATTGTTCTTTTTATTTTCTGAAAGTTAGTTAAGAACAACAAAAAACTGAACATCCATCCATAACTTATCCTTACTGCTTCTTGGGAAGCTGGTGCCAATCCCAGCTGACCTGGGAAAGAGGCGGGGCACATATCACAGTGCCAACATATAGAGACAAACCACCACTCACTCTCACATTCACACCTACAGTTCATTTAGAGTCTCAAATTGACCTAACCCCAATCTTAGCAGTCAGAGTACCTGGATAATACCCATCCAGAAAGACCCCATGTCACCCTCACAAACATATCAACAACAATAAATATAAAGGTTAAAGCTGCACTAATCAGTAGCTCTATACCTATCATCAAGTATTTAATGTTAAAGAAGCTGGTTGTAGTAACAAACCCACAAAGACACACAAAGGTAACGACAGCCTGGTGCAGGTAGTGGAACTTTTGAGCTGGATTTGTCCATCAGCAGCAATTTGCATTAGTCAGGTGGCCCCAAGTCTCCTCCTTCATATCAACTTAACAACTCGTTTTCATTGTTTTGTAGTTTTTAGCTTGTTCTCCTGCAGTGACATATGTTGGGAAATGCTCTTATTCACTTTCTTTACCAGTACTTTTCAGTTATAGTCTGGATCATCAAGTACAGTCTGTGAGTTCAGGTGTTGGCACAGGTCTCAAGGCAACAACCAAAATTCAGAAGCTGCAGCAAATTGTGATGATAATACAACAGACAGTCAGTGTTTCAGTAAAGTTATTGTTATTAAAGCAACACCATGTAACTCTTACTGAGCAACAGCGCCCTCTGCAGCTACACATAGAAGCTACACCAAACTCTGTTTAGAATTGTTTCCTCGCTGAATATGATAAAAGTAAAAGGTTTATAAAGTATTTTTAACTGATCTGCAGTTTGACAATACTCTTGCTGGGCCTGATTCTAACAATTGACAATACCAGTCAGGTACACACTTCTTCTCACAGGAGATCGTACCTGATCACCAAAGTTACTCAATGCAAGAAAGGGTGTTTGGGGTGAGAAGTGGAAATGAAAGTAGCAGCAATGTGCCTATTTCAGTGAAATATCGAACAACTTTTGAAGATTTTTTGAGGAGTGAGTAATATTAATACTGTCTGCCAAACTATTTCTGTAATGTTGAAAATGTGTCTGTTGAAAATATGGAGGGATTAACTTTTGGTTGCAAATTCTTTTTAAAATGGAGCCATAAAATGGCATACCTGTCTGTCTTCCATATAGCAACTGATTTATCAGATCCTGAGCTGCACCAGCGACTCAGAGCCAGTGGTGGAGCATTAAAAAGTAACTGCTATAATTCCTGTTCTTGGGTATAAAATGGACTCCCTGCCCGCTCTCTCATGACCAGCATACCAATGACAGACTTTGGCTCTGCAAGGTTTTGATGGGGATTGTGGATGGAGGGAAAGTGATGCTGCTGCTGTGCTCCGACAAACGTGTGTCATGTTGTTAATCAGGTGAGGTGAACGAAGAGCGGACGCACTGAAGGCTGGAAAAATAACAACGTTACAAAGGTTTAAAGTTGCCCCCAGACATGTCGAGAAAGACTGAAAGGGTGACATATGTCTGGTCAACTTTGAGGCTGTATTAGATTATCTGTGCACTAATTCCACAAATGCCTGTCTGTCTGTCTGTCTGTCTGTCTGTCTGTCTGTCTGTCTGTCTGTCTGTCTGTCTGTCTGTCTGTCTGTCTGTCTGTCTTAGTGTGGAACACGTCTTGCGAATCATTCAACTTATTGGCTTCACACTTGAAATGTGTATTGTTAATAATAGGTGCGATTTGGACACACAATGCATTCATTATTAATAAAGATTAAATAGACAGGCGGTGCTCTTTAGGCCTCAGTGGGAGTGGGGTGGCGTGCTGCCAGTCTCTGGACCATGTTGAACATGTTTTCGTCTTCATCCTCACTAAACCACAGATGTAGTCAGCAGCTTGCAGCCTCCGACCGATAATATCTGTCCTGCCAGATCATTTAGATACTTCGATTTCTTCTTTTTTTTCACCAAATTGGACAGAAACTCTCACCAGAGCCACTGGTGTTGATCTCCGGCATGGCAACAACATTCACAGCGTCACTTTCTCTATGGCAAATTGTCTTCAAAGTAAAAGCTAAACATTTGTTTTGTTGCTAAAATGCTTTATATTGAGCTGAATTACAGAGCTTTTATTTTGAAAAGTTGTGAACTTGGGTTTGAAGATTGTTTCGGTTGCTTAACAGACCTCTGCAATAGCCAACATGCAGTGTATGAAAAATACAATTCAATGAATCATTTAAACTTGAACACATGTGAACAGTAAAAAAGCAAATTCAGGTTCATTTTATGAAAAGCATTGGTTATAAAATCTTTATTGTAGTTAAACCAGGTAGGATTAACACAAAGTGTTCTAACATCACTGTCTGCACAATGGACTGTTTAACACAGGCCAAGAAAACAGCTCACTTCAAACTGGCAGGTTTACAACAGGCACTGCATTGGCAGCACAAACATTGAAGAAAGATGATTTAAAGCAGGTAAAAGTTGTAGGTTAGTTCACTGGTTAGGTTCTTGTGATATTTTTCAAAGCATCTAGACTCACGCCATCTTGAAACTATTTTACTGGTAACTTCCTGATTCACTGTGGAAGATGTTTTTAGTTTTTTTCCCCCTGTAATTTCATCATTCCATCTTTGTACCGTTCTCTTAGCACAGAGTGAATTGTTCTTTTTTATACCTGAATTTTACTTTTCTTTGAACACATCTCACAGCCAGACTCTTGCAGCCTCAGGTCTGGCTGGTTGTGTTGCTGACTTTGACGCTCAGCTTCGTTTCCTGCTGGAAAAGAGGTTACAGGTGCTGTTGTTTGGTAAGATTAATTACGCTGTCTCTTGAATGCCAAGACATCGTAAGAGCGGGGATAAATCACCGTCTGCGCTCCTCAGGGAGGCGCTTCTACTACATCTGTAACTACCTCACTACCTCCCACAGCTGGACATTATTCAATGTGATATACAGTGTAGTATGGATAAGAATCAAGTTGACACTTCAGAGATTTACTGATTAATCATTAATGCTACACAGGTCATGGAGAATTTGATCCTGTACTAGTACACATTAAGTAAGGTGTTAGCTACACTCTGGACAGCAGTGTATCACTGGGTTGACACATACAGAGACTATATAAAAGAAAAGGGTGAAAACACATAGTGTAGGTGTAGCAATCCTACAATTTTACTGTTATTTATATTTATACTGTATATACACACTGTTATACTCAGGTAGCTACTCTCAGGTACAGATTGCAGGTGGTGGTAATATGAAATCTATATACTATGTAATATATAATGTATAATATATACTATTCCATACCGTTTCTGTGAATTCTATTTTACCATTGATGCTTGTTTTTGTTTGTTTGAGCAAACTTCACTTCATCACCCTCTGATAAACTCTTAATACACTTAATGAACTTACAGGGCCACATGTATATAAAAAGAGTTAATGGTGGCTGTAATTATTCCTCCTGTCCACACTGGCTGCAAAGAGATTCATATTTAAGTGGACGTGATTGGGGAGAAAAAAATCCACTGTCATCACTCTGTGAAACAAAATTAATTCTAAAGTTCAGCTGAAGTTAATATGCGATTTCAGCAGTCTGAGTTTGTCCAATCAAAGTGACTCAGGGAGGAAATTTCATACTAAAAAGACTAATTTTGGAAAGTGACTGGTCTAACTCAAGCCGCTGACGCCTCAGTCTCACTTCAGATATTTTTTCTTAACAAAATGGGAACTTTGGAGGTTATCACAACTTTTATATTGCATGATGGAGATGTCCTATATTCTTCACCAAGACCCCATTTAACCCAAACCTCAACTTTTTCCTAAATCTGACTCTTTGTGCATACAGCGAATAAATTGCGTGATTTTCACCTGTTTCTGAGGGTAAAGGACAAATCGGTGTGACTGTTGAGGTTGAAGGACTTTTTGACTCAAACACATCTCTGACCGAATGCTAGTGTTGCTCTGTGTATCTGTTTATCTGTGTAAATGAGCCGTGTCCGCTTTATAAGGTGATAATAATTCAAAGATGTGTTTACAGCATAGACTGTATATAAAGATGGATGACATCTTCCCGAAAGTGAAGCTAAAGTGCCTTGATCGCTGCCTGGTGGCTGGCTGCAGTATAGGTCATAAATCCCGCCTCCTCCATGTTAGTGGATGGGAAATGGGCCAAGCTAAAAAGTCAAAGTACACGTCAATTACATTTTTCTCAAATGTGGTTTCTGTAATTTTCTGTTATGTTGGTGCAGTTGTTAATTTTTCCTATAAGTTTGGTTTTGTTTAGTAATTTGACGTTATAAAAACATCATGATTGACAGCTGAGACCGACCTCCGATTTGTCGAGTGCATGTATCAGTGGGACCTCGCTACTCCAGCTCCATCCCCTGATCGCTACTGTGCAGACTTCGGCTTCAAATGTGCAAGATCCAGGATTTTATGGTTTACAGCTTGATGTGCTGCCCCCAAGTGGCCAAATCAATCAAATAGTGCAGACAGTGACTTGTTAAGGCAGTGACAGACAAATGACCACCTCTCGTGAAAGACATGCATCTTTTTTATCTGTATATTTTTAATAACAGTTCTGTTTATGACAAGTGGACCTCTTGCATTATTCATTATCTCTATTGTGATACTCAACATTCATCATTATTCATCAGGTGACCTCTGGGTTCAACAATCATGTAGCTTAAATGAGGCTTTCAACAGGCTATGCCCTCGTCTTTTGAGCCTTGGGATGTGTCTGTTGGGATCGGTCCTCTTCTGTAACACTGTATCTCGAGTTTTCGTGAACATTTTTTTTTCTTTAATCTCGCTTCCACTCCTGATGTACTGGTTTGCAAGGCTGCAGTAGCTAAAATATTACCCGTGTGCTGCTGCCAGCTGCTACTCCTACGCTCTGCTGTGTGCGTCAACCTAACCTGATGTGGCGCTATTCTCTCATTCTCTCTATTCTATCATTCTCATTATCTTTTGCTGTTTGTGTTGTCTGTCAAAACATGGATGGAATGAGTTCTATTGACGTTCTATCGACCATGTCTTATATTTCTATCGAGGAAAAGTTATTTCACGATAATTCTCTTTATGGTTTTATCGACCAGCCCTAGCCGACAGTAATACAGCAAGACTCAGGAGGGAGACATCTTTAAACAGTGTGGAGAATGAGTATCCACAAGCTGAGTGAAGCAGCTATAGTGGAAATGGGCAAAGTCTGGAGCTTCTCTCAGGTCACTGAAGATGTGACGGGTGGCGTCCTGCTGAAATACACACACATGAAATGAAACACATTTCAAAATGGAACCTCTGATCTTTACAGGTTGATATGTGAGACTCGTCTCTGTCGCAGCCTCGTCTTTACCAGTAAGACGTTCAAATAAACCTCACACCAAGCAGAAAATGAAAGGCTGACATTTTACCAATCACGGGCAATTTCCCTACTTCCCTACAAATCAGGCAGAGAGTCAGAAAAGACAAATACATCCACATGTGCAGAGAAACACTTTATGTCCATGCATGAATAAAACACGAATCAACACAAGTCACACATATGCTCATAAGGCACGGCAAGGCACTTTTATTCATAAAACACATTTCATACACAGAGGCAGATTCAAGGTGCTGTTAAAAAATAACACAGAAATGAAAAGAAATTGATTCAATATCAGGGCGCACAGTTCAAAGCTAATTTCAAGCTGAATAAAAGAGATTTAAAAAAGAGGTTAAGAGATTAATAGAGATGAAAGAAATAAAAGGGATAGAATCTGTCTTTTAATTAAATTTCATTAACAAGTCGAATGTGTAAAACAATACAAATAAAATTCATAGAAATGTGTTAATGGCTCAAATAGAATAATAAGGAAAAACTAATGGAAACAAACCCTTCAAACTCTTTCATCCATAGTGCGCCGGTAGCTGACATATGAACAACATACGGTTCAGAGATGTCAGCGGGGGCGGTGGAGGTGGGAGATGTGTACATGTTCAAACCTGCTCCCAGCTCCGGTTCTCACACGCCGCAGACTCACTCCATTTTCATTTCTGATTCCTTCTGTGTGACCACGAGGAATATGACAGGGAGGGGATGCGTGTGATTTACAGCTTACAAGACAAATAATGACATTATAACATGATTAGTGTGTCCCTGAGTGTGTGTGTGTGTGTGTGTGTGTGTGAACACTGACGCTGCTGTACCTCGCTCTAGGTGATGATCCTGTACTTCCACCCCAGTGTGTTTCGATGTATCCTCCTGAGGTGGGTCCGCCTCCTGGGTTTCGCCATCATGTACGGCACCATCATCCTCAAACTGTACAGGTACTGGAAACACCCTCACATGAATCCTTCTTCTCTCTAAAATAGAGAACTAAAGATCGACCCTTTCCCTCTCTCCTTTCTCTCCTCATTTTGTTTCCTTATATCTCCAATCCTCTGTCTCATTTCCTTTCATTGTTTCCTTTTCTTCTCTCCTCCTATTTCCTCCCCTTGTCTCTCCTTTCCTCTCCTCTTCTCTCCTCTCCTCTCAATAATTCAGCTCCCTCTCAGACCGCAAACCCCCGTGTGCACACACTCATGCATGCAGTTTTGCCAATAAGCACATTTGCATTTCACATCAGGTCCAGTCTATCTTTGTCTGCCTGCTGAAGTATCTCTCAGACAAAAACACACACACACACACACACACTTCCAGCTCTGAGCAGGTGTTGCTGAGATTGGAGAAGGGGGTCAAAGGCCCACCAAAGAGTTCTCTGGGCAAAATTACGAATTAGTTGATATTTTTTCTCGAGCTTGCTGGGCGTGAAGTGTGCCCAAGGGCCAAGCTCTTACAGCCTGGTCCCACTGAATATATGAGAGATACGATATTAGTCATGTCTGGTAGAGGCAGCTGAGCAGAGGAAACAGAGATCTGACTGCTTTTCTGTCTAGAGTACGTGAATCTTTCTCCCCAAACAGTTATACTTCTCAAGCATCAGATCATCTTGAGCTACTACCATGGGCGGATCCAGGGGCAAGGCCAGGGGGGCACTGGCCCAAGGTGATATCTGATTGGCTCCAGAAATGCCTGTCTTGTGTCAGTGGTCTTTAAAAAAATAACTAGTCACTTGATAACAATACTAACAATGAATCTGACAATTTGTTAAGAATTTGTATTCTTTGGAAAACACAATGTGCTTGAACAGGGAACAATTATCTAAATATTTTCAATGATGTGTGGCTCAAAGCTACAGAGCTAACCGTAAATAAGGTAAACTAAATGTGAACCTTACTAAATGAATCTTGGACATTTAATTGGCCCCTCTGTGTAAGTTGTGGCCCTTTTATGGCCTTTGATTTAGAAAAATCCTAGATCCGCCACTGGCTATTGCAACTGTTCTGGCTGAAGTGTTGCATTTTAAATTCCCTTTTACGTCATGTTGTCATCTGTGCGTGCAGTGGTAACCACAACTGTGCAACCTATAAATAAACTGTTCTGCGTGCACTTCAAGGTTTATGTCAATAATCAGCCGTGTCCATACACCTCCGGGAAAAAAACTACAAACCGACACCCACGAGAAATTTACCAAGGGGTTAAAGCAACACATGTGTTGCCCTGTGTTGCTCTGATGTTACTCTATTTCACCCTGCAGCAAAAGAGAAGATATATTAGCATGAATTAAACTGAACATACTCGACAAACACGAATGAATTCAAATATCATCATCTTCTCTCCCTGCTGCTTTTAATTCAAGTGGGCATGTTAATGAGGTGTCAGTGTCGGAGAGAGCACCTCTTATTAACCTGTGCTGCTCATCATGATTTCCTGCAGCGGTCTCTCATGTTCATGCTGCTGTCGTTGTCGTCTTCTCTCACCTTCTCCCAGGGTGTTAAAGGTGTTCCTGTCCCGCACAGCCCAGAGGACACCGTACATGACCAGCTGGCGCGTCGTGCGGCTGCTGGCGGTGATTCTCCTGGTGGTGCTGTGGTTCCTGGTGGCCTGGACCTCAGCCGTGTGCCAGAACCCCGGGCTGAGTCGGGCGCTGATCGCTGCAGGCCTCACCCCTGAGGGACTCCAGTTCAGCATGTGTCTGCTGGACCGATGGGACTACATGATGGCCGTGGGTGAGTGTGTGTTGTGTTTACACGTCGCCGCTGTTGACGTCTACAGGACAAGAAATCATCCAGAGTGAGGAAATGTTGGTGCCACTTAACTGTAAGGAGCTTTTGGGCTTATAGCTCGGGTCTACGCTGCCTGGGTGAGGATTACGATTAAATTTAACTTGGAAACTTTTTGACTTGTGGTCAGGGTGAGGGGGAAAAAAACGAAGAATAGTGGTGGAATGTTTTGGCTGTAAATGCTTGTGGTACTATAAACTTGTTATTAACTTATTTAGGCTATTTTAATTTTAGATTTTGACATTTAGGCTTATGTTTATTTAGTGTTCTAGATGCTCTGAACTGAACTTGAGGTTTAATGGATACAGTTGCAACTACTTTAATTTGTCCAATGTTTGATTACATTTTTCTTGCACAAACAGTTTAAAGAATGTTACAACATGTTAGAGAGGAAGACTCTAATAAAAGAGATGGAGTGTCTCTGGCTCTTTTTGGACCCTGGGCTGGGGGTATCCTTAAAACTCTCATTTATTTATACAGGCCGTTACCACAGGGAAGGCCCCAAGGATGTTCCAGAGGATGAGCCTGTCACCTATTAACCATAGGCAATAATCTATTGCTCAATAAAATGCTGCAATGTTGTACAGAACATCATAAAACATATGGAAGCAAACAGTATAGTCACAGTCTATTCACCACATGTATAGGATTTGTTATTGGAACTGAAGGGAAATAAAATGCTTCACTGAAATATTTTTATTGTTTATCTGTCTTGTAGTTACTGTTGAGAATAAGTTCTAAGCCACACATAAAGTGTAAATGAACCAGACTCTGAGAAATTCATTTTGATTGAGTTGTCCCTACAGCCTTTTTACCAATTTTGACCTGTAGCCTAATTATAGCCTCTTAGGGACTGTACAAAAATGACTGGGATGGGTAGGCGGCTGAACCTTGTTTGTGATTTGTTTTCATTATTTGCTTTGAAACCTTGACCTTGAAAATAACTGCATCAGATTATCTCCTAGTATCTTAAATCAACCCCAATTTCAAGCTTAACCTGCTTATGTGCATCTAAAGCAACATGACATATGACATGTGACGTCTGCCTACCTATTGTGTGAAACCAGCCAATCAACACTCAGGAAATCTTAAAAGACATACCCATCACCTTGGAAACAGACAGAATGTGAGAAAATGCCACAGAGAGCAGCAAATTTCGACGAGGCAATTATTGTCATGATAATTTTCCATGTGCTCACATCCCATGCCTCTTGATATGTTACAATGACATCATTATTCAGGCCCCATTTATCTCAATCCCTCTAACATTTAGCGGATGTAGAGTGACATAACACTTTTACTCAAACAGTATTATTTCATTTTTCACAGTTATTTCAAATTTATCACACAATTTCCATAAATTTTATGAACGTAGGACTTTTGTAAACCCATTTCAAGCATCAAAACAATTCATCCACATGAGTAAAGGTGTCTTTTTACAAGTGATTTAAGCGCACTTCAATTTTTCAACTCTAAGGCCAAATGATCTGTTTACACAACGCTCCATAGGTCATATTTGAGCCTCACTATGAGAGAGCTGAGAATGTACCAAAAAAACATATGGGTGACCTGCTATGTGCAGGTGCCTTAATCATATTTATATGGCCTAAATTGCACATGAGGAGTGGAATCAACAATTTCCAAATGTGCTAAAAGTGGGTGATGATGCTGTTTTTGTTGACTGACATTATGGTTCCAGCAGCTTCTTGTAAATTGACGATCAGTTTGAAGATGCGACAGAGAGACGTGATTGTTGTCCTCTAAATCTGGTGAAACACATCATTATCAAGACGGCCTGATGTGATTAGGACACATACCACTTGGGAATATATGCTCTGATCCGTGAGTCCCTAGTTTGATTCCCGGCTGGCTGGACTGAGTGTGTCATTCCCACACATAGTCGTTATAATGTAAGAATTTATTGCACTGATCTGCTAACATGTATAAAGAGTGGGTTGATTCTTTAGAAGTTGGAGGAAGTATCCTTCAAGTGTCTCTAGACCCAGACGGCCTTGTGTGTGTGAGTCACCTCCTAATGACAGATTCCTGAAGCAGGAGGCAGTGATGGGCACCTCACTGAAGCCAGTCTGACAGCAGGGGACACTAATCCAGTTTGGAAAGAGGAAAAGGATGGATCCCTGAGAAATGCTTGGTCTGCCACTGAAAACTGATAGACAGACAGAGAGCGAGAGTGGCAGGGGAAAGACGAGAGGAGTCTGTGAAGTACAAAGCTTGTAGGGATGTGGGCAGTGATGCAAGGAGAGTTTTCCAGCAGCCGAGGAGGAGCAGGAACGTTAGAGGAAGAGAGCTGCTGATGGAAGGACAACTAAGGACACTCTGGAGACGGGAAAGAGGAACAGAAACATCTTCAGAGACACGGCCTTTAAATGGAATGAAAGACGAAGCGTGCAACAGGCCCTCTGTCTGTTTCCTGCATCTGAGTGTTTGTGTGCGTCAGCGTGCATTTGTGTGTGTGCACTCTAGTCCAGATAGTAGATGAGGGAGCCCCACTGTTTCCTCTGACAGCCATTGAGGACACCCTGGTGTTGTCTATGAAGGGCAGGAAGCACCCAGAGAACGACGGCGCATGACATGTTTGCGATAATTAATCTAATTGCTGTTTATGCTTGTTTTGTCTTGGTACCAACAAGAAAACACGTCTGATATAAAAATGAATAAATCATCCTATTTTGTCCTGAAACTGATGTGACACAGCATTGATAATGTCAGCAATGAACAATTCATATGAATCAACCATTCATCTTCATTAGTGGGATTGTTATCCTTTCCTTCTTGCAAACAGCTCTCTGTGCCTCCCATTCAGAGGCTAAGTAGCATGTAATTAGTGATGATTTATAGACTGGGCCTATTCATAAATATTAATGTCTGTAATCACTGTAAAGACTTTATGGCCTTGTCTGCCAAAGCAGTTCTTGGCACAGTTCTTAGTACTGTTGGCTGTCTGGAAACAAAACAACAAGTTTGTGTACATGGTACCAGGAGAAAACCTTTGACTTTGGGTTCTCATTTTCATACACAGCACATCCACCTACGAATTCCACAAACGAATGTCTGTCTGTGGAAACGCATATCCTGCAAACCCCCTGTCTTATCGGCTTCAGACTGTAATGTTAATGGCCCGGGAAGTGCAGTGTTGAGTTTGTTATGATTTGGACACACAATACATTCTATATATTCTAAATATAATATAAAAATGTTGTATTCTGTAGCAGTCAGTGGGGCGGGGGGCAGTGAACTTGGGTCTGAAGATTGTGTCGGCGGCTTAACAGACCTGTGAAATAAGTGAAATGCAATTTCTGAAAAAATAACAACAATTATAAGTAAATAATTCAAACACATATATAGTAACCACACATGAACAGTAAATACAGCAACTTTAGTTTCATTTTATGAAAAACATTGACAATAAAATGTAATTGAGAATAAACCAGGTAGGATGAACACGGTTTTCAACTTCACTCTGCACCGACTGTTTATAAAAAGCTCTGCACACAATGTCCAGCACACAAACAATGAAAAAGTAACAGTATATTGTAAAACTGTTTGAGGAGGACTCACTAATGACAAGGAATAATTCTGAAGTAGCTCCAGAGCTTTTAACACAGGCCAAGAGGACAGCTCATTCCAAACAGACATGTTTATAACGGGCACTGCACTAGCAGTAAAAGCATCATCTATTTGTTCTACACCAGAGAGCAGCAAGTACAAAATGTATTACACGCCTCCAAGACATATTTAGCTGCCTCTAAAATGCTGAAATGAATCATCTTCATCACATCCAAAATAATTACTATTGATTTTAGAAAATGATGTTCTGTAGACTTCCATTACACTGACATTGTAGGTGATAATGAGTTGTCTGTGCACACACACTGTGCTGAATATTCTGAAATATCTTGATAAGTAACTGTAGAGACGCCTGCGTTATTAAAATACGCATTCTCTGTGAATTTTAGTCGGGCTGTGTGACCTTGGTGAGATCAGACGATAGGAGGGATGAGTCAACAAGCTGTCGAGGAAGCAGATGCCTCATTTGGAGGAAACACTTCAAACACGGGGGGAATCTCGCTAAGTTAGGAACTGCTAAATTTGAAACTTCATTATTGCAGTCAGCACTGTCAGCGTCTTGTGCCAAAGCAGGTTTAATGTGCAGGGAATTCCAGGACAAGACTTGTCCAGTTAAAAAGACTGTAAATCGGTACTAGGATTTTTTTTTCCAAGAGTGAGACAAGGTGATTGGTACCACTTTCAAGTCTGTCCAGGAGGTGATTAGCCTAGCCTAGCATAGACAATGGGAAAAAGAAAGAACAGTTAGCTTGGATGTGTCCAGAGGTTTAAAAATGTTAAAGCTAACAATGTAACATGTTGCGTTTTCATTTGTTTAATCCATCAAAATTCTGAGAAGTAAAAATTCTAACCTGTCTTTATTACAGTCTGGTTGCTAGGTGTCTCTAGAGACCAACAGTAAACTAAAACCTTTGCTTACCGACTGTTTTTGGATGGAGAGGTGGATAGACTCTAACTCCCTTAAAACCACAATTTTTTGTTTCTTACATTTGCGTTTATGATTCAATTACTCGAAAAAAGCTTTGGAGATGGTGGAGAGGGCTTTTTTTTACACTACAGAAAGCCAGGCTAGCTTGATCAACCCCCTGTTGGCTGGCTGCAGTGTAGGTTATAAACCCTGCCTCCTCCATGGACCAAACTAAGTCAAAGTGTACGTTATGTTAATACATTTGTTTCAAAGATGGTTTCTGTCATTTTAGGTAGTTCTTATCTGATGTATATCTAAGTCTTTATTTTTTCCAGTAAGTTTGGTTTTAATTTGTCATTTGATGCAATAAAATTGGGGTGAATGGGACCTCAGCTCTACACCACGATCACTAATGTGCAGGCTATGGCTCCAAATGAAGTCCAAAGCACAAGATGGCTGCACCTATATCGGGGATATGTAAACTTCATTTTTGAAAAAAGTGGGGATGCCCCATTAATCTTTAAATACTAAGGTCAAGACACAAATGCTAGCTACACAGGAGGTATTTTATGCACGTCATAATTTTTAAGTGGGGAAAAACACTCACTTTAAGACAAAGACAATCACAACTATAAATCACATATTTCCTCTAACCATCTCGGCTATCTTATTGTTGTTTGTTCTGTTTGTTTCCCAGCGGAGTTCCTGTTCCTGCTGTGGGGCGTGTACCTCTGCTACGCTGTCCGCACCGTGCCCTCGGCTTTCCACGAACCACGTTACATGGCTGTGGCCATCTACAATGAGCTCCTCATATCGGCCATCTTCCACATCATCAGGTGAATAATGAAAACCGAGTGGAAACAGGCATGAGTGGGCATGAACAGTGAGTGAGAGAAAGCAATTTGTGGCCAGAAGTGCAGTCTGTCTTCTTACATGATCACTGAGAGAGAGAAAAAGAAAATAGGAAGTTCTAGAGAGGGACATGAAAGAGGCATGAAACAGAGCCAAGACTGTGGAACCATGAAGTATCACACTTTGACTTGATGAATGTCGCTGACAGTGGTGGAAGTGGCACGAATAGTGGCGGGGGGCTTAGATGACTTTACCCCTTCTTGCAGTACAAGCTGCTGTTTAATCATGATTATATTTTCCTGTTAGCTTGGGCATTACAAGTGTTGATCGTGTCAGATGAAAGGCAGAGGCTTCATCCGCCCCCTTCATCAGGGAAACGAACAGTGTCAGCTGAGTGCAGGGTAAGCCAGTTGAAAGGAGGTGAATACAAAATGTCTTCCCAGATGCACAGCATAGATCTACTGTGCCAGAGACCAAAATAAACTCTCAGTTCTGTGCAACTGTCTGTCTGTCTCGCATAGAGGTTTAATTCAACTGCTCTAGTTACGGAATTGTGCTCAATTAGTCAACTTTTAGGTTATCATAACATTCTTTTAAATTTAGTAACTGTCATTTATTTTCTTAAAAATACCCACAACTCAAATAAAGTCAGGAAAACCAAAGGCTTTCATCGAGTTATTTACCTGCTAAAGAGCCAAATTTGTCCCTCAGGAGTTAATGGAGACCAGCTAAAAATAGATTGAATATTGGACTCCATTTACTCGTAAAAGGTGGTTTGAAGAATGTTTTTTGTGTTTCCAGGCAGCTCTTTGTTTTAATTTGTGCATGTGCTAAATCATTTTTTTGAATCATTCTATTATTCATCTAAAGGCTCACCTATGCTGCCTCTATGTTCAAAAAGAGATACGTCCATTTCAAACAATGTAACCGTCGTTGCCCACATACTTCCACGAGTCCTTTACGTTGGCAATGGTTGTCAAGCATCCAATACTGTGCCCAAGTGAAGTAGCCTGTAGTTTTTTTGACCAAATCCCTCCTCAAAAGTTCCGCCATTGTTGAAAGTCAAATCTTGTGGGCCTCCTTTTAGCTGACTCTGTATTTAACACTGTTGTTATTAATGTGTCTGTTTAAACTTTTTGGAATATCTGTGTAAAAGACAAAAAATACAGTTTAAAATTTTTTTTATCATCACTTTATCATGACTCTTAAACCACGGAACATTTTCTCAGTCCGGTTACAGTGGGACCGAATGGTCACGTGATCACAAAGCGCCTGCTGGTGCCCCGGGCAAAGCAATTCCATTTGTCACACTTCCTCCGATAAAACTGCTCCTGATTGAATATTCTTTCATTTAGGCAGCAGTCTATTGTGCTCAGTGGGCCAAAAAAAACAAAAACACATTCTTTTAATCTGTTAAGAAACTGAAAAATCCAGTGGGTACACCTTTGTCAGTGCTGAGAAACAGTTATAAATCAAGCTGTTCTTTGCTTTCTGGGGAATAAAAACATTAGAGTGTTTCTTTTTTTTCTTGGTGAGCTGACAGCAGTCTCCTGCTGCAGTCCAAAGATAACGCTGGACTTGTGTTTGTGTAGCACACACACACACACACACACATACACACACACTATGCTTTTAGATGTCTAATATAAATTATGAATGTGAATTTGCTTATTGGGAGTAAAGGGCCAACGATCTCTGAGTCACCTTGGTGGATCTTTGATGAATGAAGGTGAAACTCACGCTATCTCTCGTCCCAGTCTCATCAAGAAGTCTTGGTCCTGGCAGAGATATATTTTCACACATTTAACAGAATATGCACAATAATTATAGCTTGCTTTTGCTTCATCTGTCATTATGTGAGGCTTTAACTGGCTGTGGAAAATTGGTGCTGAAATACAACCATTCATTAGAGCCAATTTAGGTTTTTGTGTATTTTTTTACATGTTCCACTAATAATAGGTGCAATTAGCGGCTCTGGTGCTCATGAATACAATATCAACTCTGCTTTAATGCACCGGCGATAAGAGTAATTATGGCTTGAAATGTTAAACACAAACCACAAGCAACCAACATCACTGCTGTGAGCTTTGACATAGATTCTGCACCCGTCTGGATTGAGGCAGTGGTGACAGAAATAGGACAAGATTTGTTTGAGTGAAAAAATGTTTGAGCTGCTGTTTTGCTGATGGGGACAGAAAACAATATCCCTCCTCTGTTCTATAAACTTTTATAAAATAACTCAACATCTAATTGATGTGAAAATCTCAAACCATGATCAGGCTGAAGGGATTAAGATAACCACAAAAAATAAGCTGCAAGTCTGAGCACGGCGACTTTAAAGGAAGTAGTAAGATGCTGTAAAATCAATTTTAAAGTCATTAGGAAGGGCAGACAGTTAAAGGCAGCGCGGATTTATAAAATTACATCAGTCTACATTCCACATAAAGTCTGCATGTGGCGTATAGGGAATCGTCTGTGATGCTCTTTGCCAATCAAGTCTGAGTCTATTAGGTTACTCTATCCATATTACACTTTCATTGTCTGGGGTAGCAGTCCATTTACCTGCATGCCATTACACAGCCAAGAGACCTGACATTTGTATTCTCAGCCACACCTGTTGAGATGTTAGGGAAGTAGACAAGCGTTACGGGAAATCTTAGCAACAGGATACATTTGACGAGCTATCAAGCCAGAAGACACAAGAATACATTATAGTATCATTTGAGATGGTGCAACCAGCTGCGAAAAGATGTACAATAAAAATGAAAACATATCGGGCTCCTATTTTAATGATGGAAGGGCATGGTCCAAAGCACATGGCTTTAGGTTGTCTTGAAAATCCACTTTTTCTTTAATGGCAGAAAAAAACATTGCTACACCAGGCACAGTCAAAAGAGCTTTACCTTGTCTCTTAATCGTGGTTGTGCTTTGGGCAAACATGCAATAAACCAATCAGAGTAGTGCCATCTCCGATTCCCTGAAGCCCGGTGAGCTTGCCCCTTGGTGGATTGCTTTTAAAAGGATGGATTTAAAGCCACGGTTCGTAATTCTAGAAAAGCTAGCAAGAGCAAGCTACACTTTGAAATATGCACCCCATGATCTCACCCCCTACCATTGGCCCTTTCTTCAAAGCTATATGGACGTGCACTGCCCAACTGCTGCTAGAAGCCGACTTTTCCGTGACTTGCTCACGAACCATTGGCTATCGTCTCTGCTTCGGCGGTGTGTGCCTATCTGGCTGAAGACTCCAGTCATGAACAGTGAGAATGCAGGATTTGTGCAGTAAGGCAGGTCGGTTAGTGACAGACAGGTACACTACCCAATCATTTAATTCCGTCCAAATGAAATGATTGGTCTTGTTTATTACAGTCCTGCCATGGCCACAATAGCTTTTTTTCAGACAACTTTATTTAGTGATATGTATTAGGACGTGAAGAGGATTTCAACAAATTGTACAAAAGTGTTTCAGAAACAACTTACCAACCCTAACCTTTAATAGAGAAGGATCCTCTGCTGAGGAAATTATCTCTGTGTGCTGTTCAAAGGCTCTGGGCAAATGCTGATATCGCTGGCAGCACAACCAGGTGCTCAACACCGTCACAGAGCTGATTTGTAGCACCGTCACCAGCTGCAGGACGTCAAACCCCTTAAAGCAGAACATCAGCTTCACCAGAGCCAAGAGCAACACCTACAGCCAACAACATGGTTTATCACCGCAGCTGACAGTGGATATGGGAAGGCAACTCAAGTTTGCTCAGCATAGCACTTATCGCCCTCAGACTTGACAGACTTGACATCATTCTGTTATCAGACTGTGAAGAATGCTGTCATGCTGGAGCTGACCATGCCATGGGAGGACTGTGTGGGGAGGCTTTTAAACCTTGTCAATGACTGCTATAGACATGGCAAGGTGCTTACCTGGAGGAAGGGAGCAGAGTCTTTGTGGGACAATCCCCCTGCAGGGCTGACACTGCACTCTGCATCACAGGCTGAGGAGGAGGAGGAGGAAGAGGAGGAGGAGGAGGAGGGCCACCCACAAACTATAACAACATGGATGCTGCTGAGTAAGCCTCCAGGTGGCTCTGGATCAAGAGTGGATCTGTGGAATGGAGCTAGGCCAGAAGCTGAGGCTTGTTCAACGTCAGCTGGGTCACCTGACTCTTTTACATTTCATATCAGTGACGCAGAGAAACACTAGAGAATAATAGAAAACGAGACTGAAGAGTCTACGTCATGCCAGCTGTTCTCTGAGGCTGTATTATGAAACCAATGGGTTTGAGCTAAATGCTAACCTCAGCATGCTAAAACCTTCACAGCTCAGACTTTATATGATGATGGATGACATGACAGCCTCCTAAAAGTGAAGCTTCTTGATCACCCCCTGGTGGCTGGGTGAAATACAGGTCATAAAACCCACCTCCTCCATGTTAGTGGATGGACCAGGTCTAAATTACATCACATGTCATTTTAGGTAGTTCTTATAACACAGATGTATTTTCAAGTTTTCATTTTTCATGATCGGTCAAGTGCCTATATCGATAGGACCTTGATTCCGCGGCTCGACTCCACAATCACAACTGCGTGGATTCTGGCTCCAAATGGTGTCAAAAGTGCAACATGGCAGTGCCCTTATCCAGGATATGTTAGCTTCATTTTTGTACAACCTGAGGAAATGGTGATGATCTTTTTCAGGGACATTGCTAACATGCTAATGCTTAGCAGGTATAATTTTTACCCTGTTCAACATTTGAGTTCGGTGTAATAACCTTTGTCTTATGTTTTGTCTGAGACTCTCAGAAAATATGAAGCGTTTAAAACGAATAATGCCTGAGCAGAAAATAACTGCACAAAAGCAAATGTAGTCGAACACATTTTTCAGAACCTCTCAAAAGGAGGCGAATAAATGCTACTTTTATACTTTCCACACAGTTTTGCTTTAACGCCTCTGTTTACACTGGAGTCGAGATTACCTCAGGGTTTGTGGAACATTTCATTCTGTTCTCGTCCAGAGATTCAATAAAAGCTGCTTTTATGTCTGTGTGTGTACTTGAGAATGAGCATATTTCACAGACAAGTATTCAGTTCAACTGGCTTTCAAATATACTTCAAATATGCTTTTGAAAAAGTGCTGGTGAATGAACAGAATCTCTCCTGCATGTTTGTGTTCTTCCCGCAGGTTCTCTCTGGTGCCAGGACTACACCCTGACTGGATGCTCATGCTGTTCTTTGCTCACACTCATCTGACTGTGACTGTGACTCTGGGTCTGCTGCTCATTCCAAAGGTAACACATTGTCCCTGGAGCTCACGAACCATGCCAGTTATTACTTTACTGGATTGTAAGTTATTAACTGAAGCAAATTTCAGGACTCTGCCATATGCTCAAGACCTACATTAATGAATGGCCTCAAACTCTAGTTATCTGTGTGCTTAAATGTAATGTATGAGGTTGTAAAAATGACATTTTGATTACAGAATATTTGTAAGAGCATAATTTAAATTGGAGCATTTCCATTTTCTGCTACTTCTGCTCCATTACATTTATCTTACAGCTACTTTACAGATGAAGATTTTTGATAAGAACAAGATAATGATATGAGCATAAACTGGTGGTTTCCAGCCTTTAGTACTTTTGAGCTCTATATAAAACTAATGTGTTGCAGGGCTCTTGTCAGGTGTCAGGTGTCCATGAGCAGCAAAAGAGATTTCTCTTGTAAATTGTCACATATTTTTAAAACTGTTTATATTCTAAAAATGTTCACTAAGCAGCAAAGAAAGGCTCAAAAGCTTTTTGTTTATTTCTTCTGGCATGATATGTCAACAATGCTCTGGGAAAACTTGGCACAGATGTTCACTTGGACTCACAGATCCAATGGTGGTCAAAGGTCAAGGTCACGGATCTTAAAAAACATATTTTTCGCCTCTTGGACATGATCTCTCAAGTCTGCCTTTAGGGATTTTTTAAGTCAGATTTGGACGAGTTTTCACCTGGGCTCAAAGATTAATTGATTCGATTTTAGTTGTCAAATGTCACAATGGCCGCATATGAGTCTGGACAAAAATGTATGTAAACTTAATTGGCCCGAGGCTTAATTTTATTGATTTTTATTGCAGGACTTTTTCTAGTATTTCCCATTATAATGTTGGTATTCTTTCTCAAACTATGCACCACGCTGTTGCTGAAGGCTCCACCAAATTCCTCGTTAAAAAACATCAAATTGATAAATGACATCTGCATAAATTAATGTTGTGTTAATGTTTGAAAACAAAAATCTATTTTGTGCTCAATACATTAATTTGCATTTTAGAATCACATTTGCATTCTTGGCATCATCCATAGGCTCAGTGTGTGGGAGAGTCTATCAGTCAGAGCACAGAGAGGTGGGGTTTAGAGCAGGCAAAGGAGGAAAAGGGACTGACAGAGGTTGTTATTGCTTGTAATATAATGTTAAAACTGTCAATACATTCACTGAGCAACATATTTTAGTCTCTCAAATGCTACTTTCATGCTCCAAATGTGTCATTGTTTGCTCAGAATTTAGCTCCAGCTATGATGTTTAGGTATCTACAATAACTAATCAATAGAAGAGCAGCTTATGCAGAAGTGCAGCAGAGACAAAATCCATGTAGAAGTCTTACTTTTCTTTCCTGTAAGAGTTTTTATTTGAAAGTCCTGCCTTTGTAGTAGAAGTTCTTTTCAGCACAGACAGATTTTCATAATGGCCACTTCTGTACAGAAGCTTGCAAAACAGTTCATTCATCATCTTAACTTCATTTGATATTAGCAGTGTGGAACACACACAGACTTACAGCTACCATTTGCTACCATTAGCTTAAACTCATTCAAACTGCGTTAGTGGTTATTTTAATTTAGCTGAGCACTCCCGCGGGTGTCTTCATGTGCAGTCTCTAAGTCTGATGGAAAACATTAAATTCTCCTGCTGCGTGAGCAACGCAATACACCATCAGTGCTCTCTGTTCTTTCATTCTTTCTTAATTAGGCACCTCACAAGTGCAAGTCAGTTTAGTGTGCTGGGATAATTAAGCATAATAGGCGGATGCAAATCTCACACAGCGTCTGTTCCTGCAGCTCTCTATGCTCCTGCGTTTGTTATTCCAGCAAAGCTAAACAGTTTGGCCACGGACATCGAGTCAAAACCAAACTGCTCTTTAAGGATCAGCCTTTCTCCTTAATGTGCTGCGTTGTTGTAATGATCGAACCTCATCTCACCTTTCCTCTCTGCACATGGGAGTCCAAGTGAGGAGGAGATTAGTGCCTGCAAACATAAATTAGAATTTGTTATACACAGCTTGTGATGTTGCATAATAAAAAAAAGAGAAATTTAGCAGTGTAACTAAGCAGAATAACTTTTATTTCAATGAGTTATTTCTATTAGTTTTGCACATTCACTTGTTGTCAATCACAATAAGTCATGTGGATAGATAGAGATCATCCTAATTTAGTGAAATGATTACATGAAATTGGAGTTAAAATCAATGTAGTGGTGATTATTGAACGCAAGAATCAATTATGTATGAAATGGATCTCCTATCATGTTCATGTTCATGCTCTGCAGTTAAAATCTCATAGTATTTAAAAGACTATTTGTTTATCAGAGTCGACTGCGGATAGCAAAGTAACTTTTTATGCCATAAAGGTTCAGTAAATTATTGCTGCAGGTAAATGCTGTTCATCCCCAGTCCACCTTACATGGACCCTGTGGCCGACATATTCATTCTGTCAGTTAATCAAATCAAATCAGAGGCTTCCTACTTTCATCAGTCTCCATGCAGTGTCAGTGATGCCTCCCTCTAACCTTGCTCTCCATTCGTCTCAGCTCCTGACCAAAGGGACGCAGGCCAGGGATGATATTGCCACAGAGGCGTACGAGGAGGAGCTGGACATGGGAAGATCTGGCTCTTACCTGAACAACAGCATCACCTCGGCCTGGAGCGAGCACAGTCTGGACCCGGAGGATATACGGGTGAAGTAGCTTTTAGAAGATATTAACTGTGGTTTAGTCTGAATTTATATTTTATGATTAAATGATACAAAGCCACAAAATGTTTTGTTAATGGATTCTTGATGCCACTGGTTCCTCATAATGGCAGAATGATTTATGGATAGCAAGGATTTTCTTTTTTAAGCTGTTACATGATTTGTAAATTATTCTAAATTGATTAGTTACCATAAAAAAAACTCCAAAACTTGACCATCAAATTTATGAATCAAACAATTTTGCAGTAGTAACCTAATTACTCAGTAGCTGCCCAGCATTTATAGTTTCCTTCCTTTTCCAGGATGAGTTGAAGAAGCTCTATGCTCAGCTGGAGGTATACAAATGCAAGAAGATGCTTGCAAACAACCCTCATCTCCAGAAGAAACGCAGCTCCAAGAAAGGCCTGGGCCGTTCACTGATGAAACGGATCACAGAGATCCCAGAGACCATGCACATGCACCGCCAGTGTAGCCGCGAGGACGGCAGCGAGCACGGCAGCAACCGTAGCACCTTGAAGAGGAACCCGTTTGAACCGAGTCATCACGGTACGTCTCTCGTTCCACCTGTTAAATTGAGGCTGGGTGATATTACTGAGTTTGACCTTTAATATTAGGTACCGGAATTAGTTTTCAGATGAGTAAGAGGGGTTTTAAATTGTCTGCGTGTTTAAAAATCACCTTTAAATATTAAAAAGTCTTTTTTTGATTTTCACAATTTCGCTGCTTTAAGGCATTTTTTATATTAAAGTTTCAAAATTATTAAGAAACAGAAACCAACTTAGAGAACCTTGTCCATGAAAGGGAAGTTTTGTGCCAATATGTGATTTGTATATGTAAATATAGAGATTTATACCATAAGTGAATATTTGACCATTGGTGGCACTAAGAGGAAATTTAGGCGATCATAACATGATGATTTCTCCTCTGGGGGACATCATTGTCTGTACAAAGTGGCATCCATAATTGTTTGGGACGATATTTCAGTTTGGACTAGCTCCATCGCTTGAATGGCTAACACCTAAATACATACATGTATTAATTTACATAAACATGCATTTTAAAATGAGATGTGAGTCATGTTAGTAAATCTACCCACTTCATACAGGTCTGGTGATTATTCTTCCCTCAGGAAAAGCTCGGGATGACTCCCTGAAGAACAAAGTCATGGGCTTGAAGAAATCTCTCAGCTATGATCACGTTTGTGACCAGGATGAAGAAACTGGAAGCCAATCTGGCTCCACAGCAGGAGACAAAACGACTCCTGTCGGAAGCGGCGGGGAGGGATCCCTTCTGGGCTCCCTCATTGGCCGCAGACACACCAAGAAGCAGCTGGAACCCGCCCTGACCCCACCGAAACTGGAACCGGCCGAGTCCACCGAGTCGGTGCCACTGTTCTGGAAGTCAGCCAGCGCTCACAACTTGACGCACGAGAAGAAACCCGTCCACCTGCGCACCTCCATCATGCAGAAGTCTCTGAGCGTGATCGCCAGCGCCAAGGAGAAGATGCCGGGGCTCACCAACAAGACGCAGAGTGTGGAGGACGCCAGTAAGAAGGGCCTGAAGGGACAAGAAGGCAGGATGCTCTCTGAGGTGGACGAGACGCCAGAGCATTATCCAAAAATGATCATCAGCCAGTCGGTGGAGTACTCCAAGACACCCATGAAGATGGGCATCATGAAACAACAGGTGATTTCGACAAATATGATACAAATTGATGGATATGTTGGAAACTGTCTTTTTTTATCTTTGGATTGCATCTCAGTGGATGAAGACCCTCTAACACAGAGCAGAATATCTTATTAGTGTGGAGGAGGATAAATGGAGGTGAAGCTTGTTTGTTTTGTTTGTCTCTCTGGACCAGTGAAAACGAGGAGTGGATAATAAGAATCCTGCCCAGACTTTAGACCGGGATAAACCACCACAAGTATCCCAGTGGGGCTCCTTTATGTGGCTTTAGAACGTCTGACCTGTCTTTAAACCTGCAATAGTGGATTTTGTGTCCACTAAACAAGCTGTAAACACGACATATATATATTATCACCCTTTGAGTTGAAATGGAAAGGTTGGTTTATTTCAAGCATTGCAGTGTTAGCATTTGTTTATAAAATGCACGGTCAGTCCAATCGTCTCTTTTAGCTCTGTAGTAGGCAAACTACACTACAGTATATCAGTGGGCTCATTATGACAAGTGACCCACTCACACGCATGTAGTCATCAGATCTACTGATGATGTCATAGGAACATGACGACCATGAAAGGTCAAATTAAAGCTGCTAAATGAACCAGGACTTGAAGTTTTGTTGTCTTAACACCGTTTGGGCTGCGAACAGTTGGAAAGCCAAAACCAGTTTTGAACACGTCAACTTAAGATATTTTAATATGTCAGACATTTCATTTATTATTTGTATTATATTTTGTAGAGTGAACAGTTAGGGGTTGGTAATTTGTTTTTGAAACACTGAACATTATATTCAGGCAATGCACAGTCATATGTTTTGAGGGCGTAGCTTTGACGAGTGGGAGGGGCTGGTATGTCCTGATTGCATTTTTTCGATGTGTAGCCTTCTCTTGCTATCAGGATTACGAACCCTAGCTTTAAATGGTTATTCTTAGGATATTTGATAATGAAAATTACTGTTTAAATAACACATACAATGACTGAGTAGGTTATTTCATGATGAATAACTGTCTTTTTCCTGTTTGTAACAGGTGAGCGGCAGCCAGCCGTCCATTTGCTCCGAGATCGGGAAGAACCTTTATGACGTGTCCGAGGTTTGTCCCTGGGAAATGGAGGAACCAGAGACGCCCTCTGAAGGAAAAACACAGAAACATGTTTCTATTGCTCCCGGAGAAACCACCGGAGAAACCCGCCGGAGAGGCAGCAGCAGCTCTGGAATCTCTAAAGGTAGCCGGTCCCAGCAGAGGCAGAAAGCAGGGCAGTCGCCTTCCAACAGACGTCGCTCCAAAGATAAAGGAGGAGAAAAAGAAGAAGGAAGGGAAATGCGGAAAGCTCGGCCACCCAGGTCACCTCTGCCCCTCAAGCTGGATGTGTGCCCCTGGGAATTTGATGACCAGCCCATGCTGGGAGGAGATTCAGATTCCATCTCCCCAGACAGGATCAGGCGGAAGAAAAGCGTCACACCCACAGATGGGAAACCCAAGGGCCTCCACTCGGACCACTCCAAGTCCACAGGAAGCCTTTTACAGCCTCCTTCCCTGATGGTAGAGATCTGCCCTTGGGATTACAACAGCCCGCCGTCCCCTAAACAGGAGAAGACCTGCAACAGCCCCACGACGCACAAGAAGAAGCGGAAAGGCTCCTGCTCGTCCAACCACAAATCAGAGAAGGGGAGGGAGAAAGGCAGAGAAAGGAGGAGCTCCTCCAGCAAGCCGCCATCAGAGAGGAGACGGGTCAGCCAGTCGTCTGAGTGCAGCGGGCCGGCGTCTGAGCGGCGAAGGAGCTCCACCAGAGACCCAGAGATGATGGAGGTCAGGAGGGCGGAGGTTTTCTCCCAGGAGAGCGAGCCCAGGCAAACCAGCTTTGCTCAGAAAACTAAACCCTCACCAGAGATGAAGAAGGAGAGCTCTAGTTACAAACCTGAAGTCATCAGCGGAGCCCAAATGGCTGATGTTTGCCCGTGGGACTTTGAGGAGCAAGACTCTGGGGAGAGGGCATGATGACTGGTGCCACGATTGTAATTTTTTTTAACTCACAGACTGACAACACACGACAAAGCAAAGAAAATGAATGATAAAGATCCAACATTGTATTTGATATGAAAGTTTTTTTTCTGAGTCACCTTAGTGTAAAAGATCCTGCGAGGAAAAGAACATCCCTCCTGCTGTGCAATGATGCAATCCAAACACAACAGTTTGCTCTACATTGTCAAATCGCAGTGAATGCAACTTCAAAGTCACTTTAAAGGAATGTTTAGTCTGCACTTTTGCTTGCCCATTTGTCACTAAATTGTGTGTATGTTTTTATCACACTGACTACATGGAGGTGACATGTAAAATCAATCATATTTATCAGCAGATCAGACAATCTTTTGTACACAAGCAAAGTCAATGCTTCACCTAATGAGCTTTTTGTTTGCCACTACGCTGACGATGCTCTACTTTACGTGGTAAACTAGCGGAGGCTTCATCCATCAGCTGCTGATGAGGAAAACCATCAGACCGGGGAAAAAGACTATGTTTAGAGACGCTGGACCAAAGCCCCAGACAGAGATCTGAAGCCTTACCTTTAGGCCAAATCCATAATTCATGACACGACGATGATCTGTTTGATTAGAGAAACGTGGGATCGCAGTGCAGCTCAATGAAGACGCCTGTATGTTTCGGTAAACACTCTCAATATAAATGATGTCTTTTTTCTAACAAAAGCCATCGCATGTGGCAAACTATCAAGCATCCAAATAACTAAATGTTTATTGGTTAACTTGTTCTCAGAAACAACAGCAGAACTTTTGGTGTTATGGTATTTGTCTCACTCTGATGCTTCTGAAATGATGTGCATTGCTATCAATAATGTACACGCGTATCTCAAATGGCTTTCAAATACAGTTGAGTAGTACTGAAATATCTATGAGGCCCTCCGTTCTGTTTATTTACTGTTTACTGCTCTATATTTCTTCCCTGAATGTCCCATCTTAAAAAGGGGAAAAGAAACAAAAACCCACTCAAACCCACCAACTTGCATTACAGGCTGTAGAATCCACACACATAGAGAAAATTGAGTCTTTCAAGGACCAAAACACAACCCTGACTACAGTGGTGGATGATGTGAATAATGCATACTTTTCTGTCGCTTAGTTTCCCATTTTACATTTACTTGAATGCACCTTCCTCCAAATCTATTTACGTATCCAAAACCACGACTATGCATGACCAAAGATTATGTTTTTGCCACTTTCTCGAAGACAGAAAAATTACAAATTTACCATTTCAACACAAGTAACGACAAGAACAACAGGAGTCAGCCTTTCTGTTCTGTGATCCGCCACCCACCACTGACACCTGTGATGCAACACAGTCACACACAGTAATCAGCTCTGTGTCATTATGGTATAGTGTGTGCATGACAGTGAAAATACATGGGGCCATGATACACTAAGATTCACCAGAAGGCATAAAAGAACCATCGCATAAGGAGCACACAGGATACTTTCAAATATAGATGTCAGATGTCATCATGTATCTATCAAGTGTTTTTCAGAAAGAGCTTCCCGAGTTAGACCGAGACGTGTTTTGCTGTCTCTCATCAGGCATTCAGGATCAGCATCCACAATGTGAAAGGCTCGATAAATAAACATGACCCACCGATGAAACTCTCACAAGCTGTTTTTCCATAAGACGGTTTTAAGGATGTTTGAAAGGAAACTTGCCCACTTCGTGTACTTCATGCTTGTTATACTGTATTTAAAGTGTTACTTGGAAACGTTACAAACTGTTGTAGCATCCACATGGGAGTATTTATACTGTACATTCGTAATGTGCTGCATGTACATACAGTAAATACCCTGTTCTCAACTCTGAATTAAATATTTCTATAAAATCCAAACGACACTGACTTGACTCTCAGTTTGCTTCTGGACTGTAAAGTTAAGCGTTACAGTAGTAATTTGCATATATTGATCACTTACGAGTGTGTATCTGAATGGAAACACGGTGCACTGCTCATCTTATGCATATACTTACTCTGATTAGATACAACATTTTAAATACATAAAAATCATACACTATCACAAATATTAACTCAGCACAACCCATCAGAGGGTATAAGACATTGTCTCATTTTACAACCTCAAATGTGTCTCACACATTGTAAATCCTACTTACAGGTACTTGATGTCAAAGCAGCTTGTACAACACTGCCACCATGTGGAGGAGGAGAATCACTACTGTGTATAAATTGCCAAAAACATTTCCTCGACTATAAAACTGGATAAATGTGTAAACCCAAACAATTCAAACTCTGAATGGCATCTTTTTATCTAACAGTCATGGGATGTAGTTCCAATACTTGTGTTTAAGTATAACTTATAGGTACTTTACTAGATAATCTTATTTAGAAGTCTACTTTACCAGGTCAGAGCGATATATCGTATACTTTTTTAATCCATTTAATTTTGTAACTATATGTACTTTGTATTCAAGCTCATCCTGTCTCTGTCTGTGTCACCAAGGCACAAGCAGTACAACTGGTGGAGGAATACTGAGGTAATTTTACTAAAACAAAAATATTAATACATTTAAAAAATATGTTGTTACTCCAGGCTCCCTTTTGATTATTCTATTTGGGTGGGAGGATACAAGTATTTGTAGAAAGGTGTACTCCAACATACTTTGATGCATCAAGTTGTAAGCAGGATTTTATTTTTTCAGCTCATGGAGGTAAAGCTTATTTTAGAATCAACTGTTCTACTGCAGAGCTTTACATTTAATGAGCTGCTCGTTTTCCAGGCAATTTTGTATTAGTAATCTAAGTAATTAGAAATTAACACAATCATAAAGTGGTAGAGTAGAATAGTATGTAAATTAAACTACTTAAATAAATTAGAAGTACCTTAAAATTGTAATCTAATCAAGTTGTAAACCAATGAAGTTCAGTGCTTGATTAAACCACTGGTCACATGTATCCTAACAACTAATGATATCATCAGTAGCACAGCGGCTAGTGAAGGCAGCTATACAGCCCCGCCTCCTCCGGCTCCCAGCTCCATCCTGCTCGGGTAATGGGGAGCAGTGACGTCATCGCTGCAGCACCGGACAGGGCTGAGTCCTAGCACGAGAGGCACACATTAGCTGCAGACACGGCACAGCACGGCACGGCATCAAAACACTCAACACTCAGCGTCCATCCGTCTCACCTCACAACTCTGAAGTCTGCAACATCATGGGCAACGTGCAGGTGAGGACACTTTATCGTTCATTTATTTATTTATTACAACTTCTACTGGTCAAACAACATTTAATTCTGAATGAGTATAATTGTTTTGCATGGGTGGGGTGGGTGCGACACTTCTCACGCACTGTAACAGGGCTGTAAGTTTTCATGCAACATCAGAAATGTCATAATCAACAGGGGCAATGTCACTAAAAGTCCACATCCACCACACACACACACAGTGTAAACTAACACTATACATAAACACCCTGCAGAGTCAGTGTGTGATCTGTTTGTACAGGGAACAGAAGTGTCGCAGTTAACTCGAGCTGAGGGAGGGATCCCTCATGTCAGGCCGATGAGGCAGCAGCAGCAGCAGCAGCAGAGAGGAATTTCCCAGAAGTGCTGATCAATAAGGCCGCATTGTGTTAAATGAAGGGTGGGTGGGTGGGTGGGTGAGGAGAGGAGGCTGCTGCTGCTGCTGCTGCTGCTGCTGCCCCATGACTCAGCAGACACTCGGGCTGCACCCTTTTCCTACAGGAGAATATATAAACAAAAACCCTTCCAGTCCCCAGTCGCAAACTTGTAGCTTTATACATATGTACATTTTACATCAGTTTTATTCTGCATTACTTTGAGTAGTTTAGATTTAGCTGCTTTGAATTATACATATTTTCTCACATTATATGAATGATCCTGTCACTTTTTATTCCCCCAGCCCACCATCGTCCCCTTTGAGGACTTTGATGTCACAGCTGATATCAAGGCGATCAGACAAGCATGTAAAGGTTTAGGTAGGTGCATGTTTGACTCATTCCTCTGTCAGTCATTGTGAAATATGCTCTTTTTCTTCAGTCACATCCTCTTTCTCCTCCTTTTTCCATTCGCTTAAAGGCAACCAGTTGCCCCCCGATCACAATGAGTGGTGACTATTACTGCAGTCGTTCATATTTTCTTAATAAAGAAGCATCTCACCTAAAACAATGTTTATTTGTCTTAGTGCTGCAGTCGACCAAAATTGATCATCGGAATTGAACACATTTAGATCAGAGAGTGAAAATTTCCACTGATATGAGAAGATAAATGTTGATTCTCCGGAGCAGCTCACAGACTGAGTTAGCCTCCAGATTGAAAGGATAAGGCTTTATCATATTACTGCCTGTAACACTATCATACTCCATCAAGTGGTTTTATTGTTGGGCGGTGGTTAGCACTGTCCCCTCACAGCAAGAACATTCCCCAGGTTTGAATCTTGGTTTTAATCCCGATACGTTTTATTGTAAATGTAGGCTAACATTTAAAAAGAAAAATTCTATGTAATCTAATATATTTCTGCCTATTTCTGTCAGCCATTTTAATAAAAGCCCTGTGTCGGTTTAGTCACAGGATTTGTAGAATGCTCTTTAGGTGTCTGGTACTAGTGTGATATTAATATAATAGTTGAGCATTCTTATTGTGTTTTGAATGATTCTGATGTCCACCCTCATGGTGTCTCCTCTCCAGGCACCGATGAAGAAGCCATCATCCAAATCCTGGCCTATCGTTCTGCAGCTCAGCGTGTGGAGATCAAACAGGCCTACTTTGAAAAGTATGATGACGTAAGTAGCTACCTCTCACTCTCCTACCTGCACACGTGGCAGCCTTAGGCATGTTGTCTTAGTGTCCACCTCCGTGTTTGCTCAGGAGCTGGAGGAGGTGCTGAAGAAGGAGCTGACAGGCAGTTTTGAGAAGGCCATCATCGCCATGTTGGAGCCTCCTCACATTTACTTCGCCAGGGAGCTGAGGAAGGCCATGAAGGGGGCGGGTACGGATGAAGCCGTGTTGGTAGAGATCCTGTGCACGGCCACCAATGAGGTTTGTCAGTATGTGGTACTGTTGGCTGTGCAATGTGTTGCTATTTCCATCAGTTTAGCTGTGATAAACTCATCCAAGCCCCCTAAACACCCACAGGCCTCCCACTCAGGTGGTTTCACTTCTGTTGCCTCCATCAGCTGAGGGACGTGAAAACACCTGTGTGGGTGTGCACTGGCTTTAAAAATATCAGATACACCACTTCCTTATTATAGAGCCTGTTTTCATTCCTGTGTGATGACTTCCCCTCTCGCACTTCTTTTATAGCACCTTTGTTCATGTTCCTGATGTTAAACAGATGTTAATCCTGCATTAATGTGAATGTTTTACTGGCTTTACAGGAGGAGCAGCATTTAGCTCCTGAGCTGCTTCAGTATGTTCACCAGCTTTGTCTGTCACAGTTGATTATCAGAGGTTTAAACACAGAAAATTAAGATAATAGATAAGATCAGTGAGACCGAACCAAAACAACGAAACCAAACATTGAGCTAAAAGGTGTTAGAATTCTCTGTGGATTTGTTACTACGAGCTGAACGCTTTCAAACTACACAGTCACGTGATCCATTTCTAATATCAAAAATATAAGTAACTTTACTGTGAGTAGCTGAGTCTCATCTTCCTTTTCCCCACAGGACATTGTGAGCTACAAGGAGGCGTATGCCCAGGGTGAGTCTTAATCCACGCTGACGCATGCTTGAATACCATTAAGATGTTCCTCTCACATTGGAAACTGTGGTTGTTGAACCCATGGAACTGTGACTATTTTTTTCTTTATGTTTGGGCGTATCCCTTTTGGGAATACTGCTGAAAGGCTGCAGCACTCCCTTGTGGCAAGATGTTTTAACTGCAAAGCAAAAAACGGTTTACTGAATTAATCAATAAAAAAAAAACAAGTTTCATCTGGTATCATTTTGTAGAGTAGGATAGTTGGCCTAAAATCTGACCATTTTAATAGTTTTTTTATATTTTAATTTAGTTTTAGAACATTCAGTGTATATTCTGTGCGGCCTATCCGATGAACAAATGTAGAACATGGTATATATAATGTTAAGCTTGACCTATCAATTGTTTAAGATTCAAGCTTTGAGTTTGTGTTTACTTTTTCTGGCCGCAAATAATGTTTTTCCTTTTTCAGACTCAAAGTACAAAACATTACAAACGACTTTAACCGTATTTCTGGTTGTACTGCACAGTGCAAGAGCGGGACCTGGAGGCAGACATCGAGGATGATACCAGTGGAGATGTGAGGAACCTGTTGATCTCACTGCTGCAGGTAAACTGCTCCTTTTTAATTTAAACGAGAAACATACTCATAGCATTTCTATGGGTTGTTACAAGTGAACAGTTGTAAATCTACAGTACTTCGCCCACTGGGACATTCAATACACATCACATCATTGTTTGGCGTTGCTTTGGCCCATGTGCTATCCAGCGCTCCCACCCTTCTCTGCTTCCCCTCCCTTTTCCTTCCTGCTGGAAGAAAAGACAAACAACGTGTGACTCATGTTGTACAGCGACGTCTATCCAAAGAGCTGCCGCTTTAACGGCCTTCAAATACTTCCCATTAATGTGGAGCAGATGATTGTTATCCCATTTAATGCCTGCGATTATTTTTGTAATCTATCTCTTTGACCTTGACTTCACTCACTGAAGGTTTTCCCTCACATTCTCTCTACATGCACTTCCATCCTCGTCCTCACTCCCTCCCTCCCAATGTCTCCCCCTCTTCTCCTATGTCCCTGTTTGTCTGCGCAGGCGAGCAGGGATGAAGGCTATGAGGTGGACGAGGATTTAGCCGAACAGGACGCCACATCTTTGATCGAGGTAAAGCTCTCAGGTGAAATCTGTGCTGACAAATTAAAGCCCTTGTTCGCCGTTTGCCTTTTAAATCACACTGGCGTTTGCAAGGTAATGCGATCCTGGATTTAAATGTCAGAGCATGTGAGCCCAGGGTGACGTGGAGGCGTGAATGAATCAAAGCTCGTTCTTGTGGTAATGTGGCTTATATTACTGCGCAGGGCTCTAAACGCTGTGTGGAAATGTAGGGCAGTAATATTGTAAAAATACAAATATGTGCAGAGGTAATACTACATGGTGTGCGTCTCTCTAAGTGGATCATTCACACTGTTAAACTGACATGATTAACACATATTTTCAGCCACAACAGTGCAACAGTCATAGCAGTAAAAGTGTTTTTTTCTGGTCAGCCCACCTGCCTCTTGTGAAACTTTAACAGAACATTTAATAAATAGCTGGAGATGTTTTTCACAGCAGCCATTTTGACATGAACTAAACACAGGTGTTACTAATCACATGGAACCCTGATTACTGTCATCACTAACACCTGTGTTTACCTCTGTGGCTGAATGGCAAAATGGCTGCCCTGAAAAACGTCTACAGCCATTCTACAGAGGCCGTGTCCGAAGTCACTCTCATCACTATACACTCCTCTATATCGGGAGTTTGCCATTTCGTTGTGGTTACGGAATGTTTAGTGAAGTTTATTATACCTTACGTTTTGCACTCATTGTTTCCCATAATGCATCATGAAAAATAGTGTCCAATGGTCACTAACCGAGCTCTGTATATACCATCATGTGTTTCGCCTGCGGTGGACATGTTTGGAGAGATGAGAGGAGCGAGGGCAGCAGGGACCCGTCTTATAATAGCTGCTGCACACTAGAGGATTTTCAACACTTAACAAAAACGTGGGAGACCACAGACATAATGACGGATTTAACCGATTTTTAATCTTATAAACTTCAGAACACACACACTGGACGATTTGGCCAGATCGTCCGACAGCACACTTGCCGTTTGTGGGAAGCAATTTCACAGTGGCGATTCCAGAGACTCGAAATTTATTTGTCTATGTTGTTTATACTTGATGTGCAGTGTGGGATAACTGAATAAAGTAAATCAATTTAGCTCAAAGAAACACTGTTTGTAGCTACAGCCTCAAGGGGGTGCTAACATGACTTTGTCTCAGTAAGGTTTTATAGTGTAATTTGTTAGTTTTGCTGTGATAACTACTCAATGTGCTTTGGCATCGTATTATTACTTACTGGAATAATGACTAAATGTATACAAAAATTTAGATGAGTGAATTATCCTTTAACGAATAATTCCTCATGCCCCTTATCTTATCGAGGAAGTTAAATTATCATAGGTTTAACTGGTAATATTAAAGATTTCAATTAAAGTGACACATCTAACATTAAGAACATATATATGCATTCATTCATATTCCTGTTTGTGTTCACGACAGGCTGGAGAAGGAAGGTTTGGCACAGACGAGTCTACTTTTACCTTCATCCTGACTCACAGGAACTACATTCAGCTTCAGGCCACGTTTAAGTTCTATGAGTCTGTGAGTATTGACCTCTTACAAGAAATCAAGAATCTTTTCTTAGCTTTTTTTTAATAATGTTTTTAATATGATATATTTTAATTGTTTCAGCTTTCGGGGACAGACATTTTGGACACCATTGACGCCGAGGCCACAGGGACCCTCAAGGAATGCTACATCACATTGGGTGTGTTTTGGACAGAATCACAAGCCAAAGAAAAAACAGTTATTAATTCTTGTCATAACACAATCTGCCTCTGTGTGTGTGTGGTTGACAGTGAGGTGTGCCAAGAACCCACAGCTGTATTTTGCCCGACGCCTTAATGCTGGCATGAAGGGACTCGGCACTGATGAGGACACACTCATTCGCCTCATTGTCGGCCGTTCTGAGGCAAGTGTTGTACTGCTGTGTCGGCGAATGTCTAATCGAACTGAGGATGCGTTCAGTATTCATAATGTTTCCAAATAATTAATTAATGTTTCAGCATATAAAAGTGACAATATACAACTTGACCACTAGATGCCACTAAATCCCACACACAGTAACAGGACCTACTTACCAAAGAAAATTGCTAGAATAAACTGTTCTACACATAAAGTATAATTTTAAAGTCAAAATCAATAAAAAAAGAACAATCCATTATGATGAGTCTACTTTTAATATTTTAATATCTACAAGGTACAACTCAAAATTATGATAATAATTATTTTTTATAATAATATAATTCATTTTAGAAGAATATGTGCTTTGAAACTGAAAGTAATGGTGATAACATAAAAAGTCCACTCTAAAGACATAAATGGACGAAGACAGGGTGTTTATGGTGACAGCAGTGTTGTGTTGTCAACCCACAGATCGACCTGGAGACAATAAAGGACATGTACCTGGAGAAGTATGACGAGACCCTGAAAGACGCCCTGGATTCAGAGTGTGGTGGAGATTTCAAACGCCTCCTCATTGAGATCCTGCACTAAACTCCTCTCACCGACCCCCTACAGGCCTTGTTTAACCTCTGTGTCTACTTCCACTTTCTTCTCACTCCTTCTTCCACTCGATTCACTCAATCACTTTGTGGACGTCTTTCTTTCTATCTATCATCTCGCAGCTGTTTTCTTCTCTCTCTTCACTCTTAGAGTCAGTTGTCTTTGCAGCATGGACCCAAAACCAACTCATCGTTGTATTATAGAGTGTTGGACACAGTTTTGCTAAGACCACCACACTCTGTGAAATTCCTTACTGATATAATCCAGTATACAAGAGAAGTGCAATGAATGTTTGTGTAATTTATATAACTTGTGCAGCCGAAATCACATTATTGTATTTATTAAAATCGACTTCATTTATTCACATTTAGCAGCTTTACGCTCTTTGTATGTTAGCGTTGATTCCAGCAATTGCAGCTTAGTCCATAGCACCAAACATAAAGAGAACGGTGCTGCAGCCTCTTACTTTATATTTGTCACTTTACTCATCTCTGCCATCCTTATTCTCACTTCACTTCTGTTTGCCTCAAAGATGCCTTTATAGCCATGCAATTTCCTTTCTGCTGCAACACTCAACACTCAAGTGCCGAATTATCACATTTGATCTCTGACATCTGAAAACACAAGACGATAACACATGATGACATTACCCGAAGCCTGAATGCTTTAAGTATGTAGTGTCGAGTTTTTTGTAGTCACATCCCCAAAGGCTTTGTGGGGTTTTAACCATTTGTAGTCTTATTTCTAATCACAGCTCACAAACTGCCTTCTTCTCCCTTTTGTACACATTACATTTTTGCCTTTTTCCTGTCTTTAAATTCACTATAAGTTTCCGTCATATACCAGTAAACTCTTATGAGATCATTGTGCTTTTAAAATGATTTAACAAGATATGAATTAACCCTTTAAGTATACAATCACAGTACTCGTGCTGTCTGTATCCATGTAGTCTATCTGAATTAATGTCATTTGCTGTAATATAAAATGACTATGATATACTGTTGTGTTATCATATAAATAAATTAATGCATTGACATATGAGAAGGTATCAATTATTAACCTGTTTTAATGGCAAACATATGTGTGTAGTGATAATACATTTTAGCGTCACCAAATGTTAGTGTTGTTCTCTTTATTTCTTGTAGGGGGCAGTGTTGTACAACCTGTAATATTGTTTTCTGCCTTTTAGGAGAAAAAAAACGGTATTTGATCAGAGTCATACTGAAATCAAAGGTTGGGGTACAGTAAAATTGTGTGTGTGTGTGTATATATATATATATATATATATATATCTTGTGACTAAAAGCTCAACAGAAGTTGTATATTAAATCTGCCTCAATACATTTTGAACTTTCTACCATGCACAGAAAGCGAGCAATGCCTGTGGGTGACTTGAAGACAGATAGAGGGAAAGAAAGGTTCAAAACAAGTGAGAACTGCTTCCAGATGCTCAAGCAGACACTTTCTCACTTTCCTTCTAACTCCTACTCTCCTTCCTTTCTTCCTCTCCATCCTCCATCTACATCTTTCTCTCTTTCTGCAGCCCTGATTGTGAGGTAGCCCAGCTCCATGAACAAGGCCAATGGCCTCCTGCACATTCCTGCTACCTGTATATGCAGTCTGTGCACCATCTGTAGCCCAGTTCACCATCCACCTCACGCTCCACTCAGACTGGCAACATGTCTGCCTCTCTGTCATGCCTCTTAATACACCTATAAACTGCAACATGAGCTTTTTTAAAAATGCTGTGGATGATCAGTGTATATCTGTGGCCTGTTTTGAAAGATACTACCCCGAACCATCCACAGTGTGGTTTAAAACTTATTTTAGAGCTTCAATTACCTCGGACAAGGACGTTATGTTATGTAAAAACTACTGGATGGATTACCATGAAACTTGGTGGAGGATGTGGTATGGGTCAGGCAAGAACCAATGACATTTTGGTGTGGATCTGGTGCAGGAAGCAAGTCAAGGAATTTGTTTTTCCCTTTCTTTAATATAACGAAACAGGGCGTTTTAAAAAATTTCTGTTGATTCTCAGTGAATAATAATTCTTGGATTTTAATCAAATATATCAGACATTGTTTAAGGGGCTGCATTGTATATATATTTCGATTATTGTAAAGATTACAAGTGTGTGAAATTTGGTTCACATCCAAATACAAATCCAGATCTAGTGAATTTCAATGTGGTTTCTCTAGTCCACTGTTGGGCCTTAGCAGAGGTTTGCACTCTACTGTGATTCTAGTTGTCCATTGCTTCATAGCTTCATAGCTAGTTAAAATATACACATATCAGCCACTACAACCAGTTAACCTACCTGTTTTAATGTTGTGGCTGATCGGTGAACTATATAAGACAAAGGTGGATGTTCAGGTTTCATTCAGTGTTTGAACACACACGTGTGAGGGGTGAGAGACACATCTGAGAAACATTTGTCTGAACATATTGTAGCTTTTGGAAAAGAAAACACTCCCTGCCCTCCCAAAGAATTCAGACTACCTATAACCTTTCCCCTTTTCTGACCCTCCTCCCTCACTGAAAAGTTTTGCTGGGTCCCCAAATCAACATGACTTCACTGACTTGTAGATTAAATTGTCATTCTTCATTTAAAAGACGGCACAGGATTTTTTTTTTTTTAGTTTTACAGCATTCAATTTCAGTTCTTTTCACGTGTGGCCAGGGGGCCCCAGGCCCTGGACCCTGCTTCTGTTGTACTTTAGAGGCTGTGGAAATTGACATTGAATACTAAATTAAATTCTGAAAGCCACAGAATGATGTCTCTCATCAAAGGACATGTCTTCATATTCAACATACAAACACCCATACATACCAACTCGGCATATTCATGCAGTGTGTTTGTCTCCCCCTCCATCTGTACTCTATTACCCACATGTAGATGTGGTGGGCCAGACAGATGGAGCTCCTCTTTCTATACTGTAGGGCTTGGACCTTTTCCTCAAGCATTTATCATCCACCATAACTCAGCCAGCCACACAGCCGTCAACCCGGAGGTGGTTTCAGTTTGTCTCAAGATAAGATTTCTCTCTGTTCTCTCCTGTCAACTCAGGTAGGGTTTCGTCTTTGGTCTTCTGTCTAGTTCTGTCTAGTTTTTGATACAGATCGTACAAAAGATTAAGGCTTAAGACATAAATTCTGCTGCAAGTTCTTTATTCATAGCAAAAGTCTGAACTTAAGGGAGTTAGTTGACTGAAGTGGGAAACTGTCATGTCGGCACTCTTTTGATCCCTGACACTCCATGCAAGCCCCTTCAAGACACGAACCTGCATATTAATGGCACTAATCTGCTAAAAGTCAGGATTTGTTGAATAATATATCGCACAAACTAACCTGGAGGTCATGACTTCAAAGGCTGAAATAATAACATTAGCTGGTCTACTGGTTTTCATAGAACATATGCCGAAACTCGCAGTTTGCTTTTTGATCTTGCGCCAGCACTCAGAATGAGAGGGTTTCTGGTGGAAGTGCGTAGGAAGGCCATCAGGAGGTTAACTACCCAGCTAATATAATTTTGACTGTTTAAATTCATGATAAAGGACCTCTGTTCTTTTCCATGTAATGGGAAACACATGGCAGCTTCTGCCAAGAGCAAACATCAGTTGAGGATCCACATCTGAGTGTAGCATGTAGGGAAAAGCTCATTAAAGGATTATTGCACACAAGATTACCAGTTTCCTCAGACTTTCAGTTGAAACATGTTAATGGCTGCCACTACAAAAACACACATGTGAGTAGTAGCTTCGTCCTAATAACTATTTTAAATGCTTAGCTACGTGGGGTTGTACATATACTCGCTTTTAATCTACGGGCTCGCCTAGACATCCCATGGTGTAGGAAATGTAAATTTTCCGATGTATACACTACTGAAGGATACCTCTGGAGGGCGCACCAGGGGGCTCAAACCATATAAAACTTCCAGAGTAGCATGATGTACACAATAAACATAGCGAAACTCCAGGAGGAGTTATTTGATGATATAAAAACAGGGTAAAAAGACATGATTGACAGCTGAGACTAACTCGTGTATCAGCAGGACCTCGCTAGCACACCACTATCACCCAATCGCTATAGTGCACAGACTCCAAATGCGCAAGATGGCGGGATTCATATTCAATATTTTTGCTTCATTTCTGAATAGTGGGAGCGAGTGGACACATGTTGTCCATCTTTATTTACAGTCAACGCTGCTGACACACCTCTGTCTACTCTGTCATATCTCCATACTGCCTCTACACTGCCCCCTCTGTTCTTCAGCATATTACATCTCGGATGGTATTGATTTCTGAGGATGTGCACAACGAACGCTCCAAATGGACACAAGATACTCAAGGCAGCCAGTGTGTGCAGGCAAATCCGTAGTTGAAAGCATGTGTTTTCCTGACCGAAGACTCATAAAAAGTATTAAAGACACTCAAGTATCTCAGGAATGTCACTTCAACAGCAATCTCAAACAGTTATTACTGTTACTAACAATAGCCACCATACAATAAACTACAACCAGACCCAGGAAAGCGGTAGGAGGTAAAAACCCTGATAGTAGTAAAATAATTATTGGTTTGTTTTGTTACTGAGCAGATCAATTTATTTGTAAGACCTTACCAGAAGTCAGTTGGGATTTAACTGACCACATTGATCATGAGTCCTCAGATACAGTAAAAAAAAATAATAACTGGTAAAACAAATGCATTTTTATTGGCTTTACTCTAAAACATCAAATATACATTTTGTTGCAGTTTAGTTTGAGTAAACAGTAACTATACCCTAATGTATTAATAGCTGAAATATCCTGTTGTCTCTGCCGGACAGTTTAATGTCAGCAATGGCCACAGTGATACACGTGACTCTCTTTAAGTCCATAATATGCAGAGAGAGGTCATTAAACAAGGCATGCAGTGGATATTCACATCAGAAAATGGCGGCTAACATGAAACACATGCACTTAAAGAACAGTCCTGACTGAAACCAGCACCAGCCGACCACTTTTGGTGACAGCACAAAATGCGGCAGTCACAGTGAGAAGGATCTGAAGGTCCTCTGGCGTCAACAGGCTAACTGAATTACATAAATAAAAGACAGACAATACAACACGTGGAATTCCTGAACATGAAAAAAAATATCCGAGAGCTGCATGAGAGGAATCAAAGCTGTGTCCTACATAATATTTGTGCTTAAAGCCATTATTTATACCTCTGTAGAGATCATTACACAGTACTATGCTCACATTATATAAATACAAGGAATTATGCCTAATGCTACAATTTTTAAATAAAAGTCTGCAATGGAGTTTTTTAAACACCAATTTTAAAAAACTGTAAATTTAGCTGCTGTCTACTACTACAAAATAATAAAGCTCAAAGGAGTAGTACGAAGTTTGCGGAATACTCTTATTAAGAGTTTTGCAAAGTTAGATGAGTATATGTAACTTAAGTTGTCCTTTAAGCAGACAATTAGCTTAGCTTATCTTATCTTAGCTTAGAACAATGAGTGGATCATTAATCATCAGTTAGCCTAACCTGGAAGATTGGAAGTCGCCTTGGATAAAAGTAAGCATCAGCTAAATGACATGTAATGTAATGTAACTGCCTGTTCATTGTAGCTTAGTATTTAATAGAGGGAAATAGGAGTGTGTCAATCTTCTCTTACTCTTAGCAAGAAAACAAATAATTCTATTAGACTGAGAAATCATATAAAATAAACAACACAGCAAGGCTTTGTCTTTCTTTTATCATGCTTTCACCCAGAGGATTGATACTCCACTTCCTGTCTGGTGACTGATCTGGTTGACCCGTCCACGCACACAGTCCAGAGTGAAGAACACCGCTGTGCCGTTATAGACCTGGAAGGACGCCCGCAGGCTCACCCCGCCCCACTGGCTTCCCTCTGCCATCTGACCCTCCACCTGCTGGGCCAGAGTGACGGGCCGTGCTGCCTCTGCCTCCCTGCCTCCTCCTGACCCCTCCGGAACACCTCGCCTGAGCAGAGTTACTTTAACCAAGTTGCAGGAGTGAATGAGTTTGAGATCCAGAGCTATGCTGGCCGTGCCGCTTTCCCTGAAGACAAAATCTCGTTTCTGTTCTGTGGAACCCTTCCCCAGCAGCCCCATCTGGGACACCTGAGCACTGGTCTGACGGAAGAACAGCGGCTTGTTTCGAACAGCTCCTGAGGGAAGGCCGGTTTGAGCCACAGAGGCAGACAGAGAGGAGGAAATGGCCGCAGGGACCCAAACCAAACTGAGGGTGCTGATGCCCGTCTCGTCGCCAAAGAAACGAACGTTGCACTGAGCAGGAGAGAGGATCTCAAAGCCCAGTGTGTCCCCGGGACCGACAATGGCCGCTCCAGACATAGATATAGATGTATCCCGGTAGTGGACACCTGGTTTGAAGCTACGGCACAGCTCTGTACCGGTTCCATTACGGCTGAGGTACGCCAACAGCTGGAAGCCTTCGCTCACACAGGCCTGACCCATGGAGTACAAAGCCTGCTGGAAGACAAATCGCACTGTGCCACCTTCAGTAAAACGGATCCCGCGGCCGTCATGTGTCAGCCCCACTACATAGGCGTCTGACGTGGAGGAGGTGCGGAAAACTGGGCGATAGTTTGTGTGATAGTGTGCGGACACCACTGCCTGTGCTGTCATGGCAACTGCCCCGGTGTCGTGGGAGAGCCACAGGAGGCTGAATGGAGCTGCTGAGGAGTCGTAGAGCTGCAAACCCTCTCTGCTTTCGTTGCAGTGCTGGCTGGCACTCCGGAGGAAGAGGGAGATGATGTGACCTGGGGCGACCTCTGCTACCCCACTGATGCTTACGCTCTGGAGTGACCTCGTGTCCCGCTGCTCCAGCCTGATGCCACTGAGGTCCTTACTTTCAGAGCCATCAGTGTTATTCAAACGCAAGCACACCTGGATGAAGCTGCGGCAGCCGTGGCTCACAGAGAGATTCTCATCCAGCCAGACCAGACCGTGCTGCCTGAGCACCAGACGCCCGTCCTCGGCGGACACCAGACCTGCGTCACCTCGTCCTTGAATGTGGAGCTGCACACCGTGGGAGGCATGAGCCAGGATGTGGCCCTTCGCCCCCTGCAGGCTCACCTCTCCGTTCCAGGACATAGAGAGGGCGCTGTCAGTGACGGCGGGACCAGAGCAGATTGCGTCTGTGACGAAGGTACAGGGTGTTGTTACAGGTTCTCCATCACACTCGTTACAGGCTTGACATTCATCCATGTCCGAGTTGAAGAAGTAACTGTGGCCACACATTCCTGAGTTGGCTTCTCGCTCTGTCATGCCGTGGCACCTGAATCCACCTGGTGATACAACGGCAGAGAAAACATACATGTTGGTTTCAAGCTTCCTCCAATGTTTAGCATTACCTCTTCATATGAGTCATCAACAAGTGGAGTGGCTTTGGTATTTCACAGTTACCTGGTGTGTTGAGACACTTCTGTTGATCTCCACACAGATCGGATATTTCAAGGCATTCGTCTCTGTCCTGTAATGATTAGTAAATGATTTATTTATTGAGTATGAAAGGGGTCACTTGAAAAACAGAGCTTTGTTAGGTCTATGAGACTACAGCGTCTTTCAGCTCTTTGTTTTGGTTTTCTGGCCCTCTAAAAAGACAGTATAGTGCTAACCTGACAGATTCTGTCTGCGTGGACTGAACACTGAGCGACCAGGAAGAAGCCGGCAGGACAGATGGTGCACTTCTCACAGCGAGGATGACCGCTGCTGAACCCGCAGTACTCCTCAGGGCCGCATCTGCCACAGCCCAACGTAGAACGACCGACCTGATGGCATCAAACATGTGTTCACGTCCAGAGATAAACTGAACATCAACAGTCATGTCCGTACATCATATAAATAAAGGTTGAAATTAACCAAATGTTACATTTAGATCTGATTTACTGGTGGCATCCATACAATATACGCAAGATGAGACAAAGTTTACATTAAGTTAGATTAGATTTTGTTAAACTGTGATTAAACAGGTCAGAAAATGTTATCTGCATTTTCAGTATATCTGTATATAGATTGAATGTTAATACTGTGTTTTTAAGTCAAGTATCATATTTAGCTCTTTCGGTTGTTATTGTTTTTGTCCCCCTGTTTCAACCTGCAGCTCACCTCCATCACGCTGGCCTCCATGTCCACCTTGTGAAAAGAGAGAGCCTGCTGTGCTTGGTGGGCTCCAGCCTGCCCATTCAACGTTTCCGTGGGATTGTCCACGTCCCCCTGCAGGTTCTGGAAAGACGTTTGTTTGATGCCGTCCATCAATATGTTGTACTGGGCTTTCACCTGGATGTAGAGAATTGAATATGGACGATTATAATCCGTAACCCAGGAATATACAAACTAAACTAGCCAATGAGGGATTTTTCTGCTCCTTGTGTTCTCATTTCAACTTCATCGTGGCACAGAACATTCACAAACTCCACAGGGAAGTATGTGTTTCATCTGACAAAATATTGTTATGCATTCGTCTCAATTAAACTTGTTCATCTCACCACCGTCCAACAAGGAAACCACAAACATCAAAATGAACATCTCTCTGGTCATCAGACACAGCAGCCTTACTTGTTCCATCTGTTCGTACATCCTCCTCTGTTGATCCAGTATCTCTCTCTGCTGGTTGACCAGCGCCCCCTGCTGCTCAGTCATGAGCCTCTGCAGCTCCCTGACCTCGTCCTGCTGGCCCCTGAGAGCCTCAACCAGCTTATCCTGGCTCTTCGACAACTGCAGCTGCAGCACAAGAGCGTCCTCTGAGGGAACCTCGTTCGTTCCTTCAGCAAAGAAAGAACACTGTTACATAGCATTTCAACTGATTATAATGTCCTCACAGCAAAGGCTGTGGTTTGAATAAGAAGAGCGTCTCTCTTTATATTTTGTGGGGAATGACTCAGGCTGAAACTGACCTGGTTTCATGTCGCATGAGAGCTGTATCCACGCTCCACGCTCCGACCCAAGGTCTGGAAGCTCATCCAGAAACTGTGCAGCTCTGTCCGTCACATGAACCGGAGAGGAGCCCCCTCTCCCGTCGTCTCCTCCGAAGGAACTGCAACCGTCTCCAGCGCAAGCCTTGGGTTTCTGGCGCATCCGGAGCGGCAGCTTACATCCGATCCCTTTGCACTCCCGCGTTGCGCTGTCGTCGTTGGTTTGACGATGAGAGACAGTGGTGGGACAGGACCCGCCGGCGCAGCCAGGGTGAAACACCTCGGCTGTGAGGGTCCTCGGGTTGGTCCTCCTGGTGCCATCCGTGCCCGTCTGATGCGCAAAGCCTCCCTGCTGCGGGTGGATGATGTACGGCGCTAAGGGCGCGCTCTGAGCCTGGTGGTGGCTGAAATGAGCGTCCCGCTGGTAACTCGGGTAGACTTGTCCTGGTGTGGATTGTGCAGAGTGATGGAACTGCCGTCGGGGCGCAGAAGCCTCCGCGCGCCCCTGGCAGTGCGCTCCGACGCACGATCTGCTCCAGTCCTGCCCCGAGAAACAGTGCGCCCCTCTGCAGATCTCAGCAACACTCCCTGGGCCGACTATGGCTGTGACGAAGAGTACAAATATGGTCGAGATACGTGCCATGATGCGATGCTGAGAGGTAAAACTGTAAACAGAGTAGATGATGGCACTGTTGCGCATCAGCCCTGCAGACTTTGTTTGATCATCTCTTCAAGATAAATAATATCCTCAAATTAATTGTCCATACGCGTGAATCTGTGGTGAACCTGAAGAAGTGGATGCACAGACGTTCAGCTTGTCTCCATTGCGCGCTCCGCGGTTTCTGCCCCCTTTGCCCCTCTGGAGATAGCTCCGTCTATAGCCCACATATGGCGCTCACTGTTCCTAATTGGCAACAGGTTTTCCTCCTAGTCTTAAATTAACCCGTAGCTTTCCCGGCCGGACATACCACTCTGTGGAGTCACTCCATTCCTACTGAAGTTGCGCTCATGATGGATATTTGGACCTTCACCGTTATTTTCATTCTCACACTCCAACAGGTCACACACAAACTCATGACGTGCGCCACATCTCAAAATGGAATTTTAGAGATTTAGTTTAAAGGGGTAAAGGTTGCTTTATTTCCAACTCTATTTTCTTTTGCCATCCATTTGGGCGACAGGATCAGCCCTGAGGCTTTTTATCAAGCCCTGCAGAATCGAAATCTCGGCTTTAAATGGCATCAAAGCTTGGGCCCCTTCAGTAGTTCTGAATTACAGTGGTATAGGACTCTTAAAACACAAACTCTGTAATATTCGGAAAATTGGAGCCAAAACGGCCTTCCCCTGTAAAAACGTAAACTTTTTAACAGTTTATTACCACTCTCATTTCCCCTCTCTGATCCCACATGGCTCTAATTAAAACTGCAGCCCACATTAGAAGCATTTAAAATGTTTGCCCCCCTCTTCTCATGGCAAACTCTACCTCACACACACTAAATATATGCAAGGAGCTGCATAAATCATCCTCCCTCTGGCAGTAGTTTGTTATAAATCACTCAGAAACGCTTACAAACAGTCAACGTGGTGGATATATTGATTTGCAAATTTGGGATTTGCTCAAGAAACAGTTGATAGGCTGAACCAGCGATGTGCACACACATGCACACACATGCACACACACAATGATACTGCGTGTAGCTACTGTTATTAACTGTGTACTTAGAAAGTAAGTGGACAAACAGTCCAGAGGCACAAAGTCGAAAGTCAGGAGTTCATGGAGCCATCAGTCAATCTCAACTTTTCACAGTGATGGTTATCATCAGTACCTGCGACCACATTGATTTCATTATGTTTTTTTAAACATATTTTCATTGATTTATTTTTATATATTCTATTTACTTACAACTTCATGTTGTTCCAAACTTAGATCTCGGTCCCCACTTAATTCTTATTGTTGCTTTTCGAATGCATTTTGTACACTTGGCTGAAGATTATTGTCCATATAAGTTTATAGTGTGTGTGTGTGTGTGTGTGTGTGTGTGTGTGTGTGTGTGTGTGTGTGTGGTCCAGGTATTACTTATGTTGTGGGGACTTAAATCTGTTTACACAGTCACATTATGGGAACTTGTCTTTGTTATGGGGACAAAAATCAAGTTCCCATAACGTAAATGATTAAAGTACATCTTAAGGTTGTGTTAAGTTAAGCTTAGGTTTATTATAGTGAAAGGGTTAGATTAAGGTCAAAGTTTATTTTAGGTTTGTTTTTATTTCTCTCTCTCTCTCTCTCTCTCTCTCTCTCTCTCTCTCTCTCTCTCTCTCTCTCTCTCTCTGTGAGTAAGTGTGTGTGAGCACTGTATGTGAACGTATATGTTTGCAGTACAACCGTCCTTTGTCTGCGTCCTAGATTAGTCTGAGTTTGCTTTTGCTTCACATGCTGTTGTGCTTGAAGTAAACTCATGTGGCTGGAGTCTTGACAGGTAATCAGTCACATCCATCTCGAGCCCTCTGACATCAGGGCAAAGCTACAACATGTGTATGAGCGTGTTGACCTCACCACAGCCACGCACAAACACTTTTGATTTACATGCTGTTGGTTCATCTCTGAAAAAAAGCAAAAAAAAAATTAATAAACATTGTTACTTATTTGTTCATTCACTTTTTCACAGTAGACATTTTGAATATTAACGGCAACACAAGCACTGAGCACAAATAATAGCAAAATGAAATGTTGTCATCTTTCATATCATAAATTAGCTTTTCTTTTGCTATTCCATTAAATGTCTGCTGCAACAAAGGACTATTATGTGTATATTTATTTCAACCCTAACTTTGTACTATTTGAACTTCACCTGTCTGTTGTTGAGACTTTTCTTCCCGGCCACCATGAAGTTGATCACATGAAGTGTACACATTATACTGTACCTTCCTTCTTTTCCCACACTCTCTGTTATTTACTTACTCGCTCCATATGCTTCATTACCTGAAGCAAACTATGTGTTTTGAGGTAGTGGGGTAGTGTGCCTTTCAACAACATGACAATTAAAAGCTCTACTTATTAGACAAGACTAGTGCAGTAGAGCTACTTCAGAATTATTTAACTATTTATAATTTTTTTTCAGACAGACAGAAAGACACATATATAACCCCCCTGTCTAACCCTATATTTGATTTCCTCCACTTGTGAAGCTGTGGCTCTCTTGTCAGGAGTGTTGAACTGAGTTCTGAGCCACTTTTTCCTCACTGATCCACTGTGGCTTGGATTGTTTGTACACTTGGGACAAAAGCATCTGACAAAATGGAAGATAAAAATCAGATAGAATTGAATTATACAGGATTGTACAGGAGGGGGGGATGAGTGCGGTTACAGTGGAGTGCAACATATGAATGCGTTGCTGCAAATTTAATAACAAAAGATTTCCAGATTCTGTAGGCCCCGGCTGTGCATGAAAAATAAATGCTTCTCCTCAATGTTTTGTTTGGACTCTGGGATCAGTGAAGAGACGTGTCCCAGATGATTTCAGAGGTCAGGACTGTTCGTAAAGTAGCAGCAGATCAGAGATGTATCTGGCCATATAGTGCTTGGTAAACAACAATAGAGATGTTTATTTAAATCCTATTCTGACAGACAATGTAAAGACCTAAGAGTCGTGTATCACTTTCTTGTTCTCAGTGAGGACTCCCAATCAGCTGCTGCTGTCTGATTGACCTTTTTAAAAGTTAAGGGTTTGAAGTTGAGTGTGAAAATGACGCAGAGAGAATGAACAGATCTCAGCCTACGTGCAACTAAACTAAGAAGACGAGTAGGAACCTCATGTAAATCAGTTATGTTGCGTTCGTGCACACAAGTGCTGAAGATAAGTGAAGACACCTGTGTGACGGCACCATGAGGAGCGGGGCTGTGTGAAGTGCATTGTGGACGGTGGCTGCAGCAGAGAACCACATGAATGTAGCATAACCTCCCTCTGGTGTACAAGAGATACAGTTAGATGTAGTTCCTGATTTCACAGGAAGTTCAGCTACTTTCTACAGAGGCAGTGCAGGCACAGTAGTTACAGACTGACCCCTGAGTGTTGCAGCACTGACACACGCCTCATGGTGCTGCCATGTGTGAAGGACACAGAGAAGGTAATAAAAAAAAAAGTTACAAAAATTGGTGATTTAAGAGCAATTGCTGCAACTGCGTATTGAATAAATGAAAGATGCATTTCTCTGTTCAGTTGCCCCGTTAAAGAGTTAAATACTTGAGCCGTCACGTCAGCTTTGTTTAGGACAAACACATGTCCTCTCGCAGCAGCCAGTGGACCCTTGTGCAACTAATTAGAAAACAGTAAGAAGCTCTCGACCACAAGAGAAGAGAAAACATGTTGGTTTACTGTCAGCAGGCAACGCTCTCTGGTGCCTTTCATGCATTTAAGTCTCATTAAATTGCTTTATATGCGCTCGGGCTCTGGCTCGTCCGCCGGCCTGGACGTCCCCCTCCTCGCTGTCCCTCGTCCTGTTGATGTGTGAGACCACAGTGGGAGACGGCAGCACCACTCTGACATGCCCGATGAGAGCATGGAAATCCATAAACAAATGTGGTTTTTGTGATGCGTGCCCTGATCAGCACATGCTCGGGGCAGATATAGTATCACTGACAAGTTCCAGTGATCACTATTGAGAATAGATTTACTATTGAGAATAGATTTACTATTGAGAGTAGATGTGTACGACTTTCTTTAAATATGAGCAACAGAAGTCAGGATTGACTTTCACATGTGGGAGGCAGAAGGTCTGAGAGGCCGCAGAGGTAACGTTCATGTTCTGGATCCACAAATTTCACTTTCATGTGGAAACAATAGTTCGACCACTACCATCCTCTTCACAGCTCCCCCTTTAGCTCATTACAGTTTAATGGATGCCCTGTTTACTGTTCAGCATAAACACAGAATGAGGCTGGACAGCACAGCAGAGGCAGGCCTGGGTAAATTACGTCTTACCATTTGTGTGTATTCACATTAGGCTGAGTGTGGGTGTAGAAGAAGTGGTGCAGAGCAATGAAGAGCGAGACCTAGACACTGTATGAACGTTTCTAACACCATGTATGAGTGACTGTACCTCCAGCTGCAGCTTTACCGTATAAAATATTTCAGTTTATAGACAAATATATTCAAATGGTTGTTTGCTGTACTCTTCAGATATTTACACTGACTCTGAGATATTTATACAATGTATCTCAGATAATAAGTCTTGCTATATCCTGATGTGATCCAGCTCTCGTTGAGAGAAGAGCAGCAGTCTTTTGTTGCTTATTCATAAATAAGCAGGATTGCTATTTGTGAGGAGGCAAATAAAACACTTGCTTCCTGTGGCGAGGCAAAACGCAGCGTGGCTTGGTGTGGAGTTGAACTTGGGTGAACTTTGACCCGTGAGATTCACTTCACATTTGCCTATGTGTGACTGTGCCGTCAAAGAGCCAGCGTTTGTGATGTCACAAATTAAATAAACCAATCGTGTCTTGTGGGTGGGGCCAAATGGCATATTCAGAGATCCCAGTCACGAACTGACGACAGATGATTGAGGGTTACATTTTGAGGCCATGATAAACCTTTTGAATACTTAATTTTCACTGAGTTTTGTGGGTGTAATAAGCTGCTGGAGCGGGACTTTAAAACCATATAAAACATCAGTGTTGTGTTCTTGTGTGATCTTGTTTTTGACGCCTCAAAGAGATTAATTTGTATTTAAGGTCACAGGGTTTCTCCTATCATCCACTGAGCAGAATGCAAAATAAAGACCAAATATGTGAAGTGGAACATGGTTAAATATTTAAAGCGTTCAGCTTCGCAACATAACAATAGCACAACTTAATTGCCTACAGAGAAGAATCACAGAGAGCACAATACAAAATGTGATTTCATGAAAAATAATCAACAGCAGAGACGAGAAGTTGTTAGTGCACAAAGAGACACAGCATGTGTGACGGGGCATCGTATCAACAGTTTAGCTAGGGGTGGTCGTACAGTGCAAACACAAAACATATTGTACATGGAAATGTTTGTGTGTTTATGTGTACAGATCAGAAAACTGCAAATATACACATTGATTTACATGTCAGTGGCTGATTGTGTCACAGTGGGTTTGTAGTGTGTTGTGTCTACAGTCATATATGCGTGTCGCCAGGTATTCTACATGTTCCAGGACTTTTCCACCATGTCCGTGGTTTTATAAACACTACACTGCCTCTCATACCACAAAAAAAGTTCAACTTCAAAAATATGAAGAGATAAATTAACATGCAGTCAAACAAGTAGCAAATCACAGGAAAAAAAACCTTCATATAACACCTCTCGTTTTGCTGTTTCCTGTGTTTGGATATACTGTTCCCAGTTTCCATGCACGCTGGATATAGATGTGCCGAGTTGTAATTGATAACCGCAGAACGCAGCAGACTCAAAGAGTTGGCATGAAACCGAGCGCTCATTCTTCACTTTGCTTTTTTAAGCTGCTCCACATGCACCATGTATTTTTGACCCTAAAGCTGGCGAGATGCCGCCTCCATATGGACAAACCCAGATGCAAAGTTGCGCTCGATGAAACTGTTTGGGCTTAAGTCTCTTTTTGAAATCGTGTATTAATTACTAATCCAAAGACTGTTAGCTGGGGTACGTTTTCTTGTGCGTGTGCAGTGATAAAACTACAGAATTCAAAAATAAAACCTATTATCACCAGTTCTTCACAAACCCATTAATACTGAGTAGTTTGATGATATTTTAAGGAGACTTAACTCTGCTCTCCATCATCTCGGGAGGTGACTGTCAGCAAAGTACAAGGATTTACCAGTAAGTCACTTTTTAATGCAGCTCATGTGCAATTGTGCCTGTGTGGTAGACTGGACGTGCTGTGTGATTAAAAAATGGGGACACAAAAATCCAGAGCAGATCCCAGATGCCCACTTGAATCAGTTGATTGAAGATGAGGTTTGCTGGAGGGCGATAAAAACAACTCGTGTGACTTCACAGCCAGAGCCACGTGGAAGCCATTTTAACATGTCACACAATCGTGGAAATTACCTTGTTCTCCAGTGTTTGTGACTTTGAACGTTTTTTGAAAAAACACAGAACACATTTCTGGTTCTTTGGCTGAAGCTTTGAATATGGTGCTTTATTTACAGCTGTGACGGACACATCCACACTGTTGTGTTCGTGCACACATGTGTCCAAGAGTGCTTGTGTCTCCGTACCGCGAGACTGCTGATTGTTATGTCGAGCCGTCAGTGCAGTTTATTTCCACTTGCTGCATGATGAGGTGTTCAGGAAATGACTTTAAATGGTATAAACTAAAACTGAACTCAATTTAAACTGAACTGAGATTCTCTAATGACTTTATTTCCTGATACCCCTGCTGTGTTTCTCTCTTTACATTGTCTTCATTCCCTGCACCGTTGCAGAAATCTAAATCTGTTGTTTTACTATTCTCAGATGGAGGACATATATGTTCAGTCAACTTCTCAGAGAAGTAGATCATCTCACTCAGGTGAGTTGGATTTCAATCAATCACATTTTATCTCTCTAGCCCGTATTCACAAATCAAAATTTATCTCATGGGGCTTAACAAGGTGTGACATCCTCTGTTGTTAACCTCAACAAGAGTGGGGAAAATGTAGAAACCTTAGAGAGAGCCACATGTGAGGGATCCCTCTTCCAGGACGGACAGAAGTGCAACAGATGCTGCGTGTAACTGAACACATCAACAAAACAAACAATATTTACAACACTGATTAGAAGAAACTGTTTTTAACATAATGGAAAGTGTATCAATGTTTAAAGTATTTGTACATAGGGGAATGTCTGATAAAGATAAAGGGAGCTGCAATGACAAATGAAATAAGGAGTTATTGTCAGTAATAGTAGAATATGTGAGTCGGCTCATTGTTTCTTTCTTTAAAAAAAGCAAAACACATGCTAACTGTGCTGTGTGCTAAATGCTTATGTCAACATGCATGGCCACCGTGCAACACATTTAGCAGGAGGCACATTTACCAGTTAACATGGTAACATTTGGTAATTAGTACAAAAGACAGTGCAGCTAAGGCTGATGGGAATGTTTCTAGTTTAATGTGAACTGGATAAAATACATTGTTTTACCTGAGGAACCTGCAATGAAAAGTCAGAGGAACGTTAATTTATCCAGCAATTTAGCCTGAGTAGGAAGATGGTGTATGTAGGATGTATTTTTATTTTTTATTTTAGGCAAAACCCCAAACTGTTGAGCTTCTGGTGCCAAACAAAAATCCAGGGGATCACCAAAGTCATTAGGATTCTTCGTCGATGATGAACCTAGTGACAAACATAAGGGAACTCCATCTATGTTGAGGTTTCACTGCCCCTGTTGTTGTAACTAACAGCTGTCGTGCAGTTAAAGTTTCCTTACATACATAAAGGAGACAAGCTATTATTTGACCATTAATATATCGGCAGTGTTCAAGTGATATGTTTTTGCAGGTGTGTGAGTATAGTATGTGGATTAAAACTGATATGGATTCTTTTCAGTTTGAAAACGCTGTATAGATGTAGCCACAGTCTGTGGCCCAGACCAACTGACCAGCTCTGCCTTTACTAGAGCCACACCTAAACGTGGATTTGGATAACATGTCCCATGATGCATCATTGAATTGAATCTGTAAATGTGAAAAACACAAGAACAGTGTGATATCAAATATCATCAGACGCATTCTTTCTTAAAAATGTGACCAGATGAGAATCTCAAAGTTCCCATCAGTGCTTTTGAAGTTAGGAGCCTTTACAAGAAACGAATCAGACCAATCACTTGATGTTTACCTCGCTAATCTGGACATTATCTGGTTACCCATGGCAGTCTTTGTTTTGAAACCGAGCATCAGACAGAAATATGTGAAGCGACACTTAAATGTGAAGTCACCACATCTGGATCAGACTGTGAGCTATACTGAAAGCACACATAAGCTGCTCATCATATAACTGCAGCTCCGAAAGCAAAACATTACACATCGCAAACTGACGCAAACTCGGCCTGAGGCACAGATCAGTATTGCCCGTTTCAAACCTCTCCATGTAAGCTGAACGAGCGCAGCCCTACGAACGGGATCAACCGGGAACATTACATCAGACATACCAGAAGAAAAAGACTCTATATGTCACTTTGGCATGCGTCCTCTTGGAAAGCCATCACAGTGACAAACACCACTCCACAGACTACTACCAAAGCGGGAGAGAAAAGCATTTGATTAAAGCTCTGATCCTCCGAGAAACAAAAGGATTTAATGTAATTCTTCTTATTGTCTCGACTGGGTCTGTTCGCTCTGCTTCGCTGTCTTGGATCCAGAAGACACAGACCAGTGTTTTTTGTTGATGACCTCAGGAGCTTGGAGGTGTCATTTGAGCAGCAGCGCCAGCGTGATGACGTGTTTTCAGCGGCTTTCATCAGGGTTTCGAGTACATGGCCTGCAGGCATCATTTAATCTACAGGATGGCTGTGTGCCCAGCTCGTTTATAGACTATGGCTGAGCCTGTGGAGTCTTGTGTTAATGATTAAGATATTAAGAGTTTAGATACAAGTCATTTTTCCATCATGGCTTTGAAATTCTTTAAAGGTTCAGTGTGTAGAATTGCGTGACATCTACTGGTGAAGTTGCATGTTGCAGCTGAATACCCCTCACCTCACCCTCCCCTTCCAAACATGGAAGAGAACCTGTGGTAGCCTTCAGTTGTTATAAAAAATCAAAAGTTGTTAAGTCTGTCCAGTTTGGGTTACTGTAAAATACATGCTGGACTCCGTAGAGAGGTTCTGCTCCCAATGTAAATATAGTGTATTTAAATACAAAGGCCCATTCTAGGGTAAAAAAAATAATAATCCAGGTTTTGTTGGTAAGCGAAGTGAAGTTATTCAGATTCTCTCCAAGTGGCAGTGGAAGTGGGTAGAGCTGGTAGAGCAATATGCTCAGATCACATTCATGGCCTTCTGGGGGGTAACTGCATAGAAGGGACTTTCTGGATCCACTGGTTTCCAGTGAATAAATACCCCCCATCAGTAGCTGCCTGGAGACCAGAGTTGAGATTAGGTTGGGGAGACTTCCTTTTGATTTTGTTTGTACACATTGATTCACACCGTCACATTTGTAGTTTTGTATCAGATTTGTTTACCTCTGTTTACAGCCACTATATAATCTGGATTGCCTCCCTTCAGTATTAAATATGCTTCCTTTGGTACCAGAGCTGTGGACATAGGGGTGGACAACCTGTGTTTTCTTGTTGTGTTAGTTTCAGGCAGTGATGAGATGATGGATAACATTTTAATCTTTTTGGCTCCAAAAAGACGAAGACAAAATGAATAGCTCATTGTGGAATGCCTGTTTTAAAAGTAAACTAACATAGTTTCATTTCTGGGGTGAGTGGCGGAACCACTCTTTTATGAGGAGGGGCCTCTCCCTGCATGAGCATGGTGGGAGGAGTTTGGCCTCTCTACTTTGTCCCTGAGCTGGGCCGTGACAACCCAGAATCGATTTTGAATTCTTTATCTAATATACATTTCCACACTGGATTGGTGCATGCCTCTACCAGGGTTAAACAGTCTCCTTAAATGTAGTCAGTCAGTGGTATATACCTAAAGAATTTTCAAAACATCCAATACATTTTTTGCAAACAAATTTATATTGATGATCGTTGTAACAGGACCTGTATCAACACCTTCACACTGGTTGCAGTGATTGGGAGTGGCTTTGGTTTGTGTGTGTGTGTGTGTGTGAGGGGGGGATCTCACATTTGCTGTGAGCCAATGGCGGTGCTTCACATGTTGAGTGATTGCAGGTGTGTCTGAGTGTGTCTCCTCTGCTCCACTTGAGCCACATGCAGCAAACACTGCTCTCGGTCTCCTGTGTTTGTCTCTGTGCCAAACGAGGTCACACCAGAAGTCGCTGTCTGAAGACAAAGTTGGGCTTCAATGGCTGAAGTGTGCTGCCGGCCTATTTGGTGTCGATGGCTCCAGTGATCACCATCAAGAAACGTTCAAACGATGCAGTGAAGAAGAAGCAACCAACTACAGTGGAGCTGACCTTCGACCTCAGACTGTTCTTCCTCTCCTCTCCAAGTAGGATATTTACTGTTCCTTTTACCTTTTAAGAATTAGATCCCCTCCACTCTATGCAATGCTGGACTTTGGCATTTCTGTATAGTTGTATATGAAATAATAAACTAAACTTTGAAACTATCCTGTCATGTGGTCTTTTGCCCTTCTATTGAAACTGTTTGGTCAAGATTATGCTGTGTAGGGCCACTGCAGATGGTGTTTTGCATTGTTCCTTTGATATTTTAAGTAGACACTTAACTCTTTCCATGATCTCATGCTGACTGTCAGCAGGAGTTTGAGGAGTTACCAGCTAATCACTTTTTAAAGTTGCAGCACATGTGGTATACACCTGCATTCTGTCAGTCTGACATGTATTTTAGAACATTACATGTCATTACATTGGATTTTTCTTCCTGTTATTTTTAATGTGCTGTCAGATCATTTGCCCGCAGAGTTTATCTCCTCCAGTCGACTCGTTGGCTCCTGATTCACTCAGAGAGAGAGAGCAGCTTCTCCATCGGCCTCACAGACCTGAGTGGTGAGTTCACATTCACATGATGATGCTCTCATCCAAAACAAGTAGAGCGAGATCAGCAAAGAGTCCCACTGCTCTGAGAGTGAGTGATGTAGGAACCATGCAGGGGAAGATGTGCTGTCTCTTAAGAGATACGATTTCTATTTGAAGTTGGGGAGTGACTGTTTTTTTCTTGTGCCAGACGGTCGCGCCAACCTCTAGAAATCAGGAATCATCCTCCTTTTTCCAAAAGCTGGATGGATGTGGCCAAGCATCCTGTAACTAGAATGGAACTCAGTAGAGCACACACCAAAATAGAATGAGCACATTTCTCAAATCAAACAATGCTTACAAGTGTCATGATTTCACACAGATTATAACAACATCTAGTGGAAAACCTGGTTAGTGTTGTATTTCTGCAGCACTTAACTGGCACAACATGAGATTCTTCCCTTGCAAACCCTGTGATGTTTAATGCAAGGGGGAGGACTGCAGAAATGAAGATGGACAGTGTGAATTGAGGCCTCCCCTCTGTTAAAGAGAAACATGTCGTTCTGTCGTTGCGACGGAGCAGAAAAACTCAAAAAGAAAAATCATCCGAGCAGGAGAAATGGATGGAGGGGGGGGAAGTAGTGCAAGGCAGATGTGCAAATCGCAAACATGAGGGAGCTGCGGGAATCATCTGAGGCCAAGGACATGAAGCAGCATGGGATCTGGAAAGGATAGTTCAGTAGGCAGGGAAAAGAGAAATGACTAAAATCCGACAGAAAAAACACATCTTTAGCTGAGTTTGTGTTTCAGCATCCTGACATCCACCCACATGTAACTTAGTGCCATACATGAAGAAATCTGACTAACGGAGCTGCGGTCCTCAACCGGGAAATTAAACAGAGAGTGAACCGCAATCATCCTCCTTGGGTCACTTCTGTTTCCTGGAATCTCCACTTTGTCGTCTCCAGTGAACACCAACATGGTTGTGAGTGCTGTTGAATGTGTGAACACAATGTGCCTCTGCTTAAAATAAAAAATGGAAGGAATGTCAAAAACGCTTTAGAGAGAAAAACAAACTCCTCTTCCTGCTACGGAGCTTGATCATTGGACTTTCTTTGAAAATGAAATGAAGACAAATGGCCTTTCTTTGACTTGATGTCTTTTAAGTATCTTCATGTTTAAGACCTCCCAAAACAAGGAGGCCGAGAGAAATTAACCTCTCTACACAACGTGCTAAAAACAAAGCCTCGGGACAAAATAACGGACGAGCTGCCTCCCTCTTTAAAAGAAATGGCTTGATAATTGAAAGGCATGTTTTTGTGCATAAATTCATTCCATTGTCAAAACTACACCCTTATCATTTTAGGGTCACTGGGAAGAGGGCTGTGGCTCGTATACATTACATTTATGCATGATTTAGCTGTGATGCCAATATGTGGACAACACATGTGCAGAATAACCTGAGACTTATTACTGTGTTAGCATATGACAGCAATTATGGTTGTTCCAAACAAGTTCTCAGCGACGTACATGTTCCACATTTGACTCTGTCACAGTGTGATAACATCAGGTTACGGTGTTCTGCTCTGTTCCAGGCTTCAAGTCATCTCGCCTTTTGTTTTGAAAAGGTCACGACAACATCTACACCACCAACAACTACGGGCAGAAATACAGAGCTCCCACCAACTTCTGCTTCACGCTAAAGGTGATCTCAACTGATGGAATCAAAGTTTCTCCACAACATGGGAAGATATGTCCTCTGTTCTTCACATGTACATTGAAATTAGGCTTTTCACCACACTACAGGGGCTCCTGCAGTGTGCTGAATACAAACAGAGCTGATGGTGTCAACCATTGGGATGTAAGAACAGAGGCTCCAGTCTTTGAGCTGCAGTTTGTCATTTAACACGTGTTAAATTAGAGGTTTGTGTGTGTGTGTGTGTTTTTGTGAGAACTTGACTTTGGACCTTTTCTGGTATAAACATCAACCTTGTTAAGCATCATTTCTGAGGTCCTGGTTAAGGTTAGTGGTAAGATGTGGATTGTGGGTATATGGTTAAGGTTGGGCCAGAATTAGTCATGGTTACAGTTAGGCATGAGGTTCTGGTAAGGCTGTCCACAATAAATGGAAGTCACACTGTGTGTGTGTGTGTGTGTGTGTGTGTGTGTGTGTGTGTGTGTGTGTGTGTGTGTGTGTGTGTGTGTGTGTGTGTGTGTGTGTGTGTGTGTGTGTGTGTGTGTGTGTGTGTGTGTGTGTGTGTGTGTGTGTGTGTGTGTGTGTGTGATTTTGTTGCCCTTCTCTGACCTTCTCCAGTGTAAACATAGACCTTGTCAAGACCAGTAGTCCAAAACTCAGTCCTAATGAGGCTAAATGTCATTTCTGAGATTGTGGTTAGGTTATTGGTAAGATGTGACACATTTGCAGTGAGTGGTTTTACAGTGAAACCAGTGTTATCCATGCTAACAGTTGGGTACAGTGTGCCCCCTGCTGGCTCCTGTGTTCACATAAACTGAATGCAGAGATGCAGCATCTGTATTTAAAGGGGAAGTCAGTTTTACACATTAAGTTTGGTTTAGCTATGAGGGGGTGACTACCCAGCTCTAGGACACGTGTGTTTGATGTGCTCAGTAGCTCTGAATGAGCTCTGTCAATCTGTGAATATAACCCTAATGATGTCATAGTTACGTCATCAGGGTCATCTCATTTTGACCATACACTAACAGGAGAGCATAACAGTGATGACCCGCTTTTATAAAGTAAAATTCATCTTCTCCATTGATGTTTCAGAAAATCCTTATAAAGATATGACACTGACATGAGGCTGCTACAGGAGCATATAACATTGTCTCACAGTTTCTGTAGTGGTCGTGGTAAGTCTACCTTGGATGGTTAAAATATTATGGCTGATAATCGAGATCTTTATTTAGAAAATGAATGATTGATATTTCTGTAACCACGCTGTGGAGCTCTATAAGAAGCCTGTTAAAAATTATTATGGAGTTTGAGGGCTAGGACTTAAATAAGACGTTGCATCATGGGAAATGTACGAAGCAGTGTTTCTGAATCTTCATATAAGGTCAGAAACGTTGACTATAGCAGAATACATCTGTTGCAGTGGTTTGGATTAATCCTTTTTAAAATCTCTCATGATTCTTTTACTTTTATGCAAGTGCATTGACTAAATCACTTCAATGTGCCTGTAGCATAACCGTCACCCCTGCATGTACAAGTTTACCCAGCATCCCTGCATCCAGGAAGAGTCTCCTTACATCAAGTTTCTGTGTTGTGACCTTGAAGACACACTGGTGCTGTGGGTCAACTCCATCAGAAAAGCCAAGGTCTGATTTCACACTCAGTCATTAACACACATCTCTGTACTCTCAGCAGTGAAATAAGTTATTTAAATTGAATTACTGCTCAGCTTCTGCTCACATGGCAACAGAGCATAGAGCGATAACATTGTCAATAACAGACAATTCAAATCCATCACTGACAGAGTGTAACAGATGTGTCCTTTTTGTCTTAGTTCAGTATGGAACTGTCTTGTATAGGAAACACCAGGCTGCAGTGAAGACAGCATCCACTCTGCAAAATCTACACTGGGACATTTAAAGGTTTCTACATTCTGACTGACATCCATGTGGATTGTCTGTAGGTGTCTGTGGCAGCTTATAGAGCAGACGTGTCATGGAGAAAGCTGTATATAGGAAGTGGTTATAACAGAGGATTAGGGGAAACAGCCACTTTGTTTATGTTTTTTAGTCACTAACTGCTTCCAAATAGGGGGACATCGTGTAATGTGGGACATTGGGTAATGTCTTCAGTCTGTCTATTTCCTTTTCTAACGAAATCTAGTCAACAGGACTTTTATTACAGGTTAGCATGGACATCATGTGACTGAAATTACATAATGTCATAGGATTGATGTCACAGAAAGCCTAACACAAGCGTCCCAGATTACAAACTAAGTGACCTATCCCAGATTATCAATTTCAGGCTGAATTTTATTTTTTGGCATAAAGGACACTAGAAGCTGTGTCATGTCTCCTCTGAGTATGAAATCTCCATTCTTTCTTCTGGTGTAGTAAGAAAACATCTTAAGGAAACAGAAAGGTATAATATGTTGATCTAATTTGTAAAACAGATCTCGGAATTAGTCACAGAAGTCAAAACTGCAAAGAATTTCCCGGATTTCATTAATTCAAACATGGAAACAAACATGATTGGCTGCTTGAGATCATGGCAAAATCTGATTGGATTACTGTAAACAATCGACAGTCATGTGATGAGAAGAGGCAGGGAGAGTGTGAATGAATGAGACATGAGAGAAAGTCTTTCTGATACAAATGACACTAAGTTTCATTAGTCTGGATGTAACCTGGACAAACATGTGGTATTAGTTCTAACATGCCTGAGGCTAAATAATACATTTATAAAGTTATTTACTTCCAAATCTATAACAACTTTTATTTGTGTTTTGTTTCGGACAAATATATTAACATACATGACAGTTAATTGCATATTTTACTACAGCTTTAAAGAAACAACAATAGCGGTTGTGTCCGTTGTTTCAATGAGCTGTTTATTACAAAAAGACTGTACATAAATTTCAATGAACACATTCTATGTACAAACTGAGAAGACAAATATTGAATTATGTTCCCATGAACATTGAACTTGTGGATCCCCCAACTTTTGATCATAAGAAAACACATATCAAAGAAAGGCGCCTTGACCTGTGATGCCCTGAAATGCAAGACGTTAAGTGGTAAACATTACAAAGTTCTGCACATCAGTGGTTGTCTCATGATTTCTCTATGAAAAAAGTATAAATAAATCCTTTACATACAAACTGCTAACGGACCTCCCTCAGCAGTCTCAGACATAAGAACAAGTTGAATGCAAAGCTAGAAAGACAGTAAGTAGAAAAATGTTGTTTTCCTCACAAACAAATTGACCTCATGATGGAAAGAATACAATCAACGATGGGATGTAGTGGCAGATCATTCACTGTAATGGCGTTTAGATACTTTCATGCACGGAGGCTCAATGAAATACTGTGGATTTGACCGAGCTGTCGTCTTTTCTCGTGTGCAGAAACCTGAAAATGTTTCCTCGGAATCCATTTTCACAATAAAAGTTCACGTCCAAGGCTCATTAAGTACATATGATTATGTTCAGCTGTTGGAAACATGTACAGTATTCTGAGATGAGCATTAGCTTTGATGATATTTGACAGCGAGTTTTACTTGCACCGACAATCACTTTGTAAGAGCAGGAATCCTATTTTGCAAAAGCAGTAGAAAAGAAAAGAAAACAGGTCCTCACATCAGCACTGTTTTTAAGCCCTCGGGATTTGCTTTTCATTCCTTTACCGCAGATAACAGGTGTCATTCACGTGTGGTACAGACTCTGGACATGAGAACATTAGTAGCAGACTGATTATAGCTGTAGTACATTGCTGCTGAGTCACCTACATTCATGTAGAAGTGATAGGAGATCAGTATGTTCACCTTCTGGAACTAAATAAGGACACTGAAACCCTCTGTTACATTTCTATGTAGAGCGGCTGTGTTTTGAGGTTGTCTGTAATGGTGATTGTGGTTATTGAGCACCGATGTGAAGCACCACACCATCAACCGCAAAGCAGCAGAAAACGACAACACATGTAAAAATACTCCTCAGAGAGCAACTGTTATGTTGCAACAAGAGCCAAGTCCTCACAGTCGTCGATAACTAATCAGTGCAGCTATTCCAACACAATGGAAAACATGAAAACATACGAGTTAGTCCTTCTTTCTCTGCTTCTCGTTCTGAAGCAAGAAACATGTCGGCACTCTGCTACAGTAGCTGGACAGCATCGGCAAAAAAAGTGCCAGTGATTGAAAAGATAAAACTGTGACTTCACAGAAAAATAAATGTTTGTACACAGCCACTCCGCCTGGGTGAAGTTAAAATGGCACTGTGAGTGATGAATGAAATTAATATTCAATGAAAAAATTAAAAAACTATCTTGGCACCACCTCCACTGATGCTGATGGCAACTCACAGGTGAAACACACTAACTGACAAATGTACTGTACTGGCAGCTTCTCACATTAGTCTATATACACGTCACCGTTAGAGAACGGAAAGAAACTGAAAAAAGAAGAAAGGTTTCTTTCTTTTTTTTTTGTAATGCATTTTATACACTCACTTCACCCTTATAACAGCGTCCTCACCAGAGCATAGTAGATACACAACGCCAGGTTGCTTTGTTCAACCCACGTCTTAAACATCTTGTGATTTGGACATCGACAGCATGGGACATTCAGTCGTGTCCTAATGCACTTGTTGATGTTTGTGTGTCCTTACAGTCTTTTTTTTTTGTTGATGAGGAGAAGAAGAGATGGATGTTCTTGAAAGGAGGGAGGAGTTGGTCTGCTGGTCTACAGTCTGTGGAGCATTTTGGCATAACCATGCTACACTGCCTCATCTGTTCAAAGTGTGGTAATACTTCACTGTCGGATCGACTGCTACTACAGAGTATTAGGCCACGTAAAGGAAAAGAATCTGAGATCAAGAGAATTAAGTTGTAATAGGAAAAAATTGTAGTATTACAAGATTAATGTCATAACATTTCAAATAAAAATCTTAATATCCATGAATACAGTTGTAATGTTACGAGGGAAGTTGTATTATTACAAGAATAAAATCTTTGTCGAGGAGAAAATGTTTATTAGTGATTGACTGCAAGGTTTTTTATATGATATTCGGAGGGATTTCAATTTTCAAGAACCACTGAGATTGGTACAAGACTTTGGATTCTCCTTACTGCTTTTTCCTTCAATAAAAAAGGTGTTTTTCCTTGAAATATTATCTCGAAATCTCAGATTTTTTGTTTCTTCCATGTGGCTTTAAATCTCAGTTGTATACTGTGTGCAATAAATACTGGAAGCGTTGGTTGCACATACCCAAAGTAACACTACATCCATATTTGTATGGTGTTCTCTGAAACGATTTTCATTCATTGTAATTTATTGTGAGGCAAAATGTGACCCGGTCTGAAGAGTCCAACCGACCGCCACAGGCGTGACAGCAGTAGAAACGAAGGGGTTTATCTTCTGCTTGTCTTCCACAGTGTAAACGAACAGACCACATTCATCCAAAGCTTCACCACCCTCCTTCATTCGGACTTTTTTTCTTTTGGAACAAAACCGTGGAAGCACGAGCTCCCCTAAAAGAAAAGCATTTAGTATATTCCAAAGACTTCACCATGGCACTTCATTGAAAACAGGAGTTGAATGAATGCTATTGCTGCACTGCATACATCTGTACATCTTCAGGGTTTGATCTGTGCTCCAAACTGCAGTACTGCTTATGTTTCCTGCTCTTTTTAGTCAGCATAGTGCATGATGGACTCCACATAGTTTCCTGGGAAGAGTCCGGTGACGCCGTTGGCGACGCCTTCATACCAGCCGTCATCGTTCTTCTTGATTATGTAGATGATGGCTCCCTCCATGAAGGACAGCTCATCCTCCTTGTCCTTGCTGTAGTCGTAGATGGCCACAACTGGAAAGAGGCACAAAAGAAAACAGTTTGAGTGAAAATAATCAGTTTGCTCAAGAGTGAAGAACAAAAGAATAAATAAAACTGTGTCCCCATGTCAGTTTTTTTCGCTAACCTTTCTCTAAATAAATCTTGGGGGCCCATTGGGGGTCTCCGTCAGCGTAGGGGTCACTGTATTGGACCACTGATGCATCCTCTTCCTCGTAGTCCACAGGTGGGGGAGGAGGAGGAGGAGAGCGTTCCTCAAACACTCCCATGTCCTCGGGTGGAGGAGGGGGAGGCGGGGCGGGGCTGTCTGTTACTGAAGGAGAAAAAGAGTTTGAGAGAGGATGTTAAAAAGAAAAATGAAAAAAGCCCAAGAGAGAAACAACATTGATCTAATCAGGTGCGGCAGGGAAAAGAAAATCTCCTGCAGCAGCATTTTCCCCATTTCAAAATTCAATGCTTTTTCCAAAGATAATTTTTTGGCGACATCAAACCTGGAAAAATAAACAGTATTTGATGATTTAACTATATTTGGCAAAAGCAAATGTTACTGTGTGGAGGAAGCGTGTACAATATTGTAGACTGTAATTTTTACGATAGAAGATCATCATCTTAACCAATAAGGTTGAACCTTGTTATAATGATGAACGCTTCAGATGCTTCAGTTTTACAGCAAATGTCCTCTTAAACGTGCAGTAATCAAATTTTGCACTAGAGGGCAGCTTAGGGTCTTATTAAAGTTTTAGTCAGGCAGTTATCTCAAAGCATCTACTCCTCATAATCACTCAACACTCAATATTTATTAGTTCCATTATATTTTCTGTAAATTCAAACATAGTAGACAAAAGTATATTTCAACACTGACAGGAAGTAGCACTATAGGAACTTTGAGAGAGGAATATTATTACATGAAATTATTATTGCAATTACCGTAAGATACAGTTATTAGCTGACAGAACATCATCACGTGTTTTTTATAATATATTGAAAGTCCTGCAGGTTAATAAAGCCCCAAATGTCCTATGTGAGTCAGTTTAGAGAGATCTAAAGGGTTCAGCAGAAAGGACACATTCTTTCTCTCTGTTGTTGACACAAACGCGATGTGGTTAAATGGATGGATTGGTTTTGTACAGAAAATGAGGTTTTAAAAGCTTAACTCGGCTCTGACCTGCTCCCACTGGTACTTCAGTCTTTGAGCTACGTGTGTGCTTGTGATACGAGTGTCCCCGAGGAGCAAGTCTCCCTGCAGCATCAACTTCAGTGATTAAAGATAAACTGCACATTTTTATCTCACTCATTTATTAGCCTGTTTTTCCAATTAAGAACTAGTGATAAAGCAGCAGAGGACTGAATTTACTGCATGACTTCAGTTCCTATGTGCTAACATACCTGTTTTTCCACTAGTCTAACAAATGACTTTATCCGTTTCAGCATTAAGAGCTAAAATATAAGCTTTACTATAACATAACTCATCTTGGATTGTATTGGTGTTATCCATTTCCCCTTTAAAGGTCTGTGTAAAAACATCTTGTATTATATTAAGTCACGGTGAAAGAATCTAGTTGGCGAGGATCATATCTGACTGAATTCCCTGTGTGATGACAGTAAATTACAATTCAGGCAGAAAGAAAAGGCAACAAAATCTCTATTAAAAACAGTAAAATGCACTGCTATTCAGGAGGTGATCTGTAAGATCAGATCAGAGTAGACATTGCTGTTCATATTAACTTGACAGGTCCTCTTCTACTTACATAGAATTCCCTGTTTCTGCTGTCGGAAATGTAAAATGTGTCAGACACAGTGAATGTGTCAGACACAACAAAAAAAACTGAAAATGAACAACAGACTGATTTACGATTATTGTTCATATTATAAAAATGTTTTAATAGACTATTTAAAGCCTGCTTAAGAGCTATGTTTGTTCAAATAATTACAATAACAAGATATTAGAACAATCTGTCCCTTATCTGACTGCAAGACTCGTGTTCAGTAAAGTGCTTTGGTTCAGTGTGATGTCAGAATTCCTCACGTTTGAGCAGACAGGTACAAACAGTCCCACATCTCCGCACAGCTGCATCTCTGCAGACAGGCGGCCGGAGAATCAGGACACAGCATCAGGTCACATTTTCTCTCCCCAGCGGACAGAGAGTACAGGTCGCACGCTTTCAGTGACCCATTCATCACCATGGCGACAGACAGAAAGACGTCCGAGGGGCGAGTGCTCTCCCTCAACCCCACATAGAGTGCAAGAGAAGGTGCACTGAGTGTAGCAAGCCACGGAGCAGGGTGTAAATGTGAGGCGGTTTGTGGATGCAGACACCATTTCAGAAGAATTAAAAGAGATGTGAGGAAAGTTATTTTCATATATGTATATTTACATGTTTCTAGAATATTAGCAAATGACCTCAAATTTGACCATGATGACAACATACTGTTTGTATAAATAACCTTTTTCATATATCAGTGCAAGTATTTCCATAGACTGTATATAAAGAGAGACGATATGATGGCTCCAAAAAGTGAAGCCAAAGTATCTCAATTGCCCTCTAGTGGCTGGCTGCAGGGTAGGTTATGAACCCCGCCCATATTAGTGGATGGAATATGGACCAAACTAAAGAATTAAAGCCAATACTAAATACATTTACGCTTAAGGTAGTTCTTATCACATTTGGTGTATGTTCAAGTTTTCATTTTTCTGATATGTTTGGTAAAAACAGGGTGAGAAATTAAGATTGACAGCTGAAGCTGACTCCTGATTGGTCTGGCATGTGTATTGGGCGGGACCTCAACCCCATGATCACTACTGTGCAGACTTTGGTTTCAAATGAGCAAGGATATTATTGCTTCATTTCTAGCTAGTAGGAGGAAGTGGAGATGTGCCGTCAATGTCTATATATAGTTTATGGTATTTCCTTTGCTGTTATAGCCCTGCATCAGCAATTAAAACTACTTAGGTGGTGGTTGGTTGAACATTTGGTTATATGTCACTGGAGGTCGTTGCTTTATAATACATTCAGTTTTTTGTCCAGCCCTATCTGCTGTCTGCGTGTGTGTTTAGTGCAAATGTGTCTGTGAGTGAGTGGATGTGAGCAGTTTTGTAGTTTCATCTTTGTAAGTGTATGATTTCATAGTTTGATACTGAGTGAGTTTACACCTGTGTGTTATATAATGTATATTTGTGCATTTAACTACGTATAGAGCGGGGCCCACTGTGTGTCTTCATTAATAAGTGTAAGTGCATGTCTATGTATGTGTCGAGTACTTACTGCTTTCCTGCATTCTGGCTACAAAGCCGGTCAGTGGGATCTGTGGGGTCAGCTGGACCATGGGAGGAGGAGGCGGAGGAGCCACAGACACTGGAGCAGCAACACCCAGAGAAGCCAGACGAGCAGCAGTGAGACAGAGAGCGATGGAGGTGGTGGACAGAGAGAGAGAGTGACGGTACAAGAAAAGAACAAACCACATCATGGATTGGATAAAGCAGAGTGGAGAATGGTGAGGAAAGAATAAGACAAAAAGCTTGTGAGCAAGTGAAACAGTGGAGCAAGCGTCACTGTCAGTGTTCTTTTGTGCTGCGTTTTCCAAGCTGGGCTAAAGCTGCTTTTATCTCAGTCTGAGAATCTACCAAGTCAGCGTCTGTTTTAGGTCCAAAGCAAAGCCTGTAGGCAGTGTTAGCTTCCAGTGGAAGTGGTGCGATGTGCTATAGTGACAAGTGAGAGTGCAGTAGCAGACATTTGTTCCCACAACAGCATTGACATGTAGCTGCAGCATCTGGATCTGACCCAATTCAGAATTTCATTAAATGCTCATTAGAGCGGTGTGTCTGGATCAAGAACGACGTTTACTGAATGAACTTGTACCTGTATAATCTCTCTCTTTGGCCTCTATAAAGCAGCTTTTTGTTCGGCTGTCTTTAGAGAGGAGATAAATGGATGGACACAAAGAGAAACACTCAAAGACATGATGTCACACACACACAGGCCAGGTCTGACTCATAAATCACATGTAATGGAGGGGCGTCTGGAATCTCACTGGCCAGTAATGTCTTATTGTTCCACCCTGCTCTCACCGCACGGCCACATCCATCCACAGCTACACCCTGAGAGATCAATGAGCTGCCTCTCGTACCAGAACAAGGCTTTTCATTGTGAAACTTCTATTACAGCTGCCTGAAATCCAAACTTGTCTTTTACTTTAATTAAATTTCAATGGCAGAGATGATGTGATGCCCCAGTTTAAGTCCCTGGCTGATACAGACTCTGCATCATAGTCTCTCTCCTCCCAGGCAAGACAGACAGCCTCCTCCTCCTCCTCCTCCTCCTCCTGCGTTTTTGTGCTCGTCCTTTGAGACAGGATCCATCGGAGGAGAATGGCCCGGAGTGATGTCTGCCAAAATAAATTCTACTCCTCCGACAGAAAAAATGCATATTTCCTGGGATCCCCCTTGCCGATCATCTGATGAGGGTTTTTTTTGCCCTGAAATGCCTCTTTTCTGTCTCTCCTTAACAAGAAACTGACTTCAGCTGACTTAAGTGATAATGTCATAACTCAATTAGAAATGGTAATGAAACACATTCATTTTCATTTGCCTGTGCAGGGGCTAGCCCGTGCATATCTCTTAGACCCAGAGGACTGATTTTAGCAGTTGAGCAGCAGCTATAGGAGAGGCTGAGGCTACATACATCCATACTACTAGGTTTTTGTTTCAAAATGGTGTTTTCACCCGTCCATACTCACAAGCCTGAAAACCTTGTACCAATGAATAACATCTCCTACAAATGTAAACTGTTGTATCATTGTAAAATTCAGAATTTAACTGCACAACAGCCGTTAGCAAAGAACAGGGTAAGCAACATTTTGTGATTGATAATCAATGTTGCGTTCTCCACAAGTAGCCAAGTACTAATGTAGGTTGTTCTCTAACAGATGAGGGTCGTGTGATAGGACGTTGTGACCAAAAAGACCAACTCAGCAAGCAGTTGTGAGTGTCTCCCCCTTTGTTTCCAGACAAATCTGTTTCTGCCCGTTCAGACTAAAACACAGACCCGCACTTTTCAAACTAAAAAGCGGTTCCAAACCTTTTAGAACATTTCTGCTACTCTAAAACTCTGGAGTAGTGTGGGCGCCAGGAGTATCCGTACCAGCATTGATGTGTTTATAAATTAAACCTAGTGGTATCAATATAGCCTGAATTCTACATGTAAGTTTAATTATATTGAGATAAGGCTGCTCTGCATATTTTAAATGCCAGTTAGAATGAAATTTAAGATCATACTCCCTTGTTGTTACTTGTTACCAAAAACCCTTATTTTACACACTTAATCACAACGACCACTTAATAAACCACACAGTATATAACAAACTCATATAAAGACATTAAATCTGAGTTACTTGTGTTCTGTGTGTAAGCAGGGCCCCCGTTGACGTGAGGCTGCTGGGAGGAGACGGAAGGTGCGCGGCGGTAGGTGCCAGTGGCTGACACCATGGAGGCCGAGGAGGTGGTGGAGGAGTGACGGGAGATCTGGCGGGAGATGGTGCCGAACTGGGACATGGGGATGGGACCCAAGCCGGGGCCCTGGGGCACTGAGGCTGAGGATGTCGCTACTGCAGGAGACGGGGAGGAGAGACGGTATTACTCACTGTTAAAACATCTGCCTGATAAATCACTTTTAGTTGCTGCTGGTATAATAAGAGTATTTAAATTTAGTTTATTTTACTCAATGCAATAAGTCAATAAAGCTCAAAATAAATAAAGCTTGATGTTTGGGACTTATACCTTAGTTTAAAACATTTTATTTGTTAATCCCTTGTCAGGCACTAAAATAAGGCCTGAATAAAAATGAATGCTGCCAAATTCTGGGATTAATATAAATGTCCTCAAAAATAAAAAAAAATTTTAACTTTAAGAAACTCCTGAGGAGAAGAATACGCCAATGAGAACAAAGAGAACAAGCAGCACACACAGATTGTGTGTTAATGTGGTGTCAGAATAATTTGAAAAATTTGTTTGCAACTTGGAAAGTCAGCGAAAATTCCAATTCACATAATAATACAATCAGCTCCGAATGTAGCCTTTAATGTGAAATCTTTGAAACTATATGTCTGTCACACCTGAGGCTTTTTCTTTGCTCTTTGTTATGATGCAAATATTGGAAAGAGGTGTCAAGGTGTTGTCTAAACGCTCTAGACAAATCAATAAAACACATGTGGACACTAGGAACAGTGAAATTACAGATGCTGAGGCTCACCTTGCCCCAAACTGGGAGGGGAGGGGGTGGGAACTGCCAGAGGGAGACTGACTGCACTGCCTCCACTGTTCTCCCTGCCGCCACTGCCCCCACTGCTGCCACTGCAGAGAGAGAGAGAGAGAGAGAGAGATTAATGGTGATCATATGTAAGAGGAACTCACAGCAGTTGACATCCCATCAGTACTCCCCCTTATGTCATTTAGTCAAAACAATATTAGAGTCACTGTGGCAACAGATTATTTGTGGACAAGCTGTGTTGTGTTTTGGGGAAAATTTCACACATAGATACTGAAACAAATTGAAAATGTGTTTTACTTGTCGATAATGGCTCCAATTTAAAAAACACCAGCAACTTTGGACGGGGTCATCCACAAAAATGATGGTTTGATCCCCAGTTCCTCGTGGATGTCAAAGCTTGCTTGAGAAAGGTACTAAACTAAATAGCTCCTGCCAGTCTGGCCAGCAACTTGTTTGGCATCTTGCTACCAACATTTGAAGACCGATTGAATCACAGGCGCATGACTAGGCTCCTTCAAATGCAGCCTTCCTGTCCTGCGCAAAACAAAGTATCCACCAGGTGGATCCTTCTTTGGCCAACCTATCTCACGATTCATTGCACACTAGTGACAAAGCTATTGAGCTAGCTTTTAGGATGGCTGAAGTGCAGTAAGAAGCTATCGATGCAAATGGTCAGAGCAGGATAAGCTGGTGACGCAAATAGAAAACCCTCCGTAGACAAGACGGTCTACACGGACTATAGAGGCTTTCTAGTCCAAACAGACCAAGTCCTCTGAAGCATAACACATTATTGCTATTCATAACATGAACGATAACTCAGTAAACAATAACAGTGTGACATAGAAGCAGCATAAACAACAGCAGCACCCTGAAACATATTCAGTTGAGGTCCATCAGAGTATAAAGGTTTCCAAACAGATTATATATAAGCTTCAGGCATAAGAGGAGGTGGTCTATGCTACCTGTGTGTCCTGGGCCTCTGGTTGAGCGAGGCTGTGCGTGCAGGGCTGTGCTGGCTGCCCAGTCGCGCTGGGCTCGTCATGTAGTCGTTAGGCACCACTGGGGGCTTCACAGGCTCCAGTGTCTTGTAGGGAGTGTTACGCCTGCACAGAGATAAAGAACTTGCTTATGGAGCTGCTATAGTCTGCTGACCCTGGTGTCATAGATAACCATTGTAAAACTGTGTCAAAACAACAGTATAACAGTGTAGATTTCACCAATTTTAACAAATTAAATGCATATTAAAAACTACCACAACTGCTTCAAGTTCTTACCCCAGGGTACCACGACCAGCCATGGGAGGACTTGGGGGCTTCTGTGTCGGGGGGTTGGTCCTAGCGAGTGTCCCTCCTCGCCCTGCTGCATTGTTCCCATGTTGCTAGAGGAGCAAAGATGAGTTTAAATACTGCTTTTGTGTAATCTGAATAGCTGACGTCATTGTTCCCTATGCTAATAAATAGTAGGGCTGAAGAGTAAAAGCAACACTTGGGTTATTTTCATATTAGTATCTCATCTTTACTTTTATAAAGGCATAATGTTTTGAAGAAAAACTGGCAGAAAGCTATGGAATAGGAAGCGAAGAGAGATGGAAGGTGAAGCACAGAAAGCCCCCCTAAATATGTGACTAATTTCTTTACACTCAGAAACAAGTAAAATGGGATGTCACTCACTGGTTATGGGTGTATGGATGAAGATATACAGGAGATGAAATACATGTTGAAGAATAAATAGTGCAAATATGAAATATAATGTTTATTATCTCCTGTTATCAGTTTTCTTTCATTTACTACAACATACCAAACACATTAAATTGAACCTATCATGGTCCACACATGTATACTTGGAATAGTTATAATGGTGTATTAAGGACAACTGGTCACCTTATGTCTAGTCAAACACAGTTAACAGGTAACAGGAGATTAAAATGATTCTGCTTTACTGCACGGGGATAAATCAGCTCATGCATGGAATCATATTTGTTCCATGGAAACTAAATTGCATTAAACTTTTAAAATCATGTCTGTTTTGCAACTGAAAGACAAGTGTATGGATACCTTGGTGGTTTTTGAGTTTTATCAATAGGTCATAAAAAGAAGAGAAAGACAACCATTTCTTACCTTGGCTTTAAGCCACTGAGTGCAAGCAGGCAGAGAGAGAAGACAGAAAACATGCTCATTGGTTAATCGTTAAAAAAGCGAGTTGTATTATCATTGTAGTGAGAGCAAGCATGAAAGTTAAGCATCTTGTATGAACTACTCCACGTCAATTAACATTTACATACAGTATGTAGAGTGGAATGAGTGTCTTGAGGAGAAGAGTCAGAGAGTTGTATAGCACATCAAGGAGACTAATAAAGAAATATATCAGTGTAAAATAACCAGAAATAAACTCTAATGTGTTATTTATCAGTGTGTTTGTGTATGAAAACCTAATTATTACAGCTCCATAACCATGGTTGTTATTGCACAACATTCACATATGTTATCACATTTAGACCAACAATTTTCATTATCATAAGAAAAATAGCCAAAAGAAATGTGTGAGGCCATTATTGTAGCAAAACTATTGACAAATGTGAGTCTCAATCCGTCCATGTGTGATCAGATTGGTGAACGTGTAAAAGAATCTCTGTAATATGAGATTTGTGAATGTGGAAATGGACATATTTGCATATATTGACTTGCATATGTACAAATCCGATAACACACACACATGGATTTGAATACATATTAGATTATTTTTTTTACACGCTTTCAAATCTAATACAGATTTTAGACACATTTGTCAATAGTTTGTCTACAATGATGGCCCCATAGAAATTCTCATTAATATTTTTCCAGACCATAAGTATCATATTCAAATTGTTTGATTTATCTGAAACAAAGAGATTTCAATGTCCAGTTGTATGAAACATAGAAAAGCAGCAAATTGTTACATTTTTTGTAGCTGACACCAGAGAATTTTGGCTCATGGTCATGAGCTTAAATGATTGATTAATTGATGCAATATGTATTATTGTAGTAAGTAATTGTTTCAGCACTCTTCAGCACACTTTATTTGGCAGATTATCTGTTCCACTAAACCCTGTGCATATCAGCACTAGTATGTCTAGTCTGTGTTCATCAGTGTCTCGACGTGTGTTACAGACTGTAATCACAGTGAGAATTACTTCATGGCTCAGACACACACTGCAAATAATTGAGCAGTGGCTTGACTTGACGCAGCTGTGCTGACATTGTAAGTGTTGCTCTGAGAAACGGTGAGGTCATAAATAACAGGAGTGAGGTGCTCAGGCTGTCGGCGTGGCTAAAACTATGTCACCCTGGTAACTGCCACTAATGCCAATAAAGCCTATTACGGTGAAAGGTTGAGCACAGTCATCCGTAAATGTGTGAATGGGTCTTTTCCATGCTCTAGTCTGACTTCCCATCTACCCATGGGTGAGTTCCCCTGATTATGTGGATGTGGAGGCGGTGATCTCGCCTTCCTCGCTCTGGGGATTCCACCAAGGCAGGAGGAAATAGGCTGAAAGGTTGGAGTGCTAATAAGCTGCTGTTTTCTACACAGCAAGAATACAAATTGGACTTGAAAACAAATACACAAGCAGAACCACATCAATACATTGGTGTACTACTCTTTCATAACATGCCTATGGGGTCTAACTGCATGGACCATAACAACGTTATGGGCCGTAGCATGAGCGTGCTGTACGAGAGCGAGCACGCTGCAGATAGCGCTGCACACAGCTATACAATGCAGCAACTGAGCAAAACATCAAGTTTGAGATGTCTTATGTTATAATGAGAAGTGTCAAATATTTTTGGGTTTATTATAAAACTGTGGCAGGACTAATTTAATTATGGCAGACCGCCACTCAACATAATTGAGGGGAAACACTGCACATGCAAGGCCACAGAGGCAAATCAGAGATTTCAACACAAACCAATAGCCATGAGGATGATGATCTAAACCGGATTAAAAACAACAAACTTGATGAAGGTGCTCTCCAAATCTAGAATGCCCCAAAACTGCAATTTTACAGATTTCAAGCTCGTGTTTTTCTTTGTATAATGAAAGAGGAAAAGATATTGCACATGTTCTGGCATCTACACGGATCTGCACTGATCTATAATTTGCAACCTCCATGAATGATGCTTTATTTGCATAGTGGGCCGTGACAAATGTTTCTCAGTGAGCCAGCTCTCACAGGAGGAAACACAAGCTTCTGAATTTGAATTAGCGGATGTTTGAAAAGCAGCCGACAGCCACTATCTCAACAGACAGACAGGGGGAGAGGGATGAAGAGGCCGTCTCAAACGCACAGCAGAAATTTATGATACAAACAATCAATGTACATGACTGTGTGTACACACACTCGTCTAATGCACACAAACACAGAATGCAGTGTAAAAGAGGAAAAGAAGAGGGGGGAGGAGAGAGCGGATGGATCATGGGGAGAGAGAATGAAAGATGGAAGAATGAGCCGGAAAAAAGGATGAAGGAACATTTTCCCACGATTCAATAGGGGGTGTGATGGAATGAGTAACACTTGGCTGAAATGTCTCTTTCTTGCTCACACTCTGGATTTGACACACACACACACACACACATACTAATGACTTCCAGCTTTGGCATGAACAAACAAGGACAAACAAAGCTTTTAGCCATGGTCTGCTACCAACGTATTCAAGGGTTGTTACATTTATATGGGTCTCTACACATAATGAACAAAAAGGTCAGTGTATTGATCAACCTGCAGTGTGTAAGTGAGTCATGAAAGCAGACAATCGGCTTGTTCACATGAAGGTGTGAACTCCACTAAGTACGTGTTTCCTGTCGAATCAACGCTGCAAATCAAGACAATATATCAAAGTAATGAGTCTGGGATTCACAGTAGCTGCAGCAGTCTGGATGTGGTGAAGCTAGAAGAGTGTCAAATTCCTTTTTAAAAAGCAGCAGCTAAAAAAAGAACACATATAAGGATGCTACAGCAATATAGGTAAACAACTATATTGTCATTAAATGACCTTTAAGTCTGTTATGCCTATAGAGTTTGCTCTGCTTGCAACAGGGATATTATTTAAAAATAACAATCCGAGAAATCTTACTTTGACGCCGTGACCCACATCATCCAGCAGCGTGTAGTCGATGGGCTTTCGGATGTAGCGCACCGGCCGCTCCATGTTGCCGGGAGCGATGATCTTGTGGGTGCGAGAGGTGTTTTTATTGGTGGTCAGGATGCCGATCTCCCGGCGTGCCACCTTCTCTTTATGAATGTCCACTGTCTGCAGGAGAGGGAAGAGAAGGGAGCAATGACTGGTGGGATATAACAGATATTTAAGGGTTTAGTTTGCTTCCAGTAAATTCTCCAAAATAAACACTTTAATTTCAGAGAGTTAATTACGAGAGACAGGCATGATTCTTACCGCCACCGAGAAGGTTATGTTTTCACACCTGTCCAATGGTTGGTGTGTATGTTTTTTTGTTGGTTTCTATCTATCTATCTATCTATCTATCTATCTATATATATATATATATATATATCCATCCATCCATCTATATATATATATTTCCGTAACTATGACACCCGCTATAATTACAGTAATGCAATTTACAATTCACCCCTTTCAGCACCATATTGTGTGATATTAATTAGCCACAGCAAAAATAGCAAAGATAATAATAATGCATTTATATGTACAGGACAATTGTTCAATCCTCCAACTGAATCCTCTGTGGAATTAAAATCTCCCACTGTTTGGACATACACTCACACTCTGGGTCCATACTATAGAACTCCTATTGACCCACAATTCTGCTCTACTGGCCTACACCCCAGGGCCGTTTACACAAAGCTCTCTTCTCTAACCCCTCACTCGAGGGCCAATTGAAGACACCAGTGACCTCCATCTCCTCCGCAATTTGAGCCATCATCACTCAAGCGCCTGCATGGACTGCCCTTCAATTTATGAATGATGGATGAAAGAGTAAGAAGTGAGAGATGCAGCGAGCAGCCTACTAAATGGGAAAAAAACACACGAGGGAAGATGGAAGATGGAGGGCTTCATCTGTTGAGTATGAGGTCAAACTTGGGAGGAGAGTGCTGATGAGTATATATACACTGTAAAAGACACATTGCTGTGCGAGTGTGTATCTGTGACTGCATTTTTTCTAAGTAAACCCACACAGCAACGAGCTGAGGCATCAATAACTGCTCATATGTGCCGAACTGACAGTTGCACTGCTGCAACCGCCTCTCTCTGGGTGCTGGAGGAGCCGACTGAGAGATTGAAAGTCTGAGAGTTGCTGTGATGTTGACCCCCAACCGCCACTCCCTCCTGCTGTGCAAAAACTCTATTTGTCTCCGTCTCTGTGTCTGAGTCTCTGTGAAAACGAAGAGAACATGCTCTTTTTTTAGGAGAGGAAACTGAAGCGACACACCCTGCTTCAGTTGGGAAGTAAGAAAAAAGACCTGCCTACTTCCTGTCAGTGACAGGCGGGTAGAGGTGGAGTGCAGACTACAGAAGGTGATGAAAACTCAAAAGGACAGAGAGACACAGACAGAGAAAGAGAAAAGATAGAAAAAATGTAAGAGTAGAAACTTCTGCCACGATCAAATGGAAATAAAGAAGAAAGGAAGGTGGTGATGGGATAGACACTGTGAAAAATTTACTTTAAGGTCTCCAGCTTTAGGCCTACACCTTTTAAACTGTACAGCAAAAGACGTAACCATCCACCGTCTGTGACTGTTTTACAATAATACATTTGTCTTGACAATGGAGACACACTGAAACAATAGTAGGTAAATGACTGGATCTTTTTCGCTTCGTTTCACTATTTCCAATACATGCAGATTGCAGAAATATCGTAATGAAAATGAGGTAATCTTTACAAAACATCTAGATATAATTTACCTGAACAGATTCTACGTGCGGATATGCAGAATCTGTAGACGAGGGACAAGATCCTAGGGCCAGAATCCTTCTAGTTTGACCAATCACATTAGAGCAGGATTTGGTTGCCAGCAGATAAATACTGACGAAAATGCATCAGCTTTTTACTTGATCTGTATTCATATGCAGATAGCAGTTAATAGAGAGTAGCCAAAAGTTTGTTTGTGTTTTGTGTGAAACCTTCGACTCGTGTGATAAAACAAACTAGTCGGAATGTAACAGTGTACGAGAGTCTTGGCCTCGATCTCCGCTGTCTGTACCAGAAGCCCCAAAATATTGGCCGTTGCCTCCAGAGACTAATGTCGATAGCTGACGGGCTCTGAGATTGACTAATCCTTAACTCTGTCTGTCCTTCCTGCCTTCACTCTTTAAATCTCATTTTCTGTTGTAAAAGTAATAAACAGAACAGATCCAGCTGTAACGCTCAATGTCTCATCCATACTTGTGCTTTAGCATAAACATCTGAGTTTAGGCAAATCGTTCTTTACTGCACCCAGTGGAGCAAGCTGGTGGTATGTTTGCTGTTGCTGTGTTATTGTTAGGAGGAAAATAATGATGTAGACTGAACTGAGATGTGTCAACAGACGCATGATTTCATACACCATGATCTCATGTAAGGCTTGGCACACAAATTATCTGGAGTTATGGATGAAGCCTCCCAGCTGTTTGGATGTGTGTCATTATCCTTTTTGAATTGACACTATTAGATTTTAGCTACTTTTGATCAATTGAAACTGAGCTGAAAGAGGCAGAAGTGGGTCACTGAGCCGATGAACGACAATTTTGAAGAAAAAAGGAGGAGACGAATCAGAAAGCAAACAGGCAGAGGGGAATGCAGGAAATGGAAAATAGGAGTATAAAGACTCATGGGAAGGTCCTCTATGTTTTCCATGGGAATAGAATCAAAAAGAAGTAGTTCCAATTTGTTCACTGGCGTGCTGGTTTTAGGCTCAGACACAATAACTGAATGCAAACCATTATGTTTAGCTGCTACACACGAAGAGGGGAAATAGAGTGCTTCAGCTCTGCTTTGATTAAACACGCTGTTGTTCTGTATTCAGGTATAGCAGCCTGTCTTGTGACAGCCCTCTCTGCTGTGGGCTCTCGAATCCTATAGATAGGGGACTTGGGTTTGGCAGCAATGTTTTTATACCTTCCTCTTTCGCCCATGTAACTCTCTCAAGTCAAGACAATTTGCACAAACTAAGCCAGGAAAAAAACCTTGGAACAACCAAGCTAATTCTAATTTAATTTCTTGGCCGAATCATGACTAGAATAAATAATATTCGCCTTGCAGAGGTGTATGAGATGAATATCAAATAAAACCATTTTTTCTCTAGATTCAAGCAATTAAAGGCAATTCCAATCAATTTGTGCCCTGAGATATCTACATATATATGTTTTTCTTTACATTTTCAAGTACCCACGTCAATCGGTTGGTAAGTAACCTATACTGCGATCATGTTTGATTATTATAAGCACAACACCAAAAGACGATGTGGTCCCTTTTACTGTCACAGTGGGAACAATAATTATCATCTTGAATCTCCTTAAACAAAAAATGATGTGTCCTCTTATCATCTTCTCACCTTATCAGATTTTCCATTAGAGCATTGTTCTACTCTACTGCAGCTCTATCATTTCTCTCCTGAAATAAGGTGTTATTACATATTCATTGATTTTATTACACAGTATACAAAGTGAATTGTTGATCCATTTTTACTGCATAAGTAAAACCTTGTTTGATATTTTTTCCCGCACCACTTTGATGATGGCTTCATTTATTTTGCATACTGGCTTCACTGGAAGGAATCCATTGTTAATAATATTAGTTACACCTCTGCTTTCTTGCTATGTCAATTCAGCTGTCAGATGTTAGTTTCTTGCTCGATACTTGGAGACAAATGATCTCAGTCTCACCCACAAATAAGTGACTGAACAGTTTCTGCACCAGTTTACTGTCAAGTGTTCACATCAATGTGAGAGAGCCTTAAGTGCTGCAATATTTGAAGAAATATCAGACAGACACATAAAGCACCACTGACCATCTCTTATCCATAGAAGACTCTCATTGTTCATCATTACTGCAACTAACTCTGCTTCATCCAGAAGCCTGTGGAGTAGAGTGGGAGCTGGATACGCCAACCAAGCCAGGGTGCTGGCGTCAGGGTTTCACTTCATTGCTGACAGGCTTAATGAAGCACACAGGGAGAGGACGGGGACATTCACTGTCTGACAGGCAGGGTGGCTGCGCGCACAGAGAGAGGCTTCATGTGTTAGACAGAGAGAGGACTGCTGATGAAGCAAGACTGCAGGACTGAAGAGGGGCTATGGAGGTCTGGCAGCTCCAGCATGATCTATGCCCCCTGCCATCTCTGTCTGTCTGTATAATGTTTGAATGTGATATTGTGCACTGTGGCGTTATGGAACAAAATAATAATTTGTTGTTGTCAAATAAATAATGTGTGGTGTCTGATCGTGACAGCACACAGATTCAGGTGTGTCTGTTTTCCCTCAAACTGCTCATATTGTAGCTGAGCAATCATCAGGAAGACGATGGTTTTATTCAAATATACAGAAAATAGCTTGAGAGCCATTTGTGTTAGGGCGGCACGATATTAGGAAAACATGCGATAACGTTGTTGAATATTGCGACGACGATATGACTTGCAATAAAGAAACAAATGCTTAAGTATATGAAGTCTTTCTGCTTTGGGTTCACTGCTAACATAAACCCTATACAGTGAGTGGTCTATGCAGACTAAAAATGGAAAAAAGCAGTATTTCCATTCCAACAGCATGGTTTTATTGGAAAAATTCCAAATGGTTACGTACACAGGGACCACAGACAGGTCCACACCCCAAGGGGGAGGGGGCTTGCAATTATCTATGCAGGAAAATCCCTGGACAGGCCCATCAATGATCTGAATATCTTTAATGTATTATCTAGGGCAGTAGGGCTCCATCTGATTGGCCAAATATATTGACATGCATGGCACATGGAACACCGTTTATCGCAGGTCAGGACATCTTTTGCGATACGTATATCGCACATGCTGATATTGCAATGACGGTACATTTTAGTTGTATCATGCAGCCATAATATGTGGTGATTTTCACATATTGTGCAGCACAATGCTACATAAACACATGCAGATGCTGCACAAATTGACCCCCCAAAAAAAACACAGATTGTAGAAGTTAGATTATCATCATTGTGATGTTTGTTAGAAGAGAAATCTCATCCACAGTTCAGGTAAAATCTAACTATAAGTCAGGGAGAACTGAGGTGCTATAAATGTTTATGCATAACGTTAGATGCTCCAGCAGCTCAGTGATGATCTGAGCTGATTCATTAAAACCCCTCTTTTCTCTCTGTACTAATGCAGTGGTTATCCTGCTCCCTGCAGAGCCTCTCATCTCTACAGGACAGCTCTATTTACAAAGCTTTAATAACCTATTATCAAGAGTGGATTTCTTTAAATAAACACATAAGCTGACCCTGTGTGAAACAGCATATTCAAGTAATTAAAAGCACACTGCTGAGTATATCATGAAGCATATGCTGAGAGGTATAAGAGGATTATTGCCTCAGACTGTTTCGAATTAAACACGTTTATTGCAAGACGTGAAATTTGTGTGTGTGACACAAAATTATTTGCAACCTTAATCCTTACAGACAGGGCTTCTTTTCACAAAGTAATTTTCAGACTAAAAGGATCTTAGTCCACGGAGTTACAATGGAACCAAGATGGTCTCAGCCTTAAGATGCTTTAAGAAAATAGGGCATTGGTCTGCAACCAACCACACTTTGAAAGGCTACATCCATACTACTACACACTAATCCGGAGTTTTAGAGCTGCTATAATGGAGAAGTTTGGAAACGCTGCTGGCACCGTTTTAGTTTGAAAACTCCGGGGCTGCGTTTTAGTCTGGGCAGGAACAAGCGGAGATGTTTGGAAAGGATGACAAAGACACTTAAAAAACACTTGCTGATTGGGTCTTTTCACTCACGATGCAACCTTGCTGATTCGTCAGGCTCCTATTATATGACCCAGTAGCCTTGGCTACCAGTGTAGAATGCAAAATAGAAAATCACTTCCAAGCATTGCTGACCCTGTGTTCTTTGATAACAGCTGTTGTACAGTTAAATTCTGCATTTTACAACAAAGCATGAGCATGCCCAATATATGTGAGTGGTCACGTGATATGAGTTTTCAGGCATGTTAGTATGGATGGGGATTAACACCGATACTGAGCCTAAATGCTTGTGAGGCCAGTTACATCTGATTGACAAGTTGAGTCAGGTTCTCAGATCCCTCCCTCAAAGGGGGCCCAAGAAACAATTTTTCAGTTTGCAATCCAACATTACGCAAATACAAAATCATTCAAAACATCCTAACTTTACATTCAAGTATCACAGACAGTCCCAAATGAAAAATACAAGTTTAATATGTAGAATTGACCTGATAAGTTGCACTGACTATTGTTCCTGTGAGTGACTGAAAGGCTTTTGTGGAATCAAATGGAAATAATTTGTGAATCAAATGAGTATTTCTATATGCGATGAGAAACATGTTGAGAGTATGACACAACACTGTTTTTTGTACTGATTGAATTAAAACTGTGTTAGAGACAAAAAGTCAACATCCAGTAAGTTTTGAACAGACAGCATCAACAGCTAATTTAAAATGGCCAGGTCAGAAAGAAACCAAAAATATAATGCACTTAGAAACAGGAAGGACAGTGTTTAATATTACTCTGTTTTAAATAAATGCCTGGTCAACACAGCAGTTGAGAAAAATAAAAGGATCCCATTATTATTTGAGAATCATTTGTTAATAATTATAATGCAACATTCTGGATAAAAATTGTTAAATAGTTGTTAATACAGTTTAGTTTGCAGGAAAACATAACATGTTTCTGTTGATTGTTATTTCCAACTACATGAACAAGGTGAACTTGTTAAAACATTTTGTACATTTTATTAATGTAAAATACTTTGTATCTTGGTGCATATGTATCTTCTGGGGCCGTGGTGTTTGTACCTGGGAGATGTGGTTGATGGAGGACTCCATGCGTCGTAGTTGCGAGGCCTGGATGTCCAGCAGCTGCAGCACATTGTTAGCTAAGGCATTGATCTGGTAGGCCACACTGGCCAGAGACTGGGTGGTGTAGGCCTTGGTCTCCTCCAGGGCCTTCTTCTTGTCTTGGGCCTGGCAAAGACAGAGGAGGAGAAATTAAAATATCAAGAGAAAATACTGCACTCTTCATTGTTACTATCCTATCAGTTGAATGAGTGGAGAGTGACAGGGCAGTTGTTTTAGCAGGAGCATCAACTCGCGGTGGGTAAAAGGGCGATGATCTGTTAATATCTGAATGGACGTGAACACAGTTTCTGACTGTGTGGGGGGACCACAGTGGAATGCAAAGCAGCCTGGAATCTGGCAACAATAACTTCCGAATAACTTAAACGAACAACATGAGACAGGTGCAGGTTGGGAGTTGTGCCGAGTGAGCAGGAATGCCAAGACATTGCACAAATCTGCTCCTGGCAACTTTAAATAGCAATGGGACTGAATGGACATATTTATTTATAGTTTGGAAACACACACAGGGATGCTGGAAGGTCAAATAGAGAACTACTCCAACAGAGGACAGTCAGTCCTTCTCTGAAAGTAGAACTACAACTGTCATTTTCAGTGTAAAATATTGAGCTGATTTTTCTTTTCCTCATTAAGTGTATAAAAAACAAAGGCACAAATGAAATGCTGGGGGGAAATGTTTTTTTACTATTTTATATCCTATCACCTTCAAATGATGTCATTTTATCAGAATAACTTCTAAATTTAACCAACATTCAAAACTTCCTTTGATTAAATTTCAAACTCAGCTACTTGATTGACTGACGAATCACTTCAGTTGAATTATTCACACCTGGTAGTATTGCATCTAGTAGATACAACAATGTGAAGTGGCTAAAGCCTGATCAAAGAGTCACAATATGATGCAATACACAAATGACTATGTTTATTAAGCAATCTGGCCATATAAGCGTTCTGCATGTTGGTTTCTTCCGTTTATCTGTTTGCCTTTCTCTTATTTTTTGACCTCACATAAAGAGTATTTTAATACAGCTGTCAGTCAGTCAGCCAGTTCTGGACATTTGTGTTTCTAGGGCCTCACTGTTGCTGTCCAACCAAAAATAGAAAATACATTCAATTTCTCATTTAACTCTCAAGATACCATGCACATTTTCTAAAATGTCAAACTATTCTTTAAACAGCTTACACCAGCTGAGTTGAATCTGTTGCCATTTCTTATACTGTTCAGTCACCAATTATTCTGAGCCTACTTTTAAGGCATTAATCTAACACCAGCTAGAGTTCATTTAGGTTGCGGTTTCCAGCCAACAGTTTTTATTTGTCTGTGTGTGGCCTGTACCGTGACACCTCTTTACTAGAAGACCACCTGCTACCTTACAAACCACCTGCAGCAACACAATCTATTGCAGATGTCTGATTGGACCTGCAGGTCAGCCCTTGACTGTGCACGCCTCTTACTCACAGTTTGCAAATCACTGAGGCAGCAGAGGAAACATTGCAGGCTTGCTCAGCACGATCCCAGAGATTGGAGACTGACGCCTGTCCTCATACCTGAGCTTGGAAACGCTGACTTGTTCCCAGTGACATATTCAGACTAGTGTAGTATGTGCAGTAGAGAGGGGGCATTAACAGGGAACTGAGGAGAGGTGAAAACTTCAAATAGAACCAAACTAATTAAAATAATCTGAAAATATCTTGCACAGAAAACCCCCTGGATATAATAGCCTACATCGCCCTAATACACAATGTTCATTATGAATCTCTTGCTACTCTATCTGTTCACTTTGCTGCTTTGAGATATTATGTTTCATATTAATCTTACAAAAGACATTTCCACTCTGAATCCCTTTTTGTTACGCACCACACTGAAACTTAACAATGCATAACAAATACAGCAATTGCCGGGTGTCATAGCAAAGTGAACACGCAGTCTGACACTGGAATACCGTGAACCTTATGAGTCATGGCTGAAAAAGACATGAGTCAGAGGGGAAACATGGGGATTTTGAGGGGATACACACAAGTGGAACTATTAAGCAGAGTCATGAGCTTCCATCTAACACATTATTCTTCATGCATCTTTTGGAACAAAGTTAATTTTCTTAATCATTTTTGGATTATTTGCTTTCAAATGTCAAGGTGTATTTACATACAAATAGAAGCAAAGGTCTCTCTGTGTCCCAAAAACAGCATGGTCTCATTGTTCAACATAAAAATGTTTAATTCAAAGAGCTGCTATTTTAGTACACAAAGGTCTTGAGAAAAGTATGAACAAAGCTCAATTCTGCTTTCATGCTAAAAATGTTGTACGTGTCAGTCCGTCACTTTGTTCAGTTGGCCCATTTTAAATATCTCAACTCAGAATAAAAGTTCATTTTCTCCAGCATCACAGAGTGGATTTACATGTAAGCATTGGATGCATTGTATGGTGTGTAGTTTTAAAGACGATAGTGTGAATATACAGCTGCAGAGGATTCTGCAGATCTGTCCTACATAGAGACAAATAGGAATTATTATACATCTAGGCTTTGACAACTTGAAGCCAAATGTTATATGTAGAGCTTTATTCAGGATACAGAAAGAAACAAATTACGCTGAAAAATAAAGCTAAGCCTCCTTACTCTATCATTCCCTGTTGTGTTCGTCAAGTGTGTTTATATGCAGGCAGGTTCCTGGCAAATGTTCATCATGTCCCTGAAGAAATCATTATTCAGGAGAAGCCACATACGAACATCTTCATATCCCAGGCATGAATATACTGCTACAATAAACAAACATAATGTCCTAAACATTGCAGCAGTATGTGACACAAACGTCTCTGAAAATCAGGAGTAAAGGGGGTTTCCAAAAAATGATCAGAGTGCGTTATGATCACATGTGACTCATACCTTTCTTAACGTGTTAGGTTACAGACCGAGGTAATATGATGCACATGTTGTGGCAGTGAGGATGGACATCACCAAAAAAGGTTGTTTTTCACTTATTTCTTCCATTGTTAATTTCAAATACACAAAAGTTATCTCAATTTTGATTATTTCCATCCTTGCTTCATGGCAGAACAAAATTTCAATATCACTCAGGTTGTTTTTTCCTAATCAACTGGTATGTGAAAGATACATCACAGCCATGAAGCCTGTCTACAGTATCTGCAACACCTCGTATGTGTCGTTGGCTTTGACATACTCATATGAATATTGCAGCATCACAGTCTGAAGAGAAACTCCAGATCATTGACTAGCATGCAGTAACACATTATTCTGATATTAATAGACTGGATAAGACACTGCCATGTAAACAGCATTTTCTGATTACCTTTACCTGAATGAGGTCATACTTAGAATAAGCAATAATCAAATTAGGGTATTCTGACTGATTTATCACCACATTTCCTCCTAAATAAATCTACTTAAAGTAAACTGGCGACTAAGGGAGATGTACCGGGAGTTGAAATGGGCACAACCTCTGAGCAGAACATTAAACCTCTCAGGTAGCTTTCTGCATGATGACATTGGCATCAGCTGCAGTATAGAGCTGTGCATGCTTGTCAGTATCTAATAAATGTGTATCGAAGCAGTGTCACCCACACTGCATTTCTTGTCTTGTCAACCACACTTAAGTAATCTGACCTGTTATTATGGCATAATGGTGAGTGTCCTCAGCACTACAGACAAAAAAACACACAGTGGGGTTTCTGGCTTGTGCCGGTCTGCCAACAGACGCTGCTGTTCACACCGGATCCTTCTGCCAACTGATGCTCTACAAATGTCAGCTCACACTGCTGAACACTACATCCTCATGGCAGAGCTCAGGGTGGCGGGGTTAAATGAGTGCAACTCTTCAGGCTTGAAACCCCATATCACATAATCACATCTGAAATCACATAATAACATCCCTGTACTGTAATTTTCAATGTTTTGAAGGTGGAGAAATGCCACTGGCAACAATGAGGCTTCTTTTCAAACAAGCTTCACCAATACACATTCGTAAAATGGTAATAAAAGTCAAACTGAACGAAGGTCCCCATGACCTGGTATGACCCCACTTGCTTTTCACAAGGGAGTCATCCCATCCCCAACACATACACCTAACACAGTCCAGACATGCGAGAAAAAACAGGCACACCTTTTATTACCCTACACAATGATCTGATTACAAGAAAATAATCCACGAACATGCTCATGTTTTACATGATGTGTGCATCAGGAGTAGCTTTATATTATTTTTCTTTAAAAACTTGGCCTATTATATTATCACTAATAAGAAACCTGACATAGGAAAGATGTTAGTAGCTTTGTTTTAATGGGCAATGATGAAGACTATTAAATGCACATCGTTTTAACAGTCTTAGTAAGAAGGTGTCTTTAACTACATAGCACAGTTTAAGTGACTTTATGGTGACTAGGCTGTTTTTATTTCTTGTTTGGTTATAATCACAATCCATTCATATATTACCATGTACTTACAGTATTGCTAGCTTGCTAGTTGCACGCGAGTAAAATTCCCTTTTTATGGATTGTGTTCGCTATTTCTTCCTTTATCACACTGGTGTGTGGCCTGAATGGGAGCAGACCGTGTATTTCCAGTCGTAAAACAGGACAGATAATGTAACAACAGATGTAAACGTGTGTTCAGACATCTGTCTATCACAGAACACAGTCAATGACAAACCACTTGGTCATAACAACGACACACCCTCTGAAAGCCCCCAGCAGCAGCCAGCCGAGCTACAGCCCTTCAGATGAGAGCTCGGCCCCGGTTCACCGGGCCCACCGGCCACACTGCACAATACCGAAACACAGCGGCTTCTGCCCCGGCAGCCGCCAATGAGCCGCCGGGGGAAGAAGGGCCACCACGGGCTGGCAGCGGTTTGAGAATCCCTTTCGTTCACCACCAGCGCTTCCTGTGGTTTCACTCACTTCCACCGACACGGCGCCGCGGACACGACGGAGAACAGCGACGAATTCTCCGCGTTTCACAGCCGCTCGTCGCCTCTTACCTGGACATAGTTGTTTTCACAGTACTCCGCCACCCGGGACAGGTTCTGGTAGCTCTCCACAAGCGCTCTCTTGCCGGCGGGGATCTCCTCCTCTAGTAGCATTTGTAGCTCTGCCATCTTACATCCCTTCGCATCGCTCTCCTCTCTGTCCCTGTGAGCTGAGAGAGGGAGAGAGAGAGACACACACACAGAGAGAGAGAGAGAGAGAGAGAGAGAGAGAGAGAGAGAGAGAGAGAGAGAGAGAGAGACACACACAGAGAGAGAGAGAGAGAGAGAGAGAGAGACACACACACAGAGAGAGAGACACACACAGAGAGAGGGAGAGAGAGAGACACACAGAGAGAGAGAGAGAGACACACAGAGAGAGAGAGAGAGAGAGAGAGAGAGACACACAGAGAGAGAGACAGAGAGAGAGAGAGAGAGAGAGACACAGAGAGAGACACACACACACACACACACAGAGAGAGAGAGAGACACACACACAGAGAGAGAGAGGGGCTCCCCCGCCCGGCGTAGTGGGGCCTCTGATTCACAACCGCCCGTGACGTATCGCAGCTACGTTAGAAACGGAGTGCGCTGATTGGCTGACAGGCCGACAGAGAACAGTAGAACACCAATTACATTTCCCCGCTATGCTACGACATATAATAGTAATATAATAGTGAGAGCTAAATTATATGAGATAAATATATTTTGTAAGAATGTGGGCGTAAAATATAAAAACCTATTATTATTATTATTATTATTATTATTATTATTATTATTATTATTATTATTATTTGCATTGCTTTCATAATATAGATACTGTTGCATTAGTGATTAGTGTAACATAATATAGTAATGTATATTGTATATTCAGGTAGGTTACATTTACAATGAAATAAATGGCTCACATTTGACTCCCTTTTTAATAATTTTCCAAATAATTTTCCCCAAAAAAAGGAGCAAATGACCACACATATGGTTCATAGGGTTATTAGTAATATTAGTATTAGTATTACTATTAGTATTAGTATTGGAATTAGTATTATGGTTGTTATACAATATTTGCATTACTATAATGACATAAATGTTTTTTCACTATTGTAACTTAATAATTGCAGTCATGTTTGTTTCTATTTATATATTTATACATAGTGTATTTTATTTATGCAGGTAGGTCGCAATTGCAATTAATTAAATGTTTCACATCTTTAACTATTTTTATTTTTATTTTTTTATTCCAAGCATTAATGATATGCAAATAGAGACGAGTCATCCAGAAAGATAAAAATACAAGAAGTGGAAGAAACACTATTACGAAACTATTTTCATGTTGAAATGCTTTTTTGCATCAGTTAACAAAACACTTTTTAAGCATCAGAGACTGTAATTTTGCATGTGTCACAACCACCTTTTGTAATTTGCATACAGCCTCCTCTTTAAATAGGCTCGACAAAAAATCTCAGGACACTACAGTTCCCATGCACTCCTGCTGTTTTAATCCCCACTGAGAATGGTTTGTGGGATTTGTAGGAGAGAGAATGGAGCGTAACACCACATTACCCTGAGTTTTACGCAACAAAAAAACTACATTTCCCAGATGCGCTAATAATCATCCGCAAAGTGTTTGGCTCATCCTTGACCGGACTCAGGGCTGTGCTGCTGCATATTGCAAATAATATTACACCGGCTAATATGAACTTAATGGTGAGTCTCTAATAAATCAACCATAGTGAGAATATTTCTGGTAAATAGTACAGTGTGTTATCACTGGACAGACACGAGCTCGCTAAATAGATCGGTTTTATTCCATATGTCTTAGACCGAAGGGGAGACACTCTTCCTCCATGTAGCAATGACAAGTGGCCCAAGTAGTGTTGAAGTGTCCATCACTGAATTATTCATAAATTACGTTTATATTTCCATGAATGTTCTGAAATTCCCGATGAAGATGTGAGGACTCGTCCCTGTCATCCTCCCTGGAGCTCAGCATGGCGCAGGAGGACAAACGCAGCCTGGAGGCGAAATTTGCTGCTGCAGTTAAAGTGATGCGGAGTTTACCCGGAGAAGGTGAGAACTAATTCCGTTTCGTTCCCCTGTGATTGTAAGTGACTGGACGTGATGTGCTCCATGGTGTGTAGACTGTGTGTGTGTAAACACTGCAGGTGACTGACCTACATGCAGGGCGCCGTACGAGCTGTCAGTGTTGTCTGAGCCTCCATTCATAAAGCTGCTATAAGAGCTTTATGAATAGAGGATGAGCGATGGTCTAATAACAACTGCTGTAGCTCATCTTAACAACTACTCAGTTTATTGGATTCTCAAGCAGTCCTACACGTTCAAAATCATAATAATGTAAAAAAATAAAACCAAAATCGATGTAGCATGGTAACAACAGTAATTTGTATTTGTTTACTTTAATATTCGAATAGTGTATATACATATATTCCCTTGCACTAGTGATCCCTTATTTAACTTGTATCTCTGTGCATGTAACAAATAAAAATCCTTGACTCCTTGAATCCTTGATATTCCGCTTCCTTCCTTCCTCAGGTCCTTTCCAGCCATCTGACGACATGATGCTGATGTTCTATAGTTACTACAAGCAGGCAACCTCGGGGCCCTGCAACATCCCCAGACCCAGTGGCTTCTGGGACACTGGGGGGAAAACTGAATGGCATGTATTTTATTGTATGTTTTTTTCATGTACATGTAATTGTTGTGTTCCACATTGAAATTCACAGTTGTGGCTAACTGCAGTATCGGAAGCAGATATATCCATGAATGGATGTCAAAATATGCTATTCATTCGAGGTCTGCCCCCCCCGGTACATTCAGATAGTCAAAGTCATGGTCACATAATTCCTGCTAAACGATTACAAGTAAATATAACTGCTCCATACAGCAGGTAAATCACATAAGTAAACCTGTATGCTGTAGATTAAGTTTGGTGAGATTGCTGCAACATTTACAGCCTCACTGCATATTTCATTTTATTCATTGTTTCATCGTCACTTTCTTCTCAGTGTTTGAATGTTGAACTATGACTTTGTGTTGCCAGGGATGCATGGAGCTCTTTAGGAAACATGACAAAGGAGGAAGCCATGAAGAATTATGTGGAGGACATCCAGCTGGTAAGTCCTTTCTGGGAAAACTAAGGCTGAATAGAAGGAACTTGCATAATAATAAATGCACAGGCATCAAAGATGCAATAGTCCGTGCAATACCAAAGAACTCTCTCTCTTTCTTCAGCGTCAGTTATACTTTATTAAGATAATGTTGGCATGCTAAAACCCTAAACTAAGATGGCGAACATAGAGTCTAAGTACAGCTTCACACAACTGCTAGCATGGAGTTTATATATTGTATAGAATCGAGAAATGGAAATATCCTTATTAATTTCTCACCTCATAGCATCTATATGGTATTCAGTACCCCCAGTTCCCCTGTGATCCAACACATAAATGTGTCAGCCTAATCATTTAATCTAATTAACTTGTTTTCCTCTTACTTGTTGACAATGTTATTACACCTATTTATACAACAGCATGTGTCATACTCTCGTACTCCGTTTTCACACTTTTGCTGTCAGATTTTGGAGACAATCCCCATCTCAGACGAAGTGTCCGACCTGGTTCAGAAGCTTGGCAACTTCTACATTGAGACAGATGGAGAAGGGGAAGAAGCTGAAGAAAACGAAGTGGACAGGAGAGCCTTCACCAGGCCTTTTGCACAACACGCAGGTAATGACATATGATCCGAGACACTTGGAGGCATGTCAAAGGGAAAAAAAGCACACAAATCCAGGAGGGCCACTGCTGGTCCAGATGTGCTTCTGCTTTTCCATCTCTCTTTCTCAGCCACAGATTTTATTTTCCTGTGCCTGAGCTTGTCTCACATGTCTTTTTGTCACTAGATGAGCTGATCAAACCCTTTAAGAAACCAACAATGGAAGGCAAGTCTTGTGGTTTTTCACTGTAGCTGTAGAGTTGGTAGGCCGCTCCTTGTGGCCCCAGACTGAAAAAAGCCTATTTTGAATGAATAGAGCTGCTTTCATTCACATTTTAGTTGGCTGGCCAAGGCCATCGTGATATTTAGGCTGAATTTAGAGTAATGCAAACACGCTCTAGCTGTTAGTTGGGTGATAGTTGTGTGTACAGTCTGGTTTGTTTCGTGGTTAGTCAGTGTGTTAGCTTGTTGGCTGTGTAATGCTCTTTGTGGTAGATATGTAGTGTGTCGAACCAGTGACTTGTCACTTGTGTATTCGTGTTTGCTTTAAGTAGATATATGCATGGTGCAATATATTCCATGATACCGAGTTAATTGAGCATGTTTCCCCTCACTGTTCAGGCTATGGGGATCTGTGGGATGATATACAAAACCTCCAGAATACAGACAGTTGTTATGGTGTAAGTGTCAGTAGCACGGAGGAGCAGGGAAGTAAAGAAAACAGTGAAATGGAGAGAAAAGAGGAAAGTAGTGATGGAAAGAGGAGTGAGGACGAGGAGAATGGGGATGAAGAAGACAATACAGAAGACGACACGGAGGAAGAGGAGAAAAGAGGTACCGTCAGTAGTTTTGTGCTGTGAAGTAGTGTGTGTGTGTCTGTTATGTTATAGGCGTTACACACACCAAGCCAGCAGTGGGCATGAGTATTGTTTTACATCATTTAAAGGGTAAGGTTTCGATATTATATATTTTACTTAACGTGAACAAACCTCATGAAAGAAATTATGCAATCAAATGTAGCAAAATTGTTTTGGCCCAGATTTGGCCCACACTGTCACGCTGTCATCTGGCCCACATACTGCATGGAAGGATGGCACTTAGACGGTCCGCTCCTGTTTGCCAGATCTGGGCTAGAAGTAAACCATATCAATACCGCATGTCAAGCAAAGATGGCCTCCAATTTGTTTTGTGCTATTTGGGCCAATATCACCATTTACCACATGGGCCACTTTAGATTCACATCCAGGTTACACCTTGCAGGGAACACCGCATGTTTGCCCAAAAAAAGGCCCCCATTCGTTTTCGGATATTTTGGCCACATTCGCTTTTTTACAAGTCGGCCAATTTAGGCTTACTTAAATTGGCCAGAAGCTCCTTGACATTGCCTGAAGTGACCCACATGCATATGCGATTTGGGATGCCTGATTTACTCTTTTACATCAGTTGTTGTGTTGTTTTGTGTTCAAAAATACAGCAGTGAACCACACTGTTGTACTGGACCACATGTGTCTTCATTGTCATGAACATGAGCACTGCCATAAAACTTCCCTTGTAAATACTCGCCAGTGCAGTGGTTCTCAAATGGGGTTCTGTGGCACACTGCCTGAGGGTCCAATTCATCCATTAAAATGATCATGATATATTATTCTGTGCTGACATAGTGAACATATTTTTAATACATATCTAATATATTTTAATTACATTTTCAAGTAGTGTGGGTTAGGGTTAGGGTTAGGGTTATGTGTATCAATACGCAGCTGAAAGTAGTCCCTAACAAATACAAATACATATTGCCTACTCCTGTGTGTGTCATGAGTTATGTAGCTTGTAAAAATGTGTGTTTGACCTGTTATTAACCTGAAATGCTCTGCAATGAATGCTTAGTTCATGAGGCACAGATGCACACTCTCATTTCTATGCTGAACTCTTGGGTGTGCAGTACCATCTCCTCATTTTCCTCATGTTTCGCTGGTCTGTTTTTAGTTTAAAGGGGAAGAAAAGCAACCGTGTCTTTTTTTATCTGTAAAAGTACATTTTGCACTAGTTTCTACCCTTGGAGTTATTTTTAGGGTGCGAGACATATTTGGTTTCCTTTTAAAGCCACTGAACGTGATGAGGTGATATGTGATGATGACAAGAGAATTTAAAAGAGATTCAGCTTGAGAGCACATGACAGCACACTCTTTTGTTATTCTTAACCTCTCTCTCTTTCTCTCTTTCTCGCCCTGTCTCAGTCTGGACTCCTAATCCACGGCTGCTGAGGGTGGACGACAAGAGGTGGAGGTCTGACACCAGAGGCTCCAGCAGCAGCATGGAACCAAGCATGTCCCCCTTCACCAACGGGACACACAGCTCGCTCAACAGCGAGGTGGAGGAGGAGGAACTGGCCTGTTCCATCGAGCCCAGTGTGCAGTATAACCCTTATGTGCACTTTAATGGACATCTGAGTGGTAAGATTGCAAATGTAATGCCAAACGTATGTATTTGATTGTATAATGAAAATGCATCAAATTTGATTGCACGTATTTCAAAATACATGATGACTATTCTGAAAATCCGAAATATGTAAGAGTAAAGTAAAACATTTAATAATGTTTGTAGAAAGAAAAATGAATATTGCAGATTCAAAATTAATATAACATAAGCTTGAGGAAAAAAATTATGTAAAATTGTACTTAATGAATACCATACCATATAGTCCTATGGTAAAGCAAATAGGTGACACTTAAAGCATTACGCTCTACTGCCCATCTAAGTAGGGATAAGTAAATCATAAAATTAGAGGAAAACTTATGTCCCAAAATAATGGCACGAAGAATCCAGGTCGAGGCACTCAAAGTGACAAACACAAAGACAAAGAGATATTATTTGCAGTCACTACACCTGAAGTGACTGCAAATAATCACTCTTTATCTCTTTGTGTCAGTACTCCCTGATGAAGGCATAAGCCGATATACGCGTTGGAGTATTTTAATGCTTCAAGCCCATTGAAATAAAGGCCTTTTATATTTTATTTTTAAAACCACTTTGAGTGCCTGGACCTGGATTCTTCATGCCATTATTTTTGGACGTAAGTTTGCCTAAAATGTTTTGGAAATGTATTCCCTTCCATGAGCACCAGTGGTTTGAGGGACACCAGTCCTGCCAGCTCTTTCTTTCAGCGATAACTAAATGTTGGATTTCTGTTTTGCACCTTTCAGATCATAGCGATGCTGCTCCTGAGAAGAACCACCGATCCACAGACTCCGATAATGAGGAGTTCTGTGACTCAATGGAGCATTTAGCCATGGAAGAGGTGCTCTATCATCAAAAGTGTACACAAACATGAATTCAAGAAGGTCTGTCCAATTGATGGTATTCAATTTTTGGTATGTGGTCATTTTTCTCCAACCAGCGGGTGTTGACATCAAAAGTTCCGACACCTAGATCAAGAGCTGCCTCCGTGAAGCAAAACGATCTCTGGTTTGAGAGCAACACTACGCTGAATGGAGGAGAAGATCAAGCAGTAACAAGAGATTCCTACTTTAAAGATGGGATTAGTACGAGTCAAAACAGCAGCTCCTTATCAAGAAGAGGGAGAGGTGAGTCTTAACTTATACTCTATCTCTAGTTTACCTTTCTGGTGTGTGCACTTAGCTCACTCTCCTAAGTATTTAATAAGATACATGAGATCAATTTAATCTGCCCCCAGTTTCAGGTTCTCATTCGTTGAGGGCGACCTGCAGCTGTGTGCGGTGTGTTGGTGCAGCTGCTGCCAGTTGTGTGTCACAGAGCAGATTTCCTGTCGGTGCTTTAAGAGGAAACGTCAACGAGCAAATAGCTACAGCTCTTTTGAGGCTGCAGCGCGACATGGCCAATGTGTTGCACCGGTTGCAGGCTCTGGAGATGATCGCTGTGTCACAGGTGAAACTTCATGGGTTTGGGCCCTTCATTAAGACTAATGGTGATTGAGACATTATCATTTCTTCATCACAGCAGCTGCTGATCTTTTTTCCATGATTTTGAACATGAAACAAACTAAATTCATATTGATCTTTATCATTTTTTCTTCAAACACCTCTGTGTTGAAATTTAATACAAATATAACAGTCTCCCTGACAATTTATTAGATTTTCTTTAATGAATTTCTGTATTTTCAGTCGAGATCATCGTCACCAAGGCAGGCGGACTCCCTAACAGTGGCACGAAAGGTCCTAAAACATCTGTTTTCATTGTGCAATTTTCTGACTAATTACTTTCTAAACAGGAAATAAACAGTCGCTTTAACGCAAGTTCTCTGTTTGTATAGGTCCTGAGACCGTCCTGGTGGCCTTTTGAGCTCTCTCCACTCACAGTGGTGTTGACTGCTATCTGGCCTCTGATTGCCCACTGGCTTTTCCAGCTTTACTTGATGCGGAAGAGGAGGTGAACAAAATTCTATCAAAAAAGACACTCCATGTCTATAGTCACTGATTAATGACCTCACTCCACAAAACTAAAACTATGTTTTACTTCTTCTTCTTGTATAGGCGAATCCCCTGACTCTCTGACCACCACCAGCATCAGAGACATGAACCTGGGATGAAATTGTTTCTTGTCTTGTGGCTTTTTAAAAGTCACCAACAGACAATGTGATGAGACAACAGTAGAGATGAAGAGGCTACCTTAGATAAATGAATGGTCAGAAAGGCGTTGCTCTATGTAGCGTAACTATGGAGACTGTGAGGACTTCTAAAGAAGGGAAGATTAATGCATTATAAATGCAGGCACATTTTCAATGTTATAGTTAGCTTAGCATTACCTGCTCTTAGTTATAACTCACAAAACTGATTCAACTTTTAATTGAAACACTTTGATAATCATATATTGCACTGTTGACCTTAAGTAATAAGAGTGTTGCACCATTGTAAATCACCAGTTATTAATGGTACATTTTTTGTCAAATATTTTCTTTTCCCTGATAATTGTTGACTTCAGCCTTTTATACTGATAGACTGAATATGTAGACATATTTCAGGAGAATTTCCTTTGAGACCAAATAGACATTTAAGCTGAAATATATGGTAATTTATGTATAAAAGTAAATGTTGGTGACACAGCTTCAGTGAAACTGCAGTAAAGGTTGGACAGAGTACAGACAAATCATATACTGTATCAATATATTATATATTTATTCTTGTTTCTTGCCAGCTGTACAGTGGAAATGAAGGGTGGTGTTCAATATAAGCAAGGTTACAGTGCTTTGAAATATACAATGGTAAAACATCAGTATATGAAGCACATTTGACATGCAATAAATACCCTCATGAAGCATATTCAATGTAGTGATTCTTTTATTTTTGATGCCCGGAGCCCATAAAACAGCTGAAGATAAATTTTAACTGAAAAGCTTTAAGAGCTTTTGAAAAGGGATATTGGCTGTGTGCTAAATCCTCCACCACTGCTGTTTTTTACTCCTGTTTAAATGTAGGTTTCAAATACAAAGAGAAAGTGAGTTTATCACACTTTAGATTTATGTGAATTAGCAAGCAATATTAATTTGGAAAAAATGCAAAGGATTGTAATTTGTAACTTAAATTGTTCTATAAGTTTATGTTGATGAAGGATCAAAATATGGGGATATTTTATACTATTTTATTAGATATGAAGATACTGAAGTTAAGCTTCTTTGTTGGATGTGTGTGGTAAATGTTTTAAATGTTTTTTCTGTTCCATTCTCGTACAGGTAATGAAGGTAGTATATATTTAGAATTTTAAATAAAATATTTGAAGAAAAACATAAATATTAAAGTATTATTATTATTATAATGATGTAATGACAGAGGCTTGATAGGCGGAACCTCATCCAGTCCTGTGGAGGGGGAACAGATTTCAACAGGGACACAAAGTTGGTCACAACACCGTTGAGGTCATATCCGGTTTATCTGGCGCTGTCAAGTTGTCACGTCAACTTGCTGCGACCGAAAGTTAAAGCGAAACAAACACGGACTCGAACTCTCGGGGACAGCGGAGTAAACTCCTCCAGTTCAGCGGCCGTCTGCTCCCGCTGAGAATCGAACCATGTTCTCTCTGTCAATGACGGTCCAACCACAGGTAAGACAGCGACGGGCCAAGCTAACGTTAGCTTTGTTGTTGTTTTGGTCCTGTCCCGTTCAGCCGAGCCTGCTAGCATGCTAAGTTAACATTAGCCTTTTCACTTGGGACTGAGATAGCTGTTGACCTTTGGTTCAGGTTTAGTCCTGTGAAGTACTAGTTGTAAGTTAACATACATACTTAGCCCCTGTGTGGGCCGTGGACTTGACCGGAGCTAACTCGCTATGTAACCTTTAGTTAGTGCTCTGCTGAACGCTCAGTGTCCTTAGCTGCCAGAAGGGAAACTGCGTCAGTGAGAGACATGTTAGAGGACTCATGCATATTCTTATAAATCAGCAGTTTATACAGATTCCACTGAAGATAAATGACCATCAAATGTGTCTACTACCTACTTTTGTCTTATTTAGTACATAATAAGAAGCTTGATTTAGATCATGGAGACTAAATGGCTCCATCTAGCTGGTGTACTTTACCTGTGGCCAGTGTAGATAGATAGATCTAAATCCCTCAAGAACTACAGATGTATGTGTGTATGGAGACTGTGCAAATAGTCATCACCATAAGAGATGGACCGTGCAAAATGATTAGTTGTGCAAGAATACTAAACTATAAAATAACCACTGCTCGATTTTAAAAAGTACTAAATTGACGTGCACATAACGTAACTGTAAGCTACAATTTCGGCTCCCTGTGATCTGAGTTAATATGGTAGCATGTATGCCAGTGGTCATGTTAATGTCCTTCGCAGGTGACGGTGCCTTTCAGCCACCTCATCAACGTCCTCCACTCCCTGAAGAGCTCAGTGGGAAGCAGTAGCAGCTCCACCTGCAGCTCAAGGAAACACAAGGAGCATGCCTCCGACTCACCACGACACTGTACAGAGGTACGCACCAGCAGGAGAATATCACACTATGTTGTAATGATCCACATGTTTGCTTTCACACTTCCGTTGGCTGAACCGTGCATGGAGCACAAACAATTCACAAGGTGGCCACTGTACTAGGTTCACCTTCACTGGCTGTTATGATTCATTACAACAGCTTATAACCTCGTTGAAAATGTGTAGATTCAGTAATTTGTTTCTTGATTAGGTCATAGAGGTGGCTTTGTACTGAACCACATTATGCTGAGAGGTTTTTCTAATTTATTTATTTTCTATTTACATAGATGAAGGAGGCAGGATATTAGAAAGACCTCTGACCAAAATGCAGCACAATTTAACACCTCCACCACCAGCCATCACCTCAGTACTAAAATATAGATAGATAGATAGATAGATGTACTTTATTGATCCCAATTTGGAAAATTTTAAGGCATTGCACATAGAGCAAAGAACTAAAGGCAAAAATGCAGTAGTTGTTTGAACATGACTAAAATAAATAAATATGACTAAAAGATGTGCAGTAAAAAATGAATATGAATATAATATGTGCAAAAAATAAATTCACAGTTATTGCAGGAGTAATCAGAGAGTTTGGTGTGGACAGAAACTATAGGGCTCATGGTTTTGAAGGTTCACCTTTTGACAGAGGTGAGAAGTTGTGCAGTCCTATCGCTGTGAGCAGGAAAGATTTCCTGTATCTGTCCTTGGAGCTCAACCAGTCAGATGGAGAAAGTGCTCCTCTGTCTGTCCACTAGGTGGTGGAGAGGGTGATTGTAATTGTCAATGATGGATAACAGTTTGTCCAGTGCCCTCCTCGCCACCACCACTTCAAAAGAGTCTGGTTTGCAGCCAATGACGGAGCCAGCCTTCTTAATCAGTTGGTTAAGTCTGTTAGTGTCATATTCATATATAAATATACATAATAAAAGTTAAAGCTCTGTGGTTGTGTCACACGCAGAAACACGAAAGCGAACAAATGTAGTTATTCATTTAGATTGTGCAGGTGTAATTAATAGTGTTCAACTTTGCAAAGAATCAAACTCACCTTTCCGTCCTGTACTTCTGTTCAGCCTGTGTGGAACCTGCGGGAGCTTGGATTATCCGACCTGGGAACACAGCAGCTGGATGAGCTCGTGAACGGTGTGTTACCACGCTTGAGCATGCTGGAAGCCCCGCTTCCACTTGGCAGTCAGATAGCCTGGAGGACGTCTCACCTCTCTTCACACTCCTTTTTCTTCAACAAGCATGGTGAGGATGTTTATTTTTGTTTTAAACACCAGTTACTATGGTCCTGTTCTCTGGAACAAGCTGCCTGCTGACCTGAGGTGTGAACAGTATTAAAACACTTCTGTCCTCTCAGGCTTTTGCCTGATTTTCTGTATTTACTCTGTCCGTTTGTGATGCAGGTTTCCTGTTAAGCTGCTGTGTAATTATGTCTTTTGACTATGTGAGTTTTGAGTGCTATGTCTAATTGGTTTATGGACGTGTGATGCATTTGTATGTATGCTTTATTTTATAATCATCTTATTAGTATTTGTTATTATAGTATACACCTTTGAATCTGTTTTTTTATATATATACTACATTGAGATAATACCATAAAACAAAATACATATATATATTTATTTATTTTGTGCTCTCAATGTGAAACACTTTTTCTTCGAATGATATTTTCTATATAAATAAAATTGCCATTATTAACCTTGAACCCTCCAATAATACTTGTGACTATTCTTGTTCAGTTAACATTCAGTTATCTGTGTATTTATTTCTTATGCGTATGTAATAAAAAGCACTTTCCCTCTGTTTCCAGGGTTCTCATGTAGTCCAATTCCAATGTCAGCCCAAGTTTTATCCAGGCAGCAGCTTCCACCTTTTGAATCTGTCTTCACAGAGCTACAACACTGGCCAGGTAACTATGGATTAGAATCATTTCTAAGAGGTGTAATAATATATCACTGCTCCGAAGCATTGCATTCAGTGAGTAATAATACTCAAGTTACTTCGTTTGTATGGTATTTGAAAACAATGTAGACTAATCTTGTTAGTGAGATTATGATAAATATTCCAGTTTACTGTCGATGTTATCTCTGCTTCCTATTTTTCATTGCACACTTACCTGTAAAAGTATATACATTTGTAACATTTACGATAATTAAATAAAGTTATATACAGTGGAAATATAGTTTTTTAACTACTAATACGTCATATATTTACTTTATATTGAAAGTGTTGGTCCAGAGCAGGGGCTTTAAAACATTAAGGACCAAAACCAGACGACTGCAGTCAAACTATGAGCGCCCCCTGGAATCTGAGGGGTTCACACCGTCTTTTATGAAGGTAGGTACTTAGTGATGTGTACACATGCTTAGTGCTCTTAGGGAAATACTTAATATATTAGACTTTTTACGGAGAAGAAGTATGAGGACAAGGTTGAACATTTTTTTTGGTACTAGTCTCTCACTAAAAGGCCTACATGTCCACAACTGAAATAGCTGTGTGGGGTTTTCTTAGTTTACTCTGCAAATGCTACACAGTTAAACAGGTGAAGGTACTAAAGTTACAGCTGAGGTTACCCTGCAAGAAAAAAAGCTATATCTGCAGAAATTTAAAAATAAAGGCAGAGTAGAGTTTCCATTGCGATTGATTGTGAAGGTGTGATAGAAGTGAAGGAGTATTCTGACTGTGTGAATACTCATGTGTAACTTTGCCTTGTGCTGCAGGGTTTCCTTTCACGTGACAAGGGGATTGAAGTGGAAAGTTTAGACATCCTGACGAAGAACAAGAACGTCCCGGATGGACAACAGGAGTCTTTCAAGAGGGGCTTCGCTGAGGGTTTCCTGAAAGCTCAAGCCTTGACACAACGCACACAAGGCAAATCTTCAATCACCCATGTTAATTTGATCATACAGGTTACATTAGGAAACAGCAATGATGTTTTCACGTTACTTTTCCAACTGTTCAGACTCTCTGAGGAGGACCCGTCTCATCCTGCTGGTGCTGCTTCTGGTTGGGCTGTATGGTATCTCCAAGACCCCGTTCCTATCGGGTAAAGGCTCCTTTTCTCATCTGACGCTGCTTTTTAATTACTTGTCAACCTTGGAAAATTCAACTTGGACCTTGAAAAATATTAGCTGTTGTATTGCTCAGAAAAAGTATGTAGCTGATGTGAAAGCTTGCATTGACTGGAGACAGGTTTGAAAAATATTAATAACATGCAAGTTAATTGCATAATAAATATGTCTAGTGTGCAAAGGCTGTTAAGCACTAATATTGACAATTAGATGTCACTATTTAATAACTCTTAACAGTAGGCTGTGTGTGTGTGTGTGTGTGTGTGTGTGTGTGTGTGTGTGTGTGTGTGTGTGTGTGTGTGTGTGTGTGTGTGTGTGTGTGTGTGTGTGTGTGTGTGTGTGTGTGTGTGTGTGTGTGCGCGCGCTTAAGTGTATGTTCATTAACCAAGCCTTGCAGTGTGATTTCGAACTTTAATCTAACCATTTTGGACAGTGCGGTTCCGAACCACATCAGGCCTGGACTCTGCTCTGGACCCAGTTCAGATCAAAAACGTGACATTTGAACATGTCAAAGGTGTAGAAGAGGCAAAGAATGAACTGCAGGATGTGGTGGAGTTCCTGAAAAGCCCACAGAAGTTCACAGCTTTGGGAGGAAAGCTGCCAAAAGGTAGAGTTGTCTCTGTGTATTTTAAGTTAAAAGAAAAGCTAAATGAATTACAGCAAGTCTATAATAACTTATCATCTGATATGGTGACCGAACAATACTTTTCAGGGTTCTGATTTCTCCTCATCTCCTCTACTTCCTCTCTTTGTACTTTAGGTGTTCTACTTGTCGGCCCTCCAGGGACTGGTAAGACCCTGCTGGCCAGAGCGGTGGCCGGAGAGGCAGATGTGCCATTCTATTATGCCTCTGGGTCAGAGTTTGATGAGATGTTCGTTGGAGTGGGAGCAAGCCGCATCAGGAACCTTTTCAGTGAGCTTACTTTTAAAATTGATCTTTTCCTTTCTCTTTTTTGTCCTCACAGGCCAATTGAATATTAATGTTTTTCTCCTAACACAAGAGCTGCTGGATTTTGGCATTGATAGGAATGAATACATAATTGTACAACATATTTTTTCTAGGGGAGGGTAAAGCCAATGCTCCCTGTGTGATCTTCATTGATGAGCTGGACAGTGTTGGTGGGAAAAGGGTTGAGTCTCCCATGCACCCCTACTCCAGACAGACTATCAACCAACTACTCGCTGAGATGGATGGGTAAAATTATTGCTTGCATTTCTTATACTTCAGTTATATTATATAATGATTTAGGAATTATAGAATTTTAGATTGTGAATTTAAAAGAAAAATTGCATGTTCTCACTGGCGATGTGTGATGGGTTTGTTATGCGTTTGTGAACAGATAATAAGAGAAGATAAAATCTTCTGTGATAATTCGCTGCTTGATTTTTGAGGCGAGAACCAGTAACTAGATGTTAAGTAATGATACTACACTTTCTACTTTATGTACCTTAGTTGTAAGTACTTACTCATATAGCTACTAAATTACTTAACCTTCTTATGTTACTTTCTACTTCATGAGCTTAAGAAAGAAATGAACAGTAATTGTGGGAACTGTGGCAATTAACATAAGATCATGTAAACAATTTTGTTATTGTGATAGCAATATTGAGTGATATAAATTTGCAAATTTTAATAAAGAAACCATATATAGGTCAAAAGTAACCACATTGGAATGTGATTATGGCAAATCTATTAAATGAATACATGACAAATCAAAGTACTTCATCACATTGATGCAAACACCTTATTAATCTGACTGATTTACAATGCAGTCTGCAATTCAGATAATAATGAACCATCTTTAATCACAAGTACATACAGTACTGTACACTATAGTACATCAAGTGATACAAGAGAAAAGTCTTGAATTACAGACACTAACGTGAATGCATCTTGTGACACTTAATAGGTTTAAACCAAATGAAGGTGTGATCATCATTGGAGCAACAAACTTCCCAGAGGCTTTGGATAAGTATGTTCACATCTGTGTCTCTTGAGATAAAATGTCAAAGCTTACACTGCACTTGTGGAAATGTCAAAGTTTACAACTGTCAGAGTCACACTTTGTCCTTCCCAATAACAAAGAATGAACTACAGCTTTGAGTTATATTCTGGCACAGGATCAGTATTTTTATAAGCTTATCTCCCCTTTCTCAGTGCCCTGGTCCGCCCGGGACGTTTTGACATGCAGGTGACTGTCCCCAAACCAGATGTGAAAGGACGCACAGAGATTATCAACTGGTACCTGAAGAAGATTAAAGTAGATCCAGGTGTGAAATAAGTAAATAAAATAAGCCCAAATATATTTTACTCAAATGTATAACTGTAGTGCTGTTGACATCATAGGCTGAATATTTAAAGATATGTATTAGATATCTGCTTTGCTTCTGTAAAGCAATAACAAAGTCTGAGTCCCAGACTGAGCTGTTCTCAGATAACTGTGAGAACTGTGTGAGTGTTGTGTTTTTTCTGTACAGCTATCGAGGCCAGTATTATTGCCCGGGGCACGGTCGGCTTCTCGGGCGCTGACCTGGAGAATCTGGTCAACCAGGCGGCCCTGAAGGCAGCAGTGGATGGCAAAGACATGGTCTCTATGAAGGAGTTGGAGTTTGCTAAAGACAAAATCCTCATGGGTGAGAAACACTTTGTCAATTGGTTAAGATGAGCAGCACCACTTGACTTTTTCCTTTTCAGTGTTTTTTTTGCATACTGTTTTTTCTACCAATCCCTATCTTCGCTGTGTTCCTCTTTTTCTTTCTCACACGAGTTTGTTTGTCGTCCCTGTCCTTTTGCAAGGTAGCACCAAAAATTACTTTATTTCCGCTGGTGCATGGCATCGTTTCGGCAGAGGAATAGGAACCCCCAAATATTAATGGTCAGGAATCAACCTTCATTAATGTCAATGAGGGAGCACAGAGATTCCAAGATGGTTCCTGGAGGAAGATTGCAGATGCTGTCGGTAAAGATGAGGCATTTGCTGGAAAGTATCTTTAAAAGTTTTGGAAACTAACGACCTCCACGAATGGATTGTGATTGCAAAGAAGTGCCCAAAGTGGAGCTCCTGGAGGAAACAATCCAGTGCCAACCCATTCTGTTGTGTTTCTTCTTTGCCTTTTTCCAGTGGTGTTGTATATATTTCTCACCTATCGTTTAGGAGAAGCCTATGCTAGTCACCGCGTCTCAAGCACAATATGTGTCGACTTCAAAGCAACACGCAATGACCAATCCATCAAGCATAACCACATCTTTAACCCTTCTGTGTTCTCTCTACTTTAAGGTCCTGAGAGGAGGAGTGCAGAAATAGACCAGCAGAATAAGCGCATCACAGCGTTCCATGAGTCAGGCCATGCAATCGTTGCTTACTACACCAAAGATGCCATGCCAATCAACAAGGCTACTATCATGCCCAGGGGCCCAAGTCTGGGACATGTAAGAAAGCCGGGAGCTTGTATTTTTCTTACATTTTAACATTGCGTGTTCGACTTTGAAACCAGTTCTGGTGCAAAATCTTTGATCCTTTTTCTCTCCAGGTGTCGATGCTTCCAGAGAATGATCGCTGGAGTGAGACTCGCTCTCAGTTACTGGCCCAGATGGACGTCAGTATGGGTGGACGTGTGGCAGAGGAGATTATATTTGGCCAGGAGTACATCACAACAGGTAAGAAATGGATTTTAATAAAAATGTTTTGGTTGAGAGGGTAAAATATAGGAAAAACAGTGATCCATTTTTTTGCATAAGAAAATGTGTTCAGCAGTATGAATTTTGAAAAAGGCAAGATAAGTGGTTATATAAATGTCATTTCTTTCTATACAGGAGCATCAAGTGACTTTGACAGTGCGACCAAGATCGCTAAAATGATGGTGACCAGATTTGGAATGAGTGAAAAGGTAGGCGAACTAAACAGAAACATAAAAAGGAAAGACTGTTAACATCATATTCAGTTTTTGATAGAATTTAACATTTATTTGTGCATTGACTTACCTCTTTGTCTCCCAGTTGGGTGTGATGACCTACACTGACATGACACGGCAGAGCCCAGAGACACAAGCTGCTGTGGAGCATGAAGTCAGGCTGATACTGAAGGTCTGTTTAATCCGTCATAGAATAACTGAATTTGAAAAACCATCTCGGATCCTGTAGGAATATTTCTAAGCGTCTTTTCTCTTGCTTTACTCCAGGAGTCGTACGAGCGTGCTCGAGCCCTGCTGAAGTCTCATGCCAAGGAGCACAGGAACCTGGCGGACGCTCTGCTCATGTATGAGACACTGGATGCCAAAGAGATCCAGCTAGTCCTGGAGGGCAAGAACCTGGAAGCGAGATAAAAGCAGCAAGAATAGCAACAATCACAGGGAAGCAACAGGGAAGGGGGTCATATTTTACAAGCTCAGGCATTAAGGAGGGAGGAATGGACTCAGTTTTGGAATAATGAACCATAGAAGTATGAAGTCAAGTGCTCATGTGGGACGCTGTCATCTCTGCATGCTGTCTGTCACCTTCATTGAATCTTATCAATATTCCCAGACAAGTTGTTTAGTTTGAAATTCAAACATGACTTTCCTGTGTTCAGAGGTAAGCAGATGTATGAAGCACACGTTCATTGTATGTGGAGAAGGTCAAATGTCCGATTTTAAGGATGTTGCTCAGGTCACTTTATCAGCTGGTGTTAAGAAATTCTACATTGTGTAAATATGCACCTAAAAAAGTCTATGGATATTTAATTTGATTAAATTCTGTTCAGCAAGGTCTATTTAGATTCTCATGTCAGTGGGAAATGCTGAGCATCAAATACAAGTACCCCAAAGAGCTCCTTTAAAGCAACACCATGTAACTTTTACTGAGCAACAGCGCCCTCTACAGCCACATGTGCTAAGTATGAGTATGGTATGTATGAATGAAGGCTCTGTGTCCAAGCGATCAAGTGGTTTTCATGTTGAGGAAAAAACAAAGTCTAACAACTGAATGGTGGATATTCCTCATGATCCCCTGTTTCCTGAACCAGAAGAGCTGCCCTTGTAATAAATACACCCAACTCTGTTCAGAATTCTTCATATTTTAAAAGTTTCCTCGCCTAATATTGGAGATAAATGCAGTTTTTTAATGACATCCAAGTCTTTTTAACTGATCTACCGTTCGGCATTACTCATGAACTTGTGACTATCAGTCAGGTTCACATTCCTCACAGGAGATGGTACCTGCTCATCAAAGTAAGATAGAGCAAGACCAGACTTTCAGGGAGAGGAGTGGGAATGAAAGTGAAAATTAGAAGCTGATATATAAGGTTATAAGTTACATAGTGTTGCTTTAACTCAGTTGATTAATGTCAGGCTGTATCTCCTACTTTAGCTTGTTTAATTCTCAAGTCAGTACCTAGAACTGTAGTGAGTTTTCCATCAAGTTCATGGTGTCTGGGATGTTTGAGAAGATCATACATACATTCAACTGTCCTGCTCTTTCCGTCGGCCCCCTGTTGCTGAAAGGTGGCCTTTTGGAGGAATGTACTGTTAAGTGTATATTTTTTCCTTTTTGAAGTAGAAAGTGTAAAAAGAGAAAACCACAACGTCGCAGCACTTTGGGTAAGTGAACAAAATCGAAAAACACGCTTGTGCTATCCTCATGTAATTTATTTTATTCATACTGTGTGTTCAGAACAAAGAAAGTTGCAAGAAATAACAAAAGAAAACACTGCACTTATGTAGACGTAGAGCATCGGGATTGGAATCGTTAGGATTTTATACTTGTGGGGTTGGCCAGTTCTATCAGTCGCAGTATTGTGCATTGCTGTCTTTGAACAATGTGAAACAAACATGAAGCTGTAATGAGTAGAGACGTCCTTGATTCTAAATGTGACATTTCAACACAGGTTGTGGGTAGAAACTTGCAGTTATGTTTCTATTAAAATATTGAATGTCTTCATTTTTAAATGGAATAGTTGAAGCAGCAGCAGTGTGTGTCATCCTTCATTTAACATTGCAGAACAGGAAGTATATACAGTTATCTGTTATCACCACCAGCATATGTCATTTTTATTATTGCACCTGAAATAAATAAAAACAAGCCAAAAGAAATTACAATATTAACTTCAAGTTTTCTTACTCTTCCTCGATTCCTCGAATCATAAGAATATGAATTTCCTCAGTTCAACAACATTTACACACTCCAAACAGTGTCAGGAACACTGGGATGAACATTAAGCCATGACACACCCCAAATGTAATCACAAGAAACATAACTTTGAAGAATGTCCTGAAGATGTAACTCTTAGAAAAGGACAGCGCCAGCACTCCTAAAATAGTGGACAGTGCTCCTTGAAGAACAGGATACCCTAATTGGGCCAAGGCATCCATAGCTCTCTTATTGACATCAGACTCGCTACTGGAGACGAAGGCGTAAGAAATATGTGCTGAGAAATCCACAGAGAACCCAATGCTCATGATGAGGTTGATCATGGAAATGGAGTCCAGGCTTACGCTCCACAGTGCCATGAATCCTGTCACGCCAACAATGACCGAGCAAATCGCAAACACCACCCAAAGCGAGCATACAGGACTGGGTATCAGGACGAGTGCGATGATGAGCATCACAACCACAGCCACCAGGAGGGTTTGGATGGTGTTGCCCACGATGACAGTGTACTGGTCAAAGTAGATGAAAGCAGGGTGATAGACCAAGAGATCTATTGGACAATTCTCTGCTGCTGTCCTGAGGCCGGTCATCATGTCGTCCTCTGTGTTTCTGTCTAGCGTCTGAATGAAAAAGCGAGAGGCCTGAATCACACCGTCCGCTGTCATGTTGATGTCTTCTCTGAATAATGGACTGGATGCTAAGAAATAGGTCAGATTGGTTTGGTAAGCCTCTTGATAGCTTATGTTGAGCTTCCAACCATTTGCATACTCTTGATAATAACGAAACCAAGCAAATGTATTATTGACATACTTCAAACTTTCAAAATCTGCAATGCATGTGTCCAAAGTCTTCAGTTCTTCCTTATCCCAGTATGCGATGGGTTGTTTTATTACCACCATTGCACTGTAGTAATATTCAGAGAAATGCAGCCTTTCATCATCGTAGTATTCTTTAATGTAGGAGTCATCCAAAGCCAGATTGCTGATATCCAGTCCCTCCTGTAAGGTCGTACAACCATAGATGCTAACGGCCAGATAGGCTACATATATGACACCTACAATTGATTTAGTCACTTTGTGGGTTAGAAATGGGCCATATTTTTTCTCAAAAATGCGGCTCATGAGCTCACTTTCCTCGTTTCCAGTGGTTTGATCGTATCTTCCTCCAAAACAGCAGATTCTGGAGGCTTTTGATTTCCCATCAGGTACGTCTTCTAGGATTTTGGCACAGGTGAACCAGTGCTTGTTCTCCCCCTCCCTCTGACCATTCAAAGCCATGCAAGCCCCCAGGAAAGTGATGTTGTACAAATAGCAGAAACATATAGAAATCCCAGCATAGAGGCAGAAGGACCGGACGGAGCCAAAGGAAGTGATGCAGCCCAGGAAAAGAGCCAGAGCATCGGTCAGCGTGGTAATGGTGATGGAGATGGCAGCCTCCCGGTAGGTGTTGGACAGCCGCTCGGGGACGCTGTCATGAACTTTGGTCCTCTGCCAGCAGGAGATCATGATGAACATGTCATCAATTCCAATACCTTTTTAAGAAGAAGAGGAGGGATAATTCAAATGGCACATATGACTTCTGACTCTTATTTGTGCGTTTGTTTGTCAGCATTTTGCACCAGTCTTGGAGGGATGGGAAAGGACAGGAAGAACACATCAAATTTTGGCTGCAGATGTTTTTTGTGTAGGAGGTTTGGAAATTTAAAAAGCCCAAAGTCTTAGGTAAAGATAGCACCTCTCCAAAGAAAACACTGCTCCTTAAGTTCCTGAAACACAGTAGTTTGACTGATACGTCCGCATCGTCATGCTGCATGTGACAGCCAGAGGCCGACATTTCCTACACGCACTGGAAGCGTTTGTCCAATCACAGAGTGGGCCAGCCGGCCAATCAGAGCAGACTGGACTTTATACCTGGGCGAGGTAAATGCGATCCAGATTTCATTCTATTTACAGTTTTATTACTTTTCCAGGCAGCCATTGGATTCCATAAAATTCTAAACACTATCACAATAATTCACGTGACTCATGGAATTAGCTTGAGTTGTATAATGTTCCACAGTAAACATTAACTTTTGGTCTTCAAGAGCCAAATAATGTTTTTCCCCCAGGAAAGACATTTCTAAATAATGCACACTAAAAACGAAAGTAATCTTATAACATAGCATCTCACCTGTAAATGGAAAAAGGAAAATTATGGTTTTAATTCAAAACTACATACAATGAAAACCATGTCAATAAATCTATGAATTCATTTTTTACTTTACTTGGAAGTAATGTTGTTTTGAGTCATTTTGAGAACACAACCCACCTAATATCAGAAAAGGACAGGAGGCCGCTGTCATCACAAAAGGTTCTCCGATCAACAGCAGCATTCCAAAACCACTCAGCACAGCCATACCTGTGGCGATCACCCCACATGTTGCAACCCACACCTTCGACCGCACATTATCCATCCTGAAGGAATCAGACATTACAAGCAGTCAGTCACTCAATACAAAACATATGCTCTTTAAAAGTTTAAGTTTTTCTCTATCTGGCTGAAATTAGTTGTCGTTGTCAATTCACCAACAAACCGGTGTTTCACTAACCTCCAACATGATAGGATTGAAAAGGTGATGACGATGGTATACGTGATGGAGAATAGAGAGATGACGGAATCTGGCGATTCTTCAAATTCCCACTGTCTTGACATTGAGGTGGAGTATGACACCTGGAAAGATTTTAAATGAATTTGAATATAAATCACTTTTATTTAAAGCATATCATATTTAAAACACTGCCATGTTAAAAGTCTGCTTACCCGAATAGAAGTCGTTGGTTCGTTTGCAACCAAATTTATGAAACTTTTCAGCCACAGATCTGTTTTTGATTTGTCTTCCTCTCGTAAATAGTAATAAAGCTGAATGGCTTGAGCATTTTCAACACGTGAAGTACCCTCGTACAATTTCACACTCCCCAGACTTCGATACAGAGGAATATTCTGAAATCCTAAGAAATACCATGGATATGTCAAATTGACAGCTTCTATGTGGGTGGCATTGTAGTCAATAACATCTAGAATATCATTAGAGATGCAGGATCCCATCAAGACAGCACAAACATTTTTAAATGCAATTGACTGGCCGTCAAACTCCACTACCATACTCCTGATTTTGCTATCCAACTGTAGGATTTCCTGCAGTGACTCCACTGTCAGGATATTTCTGTCGTTCGTAGCTATGAAAGTGGCAAAATTCCCGTCTGTGCTCAGCCTCAAGCTTGAAAACATGGAGTCGTTTCCCGGAAAAGTTTCTTGGACGTATTTCCTCTCCGTCTTGGCTTGTCCGTCACTAGGTGTGAACTGTTTTTCGAGGTCGTTGGACAACCTGTCGTCGAGAAAGTAAAATCCGCTCCCCAGACCTGCGGCGAGAATGAGGGGGATGATCAGGAACCACAAGGGATGGGACCCGATAAAATAGCCGAGCCTCTGAAAACAGATCACCAGGGGTTTCTCTATGCAATCTGTGTGGCACTTGGCCATAGCTGCAGAAACTTGCTTCTTCAGAAGCTTCAATGTGGTTCTATGCTGCTGCTCCTGCTCTCACAAATTGAGACCAACGTGAGAGGCAGCTGCATGCAGAACCACCTGTCTTTATTGTGCTGATTTTTATTTCCCTCACATGCAAATATTTGCATAATAGCAGGGTCTGACTTCTCTAGAATTACAGAGCCGATAAGCAGCCTACCAAAGAATGGACCTTTGCACCCCTCTCTGCACATCTCTGGTTGTTTATTACTGTTCCCCAGGTGATTTACTGTCATGGTTGAGTGACATCGTGTTTATGGCTCTTGCAGATTATTGAAGTGTAGAAGAGGCACAGAAGAAAGATGTGTTGTGCTAAAATTGTATTTGTACATTTAACATTAGGTTGATTCCAAATAACTTACACTAAATGGTACATATACCAAAAGCTTTAGTCACTATCACCACTGGAATGTCCTGTGTAGTGTTTGTTTGGTATTCCTTCATTTTAGATTTAGTCAGTGGAAGAGGAAGTTACACTTCTGCTGAGTCTCATTTCGAGAACTGGGATTAGCCATTCATGTCAAATATTACATTCACATCAAACTTCATGTAATAGATGATGTTTATAATGTATTCTGAGTGGGGAGGAACCATCACTCAGTAACGACCATGTTTCCATGGAGGTGTATCGTTTCTTTGACGTATGCTGGGTGAGCTTAAAAAGGTGAATTGATAACAAGAATTTTATATCTCAATATAACACTTCTTATGACGTTAGCAATAAAAACACATGATATAATATAATATGATTTCATGTTATGTTTTATCACACTTATTTCTGTTTTCTATAATAATAATATTTCTTCAAATAAAATACATTCTAAAATATACAAGATAGAAGCCTACACACAATGGAAAGTGTGATTAAAAAGATAACATGAAATCATATTATATTATATCATATGCTTTTATTGTCAACTTCATTAGAAGTATTATGTTGAGATACAGAATGTTAAAATGACGATACAACTCCTAATCAGGAACATGGTCAATACTGAATGATGTAATCTTCCGCATAAACTGTACATCATAAATTGTATTTATTACATTAAGATAAATGTGACAGTAATGTTTGACATGAATGACTAATCCAGGTTCTTGATAAGAAGAGGGAACTTCCTCATCCACAGAATAGGTTGACTAAAATGAAGGAATACCAAACGAACACTACACAGGATATTACATTGGTGAAAGTGACTAAAGCTATTGGTATATGTACCATTTAGTGTAAGTTAATAATAATCAACCTACTGTTAAATGTAAATATACAAATTAAAATTTGTCAGGATGTTACATTGGGAATTTACTAAACAAAAATTGAATCTTGCATGCAGCCAATCTGCTGTCTACGTCAGTTGGCCTTTTCCTTTTTAATGTTTTGACTCTGATGTTTGCTTTGTTCCCATCTATAGCGGGTGAATATGTGTGTGTGTGAGAGTATAAAACTTATAGTGGCCGACTGCTCCGGAAGTCACAGAAGTGTATCTTCTGTGAACCGCAGAAGGAGACTGTTGGAGAATGACAGAGAACATGGCAATGAGCTGTGCATTAGGTGTTGGTGAGTTGACTAACAGCTGTGGCAAAGGTGTCAGATGTGTGAAGATCCCAAACCCTCTTTAGAATGCTATATATATATATATATAATTTTAAATTATTATTATCACTTAGAGAATGCACTGTGGTAAAACAAGGAAGCTGCACATTAAACTTATTTATGTCTATGATTTTATTGTAATTTGGTATGTACTGTCTATCATTTTATTTTATATACAATCCATGATTTAATTTTTATTCGGTACACTGTAACAAATTTCCTACTGTAATCTACAACAACAGTTTATTACTGAAAAAAAATATTACAGTACTGTGCTGTATAGAATACAAGGTTTACGGCATAATACTGTCAGCTGCTTGGTTGCCATTATACTGTTATTTTAGTGTTCTTACTGTAATCTCCATAAACAGTTTATTGCTGTAAATGTATTAAAGTACTGTATAATGTGATCTGCTAGAAGCTAATTATTTAAAAATGTTAAAGTTCAAAATGAAAACCCCTGAAAATTGCTTACATCGAAATGGCTCAGACAGATGGCCTTACAAAATGATACTTTTATTAAAGCCAGTGCAGTATCAAACACATTCAGTAACTGACACATTTAAAGTAATAACATTTTGTAAATACAATCATAACACAGAGAAGCACCATTCCTCATGCAGAAAAGGTGCTCGATCTGCATGTCCTAGTCAATGTACCTTGTATTCAGTTTGTGTGGGTAACATAAAGCCCCACTCAAAGTCCATGAGGTTCTTTTTAAGGGTGGCCACATGGGGGTTCACAGTTGCTGCTTTTTTCTGGACCATCTTCCCCGTCTCCTTGGACACCACCTTCCCCTGGCTGGACTTTGTTCCCCTCTGGGGGGTTAGTGCCGATGAAGCGCCTAAGGATGTGGTGAGTAAAGATTATTTGCACTCATTAAATAAATTGGTTATTTATTAAATGTTAAAAGTTGTTTTCTCATTATAATGTGTCACCCAATGAAATTTCAAGCAATGTTTTTTTTAATCTATTTACATAGAGTATCAAAAATCATTAGTTTCCATCACTTGGGATGACAAAAACAACATAGGTGAGAGAATTACATTATTGGGAAAGCACAGCATCACATTCGTTTGTGAGACAGACACTGAAAGAGAGAAATCAGCCTGGCTGGGAGGGTCAGGGTGTGCTTGACATTGGCTGCAGTTGCAGAAATCTGTAGAAGATGGACAATGGTATCCAAATTAAGAATGAAATTGTGTGTACAGTCATAGTTGACATAAAAAATAATGCTAAACAAAACTTACCTCAGCAGGAAGTATCAGTCCCTCTGAACTCTCATCGAAGAAGGCCATCAGCAGCTGGATGACACGAAGAGTCAGCTCCCCATCGCCAACCTGGGCGACGAAAGACTGTACGAACTTGTACAAAATACACAACAGCTACATAGCAAGAGATCAGGAGAGTATAGAGCCCGTACCGAATTCACACTAAAACAGTATTCAAAGTATTACCTGAGATATTTCTCACTTTCTCTCATCAAGCACAAAATAGCTTAATCTCAGTACTCACACGTAACAACCTTCAGAACTCAGTTAAAGTGCATAAATCATATCATACAGATAAAAGAAATAAAGTGTCAATGCTAAATATTACTATCTGTACACATGTACAGAACACATTTCAGCAAAAAATTGTCAATACAATGTAAATTCCACACAAAATGACATAACAGGGCAACGATGACTTTGATAATATCACAATTACCTTGTTGAGTTAATCACAGGAGCAGGATGGATTACGGTGCGTGTTTGCAGGAGGAAAGCAGCAGGTGGTAATAAACGCTCTGTCCACTTCAGTGCTGGCAGGGTCCGACTCGGGGTGAAAATCGTCTTCTTCAGTTCTTCATCTTGTTATTATACTTCCTTCAATCTTGATTAAAATCACTGATCTACAATATTTTGTGCCAATATTTTTTATTTCTTTTGCGTTGACTGTGTGCTTAATGAGCCAGTGGGACTTGATGGAACAAACTGTATCATACCGTGAAATTGTACAGTAGCTTGCTGTTAATATTTTTTTTTTCGCAAAGGCATCAGCATTTACAGTATTCAACTGTATTTACGAAGAATGGCATCTTACTGTAGCAAATTTCCTGTATTTTTACAGTAATTTGTTACAGTGTATATACAGTCTATTACTTCATTTTTGTTTACATACAGCTGTATGAACTAAATTCATGGACTGCAGTCCATGAATTTATTTTAATTTGGTATAAACACTATCATTTAATTTAATTTGATATACAGTCCATGATTTTGTTTCAATTTGGTATATATGGTCTATTATTTATATTTTATATACAGTCCATGATGTTATTTTAATTTGGTATATACAGTCTATTATTTTATTTAATATACAGTCCATGATTTTATTTTAATTTTGTATATACAGTATCATTTTATTTGATTTTATATACAGTCCATGATTTTATTTTAATTTGTTATATACAGTCTATAATTTTTTGTATACACAGTCAATGATGTTATTTTTATTTGGTATAGTCAGTCTATTATTTAACTTTATATACAGTGCATGGTGTTATTTTAATTTGGTATATCCAGTCTATTATTTAATTTAATTTTATATACAGTCCATGATGTCATTTTAATGTGGTATAGATAGTTTATTATATAATTTGATTTTATATACAGTCCATGATTTTATTTAAATTTGGTATATATTACTTTCTTTTATCTATTATTTTGTGCCGTAGCGTCGTGGCGGTGACGTCACACCGTTGGCGGAAGTGTCGCACATGTCATCTGTCATCTTGGTAGCAGCAGCAGCAGCAGCAGCGACCTGTTTCCACTAAAGCTAGTTTGAACCGTCGTCCGGGGAAGTGAAGTCAGCTCCTGTTGAACATGGACGAAGACGTGTTGACGACACTGAAACTGTTGATAATTGGAGAAAGTGGAGTCGGGAAGTCCAGGTCTGTCGCTGCTTGTAGCTGAGCTAACTGTTAGCTTGTTGTGACTGTTGATATCCTTCTCGTGTTGATGAAGCTAATAATGCTAATGTTGTTTTACTGCCTGTTTCTTCACAACAACTGAGGCAAACAAGTTTCATTTGTGTGACTGTAAAAGGCCCAGGTTACATAAACAGTTGCAACACCATGTCCAGGTGTTACTGCTCGCAGCAAGTTAGCTTGGTGTCATGTTGCTGTTCATGGTCAACATCACAACTGTGTAGCTGTTAGCATCTTCACGTAAAAAATACTTACGAAATACACGTAGAGAGCACACACACACACGCATATATATATATACATACATATAGTCAAAGACAATATAAATGTTGTCAAACATATGTTGGGGAGATATAAATATATAACAGTCAGTGACTAGACAAATATTACAAATGAGTAAGTAAACACACACACACACACACACACACTCTAAAAGGTAGGAGCAATTACTTAAATGTCCAGTGTGTATTCAGGGGATTCTACATCATAAAAACACACTTCCACAAACCTCCACACACTCCAAAAAGGTGGGAATGAATATACATAACAAGAAGTTTAATGTACAGCTTCCTTGCTTTACCACAGTGCATTCTCTAAGTGATGATTTCAAGTTATATATAGACAGCATTCTAAAGAGGGTTTGGGATCTTCACACTCCTGACACCTTTGCCACAGCTGTTAGTCAACTCCCCAACACCTAATGCACTGCTCATTGCCATGTTCTCTGTCATTCTCCAACAGTCTCCTTCTGAGGTTCACAGAAGATACGTTTGATCCGGAGCAGTCGGCCACTATAGGTTTTATACACTCACACGCAGCACATATTCTATACATAGACTTATAGAAAGTAGATTAGTCTGAGTCTTTTCTCCGTCTTCTCTCTGGCTGATCAGGTGTGGACTTCAAGGTGAAAACACTCGCTATAGATGGGAACAAAGCAAAACTCGCCATTTGGGTAAGACAGGAGGAGTCTTGGAGTGTTGTTTGTGTCAGGAAAAACACGGTGAAGTACAGGGTTTGTCCACAAGATGACGACATTGCTCAGGCAAAATCACATGAAAAATTTTTTTAAAACGTCACATCAGAGGAAAAATGGAATGGAAGAAAACAACTAACTTTGTGTGTGTGTGTGTGTGTGTGTGTGTGTGTGTGTGTGTGTGTGTGTGTGTGTGTGTGTGTGTGTGTGTGTGTGTGTGTGTGTGTGTGTGTGTGTGTGTGTGTGTGTGTGTGTGTGTGTGTGTGTGTGTGTGTGTGTGTGTGTGTGTGTGTGTGTTATGCAAGAGCTCAAAAAACTTTAGGAGGAATCAGATGCCACTTAATCGGAGGCAACAGTCGAAAGGCTAAATCTACAATGTACTTTAACATTGTATAGTGTTCAGTTCAGTTTGTTCTAAGCAAATCAATACAGTTGTGCCTTTTATGTGAAGAAGAACTATATGTGAATTAGATATTGTCAGTACTTCCATTGATCTGTTTTTGTGGCTATTTTTTGAATGAAATCCCTGATCATCCCTGTTTTTAACATAAGAACAATACAAAGTGCATATTTCCCTTGGACAGTGTCCCGTTCACAGTGGGACAGCTCTGAGACTCACAGTCACAGAGTCTGTTGAGCGAGGACGCTGTTGGTCCCAAAAGTTTACGGTCATGGAATCTCTTCCTTCCTTCACTTCTGCAGGACACAGCTGGACAGGAAAGGTTTCGCACCCTGACTCCCAGCTATTACCGTGGTGCACAAGGAGTTATTCTGGGTAAACAATTTGTACTTAAAAGGATATATATTTTGTTTTTAATTCCAGACAAAGAGATCTCTTCATACCTCTCTGTTTTTTGTTTTGTCTATTTTCATTGTGTTATTCATACTAATCCTACTTACATCACAGTAATATTGTCAGCCACTATTTGTTTTGTGTTTGCTTGTACTTTTGGTGACCTAGAATCTGACTCGAGCGAAATACTCGAACAGTAGATTAAAGGGAAAGTTCACTGAAAAATGAATATTCACTCATCTACTCACCACTATGCTGATGGAGGGGTGGGTGAAGTGTTTGAGTCCACAGAACATGGTCCATGATAAAACAACAGAAAAAGCAGTACATGCCTCCATAGTCGTCATGAAACAAGGTCATTTACACCGGGTTTACGCCTAAAAGTCCACCAGAAGTGGCTAAGCTAGCGGACTTTAGCCCGTCCCACGGTCCATGAATGCACCTCATAGGAAGATATCAGCGGACATTTAGGCGCGAAGTTAATGACCTCGTTTTGAGTCGAATATGAATGTCGGGGCTTGTGGACACTTGGATGACCCCAAACAAGCAGTATGGAGGCGTGTTAGGTTTTTTTTGTGCTGTTTTGTTACGTCTGAAGAAGGACTCACCATTGACTTTAATTGTATTGGATTCTGCTGCAACAAAGTTTACCCCTGAAACTCCAGAAGTGTTTTGTGGATTCAAAACCCCACCACCTTAACCCTCCATCATCACATGTCCAAATTGAACCAACACTGCTCTTCCCTGGGCCAGTATTGATACATAGTGTAAAGTGTAAAGTCCATAAGATCAATGGTACGTGAGATTTTTGTCTTTTGTCGAATGAGTAGGTCTAGATTGTCTTAACTAAACATAATGATAATAATAATAATCATATGTATACATATATTGACTGTCTTACTCTTTCTCTTCCTGTTTCACAGTTTATGACGTCACAAAGCGCGACACTTTTACTAAGCTTGAAAACTGGCTGAATGAATTAGAAACCTACACCACACGCAATGACATTGTGAAAATGCTGGTCGGGAACAAAATAGATATGGTGAGTCACTTTGTTCAGAATGCACTTTTCCATTAGCCCATCGCCTTTCTACAACATTTTCAGTGCAAGACTGAAGCATCAGTTTAATTTGCTTTTCAAATGCAGTATTTCTTCAATGTGGTTGAATGGGTTTGAGAAAAAAAGAAAGCAGCCATGGTTGCGTTGTATTTTTCAACACTTTTGCAGTATATTATGCTTAAACATAGTATTTATTTACCATGTGTGTATTGTGCTCCACATAGAGAAAATGACAGAGAATGTGTGTTTGGTTTTCAGGACGATCATGAAGTGGACAGAAATGAAGGCTTGAAATTTGCGAGGAAACACTCTATGCTTTTTATTGGTAAGTGTCCATGTTAGAGTCAGATCAGACGTGGTCAGACATGGCCATTTAAACTAACAGAGCCATAAAATTTAAGTTAAAGCTATTAAAACTTACTGTACTCTACTTAAAAGTCAGAACTGTAATTGCACATTTGGAACAAGTCGAGACATCACTCAGTGAAAGTTGTGTTTTTATTTTGGGTTTGTTGCGTTGTTTATGCTCCTTTGGGATTTCTGTAAGTGCTGCACTGAAAGATGCAGCCACTGCAGAAGAAGTGCATTATGATTAAAATCTAGCGGGCTTTCATTTATCAAATCCATGTCTACACGTGTTTCTGATTCTCATCTCCAATCTGCCCCTCTCCGGGAAATTAGGTTAACATTTCTGTGGAGTTTCCATTTTAGAGCGGCTAAATTGAGGGGTTTTGAAAAGGGCTGGGCAAGAAGATGTCATGGATTTTAATCTGCAGTCAGGATGTCTTCATCCCACTCCTGATTCTCAAATGAAGTCATTTTCATACTTTATATTCTCATCAACACATGGTCATTTCTAAAATCTTAGTCGTTGGTGTTGTGCCATTTTAGATAGGAAGATGTTTTGGAATTAAGAGCTAGGTTGTACCTCTGCTGATGGTTTTTTTGCATTTTTGAAAGAGCTCTGCTGTTCTTTCACTAAACTCATAAATCCTGGTGGTTCCTTTCTACAGAGGCTAGTGCAAAGACCAAAGACGGAGTCCAGTGTGCCTTTGAGGAGCTTGTGGAGAAGATCCTCCAGACTCCAGGGCTGTGGGAGAGTGAAGGCCAAGGCCAGAAGGTCCGTCTGGGGGACCAGCAGCACGACGGCGGCAGGGCATGTGGAGGATACTGCTCTATACCATGAAACTGAGAAAAATGAAAACTAAGCACCAGCTTGATAGGAATGACTACGGACTAGAACCAGAGAGGAAAAGAGAAGGAGAGGTGGATAAGTACTTATTATTAAGGTTGGAGTAGTTCTGTTGGTCAAATGGACTTTGCTGTTTGCACACTTCCTTTTCAACCTGTCATCTCTCCCGTCACTACTTTCTCTTTAAAACATGAATGAAAGGATCATTTGAGAAGGATATCTTATATTATTAAGCATATTTCAAATGAAGCTCACCATGCCAAGTGTACGTATGTCACACCAGTACATGTCTGGTTAGAATTGATCTCATAGGCAGCAGTGATTCTGTTGTACATTAATAGGGTAGTGCCTGTAACATGAACTAATTCGTCTCTTAAGGTATATAGCCTGTCAAATTTAATTCAAAATGACCGAATATAATCAATATGGAAGTCTGAGAGATCTCATTTACCTCCAAGAAAATACTTGTCCTGCTTACGCTATGTGATTTGCAAACGTGCACTTATATGTCGCTGCAAAATAATAAAAGTTTATTAAAAACATATCACATCACCCTGACTGAAGATGGTAGTGGAGGAGACTTCAGTCTCTCATGACGCGGCAGGAAAGTGTGGGTGATCCCAAAGATGACATCTCACAATGGATCACTGTTACAGACTCCAGTTTTAATTTTACTAAAAATTATTATTCGTTAAATGTAAATTTCCTAAATGCTTAAAAAAAGTAGATGCTTTCAAATTAAATGTTTTCAACTCTAAAATATGCAACACAATCATCTTTATTTAGGCTTTTCTGCAACCAAACCTGTCTTTTGTTTTTTTCCTTTGTCTCTGAAGGCTGATCTAGAAGAAGAACAACAGTATTTCGAGCTCTCAATTCAATTCACCTGAGCTCACTGTTATTCTGCCTCTAGGTGTTTGGTCTCAAACTGATTCTGTAAGTCTTTCTGCATTTATTTTGTGTGTTGTTGTGGTCCATAAAATGTCCCACTGACTTGCTGAAGGCATTTCTCACACATCGTTGTATGAGTATTCCTGAGAGCTTTGTTTTTTTTTCCTGTCAGTGGTATATATTTGATGTATTCTTTGCTATTTGTTTGACCTCTATTTTTTCTTAATTGACCCTTTCCCCGTCTTTTACCCCATTACTTCTCCCCGCATCTGTTTGAATCATAACCGTTAATATGTTAAACTGATATCTGCCTTAACATTGAATGACACTCACTACAGTTATGGTCGTAACGTTTGTATCGTTTCAAAATGAAATAAACGACAGCCCCGAGATGCCGTCACTCAAGACTAACGATTGTTTAATTGCCGTTTGAGCTCTGCCATTTAGTTCCGTATTGCGTAGACGTCGGCCTAATCAAAAGCAGGTTCGCAGTGGAAACAGGATTGAGGTGCTCTTTCCATGATACTTTGTTGATGACTAGCCTTGTCATACATGCGAGGATGAAAACATCCTTTGCAGGAAATGTCAGAAAAAAAAAAAAGACCAAAGCCAGGACACGAGTGGAAAAATCCCGTTAATCATGTTTTGTAAAATGGTCCCAGAGGGCAGTGTGATTACAAGCTTATGTTTGGTGTCAGGATGTCCCTCGACGGAACAGGACGCTCCCCGCAAAACCTCTCTCCGCTGAGGGAGAGTGTACCAGACATTCTTCTGAGGCTCAGCATGTCCTCCATGTTTCCAGTATTTGAAGTTCTTGGCAGTTGACCCTGTAATGAGGTCAGAGGATTCCAGAGAGCGTATTTGTCATGAAAGTAACAAAAGAGTTGCGTGTTTCACTCATCATAATGATGTTCTCTTAGTGAGTGGAAAGACAATAACACTTATATAATATAATATACAATAAGTTCATATGATGTTTTTATTAGCAAACACCTATTTAAACATCCAGCAGACATCTTAAGCTAAACGCTCCACTATGTTCACAAGCTAGTTGTTTGGTGCTGGGAAGGTGGTTAGTTTTTTGTTTCCTGAAAATGAGATTGACAGTAAGTGGCGAGCCGTACCAGTGTCTGTATTGTCGACGTGTCTCCATTTGCTCAATTTTTTTCCAAAATGTGGCTAAAATATGACAACCTCTCCACTCCATGATCACTTCTACTCAGACTGTGGAGCAGGTGGAGATGTGTCGTCCATCTTTATTTACAATCATCAGTGGAAGCAAAGCTATGAGTAAAATGATGCTATGATGCTCAATAGAGCTCAGGCAATATTTACAGCAGGGGTATTATGTTCTGCACTATGAGCGACCCCTGTTACATCACATTCTATGTGATCAATTCATTATATACAAATATTGATTATATCTGCTGTAGTAATTTGCTAATTTTCTGGCTGTTTGGGACTAGTTAACCTAGAGTTGTTTAGCAGATTACAGTGATTATAATATTTGGGCTCATCTCTATATAAGTGATTCTTTTAACAGTAAACACAGCCATAGGATTAGTAATTAATACAAATACATTGATCATAGAGGTTCACTGTGTGTTTTTAGCCTTGTCCATTGTGCTCTTTTCTCTAAACCTGCCTCCCTGCTCAGTCCAGTTTGCCACCCTTCTGCTCATACTACAACCTTTTAAAAAAGGAGTTCAAAGGGATATATTGAAACTGTGAGACCCACAATTACACATGAAAACTACCACTAAATACAGCTCAGTAAAACAGAACTGCTGCTTAAGCCACTGCAGGGCAATGATTTAAAGCAAACCACTGGTCAAGAGATTTCACATTGGGTTTATTCAAATAGCTGCTGTCAAAATTAAGCATTGGAGGATAATCCAGTCTCATTGAAGTTAATATAACTTACTGCAACAGGGGCCAATAGGAGGGCATTAGGAACACAGCAAAAAATATCCAACTGTGTTAGTTTTTTTATTGTACAATGTAAAAAATATTGGAAACGTCAAAGTTTATTAGCTGTACAAAATAACTGGGGCTGTACATTTATTCCAAGGCACTTAAGCATCTGGTATTCCTATATGGAGCAATGTCTTTGGACCAGGCGCTGACGTTTAATGCCTACACGCTGTTTGCCAGGGTCATTTTGACAGTCTGGACCTCCGCGATATGAGAGGACTTCTGGATTATGCGGCTGGTGAGGATGGGGCCTGTGGTGCAGCTCTGCCTCAGAGAAGAGGTGGCTCCCGCAACACATGTCCTGTCCATGATAGTTGTTCTCGCTATAGAGAAGGGCTCTCGGCTGCAGCTCTGCCCTTTGGCGGCGATTGGCACTGTAACGCTGCCTCGGTCGCCCGCGTGGCTCTGCCCTTGGGCCAAGTTGGTCAGAGCCACAGCGGCGTGGATCTCCCTCCAGCCTTGGTTGTCTCGTCTCTGCTGGCCGCGCTCCTGCTGCTGGTTCCTGTGAAAATATTAGAGAAACAGCTGCATGAGGTGGAACATCACCTCACCTCTTGCCTGAGTTAACCTGGAAAAAAAAAACAGCTGGAGCGGTTTTAGAAATCCAGAGCTTGCATGGATATCTCGTCTTGATAAAAAGCCAGAATAATTAAGAATTAGATGTAGCCGTTCAATTTCTAGGAACAATGGCCAAGTGAGATTATAAGTGTTATTTTTCAAGTTGAAAAGTGCAAAAAGCTGATTTTGATTGTGGATAGAGAATAATTATAATACGTACCTGTCACAGTTAGTTGGTGTATAGTCCATTGTATCTGTGACGGAGAAGAAAAACATTCAAGTGAAGATGCCACAAATTTAAGACACTTGATATCATTGAATATTTACAGGTCAATCAGTGTTTGGACGAGGCTTCTGTATGATGGCGGATTATATTCATGTGTGAATGGTTTTGATTTACAGCACATGTGTGAGGATTTATGTTTGTATTCATGGCTGCTTGTGCATATGAATGGGTTGATTGTGTTTTTTATGCATCTCTGAATATTAGGGGTCAGACTGCAAAAACCCTGCTAGCACCTGTAAACGTTGCTCTACAGTGTGTCATTTCTTTTCCGAGCTCAAGATTAAATCATACTAATGGGCACGGGAGAACCTCACTTCATCTGTGGAAGATATTGCTCACAACAATCTGAAATCAAACCACAGTATATCTGGCTATTTAGGATCAAAATGACTGTGGCGTATATTGCTTGCACAATATCTGTTTGCGGTCCCTGCACAAGTGTGCGTTATACAAAGCTAATATTTTCCATTCCAGTTTTGGACTATTGCCTTTTTTCCATGGAGCAGATAGAAGCTGGTCAAAACCAATTTTTTTCTTCATAGAGCAATAGACAGAGAAATTAGAGGCCCTCTGTGAAACATAGTCTTTCAGTGTTAACGGCTCAAAGGGTCCCGCTCTGATTTCTTCAGCCAGCCTGAGGCCAAGAGCAACTACTTGTTGATAGTAAATCATTTTGCACTTTTATGCTTTTTTTGCTACTGATTGTCCCCACACATTTCTCTCCTCAGCCATAACATGCTTCGCCAAGAACGTGCTTCTGTGCCTCTGTTTTATTTATTACCATGAAAAAACATTGTTTTACCTCTGGTGAGTTTCAGATTTACAGCAGGGATCAGTTACAGAGTTTTTACGATCAGTGATGAAGTTGCTCAGTCTTTTTTTTTATATATATATATATTACATTGTGCCGCGCAAGAGCAGTGTACTGTAATTTCATGATAAATCTTACATCAAACCTTATTTATCAAATAAGGAAATAAGATATATTTTAGGAAATAAAATGTATGATCTAATGTTTTTACATTAAACATGATGCTATAGGGTGAAGCGGGTTAGCTTGGGTAAACAAAAAGGACTGGAAACAGGGAAAAGCTTGGTTGGTCTCTGACTGAAGGTAAAGGCATTTGCCTTATAGCACCTTGAAAGCTCACTAATAAAAATTAATTCCCTATAAAAACCAAAGTGTAGAAAGAAGTTCCAGTTTTAGGCTCCCATTACATGAACAGGAAAAATGGAAATTGTTTACCAACTTCAAATAAATGACTTTGATTGGTGACACACTAAGGAATTAAGTTAGATCAACTTAAACAGGTTATATTAACACAATTGCCAACTTTATTTAAAACATTTTTTGTTGTTGTAGTAAAAAACAAGTCCAGCTCATGTAAAACCACAACAGATTTTTGTTTTCCTTATTTGTTTTTTTTGTACAAATCAAACAAACACAATATACCATGGTAATTATGTAACTTTAGTTTTGCTGGTAGATTTATATATTTCATCTTTGGACTGAGCCAACCTAGCCTATTCCCCGCTTCATTATCCTGGCTCCAGCTCACGGTTATGAAAAGAGGAATTGATTTTCTCAGCTTACCCACAGTATTGAGTCAATAAATATATTTAAATTTGTATGAAAAGCTTTTTGTTTGCAGGACAGGATTTAACTTGCTATTGCTGCAATAAATCCTCAATGATATAATGTCTGCATGAGCTGATTTAGGTCTTGGGTGTTCTCCCGCTACGAGTTCAAATCCCCTCGTGCCCCAAAGTCAATGACCTTCAGTCATTCTCACAGGTGTGTCACTGGGATCCACACAGGAAAACAACTGGGCACTGAAAAAATAATGTAACAGTGTTTTCTTATACTGTGGATAAGTAGAGACTCCCCTCTCAGCATGCACGTTTTCATTTGAAACTAAATGGGTGGAAAATGCAGTGAGGCGTTCCTCCAGTTATATTGTTGCCACTCTGTGTCTAATAAAACACGATTCTAGTCACATTTATGGCTCTCCAGCCTTTTTAAGGGAAATACTCCACTTGATGTGAGTACCACATTATAAGCTGCAAACATACTCACATTCCTGTACAGTTATAACAGCACTTACACATACTGTTCCCTCAGACTTCACATTAATATGTTTAAAGTGTCCTTGTACGACACCGTGCTGTGGCATCACTCATCAGTCCATCTTGAGGTTTAGCTGTCGCCTTAGCCTTCTCCCAGACGGAGTATATACGTGTTAATGGTGTCGGTGCCTGTAATGAATCTGGCAGGTCGACTTTCCACGTCACCTCACGGAGGCGCCGCAAACACCCTCAACATGGCCAGCAGGGATTCATTAGAGCTGTACACAGAAATGTCTACAGCGCCGATGACACAGAGAACCCCTCAAATACAAAAGGAATAAAAGATGATTTCAATCTTTAAAGGAATAGTTGTCCACATTTTCTTTGCTATCTTGTTGAGAGTTAGATGAGAAAAGTGATACCACTCTTATGTCTGTGCTGCTAATATCAAGCAAATGCAGCATTATCTTAGCCCAGCACAAGTACTGGAAATTTCCAAAGTAAAACCACAACTTGTTGTTTTTATATTCCAATTTTTGTGTGGATTAAAAAATAAAAACTAAGTAAAATACATAACTTCTTGTTTTTTTTGTACAGACTATAAAGACTGAAAACAATAAAAAAGAAGTCACTAATATGATTTTGTTCGAAGAAAATTACTCTAGACAATGAATTATAAACAAAGTGTAACATAAAAATAGAGGTTATAAAGGTTTGTAGACGCTGGTCAGTGGAATTTATCACCTGTGGTAAAAGACTGTAACCCTGTTTTCAGTCTTTGCACTGAGCTAACTGGCTTCTAGCTTCATATTTACTGAAAGAGGACATGGCAGCATCCAGAAAGTGAAGCCAAAGCATCTTGTTCGCCACCTGGTGGCCGACTTCAATATAGGTCATAAATCCCACCTTCGTGTTTGTGGACGGGACATGGACCAAACCAAATAGTCAAAATAGACGTCAAATACATATTTCTCAATAATGCTGTCTATCATTTCAGGCAGTTCTTATCAGTCTGATGTTTTAATTATTTATTTGATTCTTTTAAAAATGAAGTGAAACGTCATGATAGACAGCTGAGACCCAGAATTGGTTGAGCATGTGTATCGGCGTCCATCTTTGTAAACAGTCTATGATAATGGCCAAGAAATAGCTAGCCTAGTGCATGACCTCTTGTAGGCTAACTTTTACAATTACGTTTTTCATAATTTGGATGACATATGCTAATTAGCTAGGTTTATGGGTGCTGGTAGATGGATTTGCCACCTTTAGACAATGCCAGGCTAGTTTAACCTGTTTTCAGACTTTGTGCTAAGCCAAGTGGCTGCTACCTTCATATTTAGTGCACGTGCATGTGCAAGTGTATTGCCCTATCACTGTTTGTAATGAATGAGGTAAATGAGAATCCTTGTATTACCAGTTTTAAATTCCTATAAATACCTATTAAATACTTTATTATTATTATTTTATTATAAATAAACAACTAAATGCATTTGTTTAGTAAAAGAATATGCATTGATATTGCACTTCAGAAGTTCACTCTTCCTGTAAATGCACTCGCCTCTTTAGTTTATGAATTATCCTGGAGTTATTCAGGCTGGGGGCCAGTTTGAGGTTAATCTGAGTTTCCCGGATACAGATTAAGACTTGTCACGGACTATAAAAATATCCATTAAATAACCTGCTTTAGACTCGGACTGTTTTTGCCAGGACAAAAAAAGGAACTTTAAACATGTCTGGTTTAATTTTAGAGTGAAACTATGAGATGTGCTAAAGAGAAGAAATGGCTTCAAAAGCTCTCATAATGTAGATGTAAATTTAGATTTATTTTGAGTCGGAAAAGTGACACTTGGGACAGGAAGGCTGCCAAAGCATTCATGAGTCCAGGAAACCAAGCTACACCCTCAAACACGGATGGGAAAAGCCAAGTATTCTCTCACAGGTGAGCAGCAGCTCTGACAGTCGCTCCACGAGACGTCTTCAGTGCTTTACTGACAAACGGCTCCATTTCTACATGTTGGCTGAGGTTTCCACCCCTCACCCTGGGAAGAATAAAGTCTCAGACATTGTGTAATTGTCCTTGAGACTGGACTGGACATTTCCACCATGGCAACAAGCTGAGGCGGAACAAATGGCACATTCTAGTGTATGGAAATGATATTTGCGGTGTGTAGCGGCAGCCAGCGCAAACTCCATCCAATTTTAAAATGAGCGATTTCAGCATCTGCATGAGTCTTTATTAGTGATGTTCCCAGAGGCTTTGGCTGCAGGTACTTCGGCAGATTTGCGGGTTGTCGGTGTGCCGGCGTCCCTAGAGGTCTGAAAGGGCACCCGGGTGTCAAACTCCTTCCCAGTTTCACTGTAACTTTATAATTGAATCTCGTTGAGCTTCTGGCTGTGGGTGGAATGCCAAACATTTATTAATGTCAGTGAGCTGTGCGGAGCCATGTGGACATTTCTGTTCCTTCTCCTCTTATTTTACTGGACACTGTGGTGTGTTGAAATTGAACTAAGGGGAAGCAGGGTAACGAATAATTTTCATCACATTCACTATAGATCTGCTATTATGAAGGAAGATGATTTAATAATTTTTGTGGACAGGGGATTACATCATTAATTTATTCTGAATCTGGAGTGTATTTTAGAGCTTAACGAGTCACGATTATGCACGATAATGCTGGGTTATCATAATATGATGTCACACATACAGTGATACTAATATAATACGTTTTTACACATATTGAGTGCAGATCTATTTCCACCTCAGGATTAAAACAGTTATTTCTCTCACCCATGTGGTAGACAAAGTTTGTCTCAGTCTCGTAGGACGACGTCGGAGACACGACATCTCGATCACATTCGTTGGAGCTGAACGACTCGGAGTGACTCCTCCTTTTGCGGGAAGAGGTGACGCCATCCGCCTTCGCTGCCATCATGTGCCGCAGGGTGTCGTTTAGATACCGGTTCAGTAAACCGCTCTTGTATTTGGATGGGGGCGACGTGCTGTCGTCACTGTTGGCGGAGTCCGCCATGGCGAGGACGCTGCCCTGTTTCTCAAGCACGCTCTTGTGGGAGGACGACCTGCCATAGTTTGACTGGCTGATGGGAGTTTGTAAGGGACACTCTTCATCTGCAGCAAAGGAAACACAACATTCTTGAGATATGAGATGTTACAAACTGTCCTGCTTGTTCCAGGGGCACAAGTTTTCGATCTATAGCTCTCACCATCTGAGCCGGTGTCGTCACTGCACACGCTCAGCCTTTCAGCGTTTCCCTGGATGTATTTATTATAAAGTTTGATCCTCAGGGCCCAGCTCAGGTCTGGCTGTCTCACCGTGTTCTTGAGCCTTCGCCTGGCATTTGCAAACCAGTTGGAAACCTGCACAGACGCACCTTGTTACAGGAAACTGGTTCAACACTCAACTGCCTTAAATCCTTCATCTCTTCTTTTGATTTTGTTTTGCATGAGCTCATCTCACCTGTACGAGTGTCATGTGTGAACCCAGAGCCAGCAGCACCTTCTCCGTCTTGGTGGGGTACGGGTTGTCTCGGTGTTTGTACAGCCAATGTTTCAGGGGTCGGGCCATGTCCTGCAGCACCTGTCTCTTGTGGCGAACTTTGACCCCACCCAGATGAGACCTGGAGGAGTCAGGAATCACTGAATGGATTCACTAAGTTCACCTGCAAAGCCCTCTCTTTAAACTATGACACTGATAAAACAACAGAAAGCTTACTAGCCCCTCCTGTAAGAGTAAATAAATACATTCTACGTTTAAAAATACATTTGCACGATATAATGTGCTTGCTATTATAGTAAATCTCATAAGAACTCAGTTAAGTCATTTTAGCAAAATAATGGAAAGTAAGCAAATTCTATTCATGTTTATGACTATTATATTATATTATATTAATATTATATTATATTTAAATCCTTACCCACATCTTCTGTATTCGATAGAGCTGGTTTGAGTGGTGTCCTGACATTGCAGCAGGTCTGGGTTCTGTCCGTCTGTGAAACTGCTCTGAGGTATTTCTACACAGTTCAACCTGCTCCTCTCCTCTGCGCGCCTGTTGTCCTCCAAACCAAGCACAGTGTCCGACTTCATCACCGCAACTTTGTCCATTCTTGAGATTTCCTCGATCAACAGGTGCGCCAGTAGACTTCCAGATGTAAATAGAAGCAGTAGGTTCCCATCCTTCACGCACTCAGTGTAAAAGTAATTTTGAAAAAAGCATAAAAATATGTCCCTTGCTGTTCTGCCTGTGGCCGCGGGGAGCTGTGCCCGAGAAGAAAGTTGATGATGACAGACTCTGATGAGAGAGAACAATGTTAGAAAAAGTCTGCTTTAGCTGAGCTGTGTGAGGAGAGTTCAAATAACCTGCTGCTCGGCTGCCTATTGGCTCTCCCTGCGTCCAATCGCTTGGAGCTGTGTGAGGAGCAGCTTGCAGAGCAGCAGTGGCAGCACCACACAATGTGAAAAATACTGCACGTGTAAGAATATCAGCGAGTGCGGTCTTTTAGATTTACGAGTGAGATGCAGTGCGGTGTCGACTGCAGCCCGCGATGAGCAGCTCGACGTGCCCTCATATTTTCTACATGAGGCATGTGATTCTCCTGGATCTTGTGGTTTTCCTCAAAGATCGTGTCAGCAAATAATAATACATGTTTTACCAGGGAGATTCTGGAAATTTATGGGTGTAATTGCACAGTTGCAAATAACCGGCAAAACCACCAAACTGTGCCCCGTGTTAGGCAGTGAATCCTGCTGAGTACACACTGGTTCATAATAAGAAAAACAACACAAATGGTGGAAAATGGAATAGATCTCTGCCTGGATAATCCTCAGCCCGTGTTGCATGTGTAATCCACATATTTGTGGTCCTGTAAGTGTGTTAGCATGTGCATTGGAGTGTCAGGATTGTGCTTTTTTTTGTTGTGTGAACAGGGGTAATCCAACAATAATGCTTGTCAATGTGGGTCTCCATTTTTGGATACGATGAGCTATTAAGAAAACTGAGTCTGACAGAAGCGTAGCCTGAACTAGATGACAACATGTTGAGTCCAGACTGGATGGTTCAGCTTTAGTTGTCATCCACTCATGTTTTTCCCCCTGACATCTAAACACTCTTATGTAAGACTGTTTGGATATACAGTGATGACTTTGCCATACACAATCATAACTTAATAATCTTTAAGCAAACATTTGTAATAAAACATTTTTTTCTCTGCCTACAGCTTCTGGCTTAAACCCTGAGCAGCACTTGTTCAACCGCTCAACATATTAAAGGACTTCATGACTCTCGTCCATGTTCATAATTCAGCTGTATCAGTGCGTGGGGTTGGGGGGCTCGGTTTCAATGGTTTCAAAGCTGAAAAACACATGGACCAGAAGCATCCCCGTTAGGTGCAGTAAATTCCTCGCACACATTCCTCAGCGGCGGTTAGAGAAGGCTACATGCTCGTACACACCATTTACTCCGGCCCCACTGTGATATGTTTGCCGACTCGACTGTTGATGTTAGCTGGGAACGCACCTTGGTTCGGCGGCCAGGAGACCTTGAAAAAACGCAGAGGATGGAGATATATCTCTTTTTGTTTTGATAGTTTGGAACGTGTGTGTGCGCGGCGTGCAGCGTGTGTGTGTGTGTGTGTGTGTGTGTGTGTGTGTGTGTGTGTGTGTGTGTGTGTGTGTGTGTGTGTGTCCAAAGGGCTCAACATCCAGCAAAGTGTTTGGGAGAAACTGATTTGAATATCCTGAAGAAGTACGGCCATATTTAGATATTGCATGAATTGTAATTTAGTAATTGTAATGCAGCAGATACAAATTAAGGATTAATATCCCACCCAATTGAATTAATCGATCCTTCAATTTGTCCCGTTACATGGCCCTGCTGTAGGCTAGATATATCCTGTTATATATTTACAGCATATTGCTTTAAAGCTGCACTAATTTATGTTTTCATATTAACAATCAATTGATTATGTGTAACATGGAAGGCAATATTATTAATGATATTATTAGTGATTTATCACTCTCATTCTCCCCTCGCATCTTTAAGCTCATTGTTTTGGTTTCACATCCCACTAATGTATTTGGTTCACTCTAACCATTCTCATCAATTTAATTTGAACTGCTGCAACTAGCAGCTGTTTACAGTTAAAAGCCAGGCTAGGATTACCTACTGTATCTAACCAGCACCAGCAGCTGGTGATCATAGCTGAACATTCACAGAACCAGACATCGGCCTCGGGAGTGGGTGGAAAACAAAACAGAGCTGAAAGGAGAGTGATTTGTCGTTGTGATCAGCAACGTGGCTCCAAATGCTGCACCATGTCAGCTATAAGAGCTCCATAAGCTGATAATATGAACGCATTGCTTTTACAATTCATTGTGTTGCCTTCAAGTGTCAAAAACTTCAAAAAGTCTCCTGTTGAAGTTCTGTATTTCTACATCTTGCTTTAGTTTTGATGAGCTAATATGCAACAGGTGAAGAGTTAAATTCAGAAAACTCTTAGTCATGTGTCCCAATTCAGGGGCCACAGCGTTGGGAGAATGCATTGGAAGATGGGCTGCATCACACAGGCACGACCAGGCTGTCCCATTTCGAGGGCTCCTTCAAATGCGGCTGACAAATGCTCCGTTTCCATTCCTGAGGCAGGAAGGATCCAACATGTGGGTCTTTCTCGGGCCAACCTATTCCAGGATTCATTGTGCAACGATGACTGAGCTAACAGGCTAGATATGAAGGTGGCTCAATATTTAGCCCCCTCATATGATCTTGGGGATCTACGACACCCCCAGCAGGAATTCTGATTTAAGTTGATCCCCAACCGGTCGGCCGCTTTAGGCTGTAGCGTCAGAATCCCAGAGTGTTTTGAACTCAACAAAGATGCAGTTTATGTTTCAAATTTTCACTTGTAAGAGAAATTTTGAGTGAAGTTTTCTGTAATGAACTGAAAAATATTGTTTCCCTTCCTTCTTTTCTGTAGGTTTGAGTGATTAACAACCGTATACTTTCATCGTGTGCTTTAGCGTGACAGTTGCCTAAAAGTTCTGAACTATTTCACACAAAGATGATGATATTGTTTAATGTCAGTCGTATTTATTTTTACATACTTCCAATAGACAGATACATGATTGAGCCAAATTATCCAGGACTAATTGACATCATACTTCTGTGCAATGTTTGAGGTGGGGGCTGCAGTGAACACAAAATGCCGAGTTTTCATTGGATCACTCCGGTGTCTTTAATGGCATCGGTATGATCTCAGAGGGTGCCTGCAGATTCTCAGCGGTGGGACGAAAATATACTGCCACGCTTTGGCTGAGGTCGGTCTTCAGGCCTGGCAGAAGGGCGACTGTTGTCATGGCAGCCTGGTTTGTACGTTTTTCGGTGTCCAGGAGACGTGTGGATGCACCAATCAGAGCATCTCCAATCCAGTGCTCCGGTTCTGTCCCTGTCTTCCTTGTTTACCCAGATGTGTTTGACGCTGACAACAGGCCTGCGAAAGTAAAATAAATACCTGAGGCTCGATGGTGTGCTCTTTGTCCCTGCCGTCTAATCCACTATGTCAAGCCTTAGTTTGCTTTTACAGTGAGCTCAGTGCGGTCATAACTTTCTCTACGCACGTCTGCGCTCCCTCGAAAGCCATTACTGTCTCTCCTCATCACGCTGCTCCCTCTTCCTCCCAAACACAACTTGATAGACACATTAACACTCCTTCACACCCAATTGAGCGCAGCGACCAAAGAGAGGAAGGAAACCCTGTGAATGTAGAGGAATGCGGCCATTAAAAGGAATTAGACGGAGCAGCTTCTGTGAAGGAGAACAGTAGAATGTGCGCCCGACAGCTGCAGCGCTCAAATACGAGAATTGGAGTGTCACTAACGCTCAATTGCAACCAATTATTTTTAATTGTCTCAATATGTTTTGTGTAAAAAAAGACGGTTTCATGATTAATGTACCATGACGAAGATTTCCAGTGTAGCGTGCTTAGAAATACACAATTTCAAGCCTTAAAAAAATGACAACAATGATTTTAACTTTAAATTTAATAGTCCTCGTCTTTAAATGTTATACACAATACCACCAGAACACCATCTCCACGCCTGCGTTGTCTATGCTTTTTAATTGACTGTTGTGTCTCTATTTTCTACAGCATATTGTTGGCAATAAGGTCTTCCCGACTGTTACTAATAATATTTCTCTGGTGTACATTACAGTTAATTGAAGTGCAGCAGCTGTCAGAATAATTACATGCTGATGTTTGCGACTTGGCAGGGAAGGATTACACTCAGCCACAAGCTCTGGAGGAGTTTCCTTTTCCTTTTTTCTTCTTCTTCTTCTTCTTCTTCTTCTTCTTCTTCTTCTTCTTCGACTTGCGAGCCGACGTTATTTCAGCCAAATGCCAACAGAAAAACTGGCTCTGAGACAGACGGAGGGAGAGGGACATGGACTCTGTTTGCCTAATTAGATCCATGCTCAGGGACACTGTGGAAAACTGTGGTAATCAGCAGTTGTTTACAAATGGAAAAATGTGTAAAATATGAAAAAAATAAACCTGTTGCCCAAGGTTCTTCATCCAAGGTGTTGAAATCTAACGTTATATTTTACAAACAGTAATTATTAAAAAATGTTGCCTATCCTATGGGAGAAAAAAATACATGGTTGGCATATTTCTCATCCAAGCAAAGTTCTGTCAAAAACAATTTCAAAGTAAAACGCATCATTTAACAACAAGAAACTTAATCTGAGGATCTTATGTGTCTAAAGAGCTTAAAGTTCAAATCCAGCCGGTCAAATGACCACAACTTCTCCGCTCCGTTGTTGGCGAGGAGCAGATCCAATCTGCAGGAACCCACTGGACCTCTGTCTCCTCAATCTTCTCCAGGTCTGCCTTCAGCTCCCTGAACGCCACGGCGATATCTCCATTAACCATCACCTTGTCGAACAGGTGACCGTGCTGGTTCTCCATTGTTTCAGCTAAGTTGATCATGTCCTCAAAATCCTCTTCCTGTAAAAAACAGAGCACTTCTGTCAATGAATGAGGGAACAGGAGGCTACTTTTGGTTTCCTGTAGCTGTACTCTACTATTTGTGAGTCATCTCATTAACCATCAAGCAACAGAAGAAAATAATCTGCACAGTAAAAGTAATAAAACATCATACTACAAACATTATTGGAAAAGGATCCCTATTACCATTTACTGCCCCAACGTGTTATGGGCCTTAAATTGTAAAGTGGCGACAACTATATTGCAGTAATTTTGTAGAAAGTAACTTTTTTCTCTTTTTACTTGCTGTTAATTTTTGATTTGTTCAAAAAATTAATAACATTGAGTTCAAATTTAATATTTAGATTGAACAAATTGACATTAAAAAATGTCTTTTACCAAAATAACAATTACAGATATTGCTGTAATTCTAGTAAAAAATCCATCCAACTTTTTTACGGTTGTTCACAGTTGTTTTCTGCTTGAGCCACTTTACGATATGAGGCGTAACAGATATCCTGAATGCAGAGAGTATAATCCACCAGCTGCAGCTCAACCCTGTGTCAGATCAGCCTGAACTGTCTGAGGCCTCTGCTGCCTGTCACTGGTCGAACTCCAGCCCATGCTGGTGTGTGACCTTTGGGCTTTAATAAGGGCAGCAAACGCTGAGTGAGGAGCCAGATGGGGATGTTGAGAGAGCATCTTCTTGTCTTGCCCGAAACACGTGCATCATATACCTTCTCTTGTTTGGAAACCCACCAGCAAAACTAAATGCACACCCTCCGTCATAGGGTTTGGTCATTCTTTCAAACCATTACATATACACACAAGATGAAACCTGTCATCTTCTGGACAAAATCATCCATTCTTAAATTATGGAACCCGAAAGCCACCCACCGAGCACCATTGTAACTCTCCATGCCTCTTAAATGTCTCTTAAATGCCAGAGTCAGCCATGTGTCAGGCAAGATCTGTGCAGGACTCACTTTGGTCATGTGTACATGTGCGGGGTTGGGTGGGTGTGTTACGTCCAGGGTGTTTGACCTCACTCCGCCCTGCATGTTACAAGACATGGATCAAGCACCTGACTCCACACGTGTGTTACCAGGTGGAATGTGATGCACATGTGGTTATGCTGTGTCCCTCTTACTGAAAAGATCTTGACTGGGTTTGCGTCGTCCTCATCGCAGATGAATTTCACTCGCCGCCTGGTGAGACGCAGCTCCTCGATACGTGGCGGCTTCACAAACACCACGTATGGTTTGAATTCAGATGTGTACACGTGCTTTATTTTCTGCGATTGCAAAAAAACAAAAGAAAGGGAGGGGATCTGATGAAGGCAGTGTTTAAAGTACAATAAACAATGTAAACACGAGTCACAGGAATAAACCCAGGTTTTAGAAGATCCGACCTTTGGCATGAAAACACAGAAAATCAGAATCATTCCATTTTGAGATCCTTGCATAGTGTGAAACTTCTGGTATTATTTCAAATCTGGCAGAGAGAAAACTTGTTATATGTTGAATTTTGTGTCGAGGATTGCAGCACAGTTGAGCAGTCTGGGTTGCAATCATGAGAGATTACTTTTCAGACTGTGTAAAAGTTGCACAGGCAATAATATGCAGCATATCAACAGCCTGACGGAATTTAATTTTAATTTAAATATTTATTTTGCCCTTCCTATCATTCTTTTGTGCATCACAGTGCTTGTAACGGCTAAATCCAATCGACCTGGGGATGGAATAGAAAGCTTCTTCTGAATCACCAGTCCCTGAACTAGCAGGGCGTAACACGTGGAGGTTCACACTATCCTTCCTCACCACACACACCCTGACACACCAGTAGCATGTGATCCCTCACTGGCTTCCCACCATGTCAACACGGCCAATAGGGCCTGGCCAAGCAGGAAGCACCGCTGCCAGGCACTAAACTCTTTAGTGGGGACACTTGGAAACATATTATTATGTATATATATGACATCAACAAGTTATATGATGAAAAACTGGAAGTTTTAATTCATTGTTTGTGCTAGTATGAAGCACCAGTGTGAATGATTTGAGGACACGTGTGCAGTTTTGGCTCAAAAACGTCCTTCTTGGAAACTGGTCCAAGTTCAGTTGATTGAGTAAACATTTCTCTTGTTTATTGGCATATCATACGTACACTTGGATGTGCATCCAGGACGCACACCTTGCCCTGGGCCATTACTCTGTGCACAGAGTCTAGACTGGTTCCATAGTAATGACCTTTGTATCGCCCATACTCTATGAACCTAAAGGGAACAGGGACAGAAACCGACAGAAAAGTGAGTTAGACAGAACGAAATGATAAGAAGACAGCAGTGGAAATCACTGTTATTAAAAGGGAGAGAAAGAGTCAGACAACAAAACACTTGAGGATGCCTGCATATATACGCTACCTGTGATTGAGAATGTCCTCCTCAAACATGTTAATTGGCACAAAATGATAATCCACCCCTTCGTTCTCCTGCTGTCTCTTCTCACGTGTGGTGTCTGAAAGAGAATGGGAGGCTGAAGTTGACTTCACATGGCTGAGAGCGCCTTTTGGCGTGCAAGAGATAAAGGTGACAGGTATGAAACGTGAAGATGCCTGTCTTACACGGCACTGTGACGCCATAACGGTCAGGGTTTGAGATCAGGAGCCTCTTCTTCAGTTCGCTGACGCCAACGCCGCTGGGCCCTTGAAACAAAGATCAAAACAGTATCATCGTGTGCTAATGTCCAGCATCAAATGGACTCGGTGATCTGGAGACACATCTGTCTTTATCATCAGAGAGGGAGAGAGTCAGACAGACAGAGCTCTGATTTCAACCTGATTTCAGTCTGAAAGTGATTCTCCAAACAGCTTTGCTCTATTCTCTCTGTCTGCGTCTTTCTATCGAACGTTCCACACCCTCAGGAAAATTTATAGTATCAAAGCCACACAAAGTATCAGTATCATTACAGTGTAGGATGCACAGGATGAGACGCACACACACACACACACACACACACACACACACACACACACACACACACACACACACACACACAGACTGTAGCATCTGGGATTTTCTTCTATTGCAGCTATGTCCATCCCCAGATTGCATCAGACTCTAATGGAGAACTGTCTGAAAGTAGAATTCCTGACATACCTGCCTTTTCCATCATTGTGTTGCATGAGCTCGATACATTACAAAATATCAAGTTTATTGACCCTCCACTCGTACACTGCTAATGTGCTTCACAGCTGCTCCACAGAACCGAAGAGGAACATCACCAGGCCATGTTTTTTTTCTTTTCCTGTCCTATCTGTAGAGTGTGACCGATCACTTTCGCCAATTTTCCTGGGGCATAACTGTCTATTGTTTCATTCTTAATGTGCATACAATGCAAACTGAAAGGATATATTTCCAACCTGGTCAAACATTATCCAGCTGGTCCTGTTTTAGCGATGAAGGGTTTTGGTTTCCCTGTCTTTAACACTCATTGCCAATAAAGTATAGATTCTTAATGATGACCTCTGGTCAATGAAGAGCCTTCGCAGCAGACAGTAAAACGTAATTCAGAGTCGGGGTAAGCTCCAACTCAATTAAATAGGAGTAAATCTAAATCCAAGCTGTCTTGACTGTTCCAGTTAGATGATGGAGCACTTGGCTGACATTATGTGGGATCTTATTCACAATCTGCTCATCCCCTTTTTCTCCATTCATCTATCATTTATCTCTGCTCTGCTTTTTTTTTTGCACCCCCTCAGTTCATTGTGTTCTTTCTTGTAGTTCCTTAGTTACAGATGACCTGCCGTTGTATCGTGATATGACATTAAAAAGACCTTCCGCGAGGCTCCATGTGAAATTCCCTGGGGAGCGATATAGCTCAGAAATACATAGAGCAGGCCTTCAGGATTGGCAGGGAAGTGAATCTGGGGTGGGCCACAAGGTAACTTAAGAGAACACAATATATTCTGACTGAGAGTTTTCTGACAGTGTTTACGTACTTCTGATGGGAAAGGATTGTTCTTGCACTCAAGAGTCGGAACATAAATCTTCATCAGTGCGTAACTTTTTCTTTTGATCAACAACAGCTTCTATAATACTGTCCTTTTAGCGAATGGGATCGTGTTATTTAGATTTTTTTGTGTGGACAAAAAAAAAGGCAGTGGGATAATATAAAACAGAACACAACCACTGACCACTGTGTATACAGTACTACCACAGTAACTACCATGCTCTAACCTGTGTATATAGCAAAGTTAGACAAATTCACACTGCTGGAACCCATTTTGAAGTATTTGTGCTTTATAAACAAACCCTCCACACAACATGGAAATCTGCCTTTCAAATGTCTTAATCTTACATACCAGCCAGAACGACCAGGCGGTGTCTGTCCTTGGGGTCTCTGTGATAGGGGGACACCTCTATGTAGGCAGGGGGATGAAATGAGCCATGTACCCCTTCACTCCACCTCCTGGACCGAGCCACCTCTCTGGCCCAACTGCTCTTTCTGCCTAGTCGGAAACTTCTTCTTAAACCAGCTGGAAAAGAGGTAGAGAGGCCTCAGACTTTCTGAGTTTATCAGTGTATGCAAAATTTAGCTTGTAATGTTGATATTTGAGTGTGTTGGCAAATAATCCTGTACCAGTTTATACACCCAGCAGATACAGGAAAATATTAGCAGACATTTGTCATATACAAGTATATTATTCACTTCCCTTTTGCTCAGTTTTTAGTCTCCACCAATTTCTGAGGAAAAATGGTGAATGGCCAAATGAATTACGTATACTGAGTTACTTCCGCTGCAAGCTGACTGGCCAGGATATGGTCATTTCGAGTGAAACTGTGGCAAATCCTGTAATATCTTTACAAAAACACCCTTTCACAAGAATAAAAGAGGATAAAGGAGCTTGGTCTGGGCCGACCCTATTTACAGATTCAGCAGCAAGTGATGAAAACAAGCTTAAACTCGGGTTTCTCCCTCTCTTGTTATGACAAACAGAGTTGACTAACTGGATGTGGTGTGAGTTATGTATTTTATTGCTTCCCCTGTTTGCTGTTTCGAAGTGTCGACACAGAGGTAATGGACAAACGACGGGGGTGCGAGACCTACAACATCTCTTTGAAAAATGCAAACGTCATGAAAGTTGCCACAGTCATTTAGACAACACGATGAGGCCACATTTTTGCGGCAGGCTTAGCATTGCTCAGCAGCTCGATGAAGGCTTCAGGATTGGCATATTGTGTGTTGTGTTGTTTTTGTTGAGTCTGGCTTCAGTTTGTTTGCGCCACCTCAAGAAATTGTATCGCCAGCCACAACTAGTATCAGAGTCTGGTGGCGAATTCCTTTGGATTCATCACTATGAGCGACCCCAGTCGTATTACATAGTCATTTGATCCACTCGTCAGAGCAGCTTTCAGAACACAGACAGACTGAATACATTTTTTTGTCTTGACACAGAAATGCTAAATGTGTCTTTTCTTTCAATCGCAATTTTGAGGTAAATTAATAGGCTTAATTCCTTCAGAACTTTGGAATTTGGAGTTTCCTTCCATGAGTCACCATCCATTTAACAGTGCTTCCCTTGGCGTACCATACGGACTTCACTTTACTTCGAATAAAAGTTAAAACACGAGAACTATTAAAGGATCAGCTTTGACAACAGAAAACACGTCAGAAGGGAGAGCCACGGCTGAAATGTGAGGCAGAACTGAGTACGACATCATTTCAGGAATCATCAACACTGCCACCCAAAGCCTGGTGTCAAGCACAGAGCTGCAACGACATCCTGAACAGTACATATTACAGTCAAGAATCAACAACTCTGTCATGTGTGGCTTGTAGGCCGTCTGGCATGCAGTGTCTGCCATGCGACTGTGGTCTGGCCTGGCTTGGCAGGCCCGCTCTCTTTCATGATGTTAACTGCAGTTAAGTGATGGTGCCAGGCTTTCTTTGACGTCAGCTGTAATTTCACTTTGTAAGCATATCTGTCCATTTCCTCTCTGGGCTTCACTTTAAGACACATGGCTCTATGGGTAGAGATTTCAGACAATTGTTTACATGGGATTTAAATGGATGACTTCACTCATAAATGTGAAAGGGTAATACATACAGTGTAAAACCAAGGCTGTACAGCGAATGACAAATATTTTTTCCTTGAATGAAATAAGGTCTAGAGGAAAAACATATTGTAATGGCTGAATTAATTCTGGCAGAGAATTTCTCTCCTGTTACTGAAAATGCTCTGTTACTGAAAACCAGAATGTCATTATTCCTGGTTATGAGACACTCAAAGTATGTGAGGAGATGAGAGGTCACTTTCTGGACCTGGACCCGTCATGTTAAGATTACATGATATGAACCTTAATATGCAAAAGTGAAAGCCAAAGTATCTTTATCACCTCTGGTGGCTGACTGCAGTATTGCTTACAAACCCAACCTACTCCATGTTAGTCGAAGGGACATGGACCAAACTAAAAAGTCAAAGTACATTTTAAATACATTTTTCTGAAATATGGTGTCCGTCATTGCATACATGTTCAATCATTAAGCTTTTCTGTTCAGTTTAGTTTTAATTAGTTATTTGATGCTATTAGAATTAGGTAAGTTGTAATGATTGACAGCTAAGACCAACTGTGATTGGTCGAGTGCATGTAATCCTGACTTAAATTTTGCCGCTCCCTCCCCTAATTGCCACTGCCCAGACTAGTCCGATAGTGGGAGGAAGTGGAGACGTGTCATCCATCCTATACAGTCTATGACAATATGGCTACTGTGACCCACAAGCTAATTTTCAAATGCAGCTGTTTATAGTAGGCAGAGTTAGCGAGCTAGTCGATGAATGTAAACTCAAATGCACCTCTAGGTTCATGTGAGTTATCTGACATTTACACAGTAAGAAAAAAAAGGAGTGAGTTTGATATTAAAAAACACTCCAAAAAGATGTTTGTTACATTTGTCATGGAACAACAAATAATGTAACACTCATCTTTGCATAATGTGGAGCAGATTGTTTGTTCAATCTGAAAACCTGCATCTGAAAACCCTTGGGGTTTACAGGGTGTTGTGTGCCTTCCATCTGCTTTTAATCTTGCTGCGCTAATTAAAGCCAACTGGCTGCTGGTGCATTTAGGTTTACATTTAACAGATAGATGTAATAACTTGGCAAGAAAACAAGTACACATATTTCCCAAAATGTCAAGGTATTCTTCAAAGAACAGACAGATCTGTTCAAATCTGTTAGCAAGGGACAAGTGAGTTCAAGCTATTGGCTTGGTTTAACTGTCTTTACCATGTAATAACCTGTACATGGATAATGATCGACTATGTCCGGTCTCTCTCACTAACTCTGCCTCTGATTACACTGCATGCAGTCATTCAGTCATACAGCATCAATACGGTTTTACATGCCAAGCAAAGAGGAAACACAGAGTCTGAACCACGTCCTCAGGTGGAGCCTGGCCGGAGATAAGATGACCTGCACATTATTAAATGCACATGAGTCTTAGAAATGATATAATGCAACATCTGTAATTTCCTTGCCTTGCATAGACGTCAGGAGCCTTTTTACAATCAGGTCTACGTGCACGCCCCCATATGAACATCCTGCACTGCTCACATGCACACACAGAAATACACACACGCACATCATGTCCAATCCATGAGATCAAGACAAATGGGATAAATGGGAAGGTTAGAACCACATTTGCTGGTCTAGTCCTTCCCCCCTAAATCTCTATACCACAAAAACGACATCATCATATGAACTGGGACTTCTGCAAATATAACTGGGGTCTCCTTTCTGGAAGGTCTTCATAGTTTTTCAACACATATTCAATACACAGTGTGTGTGTTGTTGTGAGCTGTCATGTCGCCCCGAGTGTTATTGCCTTTTATCATACTCATCTCTTCGCCAGTATGACAGTGGAACAAGTTAAACATCTCACCGACGTGGATCCCTGTTATAGCTCCGTAGTCGACATCCTCCGTGACTGGAAAAACAGGAAAAGTGAAGAGGAAAGAGTGAGGAAAGCGTGGACACAAACCACAGGAGGATGACATGTGCGTTGCTCTGAAATTGTATCCTAAAAGTATTAACATATGTTCTGACCCAAATGTCCTAATATTGTGCTTTGGAAAGTCTAATAGTAGTTTTATTTAGACATGATATCCTTATATTAGAATTATTAATAACTACCTTACTCTTACAAAGTGATTGCTGGTGAAAAACTAAAGCGCATTGTGGGAGGCCGGAGACTTAACCTGCTCGGTTACAACAGAGGAAAGTTTCTTTAAAACTCCAAACTCTCCAATTACATGACTATTATCTGTGGTTAACAACTCTTTAAATCTTTAAAAACCAAAACCAAAAATGCTCCTGTGTATTATATCATTTAAATTATTCTGATGGTGAGTTTTGAAAAGCAAATTTAAACAGACAGTACCTTCCCCCTCATCTGCGGAGCATGTGGAGAAAACAAAAGTTGTGAGTGTGACAGGAGGGCGGCAGAGCTCACCCATGACCTTCAGACATGACCTCTCAGCTCTGCACTGAGGGAGCTCCAATGTGTTTATTGTAAAGTGTTAAAATGATTTTTTTATTATTTTCATGTGCGGTGAGTTTATGGACAAACGTTGGCTCAGCACCTGGTGGTTTGACTTGCCGAGGCTTGAACAGGGCTTTGGGTCGCTGTAGTGCGACTCTCCTGTAGGAGGCCAGATGAAACAAGGACGAATCAAAACAGGACTTAATCAAAAGGACTGACAGATGTAGGTCTTTTTTCACAGCAGACACTTTCACAAGTCACTTGGAAAGTCACAGGTGTAATTATGCGCAGGTTAGTACTGTGGCCTCACAGCAAGAAAGTTCCTGGTTCAAATCCTGGCTCGGCGGAGGAGTTTGCATGTTCTCCCCGTGGCTGCGTGGGTTTTCTCCAGCGACTCTTCCCCCCCAGTCCAGAGATATTCAGATTGGGTTAAGGTTCATTGGGAACTCTACATTGGCAATAGGTGTGAATGTGAGCTTGAATGGTTGTCTCTGTATGTTGGCCCTGCACTACGCTGGCGACCTGACCTGGGTGCACCCTGCCTCTTGCCCAATGTCAGCTGGGATTGGGGCCCGCTCCCTCTGTGACCCTCAAAGGATAAACTGTACATATTATGGATGGATGGATGGATGGATGGATGGAGTCATTGTTCATGTTATCAGGAACACCTTTCTGTGACAGTCAAAATGTCTGCTGTTAAAAAAGAACGTATTTGACAGTTTTGTTGTTAAAAGTGGATGAATCAAAAGCCAAAGAGCACCTCTCATGGAGCTGGGGGGAGGGGATCAGCCCTGCCCGACTGTCGCTGTCGCCGAGGTGACAAGCCTGCCACCAGGTGTCCTCCTCCATGTTGACAATCTGCAGGACGTCGCCTCTTTTAAAGGAAACCGCCGCGTCTTTGCACGGGACAGTGGGATCCTCGTTTGGATCATAATCAAACAGAGCCCGGACAAAGAGCTTGAGAGAGATAATCATTAAACATTGTTAGCATTCAAACAGACTGGTGACAAAGAAAAATACCCATATTTATTTGTTTATTTGTTTATATATTTATTTGTATTTCTCTTTTTCTACAGCAGCTTCATGAACCTCTATATCCTGGCAGCGGACGTCTTTGTCTGCTTGTCTTTCACATGTACGTGTCATTTTTGAGAAATGACCACAATAACTGAAAATAATTTGTCATAATTCATTGCAAATGTTTGCTGCTCCGAGAGTTTCCAACTTGGACGTGGTGTATGGTGTGGTGTGAGCAACTATTCTTTCTAAACAGAGAGATTGGTGGAATGTGACATTTTCCACATAAGGTGTTTAGATTTATGGTTAATGTTAAATTGAGTTGATACAGCTCAGCAGATGGGATGTCTATACAATTATAAATCATGTGTTTTAATGATAAAAATTGTGATGAGGCCTTATCCTTGACTGTCTGATCTGAGTTTAGGTCTTGACAACCGGACTACTGCTGTGACAGCACCGTGGCAAAGACACAAAATATAACCAAACACACAAGACTCCACTGATTTCTCTCTTCTTACCAAAAGCAGGTGGGTAGAGTTCCTTCTGCAGCCAGCTTGAATTCTAACATATTTAAAAAACATACAGCAATAGATTACTGTAGGTTAATATTTACTGTACCTTCTTTGACAACATTTCTTCCTTGGAGGAGGCCGGGATGATCGTAAATGTGACGTTACCCTGATAACGATCCTGTGCAAGAACAGCAATATTAAGAAATAGTTTCATACTTTGGGAAGATCAACACCACTGTCACGTGTTAAGTGTCTCTGCCCAGTAGCTTAGAGCATAGAGGCTGGACATAGAGGAAACAGCTAGCCTGTGTGAATGAAAAAGGTTCAGCACATTTCAGGTTCACATATGTTCATAACATTTATTCAGGGGTGGGGCAAGGGGGGCACTGGCCCCAGCTGAATCTGATTGGCCCCCCGAAGTGCCCCTGTCCTGTTAGTAGCCTCTAGTGACTTACTTACATTACTAACAATAAATATGAGAAATTGTTAAGAAATTTTATTTTCTCAGCTTTTTTGAAGAACACCATGAGCTTAAACAAGGAACAAATTTGAAAATGTGTTCAATGATGTGTGGCTTTGCTCAAAGCTATAGAGCTAAAAGTAAACAAGGAATTAATTAAATGTGCAACTAACTGGATCAAGCATTGTGATGGGTGTTGGACATTAAAACCCTCTGTGTAAACTGTGGCCCCTTTATAGCCCCTGACTTAGAGAATCCTAGTTCTGCCTCTGCACATATTTGATACACTGTCCACTAGCAATGAATTGATTCTACTGACAAGCACTGCCTGTGCAACCAACTCCTCATAGAGCTCTGTGTCACAGAACTGCATTGTTGTCAATGAGCCCCACTGTTGCACTGGGTAACTTGTCCCTGCATCATCATAAACATGGTCACTATACACTTTAATCTGAATCCACTGGCATGCCAGTATAGCAGTCTACACATTGTAAATAATAGCATGTTGAATCATCTACACCAGGAAAAAGCCTTAAACAACTTGCTGTTACTCCTATTTGAGAAAGATTTGCTTAAACTACAGCATCTTAAGAAATTGGAGATACTTTTTTAAAAGATGAAATATATTTCATTTAAGTTTTAAATCTTAATTTGAAACATAGAGGGTTGGAGCCACAGACATGGTGTAGATGATTATTTTTATATGGTATTTGTCTTCTCATGAGATTTGATGACAATGACAAAAATTCAAAAAAAACAACACCGGTGAAGCAAACAAACAAGCAGTAGAAACACTAACCATTAGAGGAAGGATCTCCTTTGGCTTCCTGTTCTCCAGTGAGACTCCATTCACCTCTTTCAGCTCATCGCCTTCATGGATCAGACCTTCAAAGTGTTGGAGACACAGATGGAAAATTGTACCACATGCTCTTCTCTCTAGGATGCATATGTCATATTATAATCTTACCAAACCATATTCTGTATAAAGTTTCATCAGCTTACCACTTTTATCAGCTGCACCTCCTCTCATGATCCTCGCCACCACAATGGCCCCGGTCGCTTTATCCCTCTTAATCGTTGCCCCCTTGAGGATGGCGATGTGGGGGTGAAGGGATGACGGACAAACAGAAGAGTAAATGCACAGAGGCAAAGAGGTTAAGTGATTCAGACAGTGAAAATAAAATGTTGATTGTTTTTACAGTCACTTCATTGCAAAATGAAGGTTGTTTGTATCAAGAAGGGGCCGTTTAGCCAGCTGCCGTCATGTAACACACAACACGCTGGAAAAGATTATCCAAATCAGCATTATTTTCAACAGATGTTACTGATGTGCAGCAAATCGCAATGGAAAGAGCCTCTTATGTAGCTGACTACAATCAACTCATAGTCGGGTGTAACCCTGTTGTCTGAAAAACAGGAACATGCTGAATCGATCAGAGACCATGTCAGGAAAAGGTCAGACCCCTTCCACTCGAGTTTTAGGATCAATACAAAAATGTGTTCCTTATTATTTGACATCATTAAGTTAATTATTCTCATATTTAACCCTAAACCCTATTTTTCCTTTAAAAAAAAGATTGAACTCATCGACGCTGTGTTAATTTTTGGTTATTTGTTTGTCTTTTAGTTAGTGTGATCTAAAAAACCTGGCCACACTTGTCTTTGATATTTGGTAAAAAGTGAAGCCACAGGCTGAGAAACCAAATGATTACTTTTGATGTAGATCCATGAATTCTGTAATGGAATTTTCACTTTGCTTGTGAGGTCATTTGTAAAAATGTCTGCTATTTTCTAATGAACTGGACCTACTTGCATGGAAAAGAATCTGGCACAAGTACCACAGAGCTGTCCCTCACTATATGGATTGTTTTCCAGATACAAATTTTAAAAAATTGAATTTATTTGTATTGTTCAATAACAAATTTAGAGGATTTTGCGGCCTTGTCGGAGGTATGTGCTCTTCATCTGTTTTCATCCCAGTTTCACTTAATCCAGGAAATTTGCAGAAATAAGTGACAATGATTTGGAAGAAGGTGGAATGAGGTAGATCATTCCGGGAATATCCAGAAACTGAGCTGTGATTAAAGACCTTGAAACAGGTTGATTTACATAAGAATCAGAACGGAAATGATCCCAATCCCTTAAAGGACTCCATTAGGAGGCATATTTGTGCCTACACACACACACATACACACTCACTCAACACACAGACACACACACACACACACGCACACACACACACGCACACACACACACAGAGAGAAACACAGCAGATATATGGCAACAAAGTTGTGGAAGAATTGACTCTGCAATTTCCAGGTTGAGGAAAGTGAGCAGCAGCCCAGAGGCAGAGGTGATCCAGGCGGCTGCAGGAACTCTTTCTTGTTTCCCATAATCCCGAGAGCTTTCGTTCTGCTACACCTGGACATACGTGGCTTTAGCGCCTCGCTACTTAAGTTGACAACACGCAATAAATTCAGTCGCCAACAATTCAGCCTTGACTCTCGTGGATGTTTATGCCTCATGTCCTTCTATCCTGCATGTCTGTTATCGTGGCTAGACAAATGCAATTGCTGTGAAACATGGTTATTGTCGTAAGTTAAATACTTTTTGGGGTTTTTGTGCATTTTGAGGCCACGTAGACCAAATTAGAAACAGGTTTACATGTAGCCACAGAAATACAGCTTTCCTCTCGAAGCCTCCATGCCCATGTGAACAGTGAAAAAGAAATTGTTTAAAAGTTGTTTCACGTTTGTGATAAGGGCAAACTGCTATTTCTGGGTCATTATTTGTGATAATAGGAAGATTTAATGGATTAATACATTTTTAGTTAGCTTTAGTTGCTTCATAGAATTTAAGGGAACTATTGGGTATTGGCGGAGGCATACGCTATATTGACTGCCATTCTAGTTTACATAACAGTCTTGATTTTCTTTAATAAGAGGTTGTACTTCGCTAGCACAAATCTGTTCAATTTCTTCCTGAGAGTTAGCTGAGAAGATTGAGACCAGTGTCATATGTTTATCCCAACATAAACATGCAGCGAGAGCCATCGGGCAGTTTAGATTTGAATGAAGACTAGAAACAGAGGGACTCACCTGCTTTCAAAGGTAAAAACACCTCCAAAGCTAATTTATGAACATGTTTCAGTAGATCTCTGGATGTAGAAATGTTAGATCCAGATAACCATGCAGGCAAACAGGTAAAAGACTGGCATCAATCTTTTCATTAACTTTAGGCAAGAACGCGTAAATGGACTTCCTAAAATGTTGAACTAATCACGTAAACAAAACAAGAGATAGATTTTGATTTTACCGTCAACATTTAAACACAAAGACACATTCACTGACCAGTGGCTCTTTGGTTTTGACCAGACTGACAATTTTGACTGAATCCTCGTCCTCCTCCAGCACATCGTCAGGTACTGGTGGAAGAGACGGCTCAAAGTCCCTCTGAGCTACAGCGTCATGGACAAGCAGGAGACTCTGTGAGGGAAACAGAAACAAAGTGGATTCAGACGTAACACTTTGAACTGTAGGTGCTGTGAGTGGATGTGGTAAGTATTGTGAGTGTATTCCAAAAAAAATTTATATTGTCCTGTGTTGGCTATAAAGCTACTGTTAAATTCAGTGTGAATAAATGCATGTGTAGTCGCTGCAAATATGTGTTCATTTAATATTATTCGCTTTAAATGAAGAAATGCTGTCGAACCACTGTCACCACGGTTTTACCAGCACTCATTTAGTTAGTTAGTTAGTTAGTTAGTTAGTTAGTCCTCTTTGTCCCTTGAGCGGCATAAGGCATCAACGATCTGCCTCCACCGGGACCTGCCCTTGACTACATGGGCCTCTCCCCATGTCAGATCCATCTCTTTCAGCCACATTTTGCCGCCATGTTGATTTGGGCCGACCTTGATGATATATTTTCCTGAGGGATCCATCGTGGAAGGCGTTGATCTTGTTCATGTCACATTTTACTGCGCGCCAGCATTCCGGGCCAAAAAGGGAGAACAGACGTTGACGTTGCTTTGCACAGGTTTGAGACAAAGTTAAACGTGGTTGTAAAGTTAAGAAAACGCATTTACTCAAACAAAAGTACAACCAGCCCGAGTTGACTTATTAAAGCCGACTTGGAGGTGAATGAGGGTGTGAAAACATTTAAACAAATTTGGCCGACTGCCTCCACTCACTACACTGACTGAATCCAAACACAGCACTTTTGGTCGCAGCGTTGCCAGTGTCGACATGAGCCAAACTTGATTTACAGTAGTTTTGAGTAGACTGCCAGCCTGTGGGCCACCTGAGAGCCACCCCCCACATCACTCCCTCCGCCTGCAGTTGTACTGGCTCAGCTCATTTTCCAAAGCAGGGCTGTGGATTATTCTATGAGTCATAATTAATTCCCAGACAATTCAGTTTACTTTTTGAGAACGCTGGCAGTGTGCAGCCCCTCTGGTTTGTTTGCAGGGTAAACATTCTGGGTAAACATGAATCTATTGCTGTGATTCTGCCCAGACTACAATTCCAAAACAAGGAGAATTAACTGTAATATAAAATAATAAGAAGAGGGGGGGAACATCTGCTCATTGACTTAATTTGAACAATCAGCCAATCCGTCTGTCAGTTGGTCTACTTGTTATCCCTGCATCCATCAACAGTTGCTCTGCTCAGAAGCTGCCAACACATTAGCAATGTGTCTCTGGCCACTTTCAGAGACAGGTCTTTCAAAAAAAATAAACATTCATTTACACAACATTGTACACGGTGTCTCTCATAAGTATGTGCGAGCTCCCGCGTTGGGGCCAAGAACAAACAGGTCATTAAGACTGTTTAAACAAACCTGTTAGTTCTCGTCTGACTTCAGCTCCTCATTAGGAATAGCCACAAATTCTGCAGCCCACTGGAAAACCATACGCTGCATGTGTATATGTATGTGTGTGTGGGTGTGTGTCTGAAATATGACTGTCAGCAGACCTGAAATAAGACAACATGCATTTGAGTAATCTGGGCCTCTAGATGAGCGAACGCTACTGAACCTAATTAGAGAGCGGGATAGCTGCAAACGCCAGAGTGGTTAATAGATGTCAGCACCTCACAGCAAACAGAATGATGAGGTGACATAAATTAAAATAAAATTTACAGTTGGATTAACGTGTCACTGTCTGTGACCCAAATAGGAGCCGACTCGGGGAAGCAAAATGCTCATGAGTGTTCTGATGTGTGAGGGAGCTCCATTGTTCAGTTGCCTGAGCAGCCTCAGAATAGATGAGATGAAGCATGTCTGCATGGAAATGAGGCTCTCAGACTCCGGCTCTCGTGTTATGTTAAGAAAAATGAATGAACGTGTAACTACGCTGCTCGTAAGTGGGTTTATTTTGCTGTTAATGATCCTTTCAGATCGGGGCACTGGAGTAGAATCAACATCTTTTACGACTGGATTACATCCGTGCTTCATAAATGATCCATGTGAATGACAATTACAGGATATGCTTCAATGATACAACTACAGTGTGTGTGTGTGTGTGTGTGTGTGTGTGTGTGTGTGTGTGTGTGTGTGTGTATGTTGCTTAGGCACTGAAGCTCAAACAATAACACATATACTGTTAATGGAGATGGACGATGGACTTCCTCTCAATATCCAGAAATGAAGCCAGAATATCCTGGATATGAACGCTGCCATGTGTTAATGGCAGAGTAACTGTCAGAGTAGTAACCAGAAGATGGAGCCGCAGCATTGAGGTCAATCATGACGCTTCGCCCCATTTTTGCAGCATCTTTTACAGAAAACTGAACTTACTGGAAAAATAAACACTTAGACAGTCAGTTTGATAACAGCTGCCTCATATAAGAGAAACCATCTTTGAGAGAAGTATTATCTCGGCCAAGGAGGTCGTGTCTTCACCCCTGTCCTTTCTGGTTTATGTTAGTTAGTTAGCTAGCTAGTTAGCCCGTTGGTTAGCCCGTTGGTTAGTTAGCTAGTTAGCCAGTTAGTCAGCAGGATTACACAAAAACAACTGAACCAATTTCCATGAATCAGGGGAGCGGATCCAGGATTCTTTTCTTGCCTTCTTTAAGATTTTAAGATAGGGCATTTTTTCAACATTATCATTGATTTCTCAGAATTCACAAATCTTGATGAATAAAAGAAATCCCGTTGAGGGAATTTATAATCTGAGTGTGTGCTATTTGGTGCAGATCCAAATAGGAATCCAGATCTAGTCAAATTTAAATGTAGTTTCACAAGGGGACTGTGAGGTGTGAAATGAGTGCCATTTTAGCTTTGTGTTTTTGACTTTTTAGTTTGACCTATGTCCTACTTTGTGGAGCCATCTTTACATACTGTGGTTTTTAGAAATGATGTTATTTGACAGGACTTGGCTGAGGACGGTTTAGGTCAACACACATGTGTGAAACTACAGGTGCACATCTCCATGAAGAAAAAAAGTCCTCACCTTAAAGTGGGGTTTGGAAAAGAGAGCAACCAGTTCTTTGACCTCATCTCTCCAGCCTTGGTATATGAGTTCCTCTACCAACTGGAAGCAGAGGAAACGAGGAAATGATAAATATATATTTTATGATTGTACATTAACGTATATCATGAGTGAGGTTTGGTACAGTCTACACTGTATTAGCCAGACAAGACAGACCAGCAAGCAGAGACAAAAATCATTAGTGAAATTCAGCTTCTATCAGATTCCGACTGCAGTGACACATCATCGATGCCGTCATTATTACCAGTGAACTGCTCCCTCATATGGACCCAATTACTCCCAACTTACTTTTTATTACTTGACGTTAATTATTTGCCTGTTTCTCTGTTTTTGGTTTTTGTATCTTTCCGCCACTGTTGGAAAAAATCTTTTTTTTCTAAAAAAGTGCTCCTGAAAGTTTAAGGCTACACGACAGCTGCGGTGACAGCTAAAGCAGAGCAGCCTTGACCGTCAGCAGCAAGTGGAGAGGCAGCAAGTGACTGTGTGCAGTCGCCTGTCTTGTCAAGCATATTACTGTAATGACTTCTACTGCTTCAAGATGTTGTGGCGCACTCCAGAGACACAATGCATGAAGGTCATTAGTTTCCACTGTGAGCAAACAGAAGCCTCTCTGAGGGGAAACAGACCCATGGTTTGGCCCTTCCAGTAGGTCCTGATGATTTAAGCCAGGCAGAGAGTGGCTGTCGGACCGAATCTGAGGCAAAGGGAGCGAAGGGAAGGGGAGAGGAGAGGGGTAGATAGACGTATGGAAACATGGCAGGGATTACAGTTTGTATGCTATAAGAAGACGATAAAGGAAAGCAAATGAAGTAGAAGTAGAATTAATGCAGGAAAGGAGGATGGATGGAGGAGTGTGGTTTGCTGATGGAGAGGGGGAGGAGGTGGAAGCATGGAGTAAGGGAAAAGTGTAAAAAGTTTGTTGTTTTGTACTTTGTCCATGAACAACAGAGGGAAAACTGAATGTGGGAGGTGATTAAAGCGGAAGAAAGGAGGAAGAGGAATGGGTGAAAATAAAGGAATGATTGGTTGCTGACGGGAATGAGGATGACTAGTGCATGAAATCAGAATCGCATCTGAGGGGAATAGAGACCTGTCGTGCTGTTTTAGAGCCACAGCTGTAGTGGGAGTACTCCCTGTCACTTCGTCTTAAATCTGAAATTAATTGTATTCCTCCAGCCTGAAACATTAGACTACACACAGAATGGATTTAGCAGCCTCGTGCTCGCCACTGTCCACAGTGACCTAACTCCTGGCAAACAACGATATCTGCTCTTACACGTTGCCTCTCAGGAGATAACATCTGAGCTGACGGAGATTCGAGACAACATTTCATAATTCAGTACACATATGAGGGGAAAGCACGTTCCTCTTGTGCTTCTGTGTGACAGGAGAGTCAAACTGTCACCGTCTGCAACGTGTCTGTCTGCGAAAGATGTTTGCAGAGAGTCACTTACATCTGATGCCAGACGTGCTGCATGCTCTTGGACGGGGACGGGGCTTCGCTTCTCAAACCGCTTCAGCCGCTCGTGGATCTGTCAGTTCAGTAAAGTATCATAATAAAGATTCTCCATTCTCCAAGGCCATTTACTGCAGGTTTTACTATTATCCACTCACTGATACAACTGCTAATATTACTAATATCACAACTACTACGGAGATAATTAAATGATATTAAGCAGGAGAAAAAGAAACAGGAAAAATACCTAGTTGGACAAATAATTTTAGTTTATGATTATAACACACACTTACATTAAGGACCTGCTTTGTTACCAGGGCTAGAACAATACAAATATCAATTTAAGAATAAATGCCAATATTTATTGGAGAAAAACAGCTTGATTAAAAGTGGATTCGTTTGACCTGTTTTTTGTTTTCAAGTTCCTCTTGTTTTTCAATTGATTATTTGAATGTACTGATATTTTCAGATTTCTGTTTTTGCAGTTCAGATTTAGATAATACACACAAACTGCATCATAATCTCCTGAAATACAACTTACTAAAGGATAGTATTACTCAGCAGTATATGTATACATTGCAGTATTATTCTGGTATACACTAGCTGCAACATTTTAGTGTCTCATACATACTAATTCATTCTTTTAACACTTTCAGGGACTAAAATACTATACTACACTACACTTTACTATTTTACACTATACTATATTATACTATACTATACACTGCTGTATACAAAACTATACTATATTACACTATACCATATAACACTATATGTACATAACACTATAGTTACAATATGCTATACTACACTTCACTATATTATACTACTACACTACACTATGTTATACTACACTACAGTATACCATACTATATCAAACTAGACCATAATACGTATGTACACATGCAATCAACTTATTACAATTTAATTACATGTAACAATTCAAATGCAGGACTTTGACTGAACAAAGTGGGATTTTAACATGTTGGAAAATAGAGGATGTAACTATACAATCACACATCATTGTAGCGTCTTCACCTTGAAGAGCAAGTGCAGCTTCTTCTCCATCAACATGCTGTGGAGGAACCTGTAGTCCTCCTCTCTGTCTGTGTGAGACTCTGTTCCAGACATCACTGAAGATAGCAGCCTGCACACGCCTGCAGGAGGAGGAGGACACACCCACACGTGGAAAACGCACATATACTGTACATCAATGAGCAGTACACCTGCATCTGTATTTGATTTAAGGAGCGTGTTTTAAAGGTTAGGAGGTGAGGTCAAGAACTCAAAGAGAGAGGTCAGAGGTTAAATTGGGGGTGTGATGAAAACCTCCCACAGGGGAGCCTCACTGTCTCACAAGATTGAACGTTGTGGTGGTCTTACTTCCTTTTCCCCTTATGGAGACATTTGATCCTTAAGGACACGATATGGAAGGTGAAACAAAACATGAAACTACTGTGCTTCAATTAATTATCTTGTGCACTTTTAACTTGCAGTCCCTCTGACATACACTACCTCTGTGTTCTGTTCGGCTCAGCATCTCCCTGACTCTGAAAAAGAAAAGACAGAAAGAAGATCTAAATAGATTCATGATCAAAGAATCACGATCATAGATTCATGATCAAAGAATTCTCGCTTCATATTTCCTTTGTTTCTATGAATCGTGAGGAGACTAGAGTGAAACATGGTGAAAAAGAAATTAAATTTTTCTACTTAGTATGTAAAAAATTGTATGTGAGATATTACTGCCCCCTAATGCTCATATGAGACATTTCAACATCACAGTACTTTACTGTTCCGCTATCAATATGGTCATGTTAATAAATTACTGAGTCAGTGAGTGATTGTTCACATACGTTCACATTATTTTTCTTTATGACATTAACAATGTGATTGATTGATCAGTATTACTTCACTGAAATTACATTAAACATAAGGTGAAAACATAACTTATAGAGGATAAATACTGGACGCACACTGCTCTGAATGAATTTGTTTTAACCACATACTCACATTTTAGGATTCTGATCAGTATATGTAATGTAGTCATGACATGTAAATGCAAATGTTTAAAAATGTTAAATTGTTCGTTGAACAAACGTGCACTTGTTAGATAATATTATCTATGTTGGAATCAGATAGTTTCTTGTTTCCCTCCATTAGCGGGTCTGCAGAACAACAACCACACTAATATTCGTTTTTTCCTGATTTCCTGATTTATATAATGTTTCTGAAGCAGATGAAATCAGAATAAATGACTCATAACAATCTATAACTTTTTTTTTTTAAATGAACAAGCTTGGATTGAGACATGTTATATCCATTCCAACAAATTTTAAGCACAACCTCAGACAAGTTGAACAGCACTCACCGGCGACTGCCCCTTCCATCAGGCCCAGCTCAGGCAGACCAAGCAGCTCAATACCCAGAGAGTGAGAGCTGCATTTGAACATCCACTTGTGCAGAGAGGTTGTTTATAGTTCGAGCGGCCAGATTGTAACAGATTCAGTCGATATGTGCCAGGTCTGACCTAAATCAAGCAGGCAGGAGATCAATAGAGCAATCAGAGAACAGGGGGCACAACGTTAAAATTGGCCCACAACCAGTGGTGGAAGAAATATTCAGATCCTAAAGTAAAAGTATTATTTCCACACTTTTAAAATACTCCACCACAAAGTACAATTCCTGCATTCAAAACCTTACTAAAGTAAGAGTATGTGAGTATTATCAGCAAAAAAAAAGTATTTAAAGTAAAATTACTGCTGCATTAATGTGTGTGTTGTATTTTACTGCTGTAGATGTTTCTGTAGGTGTTTAAATTTGAACGACTTTATAAATTGTTTGTAGATTAATCTACAGCAATGCATCATATTCTATATGATCATCACATGTCTGTGAGAACAATGTATCTCTAAAAAGTCTTTCAGCTCTGTGATGATGCATTTTACAGTTGATTTAGAATTTTCTCAAGTTCATCTTTCAGTTGAATGACAAAGATTCAACATCAACACATCTGGAGACACATGGTTTACACTGACATCTGAAAAGTAACTAAAGCTGTCAGACAAGTGAACTATTAATAAAATCCCATGAGATGGAGGACAGAGGATGAATTGTCTGGATAGAAATGTAGGACAGACATATATAAGCATCTTGCTTCTGCCTGTGCCTTTTCAGTCACCTAATACAGAGATTGTTGACAGTATGTATTCTATGTATAATGTTTTGACGACTGAATAAAAAGGTGCGACATGATACAGAAGTACAATATTTCCTTCTAAGATGTAGCACAGTAGAAGTATAGAGATTTGAAATAAGTAAATGCCAGAACTAATGCAAAGTACAAGTACCTCTAATGTCTACTTGAGTACAGTAGTTGAGTAAATGTACTCACTTACCATCCACCACTGCCTACAACTGTTCAATTTGTCCATATGACCAGTCTTTGCAGATGATTATTCACAGTGATGTAATTAAAGACTCATTTCCCACCTTTCTGTGTGTTGATGGAGAACATGGACGTCAAAGTAATAAGATCAAAATGTTAAGGGCAGCGACCTCAACAATCACAGGAGGTGAGACGTTGATGCAAATTCATTTTACACTAGAAATCCAATTACCGCTGTTCATTAGATTTTTTTTTCTTTGAATCAGGGGGCATGGCCTCATTCAGGGCGATGAGTTATTAGCCTACAGGAGTTGTTCCATTCTGACCTCTGACCTCTGCGTGGTTAATAGAGAAGTGCCACTTCGAGAGCAACACATCAGATTATAATGTGCTGTGGATTAATTACAGAAATAAAGGTCATAGTCCTTGTTAACTGCACCACAGACCGAATCCTGCACAGATCAACAGACAACATCAGACAAAGATCAGTGGATGGAGGATAAAAGTGTTGATGATGTTGATGCAGGAAGAAGAAACGAGCGGACAGACGGTGGGTGTGTCCCAGGAAAGGTCCAGCCAATGGGAGGACAGGTCGGGGGAGGAGCGAGCAGCTTCCTTTTCAGCTGCGTCACGTTATCCAGAGACAGCTAGGCTAATACCGGAAATCAAGCTACTCACTTCAAAATAAAAGCCCCCGGCACAGAGCTAATGTCACATCCATGCTCCACCTTCTAGGCAACAAGGGTAGTTTGATTTACTTATACTTACAAAGGCAGATTGTGTTGTATGTGTAACATAAGAACAGTGAGATATATGTGTGTAATAACGGAAGAAGCTCCAACATGGAAGCTCTACACTGTTATATAAACCGTCTGTGGACCCACCTGACACATTTACCTGGTATTCTTCTTTGTGGTGCTTTTCTTTAATATTATACTATTACAACTGACACATTTTAGCAGTAGTCGTGATCTATTTACCTGTTATTCTTCTCTTTGGTTCTTTTCTTTTCAATTGTATTATTACAACTGAGACATTTTAGCTGTAATCGTGATATATTTACCTTTTATTATTCTTTGTGCGCTTTTGTTTACTATTATATTATTACAACTGACACATTTTAGCAGTAACTGTGATATTTGTACCTGTTATTCTTCTTTGTGGTGCTTTTCTTGACTATTAAACGATCATAACTGACACATTTCAGCAGTAATCTTGATATATTTGCCTTTTATTCTTCCTTGTGGTGCTTTTCTTAATCTACCCCCTGCAGTACAGACTGACACTTGTATTTTGAAAGGTCAAAGCGGAAGTCGGTGCTCCTAGCTAAACATTAGCGAGCAGCTCGTCTCCTCCGCTTCTTCTTCCTGCCTCCGCCGCTTTCTGCTGAGCTACATCGGCTGAGCCAAGCACCGTTCCGCCGCAGCTGGATGCCAGGTGATGCACTGAGGGTGGCTGTTCACAGAGAACCCCCGCTATGCACTGCTGGTGCCCGGTGCGCGGCTTCTAGGTTCCCTGTGCGGTGGCAGCAGAGGCCGGGTGCAGACACCAGGAAGCTGAAGAAGAGAGAAGTGAGCGGAGCGGACGGACAGACAGGAGGCCACGGTTTCCCCCTCACACACACACACACATCACCACGGCCTTGATGGTGATGTATGCAAGGAAACCAGCAAGAGTCAGCGATGGGTAAATCACACACTCACCGGGACGTTCTACCCAGAAAGCGCACGGTTTACTCCTTATTTTTAATCCGCAGCTCGATTGCTAATGACTTCTTGTAGCTGTTAGCTATTAGTGCTACTAGCTAACAGTTTTGCTGCAGTTAGCTCTGGGCTCCGGATATTTCCTGTAGCTAACGTCAACGTAACGCTAGCTAACTGACAGGCTAATGATAAACCTTCAGCTCATGGGAAAATTATGTAGGATGTATATGAAATATGAGAACTTATGTTTCCACTAAAGTGACAACCAGAGCTAACAGCTGTTGCGAACATCGCAAATCCAGCGAATTTAGCTAGCGGTGGCTAATGAGCTAACTAACGTTAAATATGCACCGGAAAATGCGTAAAAACGGATGTTTACACTAACGTTTGTTCTGTTTCTTCTCCACAGGTGCAACGACAGAAGGGATTCCCAATCCTATCAGGTACGACATGTTAGACATGAAAGCTGTTACCTGTCAGTAATCGAGGTGTCTTAGTATTTTTCTTTTTGGATAATAAAGGTTCATCTTTATATTGTCACGTTGGAGCTGCAGGAACACCATCAAGTCATATGGTCACATAGTAACTCAATGATGTATAGTTCAATTACATTTTTTAAATGTTTCAGCAGATGTGTGTATCTAATGCTGGGTACAATCCATTTATTTCACACTGATTCTTTTAATTTACATGAAACAATATAGAGATTACAGTAACCTGCCAACCACGCCTTAGGTGTAATGAAATATCTACTCTTTAGCTTATAATTTGACAAAATATCATCTACTGCATTTACCTGTGCACTATTTTCACGGTTATGAGTCTTATCCCAGTTTTAATCATAATCAGGTTGTGGTGTTTTACTTGCAGCATTGAGAAATCTGGTTATTCATATCCCTGCGAACATGATACACACAAGTACCCAGGTTACTTGTAACTGTGTGCAGTTTGTGCAGGTGGTCAGAAACAAGTAAAAGATGTACACATGCACCAGCATCCCAGTCGCTTACGAAGTACTGAAGCTAGTAAAATCGGGTTTCTCGGTATAAAGGATTATCCAGGATTTGGAAATCGGGATATGACATTTAAATGGTTAAACACAAAAACTGGGTAATAGTGTGTATGATAATGTTGTCAACAAAAAGAAAACTGTGTCTCCTTTTGTAGCAAAATGTTATGACATAATCTAGGGAAATCAAAACATGATGAACACGTTAGAATTAGCCACTCCCATCCTATAACTGGCTGTTTTCAATGTTGGTCTCAGTGGTTTAGCACCTTTTTGACATGGCCTGCTTAATCACAATATTTTCTACATAATTTAATGATGGTATGTGCTCCTCCATATGTGAATAAATGATATCAGTGTGTACATGAGCACATCCCCATCAAGTCGTATCTACGTTCCTTTGTAGACCCATAAATCTCAGCCAAAGAGCCAGTCCAGCAGCCTACACCGTTACGACAAGGTGCGCGATGGCTCAGCGGATCCCACACCCCCTTACAAGATGCTGCGACGCTCAGACGAAAGTCCTGTCAGCAGACAAGGAGACAGCGCTGGGCATGGCAAGGCAAAAACCTCTCACACAGTTCGAGGAAAAAATGGTAAGCCAGGAGCAAAAGGCAAAACAACAACAAACTACATTGCCTTTACTGCTCAAATGTACATAATATAAACCTAAAACAATAAAAGGCAAAGAAAGTGTTTATTATTTTTCATCTGCGGCCGAATCACTGAAGATTTATTCCTCCTGCTGAACACGATTTTTTTCAGTTACATGATAAATGACTTTGTTGCAGGGACCAGCAGCTCTCCTCAGGAGAACTCTCACAACAACAGCTCCCACCATGGCCCCGACTCGCATGCGACTCAGAGCAAGCCTGCAGACAGGGTAAGACGCTGTCCAGTGCTATTTGGTGATATACCCTCAGGATGTCCTGTACAAATTACTGTCACACCGCTTTCGAAGATAGTATGCAGGACGTTACGTGGAGGCATCGCTCTCGGTCTCTCTGCACATAGTTTGTTACCGAACTCAAATGCAATGCATGGTTGAGATGTAACAGGCTCCCTCTAAAGAGAAAATGATCTGACTACATTTTTGACCTCCTTGTTAAAAAGATTCTCCATTTCTGCACTTGAAGGAGAGACTCACTTTTCATCAGATAGTCATTTATAATAAGGTTCATGCTTGTAAAGTATCAAGCCTCAGTTACATTCATTACATTTGTTTGTCACTAGGGTTTAATAATGATATCTTAGGAGTCATGGCAAATTTTGTTATAATATATTGGTATCTTAAATTATCTTACTCCCTAATGGTGTCAGCATTCAAGCTGCAAGTGTTGACAACACAATAAAGATTCAAAACTATTTTAGTTTGTAAATTACTACATGATAGAGTTATAACCTTCATAACAATAATCAGAACTACACTTGTTTTTGAATGAGTCCTACTTTAATGATCAACTTCCAAGACTTATTGCAAAATCATTAAACTCAAATTCATGCAATGATTTTTTTTTTGTGGCTGCAGTAAATGTCAGATCACCTGTTTTGTTTCCAAGTAAAACTAAAACTCTGCAATTATCTGATGAACTCTAATCTTTCTCCAGAAAAATCTAAGTGATTGTAGATGAAGAGAAACAATATGAGTGGGGCTGTGTCCTTCCTGGAATTGTTGGATTGACCGCAGTTGACAGTATATACAGTACATGATCATTAATATTAAACATTCCAGCTCCCATCCAGACTGGAAACCCTCATCCATTATTGAGGTTGGAAAGAGGGGGACATTTTCCTCTTAAAGGAAAACAGGCCTATGTGTACTGTATCTGTATGAAGCGACACATTCACATTCTCAAGTTGTGATATTTTTATATTCAAAAATTTATATCAAAAATCACAAAAGCATCCCTACAGGAACATACCAGTCTTTTTGGAATTTTCCGTTTACTTTCTTCTATAGCAATATGAAAATATGTTTTGAAAATCGCTTGAGCTGTGTAATCCATCACAGTGAATGTAAAGGCTGCATTTAGATCACATGTTTTTCATTGGTACTCCTCAGGTTAACATCAAAACTTTCCCTAACCTTACTCACCTCATGTGTTGTCTCTCTGCACCAGGACCCAGCAGATGACTGGACCGAACACATCAGCTCCTCTGGAAAGAAGTATTACTACAACTGTAGAACTGAGGTCTCCCAGTGGGAGAAGCCAAAGGACCTGTTGGAGAGGCAAGTCTGCTTAAAGGAAAATGACAACATATGCCGTCTTATTACTGAAATAGTAATCACAGTGCAGTATCACACTGTGGACCAGTTTTAACATAATATCAAGCCCTCTTCCTACACGTTTTCACTGTTGCATCGTGTTTAATCTGCTTCAGGGAACAACGACAGAAAGACCCAGTCAAGATGCCGCCGAACAATTTCCCTAGGGACATGGACTACAGACAAGAGGCCTTGCAGGACAAAGCCACAACAAGTAAGAACGACTCAGATTGTTATGACAAATTTACATCAGTTAGATTTCAGACAGGCCATTTATTCCATCAGTGTAGATGTGAAGGAGAAAAACTAAGATGAGGGTTCTTACACAGAGGAGGTTGGTCCTATCACTAGGTGAATAGTAGTAAGGGTAAAATACACTCAATAAACTCCAATATCCGACCATGAGGGTAGTCCTCATAGAAAGTCCTCATAGATGGTACATCAGTGGATTTCAGTTTGATCAGTCGTTTGCTGTTAACTATGGTATTGTTGTTTTGTACTGTTTTGGCTTTTATTAGCTTTATAACTGTGGCTCAACAGTTGTGTTGTGCATGGCCGTGTTGAGTAAACCAATGAACTAAACATAATTCTGAAACAAGACAATTATTATCTTGTCTCTCAGTCAAGGTTTAGTTATAACTGTTGAGTAATGGAAAGCAATAAATCCAAATCTATAATAGATAAAATATTGAATTGTAAACGTTCAGTAGCTGAGCATAGTGGACAATATGGATACACATCTGTAAACAACAACCATCAAGTATTAAGGTGTTGTGCCAACAGATGATGAACTCTGTTAACTTCTTGCCTTATTTTCATATGTATGTATTAAATAATTATTACATACACAAGTAGTAAACCGCCACTCAGACGTCGCTGGTTTTGTGTTGGTGCTCTGTTTATATTGATGGACAAAATATGTGGGTTTCTTTGTTTGCTTTTTACAGCTCAAAATAACGCTCGGAAAAGGTGGCGCAGCTCCCACCTTTTCTAAAGACAAAATTAAAGCTGGGCAGTGTATACATGTCTTCTCTAACTTGCTTTACAAATTGTACATACAGAGAATGACTTGGCTGTGAAAAGATTCAGTCAGATTTTTTGTTTTGCTGTAATCTCTGATGTCCTTTGCGTTTGTATGTAGCCTCTAACATTTCTGTTACACCTTCTGATGAACACTGTTTGGGTAAACATCAGAGACACAGAGAATGATATTTGATCATACAATATAATATCTTCTGCTCTGTCCGTTTTCAGAGACCACATCAGGGGACCAGTCCACATCATCCAACTCCGCCCATTCCTCCTCTTCCTCTTCTTCTCAGAGCCTGAACTCTGCTCCTGGTGCTTTAGGTTCCACCCCCTCCACCATGTCCTCCTCCTCATCCTCCACCTCTTCCTCCTTGACGGGACAGTTACTCCAGTGTGTCCAGTCCCCGTCACCGGCGCTGCTGCAGGACCCAGCTCTGCTACATCAGCTCCTCCCTGCTCTGCAGGCGACTCTGCAGATGAGTAATGGCAGTATGGACATGGCTAAGCTCAATGAGGGTGAGGACACAACACGATGACACTTCTTCCTCTTCCACTCTTACTTCTGTTTTACTTGGTGTCTTTTTGGGCAATCACTATGGCCACCCTCATTTTCGTTTTACTGCCCTGAGCCCAAATACATGTCATGCAGGCAAATCATGATAAAAAATTATTTGATCAATGTTTAAATGTTTAGATAATGCATGGAATCTTGAATTGTGGTTATGGTGAGCTGCGATGACTCTGCATAAATATTATACTGGCCATGTTTTTCTGCCATGACTGTGATGCCTTGACATTGACCGAGGATGCGACTGAGGATCTCTACAAATATTTAAATTTAAATTCTGCTTAAATGGTTTTATTCCATGTTTAACGTTTACAAGAGAAATGCTCCAAGAATGAGGACTGTACTGGAGGACTGAGTCGTGTCTCAGTGAAACTCTAAACAGGATTTGAGCAAAGGTGTTGCAAAACAGAGTTAATTTCATATTCAGAGCAGCAGAGAGTGAAACTGGAACTTTCAGATTCTGTTCCAAAATAAACTACTCATTGAAAATAGCACTGACATTAAACTGTGCTGACAACGAAAAACACGGCTTGTAGACGGCAGAGATTCCAACTACAACTTTGACAAATTGTCTTCAGGAATATTTTTGCTATTTTTCTTAAAGATCAATAAAAGAAATGTTGCATTAGAGATTGCAGTAGAAGTTAGTTGAAGAATAATGACATCTAGTTTCTGTTAAAATTGTGTGTATGTCAGTAAATATCAGGGTCTTTCTATCCCTTATCTGTTTATTAATGGCCTACTGCTTGTAATGTGGGTGTGTGTCTGTTGTTAACTGTGACTTTCTTGCTGTTCTGTGTGTGTGAGCCTCACGTACATATGTGCTTGTTGGTAAAATTACATTTACATGACAGGATTCATCTTTCCACTGATTGGTTTCTTATCTTAACTTTTTTCTCACTTAGTTGTGTGTGCTTGTGCAATCACCTGTTGTGTTTCCTTGCTCGCTCACCCGTGTGTTTGTGTGTGTGTTTCCTCTTTCCTCCCTCCAGTCTTGGCCGCTGCTGTCACCCAAGCTTCCTTGCGGTCTGTGCTTCATAAGCTCCTCACTGCTGGACCTGCTTTCAACGTCACTGCTCTGCTCTCAGCTGCTCAGCACTCCAACCAAGGTATGGCATTCTCGCTGTCTCTCACCATCTGCTACACAAACTCATTTCCTATTTGTTTATCAAGGATGCTGCTGCTCTTCCCATCCCCAAGTGGTGTAACTGTCTAATACCCAATATGCTCCCATTGACTTTTGGTCATTTTAATGATGGCTTTTTTTGGTGCAAGTAAACAGTGTAGGCTGTTTCGGGGAGTTTGACATTGACCATATCTGTGTGGAAAAAGGGAGCCAGCGCCGCAGTTTCTCCTGCCGGATGATGTTACGTCCTGCCTCTCCATTCGGTGCCACCCATCACCTGAACGCTCTTGAGAACTTTCCTATGTTGTGAACACATCTGATTGGAGAATCTCCTGTTGCGTTCTTCATATGTGAAAGATGATGTCTGGATAAAGTTCATACCAAGTTGTGTAGAGATTTTTCGGAGTTCATGTCTGGAAACGGCTATCATCTCATGAATTGCAGTTAGCATCCTAGAATGGAGGCCATTAGTGTGTGTTTGCTTGTGTGTAAGCTGATGATCCCCGGTTCCTTCTCATCAATACCATGTCTTATTTTCTATGTCTTCTGCAGCCCAGCACTCCAGTCAGTCCCCTGTCTCTCTAACATCAGATGCGTCATCACCCCGGCCGTACGTGTCACCACGGAACGGCACGCCACAAAACAACCAGAAATCCCTTGGGGGCATGCATCCCGGGAACATCACTTCCTCACAAACAAGGGTGAGCGCTGCAACTGAAAGACCTAAAGAAAAGTGGGCTTTGAGAAGGGGGAGTTCTCTAACACACACACTGGCTGATGCCCTCTCTTGCCGTCCTTCCTTCTCTCTTCAGGGCAGTATGTCTTCGGGTAAGCAAGGATCTGTCTCCCTGTCTCAGAGCGTAGAGAAGCGTCCAGAAGACCCCAGAACTCACCAGCAGAGAAGGTAAGTTCAAAATCACGTCAACACACTCTCTTCTGTGATAGACTGCATGGATATGAATAAAAAGTGAATGATGTCATTTTAAATAAGCAGATCCCTCAATGAGAAGTATATTGTCTTTTTTGACATACAAATGTAACTTATAGCAGAGTAGGATTCTGAGATGTTATTTATTGAGGACAAATGACTGTTATATACTGAATAATCCACAGTATCCCTGAATGTAAGCTCCAAAAATAAGAACATAGCAGCTGGATTTTATTCACACCATCAACAAAGTTAGTAATTTTTCTTGCTCCACCAGCCAGGAGATGCTGTGTGCGGGATCAAACGTATCCGGTGCTGCGTTGTCCCATGCGGGTTCCAGCAGCACCAGCCAATCCCAGTCTGACAACCCCAGCTCGGTCATTCCCTCACTGGCATCTCATTTCGATGAGAACCTCATCAGACATATCCAAGGATGGCCTTCAGAGAACACGGAGAAACAGGTACGGTTCACAGTGCTTTGTTTGCTTTGCTTAGAATGCTGCTGTAGATTTTCCTGTGTCAGGAGCTCTGGGATGATTATCACTGGTTTATAGCGGCAGCATTAAGCCAGAAGTGTCTTTAAAGTTTCCTTTAGCACCACCTTTGTTTCAACCATGTTTTGGTTTCACATTGCAATTAAGGACGCACACTAAAGAATATAGTTTGACATATGTACATCATGTCATCACTTTTGGAGCTAGGTCTACATATTCCTTACATTGGTTGGTTTTTAGAAGCGTGTACGTCTGCCATTGGTGTTTTGTTAATTCAGCTATTGTATTCATTAACTTCTTGATCAAAGTGCATCGATAAAAGATCATTACCGGAATATCATTATGGTGTTACTACAAGTAAAGTAAACTTTGGGGACAAAGACTGCAAGCAATCCTTCTGCTTCCTTCTTCTGTTGTTTAATGCTGTCTCAAAAATCCCTCCTGTCTTTCCGTCAGGCGGCTCGGTTGCATGAGGACATCCACAACATGGGCAGCTTGTACATGTTTGAGATCTGTACGGAGATGAAAAACCTGCGCTCCCTGGTGAGAGTGTGTGAAATCCAGGCCACACTGAGGGAACAGAGGTGAGGCTGATGTTAAATGATGCATGGACTTGTCCTTCAGCTGATCACAACACACACATTCATTGACACTTTTCTTTTCCTCCCACGTCAACCAAAGAATCCTGTTTCTGAGGCAGCAGAGCAAAGAGCTGGACAAGCTGAAGAACCAGAACTCCTACATGGTGTAGGAGAAGAAAGGACTTGGACGGACGGATTCAAATATTGATAAAAAAGAGGAGTAGACATGGACAGCGAGCTGCTGCAGCCTGTTTATTCTTCCCTGTAAAAGCAGCGGCAGACTTGGTGAAGCTTCACCATCCTGAACGTCATCTTTTCTTTTCATTCTTTTTTTATTTTTAATTTTCCTATGTCCACCTCATGAATTGCTCTTGCTGAAAGGTGAAACTGACAGTTCACTGAGTTGGACACTTTCACCAAGTGGACATAGAGGACCTGAGGCTCTTTTCAAACAGCACCTTTTCGGACTGTGAACGTTGGCTTGTGTGTATTGTATTGGGTTACCTTGTTTTTCTGGTGTGTTTTTTGATGTGTAGTAGTCAGGAAGAGAGTCGCTCTTTGGAAAACTGAACTAAAATAAATCATCTCATAATAATAATAATTGGTGTAACACAATTCTCAGGGGGGGGAGAACAAACGCATTCACTCCCCAAATGTATGAAATGGATTTAGTCATGGATTAAAATGTACGGATTCAATAGCAGTGATGTTACTAATGTTCTTTATTTTTATTCCACCATAATCGTCGGTGGTTTTACCATCTTGGCTTCAAGCTGGTTTGTCTTACATGTCGTGACATGAGATCAGCGAAGAACCCTGACCAGATCTTGCTTTCAGGAATCTGCACTCCGGTGCTACAAATTCACGGAGAGGCTATGGTTAGTTATGTCAAACACATCCAGATGTTTCGAAGCCATTTTGAAAAAGCCTACATTATTGGACCTAGGTTGGCTGCTAGTACATGAGGTTGTATTCATTTGAAGCCTTGCTGGCCATTTTCTTATCCCTTCTTTTTTTGTCTCTTTTGTATAATGGTCAGCATTTTGTTTCTCCCCCAAGTCTGATTTGGGGGAAATATTCCATTCCTTTAGTGCAGCTTAGCAAAGATTGTGTAAAACAATAGAGAAGTGACTGAATTTACATGATGTAAAACTAAATTATTGTTGCACATGATTGATTACGTCCTTGTAGTCATAACGACAAAGATGTTTTATTTTTTTCAACAAGGAATCTCACGTTTCGCTCTCGCTTTATGTTCAGCTGTCGTGGCCGCTGCCCCTTCTGTCAACTGACTCTTCAACCAGGCTACTTTTTTTAAAGGGTTTATTCATTCATGATGAGAGGGTTTCCTTTTTATATGAAGACATCACATTAAACTGCAGTCGTACACTTAAACACCCGTAAAGCAGATTCCTTTTGTCTCTTGGCTATTGTTTTTCATTGTCCTTAAAAATAGTTTCCACCAGATCTGATGTGCACACTTTTTGGGGTGGGCGTGGGGATGGGGGCTTTGTATTCCATAAAATATGAGAATAAAATATTATACCACATATTCTGCTTTACTTTTATTTAGAGTGTGTGTGTGTGTGTGTGTGTGTGTGTGTGTGTGTGTGTGTGTGTGTGTGTGTGTGTGTGTGTGTGTGTGTGTGTGTGTGTGTGTGTGTGTGTGTGTGTAATATTATGCAATATTATGCATTTTGAAAATAATGCATCTACAAACGTGAGAATAGAGAGAAATGCAATCTAATCCTAACATACCTGACAGAGTACAACTCCTTCTCTGACCACAAGATGGTGACACTGAGCTATGTTCCCTTGAATCTGCTCCTGCGCGTGTGTGTTTTATTGTCCTCTTGCGTCCATCAGATTAAAAACCTATTACTGCACATGTCACACGTAAACTGTGGCCTGAACATGAGCAGGATCTAATCAGAATCAGGTTGACCTGTGTAATGATCCTGGGTCAGCTCTTGATGCACACTGGGCTGCACAGATCACTGCTGATAATTATACAGAGCTGCTGACTGACGACCAAAGCATGATGGAAAAGCGAGAGTTCAAAATGTTAAAGTACTCAAGCAGCGTTGTGTAACACCTCAGCAGCTTTTCTTGCTTGCACAGCTTCACAAGCCTGTGAGCCTCCTGTTTCACCCCCCACTCTCTTTGGCTCAACTCGCACTACGTTTCAGAAGAGATATACATCACCAGTCTGGATAAAATACCCATCTTCTTTTTTAACCAATGGCTATGTAAAAATATCCTCCCATTAAACACCAGCAAGTAAGACAAAACCTGAAGTACTAACTGGTAGGAATCCTGCTGCAGACCAACAGATGCTGAGAAAAATTGTGACATTTTGTGGCAAAATCAGTTCTTTGCAATTGCAATACAGTGTTGAATTAGAATTTTGAAACAAAGATGGTATGTAGAGATAGATGACACGTTTCTAATTCCTCCCATGATCCAGAAATGAAGCCAAAATGTCCAAAAAACAGAGCCGTCTTGAGCGTTTGGGGTCAGTCTGCGGAGTTGCAATGGAGGGAAGGAGACACGGTATTAAGGCTCTGCCGATACATCATGACGTTTCATCCGTTCATCACATAACTAATTAGATCTAAACTTACCAAAAAATGAGCACTTGGACAAGATGGAGGTGCTTTGGCTTCACTTTCATGTCATGTCGTCCATCTTCATATACAGTCTAAAGTAAACAAAAATTTATAAATTGTTTGCTTCAAATTTAATGTTTTGGTTCAGTAGCACCACTGATCTTTATTAATCTGCAACATAAAAAAATGAGAGTTTGGTAACTGACAATAAGCAATTATCCTTTCAGTATAAAACTCTATTAAACAGAATGATGCAAAAATATCAAGACCATAATAACATGTTAGTCTGGTGCGTAAAGGAAGAAGTGCAGGAAGCTAAGTGACACGTTTTTCCAGCTAGTTAGCATGTTGGTGGTTTGCTTGTCTGCTTCAGTAGTTCTTCCGTTACCCTGTGAGTCATCATTACTTCACCACATGTTCTGAGGACACCTCTGTCTCATGTGTACCTGGTATTAATGGTGAAATACAAACCTGAAGCATGTTTTTAACAAAAGCATTTTCATTTCATTTGTATTGGTGTCACACCAATTCAATCAATCAATCAATCAAATTTTATTTGTATAGCCCATATTCACAAATCACAATTTGTCTCATAGGGCTTTAACATGGTGTGACATCCTCTGCCCTTAACCCTCAACAAGAGTAAGGAAAAACTACTAAAAAAACATTTTAACAGGGTAAAAATAACGTAAAAACCTCAGAGAGAGCCACACGTGAGGGATCCCTCTCCCAGGACGGACAGAAGTGCAACAGATGTCAAGTGTAAAGGAGAACATCACCAAGATAAAGGTTTTAGCAGCATTGATAAGGGTAAACATTTTGAAGCATAACTGAAGGTCAGTGAATTGGTGATTTAATGTCATTAATGGTCAAGTGTCTGAGGAGAAATACTATGTATCGAGCAGTCCTGCTGCAATCATAGTCTATTCACTTGATACATTATCTCCAGGCACTTTACAGAGTAAGCTTGAGTTCCCTCAATGAACAAACACTCGGAAATAATGACAAGAAAAACTGCCTCATAGTCATTTACACAATCTACACAAGCCAACGTCGGCTGATATATCATTACTTATTCACCAGTCCTGCTTTAATAGTAATCAACTAAATAATCCATGTTTTTATCTTGAGGTCTTATAGACACGGATGGCCTGCTCTAACCGAATGCAAAGAAATCAAAGGGTAGCCCTCTAACCTGCATCTAAATGTATCTATTTATTCAGTTTTATTTGTCCAGGTTTTGAGATATCTGCCTCTGAGATCTCTGCGCTGGCTTTGAAGTATTTTGTGATAAGTAACATCAACATTGCTTCTGGAAAGAGATGTTGCTCCTGATTTCTTAAGATGTTCCATTCACCTCACATTACATCATTTTAGATCAGAAATCTCAGACAGGGATGTGTCAAAACTGCCTCTGTCTGCATGGCTCCTCGCCACTGCTGAGAAATACACTTTTTCAAATCGTAATTAATTGAATTAGAATTTTAAATTAATTGAAATGTAAGTAAGTACGTGCACAAACTTAGCATGTGTTATTCCCTCTGTGGACATAGGCTTATTTGCTGCACTTGGGAATTTGTTAAACTTGTTCAAAATGATTAATTTAAATTTTATGACAAGTTCGATCTTTTCCATTTCAAATCATTGCAGGAAGGAGCAACAGCAAAGAAGTAAATTTCTTATTTCTTACTAAGTAGATCTCACTACATAGACCTGTCTATACTTTTGCGCTGGCCAGCAATCGCCCCTTTGAGATCTGAAATGATTAAATCTTTTTTTCCTGCACTCCTGGACTGTTTAATGCGTATCATAACATTTCATACTGGAGCCCGCCCCTGAGACTGTTTCACGTTGATATATTATCAGCTTTTTGTGCAGACATTGTCGAATGTGTCTGGTAGAGCTGCTTCATTTGTCCTCATATACTGTACAGTATTGTCAGAGGGCACGGGGCCTGCTATAGATTGCAGTGTGCTCCTCTCATTACAAACCTATTTAGAGCAGTCTCCACTTCCTGTTACACAGCTGCGGCTCTGGCAAAGCAGTAAATACAAATGTAAATCCTCTTCATTTTATAACATGACTTATGACGCCGACTGGACCCATTAGTTCTAAGATTGGTCCGAGCTTAGATAATAACCACTTTAATTATTTCATTTATCTTTATCTGACAAGCAAACAAAATGAGTTGATGTTTATTTCACATCTGTAGTCATAGACGTCTTTTTGACTGTCCACATTCTCATTGTAGATTAGAGGTATTTGTAGAGACGGACATGTACAGTACACACTAGCTGCCACATGGTCCTTCAGGCCCATGCTAACAACAGTCTGTCCATCCATCCCTCCATCCCTCCATCATCTACACTGCTTATCCATGGAGGATGGCTGGGGGAGCTGGAGCCGAGTTTTACAAATATGTGCTCTTGTTTTATTTTCTGCCTAACAATTGTACATTTGCATAATTTTTGGTGGCCATGCTCTTTGAAAGTTGCTAAACTAAAATAACCTTCATAATGACTGAGCCATCATTACTCTTTGCAAGTTGCATTGTTACATCTGAAAAGAGAGGTCTACTTTACATTTGCCACTTTGCATTTCATTTCTACCATCTCTCTTTGGATTCCCCTCTAAACATGGGTCCCCCCCCCCCGATGACCCACTTGTCCATCTGGTACACTGCCTCCTGTCATTAGCCTTGAAAAAGAGGTGAAGTCATTATTTTGTGAAAGCGCAAGTTCACAATCTTTCACATCTTTTTAAAACAAAAGTCACACACCACTACTTACTTGCTGTAATTATGGAAACCGACGGTCTATTAGGAGTTCCTTTTCTAAATATAGCAATGTCAGTGTCAAGTGATGGGGACAAACTCCACAGCCCTCGTTCTGTGCAAAGCTGTTTTGACGTAGACAAATAAGTGTGTATCTTCAGAGGACATATACATGTGTTGTTTTAAGAAAACCAGACACAATCTAACTTCTCACATTCAGTGATACATAATGCATTTTTAAATATCTGCAGATAATTCAACTCAGCGCATACAAACAGGCAGCCTCTTCAGATTTACTCAGACGTCTCACTTGCAGGATAGAAGAACACGTTGATTGTTAAATTGTGGTCAGGCACTTACACAAGCATTTATTATTGAATTCTTTAAGTGATATAACTTAAAGTGGCTCGGGCGACAGGATGCTGCAGCTCAGGCAGCCTCCTGGTCCTGCGACTGCGTCTCCTACAGACGGACACCTCCTCAGATGGAGTCTCTCCTTCTGTATCTTCTTCTGCTTCCATGACCCCCACTTTTTATTTTCATCCTCTTGGATTATAATGGTTCTCCCTTTTTATAGGAATCAAAAGTGAATTATGCGTATAGTACAATGTAGTATTTTTTGTTGGCTGGCTGCTGTACAGGTCATAAATCCCCCCTGCTCCATGATAGCTGATGGGATATCGACCATATTAAAAATTACTTGTCAAATAAATGTTCTCAAAGATGGTTTCTTTCATTTTTAGTAGCTCTCATTACACTGATGCATGTTCAAGTGTTAATTTTTCAGGTTAGTTTGGTTTTAATTAGTTATTTGAAGCTATTAATATGAGGTGAACCATCATGATTGACAGCTGAGAAATGTGACTCGCGATTGGTCGACCAAGGCTACCGACAGGACCTCGTTACCACGGCTACATGCCCTGATCACTACTGCACAGACTCTGGCTCCAATGTGCAAGATGGCGGTGTTTGGGTTCCTCATCATTTTCAGTCAATGGGAGGAACCATTTTTCTAAAGTCTAGCAGTAATGTAAAACTCTGACAGACGTACGCTGGATGAGCTATTCCCCCTTTTGCCCTTGAGGCAGCTCCAGAAACACGGCACTTAAACCCTGATAGGCTTGATCACTGTCACCTTATATACGAACCACTATTATCTCTCCACCCGGTGATTGATAGATCCCACAGCTGCCGCCTTCGATCCCTCGGCGTGCGCGTCATACGTGTGAGGGCTAAAGGTCATCTTCATCGGCTCTCTCCTCCTCTGCGCTCAGCTCGTTCTCTTGTGGGGACTTTCTGCAACGTCTCCTCACACGCTGAGCCTCAATCAGCCGCTCATCAGTCAGGGTGCGTGTGCGACACCGGGCTGTCTACGGCCCCTTTAGCCAGCAGTGTCCTTGGGGGACATGGGTAACTGTGCTGATTACCTGTCACACTATATTTATTGCTGTCACAGGGTTTATTTATGGCTCCTCCTCCCATTCAGGTGAGCCAGCTGTGGGTTCAGCCATTAGCCCGGTTTTTCTCCTCCCCTCTGCTCCTCAATTAGCCCCGCTCCCTCTCCGCCCCACCTTTGCTTCCTTCTCTCATTACCCCCCGTCTTTTCTCCTCATCACACCCCTTTTCTCCCTCTTTTTCCTCCGTTGCCCACTCTTTTCCCTCTGTCCTTGTCATCCGGCTCACCCGTCTATTGACCATTTCGACCCCCGACATCACTGGCTCCCCACTACTCCTCTCCCATCATCACAGCCAGAGGGGATACATTAAAGTGACCGATCTCCCCTCAAACTGAAGTTAACATGCAGTCGAGCGGGGGGGGGGGGGTAACTTAGGTTGACTTTGTAAAACTTTTGATGAATAACAGAGCTGATGGCCGGTGCCTTTTAAAATTCACATCATTAGACGATCATTGCCACGTGGTGTGAGGCTGTGATCATCGTTTCCACGTTTGATTTGGTAACACTCGTTGGATTGATGGCTGCAGCGTTGTTACACTACTGTATGTTGATGAGCTGTTAATCATTTCATTTGAATACCTTAGCTACGATATATAACAAAGACACTGACAGCAAAACTCCATGAAAGTGTTTCTGTGTTATCATCGTCCCATGTTTGGTCGTCTTTATTAACAACAGTGGGAACAGTGCCATCTTTGAAAGCTTTCTGTTCTAACCTGCTTCCTTCATGAGCAAAACATACACAGCAAGTTAGGTGATTTCCCAAAAATCAAGGATATCCTTGGCCAAGGAGGAAATAATTGATTTTTTTGTAAGCAAGATGACACATAAACTACTGGACTGATTAACATGAAATTTGGTGGATGGATGTGAAATGGGTCAGTAAGAACATATTACATTTTTGATTTGATTTTTCTTCAACATTGGGTTTTTCAACATGCATCTCGATAAAAAGAAAAAATCAGGCATGTTTAAGGGACTGATATTTATGAGAGTGTTCAATTTGGTGCAGATCCCAATATAAATCTGGACCTAGAAAATTAGGTGGTTTCATTAGGGGACTGAAGTAAACACTTAGTTGAGTGATATTCTCTTTCCTTATTTAATCAGATTTTACAGTTATGAACACATGAAAACAGCAAGAAATGGGCTCATGTTTCATACGAGCCCACATTTCCCTTCAGGGTCTTCAGTGAAGCTCAGTGAGATCAGATCCCTGCATGAGGGACTTTTATCATTTACCAACGACAACATATAAACTATTCAAATCACAAACATCCTCTCTATAGCAGTGAAGCACCTTCAAATTACAATGGATGCACTCACAGTTGGAATTGTCTCCCTGCGAGCGCCTGTATGCATCTTGTATTTGTTTTTGTTTATTTTCCCAGACTAATCTGTGTTTTACAGCCCGGGGACTTCTGAAATGTGTCTTTTCCAAACACTGATGGCTCCTCTTTCAAATTACTCGCTATGCAGAACGTACAAAATCATCCAGTTATTTTTGAGAATTGATGGTTTTTGCCCCCAAACCACAAAGAAGGTGCATATCCTTGAATAATAGTCTGCTTGGGAATCACAGAGGAATGCGGTGTCGAGCAATTCCGAAACAGATTTCTTCACCTGTCAGTCAGACAGATGTTTCCTGATATAAACCTGCGTATTTATACATTTATCTCAGCGCTGATTGTGTGCAAGATAGAGAATACGCAGCATGCATACTTAAATATAAATACACATACACACATAAAGGCTACAGCTGCACACATTATATCTGTTTTTTTGTTAGTTATATCTTGTTAGTCTCAGTGTTAGACTGTAATGATACAGACTCACCACAGGGGAGTGCTGTTAGTCAGAGGTGGAACCTAATCATGAGGTTTCATCCAAAAGAAGCTCATCATTGGCTGCTTTCATCTGGGTGTGAATCTGACACAGATCCATGAGCAAATGACTGCCTGGCCCGCGTCCAGAGAGGAAATTAGTGCTCGTATTTGGCCTGAGGGAGGACTATAAATCCAAGTGAGGGCTCCTCAATAAGAGATACAAAATACATTTAAAGTGATCAAAGCTTGCTTTTATTAGAATGTTTCGTATTCCCTGGTTTATTGCAAATGATCTAGAAGATGATTGTTGCAGTTAATGTAAAGGAGTACGACTTTTATGAAATCAGACAAATCTGAAGAGTGACGTTTACAAAGTCTGGTACATTTAACGATGTAATCATTTGATCCAGTGTAGCTTCTGTTAACTGGACAGGCCTGCAGCACATGGTGCTTATTGCATGGTGACCAGCTCTTTGCTACACACATGCACACACACACACACACACACACACACACACACACACACACACACACACACACACACACACACACACACACACACACACACGTAGGCCGACCCCTGAACTAAATCCCAGAAGTATTGTAGCGACTGGTGAGCTCTGATTGGACAGTATGAGTGCAAAGGCTCATGGGACTGGTAAGAGTTAAATGTATCTGTATTAGTTATTTTAGTAATGTTGTATTAATGTTGTGACTTGGTTTATGTGTCCTCAGGATAGTTTTATGTTTACTGATAGTGTAGCTACAGACTGTTGGTTGTGCTGCGTTCGATAGGCTACAGTCACTGTGCAGGTGGATTATGTCAGTGTAGATATTGAATTAATAATCCTGCTCTCTTGCAGGTTAAGCTGCGCCGGTTGTGAGCCAGAATGAAGTACTTTGCCTTGAGTCAGCCACATGGACACATGGTCAGCTCTGCGACACATTATTGCTCCAACGACGCTGAAAAGGATAACGACGGATACATGATATGTGTGTTTATATTTTTATGCTGAATATATACATATCGCGTTGTTAAGTATGAGCCAGTAAGATCGTCCTCCGTGTGTATTCACAGTTCAGTTTCGACCTGAGGACTGGGGTCTCTCCTCTGTGATGAAGGGAGGCCTTGGACACTTCCGTGCAGCTCACTCGGTGTGATTAACTGTAGGTGAGGTTTGTGGCATTTCCCTAACCTTTCAAAGGAGTGTTATAAGAAGGTCACGAGTATTATGTTTTTAAATATTGTTCAACACCGCACTTCCTCTTGCTCCTCGATGGACCGGCTTCTTCCCCGGGTGCCTGACCTGTGTGCTCTTACAGCAGCTACTCCATGTCTCCTCTCCCCCTGTGGTAATGTCATTGTAATTCCTACTCTAGTTCCCTCAGATCTGGGATGGAAACATTAGATGTAGTGTAAGACCCCTTTTCAATAACAACTGTCCCATTCAATACCCAGTGAGGGCCGATAAGCTCATTACACCCCAGAGCCGGAGAACGAATTCAAGTCATTCTGAAAAGCTCCGCGCTGACAGTATTCAGCAGAGGTATGCTAATGGCACTGAAAATGGCACGACAGTGTACCCCATAGCTGAACTTTAAATGTTAATGCTCCATAACGCTAAATAGCTGAGAAATCCTCACACAGCTTGGAGGACCATTAGACCGCACCAATTTGGTCTTCTGAGAACAATGGCCAATTAGCTGGCAGATAATTGCGGGGCAAAACTGTTATTGTTGCAAATGGTTACAGGATGTTCGTACAGCTCATGGGCTCAGAGATGCTCAGTGTTACTGGGGAAGGTTTTACTTGAAAAGGGAGCACTGTGGCCACAGGGTGGGCCATTACAGGATCATGGCAATCGCTAAAACATAGTTTAATAACAGCTGAGGTATATATAAATGTATAAAAGTATAGCAGAGCCAGAAAGTCACAATACTGACTCAGCTATGAAGGTTTTAGTAATATCCAGCTTAAGTTAAGCTACCAGTCGTACCCAATGATGTGTTTTAAAAACCTCATATTGTAGTCAAAGTATGGCTTGAATTAATCAAAATCAATAAAAACAGACATTATGTTAGAATAAAAGCAACAATAGAGCAATAAAGTAAATAAGATTAATAAAATAAAATAAAAATAGAAAACAGTTGCCATACATGTAAAATTAGATGTAATGTGCTGTACCATGCTAAAAAGAAAAAAATACAATATCGAATATAATTATAAGATAAAAAAAAAAGATACAGAGGATAATGGGTATGAATAGAATAAATGGATTATGTGTGTAATGTGTATTTCCTGGCGCACAGTCTTCTGTGTCTTTAGACTTAAGGTCAGTAAATAGCGGGGGGAAATTAGAGGAGAAATATCAGTGCAATGCAGATATGTCATACTTTTAGTTATGTGATGTTTTGGTTCAGGAGGGTTTTTATCTCTAGAGTAAAAAGCTTTCCCTCATCTGTCTGCGAGGACCCTGAGGAACCTGCGTCTGCAGGGCAGGAGAGTGGAGATGTGATATTATGTCATCACATGAATAAATCAATCATCATAGACCCATGAACTGTGCAGTGTGCCGTCCAATCAGCAGATTCCCTCCCACTGTCCGCTGGTTTGATTTCCAACAGTGTACAATGATTGAAGTCCAACAGCCGGCCTTAAATGTGCTGTTTGTTTCAGCTGCAGCAGAGATTTTACAAGTGAAATTCTTCAGTTTAAAACTTTATTTCAAGGTCTAATCAATAGAAGGCTTCTTTTTAGCCCCAATCAGAAAAATCTGCCAATGTGACCGTACTTCATGGCAACTGAGCAGCTGTGCTTTTTTTTTTTTGTCATTAGGATTTCCTCTGATGGCACAAAGCTTGATTACATCCTTCTACTTTGTCTTTCCTCCGCTCCTTGTTTGTCCATCCATCCATCATCCAAAGTCCACCGACAGCTTAACCTTTGGAGGGTCTTGGGGGAGTTGGAGCCAGCATATCACAGGGCCGATATACAGAGACAAACAGCCATTCAGTCTCACATTCACACCTACAGTCAATCAAGAGTCTCTAGGATTCACCGCGAGCGAGTGGTGGGGTTGTTCTAACACACAACAGATGCAAAAAGTAAATGTACAAAAAGAAAAGTAAACATGTCAGGATGAAAAATCGGTGCCACACAAAGAAGACACCAACGAAGAAGTCAAGAGAGTTTGTGGTCATAGGAGCCGACGCTGTTGTTGTCGATGTGTTATAAACAAAATCACGTGATCTCCGCAGAGGAATAATATGCTGCATTCTGCCTCTTGCTGCTGCACCAGCCCTCACCTGAATGCCGCTGAGAATGTTATGCTATTGTAACGTGTCCAAGCAGAGAACCCCCTCCTGCGTTGTGCATGTGGAATAGGCAACCTGCGGAGACCCAATTCTCCAGAGATCCTCCACAGGACATGTCTGAAAACGGGTTTAATCAACCTAAGCCTAATCTGCATGTCTTTGGACTGAGATAAGAAGCCCCCTTGTGTCTAAAACTATATTTCATGAACAAAACAAAAAAACTGTTAAGGGAGAATGTGTCTATAAAAAGTAATGGCAGTTGGCGTGGGTCACCGAGTCAGGAGACAGAGCGGGCTGCATTGATGATACACTGCACTCCACTGTGAGACTCGCTGGCCTCTGTGGCAAACATGTCTCTTTAGATTAGAACCAGCGTGCTCGTTCGCACCGGCGAGGCTGAACCAAGGCCACGGGTGGAAGAAATGAGAAAGGAGCTAAGTCATATCTCAAGTTTGCTGTGTGTGTGTGTGTGTGTGTGTGTGTGTGTGTGTGTGTGTGTGTGTGTGTGTGTGTGTGTGTGTGTGTGTGTAGTTGTACTTCGTACTTTTGAAAGACCATTTTGAGCAAGGACCATACGGAGTGAGGACATTTTTGCAAAGTGAGAACATTTAGTCCGGTCCTCACGTTTCCAAAGGCTTGTTTGAGGGTTAAGACTTGGTGTTAGGGTTAGAATGAGGTTAAGGTTAGGCATTTAGTTGTGATAGTGAAGGTAGGGTAAGGGGCTAGGGAATGTATTATGTCAATGAGTGTCCTCACTAAGAAAGAAGTACAAGAATGTGTGTGTGTCTGTGTGTGTGTGTGGTGCGCTTGCTTTTTGGTCATTTGACAGAACAATAAATGCTGACTCATTGTGATGTATCTGAAGCTGCAGCAGCAGCACTCTCGTTCAGAGTGGGATGGATCAGTATGTAGCCCTGATGCCACATTACAGGCCTGCACAACAACAGACAGATGAATCCAGTTTGATTGAAACACTTAATTGGAACAACAAAACACGTATTACTGCGTGGAGCTACTTCTGGGGCAGTCCCTGACCTTTGACCCTGCTGACATCAGCATGACTGGACAAAATGAAGCTCAGTGAATGAGAGGGAAGCGTCAAGCTTTGTTTGTTTTACAGCGACTATTGTTACAGTCTGTGTGACCGGCAGCACTGAGGAGAGATTGTCACATAAACTACGAGTTCAGTTTTAAAGTGCTGTTCAGCTCTGCTATACTCTGTTAAGTGAAATACTTTATGAAGGTCTCGCTTGAACAATCAATAGAGTTGGTGAGTTTGCACTTTAGCAGGCCTGTATGTACTTTTGTAGTTTTGCGGATTTTCAGAAGACAGAAGATTTTCAAGACATTTTCCTGAGTTTCCCCTTCATGTATGAGCAACGCAGGTGAAGATTGTTCTGGTCGGACATGTTCACAACAACAGGAAAATATCTAGAACAAATACAGAATACAAGAACCATACTGTCTCTGCTTTCCTTCTCTCTCTATCCTTTATATCTTCTATACAAAAACACTTGCACTCATCCACACACACACACACACACACTGCACTTTTTCCTACTGTATTCTATTCACAATGAGGCTGGGTGTCTGAAAGCTGCTTTAAAAAGTCAGATACTGCAGCTACAAAATCGTTGGACACAATCACACGTTGCAGGAACTCTGCAAAGACATGTGAACACATTGACATACGTGAGTCAAAATATTATCTTTACTTTACATTACATTTCATTTAGCTGACGCTTTTATCCAAAGCGACTTAAAATAAGTGCATTCAACCACGAGGGTGCGATCCGTTCGCAGCACGGTACGCAAGTACTAGTGTTTTGAAACGGATGCGGGCAGCCACTGGTAACCAGTGAAGGGTGCGAGGAGTGGAGTAGTGTGAGTGAATTTAGGTTAAAGACCAGTCAAGCTGCTGCATTCTGGATGAGCTGCAGAGGTCGGATGGCACTAGCAGGCAGACCTGCCAGGAGGGAGTTACTATAGTCTAGGCGTGAGATGACCAGAGCCTGGAGCAGAACATGGTAAGAACTTGATTGGGAGACAGGGGGGTGAAAGAGGAAAGTGAAGGGGGTGAAGATGAAGTTGATGGAAATGTAGTTACAGAAGGTGTATTTGAAAATGAGGCGCGTATGTCATCTATCTTTTTTGTAAAGTAGTTGACAAAGTGGCTTGGTAGAAGGGTGGAAGGAGGAGGGGGACTGGGGGAGATAAAGACTAAAGAACAAACCTTGAACCTGAGGTAAAAAAAACTGTGTTCTTATATATCAGGAGTAATTCAGGATGATACCAGAGGTAAAACAAACCTGTGTTCTTATATATCAGGAGTAATTCAGGATGATACCTGAGGTAAAAAAAACTGTGTTCTTATATATCAGGATTAATTCAGGATGATACAGTTGTATTGTGGTAATGATATCTTGATTATCAAATGAAGTTTGCAATAAGTACGACGGCTGAACTAAATGAAGTATTGATCCCGCCCCTCAGCTCGGAGCCCTGCAGAACAAATGTGCACATGTGATCGGAGGTGAGGAGGAAGAGGAAGGCGGGAGGGGTGACCGTCCCTTGTGTTAACGTTCGCTGATCTTTTCCCATTTCCCCTTGTTGAGCACATCCCTCTCTGCCGTGCACTACATCACCTCCCTGCAGCGGACTGAGCCTAAGATGTGGAGGCCGGCTGTCTGTAAACAGCTGAATAGGAATTTCCTTTTTCAGTGTAATTTCACCCCATAATCCATTTTGATGAGGTGATCGAATCATCAATGTCCCTGTCTCTTGAAAAGCCGGGGGGGGGGGAATAATGCCGTAAATCTGGCCCGGCAGCCAATGGCAGCCACTGTTAATTCTGTATTTGTCGCATGTAACAAACACAAACAAACAGAGCCAGGGGCCTCTAGGTAAACCCCTGAATTGATGCCCTTCTAAATCTGCCTCATGGCTTCAGAGAGAAACATAACACATAAAAAAAAACGCTCCGGTTGCTAGGCTGCAGCAGTTACTCAAGATGCTATCATGCGCTGCCTGCAGATGTAGGATCCTCCAGTGTTGTGTGTCCATTCGATTGAAGTATCAATAACAACATATGGGAATCAGGGACTGAAGTAGATCCCTCAAACATAAGGACTGCAGCACATGTTTTTCCAAAAAGTCACAATCTTCCCTGACATAATTTGGTGGCAGCCAGACTGACGTAGACATCAACCAGAGAAATTGAATGTCTAAATCCCAGGATTTGTACGACAGAAAAAAAAAGGACGACTGTGTTGAACAGCCTCTTCATACCCCCCCCCGTTCCCCCACCTTACCCTCCAAAGACCCTTCATGCTTTACTGACAGCCCTGAGGAAGAAACGCACCTCGTCTGCTCGGCCTCACCACTGTGGTGCTGAATAAATAAAAAGGGCATCGCCGTGAGGAGTGAATTACTCTGTCCACCTCTCTAACTTATCCCTACTGGTCCTCATTATAACTAATCCTGTCAGCGCAGGCCGTCCATGGAGGACAATCCTGGTTCTCCACTGACGCCGCACCTGTGTCTCTCTGCCTCTTGCACATCAATACATTTAAAAATAAATGCACATTCACATATGGGGAAGTCAGTTGTTGAGAAGAACATGTCTGAATAGGGAGTAAGAGTATTTGAACGCAAACATTGATTAGACCTCTAGGTAATACAATTTGATATGATCATTGTGGTACAGCTATAAAACAGTTACGGTGTAGAGTCAGATGGTTATAAGGGAACAAGTAGATGCATAAGGTAATGAGAAGGTGCATTAATATAGAACATCAATTGGATGGATGGATGGATGGATGGATGGATGGATGGATGGATGGATGGATGGATGTGTGTTTTGGGATGGGCTGACTTTATTGGTCCCAAACTGGTAAATTCCTGTGTTATAGCTTCAAGGTATCACACAATACAAGTTATAAAAATATTGTGAGTATGAATAAGCCCTGTGATTGGTTGGCTCTGTAACCCGCCGAATGTCAGCTTTTATTGGCTCCGGCACCCCTGCGACCCTCGCAGGATAAGCGCTGTAGATAATGGATGGACGCAATAATTGATCTTTTCGGCCACTCGAGGGAGCTGCAGCAAATTGTAAACACTATGTTGATGTAAGTTGGGAACATGTCAGCAAACAGTGGCTTATGTGGTTTACAGTTTGCGTCCACATGATGAATGGATAGGTTTAATATTCGTTCTCCTCTCAACAACAACGCATGCCAAAAGCATCTGGCCCTTTAGCTGCTCAGTGCTCCACCATATATGTTCACCATGTAGTCACTAAATATGTGTGTTGTTTTCATGCAGAGCAGATTATGTTAAGTCTGTTTTAGGTTTTTCCCACTGCGAATAAATAAAATAATAAAGGGCCAGAACATGATGACCTGAAGGATTTTAAAGGAAATCTGCAGTTAGGTCAAAATTCTCGGTAAGTCCATCACTTATAAGTGACTCGTTTCACATTACATTTACTGAGATGCAGGGTACATATAAAATTAGAGCTGTTTTGATGAATGAAGATAAAGATGAATTCTTTTGTGAAAATTATTATATTCTGTAGAAAAGACTCAAATGATCCCTCAGTGCTGTTTAAATGGAACTAAACAAGTAATGGTCGCCATAAGCTGTTTTCAGACATGAACTCCGAACTCAGAGATGGTTTGGATCAGACTCGTTCACAAGAAAATATCCAGAACATTCAGGTGAGTGATGGCGTCTCTTAGAGCAGGAGGCAGGACATGGTGTATAAATTCCACTGTGGACATCACATGTTTTTGTTTACATCAAATCAACACTGGCGTCGGCCCTTTCTTTTCACTCTGCCATGTGTCCGGCTGTATCTGACGTGAACTTGCTCTTACATTTTCTAGACACATGGAGCTGGCAGGAAAAAATTCCAGAAAATGTCTGGAACAACTGACTTGGACATTTGCATTCTCACATTCAGCGCCTCTGGAAAGTTTCAGGAAAATATGTGGCATTCAGTGCATGCCTGAAAGCAGCTTTGATAACAAGCCATTGCCAATGTATAAAATATCACCACAGATTTCCCAGGTGTTTTTCTAGTGAAGCCGCCTGCAGGGTAATAATAACAGGCAGTTATGCGCTGTGGGCGTGTTGATCATCGCAGGACATTTTTGATTATATCTACCACTAACCGGGTTTCCTCCATCTGTTGATCATAATGACCAAATATTGACCAAACTGACAATGCAGCTTCTTAATGCACAGCTTTATAACGACTTGACAATTTCTCTACTGCAGGGCATGCTCCAAGTATGGGCCCCTGGTTCACAGAAGGATGATAACCATGCAGTTGCCTCCAGTGCAGTTTGTGAAGTGGTGTACACATCAGACGCTTTTACACAAGTGAAAGCACTCCACGTCTTTTCTCTCTTCCCACATGGTCGCCTAATACCTGGAATTGTTTTAAAACACCATGCAGGAACACTGCTTGTTTTTAATTACAGCTTATCGTGGCTTGGAGATTGAAACGCGAAAAGATCCAGAGAGTGGTTTATTGGAGAAAACTGCCTGTGTAGACTGTTTGTAAAGTGTGAGCAAAACCCCTTATCGAGCCAATAGAAGCAATCTCTCACTACAGCTGTCTTGTATCCTCGTACCTCATTTAAAATGTAATTTATCCTTGGTGGGCAAGCAACAATTCCAGTCCTGTCTCAGAGAAATTACATTTATACACAACTGAACTGCAACAACAACTGTAAACGCTGGCGAGATTATGCTCAGAGGCAATCTTATTTTGAATGCATGAGTGGAGGCGAAGTTGACAGGAGGTGGATGGGGTGGAACAAAACCATTTCGGTTAGGACAAGATTGTGGATTTGGTTAAATGTAAATAAACATATTAATCAAAAGTTTAAAGTCACATTTTTGCACTAAACTAGGCCATGATGTAAACAATCCAAACATAACCATACACTTTGATAATGCTGTAGCCACTTCAAATGGAGATCCTGACAGAAAGCACACGTCCTCTGCAAATGTCTCCAGCATCAACATGCATCTTGCAAAAATGTAACTTTTAATACGTAAGATATCTTCATGTGAATCAAAAAAGCAAAACTGGTCACGATTACCTTTTCTACAAAACCTATTTTCTGTCGCAGTTGTATAGAAAACGTTGCCTCCATAGTTTCCGATGTAGCCTCCATTCTGTGCCTCCCACAACAATCATTTGACACTGTGACAGTGAGGATTACATCGGAGTCACAGTTAAAGTGGCCGGCTGGTGCCAACAGTCCATGTGGAGAGCGCTAGGGATGGAACACAGAAATACATCAGCTATCGGCTTTTTAATTCATCTGAATTCACACAGATAGATGTTAGGTTAGCCAAAATGTTGCCTTCCCCTTAAATACATACAAAGAATATCACTGTTTGTGTTTTGTGTGGAGAAACTCTCAACATATGTGCGATAAAAGAAACTGGTCAGACTGGAAACAGTGTGATTGGATTGGCTGGCACCAGTGCTTAATTATTTGTTTACACACAATTTGATTGGCTGCTGCCTCTGCGCAAAGAGCGCGAGCGAAGAGACGTGATGGAACCATAATACCGTCGGCCAAAGCATGACGTCGAATGATTTATTTTAAAGAGCAACTCTTTTGACTAGTCAGATCCCACCCAGACTGAACTAGCACACTGTCAAATCCCACACATTTTAGACTTTGGCACCCAATTGTATTTCCATCTGAAACAGTCAAATAATTGATTGTTGCCATTCATTCATTTGTTCTTCACTGAAAATGCGGAGGCCAACTCACTCAGTGGGACTCGGAGCCCTAAAAGCGTCATTTACGGTTAATTATTACCATGGGGATCCACTTTTATTACACCCATGCTGCTTGTTCTATGCAGAGATAGACATGCCCCCCCCCCCCAACACACACACACACACACACACACACACACACACACACAGACACACACTCACTTGCCAATGCACAGCCTCAGTTCCATTACATCATCTAAATGGTTTAATATCAGCGATTTTTTTTTCTTCTGATGATTGAACTTGAGAGTTTATTAGTCGGTAAGCACTGCATCCTGGGTAATCACTCACGCTGCGTGTATCGGCTGCAGACAAATGGATGCGCTCCACACACAGAGCTGTAAGTTTGCTTCATGCCACCTCCTGTGTATATGAATGTGACCAGAATTACATGAGATGATTACATGTCATTTTCCTCAACCTAATTGGTTGGGTTTGTTTTAAATCAGCACAGTTACAGTTGACAGACTTCGAGCTTCCTCCCACTGACAGACAGGATGATCCCTGCACGCTGTTTCAGTCTCAACAGCCGTTTTTCCAACCAATTTACTGGAGATAATTAATTATGGAGAAAAGAGAAGAAAAGAACTTGAGTGGATGTTAAGTGAAAAAGCGGGTGCCGCAGGGTTTTTCCCTTTTTTTTCTTCCCCCCCCGCTCCCCCTCTCTGGGCGACACTAAGATCTACGCTCACACACGCGAGGAGGAAAAAGAGCTGCGGTTTCCCCCTCCTTCAATGATCGCTGTAATTACAAAGTGCCACCTTTGACCCCTCTTTATTCAAAGTGCCACATGCTTTTTTTTTTGATGCATTATCTCAAATCACAACAGGTAATAAAAGCCATATATCTTCATTCTGTCTACGCAGGCATTTTTTTCCACATTGACAGGGAAATAGAAAAGCTTACGTGGAAGCGAGATCTCATTGGCTTGGCTGCCTTGGTAAAGCTTGCACGCCAAAATCTCTTCTGTTCTAAACAGACAAATAAGGGTAAGGTTGATTAATTAGCCTTGATTAGCTTCCCTCTTAACCAATTATGTTGGGGATATAATTATACATGAGTGCACGTCTTGCTCAATAATCAATGGTTTCTCTTGGCAGGATGTAGTCGAGTGACTCGAAAGCTGGTGGGGCGACAATGTGTTAGAAAAAGCGATTTTATCGTGATGAGGACTCAAGAACTAGTTCTTTTTGGAGCAGAATGGAGGCGGCACGTTAAGTCTGCCACTTTGTACCAATGTTTGCGGGTTGTGTTGCCCTCCAGCACAGAGGTTTGACCACTATGCCGCTTGTGTTGTTCTCAGTGGTGAGTATTGGTGTGGAAGGACGAACGACTCCTAACTAATGGGTTGGGGACTACACCCTGGCAGTGATGAATGGGGCTGTAGCCCCTCGCAGTGGTTTTAGTATCATCGCGGTTGTAGCTGGAGGAGCGGAGGGGGAATTGAAGCTGAGCTGTACTGGAGAATGTTCTCAGCCCGTGAACCCTGTCCATCCCTCCAGACTTTTCCCTCAGCTCTGTGTGACGGGCCGGTGCAAAACGTGGCAACGAGCCAGGTTATCTTCACATGACGTGGAGTAGCGGGACTGCTGGTCCGCATCACCTGAAGGCGATTCATTATCATCGAGGCTCCGGGTGCGATGTGATGGCAGATCTAGGTGTTACAGCATAACGTTAAGTGTTTATGAATTGGTAAGACGAGTGGAGCGCTGTACAGATGAGAGTGGAACAGGGCTGAGGTCAGAAGGTGACGGCGTATCTCTGCCAAGATCCTCTCCTGCCAGTGGCAAGAAGCCTTTTGTCCGCTGCCAAATAATCACGATGTGAATAACGATGCTCTGTCTCTGCTTTGTATTTGGGCTCATTATCCCGACCTGTCCGTCACAAGATTTATGACCTCTGGCAGTCCAATTAGAGAGGAGGCCTTCTCTTTCATTTCTCATAAACTTTTGTTCTCTACAATATTATTGCACTCATTGCTCCACAGAGGAATTGAAAAGGATATTATAGATGCCAAGGAAATAAATGTCATACATAGGGTATCCTTGGTGGTACAGTTTAAATCCTGATATACAGCTCCTGTTCCAGCAATGGCGGTCATTTCCAATGTCCCAGGAACGATGCTTCAGTGTGGCTGCAAATGGTTCACATTGAGACTGAAAAGACAACGCTGGATGTCAATTTAAAGAGTGATGGGATTTTGATTTAATGTTCTGGACATGTCATATATACCTTACCTCCCTCCTGAGAACGCTGAACTTCTCCCAAGTCCCCGATAGGTTAAACAGTTGAGTCTCTGCAGTTCTGATGCAGTGGAAATGCAAGCAACAACTTTCATTCCGAACAATACATGATAATGAGAAATTACATCATCTCAGACACGGATCAACTGGCGCCACTCACGCATCCAGAGGGATGAGTGCTGTGTGTGTGTTGAATGTCTTGTTAGAGCAGCAACACACTGACTGCATGACTCAGCTCTTTCAGAGAGTTGGGGTCTATTTTCTCCATCTGCGGTAAACAGCAGGACAGAGAGTGAAAATTATCTCTCACCGCAGTTTTTAATGTCTGTCAAATATGACAAAACACTTTCACGTTTCAAAGTAGAAGCACTCCAGCGTTTCTGTCGACTGAATCCATTCATTTGTTTTAACAAGGTTATTATTGTTATGGCAGGACCAGAAGAGGCATGGCTTCATTCTGTAGAGTCCTGACATTTAGTTGAGAACGTGTGTCTACTTTTATTTAAGGAAATACAGGACGCAGCAGACAAACTCCTTGTGTGAACAAAGCTTGTGAGATGCAGCAGATCAGTGTGATGATCATGTACTGCACACACACCCAGTGTGGCCCAGGTATGAGGCCAAACATATGTTTTGTATCTATTTGTTGTTGGGGAAACACACACGTCTCTAGAGCAGGTTCAGAGCTTCTTGACTTTCCCCAACGAGCAAAACCAATTCCTCTTCAAGATATTCCTTCATTTCAGCATCATCATTACAGAATCTCCCATAGTTAGGCCAAGACGTTTGTTTGGTAATACACAAGAGTGGCTTTCGATCATGGGGTAGAGCGGGTCGTCCACTAAGCAGAAAGTTGGTGGTTTGATCCCTGGCATCTCAAGTCTGTGGGCAAGATACTAAAATCCCAAAAGCCCTTGATGGCTGTGAAGGCGGGGTATGAATTGTGTGTGATAGAAGAAGCACTGTGTGTAGAAGCACTGGATGAGTGTGTGTGTGAATGGGTGAATGCGACTTGTCCTGTAAAGCACTTGTCGATGATGGTGATAGAGGAGTCTTGTTAAGTGCTATTTTACATTTACAAGTATATTTGCTTTTGTTGTTCATTCGTTTCCTTCTATTTGTCACCACACTGCACTTTTTTCAAAGCAATTTTATGTTCTTCATGTTTCATTTCTTAGGAAAATGTTGTGCTTTTCACTCCACTGCATTTATCTTACAGCTGTAGATACTAGTCTTTTTTGCAGAAAAAGATTTTATATACAAACGTGTGATAAGTTAATAATATATGATGATTTTTTTTGTTGAATAAACCCCCCAAAAGTTTATAATGTGGTTAAAAGCACTTCCACCTTAAACTGCTACAGGATGAAAATGCTGCTCATACATTACTGCATAATGCAACAATAACCCAATAATATAATACACAAAAGTTTTACTTCTGATGGAGTATTTTTATTCTGTCCTATTGCTACTTCTTTACTTTAGGAAAAGACCTGAATATTTCCTCCACCACTGCATAGCGGTATGTGTAACTGATGCATTCTGGTAACTTTAGAGGTTTTAGGGGCTTTGATTTACTGTTAAACAAAGTACTGCTTTGATAACCTGCCCTCATCTTCTGAGTGCTTAAGGTCTCTGCACAGCTGCATATCTGCTGAGTCACTTTTATGGCCAAAAAATGTGCCTACCTCAGACCCAATGCCCTTAAGTTACCTCAGAGTGGAATGAATACCATGGCATATTAACTCTCTGGATCTTTTCTAAAGAGGGAATGTATGGGAATGTATGAATGAGCAGCCATAGCAGGCACCAGGGTGGAGATCCCTGGGGAAACTGACTGTGGAAAAATGGCTAAAATTACGACAGTCTGAAGTTAGGTCCCCGGTAGTTCATTAAGTAAATGTGACTAGATTTTATTGCATATTACTGTGACACAGCAGAAAGGTACTAATTGTGTCCAACTGTTGGATGGATTGTCAATCACCACTATGCCGATGGAGGGGTGGGCGAAGTGTTTGGGTCCATAAAGCACTTCAGGGAGTCCCCCACCGGAATTCCAGGGCTGAACAGCGCTGCAGCCAAATCCAATACAATTGAAGTAAATGGCGACTTCTTCTTCAAACATAAAAAAAAACAACTGAAAAAAAGTATAAAGTGACTTCCTTCTGCTCCTGTGTTCTCATCCAAGTGTCTGTAAGGCCCGACATTCAAATTCGAAACGACATAATTTACACCTTGTTTTTAGCCTAAATTCAACACCGCACAAGCTCTCGCATCTATGCTCTCGCCCAAGGGGTGCGAGACGAGATCATCGAGAACTTGCGAGTAACGCATAGTAACAAATAAACAATTGAAAAATAACAACTTGTACCGTGTGACAGCAGATGCATCACCAAACCTGTTTAAATACAGTTGGAAAGGTTCTCAAAGCCAGTAAACGTCATGTGTGACTGCTGAGATACTGGTGTGAGATATAGCTTGGTGGAGTTGGTGGAAATGGAATCTAGTTTGGACTCTTTTTACTAAGGGGTGAATGAGACAAGGGATGGGCCATTGACCTGGCCAGGCCGAGAGGGACCTGTACTGCTGCACGTTGTGCTTTTGGAGGCCAGAGGTGGTGATGTCAATTCCAGGAGGCACAAAGTAAAGCAAATGAAACATTAGTGAGGGAGGTGCGGAGGCATGACCATTAGCCAGTCTGTGGCACAGGTTCAGATGAGTAAAGATCTTTATCGGCTTTGTGATTCGAAGTGCTGCAAACTCGTTTTAAATTATTGAATAAATAGATGAGGGACAGAAGGTCTGCAGAGCTTGGATCCTCTGATTAGGTCTGAGTAGGTCTGCTCAAATTTACAAACTTTTCTTTAGCTCACACTAAAATAATTCATTTGGAGATATTTTTAATTCACAGCCAGATGTAATTTGTTTCCTGGGAACTGGTGACAGCCCCATGCAGAGGACACTATTTTTGTTTCGTGAGAGCACAGCAGCAGAGCGCTGCAGCTGCATAAACTGCTGTGCTTCACCTGCTCCATCTGATATCTAATTTAATCAGGATCATCACCACTCACTGGAGCTACCTGCTGATCTTATCCTCAATAATGAAGTATTGACTTCAAGAAATAACTCATAAATGTGATTTTGCAATGCTTGGGGCAAAGTCATACCCCAGTTTAATGGCAGATGTCCTTACATCACAGGGAATTCACAGGTAGAACAAACCCTCTTAAAAACCCTCTTACCCTATTATTTGATTTATGTCATTAACCTTGAATTGATTTGTGGGAAATTGTGTAGCTGTCCTCTTTTTCATTGTCCGGTATCAGGAGATGTTTTTAGTGACTGAGTCTGTGGCAGTGAACCAAGTGGTGGCTACCAAAAATGATTTATCACCAGGGTACAAACTGAGATTAGATCATGGACAAGGTTTCATTGGCGTGACATTTATCAGGACAGTAGCGTCCATTACAAGGGAGGACAAAACTGTATAAACATTACCTTATCTCTGACGAAGGAATGGACAAAAGATGATTTAGCACATTCACCAGTGCAAGTTAAATGGAGAATAATACTGATAAAAAATAAAAAAAATACATGAAAACTCACGTCAGAGATGTCAGGGGGAACCTGGAGAAAGAGCGATAGTCCAAATGCCAGAGGTCAGACATGAAGATGAAGACTCTTGTCTAACATCTCTCTTAAAAAAGAATGAAATGAGTGATGCTCCCATGGCCCCGTGGCTGATTAAATTCGTTTCATAAAAACAACACGTTGAATACTTTTTTTTATTCGATCTCTGCAGCTCGTTGTCCGGCTGTCTGATGTGGCGATCCGGTTCGGTGTCCTGAATTAAAGCGAGTCAGGCAGGGAGTTGAGAACCCAGGGGTTCCTCTGACATGTTGTGTAAGTAGCCAGGGCCTTTGATGGATGACTCTTATTTTCTTGTCAACCTTAGACTACTTTTATGTTCATCTTGATATCTTCTTGATGGGCTTTCATTTATCCAGTACAGACTGGACAGGACGGGAAGGAATGGAGGGAGAGTGAGAGAGAGAGAGAGTCAATCAAAGGGAGAGAGCAAGAGGGTGCGTCGCAAAAAAAAGGCAGGTGGACTGTGGGAAATTGACCAGTGAAGACTTGCAGTCACTAGGTTTAACATGAACTGTTTTAGGTCTCAGAAAAGATAAGCTCGAGTTGAATTAAGTGCCATTTTCTTCAGCCACCAGATTTGGAATTTAACCCCCCATGGCCTTCTTTTGACTCATTTACCTTGATTTTTGCAAATCCTGCAGGCCACAAAGGTGAAAGCGATTAATCAACTTTCTCAGTGTATTCATCACTAGTTCGCATTTGGGCAACAGGCACAGTTGGAGAGGCTCTAATTTCTTCCAAGTAATTGTGTGGTATTCATTCGGGCCCTGTGGTTGTTAGTTACGTGATGAGCAGCATTCCCAGCACCAGCCAGGGGAAATTTAACCACCTCACACTGATTTTCAAGACCTTCCATCTAATGACCTGGAAAAAAAACATCTTGATCACCTTTGTGAGAGATCCCACATCACACACAATGTATTTTTTCTTCACTAGTTTAGTGTATGCTAGAATTGAACCTGCTGAAAGACTCTGAGTTTGGACTATTAAACTAGAGCCCATTTGTGTGGCCAAATGAGGGGCCACAGAGTTTTTTGTTTTCTATATCGGCAATCAAAAACACAATGGATCTTACCATGTCTAAATGACAAAACTAAATGGCTCAACTAAATCGACTGAAATGTTCAACCTGATCATTGATGTTTTCATTGAATGCAACTAGACAAAAATTGTTAACGGTTATCTTGGACTAAGTTAAGTCTGAAATGCCCAGATGTTGAGTCAAAAAACTAAACTAAAAGAGGCCCAATAGTTCCATTAAATCCAATCAAGCTGCAGCAAATTGCCCACACTAAGAGATATCAGTCCCCTAAATGTGCCAGATCTTTTTCATCAAAGTTGTTATTCCCTGAGAAATATGTGAAAATGTTAAAGGAAGTGAAAAACACTTCTAGATCTGTCTTTTGATCCAGATCCGCAACAAACTTTAATGGGGTCTTCCCTGACTCATACCACATATTTCCTCCAAGTTTCATGGAAATCCGTCCAATTGTTTTTGTGTAATCTTGCTTAAAAACAAATGCACAGGGGTGAAAACATAACCTGCTTAGCGGAGGTAATAAATGTGTCAAAAATTAACGAGGACATTTGCAACACGACGGCGACAATAAAATAACAGCTTATGAAATGAACAGCGAGAGTGTCAGTGACCCATGTAACTCTACTACTGTGACCCTGACTTAATGGAAAAAGATGAAGTCCTCAAATGTTTAAGCACATTTCTATTACACTGAAATCAGCATGTGAACAAAATTCATGCTCGACGGGATTATTTGTTTTCTACTGAACTCAGGTTCAGCTGCTCTAATCGTCACATGATGTCAATCTGGCATCACATCCAATATTGTCCAGTCAGCTTTTACTGTACAATCCTGAGCACAATGACAGACTCTGGTGTCACGTGTATCCTCTTAACTTTCCTACAGTGAAATACTGTACATGATTCAAATGTTTAAAAACTGTGATTTTAAACTATCCATTAACACGTTGTGAAAAAGGTGACAGTGATAAATGAGTCCAGTACAATGGATTGTAATTTGACATAAAAAGACTCATGGCCGAAATAAACTTAAAAAGAAATATCACCCATTCTCAAGTTCCCCTCAAAGCTATGGAGATTTGTAGTCATACATTTTATATATGGTCTTTCAGCTCCTTGTTTTGGTTTTCAGTCTGGTCTATTGACTTTTTTGTTTCCCTCTCACCGCCTTCATCACTCCGCTGCAGGAGGCAGCTGTTTTCAGTGGAAAGCTACACAAATCAAGTATGTACTCCCTTTCTAGTGTCAAATGGCAGATTGGCGAAGTTGGTTCGGAGCTGGTAAGTGTAGCATCGCATTTAGAAACTAACAAGACAGATATTTCCCTCAGGAGCTCGTGGAGAGCAAAACGGAGCTAAAAGCAGAATGAATATTGGACTCTAACAGCCTGCTACTGTTGCTTCATGTCTGCTGGGTGGGTAAATTACCAGTTTGCTAAAAAGGCTCTGGGTTTCACTTAACACATGACTATTGAATCTGTTTTAATTAACAATTTTTTCTCATGCAGACACAACAGTGGTTGTTTAAGCATTCACATCAGGAAAAAAATACCTGGACGAAAAGCCAGACAGCTTCTTTTTGTTCTTTTATTCATCAAAGATTGAGACCCACCTTGTCTAGAGACCCAGAGGAATGTCCATTATTTTTTGAGCAAATAAAATGTCAGTGGGTGTTTGTAAGACGTCAAAGCTCAAGACGTCAAACTCCATCAACCTGGAATGATGCATGGGAAAAGAAACCGAACACAATTTACTTTCCATTTATTAGAGAACATACAATATATTTAGATGGACTATCATGCGACCCTGTTCTACTACCTCATATGAAATGATTTCAAACACAACTAAAACAGCACCATGTTGACAAAAAAGTTTGGATTGTGTATGTCACGTAGACACAAGAAATGCATTTGATTGTGATTATTAATATAGAGTTTTGGAGGCAGAGAAAATGGCTGCAAACATCAGAGCTTAATATCGTCTGATGCGTAGGTGCTGCCCGGCAGCGAATCCTCCTCAGACAGACACTATCCGACTTTGAAAAATCACACAGCGACACAATGTATCATGCAGGTGTTCTTGTCATTTCCTCTTGTGCGTGTGTGTGTGTGTCCAAAGGGCTTAACATACAGCAGAGTGTTTTAGAGACATTTATTTAAATATCCTGAAGAAGTACAGACATATTTAAATATTGCATGCATTGTAATTAAGTTATTCGAATGCAGCAGATCCAAATTAACGATTAATATCCTACATTATTTAGAAGATCCTACAATTTACTTTGCCACTGCTGTAGGTTATATATATATATTTTACACCGCATTGCTTTAAAGCTTCACTAATTAATGTTTTCACAATAAAAATCAATTGATCATTCCCTTATTTTTCTTAGTTATATGTTTGAGAATTTACATAATTTAGTTAATGGTAATTACATATGGTTTAGACTATACATATTGTATTCTCTTCTCTTAAAGGCCCCATATTTTACACCTCTCTGGGATTTAATTTGAGGTATTGGTAAGATGATATATCAGTGGTTTAAAGTAAAAAAAACTGCTGCAATGTGTGTTTCCATGTCCTCTCTTCTGCCTCTCTCTGGAGCATACTTTGAGGGTCCCTACTGACCCCCTTCAAGTAATTGCGGATAGTAAAAGCCCAGATAATATATTTTACACATTATGGGCCCTTTAACTTGGATCTGGAAGTATATAAAGTGGCATACCTTACATGCATGTAATGTGAGTGATGTTTAAGATATCTTTGTGAGGACCATTTTGAACCTACAAGCTATAGCGTGAGGACATTTTGACTGTTTGAGGGTTAAGACTTGGTGTGTTTGTATGTGTGTGTGTGTGTGTTGTAAAATTTCAAATACACACGTAATTCTACACCTACTCTGTCTATGTAAACATGCATTCACTAGCTGAATGTCAGCATGAATAAAATGTAAAACAAAATAAAACTCAAAAAGCAAAAGAAACCATTCATCATTTATTTCCTTTTACAATTTATTTATCTTCAGGATCATGGTGTTGTCTGTCTAAGAGCACAACGGACAGGAAGCACAATTTACTGCCTGAGCAGGTCACACGTCCATCACAGGGCTGATACAGCTCGACAGACAATCACTCACACTCACATTCGTACCTACGGACAATTTCAAGGCTGCCTATTCATCTTGGGAAGACGGCAAAGAAGAGCAAACAGGAATTCTGAACAGGATGTGAACATGCAGACTCCACAGAGCGAGGCAGGAAGCTGAGAACAGACCCTCTTACTGTGAAGTGACAGTGCTAATCGCTGTGTCACTGTGCTTTTTATGCTAGTGCAGTGCCTGTTCTAAACCTGCCTCTTGGAAAGGGCTGTTCTCTGGTCCTGTGTTAACACTGCGGGGCTATAGAATTATTCCTTTTCATTAGTGAGTCCTCCAGTTCCACAATATACACTTTGTAGTGTTTGTGTTCTGGATGTTGGGTGCAGAGCTTTTAATAAACACTCTATGGTGCAGAGTGAATTTAGAAAACTTTGTGTTCATCCTACCTGATTTATCTGCAGTGAAGCTGTTGTGAGTCCATCAACCTGATACCGTTTTTTTTTTTAAAAACATGGACGTTATACTTAATATTTTTCATAATATGAAAATGAATTAGCTTTTTCACTTTTCACGCATGTGGCTATCTTTTATCGAAAGATTTGTTTTTCTTATGTAATTATTTCATAAATTGCATGTTCTCTTCAAAACAAAAGCTTTCTTAAATCACCTCGGTACAAAGCATTGCAGCAACAAAACAAACATTGTGCATTTACCTAGTAGACAAATGAGGAAGTGATTCTATGAATGTTCCTGCCACGAAGGAGATCAGCAACCGCAAATGCCGTGAACGTCTGTGTCAGTCCAAAGGAGGTAAAATGAAAATAATGAAATTATTGAAATTATCTGGCAGGACAGATATTGCTGGCATATTCAACTCTGTCCATGGACTGAAGACGCACTGCCCTGCCCACACTGACTTCTACAGAGCACTGGTCCAAAACCGTGTCTCAATGTACTGCTGAGCTCTGAGTCCTGCCCCTCCGTCAGGGCACAAGCTTTCATACTGTTGTACAGTTCTCCAACACACTGTCACATCACACTCACACTGTGCTCTGAGGTTTATTTAGAGCAAGACAAGGGACACCTCTCTGTGGGTTTCCTTAATCCTCCAAAGGACCTAGAACTAATATAGTGTTTTTTAGAGCAGTATTAACTTTTAAATATTACACTGTCACAGGGATCAGATAGAAAGGACATAAAAGAATAGAAGAGTTTCCAGATAACACCAGTGTCTCGGATCACCTGGCCTGAAACATATAGAGACAGGGACTTCAGGGTTACTGAAGACGTTTTGAACTCTGGAAATTGTCAAAAAAATAGTTCACAACAACAGGAAAATGCCTAAAACATTGAAGTGAGGGGTGGCATCTGCGTAGAGCACACAGTATAACAATAGTATTATTATATGGTGTCTGTTTCAACACGGACCGTTTAGACTGTGACACTTGTAAGAAGTGGCTGGCTAGGGATGTTCGTCAGCCCGTGCATGTAAAGTTGTGACAAACTTAATAAACAGTGTAAGCAGCTGAAAGTGCTTTAATCGTCCATTCTGTATAGCTTTGAAACAGACCAGAATGAAACACACAGGAAGTGGGACGTGTGGAGATCACATGATTGTTTACAGCACTTCAACACCTGTGTCAGCCCTTATCACCAAAAGCTATGGAATCTTATGTGCGCGTCTTTTTCATGTATGACATCTTTTTCCTCATGAGATAATTGTATTCTTTCTGTTTCTTTCAGTTCAGTAAGACAACTCACGTTCAAATGTATATTGCAACAGTAGAAAATGTTACTGTTTGGCGTCTAGGCTCCGAATTAATCACCCCCCACCCCCCGATATGATAGATGGGAGTGATGAGCAAGTACTTCTAACCTCCCCCCCGGAGCCTACAGGTGGATGATGGGGTGATGGAGTGGCTGAAGCGACTGGCAGCAATACTGATGAGGGGATACACAGTGGTCATTGTTAGGTTGAGTGATACCTTGTTTTTTTTTTCTCTTTCTCTCCTTTGGAGAAGTAGCGACTGTAAGGGGCCATATTATTGTTGATAAAGCATAATAAAACATTTATACATAAATGACCAAAATAACTGTTTCAACATATTTGTCTTTTATTCTTTTTCAGATGAATCCACAGAACCTCAGAGGTGCTCAGAGCATAGATAGGGCATTCTAAAGCTGCAGGTGCTATACAGCTTAAGTAAGACACGGGGTCCACTCAGGGTTTTGCCTTGTCACTGGCTTTGTTTGTAGTTTTCATGCACAGAAACTCGAGGTAAAGTCATGATGTGAAGAGTGACCGTTGCAGTGGCCTCAGGACAGTGGGTGATGTGGCTTCTTCAGAGTGCGCCCTTCATTGAGCAGCGGGATGGTTTGCGGCGGAGTCCAAAATGGTGGTGGATGAAGGACAATCAAGTCTGAGTCCATGGAGTTCAAGAGCCTTGGGATCTTGCTCAAGTGTGTATAGTGGGAACTGAGCCTGGAGGCTAAGCTCTCAATCTACTGGTCAGTCTCACCGGTGCTTACAGATTTACAGACAATGACTGACAGCATGAGATTGCAAATCTCGGCTACCAAAATTAGTTTTTCGTCCAGTCTCTCTGTCCTCCAGACTTATGTAACCATTGTAACTTCTCCAATGACCCTTGATTTCTGAGAAGCTGCTCAGTCATCGAAATCCTCCGACCTTCCACCAGATGCCCTCAGACTTCTCTTCCCTTAATGTCTCAAGTTTGTAATCACGCTCATAACATCTTGCCTGTTGACTGTACCCGTCTTCTGTTCAACCTGCCTATATGCTACTGTTGCATCGGGTCCATCATCCTGTGCTCTGTATCTAATACTGAGAGGAGCTGGAAGTAACTGCTGCTCACTTGCATCAAAAAGGAGCCAGAGGAGGTGTACCTGATTCCATTATTCCTGAACACCTCCCTGTGGAGGTGTAGTGGGCATGTCCAACTGCAGGGAGATGGCAGAGTCTCCCAGGTCTAGATCTCGATCCAGATATCACTGGAAGGATTACATATATGACCTGGGAGCATCTCAAGTTCCCTTGGGAAGAGCTGGAGGATGTTGCTAGGGGGAAAGATGTGTCGGCTATCTACTGTTGCTACTGCAACCTGGACCCATAGAAACAGTGGAAAATAACTGGCAGCGGATCTAGTATTTTTCTAAATCAAGGGCCATAAAGGGGCCACAATTTATACAGAGGGTCCAATTAATGTCCAATATCCATGCACAGTAAGAAGCACATTTAAATCAGTTGTTTACTTGTATCTCTATAGCTTTGAGCAAAGCCACACACCATTGAATGTATTTTGAAAATTGTTCCTTGTTCAAGCATATTGTGTTTTCAAAAAAAGCCTGGAAAATAAAAACTCTTGAGAAATTGTCATATTTATTGTCAGTAACGATAGAAAGTCACGAGTTTATCTAAAAAAGATACTACTGACAGGACAATTGTGCTTCAGGAGCCAATCAGATTTCAGCTTGGGCCATTGCCCCCCTGGCTGTGCCCCTGGATCTGCCCCTGGGATGGATGGATGGTTGGATGGATGGATGGATGACATTGAAAATAAAATTTTCCTGACATGGTCCACAATCCAAAATAAACAAGTGCTTCATCACATTGCTTTAAACACAGTGAAGCTGGAGGCAGATTGTCTTCAGGGCAGGAGCTCTGGTTGGTTTCTCAGCCTTAAGGCAAACACATAATTACGCTGCGATGTGTAGTCCTGTGTGGAACTCTGATGCGTACTTGAATGTGAATGTGACTACATAGACAATGCAAATAGAATAGGATGAACATGGGGTCAACACAAGCCTGCTACTCTTTTTTTGCCTCAGGGCCCCCTGGTGGGTTAATACACAGTCCACATTAAAAACTGAACACAAACCTCCACTCTTCTTTTCTTCCTACTCTGTTCACAGTTTCAGTGTATGGACTCAGTCATGAACAGAGGTGTGTATCTCAAAACACACACACACACACACTGTCTGTCAAAACTAATACATTTTCCTCTGGTTTTTATAGCAAATATACATTTCTAAGTCAAATATAGTGGGTCTGCTGTAGTGACGTCATTATGGAATCGAGTAGGAGAAACTCCAAAGTTTTAAGGTTGTGCTTTTAACATTTTTTTGCTTTATCTGCAAGATTTGTTTCTGAAGGAGCAGCCTGTCACCAGCGTGAAGTACGGCCGAGGAAGGATTACTGTGGAAGCTGCATATCCGGTGAAACACCTGCTCCACGGCGTTCCCTCTAAGAGGTGATATACGATGAGATGAGCCAGCTTTTCACTGAAGGCCATCATTCTGCTCAACCAGCCACACCCTGCAGCTCTACCTCCATTCAATCTCTGCTCCCCAACCCACTGAGCCAAACTTCCGACCAATGGCTATCCTGATAGGAATCACAACTTACTTTTCCTTTTATGTTTTCATCATCATAACGATTTTGCGTTAAAGGCAGTATAAAAGTAATGGTGTCATTGTGATTATAAATTTTCTTGCACAAATAAGTAGCTGACATCTGATGTGTGTGCTGTATCATTGTGACGCATTAGACCCATGAAATAGATCCAGTATTCACTTTGCCTCTCACTATAAAGGTCTGGTTAATTATCATTATTATTATTATTATTATATTATTATTATTATTATTATTATTATTATTATTATTATTATTATTATTATTATAGAAGAGCCAGTGGCTGTTGTGTACAGAGGTGGATCAGGATATAGATCTGAGCTGCCAAGGTTCCATCTTATGGTAAAGACCAAACACTGACCACCACACTGTGTTCATGGCTAAACTATAAAGGACGGCCATGTTGCTTAAACCGATTCTAAAATACAGCTTCGCCAATTTATAAAAGATAAATAGATAGATAGATAGATAGAAAGAAAGATAGACAGATAATAGATAGATGGACGGACGGACAGACAGACAGACAGACAGACAGACAGACAGACAGACAGACAGACAGACAGACAGACAGACTGAAAAATACTGTAATGATTTGAGGTTATTTATACTTTGCAGAGTTGTTTTAATTCAAACCTTTGCTTTAAGTACAGAGTCGATGAGGATGTTTCAGGAGCTTAATCAGTTTGATTTCTGAAATGCTCTCAATTAGGGGATTTGTTTGGTAGCCAAGTGTGAACATCTTGTCGTGTATATATATAGGAAAATGTGATGTTGAGTGATTCTAGCCTAAAATTGTGTTAAAAAGCAAAAGTAATGTAAAGCCACCAACAAATACAATCAAGTGCATTCAAACTGAAGTCATGACGGACACATCTGCATCAGTAGAAAATCTTTTAACTGAAAACGCTGCATCTTCACTGACAGTCTGTGTGTGGCTAACTAGATACAGGTTATATATTGGCAGCGTTGGCTGTTGGAAGCAAATCAAAAACAGATTGCAAATGCACCCTAGTGATCAAATTTCCACGAAATAAGGCTTTTTGTGTTTTCTCTTGAACACAACATTAAGACAAGAGCTGATGCAGTTGCAAATTGGAATTGAGATGAGGCTGATGAAGTGCTTTGATACCGAGTGTCAGCGGTGTTTGAACGATGAAGAATGAATAGGCAGCGCTGAAGAGTGTGGCTCGAGCACTGACAGCTTAAGGAGGCTTTGTTTCTGCGAAGGGCGCAGTGGGAATATGTTGCAGGGAGTGAAACATCTTACATGTGAGTGACACAAAACAACGTAAGGTTACAGCTTCTGAGAAGGTTTTTCAGCTGATGTTTATGTCTTTATTACAGAGAGTAGAAAAAGGACAAGAGAGAAAAAAATTGCATGAAGGTTCCCAGCCAGACTCTGTTGTGTTTCATGGCAGGCGTTTTCAGTCCTCCTGGCCATGATGGCGCCATCGGAAGAATAAGCTTGAGGAGAAATAAAGGGGAAGGTTCAACAGAGGACAGTAAAGAAGCTCTTTGTTACTTTAGGAGTGACAGCACATAACATTACTTTAGGGTGGTGCAATTAAAAAGTGTTTCCAAGGTTGAAACCGTTTGTTGCCCTGGTGTAAGGGTGAAGCGTCAACCAAGTCATACATTTTCTCCATTGAAAGAGAATGACTGTTTTTTCCCGATGCACTTTATTCAAAGAAGTTAGTTAATATAATAACTGAAATGAAAATATACCGACGGCAGATACACACCCATCTACAGACCTCTCGAAGTCAGGTATAGGTAGATGCAGCCCAGATGCAGTGATGATGTCAGGACGTGAAACCAAAACTAACTGGAACAAATGTAAAGGAGTGAAACCAAGGTTGGGACCTTGGTCCGAAGCCTTAATCTGTGAAAACCTCCCTCCCAGAGCAAATCATTTCTTTAAAAAAACTCAGGAGAAGACTGCAAACCACACGGATTAAAAGAAAAGAAAACGATAGAGAGATGGACGCTGAATATAAAGAGAAAGAAGCCCATCTTGTTTGAAAAGGCAAACTAGAAGAAATAATGATACCTATGGCAAAAGAAAAGGCTACGGCAGGGGGACCAAAACTAAGCAGCTGGATGAACAAAGAAAAACAGGAAACAAAAGGCAAAACAGCAGCTGGGAGAACTGCAGTAGAGAAGACATTTACCACCAACAGCATTCACCACCAACGTGAGGAGCGTGTCAACCCATTCAGCCAAGAAAAACTGATACAACTGCTACTTGTAGACTGTTTCGCATCAATAAAAACACAACAGATGATCGCTTATTTCATATCCAGCATCTCATGAGGACAGCCACGTCCCAGCTGGAGTCTTTCAAAACCTCTTTAAGAGCCTGTGTTTTCATATATTTTACAACAATGAAAAGCTATTCTGACACAGATCTGAAATTGCTGGAGCTTTATATGAAATTCGTCTCAACATGAATCCTTGATTTGTTATTGTCAAAGTGAGGCAACTTTTACAATAACATCAATCAAAGCAGTTCACTCCCCTCTGCTTTATTGATATTTCCTGGCACCAGAGTTGAGTGTTTCATATCTAGAGTGATTATGATTCTGTATCAGAGCACAGGAATCACCTCCCATCGTTCTACCAAACTGTTCAGCTGGTAAAAAATAGACTATTTGATTTTTTATGGGGTTGTCAAATAAGATGACAAATTTGTTGTCTAAACTGTTTCCTAAATACTCGCTTTGGCTTTTTGGGTATTTGGCATTTTTTCATGTGTGGAATGTAAAAAACAATGTGTTAAACAGAACTAGAAATGAATTTGTACTTAATTGACAATGTGTCTGCCTTTTCACCCTTTTCAGGAGCAGGGGCTGAAAGGTACAAAAGACTATTATGATCAGAGTAAATAATTTTTTTAATTTTGCATTTCGAGACTAAAGTTGAAATGTTGAGCGTAAAATCAACCCTTCTGGTCCATTACATCCACTTAGAGGAGTGAACAGACACAGCTTTTGGCACAATGTCTTCTAACACTGTGGCTCAATGGCTAAAAGAGAAAGAAATTCCTTGTCAACAAAACCCATTCTGAAAAACAGTTCCACCAATTCATCTACACAATGTATTTAGCTGAGGCTGTCAAATGTGCACTCACTGAATAATCTAACCCTCCAGATTGGAAAATTTTAATAAAACTTGCTATTTTCATTTTATCTTCTGCAAAAAGGTCCAGTAAACATAGATTTCCAATTGGAGATCTTGTATCCTCCTCTTCTACAGTTGGACCTGCACCTCAGTTTATGATCATTAAATCTTCATTGTATGCCATATGTTGTGCTCACAGTATCAGCCAAGAATGTATAGGAAAAAACCTGAGTCCTTAATCGACTTTTAGATACTTTAATGAAAGTTTATTCTTGACCTTAGAAAAGACCGTAATATTATATATCCTACATTATACACATGGGTTCAGTGGCTGTCAGGATTCAATCAGTAGAGCTTTTAAGAGGCTTCTGTTCAGCCCACGTCTACTGAACAAAAGCCTTCTGCTCATGAAGACCTTGTGTTTTGGCTTAAGGTTCAGAACAAAGCTACTCTTAGTATTTTTCTGTTCTCAACACTTTTTGTGTTTTGTGGTAAAGTTAACCCCATCTCTTAGAAATTACTGTATTCATTCATAGCATATCCAACTAATGTGTTTTCAATAAATGTAATTACATTTTCTATCAACATCTTGAGGAAAGGTTTTCAATGGACTACAGAGTCAAAATATTAATGCCAAATATATTGAAAAAACTATGTCACTACTAATATCTTGCACTTTTTCCTGCTGTTGTTTTTGGATGATAGACACTTGTAGCAACTAAAGTTAGATTGTTTATGATTGTGCTCAGGCCCTTGGTAACGGTTTGGAAAAGCAGTGGTTTTGGCTAAATACTGAAAAAGTCGGTATAAAATCATGCACTGTGCGTGGCCACATGTAACACATACAACTCACATTCTGCTTTGGAAAAACATATCTGTGTTTGAATGTATTTGTCAAAGGAAGTAGGAGTATATAGTATATATAGGAAGTCTCTAAATCAGATACAACCAGGAACATCATAATGTGTAACTAACATTATAGTTCAGTGCAATATATATTGAAATATGTATCAACATATGTGTGTTGTCAAATAATGACAATCAAATCAAATATAGTATGATGCAATAACATTTGATCAATATTTTGTGTCAGTTTTCACATTGTTGGGGGATTATATTATTAAGTTATCTCATGTCAAGTCAAAAATAGAATATATATCAAAAGGTTTTATTAAAAATGTGCATTTTAAAATAAAATACTTCATTAAAAGATGTTAAAGTGTACATTTATAATAGTGCAATTGCTTCATACTGCAAAAAATAACCTTTTTAACTTCAAAGAAAAGGATGAGAGAGGGAGGTTGTTATCAGCATATTGTAGCTTATTGCACTCCCGTTGGGAGAAACATCTGTTCAAGGTGGAGCTTTTATGATTGTTTCATTAGGATGGATAGTTTCATTATTAATAATACATCATATTTAAATTTTTATAGTTTGAGTTATAACTTAGTTTTAGTTTTGTTAAATCTTAGATCCTCTGATCTGAGATGAAATGGTCAATGAGCAAATTATTTCTTTCACTTAATTTGTATCCTTTTTTCTAAAATAAATTGAAATTAAATAAAGAACAATGAGAATACTGTCGATAAGTGGTTTTGGTAAGAATAGTATGTCATTAAAATCGAAATGATACCCATCCCTTGTACTATCCAGGTAGTAATTGAAAACGTTTGGGACACTTACATTAATATTATAGCCTTGGAGCCCTTTTCTTTTTTTTTCAAACACAACAAGGTAAATACTCACAACAAAGCTGCACGCTCTGCCACGGAGGCAAATATATCGCCTCAGCCTGCAGGCAGTAAGTCAGAGAGACATTGTGAGTGATGGTGTAAATATATACAATGAAATGTCTTGCAGTGAAGTGTCAGTTTACTTCAGAAATGTTCCTTGCTTTAGGCCATGCATTGAAATTTATTTTCCAATCATCACAGATGGAGAACACAATAGAGCTCCCATTTGATTTGATTCAACAGAGAATTCACAGGAGCCTCAGCTGCAGCCTCCCTGTGCTCTTACACTTTGCTTTATAACGTTCTTCAGCTCGCTTCCTCCCTCAGTCCCAACCCTGCCAGCGTAATGCTGGGTAAGGAAACTCCAAATGGCTGATGGGATATCTTCAGAGGTTTTATTGGAGTTAGTGCTTCAGTGTGTGTAAATGGATTTTTCGTACATACGGGGTAGTGAGACAGCATCAGAGAGCTGTCACCAATGTGATGGATGGCTCGGTAATGTAAGTCGATCCAGCAGCACTGGCCGGCCGTTACTCATTTTAACTGACCAGTCTGCATTGTGGAGGGGAACCTGAGGAGGTGAAGCAGGAGCGGGAGAAGGAGAAAGAGGAGGCTGCTGGAAAAGGTGACAAAGCACAGGCCATCCATTTTCCTCACTCACTCCCCAGTGAACCTATCTGTCCACGCTGCAGCACAGACAGTCTTGGAAAAAGGTCAATGGGATGGAGATTTGACTGATGAACAATGGAGTGAAATGCTTAGGTGGTGATTACCGGAGACCCAAAGTGCATGATCAGGCTCCTATTGATCATATGAGACCAGGGGTTAACACTGCACACAATTAATCAGGTATCATCCATTACATGTTGATTATGTCAGCAGAAACAAGTCTGTCTGTGCGATTTATCAAAGTGCAGAGCAGAACCCCTTGAATCTGATATTCCTTCAAACCTGCTCCTCAGCAAATCCCTTCATCCTCACCACCACAGTCTGCGGTTTTCTCTGACGAATCCAAAGGTCACTTGTGCAGGGTCACATCTTTTGAGCTTAATGTGGATTGAACTCTGAGGGGAGGAGCCTCTCCAAAGCACAACTTGCACCCTGAGCTCTTTGTATGTGACATTTTCAAAAGTGGCAATCATTTCGCCCTGACCTTCTGTCAGGTACACATGCAAGTCTTTATACCTATTATATGCCAAGACCTTTTCTGGACTATATGTCTTTTTTTTCAGTCTATCAAAGCGACACGATTAAGTATCCATAATGTCTGCTGCAGACTTAGCAACAACACAGAGGGCATCCTGGCTCTTCTTAATATTTTAGTTGTATTTAGAAGTCAGAGGTTAAACTAATAGTTTGAAATGTATTTGTTATTTCTCCCCAGTTTGAATTGCTTAGGAGTTCATGAGAAAAAAAACTACATTTTTCACAGATGTACCACTAGAGGCAATAGGGCCCATCTCGATAGGGAAAATGTCACCAATCTTCCTAAAGTTACTAGTTAAAGAATTAAAGTTCAAGGAACAAATAAACAAAGACTGAAGCTAGTGATGTGCCGATTGCAGTTATACCTGCCGGGCGTCTCATTGAGGCAAGACAAGTCGCTAAACCTTTGCACAGTGGCTGCTATTTTATTACTGGAATGTTCATGCAGGTGTGGGTCTCTAAATGGAGAAAAGAACTCCTTCGGGTGGGTGATGGGTGGATGAGTCAAGCATACGAGCAGATCAGGATGACTTCAGAGTCGATCCGCACATCTCTGACTGACGCACAATAAAACACTTTTGTTTTAATTGCTTGTTTTTAATATGTGATCCCTGGACTCTTTAAAAATAGCTGGATTGTTGAAATGAATTGAAACTGGGTTACAGAGGCCTGAGTTCAAGCACGGAGAGTCTCCTTCCCAAATTCCCGATTGTTTCATGAGGGCATCCCTGTTTTGACATCTTTTAAGAAAGTATGTTTTAAGCTGTTCCCCTCAGCATCCATTTAAATCCCTCACAGGGCACTGGCCGATAAACCACTGGTTCAGCACATGCTACATTTGAAAATGAGCTTCATTTGCTGACAATCTCATTAAATGTAACATGGCCAGTGTTTTGGAATTAATTGTTGTAATGGCCATTGGTTCCTCATTACTTGATGTTGATGCCAGGTGGGTGGACATTTTCTATATTGTGTTCATTTGTAACTACTATTTGTGTCTTCCTCCTCATATCAAAAAATGAAGCTAAAATATCCTGGATACAAATGCCACCATCTTGCACATCTGTGTGTGCAATAGATACACTCACTTGACCAATCACAAGTCAGTCTCAGATCATGACGTTTCACTGTGTTTAATTTTTTTTTGTCAAATCAAAAACAAACTTACCAGCAACATTTGTAATTGAATAAACATCAGCATGGAAAATAACTACTTTAAATGACAGAAAACATCTTTGATTTTTTTATTTGGTCCAAATCACTTCTGTTAATATTAATGCGACAGGATTTATGACCCATACTGCAGCCAGCCACCAAGTGGCGATCAAGAAACTTCAGCTTTACTTTTGGTGAGCTGTCATGTCATCCATCCGTATATGTAGTCTATGATTTGTACCACCAAGTCCTACTGAAAGAAAGGTAAAATTACTCAAACAATACAAAGAGTAATGCACAAAAAACAAAACGGTTTTAATTGTTTTTAACATGTGATCTCAGGACTCTCTGGAAAGAAATGGATTATTGGGGTGAAATAAGGAAAAATAAATCAAAACTAAAAAGCAGAGGTCATGGGGTCAGTCATGAAAAGACAGCCTCCCTCCCAAATTCATGTTTGTTTCATGAAGGCCTCTTTGTTATGACTTATTTAAAGTAAAAATGTTTTTCACATTGATAAAGCTGAGGACAGTCCTTTAACTCTGCAGCGGTCCCTCCACACGGAGGATCTGCCCCCGGGCCCTGTGACAGTTTCCCTGACCTTCTAGACCCCTGCCATGAGAGGCTGTGTCTTTTATAGAGACTCCGGGTGGTGCTTAGTTCTTCAAACACAGGAGGCACAGCCATTGCTATCAATTTCAAATAGTAAGGTAATAAAAACAATGATATGATTAACATGAATAATATTGATAACATTACTATTACTACATTTCTTTATTTTTCCATATATATTTTTTTATATATTTCTTTAAACCAAAGACTATATATAAAGATGGAGGACATGTCTCCAGTTCCTCCTGTTTGCATATAAATGAAGCTAAAACATCATTGATAGCGGTGGAGCCATTAATCTGACCAGGAGAGATTGTGGAGTGGAGCCACGGTATTGATGTCCTGCCGATGATAAGTTACTGTCACGTAAAATGACAGAATCTATCTTTAGGGGGGAAAAAGAAAACTTTATATAACATAAACTTTGACTTTTCAGCTTGGGCCATGTCCCATTTATTAACATTGCAGTGTCCTGCACTGGAGTCAGCCACCAGGGGGCAAAGGATGACTTTTGTCATGTCCATCTCTCTAGATTATGAGTGAAACACTAAAAAACTTATTGTTATTAGATTGATGAAACCACAGGATATCAAAGTCAACCATGTAAAGTCTACTAAAGGGAAACCTGGTTGTATTAAGCTTCAGGTAACAAATTTGTAGTTTTAATGACATGTGTCCACATTGTGTTGCAGTACAACTGTCAATGAAGCTTTTTCATGGCGGCCATTTTGAGGTGAATCAGCAGGTAAACACAGGTGGTCTGAAGAGGCATGTTTGTGAGAGACTTCCGGGACAAGAACCGAAACATCAGCGGACTATTGCGTGGAAGACATTAAGTCCAGTGGGGACATGTTGGACGTGGTTATTGGACACTGTGAAGAAGATTGCGTCCAGCCGTGGCTCTTCCTCTTCAGATACTGGTAGGTAGTGACTCAACACACCTCATCCTCCTCCTCTCTCTCTGCTTAAACTGTGGATGCATTGCTGTCAACTTTGCCCGCTGTGGCTGTTTGTTAAATTTGAATAAAATTCCTTAAATGTGCCGTGTTTGCCTGGATAAAGTATTGTTTTATGTTGTCTAAACAGCAGCAGGGAGTGGACTTGTCTGGACACTAGACATTTGGAATGTATTGATTTCTGTTGACCTAAGTGCAAGGTCAACGCTGGTCTTTCTATAAGTTAAATTCAGCACCTGTAGATGGTCGCACGACCCATTCAAATACATGAGATGCACAGATAAGCACAGCGAAAAGGAAATATCAATGTTTTATACCTGCTGGTTGGGTCACATCTTATCTAATGCTAAACCAATGCTGAGTTACATGCTGTTTTCACCTTGAGACGCGTCTGGGCGTCTCCCTAGCCATCTTATCTTGTCCTGTCCTTGGACATTGAGCCGATAAGTTGATGTCTGCGTGTTATACTTCTCACATAAGAAGTGAGGGATAGGTTTGGTCAAAGTTATTGAGCAGAATATAGGATATAGAAGTTTCTGTTACATTCCAGCTTTTATGTTGGGCTTTTTAGTGTCCCTGTACTCCAAGGAGGGTGAATTCAATACTATCACAATACTTGTGTGCAGCTCTGATACTGTGATTCTTAAGTATTGTGAATCAATATTTCTATCTATTGTGATAGTGGTTTGTTTTTTAATATTAGACCATGATAAAAGTTGAATCATACCCTTTTAAAGACTGTATCTCATCAGTTATATTTTCACAAACAATGCAAATCCACATGTCTGTCAGTTTAATTTATATTTAGGCTGCTAAATATATCAAGCTATAGTGCCATTAGAAAACAATTAAATACTAGAGCTACGTTGTAGCACTAACGGGCCCGAGCACAGGCATTTTGACGCCTGTTGCGGTTAGTGGAGAGAGCGATCAATGACCAAGAGCACGTCTCCGCGTTGCATGCGTTTTGCGCACTGCGGCAAGGATAAACGCTTCACTTCCTGCGTCCGTCACGCAATGTCGATCCTTGCCTGCTAATTGCTCATTACGGTCCACGCTATCAATTGCACATCACACTGTGAAAATGTTATGTAAATTGAATGATAGTTGTAAAACAAAGCTTACTTCCTGTTGCCAGTAGGTGGCGCCATCAGTATTATTACATAGAGACTAATAGATCTGTTCAAGTAGGGGCTCTGATGTAGCGTGAGCAATTTTGTGTCAATTGGACAATGTTACAACTTCATTTTCACACTGATCAGTAGGTGGCGCTATGACCCTGAACTAATATTAATATATGGAGTTGGTCAGGTCAGGATTGTGATCATAGGTCAGTAGTTTGGGGCCGGTTGGATAATGCAGAGTGGATTCCCAAAGTACTTCCTGTTTCATGGCGAATCAGTAGGTGGCGCTATGACACTGAGGATCACCATGTGATGAAATCATATATACCAAGGTAGTTTATATCTCCATCTTGTTGAGATGACATTCATCTCAATATGAAGTTGATCTGATGAAAGCCCAAGGACAAGTTCATCAGAGTAAAATTGTAGAAAATGGGCAAAATGGCCATTTTCCAGCATAAACACTAATCTTGTCAGGACCAGTGGACCTCATGGGGACCAAAAGAGGCAAGACATGATTTCTGACCTCCTGGATAAGGTTAGTGGTGAGATGTGAATTGTGGTTAGGTTAAGGTTATATGTTATAGCCATGAAATGGTCATAGTTAATGTTAGGGATAATGTTTTCGTTTGGGCTGCACGATAAAAAAGTCTATCATTGCGATATCAACATGGGTGATAGACATATCGCAAATGGCGGCAAAAACTGTGATAAATGGTGTTCGATGCTCCACGCATTCACACTCTACGTGTCAATATATTTGGCCAATCAGATGAAGCCCTGCTACCCTAGATGATAAATTAAAAGAATTCATATCAATTGAAAAAGGATTTGACAGAGCCGTGTCGCTCCGTCAAATCTCGCTCTGCCTCCTCCACTGTGGAAACTTCAAGTGATCTCGTTTGTCCTGGGTCAGATTCATCATTCTGATAAACGTGTGCATGTCTATCTATAGTTTTGAGGCCAAATTTTGGTCCGATACCATCATTGTGAGGACATTTTGGCTGTTCCTCACAAATTCAAAGGACTGTTTGAAGGTTAAGAATTGGTTTTAAGGTTAGGGTTGGATTTAGGTTTAGGTTTGGGCCCGAACCGACTAATTTACCTGCTCCGTCCTATGTGGACTTGTGGTGCAGATGCCAATGTTGATAGTGGGGAGTAAAAAATCCAATACCAATATATTGGCAAATATATCTATGAACATTAAAATAACTCAGACATAGCTAAACATAATGAATACGTTGTATGGAATATTTTAACGTATTTAAGACTTTAAATTCAGATTATGGAATTTTAGACTTTTCCAACCAGCAGTAATTGTGGATTAACAGTTTTATTTCACTGTCTTAAACAATGTGAGACAAAAGATTTCTTTTACATTTTCACTGATTTCACAGAGAATAATTCATGGATCTTGATGAGAATAATAATACATTTAGGGGACTGGTGGAATCCACGATTATTAATCTAGATTTTTGCATTTTGTGATGAAATATGACTATGAAATATATTGAAAGTAAACATGCAAAAATAAAGAAATCAAGGAATAAATGGAATGTTCCGGAAGAAGAGGACTGTTTGGGGCGGCGTATAGCCTAACTGGTAGAGCTGCTGCCCCAAAGAGGAAAGCCTTCAACCCGCAGACGCCCAGGGTTAGATTCCGACCCGTGGCCATTTATGCATGTCCTCCCCCACTCTCTCTCTGTCCCCCTTTCACAACTAAGCCTCTGTCCTATAAAAATAAATAAATAAATAAAGGTTATAAAAAGCCCCAAAAAATACATTTAAAAGAAAAGGACTGTTTAAAATCAAAAACACGTTTAATGTTAAAGATTAAAGACATGTTCAATGTTCTATATCAAAGGCTCATGCTCTTAAATGTTCCTTGAATACCTCTTATCATTAGGTGACACCCCACTGTGAGAGAGGGAAAACTTCTACTGACGCAGAAATCTGTTCAGATTAATTGTAACTTTCTATTTCAAACTAAATAGATTAAACCAGTGATGGAAGGTTTTTTTTCCCTGAACGTGGGGACTAGTCAAACCCCAGGTTTGATTCAGCAGAACTCTATTTGTATGTCTCAACAAATAAGCTACCTCATAGACCTGCTGGCCAAGGAGAGGGCCTACCTTAGTACAGAGTACCACTGGAGGATCCAACTGGGCCAAGAGTTGGAGGAGCACAAACAAGAGCTGGTTCGACAGAAAAAGCTAAAGGAAATGTCCATTAACAGAGGAAAGGAAACAAAGCAAGAGCTGGAGATGTTACGAAAGTACAGCAATGCAGAAGCCCTCAGCGCCACAAAGATCGCCTCTCAGGTAAACGACACCATCAAGAGGAAGAATAAAAAAGACCTTCAGAAAGATTACGAGGAGCTGAAAGTGGCACACATCATCAACCAGGAGAAGTTTAACAATGAGGTTCAGCTGGAGAAGGATAAAAACAAGCTTCTCCAAGAAGAGATGGAGAACCTCATAGCTTCCTTTGATGAATTCTACCAAAGTCATGCAACCAATCAGGAGAAGTTCAACACCGAGCTTCAGGAGGAGAAGACGAAGAACAACTCTCTCCAAGAAATGCTAGGGAAGCTCAGAGCTTCTTACCAGTATATGAGCGAAAGCTATGAAGCTGATGTTCTCACTGCCGGGCTGAAGGTTGACCACTACCAGCATGAGCTTGCGATGCAAATAAGGTTCCATGACGAGAGAGTGTTACAGGATGAGCTCCTGATGAAATACCTGAGGGATGAGCAGGACTCTCTCCGTCGGCAGATGGAAGAAATGAGAATCATGCAGCAAAACGCTTCTGAGCAGGAAACCATTTTGCAGCAAGGGATGGAGGAGCTGAAAACTCAGTTCTATACTGAGTTATGTGGTGAGAGTCAGGGGGATAACACTGAAGTGAAGTGGTCTCTCTCCAATCTTCTCTGTGTTCCAGCCCAAGAAGAGCTGGAGAAGATCAAAGCTTCTCATCATGAGGTCTGCCAAAGTCATACAACAAACCAGGAGAAGTTCAACACCAAGTTCCAGGAGGAGAAGAAGAAGAAGAAGAACCATCTCCAAGAAGAGTTGGAGAATCTCAAAGCTTCTTATCACAAGGTCTGCCAAAGTCACACAACCAACCAGGGGAAGTTGAACACCGAGCTCGAGGAGGAGAAGAAGAAGAAGATCGTTCTCCAAGAAGAGCTGGAGAAGCTCAAAGCTTTTAATCACGAGGTCTGCCAAAGTCATACGACCAACCAGGAGAAGTTGAACACTGAGCTCCAGGAGGAGAAGAAGAATAAGAACGTTCTCCAAGAAGAGCTGAAGAAGCTCAAAGCTTCTCATCATGAGGTCTGCCAAAGTCATTCAACCAACCAGGAGAAGTTCAACAGCGAGCTCCAGGAGGAGAAGAAGAAGAAGAACGTTCTCCAAGAAGAGCTGGAGAAGCTCAAAGCTTCTCATCATGAGGTCTGCCAAAGTCATACAACCAACAGGAGAAGTTCAACAGCGAGCTCCAGGAGGAGAAGAAGAAGAAGATCGTTCCACAAGAAGAGCTGAAGAAGCTCAAAGCTTTTATCATGAGGTCTGCCAAAGTCATACAACCAACCAGGAGAAGTTCAACAGCGAGCTCCAGGAGGAGAAGAAGAAGAAGAACGTTCTCCAAGAAGAGCTGAAGAAGCTCAAAGCTTCTTATCATGAGGTCTGCCAAAGTCATACAAGCAACCAGGAGAAGGTAAACACCGAGCTCCAGGAGGAGAAGATGAAGAAGAACGTTCTCCACAAAGAGCTGAAGAAGATCAAAGCTTCTCATCAGGAGGTCTGCCATAGTCATGCAAAAACCAGGAGAAGTTCAACAGCGAGCTCCAGGAGGAGAAGAAGAAGAAGATCGTTCTCCAAGAAGAGCTGGAGAAGCTCAAAGCTTTTAATCATGAAGTCTGCCAAAGTCATACAACCAACCAAGAGAAGTTCAACAGCGAGCTCCAGGAGGAGAAGAAGAATAAGAACGTTCTCCAAGAAGAGCTGAAGAAGCTCAAAGCTTCTCATCATGAGGTCTGCCAAAGTCATACAACCAACCAGGAGAAGTTCAACAGCGAACTCCAGGAGGAGAAGAAGAAGAAGATCGTTCTCCAAGAAGAGCTGGAGAAGCTCAAAGCTTTTAATCATGAGGTCTGCCAAAGTCATACAACCAACCAAGAGAAGTTCAACAGCGAGCTCCAGGAGGAGAAGAAGAAGAAGAACGATCTCCAAGAAGAGCTGAAGAAGCTCAAAGCTTCTTACCATGAGGTCTGCCAAAGTCATACAACCAACCAGGGGAAGTTGAACACCGAGCTCCAGGAGGAGATGAAGCAGAAAAACTTTCTCCAAGAAGAGCTGAAGAGGCTCAGAGCTTCTTATCACAAGGTCTGCCAAAGTCATACAACCAACCAAGAGAAGTTCAACAGCGAGCTACAGGAGGAGAAGAAGAAGAAGATCGTTCAACAAGAAGAGCTGAAGAATCTCAAAGCTTCTTATCATGAGGTCTGCCAAAGTCATACAACCAACCAGGAGAAGTTCAACACCGAGCTCCAGGAGGAGAAGAAGAAGAAGATCGTTCTCCAAGAAGAGCTGAAGAATCTCAAAGCTTCTTATCACGAGGTCTGCCAAAGTCATACAACCAACCAGGAGAAGTTCAACACCGAGCTCCAGGAGGAGAAGAACAAGAAGAACGTTCTCCAAGAAGAGCTGAAGAAGCTCAAAGCTTCTTATCATGAGGTCTGCCAAAGTCATACAAGCAACCAGGAGAAGGTAAACACCGAGCTCCAGGAGGAGAAGATGAAGAAGAACGTTCTCCACAAAGAGCTGAAGAAGATCAAAGCTTCTCATCAGGAGGTCTGCCATAGTCATGCAAAAAACCAGGAGAAGTTCAACAGCGAGCTCCAGGAGGAGAAGAAGAAGAATAACGATCTCCAAGAAGAGCTGGAGAAGCTCAAAGCTTTTAATCACGAGGTCTGCCAAAGTCATACGACCAACCAGGAGAAGTTGAACACCGAGCTCCAGGAGGAGAAGAAGAATAAGAACGTTCTCCAAGAAGAGCTGAAGAAGCTCAAAGCTTCTCATCACGAGGTCTGCCAAAGTCATACAAACAACCAGGAGAAGTTCAACAGCGAGCTCCAGGAGGAGAAGAGGAAGAAGAACGATCTCCAAGAAGAGCTGGAGAATTTCATAGCTTCTTATCACGAGGTCTGCCAAAGTCATACAAACAACCAGGAGAAGTTCAACAGCGAGCTCCAGGAGGAGAAGAGGAAGAAGAACGATCTCCAAGAAGAGCTGGAGAATTTCATAGCTTCTTATCACGAGGTCTGCCAAAGTCATGCAAACAACCAGGAGAAGTTCAACACAGAGCTCCAGGAGGAGAAGAGGAAGAAGAACGTTCTCCAAGAAGAGCTGGAGAATCCCAAATCTTCTAATCACGAGGTCTGCCAGAGTCATACAACCAACCAGAAGAATTTCAACACCGAGCTCCGGGAGGAGAAGAAGAAGAATGTTCTCCTAGAAAAGCTGGAGAAGCTCAGCGCTACTTATGATGAGGTCTTCCAAAGATATATACCTGATGTTTCCAGCACTGAGCTCACTGAGGACGAGTCTCTCTCCAATGTTCTCCCTGATCCCAAACCCAAGGAGACGGGGCTGCCTGAGAAGACCGAGAAACCAAAGAATGCTTCATTCTGGAAGAGAGTCTGCTGCTTTGTGGGGTTGAGAAGGAGGGGGAAGAAGAACATCCCCCAGCAACTGTGCTGACTTTACCTTCTTCACCTGCTGTGAGGACTGTCAAGGTTAATGGAGGGATTTACAATTTGATTACAAAACATCATGAAAAATAATCATGTCTTCACAATGATGGTATCGCACCAAATAAAACGATAACAAAATAAATTTATTGCATACATTGATGTATTTAGGATAAGATAAGATGAGATGTACCTTTTATTTATCCTCCGTAGAGGAAATTCACAAATGACACAGCAGCAGAAGAAAGTGAGAAACATCCTCCTGCAGAACCGTTCCAGATGTACACATGCAAGATGGAACCACAGTTTAGGCCTGTGCAGGCACCACCAGTTTGGTTCTCATGGTTCTATCAAAGCTGCCAACATTATTAAAACAACATATATATATATATATATATATCAAATTTTCTTCTCTTCTATAAAATGTTTGTGGATATAGATTTTTTTTATCAATATAAACATTTATTAAGTTAACACAGCCATAACCCTACATAATAAACATTCATCAAAAACAGCTGTATGCCTGCACACATGCAAATAAAAATATACAGACACTGATATCTATATCTATATCTATACAGACTTTATACAGATTTTGTGAGTTTTTTCAAGGAAACATAAACTTGAAGAGCTTTTGTTGACCTTCGTTTGGGCACAGCCATGGAAATCTGACTGGAGATATAGAGTGCTACTTAAAGCTGTTCACTATGCCACCAGTATATTTATTTGTCTATCATAGAGTGCTGGAATTAATATTCTGCCTTGATGATGTTAGAATGAATACTAGATGTTCAGTTTACTTCTCTTAGTGGGTTTGGAACTAGTGCATGCGTAGGTCTAAAATGGTGGAGAACAGGGGCTCTCCGGCTCTGAAGGTCGATGATAATAAAGAAAGTAACAGCTCAAGTGGAAAATATAGTAAGACTAAAAATATGAGTGAATATAGAAATATATATATATACAAAAGTAGGGATAATTCTATATATACACAAGGCTATTTAAAAAAAATGGCAATATAGAGATGGGATCAGAGCTGTGTTCATGTGCAATTTGACCATTCTTTGGGCCCGAGGTGCTGTGGGACGATCCTCTTAAAGGTTTTCATGACATGTGACATTAAAAACACAGGTCCAAAGTCGTTTGCAGCACTGGGACGCTCCTTCTTGGGCACAGGGACGATGCAGGATGTCTTCCAGATCTTGGGCAGCCTCAGCGAGAGGTTGTACAGATGCTCCACACACACCTTGAAGACCTTGGGGTCGATGTTGTCCGGACCTCTAGTCTTATTCATTCTGGTTTTGGTGAGCTCTCGCTGAGCTCTCAATAGGGCCTCCCACCGTCGGTGCTCAGGCCCTAATAAATAAATAGGAGGAAAATAAGAAATAAATTAGGACTTCAAAATATCATAAGATTATAACAAAAGATCTTATCTCTTAATATCTTGTATTCTGCAAATGAAAGAACTCATGTCAGACACTTTGTCTGTATAACCACCAGATGTTTATTGGCATTCCCCCCTTCTTGTGCTGCATTTTGCAGGAGGTCTGCTGGCTCCAGTGAGACTTTTTCTTAATGCTGTTTCCAGAACTGCAGTTGCCAGAACCCCTGAGATAATGTGCTGTTTTCCACAATGCTGTATGTTGTTTGTCGTTTGTCAAATTAAGTGTGTGTTTTATTTACAATTAGGTTATGAGAAGAATAACAGCACCACATTACTGATGTAGAGGTAAGGGCATAGATGGCCTGGGTATTGCATTACGTATATGGTGGAACTATAGTGCCTATCAGTCTTTTTTAAAGAAGGGACAAAGTTAAAATTGTAATTATTGGAGTGATTAAAGTGTTGTAGACTGTTACTTTTAATTTAGACCAATGGTGTAGTGCATATGATTTTGATTCAGTCTGTAAAAGTCTGAAAAGTTCGGTCTTTTGAGCTGATGTCATATTGTATCACACTCTTGGGCCAAAGTTCGTCATACTCCTGATGCTAGCAATTGCAACATATATTTTATATAATCTGAAAATGTCTTGTAGCCGTCTTGAAATTGAAAAATATGATATTATTATACGTATAATAGTATTCTTCAGTTCTATAAAAGCAATGTGTAGGGGGCAGGTAAGACCTTCCTCTTTCAAAACAGTACAATTGTTTTCGTTGAGGAGGAGGCAGAGTGGAATGAATGATAATCCGTCCTCCCCACTCATAATCCTGACTCTACCCATCTCCAGTAAATCATGACTGCTGTACCAGCTGATAACATCCTCATCTGCTGGTTTTCAATAACCTTCATTCTTTCATTCAGATGACACCCAATAATGTCACCCCTGATAGATAGACACATCCTGCACTTTGCATATTCAGCGAATGTGCCTTTTGTTAACGAACGTAATAAATGAGATGCTCTGTTTTTGCCGCCTTCTCACGCTTTCGCTGAGCTGACATTCCTGTGCTGTGAGGTGAGCGCTCATCATAAGCGTCTCCTCCACACTGCTCTCTACACCTCTTCTTATCCCTTCATGTCCAGTCCCTCCGCACGCTGGATGAAAAATGGGGAAAGGGTGCATGAGCTGCAGAGGAGGCGAGGAGAGCCCTCCTTCGGTCTGTCACTAATGCTTCATTAGATACTTGGCGGGGCCATTCATCGCTGTTATCGCCTGGCCACAACGTGCCCCAGTGCTACCTACTCCTCAGACACACACACAATCTCAGATGCATGTGTTTTTGCACATTCACGCAACTAATGCAGTTATTTGCCATACACGTCCACGCATGCAAAAATGTACAGCCACACGATTACGCCTTTTTTCAATCATTGTCCATTCAGCACTGCTGATAATTCCACCTGCTCCATAAATCTTTCTCTAATTTCACCATCCTCTGCAATCCTTCATGAGAGTAATTATTCAGCCTGCGAACAGTCATGGGTTTGTGGCCACTGGAACATATGGATATTCACTTTCGTGGAGTTAGGCAGTTGAACCACATAGTCACACAAACTCACACATACTATCATTAACCTATCGGGTATCGGTGTTGATTAATCCCTGTGCTGGTTGCACTGGAGAGGACTGATCCATTACCAGATTTCAGTGGTTTCATTTCTCTGATTAGGAGATGACTTAAGCATCCATTTAAATCCTTTGCAGGGCACTGGCCTGTGCTTTAAACCACTGGTTCAGCACATGCTACATTTGAAAAGAGGCTTCATTATGTGTAGACACTCTCATTTAAGGTAACATGACAGTTGTTTTTCCAAGTTATTTGTTGTAATGGCCATTAGTTCCACATTACTTCTGGTTATTGTCAGATAATTGAGAGCTTTGTCTGTGATTCTCTTTTCATGTTACATATTTACTGTATTCTAGATTCTTTGGCCTGGTTTGTGGATTCTGTTACCTATGGACAGCTTCTTTGTCAATCTTTATATCTATCTGGTTGCTGGCAGTAGCTTTATATTTTTATATAATTGGCACAAAAACAAATCAAGTCAAGTCAATTTCCCCAAAATGTTAAACTTTTCCTTTATTTTGAACACAGTAAAACCATAGCAAAGAAATCTGCAGCTTTTTCTGTAAATGTTTTCTATCTCTTTAGTTGTGTTTGGTTTTAGAGGGATTTCGTCAGAAATGTTTTTAAGAAAACTCCAGACTTCTGTAGTTGTTAAAGTTGGCAAAACTTGTTACATTTATCGAAATATTTGTAGGCATTTTTCCGCTTGTGTCTGTGTAAGTGCCAGTACACAGTGAAGTTTGGGAACAGGAGGAAGTTGAATGTGAGGACATGAAGTCGCAGTGAATAATTGGCAGTGAATAATTGGCAGGTTCAGCTTAGGCTTTCTTTGCTATAGGTGTGCAGCTTATTATATGAACTTTTGAAGAAGTCACCCCTCCAGAGTGCAGGGTTTTGGTGCTTCACCTCCAAGAGTTCATATTTTCCTGTTGATGAAGTGACAGTGTCACCTTTGTGCAGCCATGGTGACTGCTTCTTAGTGTTAACGATACGGTGTTATGCAGACTGGGATAATGGCATAGCTACACCCGGCATGAGGTAGTCTAAACCAATCCTGTCACTACTCCACCACATCCCCTGGCTGGCTTAATGTGTCCTTTCTCTGCTGCTGTGTGACTCTCCTTGACAGCTCCATATTTCAGCTCCATGGGCATCCTACCCTCCACCCTGCAAGGTTACAGAGCGGAGGTATGGCCTCCACACTTTTATTTATTTTCAATTCCTCTGACCATTCATAACACTCCCAGTGCACGCCATTCAGCATATCCGCAGGAGAATACAGGAGTACTCCATAAAGCAGGATGAGATGGGTGGACAGTGATAACATTAACCAGCTGTATATTCTGCAACACGGACTAAAAGCTGTACATAAATATTAACATCCCTGACTTAATCATACCTTCAAACATGAATGTTACTGATTCATGTTAAAAGAATGACAGTTTACATTATATAAGGCCCAATTCATTCATGATATGTGTGAAGTAAGCAAGGCAGTGCTATACCGTATACTAGCCAGATTAGACAGCCTAGCTGACTGTGGCAGCATAATGATGGCTCCTTGTGAGGGGGACATGATTTGCAGCAGTGTGCAAGGGAAAAATCTGGCCATGTGGATCACTATGTTATACATTGATCTGTATGTAGATGGCTTATGGATCCACGTTCACACAGCGTGGCAGCATTTAGGTACTCGGACCACCACATACTTACTTTGCACAGTTGCATTGTCTAATCAAAAAGAATGATAGTACAGGAGCCCAGTTATGTCATTATGTGACGCATAATGACAAACCATTGGCCTCTAGTTCATTTTAATGGGCGTAGATTTAATGAGGAGTTTGTGTGAACCTTATAATTCATATTCATTTTATGAGCTTTGTGCAGAGAAGGAAGAATTAACTATGTTTGACTATTGAGTGAATAGCAGGGGTCATTTCACCTGAAATATTTTTCACACTGTTTAGTTTTGGTTTTCTTGGCCTAGATCTTTACAAGACTTCTGCCTCCATCACAATACAATGAAGGTGAATGAGATTTGGTTATTTCACAGCATTATTAAAAGTCATTAACTGGTTTAGTCAACCTGAAACATGACATGGGACGGCTATCAGATGTGGACTATTTCACTTGCTGGTGACTGGTCTAAATATCTTTCTAGTGCGGAATGAATGATTTATTATTATTTTAAATAGCAAGAAACAAGGAAGGAAGGAGAGGAAGAGATTTTTGGGGGATCCCAAATTAAAAGAGTGATTATGAAATCACAAGATCAGTGCTTTCATAGTAAACTGTCTTAAGCTGTGAAATGTTGTTTTTTTTTAAATTAGTTGGCTCCGTCAGCCAGCTGAAGCTATAGATAATGTTTATTGTGTGGGTTGCTATATTGCATATATAATGGAGCACTGGTTCGTATGCTCTGTCCAAACCAGTTCTCTATTTATTTGATGGTTTTGTTTCACAAGCGCAAAAACAATTCTGATGTTTGAAAAAATGACTGTCTTTTGAAAGACGAATAGAGTGATGGATCTTTCTAGCTATAAAAGATGGCCTTGAACTCTGAATTAAACTCCAGGATTCATGGTTATTTCATTAGTGCAAGCAGCTGAAACACAGAGGTGTCATTTGTATCATTATAGGAGATTGATTTCAGAACATTGTGAATCAACTCTGTGTTTTTCAATCAAAAGTACCAACGGCCACTTTTCTCTGACCAGGCAGACGATACGTTTGATAAACTGACAGAAAATTAGGTGGTTGGTATTTTGTCATTATCCAATCAAAATGTCAAACAAATGACAGTTTTAGCTTCATTTGAAAAATGGGCTGCTTTTCCATTGTTGACATTATGATTAATTGAATATCTTTGGGTTTTGAACTGGGACAAAATAAAATTAAACATCGAACATGACATTTGATGAAGTCAACTTGGGCTCAAACAATCAATCAGCAGATTGATTCATAATGAAAATAAGCCAAAGAGGGTGGACAACTTTGACTGAAACAAATGTAACACTGTGCCTCTCTTTTATAACATAGACGTGCCCTGCAGATGTGAAGCACCATGCAAACCTCACCTGCTCTCTACCTCCTTCCCGCAGTGCCCTTCCCCTGAATTCACAGCTTTTGGCCTCTGGGACCTGGGAAATTAATTAAATGTCGGAAAATGACAAGCGCTCTCTCTCCCACTTGCAGCCTCCTTTTCTCAGGACCTCGGAGACAGCACATTGATTTCCCCACAGTCTAATTCTCACAAGCGATGTCTTCCTTGGACAGTTTTTTTTTTGTTTTGGGTGAACTGGGCGGAGTGGAAGTGGAAAAATGAACGAGATAGGTTGGCACGAGGGGCTGCAGAAACACCAGTGGTGATGTGCTGGTCTGCATCGCGTGGATCTGTCAGCTACCACAGCTGTGATTGGGCGTCCATCTATTTACAGCATGTGCATGTGTCCGCTCCTACAAACGGTCCCTGTCAGTTGCGAAGGCTGCTCATTAACTTTCTACTCTGTTCCCATGGCGTCCCCTCCCTTCCTGTTCTCCATTGAGCTGGATGTATTCAGTTGAGAGAGGAAGGTCACTCAATGCAGCGAAGAATTCTACAGATATGTCATTAGCACATCATGCAGTTTTGGACATGGACATGTTTTGCAGTCAATCGGACATGTATGTAAAGAATACTAGATATTGACAAATTGAATTAATAGCCAGTGGATTAAATATTGAAATTAAGTGATTTCAATCTGATGAATCTCAATCTCTTCTAAATAGCACGGAACTGTTCTCTGACCGGTAAATGTCATTTTTTTGTTGAACAGCATGCTATTGTATAGATGGATACAACACAATATTAATTACAAAACAAACATTGAATTTAAGCATTAGATATTAAGAATCCTTCATCACAACTTTTTCTCAATTCTGTGAGGAATGTGAGTGGAGACGTCCAATGACCAAGGTCGAAAAAGAAAATGTGAAAATTTGTTTTCAAAATCAGACTTGATATACAATAGAACATTTCAAGGAGTTTTTCCTCTATAATAGAAAAATATTTTTGGTGTATTTACGTTGCAATGAATTCATTGAAGTCACATTTACTGAGCAGTGACACACACCGGAAGCATAATTTGACCATCAAAGCAACTAACCACACCAGCAGCACGATGATGCACATCAGCCCTTGGTGTGTTTAACATTTTGCGATACCAAACCATTTCCTTGCAATAATGCACATCAACTCTCCAGACAAGTGGCGACGGTCAAACTTTCTGCGAGAGTTTGGACGAACCGTACTTCTGTTTCTTGATCTTTTTTTAATGTGTTTAAATGTCTCATAAACTCTAGAGCAGAAGTGAAATTGAGCACTGTTCAGTTCCTAATAACTTCTGATTAGTGTTGGTGTTTATTATTAATGTGTAAAGTGAGCGCTGGCCAGTGGGGGGGAGAAAGGAGGGTGGACATGCAGCAGGGTAATACAGCACAGTACAAGGTACCCGGGCTGCTACTGCAAAAGGAACAGAGTGGAAACCCGACAGTTCGTGAATGCACGCATTGGGAAAAGTAACTGACATGAGCAAGATTAAGTCAGTAAGAGGTTATAAATGTCAATTTCGATACATTTAAGGTTAATTGGCCAGCCCTAATTCAAACATAGTTAAACGTTTCTCCATAAGATGTTAGAAAAAGACCATAGTTATGTCAGGCACTTAATTATGATTAAGGTCAGACAAGCAAACCTCTGTAATGGTAGGGAACAAGCTTACTTCAGTGATTTGATATGTGATGGGAGATCCAGTCTGCAAAATGAAAGCTGGACATGCAACCTTCACCAGCACAATACACCTTTTTCATCACTCCATTTTGGGAGTGCTACTTCTGTATTCTGCACTGACAATTGCAGGTGAATCATAGTGTGCATCAGAATTGTCTGATGAAAATGTAAATCCTGGGGGCAAATGGGCTAGACAGTGCAAGCATCACACCATGTCTACACGGGGGACAGCGCACGAGCTGCATATCGGCAGAGCAGCAGCTCTGCTCCATTCATGGCCCAGTGTCCAGTTGTACATCGCTTGTGTTTTGTAAAAGCTCACAGCCCAACACACAATCACTGTTATGTGTGTAAAATGCAGGAAAATAGACTTGATGTATAAAAATACACTTTGGGTTACATTTATGTGCTCCAGGTGTTACATGGTGAATGCACACAGAGGGATTGACTTTTTTTCTTCATCAAACCTGTGAGACTGACCTTTTTTTTCATCGTGATCCACAGCATCACAGTCGGGCACATCTCAATGTTCACCAATGGTAGAGCTGTATTTCCTTCAGAATTAGATTCAATCTGTGGTTGTAATCACAAGGGGTTGGGTGTGTAGGTCAATGAGGCTTTATTGTTGTGATTGCACAGTGAACATCCACTGGGTAACAGAAAGGGGGGGGGTGTAACACTGAGGTCTGTCTGGCCACTGAGAACTGCATGACTGCTGCAGGAACGTGCAGAATTTAAACATAATTTCCTGGTGTTGTGATGCATTCTGCCTGCCACATATTTAGATGGTCGAAACTAGAGTCGCTGGTATAGTATTGTAAAGCCGGTTATATTATGTATGTGTTAGAACAAACTTGTTGTACCCAAGTTACTGGAAGTTAGATGTATCCCAGTCTGACTCGTCATATTTCTAGGTGCCATCCTCGTCCTTTTCTGTGTGTTTGTGGTGAATTAGTGGTTTCTTCCCATGACACGATTTAGCAGAGACCCCGTTGCTGCATCCTGCGCATGGTGCTACCCAAGATGATTGTGATTGCTAACAGTAACACAAACAAGCCAATGGGTTTTATTTTCCCTCTAACAGAATATGTGCCGCTAGACCGTTTTCCAGTGCTGACACAGCGATGTGTAGACAGGTCTGGTTATGTGAGACTAGATTTACCCTGATAGATTCTGCCAAATTCAATAATAATTGCCACTTTGAGCATTTCATGAGGATTGATTGTCATTCATTCTGCAAGACAGATCACACAGAGAAAATGAAGTGAACACGCTGCCTTTCTTTTCTGACAGAAATCTCACTAACAGTGTTGGGAATTGCTTTGACTCCCTGAGCAGACAGGACAAAATTACAACTTTATCCTCACTCACAACAGCTGCAACAGCATCGCTCTTTTCCCCCCCTCTTTAAATGACCCTGACTTGAGTGCCTGCAATCGTACCACTGAATACTTGGCAGCTCTGTCTGAACTGAAGAACATTTCAACAGTTTTTCTCTACGGCCTGTCGTCAAATGAGAGCAGAACTCATTGTGGAGCTTTGAAGATACATTGATGAATGAGTTTAGGTGCCATGCAGTTTTGTACAGGCAGAAATGATTCAAGACGTCAGAAGCAGGTAACCATGCTACTTATTTTAATTAGATTCTTTTCATATCTGTCCCTAAGTGAGGGTTTTACATCCACTTTCACTTCAAGAATCTATTCAGTGAGACAAATTGTTATCTAATGGTCCGGCACCTGTTGACGACCGTCCGAGGACATGAGCAGACGGATGAACCGAAACAGGGAGGTGTTGGCAACACTGGGCATTACTCTGAGAAAGCACTTTAGAAAACACACACATACACACTTTGGCTATTCGCCCAGCTTAGATGCACAAAAGATTTATGTTTCTTGAGCGTTTCTCTCTGAACAGCAGTGGAAATAAATAACATTTAGCCTGAGATAATACAAAGGAAACCGAAATTGTAAACACTGCTATACATGATATATGTGCTGACACGTGATCAGGATTTTTCTGCTGTTCTCTGACATTTTATCACCTAAAACTCAAAATGATTAAAACTGGAAAATAACCTCAGCTATATATCAAAACTGTACTCGAATGGAAACTCCCAAGCATGCCCACACATTTCAGCTGAAACACATGTAATGAATTTTAAATGAATTTGCCATCTTGGGACACTAAAATCTAAATGGCACGTTCATCAATATAATTAGAAATAACTCACTGCAAGCTGTTCATCAACATATCTCAATTCCAGGGGTAAACCGACCATGTGATTAACCATTTGTTTCCTTAATTAACTCACAGCGACCCCGAGAAGACCTTTGAATAATTGCACTAAGCACGTTTCCGTCTTCAGTTGTCAGGTTGGAGAGAACATGTCAGTGTGTAATTGATCATTATGAAATCTCTGACCTTGTGTTCTGAGCTCCTCTCTTCTGCTGAGTGGTATTTTGAGTTTTGGGGAGACGTTCTACCTCTGCTGCACAGTTCTTTCATGTGTAACGTACCATGGGTGATGGGGGAAGTGACAACAGAAGACACATGAATATGTCTGGCTTCACACCTTGGTTCCAAATGAACACAAAAACAGCTGGCAGACACTGATCCCCTGACTTGACTAAAAATCCAAACATTTTGAAACTGAGGATACCAAGTCAATCTTTTGTTGGAGGAACTTGCACTGCATGGCTTGTACTGGCAGAGAGGAGGTACCTTATTTTCTACATTTTGTACAGGGTCATATCAAATTCCCCCTCTTTCACTGATTTGATATATCCATATTGATATAAATCAATTAAATTTGAATCATGCTTAAAGGAGTATTAAGTATTCTTATGGAAGTTTATTGGAAGCTGGTGAAAGGAGAACTCAGGCAGCAGCTGATGTCTTATGCAGAAGACTTTCATGTAGAATCGATGCCTCAAGGAGACCAGGAGGTGGAACAATATACAAATGGTAACATGAGCAATTGTCACCCCCAAGTCTGAAGATGTCTCCCACAGCATCCCAGTATATCTCCCTCTACTTGTGTCAGCCATTCTAACAGCACATCCATGAATGGGTAGAATTGTTGTGCAGAATGTGTTTGCATCCTATTGGATAGTTAAGCCTAAAGTATGCATTCCTAAATCACATTGTGTACTTACGTCTTGTCCCTGGTGTAATTTGCAAAAGAGTTGCAGTTGGTGCCTCTCTGTCTGGGGCATCTGAAATGGCTAAGAAAGTCCCTGAGTGTAGACACTGCAATGTACTGCTAGTTGGCCCTTAATGCTGTGTAGTGGAAAATTCAACTGACCAGTGTCTAAGGTATTGGAAATCCCCCTGACCAGGTGTCTCACTGCTGTGATACTGTCTACCTGACAGGATGGAACCCTTACTTGGTGGTGTCTCACTGCTATGACCTTGATCAACAGGGTGCATGCCCTTATTTGGTGATGTTTTTCTTCCAACTGCTACAGCGGACGGACAGGCACAGATGATGATCTCATGTCTTTCATGTCTTTTTTTCATATTATGTTCTATGTAACGCCTCTTTGTATAAGTTCTGGCTTTTGTGAACTTGCGGCGAGTTCCATTTTGAGCACCCGTGCTTGTTGTGTAACCTCTGCAGAGTTTACTATTATAAAGACTCAAAGGCAACTCCAGTCTGAGAATTTCATTATTTCAAATCTCAAGATGAATTTCCATCACAGCTGGATCATTGTACATCATTTTCCTTGCACATTTAGTTAAGCTGCTGTTGCAGCTTTAAGTCATCTAAAGACTAAGTTTCCTAATTGTCTTGAACAGGTCTTTATATCTGTATGTGTTGTTTTTTTTAAATACTAAAATGTTAACACATTGTGTCAAAAAATCTGTAATATCTGCCTTGTTGATGTACTGTTCATGTTTTACTTTTCTTGCTGGAGCATATTGCTGTTGCTAGTACTCTAGTAATGGTGGTTGACCTGACACACAGCGGTTGCAGTAAGTGTCAGTGCAGCATTAAAACACATCATCACAACTGTCATCAGCAATACTGTGAGCATCACTAACTACACTTGGGTCATGCAGGTTCCTTGGTCTCTCAGAAGTAATGATCTCTGAATGATGGAGGAGCTCAGGTTCAAGGGTTTCCTCAAAGCCCATCATACAGCTGAAACTTGTGTCTACTAGAGATCTGTATATCTTTGTTACAGACGAGGACCAAAAAAGTGAGAATAAGAAACTAGAACAATCATATTTGTATTGGTACAGTATTAAAATACAATACAATTTACCATTTGGGAACCTCGATGTGTTTGGTGTGGAGTTGACAGTGTGGGGTTGTTGAAGCAAGCAACGACAGAGTCGGCGTAGGAGGGAAGAAAGGAAATGGAGAGAAGTGGGACTGAGGTGTGAAAAGGTTCAACTTATTAAAACTGAGGAAAGTGTGTAAAAGAAAAAGAAGGAAAAAGGACAAGGGAGGCTGATAGGTACCGAATATAGGTCCTTGCCTTTCCAATTTAGTTTAGCTGTCATCCTGGCTCATGATTAATGAAGTATGTAATGCAAGATTTCCCCTCTTGATACTCTGTGTTTCGTCCACTCCCAACTGTGCTTTGCCAGGCAGCTACAGCGGTTTGGGTATAGCCCAATCTCTCACTGATACTGGAGTACAATTGTGGTGGTTAATGGGAAATTTGGGGCAATTGGTAGATGGAAGAAAAGTGGAGGGATGTAGGACATGATTGGACAAGGTATTGAGGGAACCGGGGACGGTTGATTAAGAGCTATCAAACTGGGTGGAGGACCACATGGCACAAGGGAGAAGCTTGGAAAATTGCTATCTAACATAACTCTAGAGCACTTTACTTTACATCACTTTTTAATTACAAACGTAAGATCGTGAGATCTACCACCCTGATATCTTCCAAAAAAGGGTCATATTTATAATTTTTTGCAATTTCTGTTTAAGGCTAAATGTACCAGCATAAATATACACAAAGAAAGGCAGTTGTGCAACTTCATCTGTTCAATGCACAATATTTAGCTTCTCAGTTCAACAATATGTTTTGCAGAGTTTTGCTACTGCAGCACAATGTTTTTACATAGGCTTTGCCTTGAATATGGCCATGAATATGACTATTTCCATGTATAAAAGTACTACTGTATACTGAAATAAATACCAGTACTATACAGTATGAAGCCATGCATCTTTCGCTCCTGTAAATATTTCACAAGAAAAAAACCTTTTAAACAAAGGAATGGATTCAGTCAACAGAAACAGCAACAGTGCTTTTATTTTGAAACGCATACAGAAAGTGTTGGAACTATTTATGTTTGTGACATAAATTCATAATTTAAACATTAAAACTCAGGTGAAAGATCAATTTCTCTGTTTATTCTTCTGTGAAACTGTGTTTATCTTTCTATGACACAAACATATTAACAACAATTCCCGAACCTGCTACAAAGTAAATGCACTCCAGCGTTTCACTTTCTGAATCCATTCACTTGTTCTAACGGGGATTTGATTGTTATCGACAGACCGGAAGATGCACGTCTTCATACCGTAGAGTCCTGAAATTTAGTTTAGTACATAATCCGACTTGTATTGAATGAAATGCGGTAGATAAACCAGCCGCTCCGCCGCCAGTAGCGGACACACAGTGCATGTGAACAACAGACAACTGATACTCAGCTGATCTGCGGCGCAACCACAGCCAGTGAGTCCAGAGAGTCCGGGGATCGACAGTGAAGGTTTTCGAGATCGACCGGTAGATCGCCATCGACGGGTTGACGACCACTGCTCTAGAGGGATCATTGGAGCAGCGAACTGTGATGAACAATATGAAAACAAACTAAAAGTTCCATTTGGGGAATGTCTTGGTTCTACTTCTAAAGAGAAAATAACTACAAACATTTAGATATGTATAGGGTGTGTGTGTGTATCTCTGAGCCCAGTGGCTGTGTGGCCTTTTTTCTTCCTATGGGAGCTGACCGCACTGCAGAAGAAAGCAGCCACTCTGTAACAGTGGCACTGTGGTCTGTGCCGAATTGTATTTATCCAGTTGTGGACTGGCCATCACAGAGCAGATGTGTTGGCCCATGCAAATTACACAAGTGCCCCGCCTATCCCTCGTATCTAAGCAAGTGTCAATGTTTACAACTTCAGCTGAAAGCGGAGTGACCCTTCTGGTCACACATATAGAAAAAAACATAGCAGTGAATTTGGGGAACAGCAGTCACGTAAATCTGTGTTCTCCTTCAAGTTTAACATCACCACTTGTCCCTAGTCTGTCTCGTTAACCTTGTGAGCAGTGCACCTTTGATATAAGTGCACGTCTTTCTCTCAGTAAATGAAAACCATCAAGTATTCAGTGGAACCATAGTATAAATACAATACATGAAAATGTTTACAAGTTAATGTTTCACAGTTTGAACCTGCCTGATACAAGTGATGAACAAATAATAGCTTTATTTATAATTTATGCTTACTTTAGAGTAGAGGAGATGCTGGCTCATCAGAAAGTACCACCAGGCAGCAGAGGGCAGAAGCTTTTTAAAAAAGTTTTCTACAATAGGTTATGTTCATTTTAAAGTTTACTTACCATAAGAGTTTATATGAAATATTATATTCATAAATATTGACTGTTACCTCATTCTGTTCTGTATTGGTCTATTTAATGTAAGTAGAACACTTAGGAAAACTATAGATCAAGTTCTATGCCTACCTGTGTACACATCTACCGCAGCACTGCTGAATTTAATCACTGTAACACAGCAAATGTAATTGTATCCTGGAAAAACATTTCCCACCAGAACGTAATTGCTTGTGTAAAATACTTGCGTACTGTATAAACACAGGCAAACTAATCGTGTTCACACATGGGTCTAATCACAAACGGACAGCTCTGGGTAGGGGTCTAAGACTCTTTGAGGACACATTGACATCCGATTGCTGAGTACACATTCTGAGGTGGGCTGCACATGGCACCATTCTTTCAACAGTGTGCATGCAAATGTATCCTGGGCCACACTGAAGGACTGCACACTTGATTGACATCGTCTGCGTAAACAGACGTACTCATGCACTCCGTCAAAGCTGGCATTGTTCACGACATCTGAGCATTTCAAAAAGCCCATAGAAGTAAATCACGAGTAGGTCAAACGTCCCAGGTGTTTGGATTTGCCTGGAACACGCCAAGGAACAGGAACCATCTGTGTTGTTTTTCATTTGTTATTCAGGGTTTACCCCAAGTAGCAGATGATCACGTTAAGCATTTTTGAACAGAATCTTAACCAAATGAAAAATAAAAAAAAATAATAACTTTTATCCGCAGCTCTGGACAAAAATGATTGTATCGTCCCTAATTTAAAACAAGATTGTTTTTCTTTAACCTGGGTTCAGGGCCAGACAAATTCATGTTAATTACAACAGTTATTCTTTTTGAAAAGAGAAAGTACCAAAATAACCACAGAATGTTGCATTATGGGTTGTTTCTTGCCTTTTGTTGCTAGGCCCTGATTCGTTCAGAGTGAATGACATTAAAACGGTTCAGTTAGTCCAGTTTCATATGCAGGAGTTTCTGAAAGCTGGTTTAACATGATCTGCTGCCACATCTGTTGAACAAGAATTATCTTTATCACAGATAATGAGCTCAAGACTGAAGTGTGGAAAAAGTGTGGAAAAAGAACATTTGTTACAAGTGGAATGAGAGCAAGGAAGGAATTGACTCACTACAATAACTTGGCTGACTAGTTGCCACTGGAATGTACAACTGAACAAAAACATTTGTTCAGCAGCCGAACACTGTCTGATGTGAGGAAGGAAAGAAATAAATTCAATACAAGTCTTGCTTTACCTGCACACACTGCAGTCCTTCACAATCCACACAAGTGGGACTAATAACTTCAGAACACACACTTCAGTGAGCATATTTGTTTTGCTTTTCTTACTAACATGTGAAGAACAACCACCAGTGTTGCCATTTTTATAAATATTATAATGATACTGGTCCACAGCCACTAGAGTGCCCAAGACCTGGAGACATGGGGGAAAACCCAATTATTCTACTTTAATTTCCAGCAGATGAGTCACGGGAAGTGCATTGCTTCCTCTCGCCAATTTAAAAACAATGCATTTGGTGATGTATGTGTTAATTTGCATATAGAGTGAGATATTGTCACTGGAGACGGATGTGGAGACCCATGCTAATGCTTGGTGTGAACTGTCTGCTTGTACTGAGGTCACTTGAAATACATGTTATTGACCGGCCTCGTGTTCCGATCACTCGTGGTTTTCTGCCTTTTCCCTGTTGCCTAGTGTTTCTTTGCATGTTGAGTTTTTTTGGACTGTGCCTTTCTTTTGCACTATGTTTCCTTTGTTTTGATATTGCCATTTATTAAAGTACACCTTTTGTTATTGACCTTCACCTGGCTCCTGCATTTGGGTCCTCCTGCCCCTCACATTGTGACAATGTGTGTCACATGGTGCCCAACAGTATCTTTTCACCCGTAAAAAATCACATGCCATTAAGTAAATCTCCTTCCCAGTCTGCTTTATTTCCATCTCATTAAATGATGATGGAGGAATGATAGGAGAACAGCTTTCCATGTTTTTTGATAGTACCTTGTTTTCTGTTGGGACTAATCTTGGATATAAGAAAACTGCCACTGCATTCCTGCAGTACTTCATTGCTTGGCCTTAACAAGGCTTAGTCAGCCTTGGAGTTTTTTTTGTTTATCATGGCCTCACTATCTGGGCTGATTAGGTGGGGTAACCTTAAGTTACTATTACACCCGGTTCCATCTTAGACATGTCACTGTTGCTGTCACTTTCAATGAATCCATTATTATTGATATGGTGTCATATGAGTCATGATTAATCGGAACGGCCTCAATGTTATATTCATAAAGAGCCTCCCAGGATGAATCCATTATTTTTTGTGGCAGGAGGGACAGTCGACCTGCGATCAACGTCAAATAAGTCATTGCATGGCTGCATTTTGTTAAATTAGATGACAACAAAGTCGACCATATACTTGCAAAGAGCAGTTTTCATATCCAAGCTCAACAACTAACATGGCACATCGTGTGTTTGGGCTAATGATTACGTTAAAATAAGAATTTATACTTAATTTAAGTTAGTGATAATTGTAACCATTTGTCTGTAAGTAAATTACCACTGCCAATTGTTCCTCTTATTATATTCATTTGAAATATTCTTGCTCTATTTGACAGCTCCAAGCTGCTTCAGAGTTAAAATACAGACAAAACACCAGATTTGCCCCGATGCACGCTGGATTTAGTTTTTCATAAAACTCCCACAGTAGCTTAATATAGATGCATGAAAGACAACAGATGGTTTACGTTCTACCCTTGAGCTATATCACCATGAATGAGATTGTCAGCAGTGGATTTTAAATCTCATGAGAGGGGCCTCCCAAAGGTGCTTGCCAATCCTTTCTGCCTAATAGGCGTGTCAAATTAATTCAAGGCAGTTTTCTCAGAGAATTAGCTGAGTAATGCAGTGTGCTGTGTGGCTTATACTCACAGACAGCCCCCATGTCCTCTCCTGTTACTTTCTCTGTTTCACCTCAGCTTATGAGATGCTCAAATTCTTTCACCCGCTGCTAGTGAAAGTCTGCTCTGTTTAGTGTTGGGTCAGTAGCTAAAGCCTTGGTGTGTCTGTGCTTGTTTGCTAAAACAATTAAGCGGAGGACTTGGTGAGGGCAGTGAGTTTATGTGTGGGCTGAAAAACAGAAACTGTTAGATACAAATAAAAAAAGCTGCAACACAGATTCTCACCTGGTTTGGTAATATTAGTGTCATAATTGGTAACCCATTCACATCCCAATCCTCATTATTTGACTGTTCTTCACTCGACCTGGAAACACCCTGTGCTCCTCCTTCTTGAAGGCCGTCCAACAAATCTTAGTTCTGGTCTTTGATGCCGAGTGATCTGAGGAGCTGTGATGATACACAAGATCCTTTACACAAGTCTAGTCATGGGCACCGCAGCAAATAAGACTGATTTGAAATAGCATCACAGCTTTACACCATCAAATAAAAAATGGGTCTGCAGGTTTTTTTTAAATAAAATAACTGTAAAAAGCATATTTCATTCTTTAGAAATACTCTCTGTTATGTCTCCCTTTTAAAATGTGTATTGTGGAGTCTATATTTAAGAAATAATAACATTTCACTCGTCATTTCCAGAAACTTGCAGATTTACAAACTGAACATAAATATATTTTGACACAAATAGTCAATTAATTAAAACATATTGCTGCCAGCAGATTAAAAACCCCTGTTACACTGATACAAGATCTAAAGCAAAACAGGGCTAGACCTCACTGCAGAGGTCTAAAATCCAATTTACAGCCGATCTAGTTGTGAAGCTGAGACATTGTCCTCTCCTCGTGTCTTCTTGCATTTCAGCTTCTACAGTGGGAGGGACTAAAATGTGAATAAAAGACTCAATTCAGAATCTATCTTACAGCAGGCTCAAAGAGGCACACAGCAGCTCCAAACACCAGCAGTGTCATTCTTCAATTTCTATCTACCAATCTCTTAAAATGCAATGTGGTCAGATGCATTGCGTTAAGGCAGTGATAAGATCTTTTTTACTAATAATCTGGTCTGAAACCAATAGCAGATCCATTTCCTCGGCAGAAGCGCTCTCTTACTCCCTGGTAAATCTGCATCAGTAATTAACTATATACTTGAATTAAAATGATTCACCAAGTGGATTTGGCAGACCCTAAATACAATTGTGCCACATACTTTAGACCATTAATTTATATTTTCAAAATAGAGCCTTCAGTGTTGATATCAAGCTTAGCATCTAAGGCACCTACTACAGTAAATAAGTTAAAGCAGTTGGCTCTAAGAAAAAAATATAGATTTTCTCCTGATATTTTCATGCAAAAGTAACAATGTGGAGCCTTTTCTAAGGAAGACGTTGTCTGCGCTGTCTTAAGAGGCATTTACTGTCCCAGTGCAACGTTTTAAAGGATGTTCCCATCAACCTGCTTTTCTGGTGTACTGAAAAAAACAAGATATGTCTTGAATGTGACCTTTTTCTTTTTGTATAATAAAAACTATACTGACCTTTTCCCCTTTTGTGCTAAAAATTAAATGTAATATATGTGGAACTGATTTCAAAGCTTGATACTTTATAAATCATTCTCAATCTTAACTTATATGCAACAGAAAACCTAAATGTTTCGTTTTATGTGTAGTCAAACAGCCAAACTGTGAAGTTTGAAATTAAATTTCATGAACCTTGAAATTGTTTGCGTTCTGATGTGAGTGTCTTCAGAAAGATTTAAATGAAATGCTAAGTGCAGAGACTTGTATCACTCTCATCTGAAGATATTAAAAGTAATATAGAATATCGTCTCTATCAACACACAAACCACAGGCAAACATCATCCCATGTCCTACTGTCACCTGCTCTAGCTGTGGGCTGCCTCCTCTCCCGTGCTGTGTGCACTTGTGTACCGTCCACTGAAATTCAACAAGGATTTTATGCAAGAGTTTGCTGATTTCATAGCAGGTATTTCGATGGGTTATGATCACTTTTTAATTTGTGGGGATTTGAATGTATGCTATGAAACTAAACCTATGCCTAAAGACTTCTTGAATCGTATAAATTCCTTTAATCTCACCCAGGTGGTGTCTGGCCCCACACTTGAAAAGGGGCACACGTTCTACCTTGTGTTGTCTATTGGCCTATCTGTTCATGTCAATACAATCTGTGATACATCATCTGCCTGTTTTGTTCACGATGACAGTCCCTTGCTCTGTGGTCAAGCCTTCTCCTCCTGCATGCTGCTGCTGTATAATTAACCACCACACTCCTTTGCATTTCTCTGCTGTTTTTAAAGACTCTGTGCTCTATAACTTGGATGGATGTGATGTTCTGTTTGACTGCCTAAATGACATAAAATCATGGATGAACTTAAACTTCCTCAGACTAAATGAAAACAGGACTGAGGTTATTGTGTTTGGAAACCCTGAACTGCCGGATGTGGGCACCCTTGGCCCTCTAGCCCCTAATATTCACTCCTCTGTGAAGAGTCTTCGTGTTCATTTTGATTACCTACATTGTTAAATCTAGCTTCTTTCAACTGAGACTCAAAACCTTCCAAATCAACAGATCAATAAGGGAACATTTGGACCGGGGCCGCACTGCGCCTCCTGGGGAATGTTTTAAACTCTCTGACCATTACAACAATGTCAGAAATGCTGGATCCACAGAGACCTCCTGTAAAACAGCCACACACAGGGACCTGCGGCCGAGGACGAAATTCAGACCTGGTTCGTCAGGTGTTATCAGGGAGAACCAGGGGGACCTCCTCGCCTGACGCCCCGGGCCACACTGGCTGCGGTTGCGCCATGGAACGGCCATGAATCGGCTCACTTTTCATTTCTGTGTACATTTAACAGATCAGAGCCTGTTGTTCAGCCGTGGTTCAGGTCTCGCCGATCTTCTCTGCATGCTGCGCGTGGTTCGCAGCAGAATATACAGAGAAAATTAACTTTCAACACAATTTCAATGTTTATCTTATATATTGTATTTTCTTCTATCTTTATTTTTTTTTTTATATTGGTATCACGTGTTGCTGTCTTCTTGTTGGACCTAATACTTTGCTCAGCACTTTGGTCAACCAACTTGTTTTAAATGTGCTATATAAAGCACATTGACATTGACCTTGAAATCCCATGCACACTCAACCATACAGTCATTATGTTTTGTCCTCAAATATAAAATCAATAGATTTTCTCACCTGTTTGCCTTTTGTTAATTACCATCCAACAATTCACTCATCCACTCCAGCGAAAGGAGAGTTTGGAGGTAGAGGTCAAACTGTATTTCAGCCAAGTTTAATTGGAGTGTAACTTCTCTCTTCAGTCTTGGATTTACTCGTGGATTTCTATAATACCAGATGGGACAATAACATGGCCGGGCATAATAACCTTCCATTTTTGTCACTTTTCCTCAGTTAATCCCCATCAGCCGCTGTCTGACTAATTAAATTCTATAACCGAGCTTAGCCCATGCTTGTGGATGATTACAGAGACAGTATAACCTCAACATAAATCACTGTGACATTCACACAAAAGAAGCTGACTCATTTATTTTTCCTTTAACATTTTAAATGGATTTTTTTTCTAACATTTCCTGTCTTCAAATGCCAGAGTTATTCTTGTTGCAGACAAGCTCAGTGTTGTTCAAAATATCACTAATGTGCTTTTAATGTGGACACTATCCTAATGTAAGTTATTGCGCTAGTGTATATCCTTTTAATACGTTAATTTGAATTTAGAGAAAACGTCTTTATTAGTCTAGACAGAAGACATTTGGTCAGTGTGTAGGATGTAGAGGATCTCTCAGCTGACATGTCCTATTAAATACGTACAACTTTCAAAACTACAGAAACTAAGAATCCTGTTTTTTGTGAGCTTTGTTTAAGTCTTTTAGAATGACTGTTACATTTGGTTAGGGTTCTTTTCCAGTCTGTTGCACTGCCGTGTTTCAACGGTAGCCCACAATAGACAAACAAACGCTGGCTCTAGAGAGGGCCATTCACTCTTTCCTGTGACCTGAAGGTCCCTCTAGGTTTCCCTACATGGTTGGAAGAGGACGTTGAGGCGAGGGATGTTCAGTTGGTTACACTATGAAACTTCACTGCTACAAGACACCAGAGGTGGCAAAAGTATACATTCTTTACCAGAGTAGAAGTACAGGTATTTGAGTCACATATGACTCAAATACATTCTTTACCAGAGTAGAAGTACAGGTATTTGAGTCACATATGACTCGATTAAAAGTGTGCATATTGATTCAACCTCTTTACTTCAGTAAAAGTACAGGCTTTAAAATGTACTCAAAGTTCAATGTAAAGAGTACCCCTCCCATCAGTGCAAAGCAAACTGATACTCGTGTCACATTAATATAGTTCAATGACCATTTAATTTAAACCATTCTTACTTCAAATCCAAATTTAAAAAAAACGATATACTATGAACAGGGGTTATAGCAAGAGAATATGTTTGAGCATGAAAAACTGTACAGTATTCTTAATTTAAATGAGGGCAGGGATAGGAAATGTTTTGTTGCCCTGCTTCGTTGTCGACGTTATCAGTGATGTTGACTGATTCTTTCTTCTATGTTGTTACTCCTTGTCATGGAGATATGTGCTGAGCCTCATCTCCGAGGTTGAGTCTCCTTTTTCGAGTCTGTTTTTTCTCTGTCTTTTAAACTGCATAGGTTTTGCATTATATGCACCAATAGATACAATCGGAATCGTGTTGTTGTCCATTTCGGTTCAAATCTGTCCTGATATTGGGAAGACGGTGCTCGATGATGCAAAATGAAAACAATAAATAATTCCCCTCAAACTCATTCACACAAAAGTAACGAGCCTGTTTTGAAAATGTAAGTAGTCTAAAGTACACATATTTGTGTTAAAACGTTGGGAGTAAAAGTAAAAAGTCATCAGAAAAATCTACTTAACATACTAAGTATTTGTACTTTATTACTTCCACTAAGTAATCTTTTAACACAGATGATGAAGACTGATTTAATGAGCTTTGTATTACAGAGGAGACCAGAGTAGGATCTCTTTGCAGTGACTTGTAGGCTGCAGAGGAAAGCTGACCTGATACTGTCCACTTGGCCTATTTACTGAAGCCCATGGCTCCAATTAAAGCCTTATGATTGGGCTTAAGTGCGCCGCAGGCTTCTCAAACTAACCACAGCACACAGTGGAAATGAAATATAGTTTGTCAAAACTTAGGCCTGGGCTAAAAGGTACAGAACGGACTGTCTCGTCAGCAGCTTGCACTTCCACAGTAAATGGGTCTTGGTTGTTTTATCGACAATGACAAAGGTTAAAGCTTAAAAACAAAAAGATTGCCTCTGTTCTTTCAGTCCTATCTTTACTTTAGATAAAATACAAGAAGCCTCACAACTGCTGTTTTGTTCAGTTATCTATTGGACATGTTTGTCTACACAAAAAACTGTGATAAATAGTGTTTCCAAAAGTTAGTTATAACCTTTGAGATTTCACTCTAACAGGTGCTGCAAATAGACAATGAAACATTGCTATCTAAGTATTTGTTGAAAGGCTTGTTTTCCAAATCTTGACTGTTGGAAACCGAATTAATGAGTGAAGCTGCTTCACACAAGTCAGAGACAGGCAAGTGTAGCCTGTCTCCCTGTCGACACTCAGCCTTATCCGTAGTCTGCATCATTGCTATTGGAAACAACGGAACATTCTCTCCAGTCATTTTTCAATACACGCTCGTTTTCAAACTGGCAACCAACTCTCCTGCTTCCCAGCCATCCGGTGCCACGTATCTATTCTGTCTTCTCATCGCCGTCCTGCACAGCTCTGCACATTGATCCTGCCTTCTGGTCATTGCCCACTGAGGAGGCTGTGACTTTGGGTCTCTGGTAACCCAAACAGCCTCCTCTTCCTCAGAGGGCCTCCACCTGAGTCTTCCAGGTTGACGGGTCTCCAGTCTCCTGTCAACCCACCTGAGGTGTCCCTCTCTGACCTCCTCCCGTCGATTGGCAGCCCATTCTGTATTTACACAGCTCATTGGCCCTCTCCCAGTCTTTTCATGCTGTCTCTGCTGTTGACTTCTTGTCAACATTCCCATCACCTGTTACTGTTTTGTTGCTGTTTACTTCATTAGCATTTGTACCAGAAAATGTGACTGCACGTCTGCCTGCTTATCTGCATGTTCAAATCTGTCTCCATTTGTTGTGACATACAGAATAACTGAATTTCTCCAGCCAGTCTGGTTTCATGCATTTGGGTTCTCTATCTTGTTGCCTGCTGCTATACGTGTGACAGTGTATGCATATCAAGAATTAATAAGTAGCTTATTGCTGAAAAGATGCAGATGATAAAGAGTGTAAATGGTGATTTCATTACTCTTTTGTGGATTATAACTTAAACTCTGAAGCAAGGGAAGTCATCTGATATTGCTGTCGATCAACTATCTAAAAAATTTATTATGATTCATCCTAGCAAAGGGTATCAAGGGGCTGAGAGGCTTAATGTCTCATGTTGTGAGTTCAGCTTTTGCTTGCTTGAGTGCCCATTTGCTCCTGTTGAGCGGATAGTGTGTATTTCACTTTCATTTAATTACTTTCTGTGGGTAGAAGATCATACACAGTGTACAAAAACTACATTTTTCATTCTGATTTATAGTGCATCAATGGAATGCCACAAATCTATGTTGGGAGCTTTTTGCCAATATTATGATAGGAAAAGTGGAAAAAACAGTTGGATTCAAACCCACTGCATTAAGCCTTAATGGTAAGCACTCTCCAAGGTGATCTTCTTGAAAGCTTGAATTGCTTAAAAATACAGAAAGGTGATGAGGCTCTTGATCGCTAGGCTCTACATGCAACATCAGTTCACCAGACCCCTGTCACTAAAGGGACATCGGCAATTAAAACCTTGCATCTGGAGGGTAAAAAGGAAAACGATAGGCAGGCTACAAATTGACCAGCTTGGGGAAAAAATAATTGGGAACATTTTAGAGAGAACTGCAGAGGTCCAGAGTGCCACTTGGCTGGAGAGGAACTTTGGAATAGGAGGTGTTAGATGATTATTTTTAGACATTATTTGCTACCATCTTCCTCTCTTACTCTCTTGCTCACACTTCACCAAAAGCATCAGATACACAGATGGGTCAACTTAAACATTGACTTCCTAATACTATGTTGTAGAATAATGGTGAATTTAGAAATACTGTGGACTTTAGCTTCTGCATCTTTTAAGTAGAGTTTCAGTGAAGTATTAAAATAGAATATTAATAAGGGCTGAAATTCATGATACATGTCATTTGCAAGTTTGTCATATCTTGACAATTCTAGATAATTTATTAAATAAAACTCCCCTTTGTCTTGGTCTGAAGGTGCAGTTGTAAAGTGAAAGTTTCAGCTCCGTGCAGCAGCAGATTCACATCATAGAGCAGCAGAGTCTGATCACATAACAAGAGGTGAGTTGATTGACAAGGTAGAGGTTAAGGGTAGTTAAAAAAGTAATGTATGTTTTTCACGAACAGATGCATGGGTTAACGGGGTTTGAGAGAGAGAGAGAGAGAGAGAGAGAGAGAGAGAGAGAGAGAGAGAGAGAGAGAGAGAGAGAGAGAGAGAGAGAGAGAAACCTAAGATTATGTAACTGTGTAAGAACTAATTAAACTATGGCTGGACTGCTCAAAACTTCAAGTGCACCACAATAGCAAGGCTGCCCATCAAAGTAAGAACTCTACAGATACTCCGACAACCGATGTCCATTGTACGCTTTAATCAGTAAACCTGAGTTGTCACGTCTACCTGGTGGGAGAATTTCCACACCATGGATGATGATTAATAGAAAAAACATTAACAAATAAAAAAAAAAAATTGTGAGGTTATTGGTAAATGCTAAATTAAATTTACTAAAGTTTTTTTGCTACCAGTAAGAGAGCTAAACGGTCGAAATTGAAGAGCCCATGACGAAATGATGGTGGACAGTTCCAGGTGCCAGTGGACTGTATTCATCAATTAACTGAGGAATCCTCTGTACTGTCTGCACTCATTTACAATGTGTTTTATCATCAGAGTTCTGGCTGCCCCCTATGGTCACAGGGCAGCCTGCCAGATATTGGCAATTGCTTTGGTGCGGCTTGTTTGGCAGGCGTCAGAGACAAACACACAATACCACCTTTGCTGCAGGGCCGTCGGTTTTAGAGCAACAGATGTGTTTAGTAATTCACTGCCTCGAGAGACTTCATTTTGTGTCCAGTTTGTTTTATGCATATGGATATAACTTCAGCAACAGCTTTTTATGATGGTGAAAGAAATGTTACCAGGTGTTGTTTTTTTTTTCAAAATGTTTCTTTCTTCATGATTTCGTCCTGCAGCGAAGCCTCTCATCTGTTTAAGAACCCACAAACAGATTATAACCTTGATTTAGTATGATAAGAGATTACAGAAGATGGTGGAGTAGAACATTAGTTTGAGAAGTAGTAGTAAAAAGAATCACTAAAGAGAGCTGGTTCACATTATTTTGTAGTGTGATGGGTAAGGCTGTCATATAACATGATGCAAATAAAAAATAAAAATTGCAATAGCATCATGTGACGTCTGTTTTATTCTGTTAACGATGCAAATTTAAAGATGGTGCACTTGTCTACTACCTTAATTGATATAAGTGAAGATGGAGAGAGGGTCGATAGCTGCTAAAACATGTTGAACTCATAGATCTTGACTGAATCTTGTAGCAACACTAAGCTGTGAAAGTATAGAGTTATTGTTCCTGATATAGTAACACAGGCCTATAGAATACCTGCAGACTCACAATAAACTCTGTCGATGAGCATCTCTTTTTTTATGCAGCTATAATTTAGAGATTTAACCAGGGGTTGATTAGTTTGGGATAAAAGCATAAATGCAATCACTGGCTATATTATAAATGGGAAATGGAATACATCAATCAGCCACCCTATTATAGCCAGTAACTGTTTTTTATGTTGTGACAGATTGGTGCATTTTTAAATTAATCAAGTCCCGGAGCAATGGAAGATAACTGACTACATAATCAGTTTTACATCATGCTACTGATGGCTCAGAATGAACTTCACAACAATCCAGTGATATGTAGTTAAAATTACATGCCTAGACGGGAAAATAAAATATATTTCTGAAAGTAAATAAATAAGCACTGTATTAGAAATGCGTAAATTGTTTATTTGGACACAGTTCAGCTTTTCATTCCATTCTGTGGTTTGTAATTCACTAAATGAGTAAAAAAAAACACTTATATTTTTCGTGGCTCTCAAAAGACGGATGGACAGACTCACTTCCGAGGACACCCATTGACAGTGTACATTCCCAAGCCCCAACCTCAACGATCTGAAGTAAATGCCTAACCCCAAAGTAATTGAAACCTAATCCCCTAAGAAGAAGTCAATCATTAAAACTTGTGGGGTTCAGAATTTCCCATCCACGAAGCTGTCGGATCCCCACAAGTCTTTAGAGCTCTCATCTTTCACTCCCCATTTAATATATCAAAACAAGAGCCCACACATTCAGGGGAACCTAGAGTCATGTGGAAAGTATGACAGAAAGGGAAAGCAACGTTGACGCAGGCCCTTAGTGGGCAAGTGTTTATCAAGCCGACTGATGGGCTCTTATTTTTGTCAAAGGTTGAAAGGCTTTTTAACAAAAGGTCATTTGGATTTGACTCACTCCGGCTCGGGTCCAGTCTCGAGGCCGTTGGCCTGGTTAATCAGACATTATGCCCTGAGCCCCTGGTTAAAGGGGTTGATTATAGGGGCGGCTCTTATCTCCGCTCACCAGAGGCTTTGTAGTAAACAGTGGAGAGTGAGGACCAAGCATTACACAAAACAATTAGCAGAACATCCCTAAAGGTGCACTGAAGCCTGAAAAACATTAAAAGTCAGCACTGAAAAGAGATTTGTTGAACCTGAAGTCCCACTAACGAATTCAGCTCAGTCTCAACAGACATGGGGGGGTGGGGGGGGGTTAGTCTGTCCAGCTCTTGCAAATCTTTTGGGTGATATCAAATACAACAAAGGTTACTTTATAGCACCTCTCTCATAGTTTAGAGTGTAATATTCAGTGCTCATAATATAATGGTAACAATAATGTAATAAGGCCAAAAGTGTATCTGCCCAGTCTTGTGTTAGTTAACTTGATGTCAAGAGTTTGATGAGACTTTAAGATAGAAACAAGACTCTTTGACCTTGTAAACTTGGCACAATTATGTTGGACAGTTTTGGCAATTAGATGGTCACAAGACTCCTGCTTTAATACTGTGTGAACGTTAAATGTGGGATGACTTCAGTTCTTGGACGTAGTTCCAGGTCGACACAGGCTCTTCAGTGAAGTGGGGACAAATCTTGTGACCTGATTAGACGTAACCTGAAATTTGATAATCCCTTGGAAAATCTATTCTTATTACATTATTAACCGTAACTTCATTTACAACTTGCTAGATTCACCAAAGGCAACCTTTTATATAAAGTGTCTTTGTCTTGGTAACAGGGATGTTCACAATTATCAGGACCAAAATCACGATAACAATATTGCTACAATATCTGTAGAAAGTCAGACAATGTCAGTAGATTTTATCATTAAAATTGTGAGTTTTATCTGATTTTTGGCAAATTAATTTTGCTCAAATTAATACAACATATTAAAAAATATTTATACCTTCTATTCCTGTGCCGATAGATGGTGATCTTGTGATCAAAGATGGTCAAAGTGATCACACTTCTATTCTTATTGCACTTATTGCCTGTTTAAAAGGCTGACGCTGCATCTTTCAGGCAATATCCCCCCCAGGGGATGTTCCATGAAGACATGGGAATCTGGGAAAAGCATTATTCTCGTATTAGAGTAAACAGTTGAACCTGGAATTACACGCATGGTGAGTAAAGTATGAAACCAACTCTTTGGTTTTGATGCATGTTTTATTGTTCTTTAGTTCTTCAGAGTGTTAAAAGTTACCTAATCTTGGCAGTAAGTTGGATGTGTAGGTGATAAACTCTTTAGCTATACGTGCCGTTTTCAGAACACATTAGAGCAAACAAATAACTAATCCATTCATAAACTTTCTCTAACGTATATTTAGTTTAGGAGTGGTTAAAAGATACTACCCCCAAGACCTTTATCGGCTGAGTATCACCCTGAATATAGTGGCATGCACATTGGCTGCTAACCCCCCAACAGCTTCTGTCAAATTATCTATTACATATCATTTTCCTGTTATTGACGTATTACAGACCTTTACCACCATTGACTCTGTCTCTCCCATATCCCCCTGTAAGTCTCCTTGATTTTAATTATCCTACTTTTCTAGTAGGTTTTTATTAAATAATACATTGCACATTGCAGATTTAGACCAAAAAACTTTATTGAACAGCACTCTCAAAATATATGACAATTTCTTTAGCTTTGGTATCAACATGTGTACAATAATCTATACAAGACCTCCACAGCTGCAAACAGTCTGTGAGCTAAAAGTGAATTAATTAAAGTGACGGTATGCAGTAGAGAAAGGTACCACACCAGACATTCAACACAGCACTGATGCACTGCTGTCAGAAACTCCAGTTATCTTTGTGCTGCAAGATGGGAAAGTGTAAAATCAGTTTCCAAAAAATTTGAACAAGATGCAGACAAGCACTTTGCAAACAATATATACAGAACAACCATATATCAAGTTTTGTTGCCTCAGATAAAGTCTATTGTTGCGTCCTGGGGAAAAGAAATTTATTTTTGCTGTGGGTGCTGTTGCATTTTCTGAGATAATGCCTCTGAATAACTTCAGAGGCTGTTATAAACATTAGTGACTTTTGTAAAAGCAAATAACTTTAAATATTATGTGTAGAGGCTGACATCTTTCAACAATACACTGCTGTGTACCCATGAGAAAAGCACTGCTGATCATTTCCAGGATGTTTGAAAATCACCCTGTCACAATAAAGGGCTTGTGACCTCAATTATTTTAAGGACGAACTGCGCTTTGGATTTAACCAACTTCAGCACATGCAAACTACATAGACTGCATACGCATACAAACACCGCCTTTTCGGGCATTTGGAGCCAGAATCTGGGGGATGGAGCTGCCACCGATACACATGCTCGACCAATTGTGAGTTAGTATCAGTTGTGAATCATTTTGTTTCAACCCGTGTATATATAGCATCAAGTAACTATATAACTAATACTAAATGTAATGAAATGAGCACTTGAACATATGTCACTGTGATGTCAGTGTCCCAACCACTAACATGGAGGAGTCACAATTAGGGACCTATGTTGTAACCAGCCATCAGGTTTTTTGGGAAAATGTCAACTTGGAAACCATGAAGAAATTCGGGCATAGAGGCACACATTCTCAGGATTTTTACTGACACCACTTGTTTGTCTCCGTGATGACCACGGAACATTACCAGATATTGCATTTGTCCGACCTCATTTGCATATCAATTACAATCTTTATTGAAAGAACTATACAGCAACCTGCCAACATGCAACTATTTCTTTGACCTTAAAGTCTCTATCCCTGAACAAAATGCGACTGCTGCTAGCAATGCTACATTTACAAACAAACTACTTATTAATCCACTTAATTCGATCTCCTTACGCATTTCAAAGTGATAAATCAAGCGTAAACTTTCAGGGGATAATAATAGTCTAATAAGTCTAATTAAATGATGGTTTAAATTTTTACTAGTACATTCTCAACACTCCGCCTTGTCTTTATTTTCATGTATTTCTTTATCATGTCTATTCTAGGAAAGAGTTAAAAAAAATGAATCGTAATAAACATCTTGTGTTTCTCACTTTGAAACCACAGTCAAGTCACATATCAATGCATCTTATCCCTTTGTCCTGCACTGTGAACACATTTCTGTTTTGACTTTAAAATGACAGAATACCTTCCCGAAAAATAGATATTGCACAAAATAAATTATTCCTCCACTTGCTCTTCTATTGTCAAAGCAGTCTGGCAGAGCTTTTCCCCAAAATTGCATCAAGAACATCCTTCACTTCTCATGCGTGGTGAGACATATGTGCACTTCTTCCTCTGCAGAGAAACATAGACCCCCATCCCGAGGCAATCTAAGATTACCCTCTGTTAACTGTCCATCATCTCTACTAGCCGGGGCAGAACTGATGCAACAGATGTGTCAAATCCACCTGGACTGGCCGGTTGCTGATCTCTAAGCCTCGGTTACACCACCCCTCTCATTATTGATGACTTCCTGACTGACGAGGTTGGCTATAGCTATGAAAAAGTCCACAATCATCAGCCATCAAAGTGGGCCACTAGTGATACTACGGCAGGTTTGTTCTCTGAAGAAAGGGCTTTAGTGATGTCGTTTGTGGGTTCAAAGGAAGGACCCAGTTGGGGCAGTGTGGCGGCTGGCTGTCCAAGGGATGCTACCATATATAGTAAGTCGTTGGTGCGGCGGGGACCATTGACTGTTACGCCCCTCACGGCCTTGGTGGCGACCTTGGAGGAGCTCTTTATGCTGGAGCCGCGTCGAGGAGTCTCACATCGCAGCAGGGCTTGGCAACATCTGTAAAACTGGGGCGAGCATGCAACACAAAGAAACATGGTCAGAAATGTGCTGTATACTGCAGGAATAGTCAGAAGACCACAAAGAATAAAACTGTAAAAACAAGCCAAGAGAATTCATGTTGGTCATAATTGGTTCTTGCACCTACCATTGCTAAATGAGTTTACCTGGCGGATCTCTTCTCCTGCCCTCCTCTGCTTCACACAGCACCATTCTGTCACAGGGGTTATCGTGTCGCCTAAAGGTTTTTGTTGAACAATAGGCCAAGGGACATTATTTGTAAATGGTAAATTGATTGCCTATATATATATAGCTTTTCTATTGTTAAGGATCACTCAAAGGGCTTTACACGACAATTCTCACACCCACACATTCATACAACACTTTTGTTCTAGGACACAGCAATGCTACAGCATCAGGGGCAGACTGGGGTTCAGTATCTTGCTGTTATATAACCGTCTCAATCTCATGTGTGAACCGTTACTAAATCTTCATGTGGGATTAGGGCTGTTTAGGTATTTGGTTTAGTTGCATCTCAATATATTCACACATCCACACAACGAGTTTTTCCCCCTCTCTTACAGTTTCAGACCTGGAAGCTGCTCCACTGGAGCAGTTTGTGGGTTCAGGCCCGTGGTCAAGTTGTTAAAAAGGAAGGAATTGTTTCGCCTGAAAAACACTGCCTGTCCTCTGATTGTCTTGCTCTCTCGTCATTGGTGGGCACGGTTGCGCAAATAAATTGGGCAAAAAGCTGATCTACACTCTGTGTGGTAGCTTGTGGTCATGATTGTAGCTCCTCATCTGAGGATGGGACGACTCCTGCCAGACCACAAGATATCAACATTTTTGTGGGAATATCTTGCCTTCACTGATGGTATGAAACCCGAGTGACTATGGAACATAGGGTTGTGATTTGTAACATTCCCTATCGCATCAATACATTTAGGTTTAACCCCAGTTTGATCTTTCACCTTCCAACAACCTGTGTGTGTCAGCACTTTCTTCCTCTCCAGTGGGTTTCTGTGAGAGACATGTGGTCAGCCACAACCCTCCCTTGATAAAGCACAGCCAGCACTGGGGCCCTAAATGTTCTGGTCAGTCTTCCTGTAAGTGTCCTTCAAGTCCATTGATTGGATTGCTTGTAAACTATTATGAGCAATGTCCTGGTACTCAATGTGACTGCAGCTATGTTGATCACACAGAGGAAAGTGGTGACACCCACTGTCCCTGTTACCGCAGCCTAATATCTCTATTCTGCACCTCACGATTTACGTCTTATTGCAAAACTTCACTGCCAACTCGGTAGATGGGATGCCTTTTATTCAGCCAGGCAGAAAATAAGAGAGTGAAGGTCAGGGTTGGGGAAAGACGTGTGGCACAACTGATTTAATGCAGGCAACTGTAGTTTGCTTCTCTTCACAGGCCTGCAATCAACATTCGACCTTCTATTAACTTTAATGATTTTTCTCTAAGCGTTTTATTTGTCAGTCCTTAACCACAATTTATATTTTGGCCTCAATCAGAGTCCTTACCTTACCTTGACAACTCCAGAGAGGGAGGCTTTTAAAAACATTAGCTCATTAGTTTTAAACCAGCCATACACTATGATTATTCCCATTCGGACACTTTGCACAGTGCGCCGGTAATAGGGTGCTATGTTTTTATTGACTAGTAATTGCAAACATTTCCACCACAGTGTGGCTTCGATCAGAGTCAGATTACGATGCATGACATATTCTCTCGTTCCGACGCGTTATTTGGTGTCCACGTAAAAAATGTTTCCCCAAATGTCACCAAAAGGGCTGTTACTTTCCACAGGAGCCTGTCAGGCATTTTAAATGTACAGTTTTAGCAGTCAGGTCTTGGCTGATGATCGATACGTACAGTGTGAGCACATAAATTGTGAGATTTGGGTTCACAGATGATTTACTCATACAGTCTGAGTTAAAAAATCATATAATGTATGCTCAGCTTTACAGAACTGTCCAGAATCATCATTCTTGTTGGCTGCAAGGTTCCATCTGTGATCAATGAACTAGGATTCAAAGTAACTTTTGTACCCTGGGTCACCTTGGCATTTTTTAAGCATAATGACAACTGTGTGTCTGGCTACATTGAATTAACTTTCTGAGGAACTTCATGAAGAGCAATAAGGAACTAGATTTTTATATAATTGAGTCAAAAACATAATTTTCTAAATCTGATTTTAGTTTTAGTCTGCAAACATTAGCATCACTCGTTAGTCAAACACACAGCACTTTTTCTCAAGTTTGAACTTAAGTGTTTCAAGCTGCATTGTGTAAGCAATTCAACAACTCTATTTTGTTATTTGAACCTGGTCAAAGGGACAACATCATGCTTTGCATTTTGATTTACTACTTATTTCTCACTGTAAACAATACAAACTCATCGGAATTTTAAAGCCTTAAAAGTAATGTAGAATATGAGTGGGTGCACCTAAATGAAGTCTTGGTGCACTTCAGTGAAAAGGTTAGGTACATTGCAACCAATGTTATAATTTGAAATCCTGGTAATGGTTAACAACCAGAAAGTGTTCTTTTATTTGAAACTCTAATAACTTTAATGTCACAGTGATTTAACGTTGAGCAAAGGTGTCATTTATAACTGTTGTGTTCCCCTAAAACAGGGTCTGCAAAAGGCGTTTGTGGGAAGGGGTGTGCGCCTTGTTTGGGGTATGCAACAACAGGAAATGAAGCCGAGGTTCTGCCAAAACCTCTTCTGGAAGTGTTGAGGGATGCATTGTGATAACATTGTAAATGCAATTGTGTTTTAAATGCCCATGAAACTACTACATGGGCAAAAATACCGAATCACCTGTGAATGTTCTAAACGAGTGAGTTCGCAGACAGCTAACAGCCTTTAACCAATAAACGAAGCAGCCCTTTCTTTGGTTCTCAGCTATGGATTTATAACCTCCTCTCGTTTATGCAGAAAAAGGTTGTGACCTTAGCTCGATAGTGTCGTTAGTGTATCTCAATGGAGACACTGAAAATGCACAAATCTAGATAGAATTTGGACAAAAATGCGCATTTTAATACCAGCTATAGAAGTAGCTGTTGTTTAGTGATTTCATGTTATCCAGTACAGGTCTACACCTCCACTACTGCTGTATTTTCACCAGCACCAAGAATCGGAACACATCAAAAATATGTTGTGGTTAGAAAAGACAGGCTGTCCCCAAGGTGCAGAGTAAAGGCACTGGAATCTATACACCATCTGTCAGGGTCTAATAAATAGTGAATGGACACCTTAATACATTTTTCAATGTGGGAAACAGAATTCCCAGAATTCTGATTTAATGCAGATCTCCCTGTTTTATACCAACTTCTGCACAACAGAGAGCCACAGCCGCTGATAGACAGATAGGAAGAGTCTGAATAATTGACGACCCCAGCAGCAGGTTGAAAGCATAACAATGCATTCAGGGCATTTGGCTATGCTTAAAATTCCAGGCATTTCTATCCATATCCAAGACATGTTCACACCACAGGCAGCCACTAGACCCCAATTTGACTATTTTTTAGTCTCCTTCCCGGGGCTCCTGTTAACGTGGACTCCGATTAATGCCGCTCTTGAGTAAACGTAGTATACTTAGTATACTTTCTGAGTTTCATGTATACTTATAGTCTACTACATTTTCTCATGAGGTGCAATATATGATGAACGTCTTTCACAGCATCTGAGAAAAGCGGGGATATCACAAAAGTCAAACAGTCAAAGCATTCCAACTATACAACAATATCAAATTGAGACACAGAGAGAACAGGAAAAAAATGGGCTGATACACATGTCGACAGAGACGAAGATGCTCGGTTAAATGTAACTGATGTGATGTTGATGTTTTAAGAGCTGAAAAACATGACTAAAATTAAAGTTTGGACAAGGACCATATTTTTCTTGCTGTCGATAAACCCTATGACAACACAAAAAGCAACAATAAAATGATTCCAATAACAAATACTGTTTCTGTAGCCAAACCCTAATATGTCGTATTGCTCCGTGCCACAGAGCACCATGTCAAAAAACTAATAAAAAGAGACATAAAGGAACCACAGCGTTGGTTGATATGTTTCCTCACGAAATATTTGCGAAACAATATGAAATCCACAGTTGAAAATAGTCCCCAATAAATGCCCTATTCACTTTGAGTAATATTCCAAAACTACACCGCCCTGTTCGTCTTCTGTTTCTTTTTTAAGGAAGAAGGTGTTAAAGTTTTCAAACTTTCAAAGATTCAAATCTTTTCACATGAATCAGCTTGTGACAGAGATCCGTTGACAGCTGAGGAGTTGTCAAACATTAATAGATTAACCAGCAGCTTCTTGACTTTATTCCTCCCGTGGGATCTAAGTGTCAAAGAAACCGTGTATTGCTAACTTTGTCCTTAAAATATGGACCCAAGTGCTTTTCAGTTGAATTCCTTGAACATGAATTTTTTAACGCATCACAAACTTAGAATTTCGTAGCTTGACTCGACATTGAACCTCACATCGTCAGAAGCCCGTCAAATGCCTGCAGAGAGCAAGAAATGCCTCCGGACATAACTTAAAATTCTCCTCCCAATGTATCTACGGACAGTATATCAGTCCCCTCTCTGTCTGTCTGTAACCTATAGGTCATCTATGAGTGAAGGCTAACAATGAGATGTAAAGAAAAGGGGGGTTCAACACCTCTCTGTGGCGCTGATGCAACTCTCTCCTCTCCCCATCAGCTGTCTCAACTCACTGAAGAGCACTGGAGGAAGATGGGGAGACGGAGACAACAGACAAGTGGTAGAGGATGAAGTTAGTTAAGACACAGGCATCAAGGCTAAGGTCAAGGCAAAGGTGAAGACGATGACAGATAAATGGATAAAGCATGACAGGGGGCATGAAGGAGAGGGATGCACCGAGTGTGTTGAGAGGGAAGGTTGAAAATGAATCAAAGGGTCATCTCACGCAGGTCACATCAGATTTGGCGGAGGTTTCTTTGATCTGATCTGATGCCGTGTGGGTAGAGTATGACAAAAGAGGGTAATATGTCAGGCGTCATCTCAAACTACAAGGACTTTATTTATTTTATTTTCTGAAGCAACGGTCTGCTCGGATCCAACATTTTTTTCTTTTTGCCTCTACGTGACTGTACAGAAAGACTTTCATTAGCAGTTCACTCACGTCGGCTTCGCAAGAGCAAAGAAGTCCAACATAAACCCAAAGTTATGGGGTGCACAATTTCTCATTATACAATATCAAAACAACCGCACTGGATGAAAAAACTCAATAAATGAGAAAGCACAATAGTTCCTGCTCCTTTTTAAATGAGTGACACTAATAATGAAGACATTGCTGTGTTCTCATCACAGCCTCAGAGGAGTTCAATTGCAGTCACTTGAGTAAATTAAACTAAATGCAGTTTAAGGAATCTAAATGAGATGAGCCAATGTCAGGAAGACCTGAGCTTCTTTTATGGACATAAGCAGATTACCCACCACTTCATCTGACAATTTTCTCTTTTAATTTGATGAAGTAAGCTCCCTGGCGTTGTGAAGAATTCACTCAGACCATAAACCTAATTTCAGAAAAAAGTTATAGATCTGAGAGCTGTCGTCGGGAAAATTACTGTCACACAGGAACATGTGATCAGAATGACAATCATCTGATTTCCTCATGGAATGTAATGGCGCTTTCTGAGAAAAAGACTGCCCTGCATTTATAGTGTGTGTATCAATCATTTCCTCACCCGGCCCCACGGCTCAGATGTCGTGCTACATCTCATTTCCAAGAGCCCTTGACATAATGCTTCCTAACAGACTTGCCTTCCACAGCATCGATCCAAGTTTACATTGAAGCCTCTGGCCTGTGGAGTGAGCTGATTCTGTTTCCAATCATATCCTTGCCAGCATTCAGCTGCAGTAGTCAGACACAGTATAAGCTACAGCGGTGAATTAACTGAATGGAGTGCTCATTTTATAAAGTTGAAAAGACTGAAACTGTCATTTACAATTTACACCACATATATTACATGGAATTAGGGCAGTGTTTCCAACCAAAACTGGGTATTGATGATAGAAATGTGTCTAGATCAGATAATCAGGGCCTCGCAAATATGATGCAATGTTTAAATTTTTTATTATTTTTTTAAGTGTTGACTGTATACAAAGATGGATGGTGTCACAGCTGAAGTCTGTGCAGGAGTGATCGAGGGATGGAGTCGTGGTAGCGAAGTACCGTCGACACACACACTTGACCAATCGTGGGTCAATCTCAGCTGTCAATCATGTCAGATAACTATTGTAAACCTACTTTACTAAACACACTTGCATTTAAACATTAGAGTGATACGATCTACCTACAACGACAGAAATCATCTTTTGAATATTTTTTGTTTGGTCCATGTCCCATCTATTAACATAGAGGAGGCGGGATTTATGACCTTTACCACCCACCAGGTTGCGATCAAGATGTTTTGGCTTCAGTTTTGGCGAGCCGTCATTTTGTCCATCTTTTTTAATTTATAACTAAACTGTCACCAACTGCTTGCTCACCTTCCAGGTGCTCCCTTGGCTGTACATTACATTACATGTACATATACATTTAGAAATTACTAATTATATTCTTTGTGCTCCTTTTCTTTTTATTGAAAACTTAATCCCTAAGTAAGCACCAGTCAATCTGCGGATCTGTCGGTTTGAACACCCTGATGAATAGTGGATGGGTCGCGGGTGGTGAACTAATACATCATTAGTGAGGAAAATATTAATTACATTCACTAAAGTCTGAGCAGAGCTGTGGTCCACTTCTGCCCTGCAGTAGACATCTTCATTTTCCATCAAGCAAATTAGTGACAATGGGGAATACTCAGAAATGCTGTACTCTTACAGCCTCCAAATTACAGCTTAGTCCACTTATTCAACTCAATGTTTCTTTGGGTTCAATAAAATTGTCTGCATATCTTTGTTCTGCCAACGGGGTAAGTGAAAGTATGGTGCTATTTAGATTTTCCAATTAATCAGATGATCATTAAAGATCATTTAACGACTTTGAGGTAAGTCAGCCTAAGGGCTCCTAAAATCATGTCACAGTGCAGCCGCCATTTAGGTCAAACTGTGACTGAAGTTCTGAAATCTAGTTTATAAACTGCAGAAAAACATTCTGTCATGTTGGTATGAAAGACCTGGTTATTTTACCCTGAAGTGAAAAATGTTGATAGCCCTTCAGTGGAACAGTTTTTTTCCCCCATTTCATCTCACTTTGAAATGCTCAACATCTTTATATTTGATCCGTTTATATTCACATGTGGTCAGATGAAAGATGAAATAACAAAGAGAAGCACTATTTGTAGTAGTTTTTATCATGGTTAATTCATAGGCAATTTCCTCTGGGCACAAAAAGTGTGCCCAATTGAGAGAAAAGTCGCTACTGTAAAGAGGCTTCACAACATAAACCTATACTGGGCCTGGTCCACACAGGATCCTTACTGGTGTGTTTTAAGACATTGCATCAGTTGATCAGCGCTATGTGTATCATGGTGTTTGAGAATTATCAATCAGGACATGCTCATTTAAGTATGGATCAATAGCTGATCCTTGCTGGATACAGACCACTTGGCCCCCAAGGCCCCAGCTGTGCTATGAGTACCTTGTGTAATAGAGTAAACATCTTGGGATGAACCGGAGTGAAATGAGTTTGTCAGAAAGACGTGGGCATGCACACAAGAAACAGACTGTAACCGGGGCATTTATTCAAGTAGTGATGGAGTAGATGACTCCGAAAATCACAGGGCACGTCAAACTGTCAGTACTGATGACTCAGTTCACAGCAGGAACATGAGACGATGGTGGAATGATACGACCTGTCGGTTTGTTTGACGTGGTTTCATTGTTTGAGTCTGTTCCTCTTGACAGTAAGTAATTGTGGAGTCTTTTGGAAGGATGCTTCAGCAGTTTATTAACAGATGATTAGGTCTTTTGAAGAACATGGTTGGCTTGTGCTGCTTTGTAAAGGCTCATGGCCAGCAATAAGAATTACTGCTGACTGGTGCTTTCTGTAATTCCACCTACTGTTTTTGCAATGTCTGCAATTGTGATCACGGTAATGTCAAAGCAATAGTTTGACATCTTGGAAAATATGCTCATTCACTCTCTTTTCTTGAGTTAGCTGAAAGGGTGAATACTTGTCTTAAAACAAGAAGCCAGTCAGGTCTCCTTGAGATTGGTGACCCACTGCAATGTCTGAAATTACTGAGACCGCTACAATATCACAATTACATGACTCTGCAAGGTACTTTTAATTTGAAACAATGGGTAGAGTACCGGCCTCTCTAGCACGCAGCTGCAGCCTTTATTCTGATAGAGGAGTGGAAGAAGAAGAAAGAGGAAGGTTGATTTAACAAGCAAACTCCTATAAGTAGGTTATTTTGATAAATTATCGATATTAACTGTGTTGTCATTGTGTGTCACTGTGTTTGTGTAAGCACCAGACCTTCACTCTATGGGGCAACTGTAATGACTTTGCAGTGTTCTGATGTACTGACAGCTGACACAGTAAAAACCACCGTACACATTGAGAAGACAATTCAGGTCAAACTTACCAACGTAACTGCTGATCGTTGCTGGGACAAACGGACACCAGCTGGTACTTGTATCTGTACAGCATTTTTAGTCTTCAACTCGCCTCAACTCATAGTTTCCATAGTAACGGGCTGGGAGGAATTGAAGACTGAAAATGACATACAGGACATTTGGTGCCTCTCTCCCTCTCACGCTGTTATGAGGTAGATGATGTGTGGGCTAAAGTGTCCCTGTAAGGTCAGATGGCTGCCGCTGTGTCGGCGACTCGGCGGCGGCTCGAGTAAGAAGGGAGTGTTAGACGGAACAGACGGTGGAGGAATAGAGGTGCTTACACCTTCGGATGACATGGCTACATGGCAAATGTACTGCAATTATTTAGAGCTTGTCTTGTCTTATTGACCACTGAACGCACTTTACACTACATGACACACATACACACACACACACACACATTCAGAATCTTGCCCAAGGACACTTTGAATAGAAACAAAGACCTTTCGATTCATTTTAATGTAGTTTTGTGTTGATTTCCAACTTCAAAATAAAATAACCGTGTGTGAGCAAAGCTTCACAGCAATGTATTGCACTTGAGCAGGTTTGGAAGCCGATAAGATTTCCTCTCCAGCAGAAAGTTCTGTATATAAATCTCTGTATGGCACATGAAATCTTTCTGTCAGAGTCTGAATGGAATTGTTTTCTAAAACCTTACGCAGCATTTTGTGCTTCACTTAATAGACCGGAGCGAGATGGTAAAGATTACATTGAGGGAGAGTTTCAACAGTCGGCATCAGTGTGATGCCAGGACGGTCTTGGTTATCTTTTGTTATTTTTTTTCTCTCTATGATGAAGAATGTTTCAGAAAGGAACAAAAAATCTTAAATCTAAAGTCTAAATGTATTGTTTAGTACAAAGAGTTTTTACTTGAGAGAGGAACTTGATAAGGAAGTAGAAGCTTTGGAGTTAACTTGCAAAACCTACACTATAAATCAAACTAAGAGGCAGTGAATTCTCTTCAATGATGAGTTACGTGAAAGTAGTTTCATCATCTCTCAACCAAGGACAACAGTTACCTGCAGTCCTCTGCCAGGGATTTATGTTAATAACTTGTTTATGGAGCTATACATTCATCCAAATCAATTCCCATTCAGGAAGCTCTGTGTAATTTCATCTAGCAACACTGGTCGTCTTTTCTGAGGTGTTACACAGCAGCTGAAAAACTCAGTACACCAGATGCTAATCTTTGAGTGAATACAGTGACAAGTGTTTATACTCTTTTTATAAACTGGAAATCCTGAAAAACACAAGGGCCTGTGAAACAGAAACTTTCACAAAGACACAGAAAAGTAAAATTCTGTCTTTTTCCAAGCAGCCTCTCTTCAAAGTTGTTCCAGTATTTCAATGGATTGTGTTCAAACTTCCCTTTCTTTCACTTACAGCTTCATGCACTGTACCTGTCATTCACCTGCAGAGCTGCTCTCCCAAACACACCAAGGAAATACAGGGCAGTCTCCACCATTTAAAATCCAAACTCCAATTATCTGTTGGTTGAAACTTGTGTATGTTGCAGCACAAGGCAGCTGACGAGCTCTGTAGACTGTTTACACTGATGCCACATTCACATTATGCACTGTAGGATGTCCCTTAGTGTAAATACATTCTGTCGATCTGCAAAGAAATGTTTACACCAACTTCCTTGTGGAAAATACATGTTGAACCATGTGGAAGATTTTGCGGCAGCTGTTATAGCTGATCCTTTGTGCTGTATTCAGATAAATAACTACGGTAGTGAAAATGTTTTTGCTTTAATATTCATTAACGACTGTGTCTCTAGGAGTTCTGTTCCAATGATTTAACACATGCTTTAAAGTTTCAAATAAAGCAAAGCAAGCATATAATATAACGCAGAGGCAGCAAGTAAAGTAAATGAAGAATATAAATCAGATTAACTCATAAGGAGGCCCCTGTGGCCCCGATGATCTCCCACTTGCACAGAGCACAAAAAGGGGCCTTAAAATAAGGTAATAATAATAAATGGGTAAACTGAAATTTATATTCAGCTCTATATTTGCACTTTGCAATTTAGTAAATCACATTATTAGAAACTAAATCTTACACACTAAACTATGGGAGAGGTGGGGGGGGGGGGGTCACAAAGCTCCAGCAAAGTCTATTTGTGACCTTAATCACAGGTCTCAGCCATTCCAAAGCTGGCAACACATGAACCAAACAGGGAGTGTTAGTTTTCCTCGCATAAGGAAACTATTTCCTAATCCCCATATAGATTCAACTGCAACTCACAACGTTCCAAATTGATTACATTTTAATTTTTATTTGGGTTTGGCATATTTCAGTTATAATATCAATTATTCTTAGATATGAAAACATTTCTTGGAAAGCTATAACCATGTATACACATCTTAAGTATACTATTTTAGATTGAACCGCCAGGCAGCCAGTGAGGCTTAACATCAGCAGTACCTCAGGAAAATCTATGATTGTCTCATAAAGAATGATTGACTACAGTGTGTGTGTCAGAGGGGAAACAAAAGGTGTGTGTTGTTTTCTCCAAGGTTCGGGATCACCACTTCACTGAAGTGCTTGCCTGTCGATGATATATTTATATCCATTCATATGATAGTTGGCAGAAATGGAAGCAGAGATCTACGTTGCAGTGATATTAACACAATCAGTCATTACGTTAGAAAACATCAGGAACAAGACCCTGTTCAAAGTAAGTATGGATTTATCCATTAAACGATAGTCTGCACTCTCACTGTATTCTTCTGGGACAGAACTGGATCAGTGCTCTTACTGGTTAAGCAAGGTGTCTCATTAAATGTGATTTCAATTCACCAAAGACCTCTGCTGGAAATAGCCTGATCTAATTCTGAGGAAGGAGATCTCGCATCCAGCATAAAACATTATTTTGAACTCTATGCTTCAACTTGGCTGAACTTGAAATTGCTAAAAAAAAAAGAGGCTGCAACTGAATGTTTCCACAATAACATGCTTGTTTTCATCAGGCTGTGGATTGAATTAAATATAACACACACACCCTCACACAAACACAAGGAAGAGCTGCATGATAAATGTGGCAGTGCTTGTTAGGTCGGCTATGATTAATTATTTGAATACAAAGGCTTTATGTCCCTTGCTCCTCACTCAGTGATCTAGTATGCATGTCCAGCTATGATCAGACCTGGCTCTCCACATGTCGGCCACTAGAGGTAGAACATGAAACGGATGTTTCAGTTCACTTCTCAACCCTGGTTGTCTTTTGGCTTTTTCCTCCTGTCTCTTATTTATCTGCCCCTTCAACCAGAAAAGCACGAGCACTACCCGCGCTCTCTCGGTTTTGACGCTGCCAGCCCAAACAAACTTAGTTTTTTTCTTTCACTTTGAAAAAGACATTGCGTCATTTGTTTGCAGTACTCTCAGTGCTGTACTTTAAGTTTCAGGCATATGTGACATCAAACAATTCGAAATCCAGAGAACTTATTTTCTCAACCTGCTTCCTACTATGGAATCCTACATTAACACACTATTCTGCCACAGTTTGAACATTTGTGATTGTTTCACATTTGGGTTTGAAGTTGGTGGGAACAAGGTGAACAGCTGAATGGGTTGTTTGGTTACAATGTTTCAAATGTAATCAAATAACATGTTTTTGACTTATTTACTCACACAATCTTTAAAACAAATTCTGCTGTTTTCACCATACAATGCCTCTGTGAACTCTGAATTGTCATTTAACAGATATCAGAGTAGTATTGATCTTCTAATTTACCTCAACCACACACAAAATAAGCATATTTTCCAACATGTTCTTTTAGTATTAGGAATGATGACTGATTTGATGAAGTTTTCAAACGTGAATGTGTCACCCAGTATGTCCGGGGGAACAAGCTGAAAAGCATGTTTTCATTTCAGCAGTTACTGATGACAGTTGTAATTTACCAATGAGTCATGGGCTCATGGTTTTGAGTCAGTTCGGATTCATCTCCTCACAGCAACTTAAAATTAAATAAAGCAGAAGAGCTAATAAAACATTATCATAGTCCCCAGCCCCTTCTAAAAACAACCGCAGAATCACAGCTCGCAAGCACAGATAACTCCCAAAGCTATTCATCATATTGTCTGAAGTGGCCATGGGCCAAGGTTAATTGAGACATACTGTGTGTTTTTTAATCAACACTTCAGACGACGGGCACCTTCGTGACATTGTAAATACGCCTTCTGGTTTGATAATGAGCAGGATTAGGTTACATTCACATGAAAGGCTCGAGTTAGTTGATTACAAAAGCTGGCACTTTGGTGCATCTCAGGCGAGATGGAGTCAAAGAGATCAAGGTAGTGACTCCTAAGTACTTATTGCATCATTTATTTAATCAGATGGCTATTTATGGAAACCTGTGATCACACGTGTGTGTGTGTAACATATTTTCATTGACACCTACACAGCTCTGCACACAGGTACGTGGTAGACGTCCTAGAAGGCATTAGAGTACAATCTGATACGAATACAAACCAGAGGCTCATTTCCATTAAATAAACCCCCCTCTGTAAACATTGAAGAAGACTGGCCTCAGTAAATGAGATGCTCTTTTCCTGCCGCTTTTATGACAGTGTAAGACAAAAGGCCCTGACCCTCGCTGCAGCGCCCCCCTCCCTCCCTCCTTCCATCCTTCTCTCACCTGTTTATTCATGAAGACGTAGATGACTGGGTTGATGACTGTGCTCGTCTTAGCCAGGACCGAGGGGATGATGCTCGCCTCGGGCGTAACCAGGCCCGGGGGCCCGAAAGTGGCCATCAGGGCCATGATGCCGTACGGCAGCCAGCACAAGAGGTAGCATATCACCATGACCACCACCATGAATAACACACGCTGCTCACGTTTCCTGCTCGTCGATGGGTTGATTCCGCTCACCTGGACACAGCGACAGGAAGAGAGAGGGAGGAAGAGAAATAATATGTTAATAAGCTGGAAATCTTCACGCCATGTGTTCAGACGCGTATGTTTTTGACTTTTGCTGTCACAGTGCATCCAAACTGTCCTCTGTAAAACAGAGCTGTTTTGGGAGGAGAGGAGTCTCTCTCACTTCTGCACTCTATCACTTTGTTTCCCAAAGTCGTTCAGAGAGGTGGAGCGAGCAGGAAACAGACGGAGCAGGAAGCCACGAAACGCATATCAACATACCTTCATTCATTCATCCTATATACCGACAGAAAAAGTCTAATCAGAGGAAGACAATGACACAACTTAATGTCATTAAGTCATTAAGAAATAGTTAACCTACAGGTTAACTATTTCCCCTTCTTTCCCGTCTTTATACTAAGCTCAGCTAGCTGTCTATTGGCTCCAGCCACATGTTTACTTGTAAAAGCATTGGGAGTGGTATCATCCATCTTATCTGACTCTCAACAAGAAAGCAAATCGTCATATTTCCCAATATGTCAAACTATTCCATTCACTCCTGACATCTGGAAACGCTGGAGAAATACAGATACACTTTGGGCTTCAGCTTTAACCTACCATACCACTATTGCACAAACACTGTGTAATTAAAACCAATATTATCCGGCTAATTTGGCTGCTTGTTCACAACCTGCGTGATGTCTGATCACTTGTGTGTCATGCCCTCGTCAGAGTGTTGGAATGCACTGACACACTCGAATCTGATTGTGCCCGAGAACATGGACAGCAAAAGTCTAAACAAATGCATTCACCTCCATATGGACACTACTGCACACTGAAAAACACCTTAACTCTCCAGACTTGAGCTGCCTTCATTTGTCTCTGTGCCCGATGGCCACATGTCAGCTGCTGTCAGTCAATTTCATCGCCATGGAGACACAGTGACAGGGAGCCAGTTTCAAGACGAGCTGAAGCTGTGGCAGGTTCCTGTTTTTGAGTTTTTGTGCAAAGGCGCTGAAGTGATGTGGTGGCATGATACTGTGCATGATACTGTCCACACACAGTAGTTGCACATACTCATAGGGAAAAAACATCATGATTTTTGAACAAAGAATCATCAGCCATAAAATATTCGTATCAGTCCGCTAACCATTTAATCAAGTCTACTTTTACTTTTACATAATTTTCTTTTTCCCTTTTGCATGCACTGTATACATATGTATGCTATAAGGGTTTGTGAAAATACGGTGGTGTGTGTATATACAGTGTATATATATTTAGGTGTTTTCCCATGCATTATTCAGTTAACATTTTACTGACAGGCTGTAAACCCATACATTCCTGTACATCGCATACTGTCATTCACACTGTGACATTTGTATGAATATACACGTAAACATAACGCTCAGCTTTCACTCGACTCTCAGCGTTTGTCTTATCGCCACAATATGACAAACAACTGCTTTTCCAACGTTGCAGACAAGCCACACCAGTGATTGACAGCCTTGTCACATTTAGATAATCTTCCCCAAGTGGCTTCCATGTCTCAGCAAAATGAAACTTTTATGGTTTGTTAGGAGCTGGCTTAGCAAACCTTGATTTACAAAGGTAGTAATTTCTTGTTGATGACTCAATTTTGTTTTCTTTATTGTGGCTATAGTTTTAAATTAAAACCTGATTTGCTCTGAATGCAGAATTTAAGCTGTCTTGAATATAAATTTGAGGCTTCATACTGTATGTATCTTATCGGCTTCACACTTGGCATGTGTATTGTTAAGGGGCCCAATGAAGTGCAGGGTTGAATTTGTCGCGATCAATAAACTTTGAATAAACAGACAAACCTTCCCATGTAGTCAGTGGTGGTGAGGCAGTGTGCAGGCAGTCTGAGGATTGAGTTGAACATGTCTAAGGATAAAAACCTATAGCAGTGTTTGCCATCTGTCAAAAATCACATCTTGATCATTTTGATAATTAGAAAAAAAATGTAAAACCATATTGCACTGACACAGGTGCTGATCTCCATCATGGCACTTCTTCTGATTGATAGAATCACTTTCTCTTTTATCCAATTGTCTACAAAGTAAAAGCACAGCATTTGTTTTCCTGCTGCAATGGTTTAAGTCAAGCTAAATTATAGAGCTTTTATTTTTGAAAAGGTGTTAACTTGGGTCTGATAATTGTATGGCTTGCTTGACAGTAATAAAGCAAATTCATTTTTCTTTTTTTATGAAAAACATTGACCATAGTATCGGTGCAAAACAAACAACAGAATCCATTTGATCACGGACGCACAATGATTCATCGCAGATTTTCAATGTTTAATTTTCCTCTGTGGCAACAGGAGTATTGTCTCCACCCAGGTCCCTGGCAGACTTTTAGCTATTCAGATCATTTGGCCAATGTGTTGCGATGTAAAATTAGTTTTGAACCAAAGTCAAAGGAACTGGCTGGAAATAGAATAGTTTATGGTGTCGGTACATGAAATGTCTTAATGCTTTGTGCTTACTGTTACTGGTTTTGGTTTGGATCCTTCCCTTTCGCACAAGTATATGTGGACAATGCACATGTTTAAATGTGTGTACGTGCATTGTTCCAGCACCTATAATGACTTGTGTTTCCCGTAAAGTGACACCTTTAAGCTGTGTAAATGACAGCATTCTCTGTGTCTGGCTCATTGTATAAGGAAAATTCTGCTTTTTTTTTGCGATTATTGGCTCAATATACCCATAAAATGAAATGTGCAGTGGACTCTGCTTGGGGTGTTAGTCGTGTACACACACAATGTTCATCTGCTGTGGTCGTCACATCATTTAAACCCTAATTACAAGCAACCAAGTGAGGAAATCTGCTCATGGCAGCCCTCAATGTGAAATTCCAAGTCAGAGATGCCTGGAACTTCTGAATTACAGACATGACAACAGAGTTGCTATGAATGCATCCCTAGCAGTTACATCAAAATTAACTCCAGTATTATAAAATAATACAATTTATCTGGTTAATTTAAGACTTGCACATTGAGCCAGTTCATTTTATACAACGTATGGCTATAATGCTGTTCCAGAGCGACCACGTTACCAAATTATTATGCAAAAGATCATAATTTGATTCATTCCACACAGAGATACGTATTTCTATTTCCTCTAACAGTCACTGGATGTTTAAAGAAATAGTGGAAAAGTGAAAGAAATGTTAGATACTTTGGTTTAAAACCGATAATGAATTGTTCAAAAAATGATCAATACCAATACTATGTTAAACACAGCAGAAAACTGAATATCTCGATTTTGCACTGTTGGCCAGACAAAACAAGATTTATAGATGCATGTATAATTGTTTCAAATATTTTCTGGCAAATTATAAACTATTATTACTATTGTATTACTATCAATTATCAGGAGAAACCAATTATCTGACTGATAATTAATATTATCGTTGTTACTGCTTTGGTTAGCTCTAGGCCAAACCGCCTTGGAATTATGTACGAACACTCCAATGTTCAATTCTACACAAATTGCACAATTGCAGAAAAGGCCTCAGCTTGAGTGAAACACATTTCCTCAAGTTGACACAATGTCACGTCACACTGTTGATTATTTGCCTTAATGGGCATTTTTCAAGGTAGACATTTTGGCTTGTCATCGTAGAAAAAGCTCAGGTGTTATTCACATTAACAAAGGCTTTGTTCTTCTGAAGTTCCTTCAGTGAGTCATGACAATGAGTCACCAGGATCAATGCAGGACCCTGAAAGTAAAGCAACTCAACAGATATTAACCATGATTAATCTATTTCATTAAACCTTGCTTCTCCTTCTGTGATTGGTCAAAATGTCTGCCGTGACAAAGACCTCTATATCAGCCTCGCACACCAATCATAGGTTGAATATCTAAACGCACCAGTCCGTTCATTCTAATGGGAGCTGCTTGCTCAGGTAAAGTTACCATTACTTCCTACCTGTGTTTTCTGCTGGCCCACATGAATATAATCCCTTCTGTGATGGAAACTGTGATTTTTAGAGCGACTGCTAAAAGGTTGATTGCAGCAGTTTTACATCTGTTTTTCTGGGACTGGTGCCCAGCGCATCATGTGACCTGCAACTCAGTTAGTGCAACACATTCAGGGCTGCTGCTGAATGCTTTGAAGGATCTTTTCTGGGTGCTCATTTTGAAGCTATTGACAGAGCACAGACACTTGCTGTGTAGAAGGGTCAAAGGATCAAGGACGTAGCAGCAGGCTGTACTGTGGGGCCTGCTGTCAGGATTGGCGTTTGAGAAAAATAGAAAAAAAACTGCTGGACTCAGCTGGTTCACGGTTGAACATTTCTACTGAATATCAGATCATGGGGGGAAATGTGATCGTATCACCTCTTACATGTACACACTGCTTTTGTGAGGTTGTGTGTGTTGGCCTGAGCAGGAAATATGTGTGGGACAGTGGTTTATGTTTGCTCTCCTTCTTCCTGCCTGTCCCAATTCTTGCATGTGTGCACTTTCTGCTACACAAATGTTTTCTCTTCCACATGACCCTGAAGTTGACGACAACATATATTTGCATAGATAGTTGAGTGGTGCACTTTATCATAGCCATTTAGCTGTTTGCATTTCATGTTCAGAAGAGGTGAATGATTGGATCTCTTCCTGTTCAGCCCCTTTAAGAGTCGAGCTCAAGTGTGGACTTAGAGAGGTGCCTGATGTACTTGGGGAGAGTTCCGAAAATAAGAAGTGGACTTTATTTGTGCGATGCCAAATGGAGAGAGGGTCATTCCACACTTCAGAGACAGATGGAAACGAATCCAAATATGACTCGTATCACGGAGCAGGTGGTGACAGACGTTAGGGCACTGTATGAGCTGCATGGTGCAGGCTGCAGCTCATCTTATTAGCCCTGTTCAAGGAGAAAATAGTGGAAGGGCACATATTAGTGGAGGATACTAGCTTCCAGGCTGCAGTTGGTGTTGTGGTCAGGTCAGCGGATGATTAAAGTTTGAGCAAAGAGTCAGGCACACAGACTTGGGTGAGGAAAGCTCAGTTTTGATGGATTTTTGGGAGACAGAACCTCCATACTCAGGTGCATTGTGGGCATGTATGACAGTTCCTTGTCTTGAATCAAGTCAGATCTCCTGCTGGTTTCTGGCAGGAGTCGTTACCGTCCTGTCAGCGATGATGGAAAAGTCTAGCAGAGAGGGGGAAAGTACTGCAGAGTCCTAACACCCATCCTATCCATTTTTTTGTATTTTTAGTTTACAGGAGAGTAGTTCTCAATCCTTTAGTGCCTTAATGTGCAGCCAGTGTATGTTGAATTACACACGTGGGGATGTGCAGAAAGAGAAATTAAATCTTTTGAATGCTGCACTGCCTTAAGTTTATTGCACGGCTCTTGCCTCATTCTCCTGTCTCCGAATGGCACTCATTTGTCATCATTGTAAAAGTGTTTTCATTCCCCAAGTTCAAGCAGAGCGGACATCTGAGGAGAAATGTACTGAAGTGAACATTTATATTGCTTTCAATTTGCCAGAGAAGCTAAATCAATGATAGGAAACTAACAAGAAGGAACATGGTGACGGAGTTGAATTGCTTGCCTACAGTTCTTTCCACTGTCCAGTGGGGAAGGCCAAAACATTTAGAATTTTAGGACTGGAAGTGAGGACAGACTGAGTCACCAGCCAGTCATCTGGCTGGTCGTTGCTTTAGTTCAGTATTTGAACTTTATTCCTCAACTTTTAAGCCTTCACAATTCCTCAGAGTAAAATACATAAAAAATAATGCAACATTCATTTTTTAAAGTTCTGGAACAAAGTCCTAGATTAAGCCAAATTAACTTGCAAGTCCATCCTGTTCCAGCTCCTAAAGGCATTCTCCAGGATTTAGCACCAGATAAGTCTTATTTGGACGAATGCAATGAAACAGCAGTTTCTTTCAAAGCATGCATGACAAACTCAAATTATGGGTTTGGATATAATAAGCAGTGGTACTTCATGCCCAGTAGGCATTTGTCTTCCTGTGCTCATCATCTCAGAAGCCTTATGACACACGAGTGGGACCAGCTGCTTTTTACATCACTGTAATCAAAGAGTCTCATCAGTTTAATACTGGAAAATACAGCTGCAAGATAGAATAGGCTCTGAACCAATGAAAGTCTGAAATCTGCCCAGATGGCTTGGAGAGTTATGTTGTATTTTACTATTAGAATTATGTCATTGTTTTCTTAATGATCATCTTAGCGGAGAAGATTTATTTTCAACTTTCTTACTCATAAAACAGGTCAGCAGGGGATGGTGGAGACAGGCTGGCAGCCATGTTGAAACAGTGCTCAGACAAAGCTGAAATAAATCAACACACAAAACTGACTGTGTCCATTTTCAAGAATCGCTCTGTCAGGATTGTAGAGTCATTACTAGCCTTCCTCTGACCAAAGATTTTCATAGTCAACCAGTTATCATTATTTCAAGACATTACCGAACAAGTTGTTTCGGGTATTATTTGATTACTGGATTGTTAAATGAATAAATTTAATAATTCAATAGATGCTGGTTAATAATAACTATTTTCTATTTAAAGGAATAGTGCAGGGTTTCTGCAGGGTCTTAAAAATCAGACAGATAATAGACTATGGATACCGACTGTCTCTGTCTGTAGTTTGCAAGACAGGGAAGCATATCAAGGGTTATTTTTGTATTGTAGGCCACTTCAACTTAACTTCAATTATGGGGACGTGTAACTTATTCTGGGACTCTGATATTCCTTCATATCTGTTGTACTTGACAACGATCTTAAATTTCATTCCTTATGGTCTTAAAAGTTATAAATGTAACCATTTAATTTGCCCTTCTCTGTGAAACCATCGTCCTCCCCTATGTTCATATTGTGAGAGGACTCCAGCTCTGTTAGACCGTGATGTCAACATCACAGCCAGGTGTCCAGGCTCATTTTGGCCCCGATGATGTCTTTCAGAGACAAACACTGTAAACACACCTGTCACCTGCCAACCACGGTGCAGCCGGAAGCACTGCAGCTAAATATCAGCTATGTTAACAATGCTGATATTTAACAGCTAGCCGCCAGGCAGACCCACTGAGAGTGGAAATTAATTTGAAACACCAACAAACCTGCAGATCAGACATGACAATATTCCATGTCTCTCCTGGCCCCTCCTTTTTTCTCTTTCTCTTTGACTCACCTTAGAAACAGATCCTCTGTCTGCCTCCACCTGTCTCGTCTTTCTCTTAGCAACAGCTCAAATGCTGCAGTTTTCATTCAGTAATTCCATCGGCCTTTTTCATGGCAGACATGTCAAAGGTGTAATTCAATTGAATGACAGCTGATTAGAATTTAGACATTTGAGGTGAACAGCCATTGTTAAGGTGCTTTTCCTACTCTGATGTCTGCTGTGGAAAAAAAACTAAAACTTCACCATAAAGAGTAGATTGAAGCCAAAGAAGATCCCTCAACACTAACGTCCTTTCTGGTCCGGTTACACACAGATACCGGACAAACCTTTTCAACAGTTGGTGACCCAGATGCACCCAGACTCACCAAACCCATATTAGCACGCTGTAAGTGTTCCTAATGAAACTACACAATCCGTTAATCTGGAGTCTTCTGTGCAGCTAACTTGATTACACTGAAGTGGGTGGCTGCCAGACTGGCTGCTGAATATCACCTCAGCTCCGGGGGTTGTGGGCATTCAGTAAACCTCCCACGCCTTCGCCAGCTGCCGCCTGCCCTCTTCCATGCCTGCAGCAGCACCAGATATTGGTTATTAGACTGTGAGATCGGTGGCGGTGCTGGTGGCAGTGCGACAGGAAGCAGGCTGTATGAGCTAGACACGAGGCTGAGAACAGACAGAGGGAGAGTGCAGAGAGTGAGATAGAGCAGAAAGAAGTTGTTTGAGAATTAAAAAGCGTACGGGGAGAAGGAGCCGGATCATTGCAGCAGAAACAGAGGAGGAGAGGTGAGAGTGAATTCGGGGGAAATTGAGGTCTATAAGGAGGCGATAATGCAAGAAATGAAATAATTGAAAGTATAGTTCTGCGGTGATTCATTTAAAAGTTTCCCCTCTCCTGCTTTTGGCCTTGTATCATTATGGACAGTTGCTTTGGGAGTTTGCCCCATGCTGTAATAAGCAGGTGAGGCTGCCAGCTTGGCCAGCGATTACCTGGCTAGAGATTAAAGTGTGGCAGCTGCAGCCATGTTTGCCTTGTTACACAAACGTGCTCCACCTAAAGGTAGAGGGGCTGTCATGTAAGTTCAATTTTCTAAGCAAGCTGCCAAATAAGCTTCTCTATACTCTCATCTTCAAACACGCACACACTTCCAAAACCCTTTAGAAAATAGAGACCCAAACCAAATCATCTTGAAGTAATGAGTATTTGCCACTCCTGAGGATTTTTTCGTTTTTTGCAAGAATGCATTGTCAACACTCTTGAGCCTCCTGAGAGAGTTGAGCTGGAACAGCTTTTCAGCACTTCACCACCTCAACCAGGAAATAAAGATTAGAAGAATCCTTTTACTGTAAATTCTATCTTTCACAGAGACACGTTCCCAGGTTCAAGTCTGTAAGGCAGCCACAACTAACTTTGGAATGCTGAAAGCCCAAAAAAAACGTATCCTGTCACTGTTGAATGTGACTAAAAGGATGCGGAGAGGAACAAAATGAGAGATATTTGACAGTTTCAGGCAAGCCTCTCTCAAAGTTCAGTTAATTGGGGGGAAACTTGTGAACTGCTAACGCCACAGCTCTTGACTCTCGCGATGTATGACAGACGGTTTCTTTATCTGATCATTTATTAAACACAAGGGTATAGTGTGCTGCTATGAAAACATCCCCTACGTCTGACTGAAAGCCGGATCTTTACTAGCCTACAGTACAGGAATGTACATGGAAGAAAAGTGCCTCATTTAGTTTCAGGCATTTTCATAATTGCTGAAAAAAGTTAAAAGTTACATTTATCTTGTTGGTGTTTGGCTGGAACCCCCCCCTTCCCCTTTGACAGCTGCAACACAAAATCAAAGCTTGTTGAATCCCAGCACCGAAACACGAACACCTCAGAAAGCTACATCCGCACCAATCTAATGGCACATTTCAATGTTTCATCAACCCAGACAAACAGTCCTGCTGCACACACACACACACACACACACACACACACACACACACACACACACACACACACACACACACACACATCACCGATAAGGGGAAAAGACATAGTAGCAGCACTTTTGACTGGCTTGTTTTGCCTCAGCATTCCAGCTCCTGAGTCGGCCCGGCTGTTCTGCCAGGCCAGTTGTTGGCTGCTAAACATGATTGATTGCAGGATTTGTGTCTGCTGCATTAGTCCCGTACACCACCAGCCTCCTGCCAAACACTACACCAGCCTTTCGCCCATCAAAGGTCCTCTCTCAGCAAGAATCCTCAATGCTCCGTTGAGTGGCTTTACAAACATTCACTGTCCCCCTCCTCCTCGCCTTTCCATATCCCCGGGATCCTCCCCTCTACCTGCTCCCCTTTGCCATCACGTCGAGGTGTCTGCAAGGTCATGGGGAAGGAAAAAGTACCATGATTGTAATTTATTGAATAAGGGAGGGTCAAGTAAATCTGCCGAGCACAGGGGAATAGGCATCACTGGCTGCTTTCTACAGACAAACAACTTGTAAAGGAGGGACTCAGGAATGAAATTAAGGGTGAGGCTCTGTTGGGCTGCAGAGGGAATTCAGGGGCAGATGTAGTGAATGGAAGGTTGGTGTGGGGGCATGTGTGTGTGCGCTGGAGATGAAGTGCCGGAACATTCATTTTCATTTGGAATAACAGCACTCTGAGGACCCTAGGGAGAGAGGAGAACTGTACAAGTGGTGTGAAATTGACTTGTCGAATTGTAGAGCTAAAGGGCTTCTTTTTTTTGCTGTTAGATTGCTTTTGGTCTGGAGATCCTATCTCTTGTCCTGCCTCCCGCTAACTCTAAAGGGAGTCTAGCAGACGTCTTATGTTCTCTCTAGTGTCAGAAATCTTTACTGAGGTTACCAAATACAGAGGAAAAAAATGGATCATATCCCCCAGCTGTGAGCAAGGTGTCAAAGATTAGTGCATAGCAGCGCTTACAAGCCTGCTCTGGCAAACACAAGTGACATCTTTGACATCAAGAATGCCTCACATGTCTGTATCCTAAAATAATCTTTGTGAACATATACCACCATTAAATTGTGCAAAAAAGAACTCCACAAGAAAACATGTTGACTGTGGAAATGTATTCGGCAATTTTGTATTCACTGAACCAATTTTGGCCCCTGGGGACCTTTATTTGATTGACAGACTATTATTCCAAATCATTTGACGATTGACCTGATTTAGAGCAGTAGCAGTCAAACTCAGCGACAGAAGCTGTGACATGGACACATTAACTCACAAAGATGGTCACACTCACTATGCTGGCACATTTGTGATATATCAGTGGCATGACACCGCATGGGTGCCACGCTAGAATTTGTTCACAAAACTTCAAAAGACGCACAGTACAGAGAAGTTTGGCAGCGCCTTGCAACCAGAGGTGACTTAATGATGCCCCTTAGCACCCAATTAACAGTGTTTCCAGTGTCATGACAGCAAGAAGGCCAATCCTACGATTACAATTTTGCCTAAATATGCAAAATGTACACTTATAAAATACAGCAGGATGTTTTGAGGGGATTTAGCAATGTTCTGTTAAGGGGTTGTAGCTTTTTTATCAAAGCTTCAGGAAGCTCTTTTTATAACCCCAGAAGACTTTATTATACACTCACCAAGAACACTATGAGGAGCATCACACTAATACTGGGTAGTTAGTTCCTCCCTTTGCTCTTGAAACAGCCTCAGTTCTCCGTGACATGGATTCCACAAGATTTTCCAAACTTTCTGCTGAGATTCTGCTCCATGTTGACATGACTGCAACACACAATTTCTGCAGATTTGTCAGCTGCCAATCTCCTGCTCTTCCACATCTCAGGTGTTCTATCTGTTGACTGGGGAGGTCACGGAAGTTGACTGAACTTATCGTTGTTTATAAATCCAGTTTGCGGATGGTCAGCAACAAAACTCACATAGACTATAGCATTCTGATGATAATAGTTGACAATAAAAGGACTAAAGATTGCCATGAAAACGTCTGCTACATTATTGTACTACCACCAGCAGACTGGACTGTTGACACAAGGCAGATTGGGTCCATGGATTCATCCCGTTGATGCCAAACTCTGACCCTACCATCTGCAGCCTCAGCAGAAATCCAGACTCATCAGACCTGGCTACAGTTTTCCAGTCTTCAACTTTCCATCGCTGGTGAGTCGGTCAGGAGTGAAACCAGAAATAGTCTCTGCTGTTGTTACCCATCTACCTCAAGGCTCGACATGTGGCGTAGTCCGAGATGCTTTTCTGCTCACCACAGTTGTAATCTGTGTTATCAGCTCCAGTCTCTCTGCTCTCCTCTCAGATCACGTTTGTCCCCATATTCTGATGTGTGATGTGAACATTAACTGAAGCTCCTGACCTGCATCTACATGATTTCATTGCACTGCTGACACATAATTGAAAAAAATGAATGAGTAGGTGAACAGGTGTTCCCCATGTGTTCGGTGAATGTAATGAATAGTGCTCCTCATAATGATTAAGTTGGAATTTATGAAATTTGAGTATAAATAGCAGACTCTCCCATTGGCCAATCTGCTCAATAACACTCATACAGATTCCATGTACCTTAATGCTGTAATATATTACTCCCTCGCACATGCTCCACACACGTGTGTACAAGCACGTACGCACATAATTAGTTATGCCCTTGTGTTTCATTAATTAGCGGCATTGGGCTAAAAGCTCATCACTCAATGTGTCCTGGAACTGCCTAGAACAACACACACACACACACACGCACACACACACACACACACACACACACACACAAACTTTACCAGGAGGGTTCTCCACTGTATGGCTTTAAACACATTCAGTGAGAATATTATTGATTGACCCCATACGACTCTGGTTCTATACATATGGGGGACATTAGATTCCAACAGCAAATTAATTATCTTCATGAATATTTAATTGGATATACTGTAAGAAAAGGCAATTACACAAGGTGCAACACTGCAGATAGAAATTTGTTAGTGTTGTGTTATTTTATGTTTTCTTCACTTTAAACACAGTCCTGTGTTGCTATCAAACAATAATTTTCCAATCTCTGTTTGTGTAGCACTTAGTTATTATCAATCCTGTTGTGTGGGGGAAAAAAGGAAGATCATTTATGTATAGACCTGCTGGGGATGACTTGGTAGGGGGAAGTATTCACTAATTATCTTATATTACACTTGGCAATGGCATTAAAAGTCTGTAACTAAGAGTCTCCTCTAAAGACCTATTCACAAAGCTCTTAAACTTTTACAAATTTAATTGGAAGAACTCCAAAGCTGAGAGTAGGGAAACATAGACGCTGTTGGTATAAGTGACATTTAGTTTCATGCATGACTGGACTCTCAGTGATTGGTGGAAAGGTGACCTGGCCGTGTGAGAGAAAGTCAAGTCAAATATCAATACACAGGTACACGTGATCGTTACCTTTAAACACTGATTTGAGGAAGGAGTTACCCGCAACATAAAAGCCGTTTTCAGACATGAACTCCAGCGGGGGATCCCCAGCTGTGTTCACACATCGACTGCTCCATGATTTATACAGACTTAATACTTTGTGACACTAAATAATGTCAAAGTTACAGAGATTTGCCTTAAGACGTTTAATACAGACCAAGATATTCTAGCAAAAACAATAAGCTAACCTTGTAAGTTATTACAACCTGACTTATATTTCAGTGAGAAAATATGACTTAAAGGTAGCACAAATAAGTTCATTGGTCCATTTTATTTAGCACCTTTCTTTCTCAGATGTCATTAAGTGCTTCCCAGATCAGTATTCACAGGTCAATGGTCCAACAGAAGACGGGTCCAAACTTTGGGAGGTGCAAGTTAAAAAACACAGCTTCCTATAGTTTTAAACCTTGAGCAACTAACAACCAACAAACCACAAGCAGAGGACCTTGGAAACCAGCTCATAATATAAAACTGCAGGAAATCTCTAATGTAGGTTCCCAACCATGCAGAAGTCTAAAAATAATCACAAGAATTTAATTGGATTCTGAATTTGATGTGTCTCTCTTATCTCTATAGCAGGCTTTTCATACCTAAACTGTGGCAATAAGGATGTTTCTTGAAGATTTTTTGAAACATTAGTTCTTCTTCTCTGAAATGCACAAAAGCACATAAACTGATCACAGATTATGCTCTGGTTTAACTAAGACTTTAGTAGTGTAGTTTGATGAAAGGGAGAAGATGCACTGTGAGGAGCCAGCAGAAATCAAATGAGATGATGCAGGTCACTGCGCTCTAATCCCACCCTGAGGCTGAAGACAAAAGATGTTTCTCTTCATCTACATGTGGGACCTTTCTCCTGCCCAGCCTTCAGACGTGAAACCAGCAGGGTGTGATGCAGATCTCCGAGGACCAACTTGGAGGAAGATTAAGAGATTCTAAGAGAAACAGGCATGTTATAAATATCAGGCAGAGAGAGAAAAACTGCCCAAGCAAAAGGAAAATTACATAGCGTCCTATGCAAAACCTTTTGATTTAAAAAACTAAATATAATTGGTTAAGAATGGGAGTCTCCAGCAGAGGTCAACATTTCCATAAGCATACACTTTTTATTAGGAAGGACCAGGGAACTATTTAACAAATGGAAATAGGTCAAGAAGAACCCAATCTAAGTGATAATACATCTGTGGCTGCCCCATTTCCAGTGCAGAATTCTCAAGAGGTGTGTTAGAGATTTATATCCTTAGGAGAAAGACAGGTGGGGCGGAGTTGGGGCAAGCACACACTGCCATAACAGCAGACAGCCATCCTCAATAAACCTGTGGCCCGTAAAATATGGCAAATAAAGAATGCTATAATTTCGACGAATCCATCACTGTTCATCACTACTTTGCTGAATGAATGAGCATTAGTGTATGTGTCACAGCCAACGATGAAATGCTGCTACATCCTACAGACAAATGGCTGCAGAGGCTGGAAGTGCCAGACGAGAGGCTGCCTCACATTCAGATTCTCCAATTAGGCCAAGGCTTACTGGGTCAGGACAGGCAGGGAGCCCAGGATGTGAGCAAAGAGTGAAACAATAAAAGATTGAGGCTTCTTGTTTGTAGCCAACTATAGGCAATAGTGCATTTTGTTGAATGATAACCTCACCTGAGGGTTTTTACCTTTTACACTGAATAAACTCCTTGAGTCAGCCAAATTAACCTGTTGTGTTTTTTTGATTAACCCGCTCTGCATCCCAGTGTCATCACCATTTAGAAGAAACTCAGCACTCCATCATAAGCTTTATTTAGGCTTGGGAGCTACGCAGGAGAAGGACATATCGTCTTTTGTTTTAGTCTGATCACATCATGTCACTTTAGGGCATAGCTCCTAATAAGACTGCCTTGAACTGTGTCCCAGTTTGGGGCTTACTCTTTGAGGTCCACATTTCCCGACTAGATACTCCGTAATTGGTCTGCAAGGTTGTCCCTTCTCAAAGGTCCTTCGCAGGAATATTTTGCACACAACCAGTGAATCTGTAACAGCGTTGTTATTGAACTATATTGAGGTAATAGTAAATCCAAATACCATTTTTTTTGTACAATATCGACTCTTGGCAATTATGGCGATGTGGTTAAGCGAAATAAATCATGGTTAAATTAGACAACTAAATTTCTTGATTAGTTAAACGTAGCATTGAGATGTTCAGCAAGAAATGTAAGTGTTCAAATTCTCTTCCAGCTAATGGACAATGGACACTATTTTATTTCTTTTATATGTGTCACTGTTCTACAGTTGAGAGTACAGGTCGCTGTGCTGATGCTTTGTGAGAAAGAAAGACTTTCCAGGTGCCAGTGAAGAAGTGACAAGTAAATACACCTGAATCAATACAGGGTAATGTCTCCATGGCCAATAAACCTACCAGCTGTAAATATGTGCACTCTGAGAAATACAACTTGCTTTGACATGTAAGGAAATACCATTGTGGTCAAATACTCGTTTACCAACAGTGACAGCTGGCATAAAACTGGATCAAAGGAGAATGACAACAGCTTCCTTGAATGTGTCTGTCATACAGAAACTAAATTTCTCAGGAGCTCCATTTAGATGTTTGATCCAGGCCAATTTTGCATTGATTTTGTGTCAACCAGCCATGTTGCATCGCAAACAAAAGCACTGCACAAAGCCCTGCATGATACAATCAGTGTGTGACTATTTTGTTTGTTGTGACTTTGATGCCTGCACTTTGATTTCCTCTTTGGGAAACCAACATTAAAGCTTTAAATTGAGAAACTGGGGTTGATATTTTCAGATCCTTCTGTCCCAGTTAGTTTGGGAGGCAAATGAGATGGGGAATTACTGGATTCACATTTACTATATATGCTATTTTGACGACATCCATCAAAACTTTGTCTCCTAGCAGAGTCTATGGTTCAAGTGTCAATAATTAATACAGTAATAATGAATAATTTAATATTTTTCCCCATGGGGTAGATGTGGTTTGAGTTACTGGGTCAGTAATTTACACAGGAAGCCTTTGTTCCAGTTGAATTTACTGTATATGGACATTTGAGATATGTGGGTCAAAAGAGTAAGAGTTCCTCTCTGTCAGAGCTAAAACCTTGTGGGCAACTTACTGATGAAACTCACAGTATTTACTTATTCATGGAAGGTTAATAAATGTTAATCACTGTGGCCATTTTCTTTGTTTAGCACATAAGTCATTCAAATTGTCCTGCAATATCCTCACATCAGTCATTATTCCATTTCTGTAAACAGGGGCCTTGCTACAGGATAGGCATAGCAGGGGACCCCAGCTGAAAATCGGCCCCTGAAAACTTCTGATTACATTTGTCCACAGCAACATCAATTTTGTTGGAACCCCCTTAAATACTGTGATCCACTATGTACAGGAGAAGCCACATGCCACTAGCTTTCTGTCATTCTATACCTGGGATGGAGGTGGGGGTTTTGACTTAAACTTTACTACTTAACTAGTATTTATTTGTAAGCACAATATGCATTGTGTTGAATTTGTTTATAATAAAAGAATTAAACGAAGATTGGGATGATGTGGTTTGGTATCCTGTGTTTCTGGGAGGGGTTGGGTTTGGTTGGATGTGGGGCACTCCATGTTTGTTCCCCAAAGTCCATTGAAACGCTCCTAGATAGTAAAGCCAGCCAAGTCATTTTGTCGCCGATAACAAACCGTGACAGCAAGAAACAAAACAATATGCCAGCACTAAACATTCCAGTATGTAGGCGCAAACAGGGCACTAATGAACGGACTCCATTCTTGTTACATGAGCCACACAGTTAGCATGCTCTTAGACAGACCTCTAAATGTGTACTGCTGTGACTCACATTCTGTATAGTAAAGATAAAATGTGGATTTAATTATACCTTTTCAAACACTGACTGCAGTGTCCATAATGTTACCTGTATGATTGATAACCACACTTTGGGTTTACGTAGAAGGTCGGTCAAAATGAATGAAGGTTATTCATGTGGAAGTTGAGCAAAAGAGGACTCATGGTAAATTAACTCTACACTTTAATACCATCGACCTCAAATAACCCCGTGTTTCAACTTCTATCTAGCTCTCCTAACATATATTATTCTGGCAGCCATAAAAAAACATTAGCTCTCTCGGATGGATTATAGTCAGCTTTAATAACTGGAGTCAAATATATGGCTCTAGGGCTGTGATCAGATGATCACATCTCAGTAATGAATCACACTAATGATAGATCCCCCTGCTGCCTTTTAGCTGGGCTTCATAGTGTCCATGCTTTTAAAAGATTACACAGTAAAAGGCACCAGTTCATATAGAGTCTTTTGCATGGGGCCGAATCATAAGCGTGCATTGTTTAAAGCTATGAGCCTGAATGTTGGTCAGTTTATGGCAACTAAACAAAAATACATCAATGTTAAATTTATCAGTTAAAATAGTAACACAACTTTGCAAGAATGTTGAATCTGATCCTGTATTTGCAAACAAGTTGAGGAACACGCTATTATGGAGTTTATGGACAGTTTCCGTTGCATATAGATGAGGTTCATTTGTCGAAGCTGCATTAAAAAAATCATGTAATGAACTGAAACTATGTTGAAATCATGTTCATAATGTGAACTGAAGATGAAACTGAACACTATAGTTTGACATTTAAACAAATCATTTTATTTTCACTCTTGCCAAGAATCAAGTGTGTGTGTGTGTGTGTGTGTGTGTGTGTGTGTGTGTGTGTGTGTGTGTGTGTGTGTGTGTGTGTGTGTGTGTGTGTGTGTGTGTGTGTGTGTGTGTGTGTGTGTGTGTGTGTGTGTGTGTGTGTGTGTTAAATAGGAAGCTACATTGTGGCGATAAGAGCCGACGCTGTTGTCGTCAAAATCACGTGATCTCCGCATCGGAATTAAAACGTTACATCCTGCCTCTGCTTGCTGCACCTCCCCTCACCTGAATCCTGCAGAGTTTGTTGTTTTGAACGCGTCTGAGCACCTCCGCACGTAATGCCTGAAAACGGCTTTAGTCTGCCTCTGTCCGAAGGCAGGACCATTTACAAACCAGCATCTTTTAAAAGTCACTGAATAACGTGTTCTATTTAGTTGAATCTCCACAAAAGCTGAGATGTAACAATGACAAGGTATTTGCTAAGTGAAGTGTGAAGTTAACCAGCTGCTGGTGAAAGCAACATATTTGACACATAAGGACATCCACAGCATCTCCTCCTCTCCTCATCGCTAGAAAGCACAACCGTGTAAGAGCAGTCTGGTGTGTGTGTGTGTGTGTGTGTGTGTGTGTGTGTGTGTGTGTGTGTGTGTGTGTGTGTGTGTGTGTGTGTGTGTGTGTGTGTGTGTGTGTGTGTGTGTGTGTGTGTGTGTGTGTGCTCACGGTTTCCTTCAATCCTCTACAAGGTAATTTAGATTAAGTACAGATATTATATTGGGAGGCGAGTGCAATTAAGAACAGAACTCGAACCGACTCCTTGGTTTAGATGTAGAGGAATGAGCTCCTCTGTGAACATTCACTGGTAATCATTGGTAGCTGTTTAATTCAGATAAAAAGCCTGCATTAACCACTAATTATTAATGTGCATTAGACATTCTGTATGCACACATTTAATGTAATTACTTGGTGATTCAAATCGGCAGGTTAATGACATAATTTCTGAATTCATATCCAGTTTAGAACTGATTGATTGTTCACTATACCCACCCTTTGGATAATATACTGCATTTCGACACGTCTATTTTTAACACTATCTCCCTATTGTTAAAATTACTAGATATCATATACAAATCTGTAAAACCCTGAAACTGGAAATCAGATAAAACCTTTCATACAAAACTAAGGAGAGTTTAGGATGTTAAATGACATAAAATATAATGGTAGTATAATGGAAAAAGAAGTTTCTATTTGCCTGAACTCTCTGATGAAAATGGAATTAATCTGGTGGCTTTGTTTCAGTCAGTGTAAGAAGCAGACTGACAGACAGTGAAGTGGTTGAGGTCTTGACACTTGAGCTGTTATCATGAGGACACTCTAACTGAGCCTGTAGTTCATGCGAGGCCTGCTCTCCCTGTGACGCAGAACATCTGCTGATGCACAGCAGCACCTCGGTTTTACTGCCACACAACCACCACACTTGACTGGTTTAAACATACTGAGGGGAAATGGTCTTCTCGCGACTGATGACTGTTTCGAACAGGATCATTAAGAAGTGCAATTAATGACCACATAGTCAGTTTTACTGCTAAAGCCAGATTACACCTCCTCCCCAGTAGATCATCGCTTTCTCTCAGTTTTCCTCCTGGACTCTGGAGGTCAGCTGCACCTTTCACCATAATTTGGTGGAATTGTTTCCGCGCGATATCAAGTATCTGGAGGGTTAAGTTATTGGCATCTCGCAGCTTGGTTGTTGAGCTGCATTTTTTCTCTGTATGTCCACAGATTGGTAATAAGTGGTCGGCAGATGTCAGGGAAGCCGAGGCTGAGCTATGAGGTAAATTGTGCGAACATCGCAGCATCTGAAGACTGGAGTGCTACTGGCACTTTACAAGGGCTTGGAAGGAAACGTTTACACCGAAGTGTTTTTGATTTTATGGTTTATGATTCAAGTTTCCTATTTTGAAAATCCAATTTCTTGCCTTTGCAATTGAGCACGAAGGATGCAGATCAGTGTGTGCTTCAATGCACTTGATTGAAATACTGGATAGTCAAACGTTTTGTATGTTAATCTCTTCATCGTGTTTAAGGAGTCAAACTCAAACCACATAAGGAAAGTGGGAAACATCTCAGACACCACACTGAAGGTAAAATAGCCAAAAATGTATATTGCCATTGAATCCAAGCAAACAATGTCATATATTAGGTGATCCCTCATTTGGAAACTTTTCCTCAGCCTACTCGAGCTGATTGATTGTTGAGCCCTATTAGACACATTGTGATCTGTTAATATGAGCTATACAAATACAAGTTGATTGATTTATTGATTGACCTATTTATTTAGTACCTTTTATCAGGTCAAATTTTTCATTTGCCCAGCAAGTAAAGTCTTTTGGTGTCATCCAAGTGTCAGCAAGCCCCGACATTCATATTCGACTCGAAACGAGGTCGTTAACATCGTGTTTTAAGCCTTAACCATCGTGTTTTAAGCCATAAACATCGTGTTTTAAGCCATAAACATCGTGTTTTAAGCCCCCGTCTGAAGAAGGAGTCCCCATTGACTTCAATTGTATTGGATTCTGTTCTAACAAAGTTTAACCCGGAGACTCCAGAAGTGTTTTGTGGACTCAAACACTTCACCCACCCCTCCAACCGCATAGTGGTGAGTAGATAATGAGGGAATTTTCATTTTTGACTTTCAGTGCACTGAAGCACACACTGATCTGCATCCCACTGGCTTAATTGCAAAGGCTGAGATTGCTTTCTAAAAATAAGAAACATTAATACTCAACGACATCCAAAACATTGTGTTTTCCACTACTTTGTGTTTTACATCCTCCCTGTAAAAAGTCATTAAAAATAAAGCTCTACAAACAATATTCAGTTTGCAAACTTGGCTCATTAGATAAGCTGAACAGTTTAGTTTTTTTTACGATCCACTCTTGGTTAAACTCTGCTTTGGATTTCCTTCCAAAAACTGTGAGGTGGAAAAATAGTATTAAACCTGCTCTTCTGTCACCATTAAGGACTTTTCACACCTGAAAGTTTTTGTCTTTTTTCATTGTTTTCAACTGAGCAGGTTAGTTTTGGTTTTACGTTGCAATTTAGAAAACTAAAGAATAATCATCTTAATGACCAACTAAGGATGAGTCTATTTATAGCCTGATTGATATTGATGATCACTCCGGCAGGTAATAGTCTTTGTTTGAATGGAAAGAAGGAATGAAGCAGTTCATTTTGTTAATTTAATTACTGCTGTAATATCATTATCCACAAAGGTTTTCTTTGCACCAAAGCCTACACATTTAAATAAAGGTGATTATTCTTTTCGAACTAAGCTAAACACATGAACATTATTTAAAACAAAGACAACATTTGCTTGTTTTTATAATCCACAACTTATTGTTATCAGATGTTACCAAATGCTTCATTGTTGTGTGATGGCACATATCGGGCTGGTTTCTGGAGACGTGATGAGGGGTGGAGATGGGATGGAAGTGATAATGACAACCGAGACAACCAAGGTGAAGAAGATGGATGATAATGGCACAGTGAAAGGGAAGGAATATGGGACGAGGGCACACAGAGAGCTGGGAGATGGAGAAAGTGTTTTGAAAAGAGTGTAAGAGCGGGTGAGAAAGCAGGGACTGAAGCTGTCACTGTCGAAAATGAGATGAGCCGTTGTGCCAGTTGTGTGCATAATACGTGTGTGTTTCCAACAAGACAATAAACAAGGACACGGTGCACTTGTAGCCTGACAAACAAAAAGAACATGAACTTAACACTGCAGGCAATCTAACCAAGAACTACTTTGTGTTTTAAGCTGGCAGCTTATTCTTCAGCGCCGCAATCGTGCCCTTCAGCATCTTGCCATTCGCCATCTCATTTTACATACTTTGTTTTTGTGGTAAGGAACATTAGGGTCCTTAATAGAAACAAAGAATTAAGCACAGAGATGCATTTTAACAGGAGCACTTTTGGCCACTTGTAGATTGTGAGCAGAAAGTTGGTGTAATATTTGACTGAATACTGTCACTAAAGTTTTGATAAGCCTATCGCAGGACTTTGTCCCGGGAGTGCAGTACGACTAACAAGTAAGAAAGAAAAACAAAGTATACGTCCAAGTGTACATTCGTTGTTACTTAAACTAATGTACCTTCGCTTTTTTGTAAATTTGCATTTATTTGTTATTCGTGTTTGTTGGCAAGTGAATGATGATTTCCCTGCATGTGTTTCACAATATTTCATTGTGTGTATCCTGAGAACTAAAGGCAATGTGCGTGCAGAATAGAAACAAAATGTTATTCCCCATGGACAACACTTAGTCTTAAGTGTAATGTTGGGTTAGGACCAAACAGGACGAGAATTTATCCTGTGGTGCAAATACTTACTAAGTCACTGCAAAGACATGAGTAACTATGAATCTGCGATGGATGAGGCAGACGTGCATTCCAGTTCACGCAAGTTGAAAATATTTCAACTTGAGCAAAGACTTGTGTCGTGAAAGCTCATCAGCTTAGAGATTTTCCTGACGAACCCCGGATCAGAAATGGAGGACAACCTTACTTGCACTCCGAGGGAACCCAAAGCTTTACGAAGCAAATTCTGCACAGACACGACAAAAATGTACGGGACTTGAAGAAAAGTCAGTAAAACAGAAGGATTACCAAGTAGACAATGTGTACTTAATTCCAACTATCAGTTGTACTTAGATGCTAATCGTAATGATGCTAAATGGTAATGATAAGTGAGTCCTAGCATTAGCTGCCTTCCTTTGAAAGGCCATTTATTTTCACATGCTACCCCATGGCCACCGACGTTTTTTCCCGTATTTTTCACTGTTTTACTTTTAGTCCTTCTCGGACTTTTCATCACCTTTACGTAATCTGCTGATTATCCTGTATGTTCATCAAATGTTTTGAAAGAAATTTATTTTCCCTAGAGTTCAAGGTGTTTTGTCTAAAAACGAATTAAATACGGTGCATAATGGTAAACAATGATGAAAAAAATTAACAGAAAATCATCCCATTTAAAAAGCTGGAACTAAAGAATGTTTTGCAAGGTTGCTTGTATTATGTTGTAAACATGTGAAAAATGCTGGTTGCGTCAGAGCCACTTGAGAGTGGACAAGTGGACAAGTGAAACATAATAGGAGCTCACAAAATTAGCAAGTGGCCAGAGGTGGGAAGAGAAAATCTTCTTGTGGCCATTGAAATTATTACATTTGCGAGGTCACTTCATGTAATGTGGGAAAGAGCAAAATTAGGTTGTTTGGTTCAGTGCATAACGAGGTTAACATTTCAGGTTAACATTAATATAGCAGGGCTTCAATCGGTCACTCTCATTTCTCCCCTTTCATCTCTTTACCTCCCTCACTTCCTCCTCCCTCCCTCCCTCTCCCTCCCTCCCTCTCTCCCTCTCTCCCTCTCTACCTCTCGGCCACAAAGTATGCTGGAGAAATATCGTGGCACTTGAGAGCACTGCTCGATCTCCACAGGGACACACGAGCCACGTAATGAATTCAGACCAAGAGTGAGGTTGTTGAGACAAAGGGAGGAGCTGCTGGTTGTCTAACCAAAGACTCCATCTGTCTGTGTGCGTGCGTGTGCATATTTTATCCTCTTTGTTTTGGTTTTCAAGTGTCGTGGACAATGTCTCTCGGTTGAGGCATCAATTTGTCTTCTCTTGTTGTTTAGATGACATCTATGTTGCTAATAGAAACTGAAGGACAGATCTATTGGGTTTGGATCAGGACACATACTGTAGTGGCTTTGATGAACTTGGTTGGGTTAATAAATTTGAATCATCTGAGCCGGAGCTCATCCCTTCAACCATGAAGCTGTGTCTATACTATCCTCCAGGTAGAGAGGAATTAAGTTGTTGTTCCCCACATCCAAATCTGTGTCTGATTTTGATCTTGTAATATTACAGCAGACACCAAATGATGTGAAATGATATGTATCACGGAGCAAAACTTCCTATGTGGTTTTCTTTTTGTTTTTATCAAGGTTTAAATAATGGGCCCTATTCTCATGCACGTGCAAAGCTCATGATTTCCCTTTGCTATGAAGAACTGCTGTTGTGTCCCATGATATGTTTACCTCATCTTTACCCTTTTAGTTATTTTGGTGACTTGAACCACATCAGAGTGGGAAGAATGGTACGCTACATTTTCAGTTTTAAAGGATAAAGGTAATTTGCATCATCTGCCAGTTGAGTGGCCCACAGTACAGAGTGGATCCATGTGGAGCGGTTTCTGTCACTTTGAACAGTGATGTTGGATCAGCGATGTTTCGATCCTTTGAGGAATAAGTTATGTGAAGATGTGACTTCGCACTTTGATGTGCAGCAGAGCAGTTTGTAATAGAATGCATGTAGGTGCGTATTTGTCTCAATTTATATTCGAGCCCCATGTCTTAGTGGAGTCTGGTACTGCATACAGAACATGAACATGTATACATGGACGCAGGGTTGTCATGATACCAAAATTTGAGTCCTCAATATGATTCCATACTCTATACCACGATAAACTATGTTATATTGAGTGCTATTGTTCATGCAATAATTTTCTTTAAAGCAATACAAATGTATTTAAATAACTAAGTGATTAATACAAAGAATTGATCACACAAAAAAACGTGGCCAGTATGAAAAGGAAGAGCGTATTGATAATAATGCTTTGTACTATTGGCTGGAGAAAACAAGCATTGTGAGGGTGTCACGTTCGACTCTGTTAATCAGATGAATTAATCATCAGATTAATCCATAATGAAAATAATCACTGATGCAGTCCACCTCAACAACCCTTTTAATGCCTGACTAATGTTAGTTTGATGATATGATAGTAAAACTGTCAAGGAGGCATTTTTCTTGTAATGCTTTACATACATTTTCCTGACTATGCATGAGGTGTTGTATTAACATTTACTTCTAAACATAGTATTGTTACAGTGTGGTAGATCTATTGGTCCTTCTTCTGCCTCCCTCCTGATTCTGAGAATAAAATATATCGGCTTCTGTACTTTTAATCCTATCAAAAGTGAAGTTAACGGATTGTATCATTTCCAACATGTGGTGTTTAAACGTTGATACTTTTGACAACCCTACATAAAAGCACGTTTTGTGATTTTTTCAAATTGAGTTAAATGCTAACCACTAAAACAAACTGCACAAATCAGTACTGCAGATTCTGCTCTTGCCCTGGTAACAAAATGTCAGAGTCCTGGTGCAGAAAGCTCCACAGTTCAAAGGGACGGTGAAAGAAGACAAAGAACATCGACAACTGCACCACAACATGTTCAGTACCGTCAAGTCACCATGCTCTGCAGAGGGTTAGATAATGTAACATATTGTGAACCAGCAGACAACACAACTGTCGTTTTCCACTGTTAATTAACCAGACACTGTGTAGCACCAGCAGCCTACACAAGGTTTGCTGTTGTTGTGACTGCTTGGGATAAAAATAGTATGCCATCAGTCACAGTTGGTGAGCCCAGTTTGTATTATTTGTTGAAGTACCCACAATGTGTCCGACAGTGTCCATGTCTGACACCAGGAATATTTTTGGACAAAGGTTCTTTGTCTAATTTACAAATGCTTAAAATCAGCATGTGCAACATTAAAGCTGCAACATCCAGTTGAAAATAAAGTCAAGACAGAGCCTTGGACTTTGTAAATATTTAAAGCAGTTGCAGTATCAGGTACATTAGATTCATGTGTGGATGTTTTGGTTTGTTCTTGTTTCTGTGACTTGCAGACGGCTTCGGTATATTTCTGTGGCGTTTGGATTAATGTGTGATGTTTTAGGGTCAAAGAGCCCAGCGGCTACAGGCAGAGAAAGAGGGAAAGAAACTAGTTTATTTAAGGCAGAAGGGAGCGTTGCATCCACACAGTAATAGATTGTGCAAACTGAATATATAGGAAGCGTATGCATCTTTTGATTCCATTGTATGGTCTTATATTGCCTATTCTTTATGCAAATTACGTGAACTGACAAATAGAAAGGCAGGCATCTTTGAATTGTGTTTAATTCAGTTTCTGTTGAGATCTCCTAAAACACAATTTACAGCAGTTGTTTTCCTGACTGCAACTATGTATTAAACTTAACGATGTATTGTGAGTATAAGTGGTTAAATTAATGTAGTGGTAAATGGACTGTAATTATATTTATATATTATATACATTCTAGTCTTAATGAGAGAGCAAGAAAACCTCAACAACCTCTCTTAACAACCTCTTAAAGCGTTTTACAGTACAAGCCACATTCACACACAGCGCTGTACTATACACAATGCTTTTTCTATCAAACACCAGCACAGCCACTGGGGGGTTCAGAGCCCGGCCATGGACACTTTGGCATGTGGAGCCTGGGATTGAACCACGGACCTTCTGATGACAACCCACTCTATCTCCTGATCCACAGCCACTCATGAATTTCCTTGTTCAAGACATTTTACAGCACTTATTAAAAACCATGGACGCTGTTGTTATTGGTAATGATTTACTTATGTGCTATTTTTGCAGACTAAATTAATGGATGTTTTTTTCTAATACCAGGTCCCAGACGGATTCTGGGTAAAGTCTATACAGTTTGAATTATGTTGGCATGTTGAAAGGAGGTACAGGCTCATTTTAAGTAACTCATACACATACATCTGTATGAGAACGATATCTTGACAGACTTCAAGTGATTTGCTGTTAAAGCCTTCTCTGAGAGCGAGCAATAAAAAGAGACGGTAACATTGACAGACACTACGAAGCATGCACAAGCGAGCATAGACGATGGGTTTCTGTCCATTTCCTGTCCATGATTAAACTGAAAAAGGAGGCTAATCTTCACCTCATGGAGACAGTTTTGAGCTGAAGTAGGCCAACAAATTTCATCGAAAGCCGTGTCTAAATACTCAACTTCACTCCTCTGCCTCTGATATTTGGTTTCACTATGAGATGGGATCAGGCAAATGCACACCGCCTCGGATCAAACCCCCGCGTGGACTGCTCCACTGAGCGTCACATTATTAGATAGGGGAGCCGACTCTTTTAACCTTTAGTCGACAAGTTGCTGACATACTTTTATCTTTTCCAGCCGTTGATTTCCAACGTGACCTGACTTTACTAATGAACAATAGCAAGTACTCACCATCAGCGGGAGAGGAACAACCCTGAGCAGCACAGCGAGCCATTAGATAAAGCAAATGAAGAATGCTCATGTTATCCTGCAAAAAGAGCAACCAAAGGACAAGAAGAGGGACAAAGAAGCTGAAGCCGACGTATAATAGATAAATCAGAGCGTTTGGAAGGAAGAGAATGAGAAGCAGGGAAAGACAAAAGAGAGAAAACACTGAGACACTATTACTTTCCCTCGTTTCACCCTATATCATGTACAAAGAACTGTGTGTGTTTTCTGATGAGGCAGGACAGCAAATAGATACAGTGTGAAAAGGGGCAAAATAAAAAGAACAAAGTGAAAGAAACTGATGCCAAACCACAGATGGAGAGGAAGAAAACCGTGCACAACAACACGGGAAAGAAAGGAGACCGGCATTGTTCTATTAGATTAGTTGTTACCTATCTTTGCTCACAGTTGTGTCTGTGTCACACACCAAGCCGCTGAGGGAAGACGGAGCACATGCAAACACACACACACACACACACACACACACACACACACACACACACACACACACACACACACACACACAGATGCACACACATATGTTTGTACAGCTATCTTAGTGAGGACACTCATTGGCATAATGCATTCCCTGGCCCCCAACCCTAACCCTAACCATCCTAACTAAATGCCTAACCCTTAACCCTCAACCTAACCTAAAGGTTAACCGTAACCCTAAAACCAACTCTTAACCCCCAAACAGTCCATTAAAGGGGGGGTCACAAAGTGAGGACCTGCCAAAAGGTCCTCACTTTGTGACCTCACTCCGTAGGTTGTAGACTCAAACTGGCCCTCACAAAGATAGCTGAACAAGAGCGCGCACACACACACACACACCACACACACACTATCATCTGTCTGAGAGGACATGATGCTCGCAGTCTGTATTACTGGAATGGTCACTCTGGGAACTGTTTTTGCAAACTTCACAACTGTGTGTGTGTGTGTGTGTGTGTGTGTGTGTGTGTGTGTGTGAGAGAGGTTTGTGTGTGATGACTAAGTTCCCTGGAGAGAGTGCACACTACCTCCCACACTGTCTCCCCTCATATTCTCTCAGTCACTGTGGGGCAGTGTGCGTAATACTGCACATGCAGCCGGATGTTGCAAACTAGGCTCATCTCCTACTCACAGGGTTTATATTCTCCTCCACTGTCCTGCTCACCTTCCAAATTCACCTTGTCTTTACTTATGTATCCTCACTGTTGGGGGTAATTATTTTCTGTAGTGTCAGCTATAGGGTTGGGAAATGCAAAGGGACATACACTCAGGGGCTTTGTTTTTAGGATCCTGTGTGCAGTCTGTTTGGGTTTAAATAAATGAGGTTACCCATAAAGTTTACATCGTTCAAATTATAAGCACCATAAAAAATATATTTAAGGAAGAACAGCTGAACTTAAAGATTCAAGTCATCCTACATTTGTCACCTCATCCAGCATCAGGGATAGATGTGGTCAGAAATGTGCCCGGTGGCACCTGTAATCTCACCCACTAGTGGCGCCACAGGGTTCGAGAAAACACCAGTCCAAGGTGACGGACAGACGACAACTGGAGGTCAGCAAAAACAAGATCTTCAAGCAGTGTTAAGTTACTCTTTAAAGGTTCAGTGTGTAGAATTTAGTGACATCTAGTGCTGGAGTTGCATGCTGCAGCTGAATACCCCTCCCCTCACGCTTCCCTTCCAAACATGAAAGAGAACCTGTGGTAGCCTTTAGTTCTCCTTAAAACTCAATAGGTGTTTAGTTTGTCTAGTCCGGGCTACTTTAAAAAACATGGCGGCCTCCGTAGAGATATATAACTGGACAAAGGTTCTGACCAGTCACAGCTAATTTCCTCTAACTCTGCTCCCATAATTACTGGCTGTGACTCTTTCTGGATTTGAAGCCAGTGCATTTAACTGTTCTGTGCAATGTCCCATCAAAGACCCAGCGATTGACTTTATGGACTTGCAGTGACAGCACCCATGGTCATTTTAGTTGGATACAGCTAGAGTTAGGGGTACCTGTAATTACCTCTGCATTGTAATGGCTGTTTGGATGGATGGATTTCAAATGAAACCAAATAATTAAGCCCCAGAGTCACAGCTGCATGATACATCTTCATGAAACACCTGCAGGTTTTAGTTCACCGGTTCACAAATTTGTGAGAGAAGTAGAAGTAGAGTTTTTACTTGTTAAGTTTAGTTACTTCACAACAAAAACAGAGACTTTTCATGTTCATGATATTAAATCTTTGAGTTGTAATTCACTTTATAACACTTCTCTCATCAGCTTAAATCATATTAAAACATTTCATAAGCCAGTACACATTGCAACTGTCTCTGTCTCTACATTTCAGGAGTCAATATAAGGGTTCTGACAGTTTTTTTTATTTGGGTTATTTCATTTGCAGTAATATCCAGCATCTAGACTCGAGATGCTGGATATTACTCGATTATAGAGGCTTTGCTTGAATTATGTTCTATATCATTGTTGTTGCTTGTGTTCTTACTTTGATTTGTGTTGGTCTGCAGATAATGTGCAATATCGCCACAGTGAGATTCTCAACTTCTGCTGAATCAGTTACGATCACCATCCTGTGAGCTTGATATTTCATTGTATTGTATTAAGATATATTGGATGACTGTGTACTAACAAGTTTATTTATGCTTCCAGCAGATAAATCACTGCTTTTACATGTACTTAGTAGTTTCTGGCCCCCCGATGAATTTAAGTATAAGGGTGCTTTCACACCTACCTCGTTTGGTCCGGACCTTCTGTATTTTCAGTTTAGTCTGAACCAAAATAACAAGTGTGAAAGGTGCCTCGGACTATGGTGCGGATAAACTGATTCAAATTTAGTCCGACTGGATCAAACTGAACCATGGCTCTGATCATATGCAATGTGAAAATACTTATTTTGGATAGTTCGGCCTTTCGGGACCGATCGCATGAAGTTAAGGCAGCATTAAACAATTAAAGATGAAAACGTAGTGGAGGCAGCTTGTAGGGTTGCTTGAAGTCTTTACCTTTAACGATATAATGTTTGGATGACAAAGAGCGTCATTTTGCTGGTAGCAACAACATAATGATATTAGATTGGCAATGAAATTAACCAAGTGAAACCGTTCACTCATTTCCTTCATTGAAATGGAAAGACTACTTCTTTCTATTAGCAAATACAAATTAAACAAATACAGCCGAATTGAGAACTTGCTGACATCCGAAGCACAAGGGAAACCAGATCAAATGTAATAACGTAACAAAGACATGAACCTTGGTTCGTACCATGATCCAGACTTTCAGGTGTGAAAACGCACTAACATTTATTCTGGCTTTGTTTTGTTCTCCACCAACTTCTTAGAGAAAACGCAGTCTCTTTAGCTGCTCGCTGCTCCACAATACTCAGAAGCTTTCTGGTGTCAGTGTTTTTCAGGTTTTTATCCATATAAACCAATAATTTAGAGACATTTAAGATGGTGTTATTTCCACAGTACATGAACAGTGGCTCATAGTTCACACTGTGTGCACTTGTTCGAGGGTGGAAAATTGTTCCTGTCAAAATTCATCCATCTTTACTGCGGTAAAGTTTTAAAAAGTTTCCTTAATAACAAATATCTACAGTATATTCTTGGTCAATAGTTCTGACTGCTTAACTTGTCAGAATATATGTGAGCTGCTGCCAGCACTCGTTATTCTATCCCCTGAAGTATCAAGGTTTATGAGAAATGTGGTTTCAGTTTTGAAAATCCCAAAGACCCCAGATGCATCTAGTGTTGAGGGTAGACCCAGATTTCCTTGTGCAAACGCTGCGACTTCAGTGGAAGTCTTCCCCATTGACTTACTTGTCTGATGGTGCACAGCAGCTTCCCATAGCAGAAGACGATCACCAGGAAAGGTATGATGAGGCAGAATACAAACAGGCAGATGATGTAAGAGATGTTATTCGCTGTCTTGGCCTTCCAGTCAACAGAGCAGGTGGTCCCGGGACCTTCAGGGCCGTATTGGCTCCAACCTAAGAGCGGCGGCACGGTCCAGATGAGGGAGTAGACCCAGGACAGGGTGATGCCCAGAGAGATCTTCCGGTAGTTGGAGGAGTCCGCCTCGGTGGGGACCATCATGGTGCTGTAGCGCTCATAGGAGAGGATAGCCAGGGAGATGAGGGACACGATACCTACAGCAAAAAAGACAGGGGACACACATACCTAAGTTACAAGAATGGTAGATCCAGCATTTAACAGTTAATTGGGTACATAAGCAGAATATAACACTGTAGACATCGTACAGGTTTGTTCCCTCCTTTTTTTACCCTGGCTGCTGTACATCACATTTAATGAGGCCATCAAATACAGACTAAACACAGTCTGTCCAAATCTGTGCATCTACGATGAACATGCATATATATGTGATATAAAACCTCACAGCTCTCTCTGAAATCAAAAGTACAGCTAAAAATGAGCTTTGTGGTCTATGGTTTCAAAGAGAGTCCGGTTATAATTTCAAAGAATAATTGCCCCAGTGAAATGGGCGGAGTAATAAAACTATAGCAAATGTGGTTGTATCGCATTTCAGCTCACAAGCTTCCTGCAGCAGATCCATGCTGCTGTAAATCTCAAACAGCAGCACAACCTGTAGTGTCTCTGCTCAGTGAACACACGCACACACACACGCACACACACACACACACACACACACACACACACACCAACTTGATATCTCGATGTGTTACTGTTTCTGTGTATTTCAGAGGTAGAGCAGCAGGAGCCTGCAGCTCGGCGCTCACACTGACCCCTCAGCCTTTTGTTTAGAAGCTGATGTGATCCACAGGGCTGTCCTTCATGCTCATTGATTTTCAGTGGCAGTGAAGTGGAGCTAAACTGAGTGTTCCTTTAGGGAAGTGATCCAGCCCTTTATTTAAGGTGCCGAAGCCGCAAACACGCAACACAATCAATGAATAAAGGTAAAAATGAGGAGGGGAAAAAGTTAGAAAAATAAGGCAGTAGAACAAGTTCAAAAACTTTTAGCTCTGTGAATGTTTTTGTTTGCGTGCACATGCCTTGTGCACACACATCCACCACACTGCCCTGCCTGCAGAGTCTCTATTGTACAGTGTGTTGTCTGTTGCCCCCAGATATTGCAATCATGCTGCGTATTCTGCACAGTATGCTTAGCTCCGGGCTTTTTATTAGCTCTGTTACTGCAATATTACAAAGTAAACAAAGTTTTACAACAACCTACTTGTGTTTCTGTTTGATGTGGGTTTACTGACTCATAGCAACCGACCCCAAACAAGCACTGTCTCCCATCTGTTTTGACAAAGGGCTCTTTCATCCCAGCTCATCACTACTCTATCTCATCCAGCGTGTCATTTCACTCTTCTGTTTTCTCTGCATATTGAAAAGAAACAGCAGAAGAACTTTCTCTTCCTCACAACAGGTGGACTGGCTGATGTCCTCTTTGTGATAGTGTTAATAGCCGTCAACTAATTACATCTCGCTAGAGGTAGCCATTACTCCAGTATGTTTTGGAGCAAAAACTAAAAGTAACTAAAAGACTGCAACCCTTAGAAATTGTGATTATTTCAGATTCATAAGTGTCTTATTTCAGCTATTTATTTCATTTTCTTGTGGATGGTGGTGACTTTGCCAAGAGCTGCAGCCAACATTGTGTTGACAAGACAGAGGGCTATACTATGCCATCTGAGCACTGCTGCTTCTTCAGGGGAGACGGACTCTACAGTGACTCGCTAACTGAAAATGACCAGCCAGGCCGAGGCTAGCCAGTTAGCATGCTAACCTACTAGGAGCAAAACAGTGATAGAAATTGAATCAAAACAAGAATGAACATGGGTGTTACTTTCCTTCACTGGAGACAATTAATGGAATTACCAGCCTTTACCAAATGAACATCACGCTTCATTGGTGAAGACTTGAAACTAGCGATTAAGATCATAACCTCTTTATGAAAATGTGTACTGACATTATAAATCAAGCGAGTCATTTCCTCATAGACTTCAATATACAAGTTTCAGGCACTTACGTATTGTCTTAACTTTCTGAACATGGAGTCTACCTCCGTTTTGTATGTACTCTGTGGTCCACATCCAGCTTTGAATGAGGAGCCAAATCAATTCACACTTTCTCAGATTTGCTACAGCAGTTCTCCACCATGGCATACATGCAGGGGAATAAAACTTTAATATTGGCAGTCATCATGTTTCTGAAACCTTTGACAGCAGTCCCTTGGCCTCGGGCTCTTCGAATCTGCTGTAGTTGATTAGGATTTATCCCTTTCAGAAACTACATATTGCCGATCCCATCACATTCCCCTTGCTCTATTTTTTGGTTACAAAGTGTATGACTGACAAGGAAATCTTTATTTAAGCCCATGTAATGTCATCATGAAAGACACCCGCAGAACTCTGGATGTAACTTCATACCAAGTGAAATCACAAATCCCTCTTCATCCATCTACTCGTCTTCAGGCAGGATCAAAGGAAGCAGTTGAATCTAATATTCCAAAATGAAACATCTTATGATCTAATAATGTCTGAAATCAAGAAAAAGGAGCATCTTTGTTCGGTGTCTGTGCAGCTCCCTGACTTCCTCCGCCTTATGTGTCTGTTAGAAAGTATCTGGCTCAGCAGCACTCGTCTGATAAGGTATATCCAGGAAAAGACGGTTTGAATGAAAAACACAGGCTCAAATAAAGCTTTGTTTGTCCGACAAATCTCATCGCCGTGTGTTTTTCCTCGGCCATCATGGGTGCAGGGGAAGTACTGTGATCCTGATGTGTTCCAAACAAAAGAAGTCTTTTATTTGGAAGAAAATGTCTTGCTAACATTAAAGATGATGGCTTTGGCTAGCAGGTAAAGAGATGATTGTTCCCATTAATGCACAACTCAAACCAGACATGTTTCCACAAAATATATTTTGGTCTCTGCTTTGAAAGACCTTTACTTTACTATTTATTACGCCTGCTCATTAGATGGCTCACTATCTTTGACCTTTATGGTGCAGCAGCGTTGTTCTGCTCTCTTTCTCCCTGCTGAGACTTTTTTTCTTACCATCGTACCAAATTAAAATCACTCTGGCCAGGTGCTGCTGGTGCCTGCGTGATGCACATGTATATGCATTTGCTCTCCCCCGGACATCGTCATCTATATCTGTGCTCGGTTGCGTGTGCAAGTGTGTGTGCATGCAGAAGGGCAATCTAACTTCAGTATGCAGCGAGTGGGCCCAGCAGTGCAAGGTTAATCCAGTGACTGTGTGCAGAGATCACTTGAGGCAGAAGGAGGCAGCCAGCAGTATGCGGGGACACGCAGACCTGGTGTCAAATAAAGGCAGAAAAATACATTCCCGCCTGTTCCCCCCCGAGAATAATGGAAGACAATAAAAGTTCAATGAGAGAGGGAGAGTGAGAGGAAAATGCTAAATAGCGGTCAGGGCAGGTGAAGCAGTTAAATGGGTGCGAGGAGGTTGATGGCAAAAAAAGAAAAGTGCAGGTTGTGAGTGTGTGGACATGTGTGCAATTTCCACAAATTGTCTTCGGTTTGGGCTTTTGGCTTGAAGGCAAAGCGGTTAATATTCTATTGTTCAGTCGTTCATAAATCTAAGATGTTATAGACCGAAAGGAGGACACTGTGAGCAAGAAGTAGAAATCAATGTGCAGAGGGAGTAGGAATACCATGTCCTATGCCAGGCTAACAGCATCTTTTGTCACTGACAGTCATGCCCTCTAATTTGAAGGAGCATCGATCATACAGAGAAGTTTTACAGAGATTTGGTGAATACTGTGTCAAAAGCAGCCCCCAGCCTTATTCATCTGAATTATAAATTTTCCTTTTCCTTTCTCTGACCCTGCTCCACTCTTTCTTGCACTCTGTTTTTATGAGCCTATTGAGGAATTACTCATCCATAACCAATGGGCGCTCTAATGATGTCTGTAAGCCATCTCTCGTTCTCACATGAACACACACACACACACACACACACACACACACACACACACACACACACACACACACACACACACACACACACACACACACACACACACACACACACACACACACACACGCTGTCTGTCTTCCTGCGATGTTGTAGCTGGTAGAAGCTAAAGTCCTGTCAGAGAGGTTTTAATAAATTGTCTCCTTGTGGATGTCACTGTTACACGACCTCAGACAGCGCCTAAGATCAGCATAAAACTCTAGTTATCTAGACGGTGGATACACTCAGTGTACATCCAGATACTGATAAACATGGGAGTCTCACTTTATTCTCTATGATCTGACTGAAATGAAGTAATCCTTTTTTGGATGCTGCCAACGTATCCTAGAGGAACTGAAAGAAGTGCTGAAGAGTCTGTTATCAATTTAAAAGTTTCACAAATTCCAGAGGCTGTTAAGGAAAGAAATTCAGTGAAGTTAAGTAAAACGTAGGGTGGGAAGTTTTTAAGCAGCAGATCAAGAAAGCGACACAGTGTCCTGGTGACAAAAGCCATGGATGGAAAAGCCTGCTGGATTCGTCTGCTGCATGAATCTTAATCACTGAACGTATGTGTGTGTAAATCTTTAGTTCCTTCCTCCGGTGCATGGATAGATTGAACAGCCAGGGGCTCGATGGGTCGCAGGTCCCCTGGGCTTTATCAAATAACACTTAAAGAGATACAATCGAAAAGAGACATGAAATGGCCACGAAGAAGGACGAAAAGACTAAGAGAGATGCAAAACTAGTAGATGTAACAGTACTGGAGAGATGCAAATCAGCCATAAAGAGGCACATAATGCACACAAGAGATGTAAAATTACTCCAAAGACACAAAATGAGTACAAATAGATGTAAAATGACTATAAAGAGACTACATCGAAAAACACAAAACATCTACAACTACATATGCATTTTTTGAATATTTCATTATCCAAAGGCTTCATGTTTGGCTTTAGTGTTGCTGTGATTGCGGGTGGTCACCAGCAGATGCTCCACATTGAAATGGAGCGCGCAGAAGTGAATGAGAGGGAACCTTTCCTGTAAGATTTATACTTTATAATTTATAATTTGTACTTTTCTATAAACTTCCTCAGGGAGAAGTTATCGGCCGCTGACTGCAGAGTTGTTCTGCGTCCAGCATCCAATCAGCCGTCAATGTTCAGCTGGAAATGGAGCTGGGAAGTCTGTTTTTGAAAAGCTGTAAATATTTAATCAGATGTTATTATTATGTTTAATCCTGTGAAAAATCATTCACTCTCGAGATATATATATATTTTTCCAGCAGTGACTGATGAACTTTAGGAAATCCTTTTTAGAGGAACCTGATCATGAAATCCAGTGGCTATGATTAAGTGATGGGGGGGGGTTGCAGGAAACAAAGCGGCAATGTAATAAAAACATGATCCATTATTAAAATCTGATTGAAGGACTGACCGTTGTCTGTCATAGTTTATACAAACAGAACCAGACGTGATGCAGTGAATTCTATATGAGATTAGTATAGATTGATTTTAGCCAAATTCAGTCAAGAAGGATGTTCAGTAGGAGCATGAAGGGCCCTAGAAACCAACTACTGTATTTCTAACCCTTCCATCTGTTGTTCAGCTTGAAATCATTAAGTGCAACATATCCTTTGACATGTGCACTTTGATTGGACAGCCAGAGAGAAGTAGGACACACAGCTCAAAAGAGTTGAGAGATTGGTGTTTTCAAAAGCCAATACCTCAGACATGCTCCTCTAAAGGTTGTGTGAGAGGCTTGAAAAGCTTTTAATGCAATTAGTGCGACTGAGGGTAAGAGGGCTTGTCCACTGAAGAACCTCAAATCAGGTCTCAGGCGGAGGACTTGTGACTTTGGTAGCATTTCTTATGTTTAATGCACAAATGAGTCAAATCTGGATCCAACAGATTTAATCACATTAGAAGTACTGACGGATACACATGCTCAGGTGGGAAATGATTTGAACACTGTTATGCTAGTTTTATACAAACTCCTTATGAATCACTTTATTATTGCCCCCCTGGCCTGTGCACGAGGCTTTTTTTGGCTCTTCCCCCAGCCTGGCCCCAACCCAGGTGAGTGAGTGCTTTATCCTCAGTCGCATCATTGCGCCCTATTTGCATCGATATCAGCAAAGGTAGACCTGCATCTGCTTTCTCGTCGCTAATTTCCCATGGGTGACATTATTCCGCAACAAATGCTGCTGATGCATCCGTCATAGCCTGCTCACGGGCCGAGACCGTGCATGTGCCCACAGCGCACGGACCTGCTCCACTTGCTTCAGGCGCAATCGCTCAACTATGTGGTAATGAGCGTTTCGCGGGCATTTAATAGGACTGCACGCTGTTTTATGTACACAGTTGCGTGCAGCGCCCAAATCACCGGCTTGACGATCGGGAGTGACATGTTTTCAGAGTCAGTAATGACATTTGAAATGACTAAGCATCTGCGAGCTGGGACGGCTGAGTCTCTGAACAACCACAGCACCCTGGTACCGGGAAGATGCAAAGCACATGCAGCTTTGGAAGTGATCCAACAGTCTGTCATGCAGCAGCCCCAGCCGGAGACTATAGGACCAGAGCCTCACCACGAACATCTCCACTACACTGATTTTTTTTTTTTTACAAACTCATTCATTGGGAAGAAACATGCGCATCTGGACGTGCACACATCTTCAGAGCCACGAGGACGTGCACCCGTCACGAGTCTATATGTGCCTGCAACAGTCTATCCCTGTTATCCTGCACCTCGCACAATATAACAGTTAATAAGAGGATCTGCACTTTCACCAAGACCCCCCCCCCCCCTCTCCGCTGTGCATGCAGGCTGCAGGATGGTCTCACCCAAAATTCCCAAAATACCACTGAGAGAGTCTGAGACAAAGAAACCCCGGGAAGTAAAATCAACTGACCATGTCGGTTTGATGTTTTGGAAAAGATAACCAATCATCATGGTATCATGATTCGATTCATCTGGGCTACACGGATTTTCAGCCTTTTCTATGAAAGTTGTGAGGACGCACCATGCGCACAACGACGGATCGTATAACAGCCAAATGTTTCCGTAATGTTTACAAATGCTCCATTTCAAACAATAAAGCTTAACTTCATTGAATGAAACAAGCGCAGTGCCGCGGGAAGGATCCACACAGAGGCTGCAGCGCACCATCTCTCACACCCGATACAGAAAACACAGTCTACAGATGTGCCACAGACACACAACCAAAAACGTCCGTGTGAACATTTCCTCACAAAATCCACATTTCTACTCACCAAAGAGAGAGTTGGCGAAGCCGTACCAGACGCATCCCCCTTCTCCTATGAGCCACCGTCCCTGTGTACTGGCCGCGAAGCTGAACGGAGTCCCCAGTACGCACACCAGCAGGTCGCTGATGGAAATGTTAATCAGGAGCAGGTTGATGGGCGAGCGCAGCATCTTGAAGCGGCAGAAGAGCACGAGCACCAGCAGGTTGTTCAGGAGTCCCAGAGTGCCGATGAAGCCCAGGCACACGGCCACGACCAAGTTCCCCGTCGGGGTGAGGGTGGTCCGGTACGAGCCGCCGCCCGGGTGCCCTTCCCCGGCTCCGGCGCACAGAGCGCTGTTGACCCCCGCGCAGCCGCCGCTCAGGCTCACGGTCACGTTGGACACGATCATCGCAGCCCGGTGTCAACGGCGGTGGCACACTGGGCCACGGTGCACTGAAGCGGCTAATATGTCTTTAGCATTTTCTTTCTTAGGTGTGTGTCGGGGGGAAGAAGAATAAAGATAAGCTGTCGTCCCAAGCGTGCAGCACTTGTTGCTTTTAACAGTTGACCAAGTAAAGCCAGAGGTAGATGTGTGGCGGTGAATAGTTAGTTTGCTGATGTCTAAACTTTGTGTCCCACTGCAGGGGGAGAGGGGGTGTTCTGAAGAATAAAACAAAGTTTGGTTAGGCTTTGCTCCACCATGTGGCAGCCAATAACGCACCCGCTCACACTTTCCAGACACGCTCCTGTTTCTCACACAGACACCTTCCCCGGCTCTCAGTCCGTATTTAAATCACCGAAGCCCGCTCTCCAGCAGATGACGCCTGGGCGGGGGGAGGAGGAGGAAGAGGAGGAGGAGGAGGAGGAGGTGGTGAGGGGTGCCTTAGTGAGAGACCAGCACGGAGATCCAGAGGCAGACCAATGAAACCACAATCATAATGCGTCTCAAAGGAACCGGGATATACAGCGTTGCAGAAGCTCAAGCTTGATTAACCAAGAAAAAAAAGTCCACCTTAAAGTTCGAACATGTCCTCTGTGTTTATCCGTGGGTCTGATCCAGAGCGTATCCAACTCTGACTCTGAGTCTGACCCTGAACTCTGATCGGAGTAGGTTCAATGAACTCTGAGTGTTTGGAATTAAACGCATGAGTTGCATCTTATTCACCAGAGCCAAAAAAGAGCCGTCCCACTTTATTCCATAATAACCTAATTTCAGGAAAACCGAGAGGAACGGGCTGACACCGCCTCATCTATAGCGCACACGGGCAGACTGAATAATATGACGGTGACAACTCAACAGCTCGGATCGACGTGTTGGGCATCAGCAGAGCGAACAGAAGCTGATTTAGTTCATTTACATGACCACACGAGTGATTTGTTTACATTTTGAGAGTGAGTGAGGTTTCTTCTCTATCCAATTCTTGATTTTTTACACTTTGAAGGTGGGTTTTCTTGATCATATTGACACGAAGTCCACTATACAAACTGCTCCAACATCCAATAAGGGAGTATTGATGCATGGCGCTGTCCGTGGTGCTGAACCCGGTCTCCCAGGAGCAGTGGCTGCTCCACTTAATTGTTTATTCTGGTCTGCCGTACATCTTAATTCACAGCTTTGAAATATATAGATATTTATTATTTATTGACACTTCAGGTCATAGGCTCTGGATGTTTATTTCTACAAATGCCTAAAAGGTTTAATTAAAAATGCTCACAGATCAAAATAGGATAGGTTAACAGGATAGGATATTAACAGATGAGTCGCAGCCTACACAACTTTTTTATATTTACCCAAATTAAGTATCATTTCAAGGATCTTCTGCTGAATTTTAAAGAGATGAGCTGCTGATTCACTGTCCAGATTTAGCCACGCCACATGCTGATTCACCCCCATGATAAAGATGAGATTTCCAGGCAGCTCAGTTTGTCCTTTTGGATGGGACAACATTGAAGATGTCACTTTGGAGACACTCTGTACCTCTTTGTTTATCAGAAATAAACTCCGAATGACACTGGGCAGATGTAAGTTGCTTTGTCCTCATATAGGAAATCAATTTATGTAGATGTCCATTGTCCAATGGCTTTTTTTCATTTTCTGGTTCAGTTGATTCCATCTGTGAATTGTTATCATAATTTTCTTCCCATCTGTCATCACTAGAAATATACACTCCAGGGATGGGTTGAGGCTGGAATAATGAGGAGCAGTGAAATGCTAAAACATGATGTGTGTCAGGCATCCCAAGGTGTCCGAATATTCCACCACAGACCCAGAGAAGCTGCAAGGAGATATTTTTTGAATAAACCCCACCCTGTGCTACTAAACCTAGGTTTCATTCTGAGTCAGACAAGTATGATGTGGACCATGCTAATCCACTGCAGAGCCAAACCTCTCATCTGTTACCTACTGCACATGGCTGACGGGTAAAAAGGTAAAAAATCCAGGGACTTTTTTTCTATTTCTGGGAAATAAATAGCAAGTTTTTATTAGGCAAGTTGAAATGAATCAAGTTGAAATGAGGGTTTCCACTATGTACATTTTGCAGCAGCGACCCACCACTGCAAAATGATTACCGCCATTAGAATTAGGGCAGACAGACAGTAGGCTCAAATCAGAAGTTATTAGGACCCACAGTCCTTGAAGTTTATTTTGTTCGTTTGATTCGCTTGAGAATTTACGAGGCGTCCATGTCCTTAAACACATTGAAGAAAAAGACAAGAACCACAGTTCAGCTGCCACAGACTTCACGAGACACGCACAACCCGGAGATCAGGGTTAAAGGGGACCAGCATGAAGCGAATTCATGATCTGACACCATCTATCAATAACCTATGTAGTTATTGTGTGTTAATGTGGTTGTCAGATTGCGTCTGAAGCAGCCACTGGTTAAAAAGAATCTATCCAGTGTTTAGTTTCTAAAGTTCACAGAGTAAGCAGAAGTTGTGAATACAAAGGTGCCTTAATGACCTCCTAAAAGAGCAGTTTGTATCTGGCAGCAGGTAAAGCAGAAGTTCCCTTCTGTGAATGCATATGCTGCTGTCATACTTGTACAACACAGCACACACTGTGATCCCCCCCAAAAAAAGTGCAGGTTCAAAATGTCAGCAGTTAGTTGGTAATTAAAAGCAAATCCTCATGGTCTAATGCTGGCATTTAGTGTTAAAGAGGTGGTCTTCATTACACATGGCCGGGTAGAAATGGGCCCACTGTAACATTGGACTTTGTACGCCAGAGGAAAGTTACAGAGTCAGATGATGGGGAGCTTTTTCCTCCCCTTCATGGTCTGTTCTAATCTCTTCCCAGCAAATGTCCCCCCTGTCACCCAGAAGCAGGGTAATTATCCGTGAGAAATCCACAGCGACATTTACTCTGACAACTTCTCCTCTATATAGTCGTAATTGGATTGAATTAAGACACCTGGCTTCTATCGTGAATACCATTCCCATTTAACCATCACATGGAGACTGGGCAGTTGGTATTTAGTTGGATTTTTAGGTCAACATAATGGCTTCACTCTGGGGAGTTGTCCTTGAAGATCAAGAGCAAATGGGGTGAGAAGGTCGTCGCAGAAATCTGTTATGTAATTTAGAAAAAAAGGTGCAGTCAGGATGCAGTTTTATAGTTATTATCTCATGTATTGGATTGGCTGAAGACTTAGCTATAGATTTAGTAATTATATTTAAAATAATTTATTATTTAGCAAAGGTTTTTATTGACTGACTGCTGGTTGGTATATTGCATCAATAAAGTGCGTTACTGTTGCTGCCTGTATTACCTGTTTGTTGTGTCTATACAGTCTCCCTGTGCTTTCCTGCAGCCAAATCTGCAATTACAGATCAAGATTTGAACCTAAAATTAATTTAAAGAGCAGCCTGGCATATAGCAGCCGATTAAATTTCATTCATCCCCCAGAAGACCCAGGGCAATGCAGCTCATTGTCTCTCTGTATATCACAAGTTATTCCCTTGTACCAAGCTTTGACTTGTGTCACAGATTTGGCTCAAAACCACAAATGGCAACATCATGATGAATCTTGAGGTAAAGTCCAGGGATAAATCAGGTATGAAAGGTGAGAACATGTATAAGCGTCTGGATAGGGGAAGACCTCTGCTGGTGGGGCTAGAGGGAAAGTCAGAGGATCACCTACTATTGAATGTCTGCACTCAATCTCTTGTCAAGCCTTCAAACTGTTTTCATATTTCAGTCTGGACCAAAGTGGTGGTCTCACCAACTGACCTGCTGACATTGCCACATTGCTAACATGACTAGAAGGCTCTTTGCTGCAGGGTATGTCACAAGCTATCCATTACTCCAGCATTTTGCTCATAGTGTCGGAACTGAAGACAAAGTTGTATCCTTTGTCCTGCCTTTTATCAGATGTGAGCAATATTATTTTTAAAAAAGTTGTAGCCCAGCACCAAGCGTGTACTGTTGATGGCTGCATGTGCAAGTGATTCATTTACATGGACACCAATGGTCCAACTACTCCAAAGCGCACAATCAGCAGTTTTTAGAATATCCATCAACAACATGCTGTGGACAATAGTTAGTCCTGAAAGTCAGTGTAAACAGCAACTGTTAATGAACTTAAGTCAGACCAAAAGTCGGTGCTTTAGTGCACAGTGCAAATGTTCAGCACAGCTCTTTTTCTCATACTAACCTTTGATACTGGGTGAGCAGGGGTATAGATTAGCAGTAGTAGTAGATTCGACTGCTACCATATCCATTCTGACTAAATGATCACAGGTAACATGAGTTCATGGCTGGAGTGACAGGATTAAAGATAAAGAAAGTAATGTTTGTTTTCTTGTTCATCATCAAGACAATGGTCTCTTCAGTTTGGTCTCATATCTTTGCATGTTTCTATAAATCTTTGTATTCCCTCTTCCCGAGTGTCACCGTCTCCCTATCAGCCCCTGAATCAGTCCATCTGATTTGTTTATCTCGGAGGCCTGGGTGCTTTGTTTGTGTCGACATTCCGCCGGCCCCCAAAGGGTGCACAACTCAAGGTAACGGTGTCACCAGGTATCCCTGCCATGCATTCCAATAATGAGCGCGTGGAGCATATACAATAAATCTGTGTATGCGAGTGCCACAGTGAGACAGAAAACATGATGACATCTCGCAGAGTCAAGGAGAGGAAATGGGCAAAGAGCAAAACAAGCACCTAAGGGAGCAGGTGTAGGGGGAAGAACAAAAGGTCGACAAACATGAGTGGGGGTTTGCTGCTGTGTCTGAGACTGTGCATCAGCGGGTACACAAATATGTTTGTTCGAGAACATTTTTTTCAAAGAGAGTGTCTTGTAAGCCCCCATCACATTGTCAATTTGTTCTCCCTCTCCTCCATTCCTGCCCTCTTACTCCCTCCATCCTCCCTCTCATCCATCCTTAGCTGCCCTCCCCTCTGACATTGACCTTGGGAAAGTGGCCACTGCTGCTCTGCAACTTAATATGCCCACAGCTTTGAGGGAAGCTCCGATGAGGCGGGAGCCATGGATCATATAGATTTATTGTCCATAGGTCTTACACGCAGGTCCGCCACAGCCCTTAGTTTGTCTGGACCTGTGTGTCACTCGAGGCCCATGCTTTAAATGCCTGACACACAGCCTGTCTTGACAGGATATGGATGAGGAGAATATCTCTTGAATGATGGGAGGGGTGGTGAAGAAGAGTTGTCTGAGAAAACATTGTGAGAGGCCGGTGAGAGGTAACTCATGATGCAGCGGAGCATCTGGTGACAGAGTGACACATGTCAAGTCAAGTGCATGTCCCTGCATGTCTGTCCCCAACTCAATCTCCACAACACTCAACTGTTCTGGTACAGACAATGAAAATGTGTATTAAACCAAGACTGAAAAGTTTTTCTTATGCTAGTTTCAAAGTAGAGCAGTGTGTAAAGTTGTGTTTGTGACATTATGTGTGGAAACATTAGCTTCAGAACGAAAAACTAAATAGATAAGGAAGACTGTGGAGACTGCAACAAAAATGTAGTTAGTGAATGTCGACTTCAGACCATACAGATTTTTTATATCAAATTCCAAATTTTTCTTGACCAATCGTGAGCCAATCTCAGCTGTCAATCAACACGTTTCACTAGCATCAAGTAAGTAATGAAACATGAGCATTACAACATATAAATGTGATAAAAAAACACCTAATATGACAGAAACCATCCTTTGACAAAAATTCTTTTAACATGCACTTGATCAATCTACTAACATGGAGGAGGCCTTGTTTATCACCCTGCAGCCAGCCACTGGGGGGCAAAAGGGATGCTTTTGCTTCACTTTTGGGAGCCGTCATGTCGTCCATCTTTAGTCCATGGTGGCAACAGAACATTATTTAACATCGTGTTTACTTGTGTTTTTACTTGCTCATCACACTGCATGTCAAATTGCCTCATGAGTTGGTTAATTAACTGGTGTTAAGGCATCTAAATTACCATGGCCACTAAATGAAATGCTTAAGAACACACACACACACACACACACACACACACACACACACACACACACATTGTAATTCCAGTCTCCTTTATAGCAAAGAGGGATAATACTTATAATTTATTGTCCGGTTCTGAACTTTATTATATTGAGCACCTGCCAAAAAAGAATCAGATCCCATACCTATATATTGATACATAATTAGATAGTATCTGAAACACTGAAATAACACAGGTGTATCTCACACAGCTCACATTTAAGAGACTCTTGATCCAAATACAGAAAGTCACAGTACGAAAACATATAACGTGTGTGCTTCATTTATGTATTTGACATGAAGGAAAGTTAATTTTGGAGAGTGCCATCCCCAACGGTGGCATGCTAAGATGTCTCACTGTGTTGGATTTGTTGGAGCGGCAGAAACACTCATTTCACTAATGGTTATACAGTGTTGTAACAGAGTGGCAGTTCTCCTATAATCCATCTCTGACAGGTGCTGACAGACGTGTACAGACAGCACACAAAGAAATAACAGACATGTTTTATTTAGGCCTGTTGTGAAGTTAATGAGTTAGAGCTGATACGACAAAACACCGGCAGCATGTTTGTTATTTGAACTGGTGACAGCGACGCTCAGCATCGTCTAAATACGAGAAGCTGTGGCGTTTTTCTGTTCAACACCGCTGTGACGTGCTGTGACGTGCTGCCGAGATGCAGACCTCCACCCCAACACCAACAAAGCCCCACCTCAATGCATCATTCACCTGTTTACTACAACAATACACTGTAAACTCAAGCATATAATATCAAGGTGGTGTAATTAAGTCTAGACATACCTGTGGGGTAAGAGCATGTGTTACTGACAGAGGTATCTGACAGAAGTGAGGCAGACGAGTGGGAGACAATGGTCTTTCCATACAGGTAAAACTAACAGTAGGGAGTAAATGAGTCTGGTTTGCCTCCTCAAGAATTAATTCAACTGTATAAATGTTAACCCACAAACTGGCACTTATTATATATTATATCAAATTATATATATTCATTCAGTCCATAATGGCTCTCTCTCTCGTGCTCACTCGCAGACACACACACACACACACATGCACACGCACACACACTGACTCAGCTGAAGTCTCTGACCCGCTACAGTTTAAACTTTGATTTGTTTGTAACCAATGCTACGAAATCAACACTGATCACCACATAATGATCAATACTTAAATGAATACAATCTTTCAACATAGTTGAGTGAAAACAACATAAGGTAATCTTCACCAAGATAAAGGTCACATTTATTTCCATAAAGAGGTGGTGAAGTGAGATCCGATCACAAGTGGTCACAGCTCTTCTATAATTTCATTTATTTCCAAAAGAAACATCCTGAGCTGCACATACACACACTGCTGACAGGAGCGTTTCATGGAACTTTGTTGTCCCACGCAATAGCAACCTGGGGGGCCCTACATCGAACTACACCAAACCCCCATTGCCCCACTTAGATTCTGTTATTATTGAAATTATAAACAAAGCACATGCACAAGCATTGAAAAAAATTCTAGTCTTCAACAAAACCTCTAAAATTACAAAGCATTTGGTACAAAACTAGTGGCATGGGGTCTCATTGGGGGTTTCCAACCACGGTGTCATTGCAGTCTCCTGTATATAGCCGATCATAGACTTTAAATGTTGCTGTGTACTAATGTATTCAACCATTTTCCAGGTGTCCCTCTCAGCTTTAGGCCCCAAGCAAATCCCTGCTTTACCTTCCCTGTTGTAACACCTCGTTCATATCTTTACTGCTGCTAAACTTCTAACTCTCTGCTCCAGTCCCCAGCCTCACCGTTACACACCCGCTCTCTACACACACACCAATATGTTGAATCAAATGTCTCACTGCAGTCTGTTTGCCAGGCCTGTACAACCACCCTCCTTCAACCTTGCATATATAGTAATCATTTGATCCTTTGTTTTTATTTAAAAAAATATTGATTAGCGCAGCTTTAAGGATAAATAATAGCTTGTTTACAAGTAAACTCAGGTTCTAACTTTATACTGTGCATCTCTGCAGGTCAATGACAATTAATACTCTCTTTTTCTTAACAACCTCAAGGTTGTAGCCATTAAGCAAGACAAGGACATATACTGTAAGCCTCCACTTTATTGGTTTTCTTGATAGATTCAAACAAGTGAGCTGCAGCCTGTCTTTGACTGTGAACACCGTGAATGAACCTCAAACATTACGTCTCTGCTCCTGTGTCCCTTTTCATCTCTTTTTAGGGCGGTTTTACTTAACATAGTTGAAATGTGAGCTGCTACAACTGCTTGGCTTGACATTCTTATTACTTGTTTGTTTTTTTCTGCATGTGAAGAGGGAGCAATTTAAAAACAATGTAGAAAATCAGAATGACAAATCTGTGAGACTCCAGTCCCGTCAGTTATGTCATACTGATGGCATCGTTTTAAGTAAAAAATCGTTCATATTTATGGGTGTTTCAGTATCATAATTGCCTAGATCAGATATAAGGTCCGACATAAGACTGACTTTTCTCATCCTAAGAAATATCAATGGCTGAGAGTAAACTGTCAAAACAGCATGTTTCCACCCCACAAGATTTATCCTCTGTCCAATTTTGTACAAAAACTTCAATGCACTCAAAAAGCACATACTATGGCTAACACCCTATTTCACAAAAATGAAAAAGTGAAAAGGATTTCTGGATCTGCCTCCTGTAATGGAAATTGTGTCATTTGTGGATGTGATATCGCATGAGCAGAGGTGATTGACCAGATTGTTTATCTAAAAGGGCAACTTACAATCTACTGCTCAGAGATTGTGTTAACTCTTTGAAGCCTTCATTCTATGGTATCTCTTTGTATATGGTTGGGATCTCACACCCGGGGTCTCACTCCAGGGGTCTTCCACAGAGACGTGCAGGCAGGATGTCTCCTACCCTGATAAGACATCAGGAGGGTAATAAATACCTTTGCATACCCAATGGGAGGGGGCCTGTGGGTTATAAGAACACAAACCTCACCTCTGTTCTTTACCCTCTTTTTCAATACTGGTGTGATTGTTGTATTTCTTTGTGAAACTAAAACAAACCAAAATATCTACTGTAAAACAAGCTGTGCATTTTGTTCCCTCCACCCTCTAGAGTGTTCACTGATTGATATCAGGCTGGCTGATTTGTTTTGTATATTGACTCTTGTGGACAGAGGAGTGCAACTGGGACTTAGAAGGCTGGTGCTCGATATTTTGTACAGATCTCAACACATTCAGCAGCTCTGGATTTCTGCGTGAGCACCAAGGACTCCAGACGCTGCGTTCTGAGTGAATCGGATAATCTTTCCATCTAAAACAGATTTAACATACTGATTTTAAAATTCAAAATCAAAGTCCAGCATATTTTGTTGCCGTTTCGACAACTGTGGCTCAAAAGGTGGAGATGGTCGTCCACCAGCCCGAGGCCAGTGGCTCAATCTGCAGATCCTCCAGTGTGTATGCTGACGTGTCCTTGGGCAAAACTGAACGCCTGATTTGCCCCTGATGGCTTTGCTGGCAGAGTATGAATGATGTGATAGAATTATTGCTGTGCATAGAGGCACTGTGTGAATGTGTATGTGAATTGCTGAATGTCACTTGTACTGTAAAGCACTTTGAGTGGTCGATAAGACCAGAAAAGTGCAATAGAAAAGAAAATGAAAAACTGCTATATACAGTATATGCAGTCCATTTACCATTTACTCTGTCAAAAATGCTTGACATACAGTTATCATTGATGTTTGATTGTAGGACTACGATCATCAGAGGATACAGCCATGAAAAAGGACATTTTATCAAATTTTAATAGGTTATGACATCTTTTCTAAGATGTAACATTAGTTGTTATTACAGTGCCATATGACAGTGAGCCCAGGGGTAAGTTAATTATACTGCAGGCAGCTTCTGACAAGCTCTTTCAATTTTAAGTCCACCCAACTGAAGGAAAAGGGTGTGGGACGTGAAAGTCTTTATGTCTAATGAAACCTCAGGGACGGGGAGGCTTTACAAAAACGTCCTCATGCTATAAAAAAAAGGCACATTGATAGTTATTCTCAGCATTACTGATACAGATGAAAGCACGCAAACATGAGGAAGCAAGGTCCAAGTGGGTTTCGAGATAAACATACACCTGGATGTAATTCAGTTTAATAACAGACTCAGCAGGTTAAGTAGCCCGATCGCTAAAGGTGATGAGTGGACATATTATCGGATAATATGCATGACCTGGTGCTGGAATGACAGAGTTGGTTTGTTTGTGAAGTGACAGGTTATTGATTGGTCTTTTGTGTTTGTGGTTGGGAGAAAGAATCCTCAGGAGTGCTTCAGAGACATTGTCTTGATAAAGGACACTTCAGTTTATTTAGAGACACAAGCCTTTGAACAAGTTCCAGTGTCAATACCACTGAACAACAAATTTATTTTCTTTTTTACAACCCAAGTCCAACGGAAGCTCTGTAAGTACATTTCTAAAGGAAATAAATAATCATTACTCTTCTTCAGAGGAAGTAGAAACTTGGGTTCAATGCACTTTAACGCATTATGTGGAAGATGGATTTGACCCTTTAAACATCACATATTGTGCTTTTCAGCAGTCAAAGTTTGAAGATATGCGTTAAAATTAAAAGATGCACAGTTTGTTTTTCTTCCAGCTGCAGAGATCTGTGCCATTTAGATGTCTCCATTATAGCCTTGTCACCTTTTAGCCCAGCAACAAGCACATTATGTTTGCTGTTAGTCCACTGATCATTAAAACCTTTTTAGAGATCGGCCCTGTGAAGTCTCTCATTCATCTTTGTCAGCTGAACCCTTTTCTCAGATCAGCGATGACCAAGTAAATAAAGGCAGAAAGCCTATTAGCCGCGCAGCCTGAGAGGAGCCGGTGCTAAAAGCATCGAGCACTGAGAAGTGCCTCTTTGGGTGGTAATTGTAGGGGAAACTCTTTTCATGCTTCATCACAAATACATTTTAACGTGTCATTTCAATCCGCCATCACATACAATATGCCACCATATCCAGTCCAAACATGTCTTTATCTGTGTATAACTACTAGTTAGACGTTGGTAACATTTCAGATTCAATGGGATGGGAAATATGTTGATTTCTGCCTCACCTCTTTATAACAGCATTTTTATGCCGTCAGGCGATTGAACATAAACACTGTCGATCAGTGGTAGACACATCTGTGCATCTATCACAGTATATTAAATGTAGAAATAACAACCCACCTCAGAATCATCCTTTTAAATAAAGAGCTGTTAATGGTGTGCTGTGGGATAATTGCAGTGCAATTTCAAGCCAGAGAACAATTGTACAAATACAACAACTAAGTGTTGCACAACCCATCAAGAGCCACAGAAAAAACAAAGATGAGGAACATCCTCTTCCCTTCTCACACTATTATCTTAGCCTCACTTATTTTCTCTACTTTGTCGAAATAATAGCTTTATAGTGTCTTATAAGCATTAAGACGTGACGAGGCATCACTGGCAAACTTTTTTGTAATTGTTAAAATAATTGGATGACCTTTTTGACTGTACTCAGCAGCATTATCTTTGCTAAAATGTGAAATTTGCATCTTAAAAATGATCATCACACAAGCAGAGAACAAAATCACCTGCAGCTTCAAGTTACAAGTTACAAGTTTCGGGGGAAAATGCTTAAAGGAGACATATTACGCTCAGGTTCGTAATTTCCATACTTAAATACACGCTCTAATATTCAGAAAACACATAATTTTCATCATAGTGTTCAAAGCTGCTGCTCCTCTGTTCAGCCTCTGTCTCAAACACTTGGTTTCAGGTCCTGTCTCTTTAAGGCTCCCTTTCAATAAAGCCTGCTCTGATTGGTCAGTTGGCCCACTCTTTTGTAATTGGTCAACCGCTTCCACCGCGTATAGGAAGAAGGAAAAGTCGGCCTCCACATTCACATTACATGGCTTTGTAAGGGGGCGTGTCAGACTAGCAAGGATTAGCTAACTAAGAGGAGTGCGTTATGCAAATGTGGGGGATGCAATGGACATCATGACAGAGTGGAAGTATCAGCCAGACGACTGAAGGGTGTTTCAGGAGCAGTGCTTTCTCTGGGGGAGAGGAGTTGCCAACTTTGGGCTTCTAACTTTGCACAACTTTTACATTCACAAAAAAACCTTCTACACGTTAGAGGAAAGAGAAAAACCTAAAAGCATCATATGTCTCCTTTAATGCTAAACTGTTGCATCAGAGCAGTAAGGACATAGTGGCAGGCAAACCTTTACCAACAAAGTCTTGTTGCTTTGACCCTCAAATACAAACTTTTCCCCTCAGCCTGAGTTAAATCAGGTGTGAATCCAGTGTCGTTCTTGCTCCACTTATTTGCTGCTACACTGTTAATTAACTAAATAGGGAATAGTTTGAGGATCGATCTTTCCGCGGCAGTGGCAACCGTCTGTATCAGATTATTTTGCAACTTTGGGGAAAATAAGGGAACTTAACTAAGAGCCAGCAATTGTCCCAGATTTGTTGTCATGTTGAGTTCTTTGGAAGCCAGTTCATGCTCTCTCAGTATTATTCAGCCTTAGACTCATCATGTTGTCATCAGAAGTATTTTTTTCATTTAGTTTCTGAAGCAGCTCCAATATTTCTGCAGAGATGTGGAGGCAGGTGCCTTGGTACATTATTGAAAAGGTTAAAAAAAATCTATATGCAGCTTCTAAATGTTCTCTGCTGATGAGTGTTATCTGTTGAAGGAAGGATTGCTATGTGAGTTGCAGACTTGGGTTATAAAACAATTCACCATGATGGCTCAGGTATTCATTATAGTGATGCTCTGTAGAAACTGTAACACAGTGTTCCAATCGGAAAAAGATTAGAACGGAATGTGGGGCACCAAAAAATACAACAATTTTGCCAATTTCCCGAAACTCCTCACAGCAAACTAATAATGGAACAATGTTCCTGATGATGAAATCCAGAAATTCAAGTTTTATTACATTTTGATAGATACAGGCTATATAGACAGTCTGAATATATCTCCCCTCCCCTCCCCTCCCCCTCCCCCCACTCTCTCCCCTTTATTTCACCCACCTCTCTTCCCCATTTTTCTCCTCTCACCCCAACCGGTGTGTGTGTGTGTTAGAGAGTGGACACAATACAAATAGACAAACATTGGTAGTCTGAAACATTTCTGATTGTTTTATATTTTTTGCAAATATGAATTAGTCAAACAAAAAATGTGAAAATATAAAGATATTAAAAATAAAAGCACTTACGAGCACATAACACACTCAGGCACTGGCTGTTGTCCCCGGTGGCCCTGGTTTAGAAACTGGAAGAGTAGACGTTAAATGAAATGCAGATAGTGGTGACATAAACATTATGGTTAACTTTTTCACAATAAAGCAGAGTAAGCTCTTTAATTACAGCAGAGATTTTAAGACATAAAGATTGTGGAGGTGATTTATTACCCCACTGTGCGCAGGGACACCGCACGATAATATTGCTTTGTAATTTGCTTTTATTGCTTCAGGACAAAAGACCTTGTGATCCTGCTCGATCCCCTGTGGCTTTGTCCATTGTTGAGTGGCAGAAAATGCACGGATAAAGGAACGTTATTAGAAAGATGGCGGAGGAGGAAGACAGGCCACAGTGTTTGTTTTTCATGCCTGACATTCGCCACGTCCGCTGGAATATAATGGTCAGTATGCAATAAAATGAAAAATGAATATTAGCAGCTGACACAGGGAAGTTAGAGTAATGTGATCAAAGGATGTGCTGCTCGTCTCCAGCAGCAACCTAGCAGCAGCAGAGCCTGTATTCATGTGCTCAGTCAGCACTGTGCACATAACAACTGCATGAGACAATCATACTTCAATTTAGATGAAATGTTTTTCTACATGGAAGCAGTGAATCGATGAAAACGCTGCACAGTTCCCAATTTCTCATTCGGGTGTGTGTGTGTGTGTGCGTGTGCGCGTGTGTGTGCCATCTGGCATGCAGGAGCACATGTTTCAGTTACCACCTCATGGGAGCGATGTCCCTCCTGAAGCATCATCTTTTCATTTGACAGTCATTACTCTTTGTCACTAGCAATATGAGATTTGGAGCGAGTGGAGACGCACTAAGGCCTCTCTCAGCTTGGAGCCCAAAACATCACAGATCAACGGCAGTTTTGAAAGTGACAAGCTGAGGAAGCAGAAATCTAGCGACCTAACAATGTGATGCAATTGTTCATCATTTTACCTGAGGGAGCTCCTTTGCCATTTAATAAACACAGACAGTTATTGGGGAGTGTGGATTTACAGAACGCTGTTTTGTTATTTGGCAGATGAGGAATGAAGTGATTTGTCAGGGGAGGTACGAGCCCGACTGGGTGTTGAGATTAATTGTCGTATGAAAAGATAACACAGTCGCGCGCACAGCTTTGTTGTTAAAGGCCAGAAACAAAGACTGTCAAAGAGGCCGTTTTAATGAGCCAAAGTTCATGTAGCAGCACTGTGTGGTGTTCCCACATGAAAACGTTCATAAATCAGGTGACAAGCCGCCATTTGAAATATGAACATGAAAGACTGCGCGTCTTTGTGCGAAAATCAAAAACATGTTCATTGAAAATGTGGCCTCTTTATGTTCTGTGGCATTGATTTGACAGCAGTACTTTATTAGATGGTTTCAGTTCTTTGATGCCCCATAAATCACTCTGGCTTTTTGGGAACAGCTATTTAATCTTTGAACTTTTCGCTCATATTCTTGCAATAAATCCAGAAATATGTCTGTCCCTCTCTGTCCTTCTATTTTTTTTTTTACAACAACCCGCTCGTGACTTTGCGGGCGGATTCTTAACGATCCAAGGAAGTGCACTGTCGACTGAGAATGTTTTGGATGAGGGGTTTCAGAGAAAATCATCAGAGATCCCTTCATTTATTTTAAATTGTACACTGCTCTTGCTTTTACCATGGCAACCATGTTCAACACTTAACCCTGATCACGTGATGTCACTCATGACAGTATCAAACACCACGCTCCGGCTTGGTGCCACAGCTCTCGTTTAAAGTAACAGGGAATAAGGGAAGGCTGAAAGGAGGCTGACAAGACAACAGTCAACATCCAGATCAATTACTGTAAATAAAGATGGACGACATGACAGCTCTTTATACATAGAGCCAAAATATCTTGTTTGCACCTTGGTGGTTGGCTGTAGTATAGGTCATAAACCGTGCCTACTCCATGTTAGCAGATGGGACATGAGCCAAACTAAAAAGTTAAACTATTTGTCATGGCTAAGGACACTTGGCAACAAAGACTGGAGGAACTGAGGATCGAACCACCGACCCTCTGGTCATTGGACGACCCTCTCTACCACCTGTGGCCCTTGAAGGAAGTTTTTAGAGCTCCAGCCTGGTGCATCGTCAAAATGATACAAAACTTAGCCACAAAGAATTCCCTCCTACTACTGTTGTGCAGCTATAAAGAGTGCAATGCACAGAGATAAACAGTTGGTGGCGCTACTTTTCTAGAACGTTTGTTTATTGTAATGTATGTAATGTATTGTAAATCTCATTTTCTGATCAATTTGGTTTTAATGAGTTAAATGCAGAGATTGTGATTGGCTAGGCAGACGTATCGCCAGGACTTCGAAACCACTACTCCACTAATTGATCACGACTGTGCATACACTGGCTCTAAATGACATCACCAGTATAGTGTGGCAGTGCACGTGTCCAGGATTACAGCAATGCTGTAAGAATTGGCTCACAGGTTTCTGGAACTGATGAATTTTCTTTCTAACTGATGTCAGAGTTGTGTGTTCCATAAAGAGAAATCCATAGAGACCTGCTTTTTCCTGCTTTTCCAGTTAAGGACAATTTCCTTACAGTTGAAGCAGAGCGATACTTGTATACTGTGGTTTGGTATCGTGACTAATGACAAGTCACCTAATAACCACTTTGAAACCCAACAGTCCAACATGAGAGATAGTTTGTCAGTAATTTTTCTGTTGTTTGTTATACATGGGTCGTTCCAAGTTGCTTGGATGTAATTGCCTACGGTGTTGAAGGGTCAAATTTGGTTGTTACTTGCATCTGAGAGGCTCATTTTGTGAACACACACCACACAGGCATGTGTCAGGCAAGTGTTCGGTGGTGGTTGAGGCTGAACCTGTACTGTATGAAATTGGGACAGGATTTGTGTGTCCTTGAGAATGTATTTGTGCAGATTGTGCAAAGTGGTTCTTTTGACCTGAGATCTGCTTTCTCTTCTCTTAAAAAAACAGTGTGTGTTTTTTTTTTTTGTTGGGACCTTTTCCAGTATGACCACTGACCTTTTCAGGAACTCTTGGTCCTAATGGGGCATGAAACTGAAACTTCATGTCTGAGCTCCTGGTTAAGGTTAGTGGTAAGATGTGTATTGTGGTTAGGTTAAGGTTAGTGTTGGGCATGAATTGGTCCTGGATAAGGTTTGGGTTACGTTGTACACAATGAATGGAAGTCAATGCAGTGTCCTAACAAGGATCGCTTCACTAACTTGACTTGCTGTACTTAAAAGTTATTGTATTTATAGCAGTATATCGTATATTTATATCAGATAGAGTATTTCAATATCATTTTCATTTTAGCATACTGAGCTCACCTGTGTATGAAATGTGCTTTACTAATAAATACACCTGATTTATAGCAATTCTATTTAAGTTTTACTGAGCGCCCCCTTTAGCCACCCGTTATGATTAAAGTTCACCTTCACCCCTACATTTTGAGTGAAGTGTCTCTTCCTCTCTCTCCCTGAAAATTTCAAACAATGCCTTGAGATGGAGCCGCTGAGACACACCATCATGTAGGGACGTCCCAGATGTCCGTCACATTGGCCCTGGAAGGTTCAAGATGGTTTGAAACACATGCTCAAACCATGAATGTAGATAAATTTGGTAATAAATGTGATATTCAAAACAGAATAGATGTATTTAATCAAAGAGCAGTCACAGATTTTAGTTTATAGCTGAAAAAAAACTACATTTTAATGGGCAGCATCATTTTAATTTGGTTGGGCTCAGTGTCTGAGTGATTAAGTGGTTTTCATGTGGAGGAAAAAAAACAAAGCCTATCAATCTCTTGACCGGAGCTCTGACTGTGGAGTCCCACTCACTGAACACACCGAACTCTCTTAAGGATTCTGGATATTTTCCTCACAGAATATCAGAAATAAGCACTGCTTTTAAATGACTTCTAAGTCTTTTTAACTGATTTACAGTTTAGCATTACTCTTGAACTTGCTGGGCCGATGCTGGTAGTTTAAGTCGGCAGTCACCAGTCTCTTTATTCCAAGTGAGTGAACTATCGTCCTAATTTTGAAGCTGCTATTTTGTGGAAAAAACGTTTCATAGTGCTTTAACCCAGGCATGGTTATTTGGTGGGGTCACCATTTCATTCTTTAATGCAATAACCTACAATGCAGCTAACTGCTTGACTACAGACACACACATGCTTTACCACACACTCACAACAAACCCAGGTAATACTGAAAGCTATATGTATGGTGGCCCTGAGAGCTCAATTCACTGCAACAATAAGAAAGTCCTTTTTCTGTCTCAATATGTCTCAGCTTTTTTCCTAAATGCAGCCACATGTGTTGTCAAACAGGTGAAGTTTGCTCAGTTTCCTTGTATGTTGCCTGTTTGCATGGGTTTGTCACAGTAGCAGTGCATTGAGCACTCAGGGCCGCTGTACATAAGGGTGAGCACCACACATCAGTCACTGAGGACCTCAGCTGAAGCAGCTGCTGGTCAAGTGGCCTCTGTGATCAGCCCCTCATTTTTGCGTGACCAGACTACCACCGACAGTTTGGGAAATTTCTTACGGTTTACATAGTCTGCAATGAATTTTAAATTGCTTTTGGAGATATGAACAAATGAATATAAAATAGAGCGGAGACCAATCCATCTTCCATCCCCTCGCCACATCAATAATAAAAGAGGGAGACTGTGACTCTTTTATTGACTGAATTACCTGCAGTATAATTTTTACTATACTACTGTGTGTACATCAAATTCCAATTGCGCTGGAAACCTTAACCTCAAACCTACACTTGTCTCCTGAATGAATTTTCCTGTCGTCAACAAGAAAAGCAGCGGGGCTTCATCTTTCTATAAATTACATCTTGTTGGAGCGTGCTCACAGTAACATGACCTACCTGGTTTATCAACAATGAAGATTTTGTATTCAATGTTTGTCATTAAATGAAACTGAACTTGCTTCATTACCGTTCACATATGTGGCTTTTCAAAACCTTTAAAAATAAAAGCTCTGTAATTCAGCTGGATAGAAAGCATCACAACAACATAAATGCATCTTGTGCCTTTACTTTGAAGACAGCTTGCTAAAGAGGAAGGGATTCTATGAATGTTGCTGCCATCAGGGAGATCAGTCTGCAACACCTGTGAATGTCTGTCAGTAGAATACGGTGACATAGAATTATCACAATGGCCTGTTGGCGATTTTGACCCGTGGTTTGACTCGGTTGCCGACCACGCTGTAGTTTATCCAAGGACGTAGAAGAAGACATGTTCAACGCCCCTACTGGTTACTAAAGAGCAAATGTTATCCAAATTTGATTAATATTGCACCAAATGTGACACTACACTTCCCTGTGCCATTAACAAAACATGCAAAGTGTGAAATGCCTTCCACAGACAAAGACAGACAGACGTTTGTGGAATTAAAACCATCTTTCCCTCCATCTGATTCTCTCCCTATTCTTTTGTTATTCCTTTGCCTTTCCTCCTCCTGCTCTTCCATGTCCACGTTCCTTTTGTGCTCTGTCCCTCTTGACCGTACACCCCCCCTTCCGTACATCAGCCTCCTGCTCCTTCTCCCTCTCCTCGTGCTTCTCATCCATCTGCCTTCCCCTCCTCCTTATTCATCTCGCCTTTTTCCTCGGACCTGGTCAGCTGTGTGGAGTAATTTAGCAGCTCACGAGTCCTGGGCCAAATCTGTCACCACAGACATATTAGCAGCAACGCAAGTGATTTCCCACCGGGACCACAGACACTTCTAATCACATCCTCAGGGACACGAAGGGACAGAGGAATAGGGTGAAGAATAACAGACAGGTGGTGAAAAAGAGGATGAGGAAGAAGCCCATTAAATTAACAGGTGAGGACACAGCCTATAGAGTTAGCTATCATTCCTGTGAATTAAGTCAGAACATTAGTCGACCAAGAAGTCTTACAAGTGAGGTGACGTTTCTTTGGTTGAAAAGGTTTCTTCAGATTTTAATCATTGCTATTTTAAGCATTGCATGACACAGGAAATATGCAATAGCTGCCTCCGGGGTCACATTTAACAACTGCTATCGAATATGTTGAAAACTAGGACAATTTTACTGTCTGACAAAAAAGTCCTAACAGAGCTCCATACACGGTTAAGACCACTACACAATGTTGGATGTATAGCTTGAATTCAGTGCATACATGAGGTGAATGCAGAAGAGGAATCCTCCACGAGAGCCTGTTTAAATCCCCACTGTGACCCTCCCTGGTAGTTTCTCTGATGGGTTGTTGAGCAAAAGACTGTAAAAGCCCAGTTGTGCAATTCAATTTTATTAAGATATATAAAGAAATAGACTAGTGCAGCTTTAATTGACACGTCTAATCAGCTGCGGCATGACAGACGACACAGAAGCACGGGACGTGAAATGTGTCTTCTCGTATGTATTCACATTAACATAAATATAAGCTGTCCTAGAGGAGGCCCGCGCAAGCGAATGTGTGCGTTTCCATGCTCATACGCAAGTGAGTGTGTCCCTCATCTGTGTGGACTTGCTTTGATTGAAGGGAAAGGGGACCTCCCCTGTCAACCTGCAATCTCGCGTTTAGAAAAAGACTTATGTCCACATTACGCCCCCACAGGTTCCTCCCTGATTAAGAGATGGCAGAGGGCAAGGTGGACAGAAAGGTGGCAGAAGGGACCCCGCGTTCATTATGTATCTGGATGTGGCGCTGACAGCTCTGATGACTGATGGGGGGGGGGAGCTGGGTGAACTTTGTGATGGCAAAGAACTGTTTTCACAGTGGCTGAGAACCAAGAGACATGCAGCTATATTTTTCAACAAGAACAAAGCTTCTAAAACTGCTAATACACGAGTACGCTCCAATTAAAAAAAAAGATGGTGATTCACTTGAAAATGTTATTAGAAACCATGCATGCCTACAAAATGATAAGAATATGGACCATATCAATGCGTGTTGTAGCCCATTAACTACTAATTGTATATACTCTGCATCACTGCTGACCATTCTCTAAGCCACACATTTTAAGCCCGATGTCCCACCCAATGTCCAGTCAGACACGGGCTTATTTCTGGTCAGAATGAAACTCATCTTCCATATACGTGAGTGTCAGGGGATTTGTTACTTATACACCTCTTAACACCTTTAATATTGTGTATGACTTATATCCCTTAGATGTCTGGAGGCCTCTAGAGGATTAGATGTTTTACTTTTTGTGTTAGGAGTTGCCATCCTGTCTCTGGTGTTGTGGTGAACATCAAGAGTCTGCATCTCAGCCTCTTAACAGGACTTACAGTCATCTAGACTGATATGTGGTATAACTAGTGCAGTGCCTAAATATCCCCATTAATTTGGTCTGTGTTAATGCTCTGAGCTAGAATCACCCCTTGTTTTGAGTGAGTCCTCCACAAACAGTTTTTTCACTTTTTATTGTTTGTTGTGCTGGATGTTGTGTGCAGAGCTTTTTATAAACAGTCTATGGTGCCGAGTGAAGTTTGAAAACTTTGTGTTACTCCTACCTGGTTTATCTGCAGTGAAGAAAACATGTAAAACTGGTTCAGCAGACTGGAGGCACACTACCCTGCTCCCACTGATTGCTACAGAGCTCTTTCACTGATTGCTACAGAGTCATTCAGACCAAACAACAAGAAGTGCCCAGCAGAACGAAACTGCATTTCTCCCAGATCCATGTGCAAATATAAAAGGCAAGCAAATTAACACAACAAAAATAGACATAGTATACAAGACCTAAAGACAAACTCAAGCCATAAATAAATGAAAAATTGCTTGGTTAGATTATTGCACAGAGTAACAGTAAACAGTAACAATCAATACAAACTTGTAACAGTAAATATAAACTTGTAACAGTAGATGTAAACTCGACACTGGTGAATATAAACAATGTGCTTGAGTGGTGAAACATTGAATTATTGCACAAAGAAATAACAGCATTTTAGAAGATATGACGTATCGTTGTAATTAGTACTTCTAATTTCGTTTAGGCAAAGCTTACAATGACAATAAAGGCATTCTGATTTTTTTGGGGGTCGCCTGTTAATTCAATTTTATTGATATTAAATGTATCGCATTTCATCCATGTGCACGTTGGACTAAGAATCTTCTCTGTCGACCGATCCATGTTGTAATAAACTCACATCTTCAAGTAAGGAGATCTGAGGCTCATCGAGTTAAGTCTTTTACTCATGACTGTGAGCACTGATTGCAAATTTAACCACCTTTCATCAGACGTGTGTGCTCAAGATTTTCATCAGGAAGGGAATATTTTTCCTGTTTAAGTTACATTTATCATTGCATAGGTTTCAGTTAACAGTACAGTGTTGTACAGTATATACTGTATATGCTTATATTTACATGTACTTTTTGTTTATTTGTAGATGTACTGGTTTTAAAGTATCTAAATCAACACTGAAAGAATGAAACTCAACACAAGTACAAGCCAGAGGGCAAAAATATAGTGCCTGCATTTACAAATGTCAAACTGCAGTCATGGCAACATATCAAATGAAACAAACAGCATTGTATTTAAACTTCCAATCTTCTGCTCACTCTACCACACCAGGTGATGTTTACCTGAAAACACCTGCTCCTGCTCCTTTAAACCAGGGCTCCTCGCTGCTGCTCCCCTCAGGTGTTCGGGTGTTCAGCTGTTCTGCATGGATTTTCTGGAGGTGCCTCAACGCCTGTGGACACTGCTTCACTTCACAGAGGGAAGATACAACTGTTTGTGCTCCAACCTTGATGTTGTGGCTCTGTTTAGTCCCAGCTGCTGTCCTGCAGGTGTGCTTGTACAGTGGGCTGTGTCTTTTGGCTCTCGCTGTTTGCTCTGCTGCTGCTGCTGCTGCTGCCTGCTTGGCTACTTGAGTATTTCCATTGGAATATATTATGACTATGTAGTTGCAGAGGCTGAGCTCATTTTCTTGTGGTGGTAGTCAAGCACATGTGTTACGATGCTGTTGATTTATGTACCAGCCGTACATGAGCAGTAATTGTTGCTGTTAGATTTGGAGGCTCCCAGTTGGCACAGTGAGCAGAATATTGTTTATTTGCCTCAGGGATGTGGACATTAGTGTCTTCTTGCACACAATCCATTCATATACCTGTGGATATTTACCTGTAACACACAACCACAATTTCTCCAATTGTGGTTGTGCTGCTGTTTTTCATTTCCGTTGTAATTATGGTGTAGGTGCAAACTCCTGTGGATATTATATACATCCGATACATCATTTGCTTTTCATGCTACATAATATTCGGTAAGAGGAGGCTGTCTGCTCAGTATTCTATTTCCTAATGTTAATATGTGTAAAAGGGTAGCAAAACTGTAATGTGTCTTCTCTGTGGCTCCATATCATCCGTGAATCCGTCTCATGTTTGCAAATTACCCTTATTGTCTGAGATCAATAGCAGGGGACTGGTCACAATGAAACTTGATCTGCTGTCAGACATGCAGTTTGGCGCGGACAGGCGGAATGGAAGAATACAAAGATCTCAGGATTGGAAAAGAGTCACAAAAGACACAAACAAAGCTGTCAACTTGGAAAAATTACTATTTGTACGTCCTGCCTCCTGCATGATGTACCCAGGTGCCGCCCCTCGACGGAATATTCTGGGCATGTTCCTGTTGTTGTGAGAGGCAAACTCCGGTAAATGTCTGACCCAATTTTCTGGACATTTTCAGATGTGACATCCCAGATGGCAGCGACGAATGTGACAGTGACAGACTTAAAGCCAGTTTGTAATAACTGATTTTTGGGGATTTTTTTGGAGCGATCACTGTTTGCTGGCATCACTGAGAAAGTGAAATTGTATTAATCCTCGTGGGAGAAACTGGGTCACATTACAGTTGTTCCATTCTAGAAAAAGAAGAGATGTTAAAAGCATAAAGAAATTACAAGGAAAAGAGAGAATAAGATGTATTCCATAAGAATATGCAGTTATGCTTAACTCTTGTTTTGATCTGTCATAGGCTTGGCCTCATAGCATACTCCCTTTTCTAAAGTTTTATTAAGTAGTCACATTATAAATAATATTATCGATAATATAATGATAAACCTTGTTTATATAGCAGAGAGTTTATAAAGTTATTTGACAGCAACAATCGGCAAGGTGCAATGTGACAAAAAAAGCGTTGAGGTGGTTGAAAGTAGTTGATTAAATTGATTAAATATAAGACTGTCACATAAAAACTTGATCGCATAAAAGCAGGAAAGGGACAATAAAATAAAAGGTGATAAGAAAACAATAAAATGACGATAGGATGACATCACATGAAAGCAAGTCTATAAAAATGGGTTTTAAGAAGTGATTTAAAAGAAGTCGCCGACTTAGTTTCCAGTCTCAATTTTGGAACAGCCAGCAGGGCTCCACCTGAGGATCTAAGGATGTTGTGTGCAGAGCTTTTTATAAACAGTCTATGGTGCAGAGTGAAGTTTGAAAACTTTGTGTTATTCCTACCTGGTTTATCTGCAGTGAAGAAAACATGTTAGACTGGTTCAGCAGACTGGAGGCACACTACCCTGCTCCCACTGATTGCTATAGAGCTCTGGTCTAATTTGAAAGTCAAAGTGAACTTTATTGTCATTCAGACCGAACAACAAGAAGTGCCCAGCAGAACGAGACTGCATTTCTCCCAGCTCCATGGGCAAACATAAAAGCAGTAAAGGGACAATAGGTGATGGTGAGGATCTAAGGCTGCTAACAGGCACTGTTTGAAAGTGATCAGGAAAATCTTAAAATCAATTCTAAAGCAGACAGAGAGTCAATTGACAGAAGAAAGTATCTGGGTGATGTGATGTCGTCTGTTAAAACCAGTAAGAAGTAAGAACCAGTAAGAAGTAAAAACTCTTACAAATGCTCATTTTTTATTTGCCAACCAGAAAATAAAGGGCAGCACAACACTGCACCCATTTTACCCTCTTAAGATAGATATGCATGCAAGACTGTTATTGCCATTGATATTGATTATTCAGCTTTTTATCGATTCTGAAAAGAAATGCCTTCAATACTCACTTGCCTGCTTTCCTCTCTGCCCTTTAATTGGATTCTGAGAGCAACACACACAGTCACACACACACGCACGCACTTACGCACGCACACACACACACACAGACTAATGTGAAGAAGTCTGTCAGATTCAGTGCCACAGAATCTGTTGTCCTTCAAACGGCTGTCATTATGAGTCTACACAGTTTGAAATAACTGCATCAGAGACGTACATCAGTGGAATATTTACGCCCTGATTGTATCATTAACCCAAGTAGGACATGAATCGTCTGAACCCATTTCTACAGCATCTGGTGATCGTATTTTTTTTGGCTGATGTTTCTTTTGGTTTCTGGGTGTCCTTGCTGCAGGGCTGCTTTCAGATGAGTGAGTGTTGATTGAGTTGCTAAACTCTCTCTCTCTCTCTCTCTCTCTCTCTCTCTCTCTCTCTCTCTCTCTCTCTCTCTCTCTCTCTCTCTCTGCCTTAGTCGTAGCTAGCTTTGAACACTCATCATGTTCCTTTATGTGACTAGACTTTAAATGGCTGATGAGGGGTTGCAGGTTGGTTTCCTCCACGAGGGATTTGCTTGGAATAAATCTTGCAAATTGCAAATTTATTGTCTTTTTCTGGCACCTACCTAGAACTGTCAGGCCGCTGAAGCCAAAGGTACACAGAAGTATATGGAGGTGTGGATTATTATGATCACTTTCCAATCTCTGCTGCGAAGAGCTTTTTTAATCCTTGTGGGGAAGTGACAAGGTGAGAGCCAAGGTGCCACAAATCAACCCTGCACAGACTTTGCATTCACATTGTAATTTGTTCCGTGCGAGTTGGCCGATTGAAATGTGATTTTCAATAGATCTTCGTACATTATGTGTGCTTTTGCCAACTGAAGCCACAAATGCCGCGAGGACATTTACGGACCACGTTTCGTGCCAAAATAGAAAGTGAGTTTGCAGCGTGCCACCGAATCTGCATGAACACAAACGCAGGTCAGGCAGATTAATTCAGGGACGCAAAATTATCAAACAGGTGCAGGCAGACAGAAGCCCTTGAAATTCAGATGAGGTAACTGGCAGTTTACCAGTTTAACTGCAGCAGGATAAAGTGAGAGCTTGATTGTTTAATTCATAACCAGTCACCTGATTAGTCGGTGCTACTCTTGGGAATTTCCCTCACCCGACTCCTTTGGTGCTCCTCAGTTTTAAACTAATTTTGAATAACCAAATATAAAATGAGTACCCAAATCCTGAATGTTACTATAGTTATTACAGATGAGATAAGTGTAGAGTATGTAAAAAAGGACCTGACTTTCAGAGGATGAAAAAATGATAAACTTTTATTACAATAATAAAATAAATAAACCTTACATTTGAAAACGTCCTCCACAGCAACAGAAACACTAACAAAGATAACCTCTGTCAAACTTATTCTTTGCTTCTTTTAACTGAACTTTCTGAAAGCATGAGGGTGTGTAAACTCCAGTATTCATATCTAGTTACATCATAATATTCCGCCAACAGCTAATTAATGCATTGCTACTGTAAGTGAGGCTACAGCAGTGACTCCCCGAACAGTGCTCTCAGAAAGTTGTCAGACTTCTTTGCTTTTTAACTGTGTGCGATGTTGCAGACGAAAACTAAACTAATTTAAATTCTCAGTTTCCTTCAACAATCCACTCGATACCACATAATGACAAAGCAGAATTGTGTTGAATACTTTCTGGATGTGCTATATTCTTATCAGTATTAGTTTCATTGGGTGCAGTGTCTTTGTATCTTTACAGTTTGTGTGTGTGTGTGTGTGTGTGTGTGTGTGTGTGTGTGTGTGTGTGTGTGTGTGTGTGTGTGTGTGTGTGTGTGTGTGTGTGTGTGTGTGTGTGTGTGTGTGCACCGTGGTCAGCATCTGCAATGTGTTGCAGGGGGGGGTGCATTCTGTGTGGAATGTGGATTAGAAAGAAAATAGTTCAAATCGAGGCCAGAGGTGAGACTGGTAACCAGTACAAAGGGGGCCTCATTACAGTGATGTGGTGTCTCTGCAGCAGAGGCAGTGGGGCAGAATACACATCGTATAAGATGAATATTTACCTTATATTCCAAGCACTTCAATCATTGTTACCTGATGTTAGCACATCTGAAAATGTAACTGTGCCCTCAAAACACCTGATGTCCAATGGTCACTCTTATTTTTTCTCTGGTTTTGGTCCCCACCAAACAGAGAAAGAACTATCTCCTAGAAATGACATTTCAGTACAATTGAATTGCATCAGCAAACACGTCTCTGTCTCTGTCCTTTTCTCTCCCCAATTTACACGTTATTAAAAACAAAATGAAGGATATATTGAAATAATGACTCCTGAGGGTTTACAAGGCTGTAGTCACTGTAAGTGGATGTTGTACTGCAAGATCAGATATTTTCTTGGGAAGTGTATGTTACCATTTCTTACTAATACATGTATACAATGTATTTGGGACTTGTTTTTTGACCCCCACCCCCATGATCCCGACCCCACATGAGCAGATACATTAGTTTTCAAAGCTCTACACCCTTTGTCACAGGGTTTGATTAGTTCTCTGTAAAAATCTTTACTGTGGTGTGATGACTGATAGAGGATTTCTCATATGGAATAGTATCCTTTCACTTGTAAATAATTGAAAATACAATATTTAAAATCAACCCTTACCTTTAAATAACAGTTAAGAAAACAATTGGGATGAGAACATCACACCATAATATTCCCAGATCATCAGGTTCAGTTGAAATGTCTTTCACAATGAAATAGTGATTCAGATCTTATTTGACAAACTAAATTTGTAGTAAGTCTGTTGTTTTATGTATTTATATTTAATGTATTAATAAGAAATATATGCAATGTATTTTATTTTGAAAATGTATTAATCTAATTATTTTGTTTAACTCATCTAAAAACATTTTTTCAAAAGGTTTGGATGTTGCATTTGAATTTATGTCAGTGATAGTCATAGAAAATGTTCTTGTTCTTCTTGCTGTTTTGAGTTTGTACCCTCATGGTTGAATGCACTTATTGGAAGTCGCTTCGGATAAAAGCATCAGCTAAATGATATGTTATGTAATGTGATGTAATGATGCCTAGGCTGTGTAAAAAAGGTGTTACCAAATACACTTTGGAGAATGAATATAATCTCTGAATGTAGTTTTTCAGAAGGCAGGAACTAATATTTCAGGTACTAATATTTATGCAGCCTGCAGCCGCTGATTGAACAGTTGCTAACACAGACTGTGTGCAGCCTACCTGGAAAATATGGCTTATCTAAAATTAGTTTGGGACTCACCGGGACACCTGCCTCCTCTTTTCTCACAAATCATACTTTTTCTTTGCCCTCATTAATTCTCCTATTGAATAAACTTTTGACATTTCCTAATGTGGCGAAGTTCCCCAAAATAAAGGGCTGGAAACAACAGCAAGGGTGATTTGAGTGGTGAAAGGAAATGGGTAAAACTGGGCATCATGAGAAGGTATAAAACTCCCAATGTTTGTTCATGTCTTTTTCTTGAAGAGTTGATGGTGTGATAGCAATTTTTTTTAAAAATGGGTTAAAAAAAAAAATAGAATTTCTATGGAAACACAGAGGGGAAATTCTTTGTCCTGCTCCAGTGAAAATAGATCAAAAGGAGCACGTATTGGATGACTGTGGGTGTTCAGACCCTGAATAGCCATGCATAACAAAAGAATTGTTTCAGGAACAGGTGCAGATTCAGGTGACTGACTTTCTCTTTCAAATGCCTGTGCTCGAGAGCTCAGGCTTAAATTTTGTAGCAGAAGGAAGGAAATGATAATGTGGGGGTAACCATATCAGGCGAGCAGATGTCAAACACAGTTTCCACTTTAAACTAAACCTATATCCTATATCTAAATGGCTTGTTGTCATCTGTGGTTTTTACCACAATTATTAGTAATAATATATACTGAGTACAATTATTCAAGCACTGCACTGGAGTACAGTTTTGTGTACTTTTAATTTACTATAACATATCCTTTCTGCCACTTTATACTACTTTTTATGGGGAAAATGGTACTTTTTACTTCAATGTTTCTTTCTTTCACATATACCTGACAGGGCGATTAGAATCGCGGGTTAGCCGGGATCACACGTCACAGCCGTCAGTGGAACCTTCCTGCACTGGCACAGGCACACTACCGGATGCTTAAGCTGCGCACGCATCCTGTGAGTGATCACCAAAGGCTGAGAGGAACATCTGCTTCTAGAACAGTAGTAATAGTCACAGTAGTTTGGGACACCACACAGCAACTCTACACACAAAGTATGAATATAAAATAGAAAGAATCTGTTAATTGGGAGATACTCTGTATATTGCATTACATTTTTACATTTGTGTAGTGTAAGCTTTGCAGATGTATATGTTTCACAAAAAAATGATCAGAGAAAAGTGCAACAAAAAATACCGATCTCAGTTCCTGCTCTCCTTTCACTTGGCAAAGAGCTGACAAGTTAAGCAAAAGCTAAAACCTTTGTAAAAGAACAAATCAGTTCCTGTCTGCTCTGTTCTATTGCCAAGGCTGATGCAGCCTGAAAATAAGAAAACTTAGAATGGCCAAATTCGTCAAATTGATGGTCACTTGTTTCCGCCAAAGTACACTCTGGCTAAAATCTGCTGACCTCTATCGCTAAGTCGCAGGACGTGCGGGAGTTGCCAGAAATTGATTTGTGACCCTTTGGTGGGGGTCCAAGCTCTATATTGAAAACCACTGGACTCTACTTCCAAACTGTACATGGATACCTACTTAGCCAGTGTCGGCCTTATCAAATCACATGATGCAGCATACCATCCTTGTTCTGAATCTTATTGCAGTCAACTCACGGCCAATCTTCTTAGAATAGCTTGTGGAATCCAATTATTTGGGCATTACAAGGATTTGGGGCATTTTTTATTCTATTTTTATAGTACTCACAAGGGTGTATAGCACAAAAACACCATTATCTGAATCTCCCCCATGTTTACTGCTGTAGCGTTGTTCTGTTTATATAGTGTTGTGTATTCTTCTGCATTACTGTGACGTGCTGGAGTGGAGGGAAACAGCTTGTTGTAGCCATTGGTTGCTCAGATGACAGTGGGCTAATTTGCCCAATTTCCCCTGGTCTGACTGAGGTGGAAATACAGGCCAGCAATGGTCTGCTGCAAACATTTAGTCCCTTGAATAAAGTTCCACGGATTAAAAGTTCTGGGAACTTTTGGTTGAAACACGGCTTTAGAGAGAACTATTATCTGTGATATTCTTTTAAATGTTATCCACGAATTAAATATCATAATTAGCAGGAACTCTGCAATTATAGGTGAATCAAATCAGTATGTGATTCATAAATGGCTCTTTGTATAATTGTACAAATAGTTCTGTATAATAAAGCCAGGCAAATTATTCTTTTTAATGGTTTTTCTGAGCTGGGAAAGGAGACTAAGGTTTACTCCCTCAGAGACGATAAAGCCAAACATGTCAGGTAAACACTCTGTTCTGAATATAATGGGGACAGTGCAGGTGGTGTAGACATCTCCCGAGGTCATCTTCGAAGTACTCAGCCTTTCATCAAACTCCCTTGTATTTAACATATCATGGGAATTGACCTGGAGAGAAGGAGCGTGGGAGTGACAGAGGAAAGAGAAGAGAGGGAAGAAGGTACGTTTACATTTAGTGTTTACTGTTGTCCCATAATGTTTTAACAGGCTGTTGAGTTTTATTAATGCAGTTTAGTGACACTAGGGATAAGGATTGTAGATACGTTGCTCACAACCATCTATCATCATGGCTTATATTTGTATAAACATTGAAGTTATCAGTATATTGACACTGTTTGGGCAAAGGAAAAGGGTGAGTTGTTGATTTATTAACGCTTGCTTGCTCTTCATGGTCGTTCTCTGCATCTTCCTCAATCTTCTGTGATTGATTTGTTTTGGAAATCAATAACAAATTCAGGCGTGTTCCACCGATTTGTTGATTTTTCTCTTCCTCGTGTTTGTCATTGACATGTTTGGTGTCATTGATTGGGCCGTGGTTGGGACGGGCCGCTCTGTGTACGATGCGTTTGGCAGCAATCATTCAGCTGGTCAGCTCACATTAGCCGCGACTTGCTTTTAGCGCGCCTGTCAAAACAAGAGCCAAAATTACTCCGCTAATGGCAAAGTTGCACACGAGCAGGACAAAAGGAATCAATACGGCGACAGCAGAGAGGCAGGAAGGTGCCTGGATCGGACAGGTTGAATAGGCGGAATAGTATAATCAGCGCAGAGCTTGGACTGCAGGGACCATTTTTCAAAGATGTGTGCCTGAATAATGACTGTGAAAGGGTTACAGCACTTTATATTCCTGTCTTCTCTTTGACCTTGTTTTTCAGTGTGCTGCCAGAGAGCAGATATTCTTCATGATCAAAACAGCACCTCTGACTGAAAAACCTGGCCAGCCCTGCCACGTGAAAGACTATCTAGCATTCAGCTTTTTATTTGTATTTATTTTTTTATACAGTATATCTCAGTGTGTGTGGGTGTGAGTCGGCAGTCGTTTGAAACCGTGCAGCTATAGGGACTTGTACTGTATACAGTAGAATGGAAACATGGTCCAAGCCTCATTGCACTCGTTATCTGGCTCTCGTCCATGTTTTGGGAGTGAATGTTTGGTCCACTCGGCCGTGACATGCTCTCTGACATGATTGCAGTAAAAGGCCATTTCACCGATAACTGAAGACATTGCCGACAGAGAAGAAGAAGAGGAGGTGGAGGAGGAGGAGGAGGAGGAGGAGAGGGGGTGGAACCACAAGGGATGAGAAAAGTGTAACCTGGAGAGAGACAGACTTTATGGATTACCTTTCCTTGCATCTAACAAGACCACCTACACACAGGGACCACCACTACACACACTTGCAGACATTAAGACACTCACACACACAATTCCTCCCAGAATACCTCCCCTCAGCCCATCTTAACGCTCTCCTTTCCACACCAGAGGCAGAGAAAATGAAATTGATGATTAGTGAAGGGTTACTGTATGTGAGATGAGATGCATATGTAAATATGGTGGGTTTACAAGGTTAAAAGTCTGGCTTTTTGGATCCTTGTGCATGTGTTAAATAACAATAATAAGATTGCTGTGGTATAAAAAGATGAGCCCGGCCTGCTGGGAAACTCAGGGTCGACATGTTCTACACTCTGCTTGCTTAGGGATTTGGTTCCGACCCACTGATTGAATAAAGTTTTGTGTTTATGGGTTCTATTTGTGCTCTACACAACTCTACACAACTACACAACCCCAGAGCCAAGGAATTTGAACCAGACTGGGGAGGTCTCAAGACAGTAATTGTAATGTCAAAACTTTATGATCCAAGCCAATTATTTCCTTATTTGATCTTTAAATGATGAACTCAAAAGTTAATTAAAAACTGAAACTGAACCAGTGAGTGACAACTGAATATATGGGAAACTTTATTAAGTAGGATGTTTTTGCAAAACATTTTAATGACTAAAACATTTGTCAGGATTGGTATAATATATATTCTACAAACAGGCTGTTTGCAGGGTAAGAGGTAATGTACACTGACAGTGAGGTGTAGAAAGAATCCCTGAGAGAGACAATAGTCAGCTACACAGTAATCTTAGTATATTAATGAGGATGGGAATCTCCCAGGGCAAATGTGCTTAGGTTATTGAATTTGGCATCTGTGTGTATACATGGATTGAGATTTGATGAAAAAAAATGATTCCTTAGCAGAATATTGATATGCTTAACAATGTTTGCCCCATCCCACTCTGGGACAGAATTTAAAAAATCCTAAAGTCTAAGAAGAGAAATGAAGAGGAATTGAGCAGAGCTTATCCAAACACAGACTCTTCCCCTGCCTCTCTGCCTGTAAATTTACCTCGAGACCTAGCTACCTACCCACCCTCCTAACATATTACCTACCTTTCTACCTATTATTTACCCTTCTACCTACCTATTTGCCTACCTACCTTCCTCCCTACCTACCTACATACCTGCCTTCCTAACATATTACCTGCCTTCCTGACATATTACCTTCCTACCTACCTTCCTACCTACCTTCCTACCTATTACCTACATACTTACCTACCTATACCTTCCGAACATAATACCTACCTTCTTATCTATTACCTACATACCTACCTACCTACCTATCTACCTACCTAAAGGATTTTTTGTGAAGCACTTTTTAACCTTGTTTAGATAAGTGCTATACAAATACTAATTATTATTATTATTATTATTATTATTATTATTATTATTATATACCTGCCTACTTATTACCTATCATCTTATATCGTATTACCTACCTATCTAAATACTTTAAGCATATATTCAAATATACTTTTGAAAATCATGTCCAGTCACCATTATTAATTCATTAACCAGGTGAAAGTCTTTTTAAAAACACATTATTAAATATATATTACAACAATACAAACAGCATGAGAGACACAACAGACTATACACATTATCCAGTGGATGATTGAGGAATTGGAATGGGTGATAGATTTTCTAATTAAAAAGCTGCATCAGGTTTATTAGTGTTCCGTTCAACAATTCTGAAATTTCGAGAAGAAAGTCACGATTTCACGAGAAAAAAAAGGGTCAGTACATTACAAGAGTAGGGTCTTCATTTAAGGAGTAAAACGGTCATAATATTACATGACCTAAGTCATTGTTTACAGAGAAATGGTCATAATATTTTTTTAATAATATTCCTAGAGTTTTCTCTAGGAAATAAGCAGCAGGGGGAATTCAAGCAGAGATGACAGGCTGATCTTCAGATATCCCCCCTCCAACATGTCATAGTCTAAAGTTAGGATTCTATTCTTGCAATAGTATGATTTTATTCACTTGAATGCGATTTATTTGATACGACTTTTTTTCTTGTAATATTTCAACTTGAAATCTCGGATTTATTTTCCATTTTAAGTGGCCCTCTTACTCCATCATACATTTGTCATTCTCTCCAGTTTATTCTGGTTTTTCTTCATGACTTTGGTAAAGAGAAAAGATTTTGTCAGATACATAACTGGACATCAGCAACTGCAACGGATTCCAAAGAGTTCAAGTGAATGTAAAATTTGTCTCAGTCTTTTTGATTGTGCTGCATATAGATGGATGCATTCATTGATAGATTCATAAATTCATCAGATTGATTGACTTATAGATCCGTCGGTCGAAACTGGTCGTCAGAAATCGCAGCTTCTCTGTGATCACAGATAAATGTACTTTTTTGACCCAATTTCTACTGAGAAAGTGATGTCCTGTGACAAAAAATACTTCAAAGTATGTTTCTGTTTTTGGGTCACAGTCAGCTTATTCCAAACAATACACACACAGTCGATGTGAATGGTCTCTTCAGTCTTGTCCTGTGCAGATATACAGACTCAGAGGCCTGACACGGATGAGGTTCTACTTATTTGTCGTATCCGATGAGTTCCTATTAATCTCCTGATCAGTGCCTGAGACTGTTTGATACACATCCATATATTCTGGTGCAGGCTGAGATTTGTTTTTGTAGTGAAAACCATAAATCCACCAAGAATCTTGTTTTAATACTAATTTAAACAACACACCAAACCACTTGAGGGGAGACAAGTGCGTACATTCTCTCTGATGCTTCTTTCAGTTAGATTCGATGATACTTTTCTTATAAATGTACAAATATTCACCACAATATACCCACATTCACTGAGCTCTATATTTGGAACACCATAATAAGACCTTGTGGTTCTTCTCTTTGCTGTCAAAATCGGTCTCAGTTCTTTGTGGCATAGATTCTCCAAGGTGTTGTGTAGTGTCCTCTGAGATTCTGCTCCAGGTTGACGTAGCTGCCTCACATCCTTACTGAGGATTCATCAGCTGCACATTCATGCTGTGCAACTCCTGTTCCACCGCGTCTCAGAGGTTTTCTATTGGATTCAGATCTGGTGACGGGGGGAGGCCACTGAAGTTCAACTGTTGTTCATGAAACCAGTTTGCAATTGCTTTCACTTTCTGACCTTCTACAGCGTGCTGCAAGAAGCCATTAGAAGATGGTAAATTGAGGCCATAAAGGGATGAACATGGTCAGCAACAATACTCTACATTAGCATTCAGATGATGACTGGGGGGTTGGTTTAGGTACCGAATTCAATCAAGCCAGTCAGGCAGGTTCCTGCATCACCAGAAACTATTGGACCGAATCTCCACGCAGATTTCGGTGCCTCATTTCGGTGCCTTCAGCTCCGTCTTAAAATAGTTACCCTACTTAAAAGTAACATTTAATTTACCTCTGATAGCAACACACTCGTTACATGGCTCTGGCAGCGTGTAACGTACCTAAAGCTAGCTTGTAGCTGCTTCAAACTTGAGTCGACACAACAACAAACACTGCTACATGCAGCAGGGTGTTTGTAAACAATGCTGTGTAAAGTGAGGGGAATCATTTGAAAGCAGAGGGATGCAATGGGTTTGACTGCTGACATGACCCCACACCAGGCAAATCGGCTGGCAGAGCAGGGGTCCCTGGTCCCAGCAGCGGGGAGACAATTGATGATGAGTTTGGAGTATTTGACTGTATGAAGAACTGAGACAGTTATCTACTGTTAAATCATTGTTGTTGGGTTGGGTTTCATTTATTATGTTTTAAGAGTTTTGCACTTTTAAGTATGTTTTGAAGTCTTCAACGATTAGCTGGATTATTATTTGAACACACAAGTAAAGATTTTTTGTCTGACTCCTTTTTCATTCCATTTTTCTCTTTTTTGTTGTTTATTTTCTCGTTCATTTTTTTAAGCTTGTCACTTATCGTTATGGTGTACAGAGTACCACAACTTTACAATAGTTATGCACCGTTAGACACTGTTACTTTATCATGAGGCTAAGGATCAACATCAACCAAACCTACTAGGTTGTGTTATGAATTCAATTGATTTTGTCACGCGGATTTTATCACATTGGAAAACCAATGGGATAATAGGCATCTAGGAGGAAATTGATCAATTGACTTGAGAGTGAGTCAATGAATGTTTGAAAAAGACTGATAAATGATATAAACAGAGTCCCCCCCATGACTCCGCTGACCATCAATCTACAGAATATTGATATCCACTGATATTGATCACGTCCCAGCTGGGATGGTATTGGTGGTTTACCAATACCAGTCATGAAGGCAAGAAAAATCAAATGTTTCAGTAAAGGCAGGGTATGGGAAGTCAGATAATGTTCTTCAGATGTATTTTTGCTCTGATAGCGGTCTCCAGTGCGACCAACTGATTTCGTACCTACCTCAACACACCAATTAACTGTTATTCCCATTCAACCATGGTGACCATGTGCACGCTGGGACTCAGTTGTACTGTTGTGTTTGTGTAGTCCCATTTTCACACAGTTTACTAATACTTCAAACATTACAAAGTCTAAATTGTTCTTCATAGTGTCCTTTATATGAGTTAATTTCCAAAAATAGCGTACTTTACTTACGATCTCTCACTGGTGATGACAATTATATGATTCTACATATTTTTTCAATGTGTTATAGCATTTATTTTCCTCTGCACAGCATTTAGAGGCTTATTTGTCCATTAACAGAATAATCAAAAATCAGCTGCACTTTGAGTTGACTTAACTTTGTCACGTTCCTCCTCGAACAAACTCAAATCCTTTCCACGCTACAAGAGAAAAGCCCTTCACACCAATGTTTTTTTTAAACAAGGTGTTGGGTGACATTGCCCAAAGATAAGCAACATTAGTCTCTGATACCATTCATGATCAGCTCCTTCACGCACAGTTAGAAGATGGTAAACAGTGGATGTGTTAGTCTTGAATAGGGTTTTTATGCCTTCCCACCAGCAACAGAGAGTTTTTTTGTTTGTTTGGGTTGTCTGTCTGTCTGTCAACGTTTCAAGAATGCCAATACAACTGGCACAAATCTACGCTCAAGGATGTGCTCATTCGATTTTAGATTTTGATCAAAGGTCAAGATCACTGTGACCTAACTCAACACTTTATCCCACGAACACTTTCCGGGAATCCTTTCGCAGTTGGCATAATGGTTACCTTGGACTCACGGATAAATTGATGTTAAGTTGGTGGTAAATGGTCTGTATTCATATCGCACTTTTAGTACTCATAACACCAACTAGTCTTGATGTCCACTCAAAGCGCTTTACAGTAGACTACAGTAGGTTTTTCACACACACACATCAGACAGTGCATCTATGGGCATCACTTTTTCTATGAGGGGCAAATAGGGGGTCAGGACACTTTGCCATGCAGATTGGAAAGACTGGGGTCGAACCGCCGACCTTCTGGTTAGAGGACGACCGCTCTAACCTGTCAATTTCAATATCGCTCTGACCTTAAAAAACAAATTTTTTGGTCTTGTGAGTGGAATATCTCTTTAGCACTTTGAGGGAATTTGTACATATTGAAAACGAAAGGTGAAGGTGGAGTGATTCGATTTAAGTGGCGGAAAGTCCAAGGGTACAGTGACCTCACAAAAGTCTTTTACACCAAACACCTTGAGAGAATACTTTCAAACTTGGCATAATGTTGTAACAATTCGCCTTGTTTCGGAAGAAGGGGAAAGTCACTACGCTATTTTAAAAAGGAGCACGGGCGGACCTGTCCCGCTGTGTACGGACGCCGCCACCTGACCATTTACAATAAACGAATACTCTTTCTATAAGGCCGATAACCTTGTCATCGGCCCCACCACATATGAAATAATATATATATAAACGAAATAAACACAGAGAAGTTGTATACAATGGTCTGTATTGACACCCAACCCAATCAAACCCACGTACCCCCTGGACGTGTGCCCGCAAACAAAGCTGAAAACGTGAACATAACCACACAATTTACACCAATCCCATACATCAATATTTCCCCAACCCCCCGTTCATACAGTCCCCGAACGTCCCAAAGCAAAAATGTATGCCGGTGTGGCGTGGCGAGATGCCGCAAACAATACCAAAATTGGGTCCGCGCTATCCTCACCACCTCTGAGCGCCCAGAAAAATAGTCCCGTTCTCGCGGAAATCCTTGCAAGTCACCCAGGCAAATAATCCCGTTTTCGGAAGTAATCCCTTGTAGGTCTTCCGGACCGCTGTCGACTGGAACGTGGCTGGTCCTCTGCCGGCCCGCATACACCAAAACAACCCCCCCGGCCGTGCCGTCACTTCCCCTCATTTATCACATTTTGGTGTTAAAGAAACAAATACATACACCATAACACATTCAATAAACAAATATATATGGAGATCCCTTCCCTTGTCCTTATACCTTAAGGCCTCTGACAGTTTGGCTATGTACAGAACTTATAAAACATGTAGACAAGAAGGCCCAGATTTATCTGTCCTCCCTAACACATTTCCTGTACATCAGGTGAATTTAGGTGACCTTTACACTCCCCCAGCCAGCGGCTTATCAGGACCATAGTAGGGTTTCAGGTCAACCACATTTATATTGTCCACCTTCATCTTGTCAGACAACCAACGAACTCGGTAATTTATAGGACCTAACCTTTTCTCTACCCTTAAGGGCCCTGACCATCTGGGTGCAAATTTGGCAGAGAATTTAGCTGAGGCTTTAGACAATGGGTGTGCCCTAACCCAGACCAGATCCCCAACAGCAAAGTGTACATCTTTGCGTCGTGCATTATAATACCTGGCTTGTCTGGCTTTGGCCACCCCAACATGTCTTTCAACCTCCTTGAGCAATTGTGTGTGTGAGTGTAGGATGTGGTAAGCTGATGTGCTAGGTGCAGGGGATTTGTGTATGAGACGCTCTAGTGGGCCTTTGAGGGTGCGCCCAAGAGCTAACACTGCAGGGGTCACACCAGTGGTCTCGTGCACTGCAGTGTTGATAGCCAACCTAAATTCTGGCAGCCACCGGTCCCAGTCATAATGGTAGTCCCCCACAAAAGAGGCGATCATTGTCTTCAATGTCCTATTAACCCTCTCTGTCAGATTGGTCTGTGGGTGGTAGGCCGTAGTGAGCTTATGGGTTATGCCCCACGACTGACAAAGACTAGCCATCAGCTGGCTTGTGAATTGGGGGCCTCGGTCTGACACCAGGTAGCTGGGAACCCCCCAGCGAGTGAAAATGTCATTTTTCAGGACCTGACAGACCTTTGGCGTCTTAGCATCCTTCAGGGCGAAAAGCTCCACCCATTTGGTGTAGTAATCCACGACTACCATCAGCACTGAATTCCGGCCTTTGCTGAGGGGTAGGGGTCCCATGAAGTCTACTCCAATCATTTCCCCTGGAGCCTTGACCTCTGTGGTCTGGAGTTGCCCAGCTGGTTTCTCATTAGAAGGCTTATATTGCTGGCATACAGTACAAGCTCGGACATGGCTCCACACATCTTTACGGACCGTTGGCCACCACGCCACCTCCAGGACCTTTAGGAGGGTTTTCATCCTCCCCAGATGTCCTCCAAAAGGGCTGTTATGAAAATAAGCCAGAAACTCTGGCACAAGTACAGCGGGGGCAACCATCTGGTAATTAAATCCCCCATACTTTGAAGGCACACCTCGGTAAAGCACTCCTTGTTGGTATTCATAGTGAATGCGCCCTGGTGTGGGCTGCTCGATGGAAAGGCCAAGCTCTTTACAAAGTATGTCGGACTGCTGGGCGCTTTCGATATCCTGCAGGGAGCTGGGTAAGGCAGACCAGTACGATTTTGCCCCAGCAACACAAACGTTCCCTTCCGATAATGGTGGTGCCTGGGATAGAGCATCGGGGACAACATTACAGCAGCCCTTTTTATAGTTGACTCTGAATGAGTAAGGCTGGAGCCGCAGAGTCCATCTGGTCAGGCGAGACGATGTCTTAGGGCAGTTAAAGGCCCAGGTTAGAGCGCTGTGGTCTGTGAATACTTCGAATGTCTCTCCATCTAGGTAGTGCCGCCATTTCTCCACTGCCCAGACGACGGCTAGGCACTCCTTCTCCGAGGTGGAGTACCTCAGTTCAGCACCCTGCAGTGTTCTTGAGGCAAAGGCTATAACCTTCTCCTCTCCCTCGATAGTCTGCATCAGGACGGCCCCTAGTCCCACGTCGCTGGCATCACAGTGAACCTGAAAGCCAAGGAGGGGCCGCGGCTGAGCCAACACTGGTGGTGACTGCAACATACTCTTGAGGTGCTCAAAGGCGACTTGACATTGCTCAGTCCACTCCCACAATACTCCTTTCCTCTTGAGGTTATTCAGGGGAGCCACAATGTCCGCCATCCTGGGTAGAAACTTGTGGTACCAGCCTACTAATCCAAGGAATCTTTGGAGACTCTTCAAGTCTGTGGGTGCTGGATAGGCTGATATGGCCACAACCTTTGCTGGGTCCACGGACACCCCTTCCCCGGATACTATATGCCCCAAAAATGTTAGCTGACTCTGAAGAAGATGGCATTTCTTCACATTGAGCGTTAGATTGGCCTCATGCAGCTTTTGGAAGACCGCATCCAGGTCTCGTAGATGCTGCTCCTGAGTCTTGGAAAAAATGATGATGTCATCTATATAGACGAAACAGATTTTCCCCTTTAACCCCACAAGGACAGTTTCCATCAGCCGCTGAAAAGTGGCACCCGCATTCCGCAGACCAAATGGCATAACCCTAAACTGGAAGAGGCCTAAATGGGTGGTCATGGCGGTCTTCCTTTTGCTCTCTTCGTCCATGGCCACCTGCCAGTAACCGCTCTGGAGATCCAGTGAGCTAAAATATTGGGCACCCTGCAAGGACTCCAGAATTTCATGCACCAACGGCATTGGATATGCATCGTGATGTGTTTTGGCATTGAGGCCTCTATAGTCCACACAAAAACGGGGTGTCCCATCCTTCCTTGGGACTAAGACCACTGGGGAGGCCCAGGCAGAGGAGGAAGGCTCTATTACCCCCTCACTGAGCATCTTCTTAATCTGCTCCTCGATGACTGCTTGTTTATGCAGTGATGCTCTATAGGCTCTCCTTCGCACTGGCAGCTCATCTGTGGTCATGATTTTGTGCCTTACGACCTCAGTTGCACCCGTAGACTCTGTCCAAACGGTAGACCACTTCTGCAGCAGTGGTCTAACCACCTCAGGTTGAGCCTCTAAGAGAGGAAGGCTGGGCTGCTCGATGCTAGCATTTTCCCACACCGCCATGTAGAAATTGACTACTGAGTCTTGAAACCCCCATTGCAATGCATCCCGGGTTTTGGGTAAAACTTATGCTCTTTCCCCGGCATAACATACTTCCTCAGGTGGGGCATCAAAACTATCTGGCTCGCACACATAAAGTCTAGACCAAGCAGTAGAGGCATGTACAGCTGATCATCCTAAGTATGTGTACGCTGATGGAGATGTGAGTGTCATGGAGGGTGAGGAGCAGGTTAGTTTTCCTAGAGCCTTACTCTCTTGTCCATTGGCCATAACAAACCTTGGGACTTCGCTCACGTTCAGAGTCTCTCAGCCCTCCTTAGGTTGTTCCATAGGGTTCTGTTCATCAATGAGTATGTGCATCCTGAGTCAGGACGGCATCCCCCTCGGATCCTCGGACCCTTATTGGTACCACCAGGAGGGTTGGAATGCCCAGAACCAAGGCCACATCTGCACCATGTCCACGCCCCTGCCCATGCTCGGGTTTCCTGCTGGACTTTTTGCTAGTACGGTCCGCAGAGTTGGACTGCTGTACGCGGTTCCAATAGTCTTTGGAGTTGCTCCAGTCTTTCTCTATCAAGGACCCCACCTTAACCAGCTGGTCGACCGTGGACACAATGCCCCGTAGGCCACTGGCCAGCCTCGGATTACATGCTCTGAGGATTCGCCGCACAACCTCCTCCTCTGCCATATCGTGACTCCACTTCAGGCAGAGTGCCCGGTGATCATAGGCAAAGTCCTCAGGCACTGGTTGGGTGATTGCACACTAGCCCGAGCTGCTCCTCAATCTCAGACTGGTAATCAGTGGGCAAGAAAGCTTCAAGGAATGCATTTTGAAGATCGACCAATTACATATTTTGCTGCGGGCGGCTAACCACCAGCTCCGGGCTGGTCCTTTTAGAACGGCGTTGAGGGTGCCCAAGAACTCAAAGTCACTCAGTGGTCTTAGAGTAAGAAAGTTCTCACACTGTTCAATGAAATCAGTGACATCAGCTGAACTTCTCGAGTCACCAAACTGGGGAAACTCCATTCTAATAGGTGGTTTAGCCGAAACTGCAGCCGAGGTTGGGAGTAAAACATCCCCTCCAGATGTTAGGCGGCCGGCCGGCAAGACCACAGCCGGAGTGGAGAAACTAACAGGCTTCCATGAAGACCGGCTTTTGTTGATGGTCTTCTTAAGTTCTTCATCCCACCGTTTATCCCTCCGCTGCAGGCAAGATACCAGAGCTTGATCAAATTTCTGCAGCCTCATGTCAATGTACTCCTTCGCCTCCCTAGCCATGGCATCAATTGCTGCTCTGAGCCCCTCCGCTCTATTGCTGCTTCCTTAACCCGGTTCTCAAAGGCCTCCATTCTTAACTGCAAGTCCTGCAGTTGTTCTGCTACTCCAATGGCCCCTGTATCCTCACTGTCATCCGACTGATGTTGATCCTCATCCTGGGGGTCAAGATACATGGATTCCAGCATACTGAGGCCACTGCGGTTGTGTCTACAGGTAACATGTCGATAAGTGTCATCATCAGCCGGGTAGGGGATATTTTGAGCCAAATCTATGAGGGGCAGTGAACTCTCTGCAGGTGCATCATCACCCCTGGGTGACCCCTGCTGCCTTATAGTAGCCATTTGAATTGTAAAGGGAAGCTAAGCCACCAGGACAACGTGTGCTTAATGTTGTGGTATGCGTTAATAAAAGGATGTACTCACTGTACTGTAATTATGCAATTTATATGTATATATATATATATATGGGTAGGACAAGTTTCAGCTACCCCTGCTCTGATCCTGCTCTTCACAAATCAATTAATTAAACCGAACATTCACTGAGCATATAATACAGTTATGGGGAAAACACAACCCCGTTATCTAACTTAATTATTAATGAAATACCGTTAACACGGAAACTGCCGTGATACTGCGGTATTAGCTGTATCAAAACACAATTTTCAGCCCTTGTTATTTTAACTTAAAAAACAAAAGACCGAATGAAAAAAAAAACCCGGGTCAAGCGAGCATGATCCGTACACAGCGATATCGACATTAATTTTATCATCCACGGTGCCCCATACTGGCCACCACTCTGTAACAATTCGCCTTGTTTCGGAAGAAGGGGAAAGTCACTACGCTATTTTAAAAAGGAGCACGGGCGGACCTGTCCCGCTGTGTACGGACGCCGCCGCCTGACCATTTACAATAAACGAATACTCTTTCTATAAGGCCGATAACCTTGTCATCGGCCCCACCACATATGAAATAATATATATATAAACGAAATAAACACAGAGAAGTTGTATACAATGGTCTGTATTGACACCCAACCCAATCAAACCCACGTACCCCCTGGACGTGTGCCCGCAAACAAAGCTGAAAACGTGAACATAACCACACAATTTACACCAATCCCATACATCAATATTTCCCCAACCCCCCGTTCATACAGTCCCCGAACATCCCAAAGCAAAAATGTATGCCGGTGTGGCGTGGCGAGATGCCGCAAACAATACCAAAATTGGGTCCGCGCTATCCTCACCACCTCTGAGCGCCCAGAAAAATAGTCCCGTTCTCGCGGAAATCCTTGCAAGTCACCCAGGCAAATAATCCCGTTTTCGGAAGTAATCCCTTGTAGGTCTTCCGGACCGCTGTCGACTGGAACGTGGCTGGTCCTCTGCCGGCCCGCATACACCAAAACAACCCCCCCGGCCGTGCCGTCACTTCCCCTCATTTATCACATTTTGGTGTTAAAGAAACAAATACATACACCATAACACATTCAATAAACAAATATATATGGAGATCCCTTCCCTTGTCCTTATACCTTAAGGCCTCTGACAGTTTGGCTATGTACAGAACTTATAAAACATGTAGACAAGAAGGCCCAGATTTATCTGTCCTCCCTAACACATTTCCTGTACATCAGGTGAACTTAGGTGACCTTTACAATGTTAACTTAGACCCACAGATTAACTGATTCGATTGGGTCAAGGTCACAGTGGCCTTACAAAACATATATATTTAGTTATTTTTATTTTCAAAATTTTCCACCAGGTTTTACTTGGATTCAAAGATGAACCTGTTAGATTGCCGTTGTCAAAGGTCACTGTAAACTCAAATGAGTTTCGAAAAGATTTATGTAGACTGAAACTGCGCTGGTTCGCGGTGGCATATAACTGAAGGGTGATGATTCTCTTTAATTCAACCTGTGACCACACAAATGAGTAAATAGCTACTTAATACTACAGTGGAAACCGCTTATAAGGATCACGTTTGTCTCGCGCCAAAAAAAGGTTGCCATAAGCGGTTGATCATGTTAACAGAATTGCTTCTGTATGATGGGGAGGGAAAACTTAACTGTGATTTCTATGATAATGACGTTATTGCATTGCGCACTCGCATATGAACACACACACACACACACACACACACACACACACACACACACACACACACACACACAGACACACAGACTCCGCTGCTCACTTTTCTCTCTCTGTCTGTCTCTCTCTTGCGATGACTGGCGAACACACACGCACAAACACACACCGATACAGACTCAGCTGACGTCACTGACCCACTACAGTTTAAACGTTGATTTGTTTGAAATGACACCAAGATATCAACACTGATCACCACATAAAGAAACAAACTTTACTTTAATGAGTAAAATGAATTAATTAATTCAGGTCGTCTCTCGCGCTGACACGTGTCCCTTGGCCTTGGTTAAGTTGGAGGTAGCAGGGTAGTTTGCCAGGCATTCTAATGATAGACGGATAATCACATTGTTTTATTTTTTCTTTTCTTTGTAATTTTGTTTTGGAGAAGCGGAAAAAAAGACATTTGATTGAACAATCACAGTTTGGTGGAGACTGCACCTAAACCTCATTTCTGAATGCCCTTTAGGTTGTCAATATGAAATGGTCAAGTAGCCTTCAGTCATATAGAAAATCGATCATAACAATTTGGGCCATGGTTTTGTGTGAAACCACACGCCTCATCCATCAAACCAGCAGCATGTCCTCCAGGACTCCGTCTCCAGGGCCATTAAAACCAGGCAAGGAACTAATGTCCCAGGCATCAACCACACAGAGGTAAACCCCCAGGACCAGGTTTCAACCCCATTGTCCTTGACCCCATGACCGTGAGGTCACCGGCCAATATAGCTAAGTTCTCAGCGCTCGATCTCTCTTTCTAAATCCTCAACGGAGAGAAGGCTGTCGAGCCTCGTCCTGCCTCTTCCCACAATCCTTCCACAGGAGGAGGCTGAGCCTCTTCTCAGCTCACATCTTTCTTCCCATCCAACTCTTGAGAGGGCAAAAGGCAGCTTCAGCTCATCTCACAGGAAACCTCCGCCCTCCAAGCTCTCCAACGTCCTAGCAGCATGTCCTGCTGGCAAACTTCAGCAACTGAACTGAACTCACAAACCAGCAGACGACACAAACTGCGAACTGCCAGCAACTTCCGTTTCCCTTCGACTGGTAACACATCTGGGCTTAATAATTTACTAGGCTAAGCAAGACTGTTTATTCGATTCTGTGTGAGGTTTATAACTTTGATTTGTGGTGTTGTGATATTTTGGGTACAAGTATTAAATAATGTTAGTCTGTTATGCTCTTCACAGTTCGTTGCATCAATCTAGTACTTCCTAATTTGGCACACACAGACACACGCATAACTCTTCACCTCATTATCTCAGGTTAATCAATAGGTGGGAAGGTGTTATCTCTTGGCCAGCCACCATCTTGAAGCAGCTGACTCACAGACACACACATGTATACACATACCTATCTTTGTTTACATATACGTTAGTAATTTGTGTTTTTATACTTTATTATATTCATAATAAATGTTTTCTTTCAAAATGTTTTCTTATTAATGTTGCATAAGTGAATTTCCAACCTCTACACTGTCAAGAACCCATATCTTTCAACTTAGCTAACTATCTATAGTAATTTTGGTTATAGTTATTAATTTAATTGTTAATCAGAGTTCCAAATTTGTAGTTAGAACCTAATCAATGAGACTTAATCAATAAATTGGCTATCTTTCCCTTCCTTTGAATGGTGCCAGTAACTAATCAATTAAAGTTATTATTTAAATAATAATAATAATATTAATATTTTATTTTGATAACCAAATTTATTGAATAAGGACACCATTTTGTATACGTTTGATCATTATGCCAACAAATTCCTGGGCAGTAAGTTGGCAAAATTCATAATTATGTAACAAATTAGTATTTTATTTTTAATATTTTTCAACATTAATGCCTGGTGGGCAGACAGTTGGCAAAATTCATAATTATCAACATTATTGTTTTTCCTTATTTTGGCTAACATAATGGTCTGAGAGCAGTTGAAAATTCATGATTATGCAATATAATTTCTTTTCATTTTTTAGAAATTGAATTTGAATTTTCAGTCAACCAAGGTTTGATTCTCCACTGCCACCGGTAGACATTCAACCGTATTTACAAACAAGTGCATGGTGGTGAATTAATTATTATAATTAAATGTTATTAATATATTATTCTACATTTAGTCCTCATATGTTCTAAAGTTGCTATGTTGCTAATAACTTATAGTTTGAAATTTTAAATTTCTTTAACATTGAATATACATATTCAATGTACTGTCGCTGAAATGTCTGTAACTGTTAAGTGCTTTGAATTAAGACCCACCCCCTATGTAACAGAGCTTACTGGCTGTACGCCCAAGTTGATAGAGAACCTGAGAAAGAGCCAGCGGTTCAGTGAATTTAGAACCCCACTGTTATATCAGTTAGGTTATTGAACTCTTTACCCCCATAGTTTGGTTATACTACGGGTGCATGCAACACCAAACAACCACGCTTGATTTATAAACGTAAATCAATTTCAATTTCAGAACCAACAAAGAACCTGTAGAACAATTTGTTTTTCCATAGCACAGCGCTATCCATTCATCAAGTTGAACTTCAGAGTGTAATAAAATAGATTCCTGACAGTGTGATGCAAACAGCATCAAAGGGTCCATTGTTGAGATGCATGTTCTATTCACAAATCCTTGCCTGAGGCAGCCGTGAACAGGTAATGCCTAAGAGCACTTTTCTTTCAGGAGGTTCAAACTGCTAAAGCCCGCTACTTAGAGACCTGCCTCAGCAGAGCAGATCTCATTTCACACAGGAGAATTGTTAAACTTAGATTAGAAGGCCACACAGTTTTGAACCAATGCATTCTTATTTCACTCATTTACTCTCTTCTCCAAGATGGACAGAATCCATCCACAGTCTTGGATTAAGTCACTCTGATCCTCCACTGACAGAAGAGGTAACAGCCCCTCCCATCTCTGCTCTGACACTGACTTACGCATATTATCTCAGAACACATTGTGCCTCATGTCCATCAGGATGCATGAATTTCCCTCTCCAAGGGACTTCAACATTTAGATGTTTTAGCACTCCCCTCAACAGAGACCAGAGTGATCGTGCGGACCTACAGTGTCCCGCTTTGTTGCGAGTTTCTAGCTAAAGATGAACAATTTGATCAGACAACTGTATAACAACATTGATACTGAACAGATCAGCATGATGTAATACAGAAGAGGTTGTAAAACCCTGTGTTGTTATTCATCTTCAAAGTACACCAGTAGAATTTCTCCTGAGTCATCTTAGCATCCAAAACACACTAAAATCCCAAAGTTCTTTGGATTTTCCAGCCTAGAGAAAATCCATCAGATTCTACTTCATATTAACACATGTTGTACTGACACAGCAAGGAAAACCTTCAATGCAGGATCAGAAGATGACACATGGGAAACGTTATCAAGGGGAAAGCCCTCTCAAACTCACAGCAGGGGGTGACAACGCAGCAGGACCATCCCACTCGAATAGCAGTAATTCGCCACAATGCCAAAGATGACGAGCTGAGTAAGTTAGGCGCACCAGTGACAGCCTTGCTGACTCTGCCACGTGCCTGAAACCAGCCTCAGGCCAGGACCCTAGAGTAGTTTGGTAAACTGTTTTAGCAAGCAGAAACCAAAACCCATACGTAATTTGATGCTCATTCAAATCAACACATTGATATTATCAGAAACAATGATAATCTTGTTGAGTTGATTATACAAAATTAAATTGATCAAGTGTGCTAATTGAGAGGATCAGGAAAAATGACATTCAAACCTTATATGCCTCTCTGTCTTTTTTATGCTTTTCAACCGTCACAGGTTATTACCATTGTAATTGATTTTGTTTATCTCAAACTAGAATATAAAGGCCCAGAGAAAATGACATTGACCAGCGATAAATTTAGCCCCTCAGGCCATCGTTCAAGGATCCATGTTTTGGAACCACTGCACAGGGAATCTCAGGCCCGCATAAAACAAATCAATGTCCCAGGTCACACACCCCAGGGTTCTTCTGCCATGACGTCGGTTCCCAGCGCGATCCTTTTCAACTCTAGAGAAGGCTGTCTGTCTCTTCCAATCCCCACAGGAGGAGGCTGTTTTCAGCTCACTCTCTTCTCCAACTTGGCAGGGCTTCCACTCATCCAAACTCCCGCCGCCCTCGCCTGTGGACTTCAGCAGAACTCACCACCGAAACAACTGGCGGACTACATTGAATTATCTAGACTTCATTCTAGTTATAGTTTGATTTGTGTTTGTGATAGACAATTTAAAGTAGTTACTTATCACATCAATCTAGTCTCTTCTATTGCACACCCAACTCCACCCATTATTCCATGAACATTCCAATAGGGGGGGAAGTTTCCTAACATCTCTCCACGACACACACACATATACATACATTTTGTGCAATTATCTTAGTAATTGTGTTTTATACTATATATTCATATAAATGTTTTTCCAAAGTTTTCTTATTAATGTCAGTGAATTTAACCCACCTGTAGACCCATCTTCAACTTAGCTATATCTTATTGTATAGTTATTAATTTAATTGTTAATCAGTTCAATTTATTAGAACTTAATCAATGGACTTAATCAATAAATTGGCTATCTTCTTGAAGGTGGTGCCGTAACTTTATCATTAAAGTTATTATTTAATATTAATAAATTAATATTATTTATTTGATACCAAATTTATTGAATGCGAAGGCACCCATTATTATCACGTTTGATGATTTGGCACAACAACAATTTTAGCCATTAATGTTGTGTTGAAACATTTGCTATTACTGGCCGTAATATAATTGGGAGTGAAAGAGGGTCTGTCCAGTAAATGAAATGCAGAGTTGAGTGGAACTCATTACTCACTGTCACAGAGCGAGGGCCAGGTACATCAGCCCTGAAAATGCTCACAGCCCCCCCGCACACACTCTGATCATGCTCCCGTTCAGGGTTTCTTTTAATTGGTTGCAGCCCTCCCCAGGGTGGGCGCTGTGCCTAACAGCAGACTCAGTAATGGTTTACCATGGGAGATGTGTATTAAACATGCGGTTCAGCAGAGCCACCAAGGAACACTTTGGCACATATAGTTCCTGAGCTGCTGTCCCTTATGGATGCCCCATTGTGCAGCCATCATCCAAATAATCCGACTACATTAACGGTCTTGGGTCAAGAGAAGGAATTTGCAGTTTACTGGGGGATTTTATCATTTTATGAGTGTCTGTCGGAGACGCTCAGGGACTTGAAGACAGCAAATTCATGAGGCAAACTCACTCTAGCCTCCAGGGTTCAATTATTGCTTTTGTAGGGTTTACATTAATGGTTTTAATAATGAGCTGTACTCTGTGTTCATTTTTTCTGTGTTCTGTTCTCTGTTATGTAATGTCTGAGAAGTCAATAAAGAAGTCAATAAGGGGAGAAAACGTTCCTGACTGCACCGTGACCTTTGGTTGGTGGGCTCGGGTCTGGTAAAGGCTGTGATTGGAGGACGGGATTACGCTGGTCCAATTATCTGATATTGGAATCTTTAACACTCATCAAAGGTTTTGGAATCTATTAAAACACACTTGTTTAGAAGCACCATACGTGATAACTTCAACTTTCAAATAGCCTATACACTATATGTGAATGTTACGTACTATAATATCACCATATCACTGCTGTGATCGCAGCTTTTCAGTGCTTTCAATACTGGAGCATATGCATCTCATATCTATGTTTGTGACAGAACATGCACACAACAAGTACAAAGCAACACTCAAGAGACTTAAACTATTTTAAAAACATTTGAAATATTAGCTAAAACCTGGACAATAAAGTTGTTTTAGGGACATTAACGTGCTCACAGGGGACAATGTAGATTTTCCTTTCTTGCGAAATAATGTCAAAATAAATTAATAATAATGAATTACAGATTATGGCATTTATATATGTTTTTCTACGTCAGTACTCATTAGTACCCGTTTGGCAGTCAGTGGCACAGGGAAAGCTGTGCCACTTCATTGTATCTCAGCAAATGCTGGATGCAAATGTCCTGCAGGCAATCGCTAAAGTGAAAGTGACATGAGGCTGTCAGTGATTCAGAACCGACCTCTAAATGCACCATGAGCAAACTCAAGCAGATGGAAAATAACCTACAGTCCCATGACTTGAACATTGCAAGAGAGGGTGAAAATTACTTAGCTGATCACATAGTGTTTGCAGTAGCTGTGTTAAAATGACTGTAGTGAAAATGAAATGATTTCTACTAAATTGTGTTCATATGCTTGACTTGTACATTTCAAAGTATGTGATTATTGGATGTTTTCTTCTTAAATGATATCAAAGTGCAAACTTGGTGCAATCTTACAGAAGTAATATTAACCAGGAGAAATAGGCTCCTATAAATAACATTGAAAGTAATCTGAGCAGTTATCATGTTTTTAATCCTTTCCCCTTTAAGACTCAGACTTTCTCTGATTCATCCTTCCTGTTAATAAACTGTAGAGAGACAGTTCCTTAGAAAGACATGAGCCAGTATCTGAGGCTGCTCTCTGAGGGGAGTGGAGGTTTACAACACTACTGCAGTTTCAGTAAATAATGTTTGTGATATAACTTCGTCTTTTGCACATGGAGTAGTATACCACGGCCTGTGTAATTCTGTAATTACACTGATGCCTATTAATGTAGAATATTTATTATTTGCCCACACGTCATAACCACATACAACTCAACTTATCATTCAGATGGTCTGTCAGTAAACACTCTTGGATCATAAAGTCAGACTTCTGTGGTTCACTGTACACTGGCAGCCGCCCAGTTCCTGTTTTAAACTAGTTTTTACACTCAGCGTTTCTTCACTGCAGCAAGACCACCAGTAAGATGTGTGTGTGTGATTCACCAAAGTTTAGCAGGATAACGGTGAGAAACACACACACACACACACACACACACACACACACACACACACGCACACACATGCACACAATAGCCTATGAATGTACATGACTTCTTCTCATTCTCGTATTGCATTAAATGGGAACATGGGCCTGAATATGCTTTGCTTGGCAGATTCCACACCAAGCCTCTTTTTTTCTCCTTCTCATGTATCATCTGAGACAAACAAGTAAATAAATGATAACATGGCCGCTTTTCAGAACTAGGTGTAATTATCCACACACAGATTAATGGGGGTGGGGGGGTGGGGTGGGTGTTTCAAGGGGTGACAACCTCTGTGCCTTGCTACACACACACAAACTCACAAACTCACACACACACACACACACACACACACACACATGCACACACACACGCACACACACACACACACACACGTGCAGCAAAGACGAGGCCATTCATCAAAGTGTCTGTGGGAAGGACTCCTGGGTAAAAACCTCTCGAATCAGAATTTCTTTTCAAAAGTTTACCCAGCTCTAGTTTCTGTGTGAGGCCAGGCACTGTTAGCTTAAGTGTGTGTGTGTGTGTGTGTGTGTGTGTGTGTGTGTGTGTGTGTGTGTGTGTGTGTGTGTGTGTGTGTGTGTGATAGAGAGATGAAGAAGGGCAGCACAACAATGATTAGGATACAGTTTTAACAATGAGGTTTTGAGAATCCACTGCTTCCATGATAAAATCCAAGCTTTTCTTCTTCTGCAGAAGGCTTGACACGAGATGTGGCTGCTTACATTTCTTTGTTCTCTATTAACCAAGGAAATGTGCTCAAGGTTTCTGACTGCTTCTTTTTAAATATGTTGTGGAAAATCCTTTGGGTAAATGTTAAAATTAAATGTGATGTTATAAGTAGAAATGCAATAAAAATAATTTATTTTGAAAGCACCACACATGACACAGATTTTACCCACGCATGCGGCCGTGAGTAGGGATGAAAATACAAAGCTTGTTTGTGACAGAGGAAAACTTTTCTCGGCAGATGTTAAACTGCAGCAGTTTGATCATTTGTATTACTCCACTCCCTGCTTGTAGCCCAAGAGCCCAATGGAAATATGACCGTGAGCCAGGCTCAGATCACACAGGAGTTTTCAAATCCTACGCACATGCACACTAATAAAAACATATATAAAGATATTTAAAGCTGGTTCCCTTTTAATGAATCTCACTCAGGAATGAGACGATGTCAGGGGAAGAGGGGTATGGGTGGCATCATCTTCTGAATTGTTCTTACGGTTAAACAGGTTATTATTATTATTATTTTTAGTAGTAGGAGGAGTATAGGTGGTATATGTATATGATGGAGGTTCATCTTTGACTAGTACTTTGACTCATCAGTCAAAGGGGCAACTCTGTGTGTGTTTTAAAAGGACATCCAACATGTCAGAGTGTTTTACTGTACTGCAATACAATAAGTGATTTTTTTTAAGTAGCTATTAACCATTCAGAGCTTCTTATGTATTTAAACATTGAGTGCAAGTATAGACTCAATTTCCCATGTGTGTTTGTTTCTGTATGTTGGCCCTGTGATACACTGGCGGCCGGTCCAGAGTGAACTCACCTCTCTCCCTATGTCAGCAATTGGCTCCAGCTCCCCCCATGACCCTCAAAGGATAAGGGTTATAGATAATGGATGGATGGATTTCCCATGTGTGCTTGTATGAAAAAGTGCAGGTGTTCTCTATTTCAGTGACTCCCAGCCAGGAATATCTGCACCCGAGGGGGTAGCTCTGCAGTTGCAAGAAGGAATTAAAGATTGTGCAGTAGCCATTCTAGGATCATAGCTGTAGTGATAGTACTGTTGGTCTGTCTGTTGATTCTTCTTATAAGAGCCCCAAAACACAAACATTCCTCAAAGCAGTTTAGAATTCGAATAGAACATTAAAAAGCTGCATTCTTCAGTATCTCAGATAGTTGTTATAGTTGTTCTAGACAGACGCATGTCTGTGTAAGGATTCCTTACGTCAGCCTAACAGAAATAAGTGTGATTGTAATTTATGATAAATAATTTGTAACTTTAATCAATTTAAAACATTGCATGTTATTTTTTTATTTTTTCATCACCTAAAAAAGTGTGTGTGTTGAACAAAGGGAGGGGACAACTGTGAAAAGAGAGAGATCACCGATGTATTGATTTTCTGAGAATTGGTCCGTAATAGTGAATTTGAGGATTCAAATTATTTTGCAGGCCTAAATTATTATATTAGGTGAAGGTAATGCAACTCCATGGATGCCAGGTAACATCACATCTCGAAGAAGAAAGAAGAAAGAAGAAAGAAGAACTTAATAATATAAATTATATCAACTCATATTTTAGCATATTGTTGCTTAATTCTACACAATTACACTGCTATTCTTATTTATCTCTACCTAAATTAAATGTTTTAATTCAAGTATTAAATTGCTTCACAATACTTTAAATCTATTCAATAATATTGGATGTCACTTTGTTGCCATAATTTTTCTATGTCTAATCCATTCAATACCATGACTTTTGGTGGCACAATTTACTTCAGTAGGATCAACAGATCACCATGCATAACAAGAACAGCAGGTAAACATTTATTTGTGCAACTTTGCTTAAACATGTTTATTCAACATTTTTGAAGTGCAAATGCAAAAATACAATACAAACTAGAGAGGAGTTATAAAAATAATAAATAAAAAAACATGTATGTGTACAATAGGGATACAATTTATACTGCTAATCTATTTGTCATTCATGGCCAATATCTTTTTAAAACAGCTAAAATTTAGAGAAAATAAAAAATATCACATGTTGATAGACAGTCTGGGATAAGGTCTTGGATTACTTTTTCACTGCTAAAATTGGACTCACTTAAAATTCCGCGGTAAAAAATGTCCAGCCCCCTCCCATCGGCCTTCTCGTCAAAGCTACGCCCCCAAAACACATGAAAGTCCGCTGCCTGAGAACTGCTAGAGGTCATTTCATTCAGTCCAAATGAAATTATTGGTCCTGTTTATTACAGTCCTGTGTGGGGCCACAGGAACCACCTTTTTTCTTTTTCAGACAACTGTATTTATTGATATCGGGACATGAAAAGGATTTCAAAAAATACCATAGAAAGTGCTTACGAAGCAAATTACAAACTCTACCTTTAACAGGGAGGAAACCTTTAACAGAACTAGATTCAGTGTAGGAATCCATCTGCCTCGACCAGGTGAGAGGAGAAAACTGACATACAAGAGTTAGACAGAAAAGGTAGATGGAAAGGAGGGAGTGATTAAGGGGGAGGCGGAAGAAAGAGAGAGAGAGCAGGAACAGTCAAGTAAGTCATAAGATAGAATAAACCTGACACAGTCTGGAGTTTGCAACTTTGGTTTTCAAGAATGACTATGTCATTTCGATGTAGACACACATGGAGGCAATTCTGGCTTGTGGAGTCTGGTAAAACGACGACCAGGAAGTAACGTACATATTGTCCTAAAGAAAATGAAAGACATCCATGTAGCTAGAATTATTAGATGTTTTGGATAGTGTACAGTGCTTCCAGGAAAGCCTACCACAAAAAGGGCTTGATTGCTGACTACAGTTCAAAAGTATGTAGATATTGTTTGTTTAGCAGGAAACACTGATAAGTTAACAATCAGGTCTATAAAGACCAGCAGGCCTCCTACCTATGAATATAAAATCAACATGGCCAGCGAACCATTACTAAAACACAACTCTAAAGGAAAATGCAAAATTGAAATTACTAGGTAACTCAGCTTAGGTTCGATCAGAAAGACTTTCCCTCATTCAATCGATCTCAATTCTCTCACTCTATGCTTATTAATCAGCGGGTCGCGGGCGTTTCTAAATGGCCAATCAGATCCTGCCACAGTCTGTTCCAGCCAATAATGCGGCTGCTGCTCCTATCCTACGTTTTGCTCCACCCCTTCAAATCCTGATGACATTACGAAGGGGTCTAAAACGCCAAAAGAACATTCACATCACTTTCTCTGTGCACATGTCAATAAATGTTTGTTGTTGAATCGAAGTCTCTCCTGATTGAATTGTCATTAATTACTTTTTTAAAGGGAAAAGGGGGTCCCTACGTTCATCCATCACAAAGAGCTTCTTACACGACGTCACTTCGAAATTCCCAATGACACGAGATGTGTACATATACATCTATGGACAAACGTTTGGGATTCCCTCTTATTTCTGTCTTTTATGGGCTGTAGTGTATCAGACCAGTATAAGGCCTATGTTATGAATTATAATTATAATTGAATCCATGAGAAAATGAGTGAGGGGGAAACACAAATTCAGGTTGGTTGACATTGTAAATCAGTGGTTTCATTGAAGAATAATGAGGTGAATGCGGTTGATGGTGTTGAAATGTGACACAGGGGGGTTTACAATGGAGTTGATTGAAACCTGACGTGGAAGGGTACCTTGTGCGTCTGTAGGAGACGCCAAGGGGCGTGACAGAGCAGTGAATTTGATGCTCCTGGAATGAGAACAGGTTGACACAATACAATCTCTTGACATTCCCCGGAGGGGAGAGACTCCAGACCTTTTGCTGTGATTCTCCAACCAGGCCCATGGTAAAAACTGAATGTATCAATGAGCCTCCCACTGTTACACTCATACCTGTCCTACGTAAAACAATGGCAGGTAGGAACCAATTAACTCCTTGGCAAGGGAATATACAGCAGCAACTTAAATGTTACACATGAAAATATAAAATTGCAACACTCATTAAAATGCTCTAGATGAAAATGAAACAATTGTGTATTTATTATATATTTATTTCTGAATTGGGAATTGGGGATGGAGTAATTGGGGATGGAGGGGTTGGGGATGGAGGGTTTGGGGATAGAGGAGTTGGGGATGGGGCGTTGGGGATGGGGGATGATGGGGGGAGGGTTTGGGGATAGAGAGTGGGATGGGGCGTTGGGGGATGGGGAGCTGGGGATGGAGGAATTGGGGATGGAGTAATTGGGGATGGAGGGTTGGGGATAGAGGAGTCGGGGATGGGGCGTTGGGGATGGGGGAGCTGGGGATGGAGGAATTGAGGATGGAGGAATTGGGAATGGGGGAGTTGGGGATGGAGGACTCTGGGGATGGGGCGGTTGGGGGTGGAGGGTTTGGGGATAGAGGAGTTGGGGATGGGGCGTTGGGGGATGGGGGAGCTGGGGATGGAGGAATTGGGGATGGAGGAATTGGGGATGGAGGGGTTGGGGATAGAGGGGTTGGGGATGGGGCGTTGGGGGATGGGGAGCTGGGGATGGAGGAATTGAGGATGGAGGAATTGGGAATGGGGGAGTTGGGGATGGACGAATTGGGGATGGAGGACCTGGGGATGGGGCGGTTGGGGGTGGGGAGTTGTGGATAGAGGAATTGGGGATGGGGGACTTTGGGATGGCCGGGTTGGGGAAGGGGGAGTTGGGGATGGAGGAACTGGGGATGGGTGGTTTGTGAATGGGGAGTTGGAGAAGGAGGAATTGGGGATGGGGGAGCTGGGGATGGGGGAGTTGGGCATGGAGGAATTGGGCGTGGATGAGCTGGGGATGGGTAGGTTGGAGATGGGGGAGTTGGGGATTGGTGGGTTGGGGATGGAGGATTTGGGGATGGGGGAGTTGGGGCTGGGGTGGTTGGGGCTGGGGTGGTTGGGAATGGGGTGGGATAGGGCTATTTAACCAGGGGTGCTGCTGCATATCCTCCAGTGTGGCACGGTCCTCAGGCTCTAAATCCAAACACATTTCCAAGAAGTCTTTGCAGTCTGTGAGGAGAGATGACAGATGATAAGGAAACGATGAGGCTTGAATCTACAGTGATCGACTGTAACATGGAAGGAACATAATAACTGCACATTGAAACCAGTGTTGTCTCACCTTTGGATCCAAACGAGATTTGGATTTCCTTCCTGATAAAGTCATTGGTGTGGAACCACATGCATCCAGCCAGCATTTCAAATAGCAATGCTGCCAACTGCCAGACTGTCGTGGGGCCGGCCATGTATTGCCCACGCATTTGATACTCTGGAGGAGAGTATGCTAGTGTTCCTACAATATGTCAGATAGAAGGAGACAGAAAAAAAGCAAAGGATGAGGAACAGGCAGAGATTTAACAGTCAGATGCATGAAAAGCAGGAATACAAGACAGGTTGGCCATACCAGTGAATTGTCTGTAAATGCAGTTTTTCTTCCTAATGCAGCCACATCCAAAATCAATGAAGCGCACTCGAAGGCCATCAGAGCTGGACTCAATGAGGATGTTCTCTGCTTTAATGTCTCGGTGGAAAATGCCCTTGGCTTGCATATCTATGGCAGCATCCACCAGCTGCTTCATGATGATCTGAGAAAGAGATAAAGAGTCACAAATGAGTTAGAGTGGTGAAGAAGGAACTCAGGATGGGACTGAAAAACACAGTCTACGTTGTAGCTGCTCTGGATCTTTCAACCGGAGCACACTTCACATGAACTTGTAGGGGTTCAAATTTCCATCTTCTCCTGAGCACTTTGAGGACTAAGCTGAGGTCCAAAGGCCTTTCTTATTTCTGGGACCAGCAATTGTAAAAACGACCTGACACAAGGTCTATTTAATGGCTGTTGTGTAGCTTTTAATCGTAGTATGTGATCCGCAGAAAACCTCAAAAAGGAATTTGTGCTGAAATTGTTTTCTGAACTTTTCAGCCAATAATATATCCATTAATTCCAACTCAAGAGCCCTTGATAAAGGTTTCTAAAGAGTGAATCTAAAATAATTTAATTGACAAATTTAAAATGTTAGTTGTGATTGGACCCAAATGAAATATGGGTGTGATAGCAGCCAAACACTCTCCACTGAAACTGATGATATTCAAAATAATGACCTTTTCAGTAGTAGTCTGGGAAACAGCTCACAAAAAGAATAAAGCTCAAGTACCTTTGCAACGTCCTCGGCCAATGGACCAAAGTTATTATTTATGAAGCGCAGCAGATCCATAGAGGGGACTGGCCTCTCCATGACCAGAAGAACCTCTTGGTCCAGATCGTACCAGTCCAGTATGGACACGGCCGCAGATTTTCCCACAGTGACTGGTTCGCCTGCGGCTTTGTGCATGAGCAGCACCTCAATGGGAATCCTGCGTGTCCTCCCATTTAACATCTAAAGGAAAAATATGTGTGTGTATCTCATCAACAACAAGGAAACAACAAGGAAACAACAAAAACTGAAAGTTAAAGAATGATTTCAACAGTTGGTGCTGAGACAACAGATCACTCACCACTTTTTGACGGGGCACATCCGAGTTGGGGATGTGTTTTATCGCCACCTACAGGACAGATCATGAGCAATTTGGTTATTCGGTAATTTGGTTATTAAGGGATGAAGTCAGAGTATTTATGTTTGATGTGAGAATATTACATTAAATTATTTTATCACATCATATTATGTACTTACTGGTAAATCATCAGACCTTCTGTGGCCGGCATAAACTGAGCCAAAGCCTCCTTGACCAAGTTTTTCAAGCTCCAAGTACTTGGCCTCGAAGTCAGCTGCACCAATGAACACAGACACAGACACATGGTTATTATAGTATACTACCTCTAACTTAATATTCAGCACATCTTTTCCAGGACTGACATTTTTTTATATTAACTCATCATCCACTTTTTCATATTTCTAAGGCTTTGAACATTTCAACATATGGAGTCTTTTCAGATGTTGTGGAAATAGCTCAGTGGAGAGAAACCATCAGATAGCTTCATGACAACTAAGTAAAATCAATCTGCCTGACAGGCGGCTAAAAGCTCTGATAGATAAGTATTTGTTTGAATCATTTCATTTACATATCATATCTGGTTTGTATAATCAATATTCAATATTTTCATCTAATCCTCAGGAAGAAAGTAAATAATTATATTTCTCAAAATGTAGAATTATTCCTTTAAGTTGGACAAGCCAGTTTTTCAAACACAGTGAACAACATCACAAAAAGAAAACTGAAATACCTCCCAACTGGAGTCAACACCAATCCCCATTTTAACATGATCATATTGCTTCCATGCAAACAGCCGCACATTTTCTTTAAAAGTAAGTCACCTCTGCTGGTGTGGCCTGACAACACCGTGCTCTCGTCACTGGAGCTGTGGACCACGGTCACTGACTCCAGGGTTGATGGACCAGGGTTGGTATCAGTGCCCTTTCCACCCCTCTGCCTCTTCAGTGGGGGCTCATTTCCAGTGGTGGCCTTCCTCTTGGTGGCCTTAGTCAGAGACGAATTACTCGCCAAGATGGCGATGGGTGAGATGGGGCGGCCAACCATCTCTACAAAAGAGGAAAAAAAACAGTGAGCATCAACCTGTTGACTGCATGTAGTGAGTTCTGAATCCTATGACCACATAAGGATGATGACATTGGATGACTCTGCAAAGTTCTGTATCACATTCAACATTGTTTTGTAATTTTAAACAACAACATTTTAAAACTAAGTTCTTGCATTATGTGAACATGGCAAATACTGTTTGGTTCAGGTTAGTGAAAGTACTGTTTATTATTCACAATGACTCTGGCTACTTTCCTGCACAGTGTATGAGTAAAGAAATATTATCAAGAGCCTGCAAATGAAATCCAGGAGATCAAGTCTGTTGATCTTTTAAAATCTTGATATCATGTTTTATTAATGCAAGTGAAAATAAACTGACAGTGAAGCACGAATAATATCAACTTTTTTCTATAAAACTGACTGTGGAACAAGATTTGTCCTGAAACAAGTGTCTGTATCATGACACAAGAATGAGTGAGGCACGTCAATGCACTAAAATAATCCTAATTTTAAAGAAATACTTGATATAAAATGATTTGTGTTGGAAGTAGGTTGAAATATTATGAACGCCTTGCGAGGCCTCAAACTTGTTGAAGGAATAATACGCTGAAGTGAAGAATTAGTCTGGTACGCAAGTGCCAATAAAACCCAACACCATGTTGTATTTGCATTTCAAGTCTAGTGGTGGTGTCAATATTTGTATCTAATCCTCAGGAAGAAAGTAAATAATGATGTTTCTCAAAATGTAGAATTTTTCCTTTAAGTTGGACAAGCCAGTTTTTCAAACACAGTGAACAACATCACAAAAAGAAAACTGAAATAGCTCCCAACTGGAGTCAACACCAATCCCCATTTTAACATGATCATATTGCTTCCATGCAAACAGCAGCACATTTTCTTTAAAAGTAAGTCACCTCTGCTGGTGTGGCCTGACAACACCGTGCTCTCGTCACTGGAGCTGTGGACCACGATCACAGACTCCAGGGTTGATGGACCAGGGTTGGTATCAGTGCCCTTTCCACCCCTCTGCCTCTTCAGTGGGGGCTCATTTCCAGTGGTGGCCTTCCTCTTGGTGGCCTTAGTCAGAGACGAATTACTCGCCAAGATGGCGATGGGTGAGATGGGGCGGCCAACCATCTCTACAAAAGAGAAAAAACAGTGAGCATCAACCTGTTGACTGCATGTAGTGACTTCTGAATCCTATGACCACATAAGGATGATGACATTGGATGACTCTGCAAAGTTCTGTATCACATTCAACATTGTTTTGTAATTTTAAACAACAACATTTTAAAACTAAGTTCTTGCATTATGTGAACATGGCAAATACTGTTTGGTTAAGGTTAGTGAAAGTACTGTTTATTATTCACAATGACTCTGGCTACTTTCCTGCACAGTGTATGAGTAAAGAAATATTATCAAGAGCCTGCAAATGAAATCCAGGAGATCAAGTCTGTTGATCTTTTAAAATCTTGATATCATGTTTTATTAATGCAAGTGAAAATAAACTGACAGTGAAGCACGAATAATATCAACTTTTTTCTATAAAACTGACTGTGTACCAAGATTTGTCCTGAAACAAGTGTCTGTATCATGACACAAGAATGAGTGAGGCACGTCAATGCACTAAAATAATCCTAATTTTAAAGAAATACTTGAAATAAAATGATTTGTGTTGGAAGTAGGTTGAAATATTATGAACGCCTTGCGAGGCCTCAAACTTGTTGAAGGAATAATACGCTGAAGTCAAGAATTAGTCTGGTACGCAAGTGCCAATAAAACCCAACACCATGTTGTATTTGCATTTCAAGTCTAGTGGTGGTGTCAATATTTGTAGAAAACTGAAATACCTCCCAACTGGAGTCAACACCAATCCCCATTTTAACATGATCATATTGCTTCCATGCAAACAGCACCACAAACATTTTCTTTAAAAGTAAGTCACCTCTGCTGGTGTGGCCTGATAACACCGTCCTCTCGTCACTGGAGCTTTTGTCCTCGATTACTGACTCCAGGGTTGATGGACCAAGGTTGGTGTTGGCATCAGTGCCCTTTCCACCCCTCTGCCTCTTCAGTGGGGGCTCATTTCCAGTGGTGGCCTTCCTCTTGGTGGCCTTAGTCACAGACCAATTACTCGCCAGGTTGGCGATGGGTGAGACGGGGCAGGGCAACCTTCTGGTTGTTTTGTGTGTCTTGGACAAGGTGGAATCATCCATGACGTCCAATAATCCAGATCAGCACGTGCATCTCGCTCTGTTGATGGTGGGAGGACTAGTGATTATCAGATCATAGGATGTTACTATTGTATATACATGGCTGTAACAAGTTCACAGCCACATTCCCTTTAATCTTTGAATCAAAGAAGGACCTTATGATCTTATTAGTTGCTCCTTTGTTCATCATCTAGCCATCTAGTGTTTAAACCAAAGCAATGTTTGTTTGTCACTATGAGGGACATCATGTGTTGCTTTTAAGTTGCTGCTGTATGTTCTTTCGCCAAGGAGTTAATTGGTTCCTACCTTTCATTGTTTTATGTATCAGGTATGAGTGCAAGAAGCGTGGAGTAGCCTCATGCTAGAGTAGCGTGAGAGGCCTGATATATATATATAGATTGTCACAGCTCATAGAGCTCAGTTTATAATATATATTCTGTATATATATCAAAACTTCACTCCCACACTAGTTGATAGTTGAAAATAACATAATTTAAAACAACCCATGACGCTGTTGCCCCCCTGAAAAAGAAGAAAGCAAATCAGAGGAGATTCTATTTCCACAACATCTGAAAAGACTCCATATGTTGAAATTTTCAAAGCCTTAGAAATATGAAAAAGTGAATCATGAGTTAATATATTAAAATGTCAGTCCTGGAAAAAAACCTAAATATTAAGTTAGAGGTAGTGATGCTTCATTTTTTCACAACTATATTAAACCATGTGTCTGTGTCTGTGTTCATTGGTGCAGCTGACTTTGAGGCCAAGTACTTGGAGCTTGAAAAACTTGGTCAAGGAGGCTTTGGCTCATCATAAGTACATAATAATACGCACATAATGTACATAATATGATGTGATAAAAGAATTTAATATAATATTCTCACATAACACATACATACTCTGACTTCATCCCTTGGAATAACCAAAGTGCTCATGATCTGTCCTGTAGGTGGCGATAAAACACATCCCCAACTCGGCTGTGCGCTGTCAAAAAGTGGTGAGTGATCTGTTGTCTCAGCAATAACTGTTGAAGTCATTCTTTAACTTTTATGTTTTTGTTGTTTCCTTGTTGTTGATGAGATACACACACATATTTTTCCTTTAGATGTTAAATGGGAGGACACGCAGGATTCCCAGGGAGGTGCTGCTCATGCACAAAGCTGCAGGCGAACCAGTGACTGTGGGAAAATCTGCAGCCGTGTCGATACTGGACTGGTACGATCTGGACCAAGAGGTTCTTCTGGTCATGGAGAGGCCAGTCCCCTCTATGGAACTGCTGCGCTTCATAAAGGAGAACTGTGGTCCGATGGCCGAGGACGTTGCAAAGGTACTGTTGTTTTATTCTTTGTGTGAGCTGTTTCCCAGACTACTACTGAAAAGGTCATTATTTTGAATATCATCAGTTTCAGTGGAGAGTGTTTGGCTGCTATCACACCCATATTTCATTTGGGTCCAATCACAACTAACATTTTAAATTTGTAAATTAAATTATTTGAGATTCACTCTCTAGAAACCTTCACCTTAAAGAAAGAACTTGAGTTGTAATTAATCGATATATTATTGACTGAAAGGTTGGGTGAACTATTTCAGCACAAATTCTTTTTTGAAGTTGTCAGCAGATCACATACTACGATTAAAAGCGACACAACAGCCATTAAATAGACCTTGTGTCAGGTCGTTTTTACAATTGCTGGTCCCAGAAATAAGAAAGGCCTTTGGACCTCAGCTTAGTCCTCAAAGTGCTCAGGAGAAGATGGAAATTTGAACTCCTACAAGTCCATGTGAAGTGTGCTCCGGTTGAAAGATCCAGAGCAGCTACAACATAGACTGTGTTTTTCAGTCCCACCCAGAGTCCCTTCTTCACCACTCTAACTCATTTGTGACTGTCTATCTCTTTCTCAGATCATCATGAAGCAGCTGGTGGATGCTGCCATATCTTTATTTATAAAGCGCTTCTCACAACAAAGCTTCTAAGTAATTCACAAAGTCACTGAGCAGGCAAGGGGGAAAGGAGAGATGTATTTGTAAAAGTCAGGGCACATAGAATGAGATGTAATTTGATATGTATCACATACACTAACAGGCTAGATAAACAACTGCTCAGAAAAGCAGGAAGCATCTCTCATAAAGAAATTATCTATTTTGCTTTGCTTTAAGTCAAGTCTTAAACATCTGATTATAAATGCCTTAAGAAAACATGCTTTACGTATGTGTTTGGTTTTTTCCATGGGTATTTGTGCATGTACACTGATTATGAGATTTTTTTTTCTTTGATTTTTCATGATTTGCACAAAACCAACCAAACCTGTCCATGCTAAGGTCAACTAACTCCAAGTAAATGCTCCATTAATCAAGGAAAACCATCTGCAAGAACACCTCAATGCACACCATCATGGGAAAACCGGGGAGGAGAGAAGGAAAGCAGGAGAGATAATCACCTTTTCAACCGACATATTCTTCTGGGGAAAGTGAGCAAAAATATTGCGGCACGTTTGGGAAGCTGAGCAGAGATGCTATACCTTGAAAAGTCCCATAGATTGCTGAAATATTAATACTTGACATTCCTGAGCCAGATTCATAGGGACATCAATGTGTGAGGATGTGACATACTCTAGAGATGATGATGACATTCAGCTTGAAGACATACCTCCTGTGCACACTCGCTGTCATTTGGAATGAGCTGCAGGCTGAGAGGACGGCTGCTGTCTGCTTCGCACTTCTCCCCACATTTTCATGTAAATTAAAATCCACCTATACCATGTCTGAAAGGCTCTCCAGGTGCATTGGCTGTGTCTCACAAAGTTAAGAGATGGACAGGGAGCTCCTGACCTCAGAAAACCATTTGGCAAGTTAACCAAATTCATAGATGATTGAGGATTGGAATGGGTGATAGATTTTCTAATTAAAAAGCTGCATCAGGTTTATTAGTGTTCCGTTCAACAATTCTGAAATTTCGAGAAGAAAGTCACGATTTCACGAGAAAAAAAAGGGTCAGTACATTACAAGATCAGGGTCCTCATTTAAGGAGTAAAACGGTCATAATATTACATGACCTAAGTCATTGTTTACAGAGAAATGGTCATAATATTATGAGTTTTCTCTAGGAAATAAGCAGCAGGGGGAATTCAAGCAGAGATGACAGGCTGATCTTCAGATATCCCCCCTCCAACATGACACATAGTCTAAAGTTAGGATTCTATTCTCGCAATAGTATGATTTTATTCACTTGAATGCGATTTATTTTATACAACTTTTTTTCTTGTAATATTTCAACTTGAAATCTCAGATTTGTTTTCCATTTTAAGTGGCCCTCTTACTCCATCATACATTTGTCATTCTCTCCAGTTTATTCTGGTTTTCATGACTTCGGTAATGAGAAAAGATCAGCAACTGCAACGGATTCCAAAGAGGTCAAGTGAATGTAAAATTACAAAAATACAATTGATTGTGCTGCATATAGATGGATGCATTCATTGATAGATTCATAAATTCATAGATTTAATTGACTTATAGATCCATCGGTTGAAACTGGTTGTCAGAAATCGCAGCTTCTCTGTGATCACAGATAAATGTACTTTTTTGACCCAATTTCTACTGAGAAAGTGATGTCCTGTGACAAAAAATACTTGTGACTGTATATGACACAGGGACAGAGGCGAAGAGGAAAGTACAGACAGATGATCTTCAAAGTATGTTTCTGTTTTTGGGTCACAGTCAGCTTATTCCAAACAATACACACACAGTCGATGTGAATGGTCTCTTCAGTCTTGTCCTGTGCAGATATACAGACTCAGAGGCCTGACACGGATGAGGTTCTACTTATTTGTCGTATCCGATGAGTTCCTATTAATCTCCTGATCAGTGCCTGAGACTGTTTGATACACATCCATATATTCTGGTGCAGGCTGAGATTGTTTTTTGTAGTGAAAACCATAAATCCACCAAGAATCTTGTTTTAATACTAATTTAAACAACACACCAAACCACTTGAGGGGAGACAAGTGCGTACATTCTCTCTGATGCTTCTTTCAGTTAGATTCGATGATACTTTTCTTATAAATGTACAAATATTCACCACAATATACCCACATTCACTGAGCTCTATATTTGGAACACCATAATAAGACCTTGTGGTTCTTCTCTTTGCTCTCAAATCGGTCTCAGTCTTCGTTCTGGGTTCTGCAAGATGTTGTAGTGTCCTCTGAGATTCTGCTCCAGGTTGACGTAGCTGCCTCACATCCTTACTGAGGATTCATCAGCTGCACATTCATGCTGTGCAGCTCCTGTTCCACCGCGTCTCAGAGGTTTTCTATTGGATTCAGATCTGGTGACGGGGGGAGGCCACTGAAGTTCAACTGTTGTTCATGAAACCAGTTTGCAATTGCTTTCACTTTCTGACCTGCTACAGCGTGCTGCAAGAAGCCATTAGAAGATGGTAAATTGAGGCCATAAAGGGATGAACATGGTCAGCAACAATACTCTACATTAGCATTCAGATGATGACTGGGGGGGTTGGTTTAGGTACCGAATTCAATCAAGCCAGTCAGGCAGGTTCCTGCATCACCAGAAACTATTGGACCGAATCTCAACGCAGATTTCGGTGCCTCATTTCGGTGCCTTCAGCTCCGTCTTAAAATAGTTACCCTACTTAAAAGCAACATTTAATTTACCTCTGATAGCAACACACTCGTTACATGGCTCTGGCAGCGTGTAACGTACCTAAAGCAGCTTTTAGCTGCTTCAAACTTGAGTCGACACAACAACAAACACTGCTACATGCAGCAGGGTGTTTGTAAACAATGCTGTGTAAAGTGAGGGGAATCATTTGAAAGCAGAGGGATGCAATGGGTTTGACTGCTGACGTGACCCCACACCAGGCAAATCAGCTGGCAGAGCAGGGGTCCCTGGTCCCGGCAGCGGGGAGACAATTGATGATGAGTTTGGAGTATTTGACTGTATGAAGAACTGAGACTGTTATCTACTGTTAAATCATTGTTGTTGGGTTGGGTTTCATTTATTATGTTTTAAGAGTTTTGCACTTTTAAGTATGTTTTGAAGTCTTCAACGATTAGCTGGATTATTATTTGAACACACAAGTAAAGATTTTTTGTCTGACTCCTTTTTCATTCCATTTTTCTCTTTTTTGTTGTTTATTTTCTGGTTCATTTTTTTAAACTTGTCACTTATCGTTATGGTGTACAGAGTACCACAACTTTACAATAGTTATGCACCGTTAGACACTGTTACTTTATCATGAGGCTAAGGATCAACATCAACCAAACCTACTAGGTTGTGTTATGAATTCAATTGATTTTGTCACGCGGATTTTTATCACATTGGAAAACCAATGGGATAATAGGCATCTAGGAGAAAATTGATCAATTGTCTTGAGAGTGAGTCAATGAATGTTTGAAATAGACTGATAAATGATATAAACAGAGTCCTCCCCATGACTCCGCTGACCATCAATCTACAGAATATTGACATCCACTGATATTGATCACGTCCCAGCAAACCACCAATACCAGTCATGAAGGCAAGAAAAATCAAATGTTTCAGTAAAGGCAGGGTATGGGAAGTCAGATAATGTTCTTCAGATGTATTTTTGCTCTGATAGCGGTCTCCAGTGCGACCAACTGATTTCGTACCTACCTCAACACACCAATTAACTGTTATTCCCATTCAACCATGGTGACCATGTGCACGCTGGGACTCAGTTGTACTGTTGTGTTTGTGTAGTCCCATTTTCACACAGTTTATTAATACTTCAAACATTACAAAGTCTAAATTGTTCTTCATAGTGTCCTTTATATGAGTTAATTTACAAAAATAGCGTACTTTACTTACGATCTCTCACTGGTGATGACAATTATATGATTCTACATATTTTTTCAATGTGTTATAGCATTTATTTTCCTCTGCACAGCATTTAGAGGCTTATTTGTCCATTAACAGAATACTCAAAAATCAGCTGCACTTTGAGTTGACTTAACTTTGTCACGTTCCTCCTCGAACAAACTCAAATCCTTTCCACGCTACAAGAGAAAAACCCCTTCACACCAATGGGTTTTTTAAACAAGGTGTTGGGTGACATTGCCCAAAGATAAGCAACATTAGTCTCTGATACCATTCATGATCAGCTCCTTCACGCACAGTTAGAAGATGGTAAACAGTGGATGTGTTAGTCTTGAATAGGGTTTTTATGCCTTCCCACCAGCAACAGAGAGTTTTTTTGTTTGTTTGGGTTGTCTGTCTGTCTGTCAACATTTCAAGAATGCCAATACAACTGGCACAAATCTACGCTCAAGGATGTGCTCATTCGATTTTAGATTTTGAAAGGTCAAGGTCACTGTGACCTAACTCAACACTTGATCCCACGAACCCCTTCAGGGAATCCTTTCGCAGTTGGCATAATGGTTACCTTGGACTCACGGATAAATTGATGTTAAGTTGGTGGTAAATGGTCTGTATTTATATCGCACTTTTAGTACTCGTAACACCAACTAGTCTTGATGACCACTCAAAGCGCTTTACAGTAGACTACAGTAGGTTTTTCACACACACACATCAGACAGTGCATCTATGGGCATCACTTTTTCTATAAGGGGCAAATAGGGGGTCAGGACACTTTGCCATGCAGATTGGAAAGACTGGGGTCGAACCGCCGACCTTCTGGTTAGAGGACGACCGCTCTAACCTGTCAATTTCAATATCGCTCTGACCTTAAAAAACATTTTTTGGGGTCTTGTGAGTGGAATATCTCTTAAGCACTTTGAGGGAATTTGTTCATATTGAAAATGAAACTCAAAGGTGAAGATGAAGTGATTCGATTTAAGTGGCCGAAAGTCAAAGGGAACAGTGACCTCACAAAAGTCTTGTACGCCAAACACCTTGAGAGAATACTTTCAAATTTGGCATAATGTTAACTTAGACCCACAGATTAACTGATTCAATTGGGTTAAGGTCACAGTGGCCTTACAAAACATATATATTTATTTATTTTTATTTTCAAAATTTTCCACCAGGTTTTACTTGGACTCAAAGATGAACCTGTTAGATTGCCGTTGTCAAAGGTCACTGTAAACTCAAATGAGTTTCGAAAAGATTTATGTAGACTGAAACTGCACTGGTTCGCGGTGGCATATAACTGCAGGGTGATGATTCTCTTTAATTCAACCTGTGACCACACAAATGAGTAAATAGCTACTTAATACTACAGTGGAAACCGCTTATAAGGATCACGTTTGTCTCGCGCCAAAAAAAGGTTGCCATAAGCGGTTGATCATGTTAACAGAATTGCTTCTGTATGATGGGGAGGGAAAACTTAACTGTGATTTCTATGATAATGACATTATTGCATTGCGCACTCGCATGAATGCCCTTTAGGTTGTCAATATGAAATGGTCAAGTAGCCTTCAGTCATATAGAAAATCAATCATAACAATTGTAGCCATTAATGTTGTGTTGAAACATTTGCTATTACTGGCCGTAATATAATTGGGAGTGAAAGAGGGTCTGTCCAGTAAATGAAATGCAGAGTTGAGTGGAGCTCATTACTCACTGTCACAGAGTGAGTGCCAGGTACATCACCCCTGAAAATGCACACAGCCCCGCCCGCACAATACACAATAACCTCTGTTTTTATAACTCTCCTCAGAAAATGCACACGTACTGTCTGTGCTGTATCTCACAATGGCACCCATGTCCACCTGGCACAGACTGTACCTACTCCACCCTGAGAGCAGCTCCTGTTCAGGGTTTCTTTTAATTGGTTGCAGCCCTCCCCAGGGTGGGCGCTGTACCTAACAGCACACTCAGTAATGGTTTACCATGGGAGCTGTGTATTAAACAATGCGGTTCAGCAGAGCCACCAAGGAACACTTATATACCTGAGCTGCTGTCCCTTATGGATGCCCCATTGTGCAGCCATCATCCAAATAATCCGACTACATTAACGGTCTTGGGTCAAGAGAAGGAATTTGCAGTTTACTGGGGGATTTTATCATTTTATGAGTGTCTGTCAGAGACGCTCAGGGACTTGAAGACAGCAAATTCATGAGGCAAACTCACTCTAGCCTCCAGGGTTCAATTATTGCTTTTGTAGGGTTTACATTAATGGTTTTAATAATGAGCTGTACTCTGTGTTCATTTTTTCTGTGTTCTGTTCTCTGTTATGTAATGTCTGAGAAGTCAATAAAGAAGTCAATAAGGGGAGAAAACGTTCCTGACTGCACCGTGACCTTTGGTTGGTGGGCTCGGGTCTGGTAAAGGCTGTGATTGGAGGACGGGATTACGCTGGTCCAATTATCTGATATTGGAATCTTTAACACTCATCAAAGGTTTTGGAATCTATTAAAACACACTTGTTTAGAAACACCATACGTGATAACTTCAACTTTCAAATAGCCTATACACTATATGTGAATGTTACATACTATAATATCACCATATCACAGCTGTGATCGCAGCTTTTCAGTGCTTTCAATACTGGACCATATGCATCTCATGCGGTATGTTTGTGACAGAACATGCACACAACAAGTACAAAGCAACACTCAAGAGACTTAAACTATTTTAAAAACATTTGAAATATTAGCTAAAACCTGGACAATAAAGTTGTTTTAGGGACATTAACGTGCTCACAGGGGACAATGTAGATTTTCCTTTCTTGCGAAATAATGTCAAAATAAATTAACAATAATTAATAACAGATTATGGCATTTATATATGTTTTTCTACGTCAGTACTCATTAGTACCCGTTTGGCAGTCAGTGGCACAGGGAAAGCTGTGCCACTTCATTGTATCTCAGCAAATGCTGGATGCAAATGTCCTGCAGGCAATCGCTAAAGTGAAAGTGACATGAGGCTGTCAGTGATTCAGAACCGACCTCTAAATGCATCATGAGCAAACTCAAGCAGATGGAAAATAACCTACAGTCCCATGACTTGAACATTGCAAGAGAGGGTGAAAATTACTAAACCAAGCGTCTTAGCTGATCACATAGTGTTTGCAGTAGCTGTGTTAAAATGACTGTCGTGAAAATTAAATGATTTCTACTAAATTGTGTTCATATGCTTGACTTGTACATTTCAAAGTATGTGATTATTGGATGTTTTCTTCTTAAATGATATCAAAGTGCAAACTTGGTGAAAGTAATCTGAGCAGTTATCATGTTTTTAATCCTTTCCCCTTTAAGACTCAGACTTTCTATGATTCATCCTTCCTGTTAATAAACTGTAGAGAGACAGTTCCTTAGAAAGACATGAGCCTGTGTAATTCTGTAATTACACTGATGCATATTAATGTAAAATATTTATTATTTGCTCACACGTCACATACAACTCAACTTATCATTCAGATGGTCTGTCAGTAAACACTCTTGGATCATAAAGTCAGACTTCTGTGGTTCACTGTACACTGGCAGCCGCCCAGTTCCTGTTTTAAACTAGTTTTTACACTCAGCGTTTCTTCACTGCAGCAAGACCACCAGTAAATGTGTGTGATTCACCAAAGTTTAGCAGGATAACGGTGAGAAACACACACACACACACACACACACACACACACACACACACACACACACACACAAACACAGGCAAGGTCTTGTCTTCATGACCTTCAGAGGACATTACATTTAGCGACATTGATTTCCTGCAGACTTATTTTGAATTTAACCATAGTTACTAATTGCTTAACCTTAACCTAATCTCAACCTAAACCTAAACTTTAAAACATGTTTTCACATTAAAAACTAATTTTAAGTTCTGGGGACTTACTTTTTGTCCCCACAAGTAAAACAAGTCCCCGAAATATGACTGTGTAAACAGATTAAGGTGCCCACAACATGAGTTATAACTGGACCACACACACACACACAAACACGCACACACACACACAAACAGGCACACACATGCAGTAAAGCAAAGCCTCCTCATTTTTTTGCAGTAAACACTTTTTCCAGATCCACTAAACTTGAGAACCAATAACAGCTTAAATTTGTCCTCACTTATGTGTGAAATATTTTGTGTTTCACCTGAAGTTTGATTATTTTATATAATCTGGAAGGAAATAAGTAAGTGAAGTTATCACTCGTACAACCTCATCTTGCTGTCACAACAACCAATAAACCTCCAGCTACTACAGGTCAATGATATAAGACTGACTCTCCAACAACCTGAGGCATTTCATCAAATAGGTGCACAGAGCTTTCCTTTCTCAAGAGTTTGCTGAGAATTAAATGCAGAGGAAAATGAAATTATTGCAAACTCCACACATATTGGATAATAAAGGGATATTACAAGAAAACAAATTGGTCTCACAGGGGATTCACACATGAAGTGAAACATTACCAGATGGAAATAACAGCAGTTTGTGGATGCTAATACGCGCCATGAGACCACTGTGCATGTAGAGGTTGAATAAAGACAATGAAAGATCACTTTTACTTGTCTGCTTGTGAAATGAAAATTCAATCAGAATTTAGGGAACCTGTGCAGCTGTGGTTGCTGCTACATATATATTATCAGCCCCTTTGGGTTTGCCTGACAGAACCAGTGATGTTTGACGTCCTGCATGGGAAGCCAGTGCAGCTGTCTGTAAGGTCCCAGAGTTCAGTCTGAAAGTCTGCGTTCATGTGCAAACTCATTACTGACCCCCCCCTTCGTCTTTGATGGGAAAGGTGAGCTGTCTGCTCTGAATGTTGAACTATGTAATGGAAAATGAGTAAGCTATCTCTTTCAAATTATTGATCTTTCATGGGTGAAATGGAAGTCTTTCATGTCAGAGGACGCAAAAGGGCAAAGAGAAAGAAGAAAAGCGTTAGACAAAAAATGTAGATGCACTTATTTAATCATTTTCTCTAGAAAGCTTTTTTTTCCTTTCTTTTGAAAAGCATCAAAAATGGCATTTGCAGCAATATCACCATAAAGAAAGATTAGTATTCAAAGGTAGAATCAGGTGATTACACATTATGTATGCATATAAGTATTGCTTATTAGCGTGCAAATATATGCAGACACACACCCAACTATAAGTACTACACAGTCTTTTATCTCTACCTGCTCTCCAAGAAGGGGTCTTTATATATATATATATATAACTATTTTCTTGTGCTTCACGAGAAAATAGTTCTATACTAGGAAATTAAACATGTTAAGTCACCAGCTACAGTATTTCTAATCTCCATAAACAGGTTCTGCATGTGAATATACACAATCTTGCTTGACCAACCACATCTGAGCAGGCTTTTGTGCTTTTTCTGCTGTGGAGTGTAAGCGGTCCATGTGGAGAGCAAAAGAGGCGGAACACAGTATCCGAAATGCATTGTCTTTTTAATTTATCTGCATTCATATGTAGATATCATTTAGAGATGAGCTAAGATGTTGTCTGGACCTAAAACACCTACAAAAAGTGTCACTGTGGACTCGTCAGACTGTAAACAGAGAACGGCAAATGAAAGACAGAGTCTTGCTTGGCCTGGATATCTGCTGTCTACACCGCCCCAACATATTTGCCATCAGATGGCAGCCATTGGTCTTCAAGATTGCATTATGTCTGTGAGTAGTTCCTACATTACCAAACTTCTTCAACTAAATATTGTGGAAAAACACACTTATAACAGACATATATCAGACAAATCAAACTGAGCAGCACAGTCCTTTTAATCTTGCAAATGAGCACAGACTGTTGAGTCAGCAGACACAAGCTTTCAAAGCCCTTTTCAAACCGGACGTCTTATTGTACGATTGACTTATGGCACTGAGCCAATGTGAGACCCTCTGTTCCCTTGAATTCAATCATTCCTCTCAGAAAGCCTTTAAAATAACCTTATTAATCTTCAGGTTTCTAACCCCTTTCAAATAAGCAAATCTTTATTTTGTGACTCTTTTTGAGCTTCTGCTGCAGGTGACATCTCAGCTATCGTGATCTGGTGTCTGTTCTGTTCCTTCATCCGTCCTTTTTCATTTAAGTCGCAGGATACAAGACGTTTCATGTCCACGCTGAGATCGAGTTGAAGCACATGACAGATTTCAGGATGTTCCCAGTGATATTGTATCAGAGGCTGTCCTTCTGACTGCAGCTGGATCACTGACATCAGGCCTCACAGACACAAGAAAACAGACATGAATAAGATCGGATTTGAAATACTGGGAAAGACTAGATAAAATTGGATTTTTAGGAGAGGAGAGGAGAGATTTTCCCCATAGGAGCTGCCAGGCTCCATTAGATCACTGCCAGCCCTATTAATCTACTCTGCTGCAGCTGCACATACAGTACGTGTAGAAAACATACATGCAGAAATACACACCCAACTCCCATCTGAATATATATGTGTGTATATAGTTTATTTTACAGCTGGGGTGGACTCCTGGGTATATTACACACAAATCAGTTTGATGATCTAGAATTTGTCTTAAAGACAAACCAAAGGTAATTGACTCATTCAACAGAGGATGAGATATGTTGAGATTCAATTCAGTTCATTTCAGTTTTATTTTACGTAGCACCAAATCACAGCATACATGATCTCACGTGCACATTATAGAGTGAGCTCGAGATCTGACAATATTATAGAGAAAAACCCAGCAGTTCCTACAAAGAGCAAACACTCGGTCACAGTGAACACAAAAAAACTATTAACAGAAAGAAATTTGTGAGTCAAGAACATACACTGCTCGAACATACCTGCCAGGTTCATTACAGTAGAACTGGAGTCCAATCACTAGCATCCAAATGAACCGTATGATCAGATAATGTTTTACTCTCAGGTGTTAAGGGCCCAGAACAGTAACTCCAGTGACTTCAGAAGTCAGAAAAATGCCAAGTCATCCAGGCCTGTATGTCTTCATAGATAAATACACCTGGGTGTCATCTGTGTTGCAATGTGACTTTATATGGTTCTTCCTGATCATTTTGCCTAAAAAAAACATATGGGTTGAAAAGTATCGGTCAGTACAGAACCCTGTGGGAAGTCTTAGACCAAGGTTTCTGTGCATGGAATATTAAGAATCTGTTCGATAATGGTTAGATAAAAGATCTGCAGTAAGTACTTACAACGACACGAGTTTCAATGACCAACCCTCAGGCCAGATCAGGTTATATTATATTATACGTTATATTATGTTATGCTGGTGTTATATGGGTAACTTTTCACCTTGCTGCAGTATAAGTGTTCTCCAGAGTGTGAGCGGGCAGTACAACACGTTTTTTACAGCCTGATATTAATTAGTATGATTATTTTTAACTCTTTCTCAACTCTCACAGCTAATATATCACTTGTGTAATGTCAAAAAGTATTAAAAAAGTCAATTGATCACATATCCTACTTAAATTCAGTGTTGACCTTTTTGGTATTTCCTATTTTGTTTTTTTTAAGTGTTTTTATTTGCCTCAATAAAACAATAACTATGCAATAGTTGCAACAAGTCAACCCTGTCAGGAAAAGAGATTTCACTTGTGACAGTAAAAGTTTCACAGACAATTTTTCAATACTGATACCTTTGGGTATTTAACTAACAAACTGCTTTATTTGTCTCTGTGTGGAGACCGGGATCCTTCTTAACTGTAGTTGTTAGCGTAGTGTGTGAAACTCCTTTGATTTGCACTTGTCTCCCAGATAAATGTACTGGTTGCACTGCTGGCACAAAGAATGACTAATTAAGTCACTATCAAAATCTGATGTCAATTTTAGGTTGGTGTGTCCCTGGTTTTCAGATAGGTCCATAATAACCTTTTATATATATTTAAACGAAAACCATATAATATATACAATATTCAATGTGGAGGTAGCGGGGAGAGCACCTTCCCCTGGACCAGAGGATCAATCCCCTCAGGTGAGAGCTGTCAGCAGACTGATCTTCTAGTACAAAAAGCAGCAGCAGAGCTATGTTTGTATTTAAGTTGTGTCTGCAACTTGCCTCTGAATCAAATGTTAAAGCCTGAATGGCTTGTCTCTGGCTGCTGTGAGGAGACCCAGGTGGCATCCCTAACTGACACATTCAATAATGCAATTTAGCTGCATATGAACAGAATCGTTAAGAGGAAACTGTTGTTTATAATGGCATCAATTAGGAGAAAGAGGATCTCACTACTTTGGTTTAGAGAGAAGCAAGGCACAACAATTCCCAGTGAGAGGCAAGAGGCAAAGGAAAAGTCAAATTTGTCTGACAAAAAAGCAGAGACAAACAACACACACAACTCTTCCTGACATGTCTCACCCTCCGTATCAATTTAAAGAAGTTGTCTGAGTAAAAATTGAAGAAGGAAAGTTGAGGGGTTCCAGGTGAAAAAGTTGCAGAGAAAGTACATTCAGATCCCCCATATTTCCCAGAGAACTCCAACTCTGTATCTCTACCTTTAGATACAGTACATAATGTAGAGAGCAGTGTGTCTGTGTATATATTGCTGATACATTTCTTTACTATATCCAATGTCCCCATGGCAAAACAATGCTCCCATGCAGTTAACATCTCTCCTTTCCCTGGTCTTATCCTCCTGGTTCATGCACTCTCCTCCATCTCTCCTGTCAACTCCACTCAGTGTTTTACCCAGCAGCCCTGGGCATCCCTTATGGCTGTTCATAGCACTAATGGGGCACTGAGAGAGAGAGGGAGAGAGAGAGACGCACCCAGAGACAGATGATTGAGTTTTCAGTTGTTTGGTTAAAAAAAAAAAAATAGGATTGGCTGTCCGGTACCACAGCTCCGTGGTCAAGGTGGTTGCACAGCACATGATATGTGTTAGGGACTCATTTTTCCTGCTGTCGTGTCACATACTTCACTGACCTGGACATCTAGACAGTGATGGTTGGCAGTGGGTATAAACTCTTTGTGATTCCACACATTGATTCATAGCTTTTATCTTAGTTTCATTCTGGAAATGTCCACTCCTCTTTGTGTGTGCGCGGTAAAAAAAGCTGTGTACCCAGTTTGGAAAAAGTTGGGTGGTTAGCGTCAGAGTAAGTTTCCAGGAAATTAATGTAATATCTCCAAAAAGACCAAAGTGTGTGTGTGTGTGTGTGTGTGTGTGTGTGTGTGTGTGTGTGTGTGTGTGTGTGTGTGTGTGTGTGTGTGTGTCGTGTGTGTGCGAGTGTGCGAGTGTGTGAGAGAGAGAGTTGTTATCAGCAACAGAAATTGCACAAAACAACAGCCATTAATACAGTAAACGGTCAAACTTGTGCTCCACACCTACATAGTTTATGTATCTGTAAGAAATGCATTGCGCCTGCTATGGAGCAATTTCAGATGTAAAGCACTGACACCGCTGCAGAGGGCCAGTATTTGTGGCTGACTGAATGTGTGCTGCAGGCAAACACAGTGAAATACCATTGCAACAATGTGATGTAAACTGTGATAAAGCACAGCGGAGATAAACAAACATAAAACTGCTGCATCGGTCCTTTAGGTCTGTTCCTCACTCTGAGCCAGAGTGTAACCGTTTGAGAACTTAAATTGTGTGTTTTCTTTTCAGATGAGAAAGGGATGTAATTGCGCATTTGAGTTTTTACAGTGTGTCACACTCTGTGTTGGACAGGGAGTTGCTTGATTGGTTCATGATATTTTATTTGTTGTAAAATCGACTGTTTATGACGAAGCAATATTCCCAACAACTACCATCTGCTTCATTCTGCACACTTGCCAGCATACAGCAGAAAAAAATATGCTCAAGTTAACAAAACAGTTTGCAAGTTTTTGATGTTCACTATAAAACCCTGGACGCAGCAAGGGTCATTATGTATCTTACACCATGACATTTAGTTTCATTATTTCATTTTTCTACAAAACAATAATTAGCACAATTGTGGCTATATCACTAAAGAGTCAGGAGATGTCTTTTATTATTGAACAGGGCTGTGTGTCCTGCCCAGAGGCTCATCATACAAACAGGGAGGGGAGGAGAAGTGGTCATAATGCAACACATTCGTGATCAGCACAGCCAGACACAGACAACACACCACTGTGGTATTATCAGCTGTTTACTTACAAGCACAAAACTGGAAGCACATCACTCCCTCCGTCCGTTTACCCATTCATCCATCTGTCCATCTATCAGTTCTGTCCATCAATCCATCCATCCATCCATCCATCCATCCATCCATCCATCCATCCATCAATCCATCCGTCCGTTTACCCATTCATCCATCCATCCATCCATCCATCACTCCATCCATTCAATTCTTTGCTGTTCACCCAGGTCAGTTTTGCAGTAGCAGTGAATTAAGCAAGGTACCATTTTTGCAAACCCCTGCACCGCACCCACAGAGCTCCATACCGGACCTGATCCATTACCCACCATATTATCCAGACCCCTTTAACATATGACTTGTAGAGTCACATCAAATGGGATATGGCCTTCCAGTCCTCATGTTTTGGTGGCTGAGTTGTGTTGTTTGGAAAAGTCACCTGCGCACTTTTTACGAGCAGCGAAGCCACTGAGAATGGTTTCATCACTGGCTTGTTTTGTCTTCATGTTATCCATTTTCATGTTCCAGCACAGGCATCATTATCACTGGTTTAAAAAAAACGCAAGTTCACAGCTGCTGCCTGCCTGTGTTCACTTAATTGTTACCCATTCTTGTGTCTGTACACGTGAAGTTATATAAATATATTGTAACACGTTCTAACAGGACTCTGAGTTAACATCCTACATCCTTCAGCTCCTCTAAGGGTATCTTGAGACATTATCAGGCCACACAGGATATGTATGTAAAAAGTATTCTGGGTCTGTTCTGAGTGCTTTGCCAAGGTGAAAGTTCCTCCATCCAGAAGGGATCTGGCGCAGATACCTAATCTACCTCAGCTGACTCCTTTCAACGTGAAGGAGCATCAAGCCCCTTCCAGGTGTCACCATTCTTCACCCTAGCTCTAAGAAGGACCTCAGGCACCCTATAGGAAGTATTTCCACTGCCTGTTCATGAAATATTGTACTTTTGTCCTTACCTAAAGAGAGGTTTGGAATGTGAATCAGCTTGAGAGCTTAGCATCCACATTTCTGCCATCAATGAACCAATTTGTCTGTCACTTGCACACTTCTTCTTACCCTTACTCATGAACAAGACCCCAAAAGGCTTGAATCTCCTTCACCAGAGGCAGTGCCTCATTCAAAGCAAGTATTAATAACCTCAGGACTCCCACAGTACAATGTGGTCATCAGCCTCCTGAAAGAAAGTGGATGAAAGAAAGTGGATGAACTCCCAAACTCCCATGAGTTTTCCAGGTAGACTTTGCAGTTGACATATTTCCTGAACCAATTTGATATTTGAATGTTATTATCATGATTATAACAAACAAAGATCCCTAAACAAAAGTTAATCATCATAATAACACACAATGGTACATAACAGTGCAGATGTTTGAGGGTATTATTACTTTTGCTCTGGTTTTGTTCTGGGCTAAATCGAGATTATGTTACCTTCTTTCTTTAGTCGTTCAACGGGGCGGCTGTGGCTGAGGGGTAGAGTGGTTGTCCTCCAACCTGAAGGTCAGCAGTTCAATCCCCGGTCTTCCCAATCTGCATGCCGAAGTGTCCTTGGGCAAGATGCTGAACCCTGAATTGCCCCTCATAGGACAACAAAGTGCTGCTAATAGTGTGAATGTGAATGTAAAACTGTACTGTAAAGAGCTTTGAGTGGTCATCAAGACTAGAAAAGTGCTATACAAAACCATTTACCATTTCTCCTTAATGTCCTTTTTGACCATAAATTGTACCGCAGGTCATGTGTAGACTCTCTGCCACCCGATGTCTTTCTTTAGTTGTTTGTGAGAGATACAATCTGCTGGTGCTTATAGAGAAATTTAGATCATCTTAACCATTAGAAACTATGACCAGGTCAGATGGCATCTGCAGACTGCATAGCTCTGCTCCATTCTGAACTTTATGAAACAAATTGACTGATGTCAGAGCACAGAAAAGTAAAGATCAGATGATTAATAAGCGTTGATTCCCTCCCCAGCCAAAAGAGTCATTTGTTTTTTTTAAGAATTATCGTATCACATTATTAACACTTAGGGAGCAGTTTAATCAGGGCAATATTGGCCGTTCCTTGGTAAGAGAGATAATGTTTGAAGGAAACAAAGCGTGGTTCTGGTTTAACAGCTTAATTACTAGGTCCACCAGTATCAGCATGATAGATCAATGGGACGTGTGTTCAAAACGTGCTTGGCAGAGCACACTAAGGAAGGTAGACATCTGTATCATGGCTGATGGAGCACGTACAGTATGTTGCAGTGCAGAGGAGGGTCACCTCAAATTGATCAGCTGAACCTGGCCGAGACACAGTCAAACATGAACAGTAACAGTCAGAACATAGAGCAGAATTACATAGAGTGTATTTGTTCACATGAAGAAAATAAAGTCTGACTTCTTTGCTGTTAAAGTTTTTAATGCAGGTCTGAACTCAACACATAACATTTACATAGTTATCACCTTCTGCTCCATACCTGCATTTAAAAGTGCCACTGTCCGTTTTGCAGCTTACAACCGATACGGATGTAAACACATGCACAGAAAGAGAAACACACACATCGCTGCTCTGCTGTTTTAATTTGTGGTCAGGGCGGATCAGTGGTTCCCTCTCATTCTGTTGTGCTCCTCAGTCTCTGCACTGAGTTTTTTTTATCATTGACCAGTGTATTCTATCACTTCCTGCAGTTACCTGTACCGGATTGATGTGTCTCTAAAACCACTGACACCTTTTTAAAAGCCCATTTGAACCATGGTTGGGTTTGATGCGGACCTAAACCAACACAGACTAAACTTTGGTCTGTGGGTCTGAGTGGTCTGAGGCACCTTTCACAATCATCTTCTTCTTCTTTGTTTGGTTTATTGGCGGGTAGCAACCAACATCAAGGTGCATTACCGCCGTCGTCCTCTTAGAATGGGACAATTATCTGCACAAAAGATACACACTCACACACACACACACACACACTCTGCTGTCTATCAACTGTGTGATTGAGCATATTGTCCTGATATTGTTCTGATGTGACAGCTGAATCCCAAATGGATAAGAGCTCCCAATGTCAGCTTTGTCTGAAGATGGTCATATTGATTGAAACACTATGAGATCCATATAGTGATAATGGAAGGTGTCACCAATGTAGTACTAATTCAGACGGAAGGAAACATGAGAGCCACACTACTCCAGGGCAGTGTGATGGCCCATTTGGCAGATGTGTGCAATGTTTATTTTTTCAACGTGGGCAAAATTGTATTAGGAAAGGGGCAGGTTTGTCACCTCTCAGACAGGAGCAGGCCGGGTATTAACATTGTCTTAATGTTGGCTGAGATCATCTGCACTGGCCTCTAGCCACTTAGGTTCAACTGAACAGGTGTTGCTGGACAGGAGAGACGGAGGATGCTGGTTGGTGTTGCATCTCAGGCCTTCAGCAGTAGTTCTGTCGTTCTGTGATAGCAGCTGTCAGTGGAGGATGTCTGCATAAGATGCCCGTTGCACATTAAGACAGATTTTTTCCTCGGAGGGTAGAAAGCCCAGAGAGAGGCTGTGCAGGAGTGTGAAACCGGCGTACCTACTTTGCAGTTTCCAGGCTGTTCAGTTTCCTCTTGAATAGACTGAAATTCGGTGGCACAATCTGAATAAGTGCCTGGTCAGAACAGCTTCAGGGAAGACGTACCCTTAATTTAGCAAAATGCTTGAAAAAAAAACCCAGACAGAGCATTTTGTCCTCACAGGTTGGAAAGGTAACCTGTTTGAGCAAAACAAATCAGTGAGAAAGAAGATTGCAGAGTTGGAATGTCTGGTGTCTAGTTCTGCAATGTGCCCCTCTGATAAGCATCCAATTTCATCATTACTTGCCACAGGGTGGGATCTAGATGCCAACCAAATTTAAGGAGCATAATTATCTAGGAGCGGAGAACCGTTTGCAAGCTAATGACTATAGTAGTGGCTCCTTCACAAAACAAAAACGCACAAAGCTCAGCAGTGACGGCCAGAAATTGAGAATTGTTACCAGAGTTGTTAAATGACAAAACAGGCACCAGCACAAACAAACACAGTCACCTGATGGAGGCCACAGTCACATACTGGCACCCCCTGATAGCCATGTGACTTATTCACATTCAAACACTGCAGGCATAATTACAGCAGAGATATATAATTACTGAGAAATATGATTTAAATGCAATATTCAACCTGATTGTTATGCATCGCTCCCGTACAGATAGTTTATGCTACAACTGTTATTATTTGATAAGCCCTTTGTCTGTTCTCACTCTCTACGGTCTATTTTTAAAATGGTCCTCACAAAGATATAAATAATGTACACACACACACACAGAGTCTCCACACTAATCCGTTTGCTCACCTGCCTCTGTTGGCGGTGTGCACTGAAATCAGCCAGTGAACACTGGGGTACAAATACTGTTTAAATGTTTCAACATCAGTGGATCAGTTTGATTTCTAACGCAGTGTCTGTGAGTGATGATAACTGCAGGAGGAAAAACTAAAAACATTGAGCTGAAAAACACAGAATTCCATTTCTGTGGATTCATCGTGACAAGCAACCCCATGTGAATCCCACACTCGTCGACATGTGACTATATGAAAATATTAGGCAGGTTTAATATTTCAAATATGCAATGTTAGTGTGGATGGTGGGAGGTGGCTCTGTAACTGTGCAGGTCGCTTCAGAGCTCAAACCTACTGAGGGTTTAAAATCTCTGAGGTTTCAAATCATTACCTGGCGCTAAATGATCGAATATTATAAGGTTTTTTTTCTTCTTAACTTCTCACAAACTTGAACTGTCCTGTAATGCCCAACCATGCCTCTGCGTGCTTGTATCCATCCTTTCTTTCAGTAGATTCAGCAAGGTTTCATAGGTATCTTGGGCACAGTTCCATTCTGTTTAGAGTCATTGAGTGAAAGAGTTCAAGTTCATGACTTTCTTTCCTTTTTTGTTGGTCCTCGGCTGCTCCTTCTGTACACCCCCCCTCTTGGTCCGATAATTAGCCTGCATGTTATGCTGATGAAACCCACCTTCATCTGTGTTTCCTCAAAGATAACCCTACTGTCTTAGATAGAAATCAGGGCAATCTTCTCCAAACGGATGTCGGAACATCAGCTTGAACTCAAGGTCTCTAAGACTGAACTCCTGGGCATCACAGACAGCCCTCTTTAGTAGCATCAGTACCAGGTTCAGGTCCACTTCACTCAAAGTCAGTAAGAAATCTGGGCATCATGATCAATGACTTTCACCGAGCATGTATCATCTGACATGTCGTTCACCAATACTCATGAAAGATCAGATGTTTTCTGACTGAATATGCCTCCTAACCCCTTGTGCAGGTACCAGCCATGTCTTGCCTAAGTCACAAGTCACTAAGGCTCGCACAATTGGCCTCTAGCATGGCACCTAACCACCTGAACCCACTCATTCAAGTTTATGACACTTTCTGTGCAATACAATCTACAAATGAATGAAAACCATAGCCCCCATTCTTTATTAACTTACCGTAACTAATTAATGGACAGCAGTATCCCTCTTTCTTCAAAAAACGACTTGAGGACATTTTCAAGAGGTACCTTCACCAAATATGCTCTTCATGCTTCTAAACCTCTCTCTCTCTCTCTCTCTCTCTCTCTCTCTCTCTATCGCTCGCTCTCGCTCTCTCGCTCTCTCTCATGGAAAGGTCATAAACATTCCCTTTTCAAAGACCTCTCCTTGATCTACTGTGGTTTGGATTGTACCTCTTTTGTCCGTGGCTTTGAATAAAAGCATTTGTTAAAGGAATAAATTTAGGTCCAGCTGACAGCAGTTTCTCTGCTATTGGCCTCCACTACTGCCTGTTTTCCCTCATATTGTCTCACCTCTCTGAATTTCTCTCTGTGCTCCCTTATCACCTTGTCCTCCTCTTCAATTTACTAATTTTAGAGGAAAATAAGGTATCTTTTCATCACCCTCTTTTAAAAACACCCTGTCTCCGTGTACCCCTCCTCCTCCACCACCTGTCATCACTCCCTGTAATTTCTTGAATATGGCATACTTTTAATTGGTGTGCAGCTGTTTCCTTGACATGACAAAAATGGCAGTTCCATCACTACATTTTTGTCTCATTTGCAATTAGGTTTCTTTTTAAAAAGGCTGTTTGAACATCCACAAATGGGTTTTGGATGCCGCAGAGGAGACTGTCACCACACTACCACTGTCACTAAAAACTAAGTGAAAGAGCCTCTCTGGCTATTTGTCTGTCAAAAATGAGTAGTGAGAAGTGTAATCATACAGCATAATGGAGTCCTGCACTTTACACGTACACATGTTCTGTACAACATGTCCAGGTAGCGGTAGTCCATAGCGGCAGTTCCCAGAAATCCAATTACATCCCTGAGTGGATGTCGGCAGGGGGACGTTGCACACAATGTACCAATATAAGTCGTTCACATGCATGTCTCATTATGTAGAATAATGCAACATGCTCGACATATATGATTACATCTTGTACATTTTAAGGTCTTTTTAGGAGATTCAATTCAGTATAAGGTTAATATCATGTGTTTCAAGGAGTAGGTTTGGACAGCATGTATTGAAATAAGGTAATTAATAGTTAGATAATAGTAGTAAAGGTTAGATAATGCTATAATAACCTACAGGCACACAGGGACATTGGACAAAGGGCTATCATTAACCCTGAGCACAATGATTAATTGGTTGGAGGTCCATTATTTTGTCCTCACTCTCAATGGCAAAACACGCCACCTCCCTGTCTGGCTCCGCTACCCAAGTGGGCTTATGTAAGTCGCCAATAGCATGTCCTTTCCTTACACATCATTAATCAGTCGATCTGAGGACTGCACACATGCACTGTATTGTTGAAGAACCAGAGAGAAGAACCAGAGAAGCGTGAAGAGGAACAATGGAACTTTATGTTATCAATGTCTGCGGTACTTTGTTCTTAAAGTAATGCATGTTTTTATATAAGCAATGGTTTAAATGACCCGGTAATGTCAAAGTGTTCAATTCAAATTTCCCACGACAAAGACGCTCCTCACAAAACTGCAATGAGGGGAAATTAAAAATCTGTCCATAATAATAATTAAAAAACAGTGTTCATAGTGCTGCTTCAATTGTGACATGCAGCTTAGTACTAAAAAAGTCAGATTACTTTTGTGGCTTTTGGGGTCTTTCAGTAAAAGGAGGCGGTGGGGGGGTTGCAATAACGATCAGCCCATGGACCCAGTTCAATCTTGTTCTTTGTCCTCAGATAAACAACAGCGCAGAGTAACTGGCAGCCTGCGGCCAATAATGTCTGTCCTGCCAGATCATCTTGATTATCAGATCTTCTTTTAAAACCATATCTAACAGATATTCAGCAGTGCAGCAGGTGCTGATCACCGTTACGGAAACAATATTCATAGAATCACTTCCTCTTTAGCAATCTGTGTTCAAAGTAAAAGCACACCATTCATTTTATTGCTGTAATGCTTTACATTGAGCATAACAGAGAAGAAAATAATTCCAATTTATAAGTAAACCACATAAGTGAACAGTATTAAAACAAATTAAGTTTCATTTTAGTAAAAACATTGACTGTAAAATCTTGCCTGCAAAAAAAACTTTTAGAATCGTTTGAGGAGGACTCACCTATGATAAGGAATAATTCTGCAGTAGCTCTGGAGCTTTAACGCTTCAGATCATTCCAAACAGGCAGATTTAGAGTGGGCACTACACCAGTAATTTCATTTCAAATTACCTATCGAATAAAAAGAGCGAGGCAAAAGACAAAGAATCTTTTCAAGATGTAGAGACAAAGAATAAAAGAGATCCATGTGTTGTAACACACAGCCATTCCCTTTTCACCCATCTGTCTCTTTTTAGATTCCTTTCTTCTTTCTCCTCTCCGACCTCTGAAAAGTCTCTCCGGTGTATCTTCCTCTCCCCAATCATCCTGTCATCATCCGTCTCTCTCTGCTCCGCAGCTAGCCGAACATCTGCACCTGTTCTGTAGCTCTGAGCTTAAGTTTATTTTCAAAACAAAAAAGGAGATGGCGAGTAAGGAAAAGAAACAGTCCTGGAGAAAAATAAACAAATCATCCTTTACAAAAAAAAGTAAGAAAAACAAAATAGGGATATTGAGATTGTATTCTATAAAGCAAACTGTAGACACAGAAAACAATTAAATAAATAAATAAATATATATATATATAATATCACCCTATATATATATATAGGGTGATTTCTTTCCCAGAAAGCAGGAGGTTCAGTCTTATCTGGTCTTCTGCACTTTCTTGGCAGCTCTCCTGCTCTTGCTTTGTCTCTTTTTCTTCTTTATTTACCCTCTTCTCTTTGGCGAAAACTACAATAATTTCTCCAGGGACTCCTGCGATCCCACTTCTCTAGCATCCTATAGTACAACAACAGGCATTGATAATTTGCCCAGGGACTGAGTAATGATACCCTACGTGCACACATGAACACACCACTAAGATGAATGGAAGGCCTACTGGGTCCCTCACTAGTAAGCAGAAGTTCTTCCAAGTCAAGGAAGACAAGAAAGATGGTGATTGGTGAGGGAGGGAAGGGAGGATTTAAGAATAATGTTGTTTTTTACGACAGAAGGTTCAGCTGCACCCTTCTGCGTTGTTCACTCTTATTCCATAATACAGTTTTATGTTTCATTGACCCGCAGCCTTTTTTTTCTTCAGTAGGATTCCTGCCCTTTCATCAATAATCAAATGGATCTGTGATACGCTCATTTAGCACATTTTTAACACAACAGAAACTATGCATGAACTCTGAACCATAAAGTGTTGCCGCAGGTGATATGACCATACAATATGAAGGTCAATTGATATCTGTGTTGTGAGGATCAATATACAGTCGACACATGCAAGGTCTGGGTTTTATTTTCTCTCCGGGATCAAGGCTTCGCATCGTCGGAACATCGATGATCACAAGCACAAACACAGCCTCATTGATTGGGATCGATCTGTTACATCACACTGAGGCCACGAGGTCCGGTGGAGCCAGAGCCCGACGGCTTCTTACAAATAAAGTTGTTCATGGAGTAACAGTCCACAGAACAGACTGTTGTATGTACACATTTAGGGGAACAATGATCAATGGTTTTCATTACAGTTTAATCCGATGATTCATCGTCTAGAGTATGAAACATCTAAAAAAAGACACCAATGGGATATTGACACATTCAAATTCCATGTTGTGTCTGAACTTCAGTTCAAATCCTCAAAATATTGATTTCAGATTGATCAACATTAACATAGAAAAACAGCAAATCCCTTATCGAGAGGCTGAAATGAATAAATGTGTTAGCCTTATTATATCTCAAGAGACAGCTAATTTACATTGGTCATTCAGTCCATTGCTTTGTTTCTCATTCAAATATCTTCTCAAAAAACATCGGATCAAGGATCCTGATTGGCTTCAGCGGATCCTGCTATTCAGCGCCACCAGCTGCTGAAACTGTTCATTTACAAATTGAATTGTCTTGACCTCTATGATGGAGTTGCACCAATTTCGTTTTGGACATTGACGGTTCCCAGACGACAAATCCTATTGAAGTTACTGTTATGGCTGCATGAGTTCCTGTTCTGTGTCCCTGTTTTTCTCATGTCTCTCCGCTAGCTCCACCCTGATTAAACCGATCATTCGTCAATGAGGTGCACTTGGCCAGTGAATGAAGGTTGTTTAAAAAACTCAGGATCAGAAGGGAGGCTTCCAGTTTGGGGACTGCGTGTTCTGCTGGGCCTCAGCCTGGGATTTTAACATTCTGTGTATTGTGTCGTTTGATGTTCATAAATCCCATGGTTTGGGCTGTTTCCATAGTTTCTGTTGTTGATTGGTGTCAGTGGTGATTAGTGATCTTAGATGTTGTATTCGCCCCACAGGGCCACATAATCGTGGGGTGTAACATTATTGATCCATCGACTTTGTTCAGAGTCAAATGTTTTTAAGACAAACTGCCATGAAATTCTATTAAACGTCTCACAAAAAGGATTAATTTCACTTTTCATCTTGCACCATCAGGTCAAATATCTACAAACCGAATGATTCCCATTAGCCTGAGCTGTGCTTCGTGTTTAGGGCTAATTGTCAAACGTTAGCATGCTGAGACACAAGAAAATCCACAAGCAGATCAAGTCCCCAGTCAAATCAATCAACAAACTAATCTCCTGCTAAAATGTTTGTTGATTAATTTCCCAGTGATTGACGACTATATTAATTGACCAGTGATATCAGCACTTTCAACACTATGCATCCGAGTATAACTCATAAAAGCAGCATTATATAAACTGAGTTTTTTGTAATAGGGCCTCGCTGTAGTTTATAACATTCAATGTTAAAGGGACAGAAACACTTTTAAGGTTAATTAATGCAGTCTATGTGCAGTGCATTATATAGCTCATATTTAGCTCGTATGCAGTAATTAGCTCTTTTGCATCGGAGCATTGTTTGGAACATGTTTCATTTAATAAAATCTGAATCCAGAATATCTTTAAAAAGCAGCACTAACAAGCTTTTTTCAGACATGAACTCCAGAAAAGGGGGTTCGGACATTTTCAGAGTTTTCCTTTCACAGACGAGTTCACAAAAACAGGAAAATGTGTGGAACATTAAGGTGAGGGGTGACGCCAGGGGACAGCATGAAGGAGGCACGACGTGATCTGCTGTTGAAGTTGCATGATTTTGTTTACAGCACATCAATGTTGGGCCATGGTTTTGTGTGAAACCACACTTCGGCCTACATGTGCCATCAAACCCTGAAGCCGCATGTTCCCCCAGGACTTGTCGCGTTCTTTTTTCCTTAGGTAGAGATGGTAGAGTCGGTCTGGTTCAAGAAAGTATTTATTTAGAAGCAATGAACAGCTACTACATAGCTATGGGCACTCAACGTACAACCCGCAAGCCGCCTAATACCGCCAGGGAAGTCAAGAGTCGCCCCGAGCGGACGGTGGGTGCAATATTTATAATAATAGGTAGAACTTCAGCAGGAGGGGGAGTCACGTGGCTAGTGCACAGGCTGGTCCCAGCCTCAAGGCACTGGAATTCGCCAATGATGAGGAGCCGCTCCCAGTTTCGTCCCTCCTTTGACCGTAGCTGGGACAAATCTTCACATTCTGACAGTGTTTGGTTTGGTGTTTTAAAACAAGCCTTGAATCGGCTGACAGCTTGTGAGCTTTCAGTATGGCATGCACATTTTGCTATCTGTCCTTCAGACCCTAGTGGCCGCTGCTTGAATTCTTTCTAAGGGTAGGTCACAGTTTTTTAAGAAAACAGTGCATTCATCTATGTATGATTTTTGGAATAAAGCTAATGGAGTTTATGCTGTAATATTGTAAGTTAGGTATTAGAACAAGTTAAAGTACAGTTTATTGTCTGCCACAGATGTACAGTCTTCTCAGACAGGCATTATCAGACAGGTGCAAGACTGAACTGCGATGTGACACACACACCCACACACAACAATCAACTTCAAGATTAAAACCCGCCAGCAACAGCTACTATCAGTCACTATGTGAAGGCCGCACATTTTCCCACCTATTCAGATTCAGCCCAAACGGCCCCATCCCCCACCCCTGTCCAACCTACTGCACTTGTTTAGAGTTCAGTTTCATTGCCATCTTCACAGACACATATTCAGAAAAACATAGATTTTAGTCTTAACCAATAGTAAAAGGAAAACATAGATTTTAGTCTTAACAAATAGTAAAAGGAATACATAGATTTTAGTCTTAACAAATATTCAGAGGAATACATAGATTTTAGTCTTAACAAATAGTAAAAGGAAAACATAGATTTTAGTCTTAACAAATAGTAAAAGGAAAACATAGATTTTAGTCTTAACAAATAGTAAAAGGAAAACATAGATTTTAGTCTTAACAGACTCCGTCTCCCAGGGGCCATTAAAAACCAGAGCAAGGAACTCAGTCTCCCAGCAGGCAACAACTTCACACAGAGGGGTGGAAAACCCCCCAGGGACACAGGTTTCAACTCCCATTGGTCACTCTGGACCCCATGACCTGTGAGGTCACCGGGCCAATATAAGCCAGGTTCTCCAGCTTCTTGCGCTCGATCTCTCTCTTGCTAAAACCCCTCTAAGGAGAGAAGGCTGTTGAGCCTCTTCTGCCTCTTCCTACGATCCTTCCACAGGAGGGAAGGCTGTGGAGCCTCTTCTCCAGCTCACATCTTCTCTTCCCATCCAACTCTTCGAGAGGAGCACAAAGGTGCAGCTTCCAGCTCATCTCACCAAGGAAACCTCCTCGCCCTCCAAGCTCTACCAACGTCCTAGCAGCGACTCGATGTCCTGCTGGCAAACTTCAGCAACTGAACTGAACTCAACCGAAACCAGCAAGACGACACAAAACTGCGAACTGCACAGCAACTTCCGTTTTCCCCTTTCCACGGACTGTTAACACATCTGGGCTTAATAATTATACTAGGCTAAGCAAGACTGTTTATTCGATTCTGTGTGAGGTTTATAAGTTTGATTTGTGGTGTTGTGATATTTTGGGTACAAGTTATTGAGAAAGTAATGTTAGTCTGTTATGCTCTTCACAGTCTTTCGTTGCATCCAATCTAGTAACTTCCTCTAATTTGGCACACACACAGACACATGCATATCCCTTCACCTCATTATCTCTACAGGTCGTAAACATTCCAATAGGTGGGGGAAGGGTGTTATCTCTTTGGCCAGCGACCATCTTGAAAGCACGCTGACTCACACAGACACACACACATGTATACACACATACCTATCTTTGTTTAGCAATTAGACCGTTAGTAATTTGTGTTTTTATACTTTATTATATTCATAATAAATGTTTTTCTTTCACAAATGTTTTTCCATTAATGTTGCATAAGTGAATTTCGCCAACCTCTACACTGTCAAGAACCCCATATCTTTCAACTTAGCTAACTATCTATATGGTAATTTTGGTTATAGTTATTAATTTAATTGTTAATCAGAGTTCCAAATTTGTAGTTAGAACCTTTATGAGACTTAATCAATAAATTGGCTATCTTTTCACTTCCTTTGAAGGGTGGTGCCCCGAGGTAACTTTAATCAATTAAAGTTATTATTTAATATTAATAATAAAATATTAATATTTAATATTTTTATCTTGATAACCAAATTTATTGAATGCCGAAAGGCACACCATTTTATGGTATCACGTTTGATGCATTATGGCACAACATCAACACTGACGTAATCCCTTATCACCAAAAGCTCTTTCAGAGTTCTTCGTCTTTATCAGCGTCTTCTACGTGTATGGAAACTTTTTTTCATCCCGAGATATTTATATATTTTTTCAGGTTTGCGTCTGTCATCAACAAACCCACTCACTAGCTGGGAAAGTTCGTGACATTTTCGTGCTCGGACATTTTACTCTGGCAGGAAAAATTCGGGAAAATGTCAGCGGCAACTGACTCAGACAAGTCTTTCACGCAACTACAGAGATTATTAGTGGAACAGACAAAAAAGATTGGTCAACAGAGGAGAAGAGGTAAAAAATAATTAACTCTTTAATAAAAAATACATTTATAAATTCTGCAGCATTTACTTCTCTCAAACTTTTCCATCGACCCAGGAGGAGAGACACAATGAAAACCAGCTGTACAGTAGGCATTTAAAATAAATCACATCCTGGGAAGCAAAACACGAGAGAAATGGCAAAAGAACAGCAAAAACAATACAAGGGACTTTAAAGTAGCAGTTTCTAATGAACATGTTTTTCTTGCAAACAAAGAGCTGAACAGAGTTTTTTTTTTTTAAAACATCAGGGTCAACACCACAACAGGACAATGTTTCTTTGGGTTGATCCTAACACCACAAGGTTCAGTCCTTCTAATACAACTACAGCAGCTTGGCATAAAGACAAACAACACGTGGACAGAGCGGAGGCAGCCCTCGCTTCCAGTTGTCCTCATGCACTGATTTACAGTCAGCTCTAATGCAAACACAAGCCAGAAGGGAAATGGCTGAACGGAGTGTGGATCAGTGGCGGAATTACCCAGGGAGGAAAACTGAGTCACCAAACACTTGATACTGAAAAACGGTGTGCGTTCAATCGCTAGGATTCATCACGAAAGAGAAGACAGCTCCATGATATTTTCCGGACTGGGTGGCATTAATGGATGGACAGACTGGGAGGTCACAGGTTCTACAGCAGCCTTATTGCACACAGGAGAAAGCTCTGACTGTATAAATCAGTCCTGTACATCCTTTATAAATACCTCCTTTAGCTTTTTTTTGTTTTATTTTGTTTTGTTTTTTGAGCCTCTTAGTTCACTCATGCAGAAAAACGGGCTGGTTGTGGCTCCACAGAAGCTTTTTTCAGCGGCTGCCCGAACGTTTCTGCCCAAACAGATTGTGCTCAGACGTGTCACATACTGTTTTTGTTTTTTGAGGCCATACAGAGGGGTTAGTGGGTTTGGAGCGAAGCCAGGGCCATAGACATGTATATGGTAATTACATGGATGGGCACCAGTTGGCAAAGATGGTTCTTTGTTGCTATAGAGAGAAGCACCATAGGGATCATGTGTGATGACCAAACATTGTCTCAGTATTGCCGATATAAAAGTGAATTTTAGAGGTTAAAGCTTATTAAATGCCTTTTATTGCCTTTTCTTTCACCAGTCTTCAAATAAAAAGTTTATATGATATAAACAGCAGCACAGGCCCAAAGGTTTCTATATTGAGTTTTAAAGTGTTCATTGCTCGACTGTGACAATACACAGGCAGAATGTATCACGTCCGGCAGTGAGTTCAGCAGAGCTGAGGTGTCCTGGAAGTTTTGAATAATTGCCCCTGAAGCTCCTGACCAAAATATCACAGTTGTGGTTTTAAGTGATGATTATGGAACAGGATCTGTGCCTTGGGCTAAATTTCTCTACGTTGATGTTATTGGCTGCCAACGTAGTCTGGAAACATGCAGAAAATGCAGAACTGGCAGGAGTATTCAGCTGAGGAATAAGGAAAGACTGTATCTGGGGTCTGTGACTATGTTGCAATGGTCATAGATCAGACGCCGGCTGCACAAAGATATTCTAGACTAGTTTAACTGTAAGACTAGTCCTAAAGAGGAATTTCTGGATTTGTTTTAACCTGGGCCCTATGTTTGTTAATGTAGATGGGTAAATGAATGGTACTTAAAACATTTGGAATCAGTCCAGTAGATTGTCAAGGCGGCAGTGACGACAATATAATCTTATGGGGCAACTGTGACAGTCCATGAAATGTCTCTAAAAGTGATTTCTCACCAAAAATACTTTTTTAAGGGGTAGATCTACTGGACTGATTCAAAAAGTTTTTGTAAGTAGGATTCATTTATACACCCATAGGTCCCAGAATACAAAATACTGGAATTGCCCTTTAATTTAGCATTTAGATTTATGTATTTTTATTGGTAAAAAAACCAAAACAGCTATTAAACCCTCAAGCTTACTTAAAACTAAGAGCCATGTTTCCATGGTAACAGTCAGTGACAACTGCTGACCAGTAGCACTGACACACAAAGAAAAAATGGCTCATAATTGTTTATTTTAAACAACAATGGTTTGGAGCTGCTCATGAAGAGGAAATAATTTTTGCAGACCACAATTACCATGATGGAAATATAAAGCAGAGATGTCCTCAGTTGTTGTCACTGACCCAAGGCATCTTCCTCAAGTCTGGCAGACAGGTTACTAGAGGCACTGGCATCAAGAAATCCCCAAACCACAGCAGCTCAGCTACAAGTCTGCACAGTGACCAGCTTTTATTCTATTGAAGTTTTTTTTGTGTTGTTACATTCTTCGCTGTATTACTGGGAAAATGTCCTTGAAACATTTATGGCAGAGTGAATGGAGTCGGGCAATTTGACTGATTTGCTCTTGTGATTGAGTTTTTTAAAAAGCCTTAATTTGCCCTGAATTCTCAGACTATGACTCACATGTTAGATATTCAGGACCTAGGCAGCTTTGTGCAGAAGATGAATTTAGTTGAAGTCTGACAAGTGCTTTAATTTGTGCCAAATTTTTTCTTTCTGATGACACACTTCTTTATAACAGGCAAAATTATTTCCTGCCAGTCAAATATTGATTTGTTGGGCACAGAGTTTGTGGAAGTCTATGATTTATTTGTCACTGCTCTTGAAACCCTTGCCTCAGATGGTGATGCAGATTCCTCAGCTGCAAAGCAGGCTGTTCATTCTTCTAGACCCGACTGTACATTCACTGCACAAGCTTTAGTTGAGACAGTGATCGGTAAATATGATCCCAGTTTTCAGTCAAACTCTCCAAGCTCTTGACAATTAGAAAGTGCTTATGTGTATATTGTGCTCTTCATCTCATGGTGGCCTCTACAGCTTCACTCCCAACCTGACTCTCTGCACTTGGCCATCAGTGTACGAGCCGCAGTGATGATTGACAGTTGGGTAGCACACAGAAGTGTTTGAGTGACACATTTCAGGCCAATTCTGTTTTGCCTTTAAAAACCTTTAAAAAACGCTGGGTGCCGTTAGACAACTTCTTAAGTGCAACAATGACGGATTTTTCAGAACAAGGTTTAAAATATGTCCCAAATTCTTCTTTGCTGCCCCACGAGTTACTTTCCTGTCTCCATGGTCAGTCTGAATGAACCATAATGAATTTGTGATAGTTCGGTGATAAGTCAAATAACAGTCGTCTGATTGGAGGTGTCAAACAGAAAGAAGTCGAATCACCTCCTCTGATGATGTTTTACTGAGGATGAAATTCCAATCAGAGCTCAGCAGCTTGAGATTTCTGTCACCGTCTGCAAATAGAAATAAGATTTAGATTAGATTGAGAACATAGTGAGATGAAACGCTGAATCCTCTTCAATTAACTTGAAAGATATTTACATTTATTTGCAAGACCGACTTCTTGAGGGAACTTTGAGGCTTTTAAGCTGAGCTACACATTAGAAGTATTTAAATAATTTCAGTAATATATACTTTTCTGTAGAACAAGACAGAAAACTTTCTCTAACAGCCAACCACTGTATGAGCCTCAGCCTCATTGACTGCATTAACGTGCACTCGTATCCCGGTTATATGACCTCTGAAAAAAGCCAACATGCAATGTATGAAAACACCACCTAAGTCAATAGGTCAAACTTACATACAAACCACATACGTGAACAGTAATAACGCAAATTAGTTTTTTGAAAACCATTGGCAAAAAAATCTGTGAAAAAAAAATAAAGAATCTAGTTGATCAAGAACATACAACAGCCTCATTGCAGATAAACAAGGTAGGATGAACACAACGTTTTCTAACTTTACTCTGAACCATAGACTGTTTATTAAAACCTCTTTTAAGCATGCCCTGATTTCAGTATCCTGGATGAACCCTTATCCCGCTTTTGACAAAACCTATTTATTAGCTGGAGCACTCTGTAAGTAACCAGGATACTGGTGCATGTATACATCTTATCCTGGTTTCTGACTTGTGCCGACTGATGCTCATAATGTTTTTTCCTACTGTCTTATGAACAGTTAAACTGTGACACACAGCCTGTAAAAGAATTCCCTACGTGTACGGAAATTGTCTCTCCGTTCTGTGTCACTGAACTCATGAAAACCAAATCCCACCAGTAATGGCTGCATACATCCACTGAGCTCTGGTTCTGTGCCGTCGCAGTGACAGCATGCCACCAACCAAAGTGGGCGACATGTTGAAAATTGACGGTAGGATGTGTTGTCACTTCCTCTTTTGAGATTTGTTTTCATAAAGCACAACCTTTGTTTTGTTTCTGCAATCCTATATATCAAGCTGAATTACAGAGCTTTTAGTTTTTAAAGATCTGAACTGCGGTCTGAAGATTGTGCCGATAGCGTAACAGACCTCTGAAATAGCCAACATGTAGTGAATGAAACAATAACCAATTTCTCATTGAAGATTAACCAAGCAGGACGAGCACAACATTTAGAAAAACAATAAAAAGTGACAGTATAAACTGTTTGAGGAGGACTCACTAATGACAAGGATTAACAGGAAGTAGCTCCAGAGCATCAACACAAGCCAAACAAACAGCCTGTTCCAAACAGGCAGGTTTAGAACGGGCACTGCCCTTGTGATCAAAACCAGGATAAGCCTCATAACCGGAACACTAGTGCACATGTACACAAAGTCATTGTCACACTGCTGCTGTTTGCTGTTAACTTCTTAATAAACCACAAGTAATAATATAGTTTGTAGGAGGAAAACTATCCAACAGTTAACTCACCGAGCATTTCCTCTCACAACGACAGACAAAAAGCCACAGATGCAAGATTAAATATCTGGATCAAGTTTGAAATGTAGATTAGAGGCTCTGGTTGTTGTATTATGTGATAACGCATAATTAATAATAAAGGGGACAGATGGATAGTTACTGCTTGGCACTAATGGGAGAGTGTGGCCCATTAAAAGTTATAGATTCTATGTGGGAAGCTGTGACCCGTAAAACTTCAATAAGACAGTGCAGTACCTCTGCCTTGTGGATCCATAGTTATCTAACATCTGCGTGCTGGCCACTTCCAGGTTCCAGTCCCACGTCTCCAGCAGCTTCAGACACTCGGACCTGCTCCCCAGACCTAAACAGAACAACTGCTCCACCTGCAGAGACACACAAACATACATCAGTCGTACAAAGAAGGCTGGAGTGAGGGAGGGAGCAAGACGGAGAAGGGTCACAGCATAGGTTACTGCATGGGCTGGAACAACAGACGTCATCTCTTTTACTCCCTCATATGAGTGTTATTGCTGCAGTAAGCACATTGTGAACTTGTTTCAGTCTTTATAGACGTTAAATGTCTTTGTTCAAACTTCCGTTGCATAGATTGAGACCTCTGCAAAGCATTCCCTCGTGCTCACTCCGCGACTTCCCTCCCCCACCGTGGCCCCAGCGGCAGCCGGTTAAGACGGTGCTGGGGTCTGCTGTCGACACATCAGTGAGTCCATATGCGTTTTATTTATAGCCGGCTCATTGCAGCAGTAATGACCTGATTGTCCCTTAAGGATCGACAAAGGTTGCTGCTATTATACCCTGATGTGAAGTAAATATTGCATTAGGCAACTGTGAACGACCAGTTGTTTGCACTTATATCATGCGCAAAAAAAAAAGTTATTATAGAAAAGGACTTGAGGCCGGACCTGAGAAGCAGGGAAATTGACCTCTGAGGTCTCTTCTGCAGCACAGCAGCGTTACCATCGGGACTCTGGTTCTCTTTTAATAACCACACAGCTGCAATATCACCATCCACTTCACGGGATCTTTATTTTGAAGGACCAGTTACTTTTGAAGGATCTGTGCACAACTGTAGCATGGAGAATTGGCAAACGTTTCACACCAAATGGTGGATTGTTGATAAATCATTATTCATTCATATAATTATTCTTGAAATCGTCCTCGCTGTACCTTTAGTGGCTGAACGTTTTGCATTGTACCAATTTGCAGGAAACATGGTATTCTTAGGGCTTGGCAATAAATCAAAATCAATAATTATTGCAATATCATTTTACTAGCAATATAGTAGTAGCAGTATATATTGATAGAATGCTAATAGATTGTGTAAGCAACGTGAGGAGGTATAATACGTAACTAATCTACCTTAGACCTGTAAAATGTTTTGCTGTTTATCAAGTGCAAAAATCTATTATCGACTGAAACAAACGTTTTTATCTTGATATAATTTTTTCATTATAGCAGTGACTGAAATAACAAGATTGTGAATACAAGTGGCTGAAATGCGTGGCTGGGCTCAGATAGGCTGAGGAGTTCAGACTGATCTGCAGGGAGCTCAGAATAGAACCTCGGAGGTTTGCCAGGCACATCCAACCGGGACGAGAACCCGGGGTGGACCTAAAACTCCTGGAGGGATTGATCTCATCTGGCCTGGGAATGCCTCAGCACCCCCCAAGAAGAGCTGGAAAGTGTGGCTGGGGAGAGGGATGTCTAGGATACGCTACTTGGTCAGCTACCTCCATGACAGGAGCCCGAACAGGCCGGAAGACACCGAGTGCATGGATGTCATTTTTGGTTCAGTAAATGGCTGCAGTAGTACATGCACTTTTTTAAAGTCCTCACCTTTAGGTAATGCACAGCTTTCTGGACGTTCCAGTTGTGGTTCTGCAGGGCGGCTTGGCACTCCTCTATCGTGACACCATGAACTGCCTCCTGCACCTAAATCACACAACAGTGCTGTAAGTCTGAGCATCATCCAACAACACCTAACTGAACATTCCCCTGCCTCCTCTTCCTCACTCCTGTTGATAGTACACCACTGTGTCCTTTTCTCATGATGAAATCCCCAGTATCAACTTGACTTTTAATAGTTCACAGACACAAATAATAACTTTTGGCTGAATTCAGAGCTCCTGTTTACTTTTAGCTTCACCTGACTGAAAAAGCAGATTTTTTCACTAAATGAATTAGAATTGTCTGGGCTCTTCTGATTATGTTTATATAAATCCACCTTAAACTGTTTCTGATTTCCACAATGTCACCAACAGTGAGCATGATGGGAATTTCACAAATTCTGTAGACAAATGTTTATTCTTTTTATTTGATCAGTATTTTTTTGTGTACTGTGTGACATCAGCTCCTGTTTCTTCTTTTATTGTTTGAACTAACAGCCACTGAATTTCAACTGCACATCTATATCTTGCATTGAACTCCTCTGAAGTACAATTTATATATAATCCCACATTCCCACTGCAGCCACAGATCTCAGTATCCACTACGGCTGATCAATGTGGAGCCTTCGGTGGTTCGCAGTGATTCTGACTCCAGTTCAATCTGGTTTAATCGCTGTCAGAATCAATTGGTCGGCAAAAATAACCTAACTGGTCCCTCGTCCTTCGAATACAATTCTCAGCTAAATGAATTCATCTCCAGAGAACAATGACATATTATAAATCATGTAAACGAGTTATGAGAAGTTAAGACATTTTTATACTTGGACCTTGTGACGGGAATGGATAAACGTGTTTGTATGCAACCAAGTTTTGAACTCAACAGATATTCAAATAAAACTTTTAACCACTTTAATTTAATTCAAACTCATTGGCTTTTGTAAGTTCAGCTTCAAATTGAAAGTTGGCTCTAATAATGATGTGAAGTTGAATAGGGAAGTAATATGATCAATAAGAAGAGATATGAGTAATTAAACACTATTAATGTGTGGGCCGGCAATTTCCACAACTTCTCTCAGTTAAGAGACACCCACCCACCCACACACCCACACACACACCCCCACCCACACACACACACAATGGACGACCAAGCAAGATTATCTTCTGTTGCCCCCTTGTGTTCAGTGTATGAACAAATGCAATATGTTGTGCACCATTACATACATGTATACAGTACATGTTTTTTGTTTTGTTTTTGTCAAGATAAATTTAAATACCAAACCCTAAATCAAATACACACTGACTGAGATACATTACATCTTAAATTTAAAGGTTTATTACTTCACACACCAATTCTACTGAGCAACATCACTGGTATTTCATCTTATAGCTGTGTGATAATGACCTTATTACACATTTACTCATAACTAATGACCCTGTCTTTTAGCCACTGCAGTGGACGTTTATTCAAGACACGTTTTCTTGTATGTGCCCGGGCTTTGATTTTGCAGTTGCACTTTAGCCATAACTATACTTATGTGAGTAACAAGAGTCTTTATAGGTATTAGAGCTCCAGACATGTTGAGCTGATGTACAAGGCTGTAAAACTTATGAGACTCTACTGCTGAATTACATATGAAAAAGTGAGTAAGAGGAGCCATGGATAATATTTTTCTATAATTTTTCGGAGAAAATGTTACTTGAAGAAATATACAGTTAAACAGGGAGAACGGCTCAAAGTTTCTGACTTGCATCGAACAGTTTTAGTATTATTAGTAAATTTAAATCTATGGACACAGTTTAAAAGCATAAAGAGTACATATTGCATTGTTTTGATGTAATATATTTATGTTTTGATTGTTTTTTCGCACATGATTTAAAGCATAAAATTATAGATGTGCTTCATGAGGTTGCAAAAGAAAATCCAAAGCACTGTCACCTTACCATTTTGACCCTGTCAGCTGAGTTCGCTCCTCCATCTGTCCTGGTACAGGAAGCAGTGATGGCTGGTGCTGTCAACCCTTCCGAGCAGACGCGAGGGAGACTAAGTGATGTCCTCATCCCTGACCGTGGTCCACCCAGACTGCTGTTATTGTTGGAGGAGAAATTAGCCTTCAGCTCACCCAGCTGGACAAGGCCCTGTCCCTGGGCATGTCCCTGGACAGTCTGGTTGCTGACCACCATGGGTCTGACGGTGGCAGTGTTGGCTTGCCGTAAATGCCTTTCCTCCATCCCACTAGCAGGAAGGCTCTCTGCCTCCCTGAAGAAGCGATCGTATCGGTCGAGGTACGGTGGCCTCTCTGGCAGAAGGTAATAGTGGGTGTTACTCACTTTACATCCGTCACGTAAAATGGGGAGGATGCAGGGGCCCTTACTGGCAGAGTCCTTCCCCTGCGCCTGGATCACTTTGGGTGCAGCATATTTAGGATCTGAGGCGAAGCTGTGTGTGGTAGGCATGAGTTTACCTGGAGAGGTGGAGAGGTAGGAGCCATAGGCATGTGTGGGGGGGCAGGATGTAAGGGGAACCTGCATGGTGGTGGGACTGACAGAGTAGATTCTCTGCTGGGGGGAGCCCACTAACAGGCCCATGGGGCTGGGAGTCCTGGAGCCCGGCAGAGACAAAGGGTCCCTTGGAGGGATCTGAGGTGGTCGGTTCTGATCCGGGCCTGAAACGTCCTCTGTGGCATCTGCGAGAGTTGGGGAAAGAGAAAGATCTCTTGACCAGCGAGCAGATGTGTAGTCACCCCTTTTTATGGGGCGAGGTGGGATGGGGACACGAGGGGGGATTTGGGGTTTGTCTTCACCGGAGGGAAAGACACTCTGCTCTTTTCCCTCCTGGGTCAGAGAAGTGTGGGGAAACAACGCTGATGTCTGGGATGGCGAGCTCGACCGGGCAGCGCTTCCTTTCGGTACGTTGAGCCTCCTCATGCACTCCTGCTGGAGTTCTTGGAAGATGTCTGCCGACTGGGAGAAAGATGTGGACAGGCCCTGGCTCTGCTTGCTGGGGAGGAAGAGGTTGTCCTCCAGGCCCGGTCTGTCTGGACCCCAGGAGACGGGAGCATCAACCTGCCCTGAGGAGGGAGCCACGTCAGCCTCATCTGGGTTTAGAACATCGCTCTGCTCTTCTTCAAGCTGCTGCTCTGAGCTGTTGATGGAGCTCACCTGAGTGAGGAAAGAAAGTTCTCACTATTACTTTGGCTGCTTTCAGACATGCACTGAACTAGATGATCCCCTAAAATTATCCGGAGGGGCTGTATGTGAGAACACTTAAGTCAGAGTCAGTTGCTTCAGACATTGCCCCCTGGTAAAAACTCTAGATAATGTCCGAATGAGCCCATGTGAGAATACAGCAGGATTCACCACAGTATTTAACGTGAGCGAGAGGGCGTGTTGATGATGTTTCTAACAGGTGAAGGACACAAAACTGAAAGAAAACAAAAAGAATACGAATATCTCAGGATAAAAATGGCGCCATTCACATACAAGACGGCGACCACGAGCTTCAAGAGTGTTTGGTAATACGGGCCGATGCCAGGGTTGACGTGGTGTAAACAGAACCATGTGATCTCTACAGAATTTATACGCTACGTCCTGCCTCTGCAGGCTGCGCCGCCTCTAACCTGAACACTCTAAAGATTTGTGTTGTTGTGATCGCGTCTGACCAGAGAATCTCGTGATGCGTTCTTCAGGTGTGAAAGACAAACTACGGAGAATGTCCGAACCCCATTGTGCAGAAATTATCTGGAGTTCATGTCTGAAAACAGCTTATGTAAACATCGGCTTCAGTACAGTCCACTGTAGAACAAACTGATAACAAAAGGAGATAAACATTTCCATTGTATTTTGGCATAGTGTCAAAGATGCTGTATCACCTCCTACCGTACCTCCATATCATCTTCATCTTGGGTTACATCGTCATAGGCTGGGGGTGGAGGTAAAGGTCGTGCATCCCAGTCCACTACTGGTGTAGGGTGAAGGGGGCGGGGTAACGATCTGGACGGACTCTGAGGAGGAGTGCGGTCCATGATGTTCTCAGCTTCCAAAGCCAGCTCCGCCAGAGAGGGGATCTGAACTTCTACCACAGGGGAGGGGGAGGGAGAGGACGGGGGGAACTCCTCCCCAAAGTCAATGAGGGACACTTCACCGTTGGGGTTGTAGCCTGAGCCCGGACTACGGCTAATCCCCTGTTTGGAAGCAGAGACCCACGCAGCAGGTTTAATTTTTAAGCTTTTGACGGAACCAGTCTTCCGAAGTGATAATCTTTTTAGTCCTGCAGAGGTCAAATCCTCGTCCTCATTTACGAGATCGTAGCAAGGCTCTGCAGACACAAAACAAACAACACTTTTATTAATTTACGGAAAAGTTTTAGAAAGACACTGAAGTTCTCCAAGTTCACTTCACTCCACAAAACACACTCCAAAAAAGACTGGGACACTGCAAGGATAGCAAGACACTGCACAGCTGTTAGAGGGACACAAGGGTGGATGGATGAAGAAAGATGTGAGGAAAGAAATAAAAGCAGACATGAAAATCACTGCAAACTCAGGCCGAAGATAGACAACATCTATGGGATGTACCTTTGAGTAGCGGAGCTAGGAGGGAACAGAGAGGGCAGGAGCAATGGGTGAGGAGCTGCTGAGAGAGACCAGACTTACTCTTGATTAACACGGCTGGTTGAGGAGGCCGGGGAGGAGGCTCCTCTGTAGAAATACAAACAGAAACCGCCGCCGCAAAAAGCAGAGACAGAGAAGAAGAAAATATGACAGGAGCGAATATTAAAAGATTAGAAGAAAAAGCAGGAAGCAAATGTCAGAAACGAAAAGCTTTTCAAGCAAACGTTAGACACAAGCTGCTTTAGTGTCGTTCTTCTGAAGCAAGATCTACACTACTCCAACTTTTATTTGTATTAGTTATAATATTTAATATATTTTTTATTATTCAATATATAAATTGCATCATTAACCATCACATTATCCTTAGTTTTTAATGCTATCCTTTAGAAGTGGACTAACAATAAGAAACATTAAAGATATGTTTATATTCATTCATATTTATTTAGATCGGTAACCAGGTCTATATTTGCGATGGGGATTAGTTAAGAAATTCAAATGTTTTTTCTAGTAGAATGTGAAAACATACCTGTGATTTAAGATCACATCAAATGACTAAATAGACCTTGAAATTAAGGTCAGTGCCACAGCACATATTCAGGTCTTACTTAACTTTATTGTAATAACATCAGTATAAAGAGCTGTCACTTTTTCATTGAAATTCGAACATTCATTTGAATGTGGGGGGGAAACTTCATATTCGACCTGTAATGACCCTGATGACAGTCTAAAAGCACATCAGACCGTCTGAAGAAGTTTATCTCTTGATCCAGCAGAGGGCGGTAACAGTCAGCTTGACCAACTGCAGGCCCTGTTGACCTATAAGCCAGTAATGTTACCATGTCTTGCTACGAAAAATGGAGAACTCCAGCAAGCAAAGCCGTCCTTGGTGGACAATCATGACACCAAAGCCTCTGAGAAGCGGTCGGTGGAAGTATGTTCTACAGTGTAGACATCAGAGGAACGAACATACGTGAACTGTGAGTTCAATTGTTAGCTTTCCGCCCAAGTGAGGCAGCGGAGGAGGGAACATGGACGAGCGGCGCCACATCTAGTGTTCATCCTGATCCGACTTGAGTATTTGTATATATTCGAACAAATTGCGTGTCATGGCAAATTCGTTTAAGCTTGATTTATAGGAAAAGTGACAGCCCTGAGGAACTCCAAAGTCCAAACTTAACAATTTGATCCTATGTTAGTGGATACTCGAAGCTCTTAAAGAATACATATTCTACAGTGTTTGTCACTTATAATGATCATGATTGTGGCGCAGTTTTTATTAACAGCCCTTCTACTCACTTTTAGCTCGTCCTGGAAGCTGTGTAGGCTGAGTCCCACTGAGATCTAAACTCAGGACGTCAGGAGGATCCAGGGGGTTCCCGAGGTACAAACTGCAGGGAGGAGAGCAACACACTTCATTACTGTTAATCACAATATAGAGAAGCTGTCTAACCTGGGCGTCATTATGCTGCAATAAGCTGGTAAAATAATATCTCACTTCCATCTAGTGGTTAGAGTTTATTACTGCTACAAACCAGCAAAAACTAAAGACCATCATGTTCCAATGAGGGGTTATAATTATAACATTACACATACTTATGTACTAATTAGGTAATGATGACACAACAGAACCACCTCTCCGGGTGGCTTTTACAAAACACTAAAAATGCATAATAAACAAGAAGATTGTTCTCACTCATCGATCCTGTCAGGGAAGCCCCAGCAGCGGCTAGGGTTGCTGTCTCCGTGTCCAGTGTGGATGAAGCTGTTCTTGAGTGGCCGGCTGATATCATGAGCCGACAAACCCGCCACTGATGTCACCACATTTCTGGGGAACGGCCCCAGCTGAAGTGTGCGCTTGTTTTGACCTCGCCACCAGTAGTTCTCCGCCCTGAAGGACAGTGAGGATGAGACAGGACGAACCACATGTTATGACACAGAGTCAAGGGTCTCTGGGTCAATGTCTGCATCGAGTTATCCTACTCAATCTAACAAGCAGCGTGAAAATTACACAACATGGCCTTTAGATTTATGGGAATTCAAAAACGTATTAATGAGGTATGTAAGTGCAAATATCTTTAAGGTTTAGTGAAGACTGACTTTGTGTGAAAACAGTTCTGTATTCAAAACTGTATGTATTAGTAGTGAGGCTGGGAAGTAACTTATACGGCTAAACTTTATTTATCCTCACCTTCCCTCTATGATGGTGATGACATCATTGAGCTGGATCTGTAGTTTGTCAGGTTCTTCAAAGTCCTGCAGAGAACACATGTCTGTGGGCATGCTCTGAAACACACACACACACACACACAACAATTACAAGTTGGGCCTATAGTAAAGTGCCTCTCAGTTATTTTCAACTTTTTTCATTTTCTTCTGAAACAGTCCACTAGCTGGCGCTAAAAGCCCATAAAAGCAATAGATTGCTGATGGGGGCCCAGACTAATGCCAATCTGGTGTCCTTTGTTTAGTTGGTTTGGATGAAAATTAGGAATCCTTAACAGTAAAAAACAATAAGAGTAACAAGTTAAAGAAATACCTCAAGCAGGAACTCTCTCAGGGCGACAAACGTTGGTCTGTCATCTGGTTTCTGTGCCCAGCACTGCAGCATGACGTTATAGATATCCTGCGGACAGTCCTCTGGCTTTGGGAGGCGTTCACATTCTTTATCAATTTTGTGCAGAATCTAAAATTTAAAAAAATATCACCACAAAAGAGAAAAAAAAGACAATGAAAAAGGGACAATTTAAGTGAAAAAATTGGACTAGTTTTGTGCGTCTGTCTTATAATTCATCTTGTTTGTGTTCATGAATTTGCTGTATATATGACGTCTACCTGGCTCCCATTGAGACCCAGCCAAGGCTCCTGGCCGTGTGTGAACATCTCCCAGAGGCTGACACCGAACATCCACGTATCTGTAGCATGGGAGAACGTTCTGGTCTTCAGACTCTCGGGGGCGCACCTGGAAAACAAGAATCAAATGTCATGAACCAGTTATCTACAGTACAAGTGGGATATAAGAGCTTTGTTTTATGAGACAGCAGCGGGAGGGGAATGCAGCTTTGACTCGATTCTCTGTGAAAATGTGAGTTATTTATACACCCTGTCCTGTAAAACACTCATATTCAAATCTGGATAATTTCAAAGTACATCTTTTGTTATTGTGTGTTGACTTCAGTCCACCCACCATGCAAAGGGGACCTTGCGATGATCCTGCATGACATAGTGCTCATGGTTGCTAGGCAGCGCCCTCATCAGGCCAAAGTCACCGATCTTCACTTTGTGAGCCGAGGCCAACAGAATATTCCTGGAGAAACACGTTCAAATATTTAACATATAAAACTTTTAACAAAGACAGTGAGTGTTGGTGGGGAATTAAGCTGAAACGATTTTTGATCAATCAAATGTTAAGTTTTGGTTAAAGCTCAATAGCACAAGTTGTCTCAGCTCTCCATACAAAATAACAACAACCAAGAATGATTGAAAGCTTAAACTGCCTGTTGAGAAAAGAGAAAAACAATTCAGATTTGATTCAACTTGACCAAAAAGAGGTCAAAGCACAACATCGTTCCAGAAATTGACCAAGAAACATGTGGTCAATCTGTAGTTACATTTAAAATATGATCCCACCATATAAAGCCCATTTGTTGTCCCAATCTGAACAAGGCCACACTCAGGAGCTACTGCGGATTTTCACTGTAGGCCACATATAAATATTGAATCTGTGAGGAAAATAACTCTCAGGGTATAAAACTAGCAGGACTTTAATGGTCAGGAATTTTCTCACGGGTTGAAAAATTAGTGTTTGGTATTCTTTAACAACTATGTGAAATCATTACTATTTTCTCACAGCTTTAACTGGGAAAATTACTAATTTTTACCAGCCATTAAGCATCGGAATAGTTTCAACACTTCAAGTGTGAAAATGACTAATTTAGGCGAGACCATTAACTTAGACCACCCAGTACAGGCAGCCAACAACTGACTCATTTTACTTGTGTGCCAGGTCTCCCTGTAATGGCCTGTAAATTACTGGGTGGAGGAGAAGGAGAAGTAATATAAATGATTTAACATACCAGTAACAAAATGTCCTAAAAAAGAAGAATGTCTAAATCAAATAAATACACGTTAAAACTAAGCTGCTAAAACCTGGGTCCAAATTTGAAATGTGCCCCTCACCTGGCTGCCAAGTCCCTGTGTATGAAGCGCCTCTGCTCCAGGTAGGCCATGCCACAGGCCACCTGTACAGCGTACTGACACAGAGTGTGGATCAACACTGGACCCTGGGGACGGAGACATCGCAGACGCTCCAGCAGAGAACCCAGAGGAGCCAGCTCCGTCACCTACACAGCATGGAGGGAGATAAAGAGAGGGTGCGTGAAAAGAGGAGAGTGGCAATCAACAGTAGAATATAAAAACTAAAAAGTTAAAAGAACAGGGGATAGAGGATACAGATGAGAAAAGAAAGAGTGCGATTTGAAGAAGTGAAAAGAGGATGAAGAGATGTTGGTGAAATAAAAGGAATTGAAAGAAACGTTGGCAATAGGTGCTGGTAGCACGGTCCAAAAACGAATGAAATAAATTAATAATTTAACTACAAAGCAACAAAGGGTTGAAAACAATAAGGGCAAAATATCAGCCTTTATTTCAGCCCACCATCCTCCCATCTCCAGTCATGACAAAAGCCTTGAGAGGCCTGACCTGGGTCAGATCGACTTTAAGGTCATAAAGCTGAGAGAGGGCCTGAGAGTTAGTGTGGGTGTAAGTGAGAGCACAGGGACGCCAAGAAAAAGCAACTAATCCAGTGAATGAAGTCCACGTGTGCATATACTGTAGCTGTGTCTCAAATCGGGGGGCCGCATCCTTCGGAGGCTGCATTTGAAAACTGATTGTGTCTCAGCTGCTCAACTAGACTGTCCCAATTTGAAGGCTCTTTCAAATGCGGCCAACAATTCCGTCGGCTGCGTCCTTCGTCGGCTTTGTAGACTCGGTCCTGCGAAGGACGTGGCCCCTGATTTGAGACAGAACTTGTGTTTGTCTGACTCTGTACATTCCTCCCTGTGTGCATGAGTTTTCTGTGTGTCCACTGTACCATCTTCATTGGGTGTGTGAGCACCACACCGTAGAGGCGAATGAGGTTCTGGTGGTCCAGGGAGTGCATGGCGTTGACCTCGCAGATGAAATCCTCCAGAGCGTCGGGCTGGCTGAGCACGTCTGTCTTCAGACACTTCACAGCTACATTCAGCTGGAAAGACAGTCAAACCATTTCACATGACAGCTTCAAATTCATTCACAGGGGCAGGGTATTGTTTTCACCCCTGTCTGTCTGTTTGTATCGTTAAGAAACTGTGGGAGAAAAAATACTAGAATAGAAAGGCATGAGGCAGGGAGCGTAACGTATAAATTCTGCTGCGAAGATCATGTGTTTTTGTTTACAGCACTTTAACACCACCCTCATCAGCAACTGCTCTGGAAACCTACTGCCTTTTTGTAGTGTCTTCTATATGTATGGCATCTATTCTTCATCCTGAGTTATTTGTGTTCTATTTCTTTTTCTTTACAGTTTTGCGTCCGTCATGTGTTAGAAATGTCATCAGCTGTGCATCCTCCAGAGAATCTCCTGTTGTATTCTCATATGTGCTCATTCTGACATTTTTACAAGGGGACTGAGAGGAGAAACTCCAGAGACTATCTGGAGCCTCTCACTCGGACATTTACGTTGTCACATACAGCCTGCATGCATGAAAAGCAGCTTTAGATTCTCACCAGCTTCCCTGCAGGTGTCAGCCACTCTCCTCTCTTCACGACGCCAAAGGAGCCGTCCCCAAGCTTCTCAAACAAAGTCAAGTCCTTCTCAGGGATGAGACAGGTCAGAGCTTGCTGCTGCCCATCAAGAGGACCACCACCAGGCTGTGTGGCCAGGACTCCCCCCCCCAGGCCCAGTGGAGGCGTGTGGGACAACTTTCGGAAGGAGGAGGCCGGCTGACCCTGCTGGGGGATGTCTCCTCCGTCTGGGCGCTTCCCGCTAAACACCTAGAGAGGAACAGAAGAAGAAACTAAACATACTGACAAATAGTTCGGTGTGTATAGAGGAAGTATGGTGAAATTGTAACAAATATGTGAAAAAGCCAAACATTGCAGGGAAAGAATAGAGAAACATTTGTGTTTCGCAACCGCTCTAGAGGTTGAAAAGACCGAGAACTTCCACATTTGTGTTTTATCTTATACTGAGATTATATCTGCGCGGCCACTTTGTGCTCAGGAGACACTGGACTGGAGAGTGTGGGTGGACAGAAAGAGACGACACCAGACACTCGTTTATGGTTCTTAACTTTAACAGCTGCTCTTTTCCATTTCTATAAGCTTAAAAGAATATTTTTCACTTTCTCCGTCTCTTTCATCTGCCCCCCTGCCCCGCATTCCTCTCCCACACATAGGATTGACCCATGTAGCCCTGCAGGGGTCAACACTATTTGGAAGTTTCTTGCATTATCAGCACTGATAAAATGTTATGTTCCGCAGGAAAGAGGAAATTTATGGTGGAACTAGAACTACTGAAGCCTGAGCCAGACAGTAACCGTCTCAATGTGGCTCCTAAAATGACGATCTCAATTCACCCTTAGCGTAAACATTGAGCCTTATCCTCCTCCATGCATCCTCCTCTGCTGCATCTGGACACTTGGTGAATGTGCAGCGTGAGGAGCTCATGTTATGGGGCAGCGTCCACTGTCACATAAGAAGTGATGCACAGGCTCTATCTGGGCCTGAGGACACATGGAGCAACCTCTTGTCCTCCATACTATAAACACAGCCCTTACTCTTACCATACAGCTGCTCTCAGATATGCACAGAACTACATAATCGTCTCCTGACTTTCTCCAGAGTTTCTCCTGCCAACCAGGTAAAAAAATCCAGATAATTTCCAAATGTCTGAATGAGCCCATGTAAGGAAAACAGCAGGGGATCGATCCCCTGGAGGATTCACTGGGAGCGAGTGGGCGTGTTGATGATGTGTCTAAGATGAGACTAAGATGCGTTCACATGTGAAAGGCAAACCCTGGAGAAAGTCCGGACCCATTTTCCAGAGTTAATTGTCTGAATATGGCTCATGAAAAATAACTGGGTGTGGGTTGAATAATAAGCATAAAACACACATGGTTGAGTGCTTTCAAAAATAAATAACTAGAGGCTATGCAGTCAGTCGTAATGTATAAGTATCAAAACACGCCCTCATCATTAAGGGACAGAGACATTTCTTGACTCTTGGCTTCAGCGTGGACGACACAGCAGGAATGACTGAGCCGGTAGGAAGTGCTCATTAGGAGGCACTATTAGATTTAGCGAATGTTTCTGTGTGCTGGCATACGTGTGTTTGTATGAGTCCTTAAGCGCTTTCAAATCCTAAATGTGAACCTGCACAATGTGTGTGCTGTGCAGAGCCAAGAAGGGAAAGCTTTGTTTAGGGGCCCTAAATAAGACTGTTTACTAAAATAGGAATGCACATAGGAATGCTGCTGATACCAGATAGTAGCAGACAAAGCTAAATTTGCACATCATCATAATTCCTGCCAATAAATAACATGAAGCGTGTCAGAAATGAAATAACTCTCTCTTCCTTATAGGTGAAATATTTCATTTAAAGCATGAATGAATGAAAGACATGTCAATTCTTGATTGGCTCAGGAACAATGGCCAGTATTCAGAAATGGCATCATCAGTGAAAAAGAGGTGTCAATGAATGACTAGTGGCGAACATATCTGACTGGCCAGATATAAACAGTAGCGAGGGGTGTGTGGTTTCACATTCACACTGGACCAGACATGACATAATGCTACAGACCTTTTTTAAAAACACCACCAGCATCTCTCTGGTCACTGTGTGGTGAGTGGGTTTCAAATAGGAGGCTCAGAATTCTCTCACTCACACACACACACACACACACACACACACACACACACACACACACACACACACACACACACACACACACACACACACACACACACACACACACACACACACACACACACACACACACACACACACACACACACACAGAGCAGGCTGAGGAAGCAGATTACTCCAGTTGAAGATGGTGCCAGACGCAGAAACAGACAGGTGTAATTATAGATGGCAAGCACCGTCCATTGGGCACCAGGACATCCACTATGAACAGCCCACACACACACACACACACACACACACACACACACACACACACACACACACACACACACACACACACACACACACACACACACACACACACACACACACACACACACACACACACACACACACGTTTGTGTGTAGGTACATCAGATCCGTCTCACTGGGAACCTTTACCCAAGTTTTCTGTGTTTATGTGAAGAAGTAGTGCTGCGTGGTTCTGTCTCTTTAAGGGAGAGACTTTATGCATCCTGAGAACATTTCTGTGAATGCAGCCTGCTGCGAATCTGTGTCACCGGCTCTTGTGACTTGACTCGTGTGTTCATGCGTTTGTCTGCGTCTGAATGTGGACGTGCTCCTCTTCATGTGAAGGGTCAAGCCGTGTTGTACTCTTGGGGGAATGTTCCCTACAGACACACACACACACACACATCTGTGAGGGACAGATGTGTTTTTTCTTTAGAAAAAAAAGCAGCAAGAAACAACAAGAACTCTCTTTGGTCTCCTCCCCCAAGTTGTTGCCTGTGTCCTGTCCTAAAATGATCCAGTAAAGCGAGAACCGTATACTGGTCACTACTGTTGTCCCGGGCTGACCAGTCTCACTCCACCTCCAGCAACAAATGTTGTTGCTTGAAATGCATTTCACAGTTTAACACAGCAGTAGTATAAAGTGCTGCTGAAACAGACATACTGTATGTCATTTTCTATACTTTTGTCCCCATTAAACAACTGATGATGGCAAAATTAGCTCAGCAAGAATTTGCAAAATGTGATTATATCATATATAGAGGTGTAGATGGTCTTAAGTTATTATGCACTAGTTTTAATGACCACTTAAAGCAGCCATTTACCCATTCACACACACACATATTCATACAGTTACCTCCTGGGCCTCAGCAGCCTCCCACAGACAGACCCAAACTCTGCCACATAATGTCGAGCACACTATATGTACCATAATAAATGTGTGTGTGTGTGTGTCTATATCTGTCACCTTGCTCATCCAGGACTTGCGCTTGCACATGGCTTTCCTCCTCTTCACAGCTTCCAACAGACGTCTCTGCCCTTTATCAAGAGAGTAACAAAAAAAAAAGATGAATACAGTGATGTCAGTGGTAAATCTCATAAGACACAAGGACTGCAGCTGCTTCTTCTTGTATTGGTCCCACAGGACGACTTCAGAGCTAAATTACAAGAATTTCAAATAATATCCCACAATACCATGATTGGAAAAACACTCAAAGGAATGCAATCATAAAGCTGCATAGCTAAGCATCTCTAACTTCCTTTACATCTGCTGGTTGGCAATTTGTCATCAATATAGTTCAGGGGACCTTCAAACATACAAGGGATATTCACCATGTTGTCCTATTTTTAAAAAATGATCTCAACTACACACATGTTAAGTTTTGTGAGTGTATCTTGAACAACTGTAACACTGTTGTGGTGATAAAATCTGTGCACAGACATTCAAACACTCAAAACTGCCTCTGTGGTTGTTCCCACTACAGAAGAAGAGGAAGACAATACCAGCCCCATTGTTGCTGTAGTTAAAAAAGAACTGCAAATTACAGGGGTAGAAGAAACGATGGCGAGCGAGGAGTAGAGGGATGTGAGATGTGAGTGAATGTATGAGCAGGAGAAGTGGGTGTAATTAAACTTAAGTGGCTCTGCAGTGGAGGAAGTCCTGAGGGTTCCAGTAACTGGATTAAGAACATTACTGCTGCCATCCTCTTCACAGACAAAAGACTGGTCTCCTATTATTGTACCTAATCACCAGTTGTGACGTTAAAACGATATTAGGGGTATTAGTGATGGAGGATTGGCTTCAGCTCTGCTAAGTGTTTAGTCAAATGACACGCTGCCATTACTGCAGACAAAAGTAGTATTTAAAGCCACATAGTGTAGATGAAGACTTTCCCATTATCTAGTCGTATTAAAGCACAGGGACTATTTGGAAGGACACTTCTAGTGGCTCTGCTGAGACAATGAAACATGAGGCAGAGTTCTACTGCACTGAACTGAATCAGGCATCTGTCAAAGTATTCCTGATGACATGACAGCTGATCAGAGAGGAGACAAATAGTTTGTGGTCCAGATTGTTCAGTAAAGTGAACAGGGAGCAAACACAAAACAAGCCGGGCAGCTAACAGTCTTCAATATTCTTCAGAGCTTCTGATTGAATTGATTTTCACCACTAAATGATATCTGCTTATCTGCTAAAGAGAAACAAGCAAACCACAGATTAAGAGTAGTACTATGTCGTCGGTGCTCAGGTATGTGAGTGTGTCTGTGAAGCAGAACACAGGCACAACGGTGCTTCAAGCTGAATGTTGCATGGACAGCTAGATGTTATCAGAAATGTGCACCGTGTTCATTCTCTTAGTGTAGAACAGTTGTGTCTCAATTCAGGGCTGCTTCCTTCACAAGCTGCATTTGAAGCTCCGTCTGAACCGATTGCATTACAGCAGCGCAACTAGACTGTCCCTGGCTCCTTCAAATGCAGCCGACAAAATGCATCCTTCCATCCCAGCGAAACGAAGGCTCCAACAAGTGGATCCGTCAATCAACAATCTTTCCCAGGACTCATCGCACTTCAGTGAAACCGTTTTTTCAAAGAGGTAACGGGGCTGGCAAGCGACTAGACGTCTAATGCTTGAGCATCACGCTTCAACTCAACCAACAGCTAATGGTACAGATGTTAAAAAAAACCAAGGGCCATTCAAACTTTCCCTGTGTGGCATTCGTCAGCTCTGTTGCTTTGGCCTTAATGGTTGATGCAACCTGTGAAGGAAACGATCTCCGTGGGCCAGGTAGGACGCACCCTCCGATATCAATCAATCAATCAATCAAATTTTATTTGTATAGCCCATATTCACAAATCACAATTTGTCTCATAGGGCTTTAACATGGTGTGACATCCTCTGCCCTTAACCCTCAACAAGAGTAAGGAAAACTACTTAAAAACATATGACAATATGACATAAAAAAGATATTGATCGCCCCCTGGTGGCTGGCTGCACTGTCCGCATATAAACACACCAAATAATTTCCCTCCCATTTTAGGTAGTTCTTGAGACACTGATGAAATAATTTTCCAGATAATAATTCATGGATCTGGAAGAAATTAGACAGGTACATTAGGGGACTGTTCGGCCCTGGCAGATGTAAGCCATTCAAATTCACATTTGGGTTCAGTCTAACATGATGTCGTCTCTTCAGGATCCCAGCAGAAAATACATAAAAACAAAAACACATCCCCTGCAAATGAAGAAACTCTAATATATGTCATTAGAATGACAAAACTTGCACAAATGCACGTGCACACACACACACACACACACACAGTCTCACCAGGTCGACCCATGCCGATCTTCTCCAAGTCTTCGTTCTTCACGTAGTCGAAGTGTGACAGCCGCGTGACGTTAAGGTCATCTCTGATCCGCAGCAGGTATTGCTGCAACTGCACCTCCATCAGCAGCTCCAGCAGCCATTCTGTGCCTTCCTCACACTGCATGCTACTGCCCAGTTTCTGCAAAACACACCCACACACAGAAAACAGGAAACTGAGTTTAAATCATTCAACATTCATTATTCATTGACAGTTTTCTCAATGCTTGTTCCAGCGTCTGCAAAATATGGCCAGAGAGAAAGAAAGGAACAAACAAACCATTCTTTTCTGTAACAAAAAAGAGAAAACTGAGCTCATGGCCATTGTGTGCACGGCAGCAAAAGTTCACAGCACAATGAAATACCTGCTTAGATACTCGGACATTGACATTTTCAGTCCACTATACATAAACACACACACACATACACAGGAGATAGGGTTGCCATCGCATAAACAAGGACACACAAGGCAAGGGGCCAAATATAGCATGAGCTGCATGTCAATGGGCCAACAAACAACTGCACACTAGTTGTGATTAGACAGATCCCGTATCCATGTGGTGATAATACACCACGCAGGCTGTGATTGCATTCAAATGAGGAAAAAGCACAGAAGTTGTATTTTTGGCTTCCTCGCTGCAGATAGTTCACAGACATCACAGTCTCTCTGCAGACAGAGATACATGAGATGAATGATGCACATCTGGTGTCCATATACGTCAGTGAAGACAAACGAGAGGCTCCTCACACTCTGACCACACAATATATATATATACTACATCCCTCCATACAACACTGAGTCAGACCATCGATCTTCAACGTCAAAACAAAACACCGAGTTTAAAACGTCATCCATCACTGTCTGCTCAATGTAACCAGCTCATTCTTCACAGAACCCTGAGTTCCCATGTACTCGTCCATAACGGCGGCTCATTCTCAACGGGGAAGTGAACCCGTCAACCAACCTAATCAACTCAGAAATGACAAACATTCCTAATCTGTTGAGATTTACTGGGAGACCTTCAGGGTGGATGCTCTGGGGCGTGGGGGTCAGTCCACCGAGTGGTAATTAGACTGTGAATGAGGAACTTCCTGTGTTGGCTGAGGCAAGGTTACATGGTCCAAAGGAAAATGTCAGAGGGGTCACAGCTTCCTCTCTGTCATTTAAACTTTTAATGGGCTTGGTTAGAGGTCACTTCCTATTGCTTAATGGCTGTGACTGTGAGTTAGAGAGGATTTTCTCTCACACATACAAGTACAGACTTAATACTGGGCCATCAAAAATACAGTTTGCATATGAACAACAGACTGAATATGTTTATATGTTTACCATGCTGCTTCAGAATGAGTGGTCCTGTTCTTTCTACATGCAAAAGTCTGACTGTGAGGACAGACTGCCGGGATACCCAATGGTTATGCCAGATGTCTGTATCCTGATACAAATTCAGAGCTAAGCCCATAAAAGTGGGTTAACTGATATCTCTTTAGAAATGTCCACACATGCAGCTTTGACTCTCAGCAGGGTGTTCCGTCCATTTGTTCCGGTTACAAAATTCTGTGAACACAGATCATTATTTGATGTAAGCCTGGGCATAAATCCTCCTGACTGTTGACAGCAGAAATGAGCAGAAATAAGAAGTACTCCCACATAGCGAGTAAATAATCGGAGGTAATATAATAACCTGTAAGAGTTCAGCTTTAGGATTAAATGCAGCTGCAGTCATTTGAATCCATCACCATATTCTGCGTTTTGCTGCATCATGCCTGACCCTTACCCTGAGAAAGCTGATACTCCAGTCGTTTGGGCTGGTCCAATATGTGCTAAGCTGTGCCAGAGTCTGGCATGTGGCATGTTTACTGGATCTGTAGTTCATAATTATAGAGTCTAAAGCTCACGTTTTATCCTGATGATTTACACTTATACGTGGAAAAATGTGATTTGTACAAATGTTAAATAGATAAATTAACAAATGTAAAATAAATTTGTTCAAATAATTTTTTTTTTTAAGTACCAAATATTCATCTGTGGGGTGGAAGTCTGTCTATGGGGCATGAACTATTACTCCCATTATCCTCCTAAACGCTGCTCCCAGTCTGATCTTCTCTGGCAGTAAACATGTCAGTGTTATTTCACTGGACGGTGCCAAAGACGCAAGTCAGCTTCCTCTTGGGCCTTTTTCCACGACAGTGTCATAACTGGGGGATGAGGGGTAAAACTCTTAGTGCTAAAGCCTTGTATCATATCTCAGTGAACCTGCAAACTCATCTACAAAACTCATTAAGCCAGGATTGCTCTTGTTTGTTTTGAGAAGGGTGCTGCATTGGAAATACAATGTCATACATCCATTTATAGAGGTGCTTAAGATGGAGATGGGCTCTAGCTATTTCAACCAACTGACACTTTTAGAGGAGAAAAATTGTAAGGTTTGCTTCATGTGTAGATATTGTAATACGCAAAACACCTTATTTTGTGTCTTGACCTTTATATTGGATAAGAAGAGGAGGATGCACATTGCGGAGGTGTGAGGTCAGCAAGAGAAATGCTATGTTCAAACCATTAGGTGTGACTTGTTGAATGACTCTGAGTAAATCCCACCAGGGCCAGAAGTTCCAAGTAGGACTTGGCTCTACCGTATCGTGTTATTTCTAGAAGTTGTGGCGAGGGGCTTTAAGAGGAACGTGCAATGTTTCAACACAGTTTTTTATGAAAGCAAACATGGAGGCCACAAGTTTAACACAGAGAGGAGGAAGGAGGGATGTAAGAATTTATACGCAGAGAAACAACATGATGTCCCTGCTGAGAAATGCCTCTAGCCTGAAATCATTCCTTATGGTGGTGGAGAAATCCATGCACACACACGCACACACTAACAACAAGCCTCCCAGAGGATAGCCTCAGTCCAGCTGGTGAGTACACACACACACACACACACACACACACACACACACACACACACACACGATACAAATGTTGCATTCTAACATCTGGGTGAACCACATGATCCATGTCATATTACCAAAGCATTCAATTCCTGAGCTGACAGGCGCAGCAGACATCAGACTTACTCGATATACGTGAAAGTGTGCCAGGAAGGGGAATGACTTTTTCAGCTTGTCAAAGCGCCGCATCCTGAATTCCTTCGTCTGGATGAGTGTAGGTGCAAAAAAAATGTGGGTGCACGTTTTAAATGGCCAGAGGTGGCTGCTCTTCCGTTAAATCATTACCAGAGCCACGGTCCTCCCACTTTAACGTTCCCAGTCTCTGAGGGAATTCTAAGAAGCGCACACGCTCTCCAGATCTAGACCCGCAGCTCCAAACCCAAGAGGGGGAAGAAAAACTTCCTACGATCCTGTTCGCAAATCTACAACATTCCATGGCGGGGAAATCCTCCTGTAAGCCCCTTCTTTACCTTCAGCTCCCTCAAGAAGGCAAAGAGGCATTCATGAGGCTCTCTGGAGAACTTAAACAGCTCTGTAATATCCAAGAACAGGCTGGAGAGGGATTACAAGCTGCTGTTTGTAGCAGAGAAAACCTCCCAGCTCTGCCCTGTGCCCAGTCCAGCCATGTGTCCTCCTCAGACACCAGTGAGCCAGTCATCCAAACTTGCAGGACTTCACAAATAAGTCACTCCTCCCTCTCTCTCTCTCTCCTCTCTCTCTCTGTGTCTGCCTCTCTGTCTCTGCGCGTGCAGCTTCTGTCTGTTTGCTTTTCCTTCCTTCCATCTAGCGTGGGGCTAAAAATAGGAAAGACTTCTCCCCAATTTAACAGCTTGCCAGTTGGGCCGGCAGCAGAGACGAGAGAGTGAGGGTCTCTGGTTTCACATTTTGACAAGATGTGTGTCTACGTGCTTTCAGAGAACAATAATACGACTTGTTTACAGCCAGCTTATGTGCTTTCGCTGAATGTGGAGGGCTCTTTTTACTCAGTTGTTGTGTTTCTCCTGCTTCCTCCCATGTACCCCCTCTCTCCCTGCCTCCTCCTGCTCTTCTTTTCCCTGCTCTGCCGTCCTCCCCCCTCCTGCAGGCCCTCCGACGGTCCGTGCAATGCAGAGCAGTGCGTGGTGCAGAGGACAGAGGCTTCATGGTATTCAGGCCGGAGAAGCATTTGATCCAGGGCCAAAGGGTAACATTCAACTGCAGGATGGAGAGCTTGTTTCCTGTGATGCAACGCCCCCAAACACACACACACACACACGCACACAGGCACACACACACACACTCACTCCTGTCCCACTACTGTCTTTCCTTTTCTCTCAGCCTGCTGATCTATAAATTCACCACAGTGATGAAATTTGACCTTTTGTGCTTTTGACTGTCAAAGGAAGCACTAACCGAGTGATACAGCAATCTGGGGATACATATTATAGTATAGAGTTCTAAATATAAAATTAATTTATTGGCAGACTAATTTTTATAAAAAAAATGTTAGTTGTAAGAAATAATTGGCAGATTTAATACACAAACCATCATCTTCTGTTTATATAGTCACACATCCACATCCACTACATCACAGAGACAAACTCCTGATGGCTATGACAAATTTAGAGCTAAAAATGAAAAGCAGTTGTTCTGACCAGGTCACTAACGGCAGTTTACTCCTTCTCTGTCCCTTAACATCTACTCTGTCCCCATTCCCTCACTCCTTTCTTCATCTCTTCTCTCCTTCCTCCCCTGACTCTGGCCAACCCAACGCATTTTCTTCTTTATTTGGTTCTGCCTTTTATTTCCTGCCCCTAATCCTCCAAAAATGTTATCTCTCTCTCTCTCTCTCTCCCACTCTGCTGACTAAACAAACCCCTAGCTGCTTGTCAGACCCTCAGGAGTTACCAGCCGCCCCTCATCCTGCCTCTCGTCACACATTATTCAGCAGATTTTGGTCTTTTTACTTCACAGGTCTCTGCTCTCGCTGCTTTACTTTTTCCTTTGATAGTCAATCTATCGACTCAGTTTGGGACTTTGACCTTGGCCTTTCCACTTTGGGTAGTTCTCTCTCTGTCCCATTCACTGCCTCTCTCCTCTGCTTCTAATTAGGACGTTTTCTGGAACAAGAAAGAGTGGAGATCAGATGGTGGAGTCGTGGAGGGAGAAGAAAGAGAAAACAACAACAATATGGAGGTTATAAAGTGTTTGATTAAAGACAGGAGAGCAGAGCGTTCTGAACATGTGGTGCTTTGATAATGAGTTTGTTGGGGGGGTTGTTTGTATCCATGGAAATCCATTCACAACAAGACGTGCAGGTATCCACTCAAAAAGGAAATAAATGATGTAAAAAGAAAATTAATTAACAGATTCATGATTATCATTGTGTCATATTCGCATGGTGTCGAGTGTCAAACAGTTGCGTCCCCTTTGGCAAAATGCAACACTATCATGACTAGTCAGGTGAGAGAGTTTTTCAGTTTCTGGTACGTTTTCTACGTCGAAAAATGACTCAGCAGGGGGAATAAATGAAAGACAAAGTCCTCTACCGCCAATGGGAAAGGAGTCAATCACTTTTTTTTAAGCGGGTTTCACGTTAAAAACCCAATTGACAAAGAGTGTTAGTAGAAATGTGTTTTACTCAAAAGAGTGCAATGCTGTTGATAAAGTAATTATACATGTTTTTAGTTCTTTTGCTATGATCAAACCAAGATTCTTAATCAAGCTTAAAGAAAGGGAGGTGACTTTTAATCACAAACACTGACATGATAACACATGAAGCTACAATGGTTACAAGTCTACAGATAATCTTATTTTTCTTTCACATGTTTCATGAGCAATTCCCCCCCCCCGTGTCTGAAGTGTGAAATCCTTCTGTTGTCGTCTCATTCTCACAGTCACTCAGACCCAAAGCTGATGTCATGACACACACACACACACACACACACACACACACACACACACACACACACACACACACACACACACACACACACACACACACACACACACACACACACACACACACACACACACACACACACACACACACACACTTTTATGACTATGTGGCTTATTTCCTTGAAGGGGAAAAGGTTGAATAAATTCAACGTCGTTACAATGAAAAATAGTGAACAGATGTTTGTTTAAGTTTAGTTATATAACTCACAATACTATGAAACAGATGACTTAAATAGGACTTTAATAACACACATTCCTTCAAATCAGCAGGAAGAAGCCTGTGACTGATTCTTTGACCGAGTCATTAGTGTGTGTGTGTGTGTGTGTGTGTGTGTGTGTGTGTGTGTGTGTGTGTGTGTGTGTGTGTGTGTGTGTGTGTGTGTGTGTGTGTGTGTGTGTAGCACACAGTTATGACCACTTGAACATCACTCCTCACATAATGATGGTGCTCAGGAAAAGGAGGAAACCTGGTGGTGACAGTAGAAGCTGAACTGTGTTTAGTGGAGAATGACACACACTGGATGAAACAGTGCTTTGGTTACTGTACTATCAGATATCTGTGTCAAATCAATGGAAGGAATGTGTCACAGTCAGCTGCCTCCCGACTAAGGTGATTAGACAAATACGATTAATGGTCAGTAAGCCAGCCTGCAGCTCCACCAAGACACCATGAGGTGGCACCAAATGTTATTGTGGGGACTGGTGAGTGATCTAACTCACTGATGTTGCTTCTACTCTAATAGATTTGAAAACGAATCAATTAGTTATTAGCAATGACTGCAAAGCTCAACCTCTACTTTTCACAAGTCTGCGTTTAAACTCACACACTCATTGTAAAAGTCCATCACATGCCCCTTCAGTGTGTATAGGCTGAGTTGTGCTTCCTCAAACCAGTGCGCTGTTCAATATGAACCTTGATTTTAAATATCATTAACTGGGAACAACTGGGGAACTAGCTTCAGCTGATGTTAATGTCATCACTTCCCTTTCGAATAATATGGTCTGGCCTAACTGGTACGAATGTTTCCCCTTTGTCCTCTTTCTTAAGCACACTGAGATGATAGACTGAGTGCACATGCACATACACATCCTGGAATATCTGAGACACCTGCATAAGGAAACTGTGACATGTATCACTTCTGATACAGGTTCCTAATTGCTTTCTGCCTCTTCAACGCAACAAGTTTTGTAGTTACTGTGATCAGCAAAACCAGGACATATGATGGCAAACCTTTCACTTGGTTTCTATTTAGAATTCAAGCCCCTTATTATACTGTTTTCAAATCAAACAATGTACAGCTACCTACCTGTCTGAGCTGCATATTCAGGCACTAACTGAGTGGAGACTAGAAGCGTCTCTGTGTGCAGACGCCTATATTGACAGCCAGAGTGTGAGGCATTTAGGGGACATCTGTAAATTGCAGCTACAGAAATAATGTGTTACAATCTCCCCCTCTCAACAGCAACAGTCTATTTAGACAATGATTTTTTTTTACCATTCAACCGTTACCACAACCACATTCACCTTATGAACCACTGTGACATAAAAAACATATTTGACGAGTAAATACCATATATGATCAGAATGAGACTCAAAGCAGGAGACTGATGTAACATGTAAATGTTCTTGCAGGGCTCCAACACTTTGCCCTGTTAACTGTTGAATATGTTCTTATTTAATTTTAAGTGGGTCGTTTCTCATGGACATTTAAATCAGGGTAAATAGAACTCTTGTATTTCACTGTGGCCACTCTTGTGCCAGATTTTTAAAGGACCCTCGCACGCTACTGCACGCCTGTCTAGCTGTTTATATCTGGCCTTACACACGCACACACACAGACACACACTGTTGTGACTCACTAGCTGTATTATCATGAATTGACATCATATTAGTAGCTTGCCTGCTAATGAGATTATGAAGAACAAAGCTCTGTGTGAGGTCTACATTATGTCTGAGTGCTGTAACACACTCACATACATGAAGCGGGATTCTGTAACACGATGCTCACTGTACACAGACGCAGGCACGCAGAGGCATGCACTCACTTCAGCTGGATTCACATTGACGTACGATGTTGGGAATTAAGATAGCTTAGTGGATACGGGTAGACGCACTGCCAGAGCATTTCTAAAATAAGTTGCAACCTTTCGGTGGCAAAACATTCATCTGTGGTTTGGTGTTGGATGCCAAAAACTGGAAAAGCAGAGTGAAGTAATAGAAGTGTGATTAATCCCGATTACAACTCTGCAAGCAAAACATCTATACACACCCGCACACACGCTGCCTCTGAGGCCTGCATGCACAGACAGACAGAGCTGCGTCATTTGTGATCTCACAGATAATAACCCTCTGCCAGAGTCTGGTGTTCATGTTTTCCCTAAATCCCTCCACCGTCCACGGCACCACATCACTCACAGAGTAAGGAGGGGGGGTTATGTGAGGGTGGAGGAGAGCTGACTGTAGGAATGAAAGGGGCCCTGGATATAAACAGGCTGCCTCCGGGCCAGAGCTGAGCATGTGTGTCGCCTTTTGTCAACACAGGTTGTTTTGGTGGCTTGACTTAATATGCATAATGCCAGGGACCCGAAACAACCCCCACCAACACTTGCCAGTGTCGTCTGCACCCAGGACACCCAGCCAACCTAAGCCAACCCGCCTCTGATCCCCTAAAGCTGGTTAAAGAGGGGAAAGGAGGGTGTTGGTGGAAAATGTCGGTCAAATGTCACGATTGACCTCCCGCACACAGTCGACAGTATGTGGACCAAAAATCTAGGACAACATGTGCTCCAATAAGATAATGGGGAGTAATTATTCTCACCATATCTTCCGTTTGAAAAAATATATATAGCAGATGCTTAATAATACTTCTGGACTAAACCAATTTTCAGAAAGGGCTTTAACAACAGGGGCAAGGCTCGCTCACTAATCCCCTCATGCTCGACAGGGGGAAAACAGAGCAAAGGTACGTTTGCTTTCATAAGGTATTTTAGTTTGTCACCAGAATAAAACGGACTTCTCTCTATTTTATTTCCTGAGTCTCTAAGGAGATGAAGTGGACGTATGCAGTGTGTGGGTCGTGTGTGTGCGGATGAGAAAACTGCTGTGTTCAGCACAAGGCTGCAGCTGTAGAAAGAGGCTGATCTGATTCAGTAACCAGGACAGCTGCAGCATCCATCGGCTTAACTCCACTGAACTAGCACACAGTCCCTAAACAGCACACAGTCCACATTCAGGACATTATAACTGTTGCACAGATCAACACATTCATCCAGGCCATCAGATTTTCAATACGGGATTAACCCCTGCACAGCCACGCAGGACTGGAGGCTGTGGCAGTGCACACTGGGTGGGAGGAGGACCGGCTGCGTCAAACACATTTTCCCACCAAAATTATAAAAATCATATATAATTATTGCAAATTTAAGAAACACTTGATATATTATTTGTCTAGATTTTTAAAACGTCTACAGATTGTGACTGAACATACTCATACACAAACATTGCTAGTGCGTGGGACATGTTACACTGTAAAATCCTCATCAACAATCAAACACACGTTCTATATAGAATAATGACAAACTTAAGGAAAAAGTGCATAAGACACACCCTAATGCTATGGTAGTTTTTGTTTTTTAATGTAGACTGGAACCATTAGTATATCATTCTGTCACTATGCAACTAAATAAAGAGTTAAAAAGGCAAAAACATCCTCGTAACAATGGCAGCGCTGGCCTCATAAGGCCTCGGCCTGTCAGGGGTGGGAGGGAATGAAATGTCATACGTTGCCTGTCACTGTTTCTATTCTGCAGCACTTCATCAGCGACCTCATCATTTTGTATTTAATAACACAACACACACTGGGGCCTGCCCTGTGTGTGGGTGAGAAGGGCTGTGTATGGTGTCACTGGATTCGGGGTGGTGTTGACATACAAGTGTAAAGTTCTAGTCCTGTGTGACAGATGAATGAGTGATTTATGAATAGAATTACATTCAAACAAACCAGGAGGTCTTTTTTTACAGAGACATCTGACTTGCAGTGCATTATAGCTCTATGAGTTCCATGTGTTCCAATAAGCCATGGCTGTGTGACAGTAAGCCAGCCTGCACAGCACCAGGACGCTGAACCTCCATCCTTCCATTATCTATATGTTTCTTATCCCAGATGACATTGAGCGAGAGGGGGGGTACACCCTGGACAGGTTGGCATCATATCACAGGGCCAACATATAGAGACAACCGCTCACTCTCACATTCAGACCGATGGACAATTTAGTGTCACCAATTCATTTATCTGCATGTCTTTGGACTGTGGGAGGAAGCTGGAGTACCCAGAGAAAAGGACACACGGGGAGAACATGCAAAGAAAAGACCCCAGCCGAACCGGCATTCGAACCAGGAACCCTCTTGCTGTGAGATGACAGTGCTTCCCACAATGAAATCATGAAGCAGCGAAATGGAATTTAGCCGATATTACTCTCGTTATTTAAATGAAACATAAAATACTTATTTCAGCCCAATTTTTATAGATAAATATTCCTGAAAATAATACAGTTCCTCCCTGCATGCTTCTTGGTCACATGAGTAAAAGGGACGTCACCAGAAAACGGCTACCTGTGAAAAATAACCTAATGTTTCTTTCTTTGCGGGTAATGAAAGGAACACACACAAATGCTGCACATCCAAATTCACATCTGCACGCACAACAAATATGCATATTTAAAAAAAGAAAAAAAACACTGATTATTATCCTTATTAAAGATCAACTTATGGGAGAGATACACATCGCAGGGAGACGGCCACAATAGAATTCCTAACACCTGCTGAAATGTCTGCTTGCTCTTTATCTGTCAGCCATGTTTGTCTAATGCAGTGTGACAGGACTACTACAGCGTAATCAAGGGAACTGCAGGAGTCTACCTCTTCATCATCGCTGGGCGCGCGTTGGTAGTCGGGCTCTGAGGTGTCCTGCAGCCTCTGGTATTCCGCCGTCTCCCCCATCATGGGGCTCCACCACCCGCCCGGTATTTCCCCGGGGCTACGTGTCCTCAAAGTGCTCAGATAGCCACAGCTCCTATCAGCGGGCAGCCCACGCACTTACTCAGCCAGTCGTTCAGTCAGCCTGCCTCGAGGTCCACACTGTCATTAGGAAGACAAGTACAGGGATCCGCATGTTATTCACAGTTCAGGGTTACGTTATTTCAGATGCTGGACTCCTCCCAATACTCCCACCTTCATTGTCTTCCTCATTTAGGTTGAGTCAGCATATGAAGAAAATGGCCGGACAATGAATTCCTCATTTTCACACAGTGAGTACAGGGCTGTGTTCACCGACTGACCAGGTGATCAGATTTTACATATGACTTCCTGCAGACAACGATTCTTCATGCAGCGGGAACATAATCCTTATCTCAGCATTGATGTGTGCAGGATTCTTCCTCCTCTGTTAAAAAAATTAAATACGATCCGCTTTTTGAAAGAGAAGTACAGTGTGTCCCTTTCGTGTCAGTGGTTTCAATCTTCAGAGAAAGCTTCAAACGGTGCAAAACGGATCATTTTGCAAAAATAATTTATTGATCGTTATTGTCCCAGAAGGCGAGGAAATCCCTCGTGGGTCCTCGGTGCTGCTGCAGTCAGGATGGAGCGCTGGGATGATGCAGCCGAGGTGTGGCGCTTGAGGGTGACAAATCTGTCAGGCTCTATTTCAGTCGCCCCGTCTGATGCCACGATAATGACCTCTACCCTCAATCGCTCTCTTGCTCTACACCTCGCTCTCCACCTCGCTCATCTCTGTTGTCTCTCTCTCGCCTTAGTGCTGACGCATGCTCCTCATATCTGGCGATGCCCCTCTCTCTCTCCCCCGTTTCTATTTCGGTGCCCCAGGCATCACTCCAACCGGCTCACTCCTCTCACTCCTTGCCAGGAGTGAAATATCACAGCAGCAAAGAGGAGAGATTGTCCAGGAGCTGCTTTTAATATTTTCACCTGTGTTTTTTCATCCTTCCTTTGTGTGCTTCCATTCTTCTCCCACAGATCTTGAGCAGCTGTCCAATCCAACAGGCAGCGCAGCTATGACGATCACGTCTAAAGTCTGAGAGGATTTTTAACGCTGCTTTGTCCTAAATGGACTTCCTGGTTGCTCAGTCGATGCCTAATCCCTCGCTGTTGTTGTTATTGTTTTTCCCCCCTCCTCTCCTCTTTTCAGTCCTTCACCCTCTAACCCGCTTTCCGCAGCCCTCCACTCATTTTATTTTTTCCATTTCAGCCCCTGCTCAATGATTTGGTGAATGATCGCCTCCTCTATTGCCGTGGCAACATCAACCAATCCCACCTCCTCCCTGCTCTCCTGTGTCCTGTAGTGACGGCGCTCCAGTCAGCAGTGGTCCTGATAGAAGCAGCCAATGACGGCGATGCAGGCCGACAGGGGAGGAAGGGGGAGGAGAGACGAGGGCCAGAGGCAGGGGAGCCCTAATGAGGAGAGTTAATCTTCCCTCTGAGAGGGAGAAAAACACTGCCATGCTGCTTTGTGTGTGTGTGTGTGTGTGTGTGTGTGTGTGTGTGTGTGTGTGTGTGTGTGTGTGTGTGTGTGTGTGTGTGTGTGTGTGTGTGTGTGTGTGTGTGTGTGTGTGTGTGTGTGTGTGTGTGTGTGTGTGTGTGTGTGTGTCAAAAGTACCTCTCCACTATAGGGAGGGTATCCAGGCCATCTGGATCCTTGCTGGGAGGACATCTGGATGGAGGGGAAATAGAATAAAAGAATAATGTGTGTGTGTGTAAGTGTGCGTGTGCGTGTGTGTGTGTGTGTCTCTGGGTCTTTCCCAAGCTGTTGTGTGACTACAGCACCATTGCATTCAAAGCACGGATGCCATTGACCAGGGCTTTGTTATATTTAAATGACAGCAGTAGAAAATATCGGTTTAAGTACACGTTGGCTAATGCACCTCTTCTCCATCCATGTCACTCACTCCTTATTCCTCCCTCTTTTCTATCCTTAAAACTTCCTTTCCTCTCTTTCTTGTGATTATCCTCTGTCCTCCACCACCCCTCTTCTCTCCCTCCCTCTCTCTCTCTCTCTGAGTCCACTCTAGTCTTGTCAATGTCCTCAGGCCAGTTATTCGCTGCCCGCTGAGCAACTTTTGCTTTTTTTTTTGCTCTCATTCCTCCGCCTCTCCTCTCCTCTGCCCTGTTGTTGACTCTGCTCGTCTGGAGGCCGGGCTCTCACACATGTGACCCGCACGCAATATCGCATCCTAAAAAATGCAAACATGCACACACATCTCGCTCCCACGTGACAAACAAATAGTCCTAAAAAAATGAAACAAACTGTATGTGTCCCGACACAATACATAACCACACAGAGACTCACATGCATGGGCCCTTCTTCTGCTTTTTTCTCTGCATGTCTTTGGATGTATAGTTTGGTTTTTTTTTGTCTCTGGGGTTTGGCATTGTACTGCTTCTCCTATTTTGTCACACAACTCATTTTAGAGTCAGACTGATTTTTCAGTTTTCTGCGGTGTACAGAGTGTAAGTGGAGCAATCAGATGCTCCCAACCGCTCATTGGACAGTCCAATGAATTTCTGGCATGTCAGAAATTTGGGTCGGCCTTCATCAGGCTCTCGCACAGTTGAAGCAGTGTCATGAGTCAATTCCCTAAATCAGCAGCTTTTCCCTCATTGTGTCTGCGTGAAATGGCAAAACGCAGAAGTAGGAAATGTGGTTTATGGCAGGAAGCAATTGCGGAGCAAGAAAAAAAAGGAGAGAAAGGGGTTTATACAGTGTGGTGTCGCTATAGTGATCAGTTCACAATATAAAAGCCTCGAACATATTTGCTTTCTCCAAAATAACTCCAACATCTTCCAAGCCACCATCCATATGCTGACGGCTCTTTTTTTGGACGTCTCAGTACACAGAAAGAAACAAGGATCAGCGCAGCATTTTCTCCCTTCTTAGTATTGTAAGCAAACAAACTTCAACTTCTTTCAAAAAAACACAGGTTGGCAGCTGGAGGAGCCAAGGCAGCACAGGGTGTGAGCAGTCTGGTTGTGTCAGACAATCTGACCGTACAGTGGGAACACATAAATCATGAGTTTTGGCTCGTACAGTGTGAGGTGGAATTTAACAACAGCATTTGTAAAGTCGCACAGTGTATGCCCAGCTTTAGCCAGATTCATCAATGCCTCTTACACCAACCTGTCTACAGTTTATCAATGTATCCCTCCATTTAAGTCACCTTATACACTGTCAGAGGAACTCAATTGACAGCCAGTCAATATCACTATCATCATCTCTCTCTATCTCAGCAGTGTCTCCCTCCCTGAGCTATTTGTGGATGCCCATTGTTTCCATCTCTTTGTAAATGATATAATGAATGAAACAAGGACTCATCACACTGAACTGTCAGTATAACATGCTCAGTAACATCCACTCTGCCAATGAGTACTGTCATCCCACATATTACACATGACTGTGTTTGATACACGTACAGAGACACTGCAGCTGAGCATCCCGTTCATACTCCCCACGCTGGCATATTAAAAAAAACAACAGATGAAACAACATTGTCCTGTAATAAGATGCCTCTGTGAGCAAGTTCCATTGAGATGAGACGTGACACAGAGCTGCTTTGGACACTTAACATAACATTAATAGGGGGGGACATAATGTGATGTGTTGGCCAATTGAAGCAGTGATGAATGGAAGCAGGGCTGAGCTGTGGTGTCATGTGGGGTCAGTGCTGCTCATCCCCTGATCAAGTTCACACGCTCCCTTACAGACGGCATGGCACTTCAAGTTAGTAACACAGAACATAAAACTGACCATGTGATAATTATTTCTATAGTCATTTGAACTTTACAAAAGAAGATAAGTGCCTTTTGTTCCAATTGTTAAATATGTGGACAATACAGTGGACATGTTGCTGACTCAGTGAGATTACAACATGTTGTAAACAGACATAACAAACTAACTCTTGCATACATTAGTGTTTGTACCTTATGTCTCACCTGATGGGAAGTCTGTTTGTACCCAGGTTCTCCCATTTACCCTCCATGTTGTACAGTGTGCACAGTGCACACGCATCACACCTCTGACTGTGTTTATTTATTCATACAAATTAATCAGGGAACATCAGAATAAACTCAAACACTAAAGATAGTGTTTGAGTTTTTGCCAGAAATATTGATTTATGTGCTGATGTGTTCATCATTTTGATATTCATCATCATGTTGGATAATTATTGGTAACCCTGAATGTGTTCTCAGTATTTACTACATATGGGCGTCAAAAGGAATGTGCAAAAAAAATCTATTTACAACAGTCAAACAACATTAAATACAATTATATTATATTATTATTTCAAATGACGTAAAATCTTTTAATTCTGTGCTGTCACTAAATTGTATTTCATTAGACTCTAAATTTGCTGTTTTTATGAAGCACTTTTTTTATTGTATTCTTGTTCAAATCTCCTAAAAGAGGAACTTTCCACAGATGCTGATGATTCGGAAAGCGTTTCACAAATTCTCTTCCAGAAACCTGGAAAAAGCTCTTTAATATCTAAATACTGGACTGTGACCTTTGACCCCAGGGGCTTTGTCAGCCATCTTATGTCAGGGGGAAGGTAAAGTCGAGTCTGTTAAAACATGTAAACGCCTTCTTCTTCCCCATGATGGAGAGCATAAAGAAGCAGAGCAGACAGGCTGTGGGTGTAAACGGCTCTATGTTCCCAGCCCAAACACCACAGGCTGTTCTGACCCTCCCTCTAAGAGACCGATCAGAGTCCTTGAAGACTGAACGCACCGACTCCTGGGTCTGTGCCGTCTCTTTACGACTGTTGGTGGGTCGACTCTGGGGGCAGCACTAAGCTTTCGAACAGGAGCTGGATGAAATCCCTGATGTCTGCGACTGATGTGGGGTTCATCGGGTGGAAATATAATCAGGGTAGTAACTAGACAGTGCAGCAGAAGAGGTTATGGTGTACTGTATCTATGATGGCTCTGTGGAAATTATTACGTTTTCTTTGGAACTTTATCATATTGCTGTTATGCTATATGTGATATCTGTATTAACCAGCAGAACGAAAGCTAAAAGCAACATGCTCAGATTACTGGAGGCCAAATTAATAACTGCAGACTGATATCTAACAATATAATAATACCAATACTTTGAAAAGTTCTTTTCATTTTATAGATTATGATCGATTAAAAAAGACTAAAATGAATAAATATTTTCCATCCTGTCATTATCTATCTACCATTCACACTCACATTCTCACCTACAGTCAATTTACAGTCTGCAATTCCCCAAAAAAAACAACAACAACAACAAATACACTAATATGACGCAATCACAGGAGCTAAAGTTCCAATTATAAGAATACAAAATCACACAGAATATACTGGTTTCCAAATAATTTATATCATTTCACACATATCTAATATACTGTACACGTGTATAAAAGATGCACTGTATATATTCATCCAGCTATTGAAAACTGCAACTCAGCACAGTGTAGGGAACCTACAAGAGACGGATCAAAAACTGTTTCCATAAAAGATAAATTATTTAAGTTGCTTTTAAACCGATGTCAACATTTCTATAGTTTATCAACTAACGGACAAATTGATAGTGAAAATGATGCTCACTTAATGTGGATGAAGCTACAAACACACTGAATTCTACACATAATGCATCAATCTTTGGAGATCTAAATCGTTCAGCCTCTATTCTCCCAGTTTGTAATGAGGGATTTTCTCTTATACATCTGTAGTCATCAGGCTCTTCGTGGTTGTTTTCTCATTACTGTCGTCACGTGCTTCCGTCCTATAACTGTAACAATAACATGTATGTGTGCAATAAGTGCAGATCCTCTGTGTGGAGTTTATTCACATCCATGTGATCATAGGTTTTCAAAATCTGACAAATTCTTAAACAACTGGACGTCTTTTAAAACCACACCAAGCTGCAGAGACAGTTTACTTCACAACCTCATCACCCTCTCCTCTCCCAGAACTCATAACCCTCTGGTAACAAATCAAGTACCAATCCACCATGTGCACACACTTTGAACACAAAATAGTTTTGTTTTAACAAAGATACAATTCTAATTAAAACAGATATTTTTTATATGTTGCTATAGTTAAAATGTATTTTTGCTTTGGGCATGTCACACTAAAAAACCACCAACATGAAGGAAATATTTCTTCTTAAAGGCCACGGCAGCAACACCTACTCACAGTTTCTGGTCAGAGAGCAAATCTTGTTGACTTAGGCGATGACTTCACCTGAGGCTGAAAAACACCACACATGCTCCCAGATGATTCACCACTCCACGATATGAAAAGAGACGTTCACATTGACCAATGACTGAGTCAGTGCTCCTAAGAAAATGTTGACATATATACGTCACCGGCCAGTGAGGAAGCTGATGTAGCTGTGGTCAGGGTGTGGACCGTGGAGAAATGGTACAGTAGCTCCTTCTCCTCTGCTTATATCTGTTTCTCTGTTAGCAGGATTACTAAAAAATACTACAACTATTTTTTTTTTTTTTAAAGGTGGTGGAAGGGTGGGGTATGGGCGAAGTAAGAAAAACAAAGCATGCAATCCTTATAAGAACTGTATAAAACCAGATTTTAACTGCGCACATAAAGATCGGTGCTTTTTACATTAATTACATTGTCCATTTATCTTTGTATTCAAGTGGAATTAACTGCATAAAGAAAAGTGACCCTGCTACATGTGAACTTGCCTTCACGTGGTGTGGGAATTATCAGAATTCCCAGCTATAAGAAAATTGACACAAACTCTCCCTCAAGTCGGATCAACAGCCCAATTGTCTGTGGAAACTTTGGTGGACGAATTGCTGACATCAGCACCTAAAACCGTAATTTTACAGTCAGCTCTTAAATAGTAGCTTTTAATGTATAGTTGTCGAATGTTGCCCTTTAGTCATTTGCCAACTGTTCGACCGTCTCTAACAACTACCTCACACCACTATTTAGCCAGTATGTTTTTAAGGTAAATAAAGGATTTGGATGCCTGTGCGTCACACCTGATCCTTTATCTTTGCTCTTTGTTGTCATGCAAATATCAGAAAGATGTGTCATGGTGTTGAAACAATGTAAACAAATTAAAACGACACATTTAGTTGTTTTGTTTTTTTCAAAGTCCGACATCAAAGCACATGAGCACATTGGAGTCAGAACAACTATACTCATCTCAGGAAATGGGACCTTCTGAGGAGCACATGTAATATGCAGTGTGTGAGGGATACAGCCTGATATACAGCATGTACGTCATTCTGACTATAGTGTCCAGTGGTCACATTTTCATAAACAACACAATTAGCAGCTTGAAGTTAAAACTGTAAACTAAATGAAAAGGGTGTTGTCGAATGTGGCCCTCAGTCCAGCATGCTCGGTTGGGATCACTCAGAGTTTGGCAAAGAGTCAAACCTCCCCCTGATTTCCATTCACTGTTGAACACGCGATATTTCATTCACAGTCGTCAGGAGGAATATTGTCCTCGGCAAATCCACTCTCATCACCCCTGCCCTAGAAAGATTTCCACTTCTCCTCAATCAGAGGGGGACAGGCAATAATTGCACTGTGGACAAAGGTGTGTGAGAAATAAAAGAATCAAAGTGGGTTCTTCTGAGAGTATGTGACAGAGAACGAGAGATAGATATACCTCCATGCCATATAATCCTCCGCTCTCATGCCGTCTTTCTAGGAAGAGCTGCAGGGGCACGCGAGTGAGTGATGGCTTTCCCTCGTCCCTGCAGGATAAACAGGTGAGATTTAAGAGGGTGATCTAAAGCCTGTGTGGGCCAAACCAGGCCAGACCAGAACAGGATTAGGGGGCAGGAGGACGGGATGAGGGTCCCACTGTCTCGCTTAATCTGTGTGTGCGTTTGTGCCAAGGTCACAGGTGATGAGGTACGCAAATCATCAGGAGCTAAAGCTCTCTGGGTCACTGCCATCTGGATGCCTGGTCATACATCATGCCAATGGCTTTTCATCTATCTGTGTGTGTGTGTGTGTGTGTGTGTGTGTGTGTGTGTGTGTGTGTGTGTGTGTGTGTGTGTGTGTGTGTGTGTGTGTGTGTGTGTGTGTGTGTGTGTGTGTGTGTGTGTGTGTGTGCGTGCGTGCGTTGACATTGAACTGACACTGCACATACTAACTCATTCTCACCCTCAGCTCACATGCCAACCCTGTACTGGAATCAGTGTGTGTTACCTTCCATTTAAACTGCATTGCTATTTATAGCCATGTTAATAATAATGCCATATTAATGTTTCAGTGGAATTATGTGGTGATAAAATGAAAAGTTTCTGTGATCACTTAATAGAATTCTGACACCAAACATTAATTGATACATTTTTCCATTTGTTTAATTGATTAATTAATTAGCAAACAATAAAATGATCTTACCAATACGTGGATAACTATTCTAACCATGTTGTCAACCTGCCTGTGGCTCAGGAGGAGGCAGAGCGGGTCGTCCATTAACTAGAAGGTTGGCAGTTCGAACCCATTCTGTGTGCCAAAGTGTCCTTGGGCAAGATACTGAAGCTCAAATTGCGCCGGACGACTGTGCCAACTTTGCTGTGTGAGAGATAGACAGAGTGCTGCACTGTATGAGCACTGTAAAGAGCTGTGGGTGGTCATCCAGACTAGAAAAGCTCTACATAAATACGGATGATTTATTCAATCATTTGCTTCAAACAGCATCACAACAGACAAACCTGTCAAACACCTTGCAAACTCTTAACTATTTCCCATCTGTAGCACACAAGGGGGACAATTGCATTTCAATAAAAAAGCTCATAGGTTCACAGCCACAGTTCTTAAATGAATTTGTACTTGATTATTGACAGACTGCCTTGATCATTACTCCATCTGACCACATGAGGGCAGCCTGAAGTAATGAGAAGTAAAAGTAACTTAAAAATGTCCATGTTTGTGAGGCAGGTGCAAAGAGACCAGACAGGATTATTAATCATGGATTCAAAACTTAACTTTGCATCTTTAACAGCAACAAGAGCAGCAAAAACACATTTTTAAACGCAACAAATTCAAGGATTTGTCCTGTCGTCATAGTGAGGGAACAATCTGTCAAACAACAGGCCACAAGATAAACACACGTCTGAAGCAAGCTCCACACAACAATGTGTGTTTGAGATCAGCAGCCGGGGTTGATGGAGTAGAAACCACTGAAACTAAACAGTATGGCACAACATGACTGAAGGCCACAGCTCAAAGTGATGCCAGGTGAGATGTTAATAATTCCCTGTCTGTTGTTTCCAGGCACATAATCTCTTCTATTATTGGAAAAAGCAAACGTGACTCCCTAGGACTGATATGGTCAAGCACGAGTGCATTGTTTGCGCCGGCTTAATGATTTGTACCTACACACTCGCTTTGCAAAACAGAGACGTATAAACATAGAAATATCACATCCAGCATCATAATACAAATATTGTAAAAGTCAAATTCTGATACAATTACTAATTACATATCCTCATCAAATTGGAGCATTAAAACAAAATCAACTTGCCATTGTAAAAAATCAAGACTTAAAAAGATTTAATTCCTTAAAATAGATAAAGACTTGTTTAGAAGTTCAGGCTCCTTAGTCTGTTCACTTCATCTGCTTGAAAAAGACAAACTTTGACTGAGGTTTTGTCTCTGCATGTAAAAACAAGGACACAGTATGTGTGGGCGTGCGAGTATGTGTGTATATGTGTGTGTGGTAGCGTGGCCTCTGAAAGATACACTGAATTACATCATCACTCTGCAAGTGTCAAGTGTCTGGTCAATATGTAAGCTGCTCTTCCGGTCCCCTCTACCCAGGAGTGAGTGACTGAGATAAGAGGGAAAACAACACATTGTACCCTGTGGCCCCTCTCTCTCTCTGTGTGTGTGTGTGTGTGTGTGTGTGTGTGTGTGTGTGTGTGTGTGTGTGTGTGTGTGTGTGTGTGTGTGTGTGTGTGTGTGTGTGTGTGTGTGTGTGTGTGTGTGTGTGTGTGTGTGTGTGTGTGTGTGTGTGTGTGTGTGTGTGTGAGTGTGAGAGCGAGAGTGAGAGCGAGAGGAGAGCGAGAGCAAGAGAGAAATGCACACAGGAAAGCAGTGCAACCATGACACATCTGTCAGTGAGGCTCATCTGCATCGCTACAAAGAAATTCTGGTCTATTGTTACTTTCATATTTTAGTTTATTATAATAATTATATAATAATTGGCTATAATAACAACACTGACTGGGGCAAGAAGCATGAGTTTAGCGTCCTAAAGAAAATTCATTTCAATTTAACTGAGAGTAAAAGTAGCTCAAGGGAACAGGACAGCATAGATCAACTTCCAGGTCGACATGCCTGCTTATTTAATTGTTGCTAACCCTGTCAGAGTGTCAGTGTAAAACAAATATTTGTTAAGAGTTCATTTTTCTCAGCTTTTAAGTACACAACGTGCTTGAACAGGGAACATTTTTTAATATTCATATTTTCAATATCACAATATTTTCCATATTCATGTGGATATTCAAGGGTGTGTGGCTTTGCTCAAAGCTATGGAGTTGACAGTAAACTAACCGCTCTTTGTTAATCCCAACCCATTTAGAAAAATCCTTGATCCACGATTGACAGTATACAGTAGAAGTATTGGCAGCACACGATGATACACAAAGTCTGGACTAGATTCTGTTTACAAGGCTAATCACAGGTATATAGTGGTCACTACTCTGCATAACAAACGCATTGGGAGCTCCAGTCTGTGCTCGTGAGTTACCAGTGGGACAAGGTGATCTATTACAGGGTCACTGAATCTGGAAACCTAATGCGTTAACAAACCAGCCCTCATACACCCGGGAGCGAACAGTCTGCAGGAGGTGGTGGTAATGCAAGACATGTGTTTGTTTGCAGGTAAAGAGCCCAAGAAAGTAGTAAAAAGAAAAACAGCAGCTAAAGGTGACAGGAGAGAAGAAGACAGTGAGGTGTGTGACAACTGGTCTGATGGAGGCGTAAGCAGTCTGGAGCAATGGGGGTGAGTATAGTGTGACAGCCGGATGTAAGTTCAGGGTTAAAATAACACTCTCTCACACACACACACACACACACACACACACACACACACACACACACACACACACACACACACACACACACACACACACACACACACACACACACACACACACACACACACACACACACACACACACACACACACACACACACACACACACTCACTCACTCTCCCAGAGGCTCCCTTTCCTCCTCGTTCTCCTCTGTCAGTCCAGCCCTCCAGCCCCCCAGGCCCTCCAAGCATTTAGAGACACTCTCCACAAAAAGCACAGTCACTGGTCACTGCTGCTATTCTGGGAGCTTCCCAACTCCCTTCTAGTCACTTCTGCTCCATCCTCATACTTTCTCTGTCCATCTTTCTCCCCCAAACATCACTGTTCTATCTAAACTCTGTGGAACAAGTAACTCAATCATGCTGGGAGCATGAAGTATACTTTGTTTAGTTCAAAATGTTTAACTAAGCTGTTTAATCATTATTGCAAAAATATTTACGTCTCAAATCTTCAATGTTGTATTCGTATGTTTCGTTGCCTGTGATTCACTATGGTGCATTTGCTCTCTCATGCTGCATGCAATCAAATGTTGCATAATCTCTGTCGTCAGCATTTTTAATCTTGTTCATAATTTTACTTTTACATAATTCACAAATCAAGTTGAATAAGTATAAACAAGTATTAGAATATACCAGAGGCACCAAATTTGGGCTTGACAGTCTTTTTGTCATGCCCCTGGACCCCCCTAGCTTTTTAAAAAAAATATGCCTGTAGATGTTTGTATTGAGAATGAAGGTATTTCCTCACTGCTTTTACATTTGAGTGCCTCGTGATTTTCTGTTCTATGCACTTCAGGATTCTGGCTTTTTACTGGTAAGCACCACCAGGCCTGAGAAACAAATCAAGAGGAAACACTGCTCGTGTACATATTTGAGTGAATAGACTTTTCTTCACACTAAATGTTTCAATCCGACCTTTGTTTTCAGTTGTGCCTATTCTGACCTGATCGTGAAAGCACTGTGAGATAAGCATCTTTAAAACTCCTCCTGCTCCAATTATAGAACCGTTTACGGAGCTAAACGCTGATGGTCGGCCGCTGATAAACAAACAACCTGCCTGGTAGCAACACCTGTTCATTTAGATGGTGTCTCACAAAACAAAAGCATATATAAACTGTCGGTGAGTGCGCCCACGCACACAAAGGCGTGCTCGCACAGTTCCTACATTCACAGGCACACATACTGTACTCACTCACTCAGACGGTTCCTTTTGCTTTCTCAGCTCTCAGACACACACTCCATTATCATTTCTCTTTGTAGTGTGGCCTGCAGACACCTGTCAGGGAGTGTCTGGCTTGCCAGCATCCTGTGTGTGGGTCTGTTTGTGTCTGCAGGGGTTCCTGTTGAAGCCTACAGTGTGACTCTCACTTCCTCCTACTCCACCTCATTAGTAAAAAAAATATGTGTTGAATGTGTTGTGAGAATAGTAAATAAATAAATCATAACACATCCCTTTTGAATACACACACACACAAGCCTGATATAGGCTTTTAACCAACATTTTAGTCAACATCCATATTCTGTTTTTAAGTATGTGCAACTATAAAAACAATGTTGTTTTATCCCTTTCCATGGCGCTCTGCCTTTCTGACCTGCACACACACATGTCAAATCAACATGACATCATCCCCGGTGTTTGCTCCTCCACACTTCAAAAGGTGAATAGTTCCCATTCAGACACACTGAGTTGGTCTGTGGCCCTTCCTGCTCTGAGGAAAGCACAGTCGCTGTTTGGCATGACCTCATGTCTGCATAGCTCTCTCTTTACACACACACACACACACACACACACACACACACACACACACACACACACACACACACACACACACACACACACACACACACACACACACACACACACACACACACACACACACACACACACACACACACACACACCTTAACCATCACAAATAAATGCTTAAACCCAACCTTTACCAAAACACTAAATCCAACTCTCGAGCCTCAAAGAGCAGCACATTATCTACGACATAAGCCCCTATGGTTTGTGTGTATTCAGGTAACGTCGTCACAGGGATATAGAACAATCCAACACACACACACACACAGACACACACACACACACACACACACACACACACACACACACACACACACACACACACACACACACACACACACACACACACACACACACACACACACACACACACACACACACACACACACACACACACACACACACACACACACAACCAAACTCATGTGGGTGTTTAAAGAGTGGGCAGTTTGACAAAAACCCGCACAACACACAGTCACACCCAGCTGCTGTGAACTCACTGTTACAGTGCGGTTGTCTGAAACGCTGAATGTATGTGCATGTACACACACATATACAATACACATTTAACATAATCATCTTGTAATATTTGAGCCATAGAAACCTGCTTCTCTCTCCTGGTCTGAGTCCAGCCTCTGCTCCGATACTGTAGATGCCGCTCTCAGGTTGATGACAGAAGGCCAACCACGAGCAGATGAGACCCAGAGTCCATGGCACTGCAGGATCAGCACACACTTACATGATTTCATCTCCATCCATTGGTCAACACAAACCCAGGTGTGTGCTGCAGGAGAAGCCTGAAACAAACAACAAAACAAACATGATTTGAAATTTAGCTACCAGAATTAAAGAAGATCCAAAAAATGTTCATTCATCCATTAAACACTAAAGGGTTTGCAAAACAATCCTGAAAAAAAAAAAATTTGAAAAGACAAAATAAATAAAGTAGGTTATACTACATTAACATGTACAATGGAGTATTAGGGCCGTATTGAACACAATTTAAATTAATAAAATTGTAGAGATTTCCAGAATAATGTCGTAATATTATGAGAATGAAGTGAAACTTTAACGAGAGAAAAGTCAGAATAAAATTATTTAATGAGAAAGAAAAGTGTAGTATTAGGAGAATAAAGAAGACAAAGAAAACATTTTGGAAATAAGCAGCAAGGAGAACCCAGGCTCGCTTGAGTTCCACTGAATTCATAATCTTGAAGAAAGCCCTTTGAACGATAAGCTCATAGTCGACCACAACCTAACATTTCCTCCTCCATTTCTATGTGATTCTTTCTTCAGAAATGACAGTTTGTTGCACAATCTTTTCAAAGATCTGAAACTTGATGGTGCTGATTTGTGAAACTTAAGTACCACTTATGCTCCACCTTGCTCATTATAACCCAAGCGACAGAGGGATCTTCTGATACCCCCCTCTAAAATGACACATGGCCTAAAATAAGGACTTAAATCTCATAAATGTATGACTTTATTTCTTGTAACATTATGACTTTGTTCTCAAAACCTTAGAGGGGGTTTCACTTTAAGTGGCCCATTTTGAGTTTTAAAATAGTTCAACATTCACACATTTTGAGATATCGCACAGAAAAAAAAATTCTCATGAGAAACATAAAGTTCAGTTTAACCTCAACAACTCTTTGTTCAGCTTCCTTCTTATTTCAAGGCAAATGAAACTAAATATCTAGAGCGGCGACGTTCTGCTTCACCACCACCCTCTCAGCAACAGCCTTCCACCCACTCACAAGCACATGACAAAGCGCTGGCAACACCTGAACTAAGTTCACCACAGAGATGAGTAACTCCCCTCTTATAAAAACAACTGCAACACTGAGAAGTTTAAAAATCGTGGTATCATGATTTTGATATTTTTGATCAATTCATAAATATCTGACAGTAAACATAGTTGAAGAGAACATGAAACTCGGACTCACTGGAACCTGCTGCATCTATAACCCACATGAAGCTGCCACCGGATGTTAGATGTGAATTAACTTGACATTTTTCCAAACCAGGTCTGGGGGCTGGGGTAAGAATGCCTGAGGCGCCCTAGCTGTGCAGGAGAGGGCAGTATGAATGAATCAATGTGATTCACACAGACACACAGGGACACAGTCCACCCACCACCTAGTAAAGTAGCTGACTGGAGCCTACAGTGTCAGATGAGAAGTTCACAACACGGAGAAAGGCCGAGCTATTCTTCCACCCTGCACACGCTCCACAAACGACTCCTTTGTCTGGGGGATGTAACTGAACAGTGTGACATGACCACGCTGGACAGCAACACGGTAATCATACACAAACTGATGAGCGGTAAACAAATACACCCACTAAACAGTGACAGCTTTTAAGTGTGACAAAAAATCCCCGGGCATGTCATTCATTTATCGACCTGCACCACTCAGAGGCTAAAACCAGTGAGCAACATCTTTTTCTATTGACAACCGTCTGTAACATGAGGGTGACATCACACGACCCCGGTGGATTTGACAGTTTTGTTATGCAACGGTCCACCAGTGGGCAGGACGGGGAGGGGAAGGCAGTCCATGGCTGCAGACCCCACCCTGGCACATAAAGACAAACAAACACCACCCTGTCCCTAGAGAGTGTAAGAAAGGCCAAAAATAAACTGCTGCTCACACAGCGGAGCTCAGAGGCCACTTGAGTAAAACCCTTCAAGATCAGCTCTCATGCTGAAGTGAGTCCAGCGGATCAACACTGACAACAAGAGAGCACTGTTGACTGTCTCTTTATTATAACTGGTGCAGTGCCCATTGTAAACCTGCCTGTTCTGAATGGGCTGTTCTCTCCTTCTGTGTTGATGCTCTAGAGCTACTTCAGAATGATTCCTTGTCATTAGTGAGTCCTCCTCAAGCAGATCTACAATATAATGCCACTTTTTTTATTGTTTGTGTGCTGGACATTGTGTGCAGAGCTTTTTATAAACAGTGGTGGCAGAGCGAAGTTAGAAAACGTCCTACTTGGTTTATCTGCAGTGAAGATTTTACAGTCCATGTTTTTCATAAAATGAAGCTGAATTTCCTTTTCTTTCTAAATAAAAGCTCTGTAATTCAGCTCAGCATTAGGTTTTGCAGCAACAAAACCTACATTGCGCTTTTACTTTGAAGACAAACTGCCAACCAGAAGTGATTCTACGAATGCTGTTGCCATAATGGAGGTCCCTCTGTGTCTGTGTCAGGAATAAATGTTCAAAATGATCTGGCGGTGATTTTGACCCAGTTGCCGACCACTGCTGTCGTTTATCCGAGGACATAGAAGAAGACATGTTCAACTCAGCCCTCAGACTGAAGGCACACGGCCCCGCCCACCTCTGACTGTTACAGAGCACTGACGCCTGTTATTATTACTGAAATTACCAAATTGCAGCACAGCACTTCCCACTTCCCAGAGCAGTTTAAAATAGATGTGCCAAGTAGGAAGTCCATACGATGAATGTTGTGAGATATGCGTTCCACATGCACTGTCCACAGAAAAGCCTTTCATGCATGCTGCCCTATCAACATGGGACCACTCACAGAGGAAAAGTGTGTATAAGGCAAAATATAACAGAAACATGTTAGGTACTTGTGACTATATAGCTTAACCATAGAATGAAAATGAATAGATTCAGTACCAAAACTAATCTAGTTTTAATGAGGTTTATATGGACACTGAATGATATCCAATAATCACGCTATTGTGGAGATGAGGGAGGAACTGACAGGTCAGGACGACTTTATACTCAGCAGGGGACAAAGGAAAGCTGCTCTCAGTGGGTCATGCGATACAGCAGAGGACAGCTACACTTTCTCTACAGGGGAGAAGACAATATGAAGAGGAGAGGGGAGTGAAACACAATCTTCGCTACCAAAAGGACACAGGAAATCCACTTCTCTCCCTGCTGTGTCACACACATTCACACACAAACATTATGTATGAGCAATACAGCAGCAGAGAGAAAGAGGATATTGCACACAGTGTTTAGTGTTTCATTTGGTGCAACACTACGACAGGCTGTAACGTCCTGTTAGAGAACTGGTACTTCCCATATTTAGCGATATTCCTGTCCTGCTAACTGCTCACTGGGCCTCGGGCCAGTGTTGACAAACAGTTTCCTCTTAAATACATCTTACGCGTCCACCTGTCATCATACAAGTGTTTTAATGCCAACATATGTCGGGTTCCTTTCATCCTCAAAGACCATTTTAATACAATACATCACTCTGAAGAATCACCAGAAGTGATAATCGTATAGATTAGTTACAACTCCCTTATTTCCACTTTTGTGGTATAACATCAGCAAAATATTCTACAGTTGAGTCTGTGGCAAAAAGATGCTCAACAACTTTATTCTCTTTCCAAAACATTTTTGCTTCATGTCTGCCTCAAACAAATAAATCTACCAACATCTGATCTGGGTCATCTTAAGGATACTGGACACATGAGGCCAGCTGCACCTCAACTCTGTAAGCTGTCATTTTTGTCCCTGTTTTATTCCAGGACAAATCTGTAAATTAAAGCTCCTCAAATAGTATCAAGGGGATGGAATCTGGTCATAGTCTGCACCCAAATAAAATCAGGAACATAGCAAGAATTTGAGAACTACCTCTACAAACACAGAGGGATCCTACTGAAACATTTAGCAGCTACTGCCTGTGAAAAGTGAGAAGAAATACCATTCATACTCTTCACTACTGACTGAAATACAACACACAACCCATAATATTAAAGACCAAGATCACACATCCTGGACCATTGGCAGATTTAGCACCTGTTGCATTAGACTCGACACTGAGATAGAAACCAAAAACACATGAGATAACCTGAGCAAAGAGAAGACACCTCAAAAATATGTTGATGCTCGATTAGATTCATTTGTCATTAGGGTTTGAATACAACGTCTTAAGAATCATTGCCAAATTTCTTTTTAATTTATATATCTGCTAATATCAGTATCAGAAATGTTTCTTCCCCGATATCGACCCTAATGTTACATACTGGTCTCTAATAATAAGACTTTGTTCTCAAATTCAGTCCCATGGAAATCAAGTAGGTTTTTCTACAAAGCAAAGTCAAATTACTGCCTGTGCCAAAACTCAAGTAATCTTCCGACACAGGTATGGAAATGTTTCAAACACTGTTTTAAACATTAAAATGAGTCTCTCCAGGGTCATGTTGTACTAATGGACTAGATATTGAGGTGATGACAATTTTTTTTGTCTTTCCTCTGTTAAACGAAACGAGATGAGAGCTGCGATACCAACATCTTTAAATTTCAAACTCTCAAAAGCACCTTGGCTTTCACGTTTGAACACATCCAGTGCCTGTTTCAGCACCAGACCCCAAAGTGTGCTGTGAAACAGAGATCCTGTGGTATGACACCCTAAATGTCTATTGACTGTCGGCTCCAGGCTCATTTGAGATGTATGTTAGATGAGAAATGATGCTTAATATTAACATGAACATTAAAATCAACAAGCAAACAATCACAAAGACCCTGACCCCATGTGGTGTTGCCTGACTTATCCCCAGTCTACTGTACGAGAGTCACCTGGACTTTACACTGTTGGAAGACAGTGGGTCAATTGGATTTTATAGTCAACACTGGAAACATTACAGGTAGTTGCACCAATAAAATATCATTTATCTGCAAATGGCTTACATAATGCTACACATAAAACTATGAGCATGATAAATAGTGCTGCCATTAAGAAACTTTAAGCATAATGAAAGTGTGAGAGAGAGAGAGAGAGAGAGAGAGAGAGAGAGAGAGAGATGCATATTTAGTCAAACATATTTTCTGTTCTTGGAGATCTGACTTCTTAGATGAGATTTTGTTATACAAAAAGGAGCAAACGTTTAAAATATAAAGCATCACTGCTGCTTGCGGATCTTATTAAACTAATTCAATTTGTTGCAAAAAGTCCCCAGACAAACAAGCGTCCCCGTGATGAGGATCATCCCTCACTCATTATAAGACACACATGTGGTGTATGTATTCATAGTTATTCCCCATCTGTCTCCATTATGGCTTTACTGGTAATGTGTGCTTCAAGGGCTGGGCAATATGGCCAAAAATGATATCAAGATAAAAATGTTCACATCAGTCGAAATCAGTAATATGATACGTCACATTATTATTTATTTTAAGTTGTAAGACTGAGTGAAGTTTGTAGTTTTAAACTCTTCTGTATGAGCAGAGAATGACAAACATTTGCTATAAACAACAAAACATTTTACAAATCTGTGGTGGATCAATTATGTGTTATACCTCCTCACTGTGCGTACACTATGCATTAACATAACAATATATATTAGACCTTTCTTATATTGCTATTGATATTAATTACATAACGATAATGATTAGTAGAGGAGGCGCATGTCAGTTTGTCTGTTAGTTAGCAGGATAACAGAAAAACTACTGGACAGAATACCACAAAATTGATTTTCACCAGGAACTATATGTATTTAGACAGAAATTAACCAAAAACAATTTGAAAACTATTTCTAGTGAATGCTCACAGGCATTTACCTGTCAACCAGGAGCGTTGTAGGAGTAAACTATTATTACTATCTAATGAAATTAAGTTTGACATGTTTAAATAGCCTTGTTTTCTCAGGATTCTCGACATATTGACGAGCCGCCACTGGCTAGTTTGTTAAAAAAAAATAGACAGGGGCACTTCAGGGGCCAATCCCATTTCAGCTGGGGCCAGTGCCCCCCTGGATCCGCCCCTGCTGGAGTCATCAAGTACAACACCTGAAACCACAGCAGCTCACCATCATGTCCCCGAGGATTCACACCGGATCTCTCCCGCGAATGTCCCCACGTATCAACCCTGAGACACTTCAGGCGTTTTGCCACCTGCAGCTACACACAAGTGCTACACGCCGTCCATCTCAGGTGTGTGCAGCTCGCACCATTAGTACCTGGGGTTGTGTAACTGCAGTGTTTCACAACATAGACAGTGACAGCTCCCACCTGCGGGTTCTGAGAATCCACTGGGTGATAATGACGCCCCCAGTGTTTTGCCTCTTTGTGTGTCAGTGAGTGTCTCTTACCTGTCAGCCTCAGAGATTCCGCCTCAGAGACTCAGCCTCAGAGATTCGAGAGACTCAGCCTCAGAGATTCAGCCTCAGAGACTCAGCCTGTCACTTGCTGTCACCTCCTGTTCCGGTGCGTCTCCGGCTACACGCTCAGCAGCTCGGACATGTCCGACCACGTGAAGGCTCCCGGCGGCCGAGGCATGAGTGAAGCCGGATCAAAGTTAGTTGAATGGTTCACTGTGTCACCAGCCCCGTCCACACACACACACTGATCCACACTGATACACAGACAGACAGACAGACACACACACACACACACACACACACACAGTCCGGGTGTGAGTGTGTTCAGGCTGAGTCAGTGCCTTACTGTCTTTGTACGACACAAAGATCGTCTGTGTGTCAGAAGATGGATCACTCCACTGAGGAGGGAAAACACCTGTTCTCTTTTTTGCAAATGTAATCAGTCAGTCAGTCTGTTAGTTAGTTCGTAAATAAGTCAGTCAGTGTAATTACCTCAAACAACCTCCAGTATAGATTATTGTATTCATTCATCTATTTCTAGTTCAATTTCAAAATTACAATACTGTGATGAATCATAGATTGGATATAAAGATGGGGACCTGTCCAGGGTGTACCCCTCCTCTTGCCCCAATGTCAGCTCAGTGTCCAGCCCCCAGGGACCCACAAAGGACAAGCTGTATAGATGATGGATGGATGGATGGATGGATAGATATAAAGATGGACGACAAGTCTCCACTTCCTCCCATTACCCAGGAATTAAGCCAAAATATCCTGGATAAGAACATATTTGGATTTGTCAGAGTATGTGCACTAGCGATCGGTGGATGGAGCCATGGTAGCGAAGTCCCGTCGATACACACGTTCGACCAATCATGAGTCAGTCTTAGCTTTCAATCGTGATGTTTCACCTCGTTTATATAGCATCAAATAACTAATAACTAATTAATCTGATGAAAAACAAAACTTTCCAGAAAACACTTGAACATACATCAGTGTGATAAGAAAGATTTATTTGACATATACTTTGATTTTTTGTGTACCAAGTGTTTACATGGAGGAGGTGGGATTAATGACCTATACTGCAGCCAGCCACCAGGTGGCAATCAAGACTCTTTGGCTTCACATCTGGGGAGCTGTCATGTCGTCCATTTTTGTATACAGTCTATGTTATACAGATGAGAATAAGGTTGAAGCATGAATCTGGTATGATGCATCAAATTGTGACATGTATGTTTAAACTGTGCAAGGCTCCTTTTGAATAAATACAAGAACTAATATGTTATTTTGATTCAAACAAGAGAATGGGGGAGGGGGCTGTCAAAAATGTATCCCATTCAGAATATATTTGAAATAAAACAGATATCATCCCAAGGTGTTACCTAAAAAGGGTAACAGAAGTGACAAATTGCTCGTTTAGAAAATCTTTGCACAGTCTTCTAAGTGGGTAAACATATTCTTTATTTATTTATCCATTATTGGCCTATAAACTGATACAGTTCAAAATAAAACTAATCCAACTTTGTGTGGATGTGACATCAACCTATTCATATGTACTAACATTACCACTGTCCTCTGTACAACCATCTTCTTAATTAACATCAACACTGTTCACCCTGCAGCAGCTCAGCACCTCAGCATAGCTGGTCTGTCGAACTAAAAATATTGTACATTGGGTGTTTTCCGTGGGTCCTCTTATTGTATCTCGTCGGTTTTGAACAGCTTGGTGGTAAAAGCAGCTTGGGCCTGCTGCACCTCCACCGCTGCCTGCCTGGTAAGCTGCGGCTCATCAGCTGAGGACCACTATTCGCAAATGTTTGCCCCCCCGATACCAGAACATATCGTGGTGAAGGGAATGTGAACCGTCTCCCTGACACCTCACACATCCCACCTATACCAGGAGGTCCACAGTCCTGGTACAAGTCTGTGGTCTGCATGTCCTTGTTGCAAGAATCCGGAGCAAAGTGAGTCATCTTTGCTTCTATCACATCTCTGGTACTCATTCAGGGTATCAGCCCACTCTTAAAGGAACATGCCACAATTTTGCAATATTACTACACTGGGTGGCTGCAGCCTCTACTCTGTATAAAGTACTCAGACATATTTAATTCATAAAATTGGCTGCTTTTTGTGGGAGATTATTGTAATTAATGGCCCTTCACAAAACCCTTTGAAGAGTTGTCCCAGGAAAAGGTTTCAGACCATCAGATGACCACCTCAAGTATCAACTCAATATAGTGGGAGCCCGAAATTTAACAAAAGCTAACTTTGAGCCCATCGTGTGGTCAAACAGTGTCACTACAACTATATTCTCTGAATGTTGATGCCGTCATCGCAGCAGCAATCACAATAAAGAGCATTAAGCGTTTATACATCAAAGTAAAAATCGCACACATTTACAGTGTGTTTCAAAGACACAAACTGAAAATAAACGCAGTATAATTTAGGCCCATTTGCCCAAACGCAATATATATATATACACACACTATGGGAGTGAAGTTAAGAATTACATTAAATAAGTCATTTGTTTCTTGTCAGAATGAATCATAGTTTGTTTATAAGATTGTTACCATATCCCAATTGCTGTTTAATTTTAAATAAAACATTTTTGTAAAGCAAGCAATTATTTAAAGGTCTATTACATATACATCAATAACCTATACTCATGTAAATCTACAAGATGTTTAAGACACAGAATGTTTAAACCAATAATCAAACCACAGCTCGACAGTTATGACACTGTTTATTGAAGCAGAATTGTATACAGTGATAGGAAAACAATGCAAATTTAACAAATTTTCAAACACATTCTTATCCAGGTTTTCAGAATTAGAACGCTCTCCAAATAAAGACAAATTTTGCAGAACAAAGGCTTCTCATTTTGTTTGTAATTTTTTTGCCAACATAAGAAATGCCCCGCAGATCTGAACCAAAACTGTTTTTCTATAGCGGCGTGACAGAAGATTTCCGCAATCACACACTTACTGAATAATGCTGACCAGATTTAGCAGATAAGCTAAAGAAAGAACCATATCAACTATAACATTCAGTGTAACATTTACATTGATTTCCCTTCCCCAACATTTTCATCCATCATGTAACTTTGTATTTAATCTAAATGTGTTGCATCATAACAGGCATTAACACCAGTAACGTTTGATTCTAGTCAACAGGAAAATAAGAAAATGCAAAAATGTCAAAACTAAACAAGTCAAAACTCATTGAAGTACTTTGTGTGCAGAAACTGTTGAATAATGAAGCCACCAAAAATTAAAAAAAAAAAAAAAAAAAAAAAGGCACAAGGAAATCTGAACAAACAAATACAGTTAAAGAAAAGAAAAAAACTTTCACAATGACACAATCATTAAGAGCAACTCTCATATCTGCAGAGTGGTCATGTTTTCTTGGTAGTATTGAACCACACGACTGAGCACAGCGGCCCCACACAGGTTTGTGTCAATTAAAGCTGAAGACCTTCCACATCACATCCGTTCACAAAATACAGGTGATTAAAAATGTCAAAAAGCAAAGAAACCAAGAACTGATTAAAGACGTGCAGTTTGCTTGACTTACAGATGGGAAGTATTTTAATAAGCGCTGCTGTTGATGAAAAGTCATCACAATTACTTTGAGCAGAAGCTGAACCCTGCAGTCTGAGAGGAAATAACATTACAGCAAAAATAAGATCAAAAGATGCAGACCACATGTGCATTGTGTAGCAATATATACAAACATTATGGGAAACACTGTTCCCGATAATAAAAAACATCCACCCCTACAGTGAAATATGGAGGGCACTGCCTCCGATAAGGTTGTCAGGACGAGAAGTGTACATGTACCAAAGATCCAGCACTGACGGGAGATCAACAGTTGTTTGACCAACCCAGAGTCATTAAGTCTCTGCAAACTGAACAGTTTTGCTGAGAAGAGTCAGATTGTGTTTGTGTGGTCTGTCTGTAACACTTCTGTTAGCAGATGCTGCTTTCGTCATTTCAACAGTATAACTGTCATAATTATGGAAGGCACTGCTCCCGATAACGGTGTCAGGACGAGAAGTGTACATGTGCAACAGACACAGCACTGACAGGTCATGCCAGGTTATGTTCGAAAAATCGGACTCTTCTCTACAAACAGGAGTCAGAAAGTTGTCGTTTGCAGTAACGGCCGTCAGTCAACATGAACACTTCTGTTAGCAGATGCTGCTTTTGTCATTTCGACAGTATTACCGTCATAATTATGGAAGACACTGCTCCCGATAAGGTTGACAGCACGAGAAGGGTACATGTACCAAAGATCCAGCACTGACGGTAAATCAGCTGTGTTTGACCAACCCAGAGTCATTAAGTCTCTGCAAACTGAACAGTTTTGCTGAGAAGAGTCAGATTGTGTTTGTGTGCAGTGTGGTCTGTCTGTAACACTTCTGTTAGCAGATGCTGCTTTTGTCATTTCAACAGTACAACTGTCATAATTATGGAAGGCACTGCTCCCGATAACGGTGTCAGGACGAGAAGTGTACATGTACCACAGACGCAGCACTGACCGGTCGTCCAGAGGTAATACTTGTCATGTGTGATTTGTGACCAAACCGGTGTCAGTTATGTTTGAAAATCTGACTCTTCTCTCAAAGGTGTCAGAATGTTGTTGTGTGCAGTACCGGCCGTCAGTCAACATGAACACTTCTGTTAGCAGATGCTGCTTTTGTCATTTCGACAGTATTACTGTCATAATTATGGAAGACACTGCTCCCGATAATTCGTTTTTTTTTTTATAAAAGGCAATTAAAAAAAATAGATATATTTATAGTGATCCCTGCCACTGATAAATAAATAACACAATAAATAGACATACGTTTTTTGTTTCAGTGCCATGTGGTTGGAGACCTTCTCCCTTGCTTTTTTTTTTATATTTAAAAAAAAGGCAGATTTGCTCTCATATCAGGAGGTGGAACGTATGAATGAGGACTTAGAGGATTAATGCAGCTCGATTGTTGAAAACTGGCAGCAACTGAAGCCGATTGTCCCAAATCTTCTGGATGTGTTCTGTGCAGCGTTTTGACCTCTTACGATGAGCCGAGTAGCAGATTTCAGCACAGTATGAAATAATAGCTACCAACACAAAACAGCTCAGGTTCGAACGAGAGGCCACAGCAGTGGAAAGACCAGCACTTAGGAAATATTATTATGGTAAAGAAATGTAAACTCCTTAGCTTACTGTATTGAACTTTTATGTTTTAAGAACCTCAAAAGCTGGATATCACAGTCATTCATGTGATTATGACCCGATACTGTGCTGAAAATGCGTCCCCGTCACTACATCTACATGCACCAATGTAAGTAGTACTGCCACATAATTTGGGAATTTAAAAGGAAGCAGTTATTAGCACCAATGTATTGAAGATTGTGGTATTTAAGTACCACATGTTAAAATAAAAATCTCTCCGCAGTGGGGAAAAAAAAAAAATTGACCCACTGAACTGTAATGTTAGGGCAGAAGGCTGATATATAAATTTCGTTTGGCTTTATGGAAAATTAAATGAGACGAAGCGGATTATCACTGAAATGTTGAAAATAACGTTACCACGGTGATACTAAAATGGTATCCATTTAGAAACTGCTCCACTTTTATCAATTCCTAAGAATACTCATTTAAAAAGGCTGTGTAACTGATTTGTAACATCGTACTGGTTTTCACACTGCTAGTTGTGAAGAGGGCCAAACCATAAACAAGGGAGGAGGGGGGAAGAATTTTTTTTTAGATCTCTTTTTCCAAGGCCCAGATGTCCCCTGCTAGTGAGATGGCACAGCCCTGAATGGTCCAGGTCGCCAGCGCAAACTGTGTACAAAACAAGTCAGCATCTGCCCCATGGCTGTCGGTCCTGAGGATGTTGAGGTGGTTGGACAGAGCTGTGAGAGTGTGCGCACCGGAGCCCAGGAGGATGTGGCGGAAAGGTCTGTCTGTGGGAGACACGTAGGGTGACAGGAAGTTCCTTTCCACCTACAGAAACAAGCAGAGAAACAGGACGATGAGGAAGAGATGTTCAATTGTTTTTTTTTTCCTCAAATCACTGGACTAGTTTGCCTTACTAAGTTAGAGAAAACTAAAGAAGCAGTGAAGCTAAGAAGAATTTTCTTTGCCTCACAGAAACTGACTGAAAGCACCACCCTCTTACTTAGGATAAGCTTCACATACTGCAATGGGGGAGGCTTCTGCTAGTGGGCAATTTTTTTTAAACACATTTTGTTTGAAGAAAAAACTTTATATTTATTCTTGACCATTCATAGTCTATTGGAATTTATTGTACATCTAATGTGGTACACTGACTTCCATAAATATGTACATTGAAATACAATTTTATGTGGGATTTAAGATAACTTCACCAAATGCAAAAATTCTATTAGAATCAAAGCAGAAATGGCAGCTTGACTCCTGCTATGCTCCTTAGCATTCTTGGCAGAGGGCATTTCCAAGCTCTGATGCACGTTGTAGTCATTTTTCATTACAAGTTCACATCTCCACTAGCCGAGTGAGAGCCAGGCGACATGCACAGGCTCAACAGGAAAAGGAAAACTTGTTTAGTAGAGCATGTTGAGTATGAAAACCTGCATTTTACTTAATGTGTTGAATCATAAAAATAAAAAAAAACTTGTTCTGAATAGTTCTTACTATTGTGATCAAAAACTTGATCTGAAGCTCAATTCCAAGGCTGTTCTGTAAATAGTTTTCTAATAAACAATATAGCAACTTCTGATCAACAGGTCAGGCTTCCGATTTAAGCCCTGCACACTTTGGGTTTTAGTCAGAGTACGGATAATTTAGTTGGTTGAACAGATAATGGTGTACTCGCTAATTCCATAGTATACAGCATCATGTTTATGAAGAGCTTTTTTGTTTGGAAAGCAGCTATGGCTAATGAGCCCTAAACTATAGCGCTCTTACCGCCATTATGCGGTCATTGAGGATGCGGCACTTCTCAATGTTATCCAGGTCAGTGTTCTTGATGTCGTTTCCCAGTTTCTGCATGGCACGGGTAAAGGAGCCGGCGGCTGACATCAACCACTGTACGGTCAGGGACTTGGGCAACAGCTGGGGCTTCATCTGGAAAAACAAATCACATCCACAATGTTATTAATAATATATCTGTCACTTTGAGCCAAGTTGATCTTGATTTCTTCCAACAACTTGCCCTTAATCCATTAAGATCAGATGTATACACCTTCAGATGTAACATAGGCATGTATACACCTTGCGACGTGTGAATCTCATCCACATTATAATAATCCAGAGTTTGCAGGCTTTTTTTTTTATGTTCAAAGGACAATGATTTGCAATGAATCCAAATGTTTAAGCTATCAAATGTTGTATTTTTCTTAAATATCCATCTGCTTCAAAGGCAGAGAAATTAAAGCTTTCTCAAATGTTTGAAATTCGGTCAGCTCTTCAGAAAACCCTCACGGTTTGTGCATTTCTATTCAACGCCTCAGGTCTTAAAAGGATTAAGGGATATTAGTTTGCATGATTATAATAACTGGACACTCACCCTCATAATGTTCTTGACTTTCAATTGGATCTGAGACACGTGAAGACGTATACTGTCGCTGTACTCATTCAGGTCCATCTCCAACAGATGATCGTGGACCAGCCTCAGAGCAATTTGACCTGCGAACTGGGCCGCTACTACAGCCAGCTGAGGGACTTGGTTGACGGTGGCGATGTTCAGGTTTTCTTGGGTGTCCAGCATTGTGCCAAAGAACGGGTAGTCCTAAGAGGGAAAATTTACACGGTTGACCTGGGTTATGGATATAGTAAGTATATTTAAGTAGAGAATGACTTACTTTGTCACCAGAGGTGAATCTGAACGAGAGAGAGGGAATGCCAGAAAAGGCAAGGAAGGGATATGCAGCATTATCCATCTGTAGAGGCTCCAAGCTGGAAAACAAATAAAAGAGAAGATTAAGTAGTGGACATCTGCAAACATGGAGTATGACAACTACCATTAACATCCCAGTGTGGATGTGATAAAGGTGAAAAAGATTTTGCTTTCCTGGAGAAAAACTAACACTGAATGGGAATGCTACAGTCTGGTCAGACTTACATATTTTTTTTCAAGTCGCCTTTTGAAAACTGAGAAAAGAGAGTGCCATCTTTGTTTGGAGCTGCCACCTGAGAACCAAACAATTGTTTATGTACATCATCTCAACACTAAAAAAAACTAACATTGAAATATTGATTTATTTTTCTGAACAAAAACTTGCAGGCTGGTGAGATATTTAAATTTGATTCACTCAAAGTCCTCATGCTGAGGGTTTACCTGTTTCAGCATATTCTCAATCAGTTTGTGCATCAAGGGGCTGGCCGCTACTTTAAATCCACTGCGACCTGAAGAAGAACCATTTTATTCAGTCATTCTGAAAATTACATTTACTTTTAATAATTTACACATCCAGCAGAACCTGCAAAGGTTTTCACTTGTGTAAAGTCCAATATTCACTCTTTTAGTCTATACCAACACCCGAGGGAAATGTATGGCTATTTAGCTGCTAAATGCGCTGCTTTGTTCAGCAGCTAATCACTGACTGTGTCCCTCAGCCCTTTAATATTGAGCGTTTAGTATACAATGGGTGTTTAGAGCTTTCTCACTGCAACAGCTGCTTGCTACAGCCAAAAACGACAGTATAGGCTCAATGAAACTTTACAGTGTAAAGTTGCAGCTGGACGACTCAACGATGAGCTGAAATTATAAAGCTCTGTGGAGATGTAGATTTGAGAAATAATTCTCGATAAGTTTATTTCTTTGAGCAACCACTAAATATCCTCATAATTTTAAATTGTCATTTAGACTGATTTATACTGCTCTTACACAAGTCAATATTAGATATCAGTACCTTAAATACACATTTACATAAATAGAATTGCACTGAGAAGAGTGTATACCTCCCTCTTAAAGTCAATCAAGCTGCACATACTCATAGCTACCAGTCCCACTAGATGTGCCCAATTCTTTCCATCTAGATACATAAATTATTCCCTGGTTAATTGATAAAAACGTATTTAAAAAAGTTAAACAAACCAACACATCTCAGAATGTTAAACATGATTAAAATCTGGATCCTCTCCCGATCCACTAATGGTTCTTCCCTGACCCATACAACATCCCTCCGCTACGTGTTGTGGTATTCCGTCCAGTAATGCTGCTAACTAAGAATACAGATGAAAACAGAGGCCATAGGAAACCTGATGACATGTCCAAGATGTTTCTGACAATGGAGATAAATACCTGTTACGATACCATCCAGGTTGATGTAGGAGAAAGCTTTCATGCCCAGAGTGGACATATAACCCTAAATAAACAAAGAAAAACAAAAGGACAATCACATTCAGTATCATTACTACATAAAAGCTGCTGATCGAGGTCACAGAACTCATGCAATTCTCACCTCCAACCACTCGGTGGCACCAACACTCCCATATTCTCCAGCACTAAAGCTAGCGAACACAATGCTCCTCCTCGGCTTGAATCCATCTGTGAAAGTGGATGACAAATGCATGTTAACAAAAAGAGCATAGCCCTTGCGTAACAAAAAATAATCCATTTTGACTGCAATTCCAAGGAGTAGTTCCTTTAACTCCTCCATTACATACATTAGGCAGGATCTGATCGCAATATTAAGTGCACTTCTCACCATTTCACATAAAATTGAAGATCTGCTGCCACAAGAGACTTACCATTTTTCACCATGTCTGAGATGGAACGGGCCAGCTCAACAAGGACGCTGGTGCCAACGGTCGATGCAGCAAATCCTGGACCCCATGCGTCCCTCTGTGCACCAATGACCACATACCGATCTACATAATAAAACATTTTTTTTAAAAAAAAGGTAAGACTCATCACTTGCATTATTTTCAGTGACCAAACAGTATTTCTTGTTAAGACAACATCTCATTGTACCTGCATCCACGAAGCCTTTGATGACGCCGAAGACGTTATGTATCTTTTTCTCAGCAATAACGTTGTTGACCTCCACAGTAATGCTATCGGTCTCATCTCCTAGTTTGTTGTAGCATGCCCAGTCTCCCGGTGCAACCTGACCCCCCAGCTGCCTGTAGGACGCACACAATAAACTCTGTGAAAGCTACCAGAAAGAATATTAAGAGTGCAATCACATTATTTTAAAGGCACAACATTCATGATGAACTTTTAAGATTTCCATCTCTTTAGGGACAGTGTTTCAGATGGTCCACAACAGATGTGCACCTTACCTTAGAATTTTAGTAGCCATGGCTGGGGTGATGGTCTGAGCCAAGATTTTTGGCAGGCCTGAAGACTTGACAGGGGGGAACTGGGTGTGGTTGAAAGAGGGGAAGCCAGGGGTGTAGGGATCCCCTGAACCCATGTGGACCTGTGACAGACAAAAAGAAGTGTCCTTAATCCGTCCTGAGATCTAAATCACTTTTGGAGGTAGTCTGAGTCTTCAGATCACAAGGGGTCAGCACCAAGTACAGAGCTGAATGCACCTAAAGCATTTGGAGCAGGTCTAAGATGCATGTGGCCACTTCACTTTTCACCATATGATTGAAATGCATTCTGGGCCACATATGAAGGAATACCTACTGAGATGATGTCCTCCGACCTGCTACAGTTCACAATTTATCCAAGTATTTTTACTCTTCTCAGTGATTTGTTTTTCAGAAACTCCCACAATCAGTCACCTAATGATATCCATTTCTTTCATAATGGGTAAAATCTCTTCTCATAGCAAAGCTGCACAGAGATCATGGATTCTCCCCATTCTCCAATAAAAACCATGTTGTTGGAATATAAATAATTATTTTCATCTTTTTTCACTGTCTGCATAGACCACTTACTTTATGGGGTCTATGCTAGCAGTGAAAGCAAAGCAGAAAGACGTAAACACCATCTACTTAAGCATTTGTTTATTTATCGCAAGTCATAGCACCATCACAATATTCAACAAAGTTATCGTACGTTTTCCTAACATCCTGCAGCCCTAGAACTCATCCATCAATTTATTGCTCCATGCCACCAGCAATAGTTCAATCCTACATAAGGTATCTTTAAATATATAATTTATTTAATACCGCATGTACACAGGAACAAACTAAATGTCCTCACTCACATGTCCAAAGAGCTGAGTGTTGTCTCCAATACTGTAATCAGTGGGGTCTGCGTAGATTAACACAGCAGATGCATTCATTTTGGCAGCATTGGCTACCTGTAATCAAAAAGAAAAAAGGATCATGGAAACTAACTTCACATATTTCACACCATTTTCATGATAAAATCCAATTATTATTTTACGTTAAAATTCCATACTTTAGAGGGAAAACATGAAGTTCACAATTTACTTCATATTAAAGTAGTTTTTCTTGCTGAAACCACTCACCTTCTCAGCGTAACTGATTTTACCAGCTCTGACCAGCAGGACTTTGCTACTCAGGTCAAGGTTCTTGTTCACCAGCATCTTTAAGTCATCTTCCTGTCCGTAATGTGCATACACAACAGTACCCTGCACCAAACAAAACTAAAAATTAGGGCATTTTTCTTTATTACTACATTTTTTCCTGACTTAATTTAGCTTGTAGCTTACCTTTGCTATTCCATTGGCACTGTAGGACAGGAACCCAGTTGGACGCTCTTCGGTCCCGTTGAAAACAAATCTGTTGGAGCCAGAAGCTGGGGGGTCCTGGACCTTAACAAAGTGCACATCAGTCCAGGGGTGCATTCTGTATTCTGTAAACTTCTTGATCACCGTGTCCCTAAGCACTTCATCACCAAGAGAACCAGCTCGGTGGCTGTCACTGGTAAAACCTCTGCAAAGAGAGGAAACAAATTATTACGATAGAAAACAAAGAAAATATGTGCGAGTGGCCATTTTGTAAAGATACTGCCTCACAAACTGTAGGGATTTAAATTTACCTAAAGGCTGCTTCAAAATTGGATGCACTGAGTTTTTGAGCCAGGAGTTTTTGGACATCGCCCCAGTTCATGAGGGGGGCAGCACCTGTCTCGTAGGGCACAGGAGCAACTTCCTTTAGATAAGGGACTGAGGTGGCTGAAAAGCCGGGAGTCAAGTCCTTCTTACGTTGGACCAGGTAGCCAATCAAGTACCCTAAGTAAGGAAGAACCAAAGACAGTCAATGATAAAGAGAACAAAAGCACAAATTTGTCCACAAAAGTAGACAAAGGGTAGGTTGAGAAAGTCATACTGCGTGTTCTAATGACAAATACAGATTAATATTAATTAGGAAAAGCAGAGGTCCTAAGACTAATCCCTGCTTAACTCCAAATAATTTTAGAGTGATGCAATTTTAATGAAAGATCTTCATTCAACAGCCCCTCTTACCAATGATGAAGATGAGGAGGGTTGCAACTGCCATGAAGCAGAGGTGCTTGGGTGAGCGTCTTAACTTTTGAGCCATGTGGGGTTTGCGGGGTGAGTTGTGATTGAGATGGTCTCCAACTCCATTTCCCCCAACTTCCTCATCCATGTCAGAGGACAGTTTCATCTCCACCTGGCTGGTGTCACCTTCCATGTTCTGCGTCAGGTTGAAGCGTGTGTAGGAGTGTGGCTCCCCATTAAGCTGTAATGGTAGAAAAAGCATGTGTAATGATTCAAAGTTTTAAAAAAAGTTAATTTGTTGATGGAAGCTTATGATTGCATGACAAAAGCTGGATTCTATGACCATGGAATATTGTGAAATGATGATTGGCTTAAGATGACACAGAAATATGTTGTAATGGGTGTAATGGGCATTCATCCCTAAAATGTTTCAACATCAGCTATTCTGAATTTCTAATAAGCCACACTTAGGACAAAAGTATTTATAAGTTGTAGCTTATGGCTTTACTAATGCTTATAAACTAATACATAAATTGTTCTTGTTTATTTGATGAGTTGTAAAATCCTATTTCCTCCTGTCACATTACTAGCTTTGCTCATTTAGCAAGCACTTCGATTTAACTTGAAGACAGGTCCAATGGATCACCTGACCATAAAAATACAGGAAAAACAGACATAGAACCTCTACATGTGCACCACCAAAAAGAATTTATCAATAGTTAGTTAGACTCAATGGATTTTGTTTTGACAATTCTTTTTCCAAAACCCACAAAAGAAGTTTGGTTTTATTTCCCTTTCCCCTTTGGCTAGCTTTTATTTTAGCTTAAACAAAGTGGAACATTTAACTCATCTAATAGTGCACATAGGTTACTGTACCAGTATGACAACACTTGACGTACACAGCAAGTTGTCTGACAAGCATTGCTTAAGGGCTTAAGCAAACGAAAGACTATTTCCAAATGTACAACATCATGTGCCAATATAAACACAAAAAAATTATCTGCACAAATATTGAATGTCATGCAAAAATGCCTTAAAAACATCGTTACCAATAATTCTACGAGTTTAGTTTTCAAATTATTAAGTTTGGCCCTTGAGATAAATTTAAACATTAACTTTGTAAAGAAACCCCAATGACCATTTGTGACAAGTGAATTGCTGCTGATGAATGTTTGAACGGGTTATAGCTATATTTGCAGATATAGGCTGATTCAATTTTCTATTGATAGCTAAGTATTTTAGCACTTTTTGTCATGTTTGTGTCTTGTCTTCTGTCAGTGTGTTATAATTTTGAACTGTGTTTGGATGGCTGAAAATTTACCAGCAAAAAGTTACTAGTTTGATGAATTCATGACAAGTTACACATAAAACTCTACTTTAGACAGATCATCTTTATTACTCCAGAAGCAAAAAGTAAGACTTAGTTTGCACAATATACAAAAACCTAAGTATTCTGCTTGCAAGCACGTTATGCAAGTTGGCAACCCATCAAGTCTGCAGTTACAAGTGTTAGTAACGCCATGATGGAGATTTTCCAATTCAGAAACAACAAGTATGCATTTGTTAATGATAGATGTCCTGCTGCAAAGACGATTAACACCAGCCAAAAGGGACTTTTCACAGCTAAGCAACTCAATCTCTAAAAGTACTAATGATTAAAATAAATTAATTTTAATAAATAGATTTTAGGATTTAGGTTGCAGTAAGAGTTGAAATACTCACAAATTTGGATATTGTAGTCCTTGCCTGGTCCATTGTTGCTTCACAGGATACTGGAGGCAAACAAAAAAGTCAGACTTGAACACTGAAAGAGTCGCTGTATAATGACGTTTAATCTGCCACATTCAAATCTACCAAGATTTACCATTTAAAACTCAATTAAAGACTTTCATGAAGGCTTTACATCATTGCAGTGTGGACGTATTGCGTTATGAGAATAACGGGGTGTCCAAAGAACACGTCCCACCTCTTGTCCAAACAGCCATTGGTTTTTCTCTGCTTCCAACTAGAAAGACAGGACTGTATCTTCGCACAAAAGACCAGTGTCCTGCACAGGTCAACACAGACTCCATGCCATGTGAACCAATCGCCAGAAGAGCACAATAACAGAATAACTAGCTTCCCACAAGCTTCAGTTCAATCCACAAGCCAAACAAAGTAAGGTTCAGTCTAACAGGAGAACAAAGAGCTGAAATACAAGTCTTCTGTATATTTTCTTAAATATGATAATGCACAACTAGTGGAATAAGAGTCATGCATCTGATAGTCCTGGGGAGAAAGACCTGCTGTGTATGGCGCTTCAAATATGGAAGGTCAGAACATATGTATTACAAAGCATTTATGACAAAACTAATGTATGACAATAACTCATCAGAACCCTTTTGCTTTCATATATGATGAAAGTCTATACAGTGCTTACAGAAGTCACAGTATAATTGAAATGTTTAATATAACCTCAATTCTTTTCATCATAGAATCATATTAACTCTTGAATTTAATCTAAAAACTGAGTTGAATGCATGTCTGAAAGCAGTTTGTGTTTTTAAGCAAGATTACACAACCTACAGGATAGATTACCATGAAACTTGGAAAGGTTGCTTTATGGTTCAGAGAAGAACCCATCAAATTTTGGTGCGGATGAGGACTAGGGGGTAGATCACAAAAGTTGTATCACTTTCTTTAACAATCCGAGATTTTCACTAATATCCCATCAAATAATTAATTCACATTTAGGTAGCTGATTTCTATGTGTGTGCAATTCAGTGCAGCTGGATTGAATATTAGGAGACTATTGGTGTAGGTATGCGCTCTACTGAATGCCAGTCTAGTTTAGTATTAGACATTATGTGATTTCATTGAAGATGTTGTGATCATTTCTCTTTTTAAAAATGTATTCTTAAATATGCGTTGATGCAGGAATGCCAGTACATGCTGCAAAATAAATTATATGAAGAGTTTCTAAACTCTTGCCTGCAGCAATCCCATTCACCAAAGAGAACAAAACAAATGAGACCAAAGCATTTAAGTCATTTTCTAATTTTTATCGTAGTTAATCTTATGCCAGTAAAAAAATAACTAAAAAGTGTTTACATGAAAAGATGGCAGTATATCAACTCCTCAAGCAGTAAAAGAAAAAAATCCTTATCTGACCCCAAACCCAGTTGTAGTGAGCAGACCGGATGATTTGACTGACCGAGCTCACATGACTTCTTCTGCCCTGTCTGACCTTCAGAAAAGAACAAAACCGCCTAAAAACAAACCATGTCTTATCAAACCCTAAAGAGGGTTAATCCCACAGCTTTTAACTGATCTTGTATGCAAGAAGTATATGGCTTCAGGGATTACACCAGTTAAACTTTGGACTCAATCCATCACTGAGAACACAGTTTCATTGACAGTAGGACTAAGCAAAACCAACATGCTTAAAAGGGTGTCAAATTTGGCTCATGACTTTTTTGCATGATCTGTTAATAGATTCTGTAATTACCTGTTCTGTGTAAAACAAAGTAATGGAGAAGACATAAGGTTAAAACAAGAGACACAATTGATAATAATCGGGTTGATTATGATGTGTGCTGTGCAGCCTAACTGAAAAATTCTTAATGACCCTTCTGGTCCAATTTTCCAGCTCCACTGGAAGCAGATCCCAGACTGGACATTGCGTGTGGGAAAATGCCAAGGGGGACACGAACCCTCATGTAGAAATTCCTACCTCTAAAGGCCGAGCCAAGAAAAAGGCCTTGATGTGCTCCCTACATCATGTTTCTAAAACCGCATTGATACTAAGCCTAAACGTTCACTCCAGGCAAATGAGTATGCCGAAATGGTGGAACCTGGCCAGACAATAACTTTGCTTCAGAAAATACTGTGGCTATTGCAGGCATCATGACGTACAGCTAACTTTAGAACATGGCTGGCCCTCAGACAGCCTTGACTTTTACCTCACTATAAACAGCATTACCACTGAAGGTCACAAACTTAAGTCAACTAGTTTATGGACGAAGAAGAACGCTAGCACATAGCCTACTTCTCAGCACAATCTGAAGACATTGACCAATGGATTTTAAAAAGTGGCATCAGGCCAGGATTAGTTCTTTGTAAAGCTAATTGCTCTCTAAGGTGAACAGAACCATGTCTATAATCTTACATACCAAACATTCCATGCATTAGCAGAGCTAATACTTTAATCGGCTTACGTGAACTTTTAGTTGAGACCTATAGATATTAGCAATATAAAACACTTAAGAATGTATGCAAGAATGTATATGTAAATACCCTATAGACTAAACGAAAGCATCTTTAATGAGGTCAATTTTCAGTCTCTAAACTACAACTAAGAGGCATGACTTGTATCTCCATTGAATAATTTCAGACACGCGTGTGCAACAGAGATAGTAAGAGCAAATTTGAGTCACACCCTTCTGGGAACAGCACAAACAGGCATTGCCAGTTTGAAAGTCATGACGTGGCCCTCTGAACATTAAAGGATAAAGAGTTAGGACATTTACATACATCAACACCATTAAAATAAAGAGTGAAACAGCCTAGCATGCTCACCTGTTATAGGGATTTTTTTCATATAAATATTGCAGACCATAATGATCAAAGCAAAAGAACATAAAAGACATTGGAAATAGTTGCTTTTGAGCATGATTTCAGTTCAACCACAACTGCATAACGCTGCGGACAAATGAAATGCTGCCGTCTAGTTTCGAGGTTAAAAAGTGTTGCAAAAGTAGCTTCCTGTCAAGTTATTGGTAACTGAACAAATCTTTGAAAAAAGCATTGCTTCATACTTGGTTACTAAACATTTGGCAAGGACACCTTTGTTCTAACATTACAACATCACTACTGCTGAGAGTCACAGAGTCAAAGACAATGTGCTTGATTCACTTATTGTATGCGAGAACATTTAGTTATTACCTTATTGAATTAAACCAACAAGTGTGAATACACGTATTTCACTGTAAAGGACAGCCACGTGCAGAACATGTACTTGACACTACACACAGTATCATTTACCAAGGATCTCAACTTAGTTAGAACAAAATTACATGACAATTATTACTAACTACCTTGCACACATCTGTCAAAGGCATAACATCACGATAGCTATCATTATGGTGATGATGACCTAGCCTATCTAAAGGGCTCTACCATCAGCCAATGGTTATTACACCTGTACTTTACTGAAGTTGTTTGGGTTTGTGAATATTCAGTTGTTATTGCAAAAAACAACAGCTGTAAATCTTTACACTTGAAATCACCCAGAGTAATCCAATACCAAATTCATAAAAAAAAAAGGATGTGATTTTATGAAATTTACATTTTGTCAAAAGAAACTACCTCTTCTTAGAAGAGCCATAGACAACTAACTCATGAAGCATCCCAATACCATACAATTGAAACTTGTGCAGCTGATTAGGAAATGACATGTATTAAATGTCTTTTGAGCAGAATATGCACTCATAGACACGCAGATTATTAAATAAAGTTTAATCATTTCATAATATGGGAGTGTACAGAGAAAAAAAACAATCCAATTCAAGGTACATCTGTAGACACATTTTTTTTGTTAAAAATATTATGGTGGCTTATAATCAGTCATCTATATTTGATCAAAGGCAGCCAGATAAACTCCAGGTGACAGGGCACGTCTTGAGCAGTTAAACCTTGCATCATACATTGTAGCATATTACACAACATGACGGTTAAATGGGAGTGTAACAAATTAGTGTGCTTCCTTTAATTTGTACACAAATGCAACGGAAAAAGACCATTATACTACCCTCCACATGTAATTCGAGATCAACAAAGTCATATACAAATGTAACATCTTCTCTTCTTTAAGAGTATATTTTTAAATGTTTTCCTTGTAATCAAACTCCTCAGTAATCAGGACCAATCAAGGTAACAGTGTTAGATGGATGTAAGGGGAGCGAAAAAGTGGCAAAGCCTGGGAATACAAACGGATAAGTCTGAGTCATTTAGTGGAAAATCACGTGACAGTCACATTGGGAAAAAACTGCTCCAAGAAGCTCACAGAAAGAAAAAAAAAATAAATCAGGCAGAAGTAGAACAGGCAGGCAAATCCCCTTTATAGGGCCTGCACAAGTACTGCAGCACATTCTAAGTTATAGACAGAGGACGCAGCCGTGTTCGACGCAGACGAGACAACGATCATGAGGATGATGCTCTTTACTCACAGATTGTCGGGCGGTTTGTCTCCCTATAGTGGGCCATACCTTTATGCCCCAAGGGTGCGGTGACATCAGTGTGTATACATCTTTCAGGCTCAAAATGTACCTTTGTGCTTGAGGTTAATCAAAATGCATCTGTAAAAAATAGATTCCAATGACAGACTAAAACTACACTGAAGCCAACCTATTTAGAACCATTTTGAATGTGTGATGAATGATGTGGAAGCCAATATGTAAAGTGTCTTTGGGCATTGTTCAAACCACTATATACAAATGTATTGTTAGTTTGTACAAACAAAAACACAGTCACGTCTGTTCTGAACACGCATACTACATAGAGATGTTATATTCACAAATCTCAATTAGCTTCATAGGGTTTAACAAGGTGCAACATCCTCTGTCTTTAACCCTCAACTAGAGTGAGGAAAAACTACAGTTTAAAAAAAAAAAAAAAATACTTAATCTCAAAATTAAAGGATGGAGATACTTTATTGATCCCCAGGGAATTTTAGGCATCCAAAACAAATATGGATTTACTAAGAAAATACAATACTTAAGTAAGGAAAACAACCTACAATCTAAACCAATTAGGAATAGGTACGTGTGTTTCTCCTATGGAGGTTGTGCAAATAGTCAACAACTACTGAACTTGAATGACGAAAAATGTCCACCCTGAAACCAAAACCAACTATTATGCATAGGTGAAAGTGTGTTTGCTATATGGGCTGTATTCAGTTTTATCAAACACTGAACTTAGGGGCAAAAGCTGCAGTCCATTTAAGCAGCGGTCTGAACAGTGTTCAATGACAGCTCATTCACAACCAAGCCCAGTTCCTGCTCCACTCCTACCACCATATGTTAGCATAACGCCCCTGAAGCAGAGCTAGCTTCACCTGCATGTGCACCTGCAGTGTGAGGGCTGGAGGTTGGGGTTAGCATTAGCATGTCCCTGCTGTCAGCCAAGGTCAGTAGACCGTGTCCTGACCCCTCTGATCGGGGACACGGTCAGTGTCGCGTTGCCGTGCATGACTTCCGGCTCGAGTCGCGATGGCGCCGTGGTATCCGCAATGTGACAGCCGCGAGGAGCCTCTTCCCCCACGGCGTGGCAGGTGGCCGGACCGCCGACACACCGCAACGTGAGCGTTTCACTCTTCACGTTCAGCTCAAATGTGACCACTAGCTCAAAATGGACAAGTGAAACCCCGCGACATTGAAACGTTTATCACGGAAGGAAAAAAAAAAGCGGGCGCGTTCACGTGCTTCCCGGCTTACGTCTGTAATTAAACCCTTTAATTGTCCAGCTCTTTTCAAACCCAGTGTCACGGTTGAATCTCACCTTCTCTTCTCATCGGATGAACTGTGACACGCGGCTGTGCTCCTCGAAGTTTCTCCCGCTCTCTGCTCTTTTTCACGAGGTGTCGGTGTCCTTGGACACGCTGCGTGTATTTATAGCTTTCCTCCTCAGCACTTCCGCATCCTCCTCCTCCTCCTCCTCTTCTTCTGCGGTGTTCAGTGGCTGCTATACTGCCACCTAAAGGGGCCGAGGCTTCATCTTTATTTCTTCCCACAAACTGCATAGAAAGAGATTCCTCCACAAACTCTGCACCTCCTGCTGGACCATGGCCTCCCTGGCTGGACTCTGTCTTCACCTCCGCAGTTTCCCTCACAGTGTCTGTGTCTTGATCATGTTGAGGCAGTGACAGAGAAGAGGACGAGAGGAGAGCTAAACTCCCCCGTGGACAACCCCTCTCATGTGCCATCAGCCATCAGACTGCACAACGCCACAGTCGGCTGCACATACTGTATATTGCACAATTACACAACCTTTAGCTTAATATTGCACATTTAGAAAAACAGCCCTTGCAAATAGTATCTCTAGTTTTACTTTATTTAGGATGTCAATCGTATCCTCTATTTTCTGGACTCTGTTTGAGTTCTTACACCCTTGTGCTGCTACTTCCTTGTGCTTTGTGAATTTTTGTTATTTATTTCCCCTATGAGGATATATAAAGGTGCAACTTATCTCTCGTCTTACTTCTCCCATTTCCTCCTTTCAATGCAAATGTCAAATGCAAATGCTTGTTCCCTCTGGTTTGGATAATTTGAAACTGAAATAGGATTTCCAATATCTGCTAATTAATGTACCAGTGAACACAGTGCCGTGTTCTATTACTACAGAGAAAATTATTATATTATAATTATGACAAGTATTGGACATACGTGACCTAAGATTTATTACACTGTGGTGCATTTAAAACAGAGTGCAACTCAACTGTAGACACAGGTGAGAAATCTAAAGTGCCCTGATTGGTCCATTGCATGGAGCTGTGAACACTACTGTAGCTGTGGCCATGGCAACAATGGCTTGGTTTATACCCATCCGCATGCCAAGCCAAGCCACTTCTTCAGGAGTGTGGAAGGGAAGGACTCTCTTAGCTATTGACTTTGCTCTCTGTAACTAAGCAGAGTTTCTATATATACACGAAACGGCTGTACAAGAAAAGCACAAATATTGCACACTTAAGTCAAAAGTCCTTCTTTCCACAGGACCTCAAAAGCATTTTTGGCAAAGACCAAATTTGTATTAATGTTGTAACCTCATCGTCTGAACTTAACTCTGAATCCAAAATACCCCAATAGCTGCTGCTTCCTCTTAACAGTCAATTGGTTTTTCATTTACCATCTGTTCCATAAGTGTACTGTATATAAATTATGCATATTCTGCTATGCCTCCACTGACATTTGTCCTAATTGTCCTGCCGAGCCAGCTCGACTGGTTAAAGTCATATAACTTAATAACTATTGCCTCTAAATGTGGCAGTAATTATAATGGAGTATCCATTTGCTTCCTATAGGTGAAAACAGACACATGACACATCCCCCAAATAGCTCCTTGAAACATTTGATATCTGCTTATTTTTTAGACTTAGTTTTCTTTACATCTTAAATTGTTATATTCATTTTTCAGTTGCAGTTTGTTTATGCACAGGCAACAAACATACATGTTTGGGTTTAAACAACCCAAACTGCTTGGAAAACATGGTGGTTTGTGTTGGGGTTGGGGGTTGGGAGAGTTAGACCCTTTCACAAAATAAACCACTTATAGAAAGACAGAAGCTTTTCACTGAAGAGCCTGAACCTCAAGTGCATATATCCAACCTTGGTACAAAAAGTAAAAAAAACACTGGTGGCCACAGCTACAGACACATGTATATAAGGATATTTTATTCATAATGAGTCCGCTATCATCAAGAAGTACAAAAAAAACTTCATGAGAAATTTACATTTTATGTTTCAAATCATCAGGAAATCTTGTAAAAGATACCTGTTACAATACTATAATCCCATGAGTGTTCCAGTGAACTAGACTCTCAGCTGAGGTTGACTTTGAGCGTGTCACAGACAAACTGGCGTCTCTCATCTGCAGCTCACCTTGAAACGAGAACAAACATAATACCAACGTGCCAGGGACTGTTTGGGCTGAAACCAGAGAATAACATTTATTTCATTCAGCACCTGTGAAAATATCAGCTTGGGAAAAGGAAAAGAAGCGTGGGCCTATTTGGTTTGCCCTCACTGAAGTCATTGTTAATATCCAGAAGTATAATATGCTACAGTATTATACAATTTAAGCTTAAAGTACAACTCTCTTTGGGTTTTACAGAGGGGGTTGAAAGAATCAACAACCCCTCTGATTGGGTATTTGTGGTGGGCAGCAGCAAAGCAGACGCCACTGTCGGTCAATTATTAGTAAATCTTTGTAAACATGTGATACTTTTTATTTAGTGATGCTGGGTTTAGCAATCTGGTTTATTTACCATCAGTTGTAATTATTGATTATTGAGAAAACACAGTCTTTATGAGGTTTTGTTATTGTGCCTATAATTGCTCTTTTGGGTGTCTTCAGTAATTGTATGTTTATACCTGCATAGTGCATGGTCACTGCATTTTGTGCAAACCAGTCATTGGGTGCTCTGAGCTCTGGTTTTAATAATTTTCCTGCAGTGTAATTTTCCCACATTTTGTGTGACATGAAAGAGGAGCTGAGGTGGCTTTGTTTTCTGTACAACATGCATGTTTGTACGGAAGATACCTAAAGCTACTGTGCAGTATATCTCCTGCCTCAACGAAACAGTGGACATGATGGGGATTTATTCTGTCGTCTCCTGGGAACAGCAGTCTCACTGTCGAGGATTTAGAGTTCTGAAAGTTCAGCAATCCTTTTTTACAGCGAGTCGTTGTTGCAGTTTAACGCCATCGCTGACCAAGAATGTAAAGTCACCATAGAGCCTGGAGTCAGAATGTGTAATCACTGCTTGGCACTCTGATGTGGTCTGAATGGTGCTAGACCTGTCGAGGAATAAGTGATTATGTCCCGACCTGTGTCGTTACATACTGTAGGTTGAAGGTGAGAAGCACAGCAGGAATAGATTTCCTACAGTATCTGTAACTGCTGTAAAAAAAACTCAAACTGTGCAAAAACAGAGGAGGAAAGGTTTTCTCAGAAGAAATGTCACAGAGGTCTTTCAATGGAAATGAAGGGATTTCCCTTTTTTCTTAAAGGAACCCATGCACAGAATCTGTTTGCAGACTCGGGCCTAAACCAAACGACACATCCAAAATCGTCAGTTCCACTCTCACTCATGATAACATCGTCTGTTGTCAGTAAATATCAATGTCAATCTTTTCTGATAGTATTCATTAAACTGTTGGTTGTAGGCCAAAGCAGAAGCATAATGTATATTTAATTTATATCAACAGTTAACTCCCTGAGTCTTATCCCACTCTGTTGTAATACATACAAGTTGGATAACAGACTTTATTGTACAGGTCTTTGATATTATTCAACTCTCCTCATACGGCCCTGAGAAACAACAATGTATTCCATTTCTTATAATGCTGCTGAATCCCACTCAACAACATGAAAACCCTCCATTCTGTTTGTTTATGTGGAAAAGAAAATCCTGAGATCAGGCTTTGCAAAAACAAACTCTGTTGTGGTGATCTTCCCCCAGTGAGAGGGAAAACAAGGGGGGTCTTATACAGTAACCACAGCTGGACATATAATCTTCTATGGATAAAGCCTTGTGTTGCAGGATCTGAGAGAACAAGCCTGTTAATGATACACAATGTTGTATTTATGCACATCCATATACTGTGAAATAGATGACTTCCACGAGTCAATACTGTTAAATTACCAGGTGCTTTGTTCACTCTGAAACTGCAGGTGCTTTCCAGAGTTACTGTGTTCCTGACAGAGGGAGTGTAAATAGATTAACACCTGCAAACAGACAAACCACTGAACCTTTGCAAAACCCAACATCCAGCAAAAAGAGTGAGTGAAAATCCGCTCACACAGTCACTTCTGCCTTTCTGTTATTTCAGGCTTGAATCAGTTTGAGGGTTTCGCACTTTTCAAAGCCTCGTTCATCTGGTAAAGGCAGAGCAGGTTTTCATGGGCTAATGTCTCAGAAATAACATTCACCCGTCTGGTTCGTGGTTAGCTTTGGAGTTGCCAGGGGGGTCACATTTCGTACTTGGCCTTGGGAGGTTTTTTTTATTCTTACTGGAAACTGTAGCGTCTGACACAGGCTCCTGTAAAACCACAGTTGGTACCTGCAGAAGGGAAGCAGACCAACACAAACTCTGGTTTCCTCTGAAACCCATCGACAATGTGCTCTTTACTTCATACTACATGTTACTGTGCAGACAACACCAGCTCTGGCTGGGGAGTATTAAGAGGAAAAAACTTGAGGGAATATTAAGCTGAAACGGAAAAACTCTTTTTGAACTTGTCGTTACCTCCGCTCAGGAGGTTATGTTTTCACCCCTGTCCGTTTGTGTGTTAGTTGGTTTGTTTGTGAGCAAGATTACACAAAAACAACTGAACATGGTGAAAGGATCCGGTATGGGTCAAGGAAGAAGCCATTGAATTTTGGCGTGGATCCGGAGCAGCTGGCAGAATCCAGGGATTTTTGCTCACTTTCTTTGACACAAGGGCAGATTCGGGGTGTCCAGCTGAAATCTGATTGGCCCCTGATACACACATGCCTGTTTGACTTTTCTTTTTACATCTTGAAAGGTTCCAGATTGTAAGAAATTTACACATACATTATATATTTACACAATGCGATTTGAAGAAAAAAATTTGAAATTATATTCGGGATTGGTCACATTGGCCCGGCTATCTATTCGATTTTTTAAACTGTTTGTGAGTGTAATCTGGAAAAATATCAATCCGAATTACATTCTTAGAAAAACACAATGTTTGAACAAGGGATCATTTTCAAAATATATTCAATGTGTGGCTTTGAATCAAAGCAATAGAGCTAACAGTGAACAAGGAATGACTTCTTTAAGAATCAGGAATTGTGGATGGATGTTGGACATATATATTATATATATATTGGCCCCACTGTATAAACTGTGGCCCCTTTACGGCCCCTGATTTAGAAGAATCCTAGATAAGCCACTGCTTTGACATCCCAAGATAGGCTTTTTTTTTGTATTTTCACCATTTTCTCAGAGTATAATTAATGAAACTGTTTTCTTTGAGTGTTTGAAATTTGGATTAGCTTGATAAAAGTTTTCAGGCCTTGGCGAAAGGGTCTACTAGTAAGCAGTTATGCTACTTCTTGTTTTGAATTGGTTTTGTTTTTCTAACAGAAGAATCTGGAGTCTCGCCATCAGCACCTGTATGATTTACAGAAGCAACGCTCACACATCCTCTTTCTCTCCGATCCCGCCTTCTTCCCTCGAATATTATCTGCCTTGCCCCTTCCCTCAGCCAAACAGTAATGCATAAGATACCCTTATCACTGTCCCACCCATGACTTCTGTAGGGGGCCCAGACAGTACAATCTTACAGTGTGAACACTACAATCAGCCTTGAACAGTAGCCTATGCACACTTGTTAGTAACAATGGGATGTGGGTCTGCTCCTTTTGAATGGACGTGAGACTGGATACATTTATAGTAGAATGTGTTATAGCAAATTACAGCTGCACTTAAGGCTTCTTTAGTAAAAACTGATAAGTAATGAATGGTAATAAATGTATTAATAATTAAAATCCTAAAAATAGATAGAGTAAAGAGAAATTAAAAGAGGTGGGATGTAGACACATCAAGCATGCCCATTAGGATCCTAAAAACCAAACTGCCACAACTTATCCTCCTACACCAAAAGCAAAAGGCAGCCGTCACGCTCGCTCGGAGAGACGACTGTGGATGATGCAATTCTCTTCTCTGATGAGGGCAGCTGAGGTCCTGCGGAGGGTTGAACAGCCCTTTTCGTTTTTTTTGCTGTGCTGCAGACAAGCGATACGCTATCTGTCCCAAAACACAGCTCAGCTCTTGCACCCAGGGCTTGGCACCAAAAACTCGGACATCTTTGGTTACGTAACAAAACACGTCAAGTTTGAAACGGATGTGAACAGTCTACCTTTCGATATTTTGACTTGCGGAGCTCAGTATGAGCCTCTGGAGGCGTGTGCATGCACTTATATGACTTGAATTAAAATACAAGAAGAGAAAGTAGATTGTTTTCCACCTACTATTCCAGCAAATACACTTGTCAAGATTGTTTGACAGAGAAAATATATTGAGCATATTTGCACAAATATTTGGTGTAAGCACAATTTAGCTGACCACCAGAAGTGGTTGGATAAAGTACAACAACCAAGAGTGCAGTAAAAAAATATTTATTGAACAAACGTTAGCCTCACAGACTTCCTCAGACACAAAATGTGCTTAATAACATCATAAAACATCATTCTCATTCACACGTAAATTTACACGTGTCCACAACAGCAATCATCACCCACAACACACACGTCTTCACATCTGCAAACACGACGGACACCGTTTCCTTTTAGTGGCTGGGTCGGAAGGGAAAGGGCATCCCCGTAATGAAAGGCTGACCCGGGTACTGAGGGTGAGAGGAAGGGTGGGTGGTGAGGGGTGTGTGCGGGGTGTGTGTGGGGTGTGTGGGGTGCGAGGCGATTGGAGAGTGAGCTGCGTGCGGGCTGAAGGCCAGCGGAGGTGTGTGGATGTTGTTGTAGTACATCACGGGGCCCGACAACACCAACTGGAGCAAACTGGAGACACAGTGACGAGAGGAAGGAGAGGAAGGATATATGTAGTCATTTAAACAAGTTATGTTTATAGAATATAACAAAGTAATTGATAACAATAATAAAATAATACAGAATAGTTCACAAACTGTGTTTATGGAATAAATTATTTACATTCCTTAGAAAATGTGTAAAAACTTGCAGGGATGTTTTAATAAAATTGCTTTTTTTTTTCCTCCTTTTCTTCAGATGGAATGTTTACTGGTGCTCACTTCAACACCACTACTGTCAAATTCTAGATAGAAAATATTATGTGGAAATGATGCCCTGAAAGAATTAAAACACAGATTTGGTTCTCACTTGTTGTGGGGGAGGCGGGAACAGATGGCTCTCAGGTCCTCTACGGAGACAACATGACACGTAATAAGCACTCAAACACCACAGCATGATGGAACAATCCACATGATGAATGTACAATCCCACCAACCAATCAGTTACTTATCTAACCACCGACTAAAATCTGTAACTTTTCATACATTGCCCTGTGCAGGTCTACAGCAGCGAAGGTGAGGTATATAGAAAGTTATGTGAAAGCCTCATAATCATTTTAAATACTTGAAGATGTACCAGCGAGGAAACTGTGATGCCTCCAGACGTATGCTTAATTTTTTACAAACATGGGGTAAAATGTACAGGTTGTTTTGAATGAACTTGATGAGCTTCAGCCTGATAATCACTTTTGGTTCAAACTAACACCTGGCAGGAGTCCTTCTGACACTGTAACTCTCTTAAAGGAATAATTCACTCGTCATCTACTCACCACTATGCTGATGGAGGGGTGGGTGAAGTGTTTGAGTCCACAAAACACTTCTGGAGTCTCAGGGGTAAACAGTGATTCAGCCAAAGCCAATACCATTGAAGTAAATGGGCTTCCACTTTCAGACGTAAAAAAACAACAGAAAAAAAAACACAACATGCCTCCATCCTTCTCGTGTGGGGTCATCCAAATGTCTGCAAGCCACGACATTCGTATTCGACTTGAAACGAGGTCATTTACACCGTGTTTTTAGCCTAAATGTCCTCTGATATCCTCCTTGGAGCCACGTTCATGTTCTCACGGACACACTGGCCTGAAGAAGAGGTCACTTTGGCTGCAACAAAGTTTACCCATGAGACTCCAAAAGTGTTTTGTGGACTCAAACACTTCACCCATCCGTCCATCGGCACAGTGGTGAGTAGATAATGAGTGAATTTTCATTTTTCTGTGAACTATCCCTTTAAGCTGCTTTCAGACATGCAATGAAGTCTGCACAACATCTGAGAGGCTGAATGTGAGAATGCAAATATAAGAGTCAGTTGCTCCGCGCATTTAACCAAACCTTTCCTTAGTAAAATGTAAAAAACAGAAGTGTCGATGATGTTTCTAACACATGATGGACACTAAAAAGAGAAGACATACACGTATAATACGGCAATGAACATGTCAACTTGGAAAGGCAACACGACTCAGGGGATTTTAATGATAAGGGCTGATGTCAGTGTCAATGTGTTCTAAACATAACTCTGTGGTTTCTGCAGCGGAAGTTAAATGTCGTGTCCTGTCTCCTGTACCCAGGTGCCACCCCTTGCCTGAAGTTTCTGCGTTTAAAGTGTTTAAAGTAAACAGCTTTAATCGTCCTCTCCTCTTCTTTAGATTCCTATCCACTACCTCTCCAACACTCCCCCCCCGTATCCACACTCTTACCTCTCGAGCAGAGCAGGGCTCCATTGGCCAGGGCCACCTGCAGGGCCTGTGCCAGCCTTTCCAGGGTCAGCTGGGACAACAAGTGTGTGTCTGCGGATGACGTGTGCGTATGTTTGTCGGCCTGGTCCAACAGTCTGGAAAGGTCAGAGGTCAGCGCAGCCAAGGACTCCAACTGGAGCAGCGCCAGGCGACCGAAAAGCCCCTTCTCATTTAGAATATTTGGCAGGAGCATGAGGACCTAAATGTAGCAGAGGACAATGGGATAACCTTCACTGTTGTGTACTCTAACATGTGGAGTGAGTTTCGAAATAAAAAATGTCCCGGACTTGATTAGTACATGTACATAAATCTGAATTTAAGATCCATGAACACACACACATACCTGTAAAACACTTAGATGAAGAGCAGAGAAAAGAGGCCCCGTCTCTTGCTCACTGTCAGTGCTGCCATTGGTCAGCACCGGCTTCTTGTCTGTCCTGTAGGTCAGCGGTGCTTTAACGCACCAACGCACCAAACCCCCCAAAGGTGTGACATCAAGTGAGCTGATTGGCTGGTTGCCAGAGAGGGGTGTATTCAGGAAAGTGATTAGGACCAGACGAGGGTCATCTTGGATCCACGAAACAATCATCTGGAGGAGTTCTAATGGAGGGGTGAGTTCCTCTACACACACACACACACAAAAAAACACACACACAAAAGTTAAATTGACAAAGAGAGATAATATTTAGGGGTAGTATTACTTTTAGCCTTTTAAAGCAACAAAATACAAGAATTGCTCCGCTATACTTGGGGTCCCCCTTCAGGTAGCAGGTGTAATTCATGTTTTTATCAGTGTGGTAAATACAGTCTGGGTTCGAGCCTCTCCATGGTCAGTGGTAAACACATACTTTTGTTTACAAGCTGACGGAAAAGGAACAGGCAACCTCAAAAAACAAAGAACCATGTCGACTGTGAAGGTTACAGGATTATGTACAAATATAATGCATAGTTATATTTGTTATTACACTATATTTGTTCTGCCAGAATTTCATAATGATACTAAAAGTTTTTACACTGCAGAAAAGATGTCTAACTGAGTGTTCTTTGCTGTTGTGTTGGTTACCATCACTCTTTGCTGTTACCGTTGCTTGCCCTCTGTTTCTCTACTTATTACTCTGCCTGTCCAATACTCATTCTGGTCTATTTTTTTCACCCTGCTACTTTTTCGGCATTACACAAATGTTGCAGCATAACACACCAGAGTAACTTAGCGCAATTCCAGGTGTTAGGGAGGTGCTGTGGCAATGACAGAGATGCCATTCTCCCTATTATAAGTTTATTTACCATCTAAATCATATTTAAGGCATTATTTCTAGGTTCAAAAACTACAATTAAAAAGATGTTGACAATGCATTGGTTCTGCCCTATTTTTCAACGATCAAATCACATTTTATGGAGATCCCAGTTTGTAGATATCTTTGTACATTTGTGTCGCGGCACCAAAGTACCTGATGTGAGGTCATAGAGGGTGGTGACGGCGGTGATGAACTGACAGCAGAAGCGTGGGCTGGCACTGTGGATGTTCTGGAGCGTGGGGACTGAGCCTGGCACCATGCTACAGTAGTCGTCTACCAGCACCTGTGCCAGACGTATGCAGTACAAACGGTGGGATCTCTGCAAGACACAAACACAACAACAGGCTTATGTTCAGTGCATCCACATTCAGTACACACACACATTCAAAACAAAATACAAATATAAAGACCAAACGAATCTCACAGTTAATACCCATCTGTTTCAAGTATGTATTTTATGCCTGTTTTAAACCTCACCTGTAGCCAGGTGGCAGCGCATTCCAAGATAGGAATCCTGCCCACAGCGACTGCCATCGAGACCAATTTGCCTAAAAGTGCCATGCGGCTTTCATCAGCCTGGTTGCCTTGGAGACTGAAGAGGGCGGAGAACATAAGCTGACGGACAGTGTCACGACTCTGCTCCTGAAAACAGCTGCACATGATCTCCAAGAGCTGGAGCTCCTGGAGAGCGCTCATTCTCTAAAGGAAACGAGAAAACACGCGCACAATCAATTGTCTGTTTACATGTGCGTGTGTCTGTCTGTTATCTGCACACATGCATGTCAGGCTCATGTCTTACCCTGCCAGGGGTGTTTCTGTCCTTGGGTGCGTGCAGAATGAACTCCTCTACCAGCTCCACGGTTTTGGAGTCAACCTGAGGAGGCTGCCTCCCGGACTGCACCAGGTTACAGATGTAGATGTCCAGGTGGTACAGCAGCTCCTTGGCTGCACTCAGGACATCCCGAGGCAGCAACGACTGACGGATGTCCCCCATGAGCACCTGACACAGACCCACGTGAAAAGTGCCATTTCAATTAGAGAATGTAAAGATGTTTCAGCCTCTGCTATTACATACATCCTGTAATGTAAATATCTAGCTATTACATGACAATGCATTGTTCTCAGCCTATATAACAAAGAAGAAGAGGAAAAAAACAACCATTTAAGAAGGTCAATTCTAAACTAGAGCTAGGAGACAAAACAATATCAATCTATCATCAACTACTGACATCATTTTCATCAACAGCAATATTACAGAGATTCATTATATCAATATAAAGCATAGACATTGTGCAAACACAGTGATGAGGCATAACACGTCAATCGTTTATTTCAGATTTGTAAAATGTTTTGTCGATTTCCATTATAAGCTCATAAAAAAGAGTTTAACACCACAAACTTCACCCAGGAGCAGAAATCGGTCTCTAACTTAACAGAAATAACATCATGAGTGCTATCTTGATGATTATCAGTATCAACTGATGTGTCAAATTTTATCTTGATATCATTTTTGACCACATCGTCCAGTCCTATTACAAACTCATGTTTCACAAACTGATATTTATATATATCAAGTCCGAGCACGTTCACTTCGTTAGCAGCATATCACTGACACGGGTTATTCAAAGTGCTCTACAGGCAAAAGAATATATAAATATATGTATTGATAGTGATTCCAGCTGTAAGTTCACTGCTGTAACGTCACGTTGTTCAAGCGGAACACAAGCTTCACATTGGGTCTGTCCCTCCCCGCTACAGCTAATGTTAGCAAGGTTAGCTAAAAACATACTTCTCTATTCCACAACGACCCTCGCGTCTCTATACCACCACAGAAGGCTTCTCTGAATTAAAACGTGCACTTAAACTAGCCCTTACCTTAAGATGTTTAATTTTACTTAATGAATTTGCCGACGATCGGGCTGGTGAATGATCCCAGAACGACAACGGAATCACTTCCTGTGTCTACGGAACCCTGCATGGGACAAAAGTAATGCGGTCGATTTCCACCGCCCAGAGGCTGCATGTGCTGCGTGAACAATGTCAACAAAGACTGTGGAGTCCGTAATTATCTTTTCACCATTTTCAAATAACACAATGCAAGTAAAATGTACTTATTTATACACTTATTCTGCTTCTCATACAGACTTGTTTTGTTTTAGATATATATATTCAGTTCAATTCATTGTTATTATTAGAATTATTATTATTGTTATTATTTTATATAATAAAATATATACATATTATATAGGCTATATATTTTTTCTTATTCTTCATAGATATTAGCTGTTTTTTATATTATAATATATTACATTATATTAACATATAGGTACATGATATGATATTATAATAACATATATGCAAATTATATAATATGGTATGATATGATATGATATGATATGATATGATGTGATGTGATGTGATGTGATGTGATGTGATGTGATGTGATGTGATGTGATGTGATGTGATGTGATGTGATATGATATGATATTATATGATATGATATGATATTATATACTGCTGATAGGAGTACTGTGTGGTAATGTGGTGGTGGCTGATCGTGGACTATAATTACAACAAAACTGCTTCAATGTGCCTACTCACACTATTCTATTCTATTCTATCATTACTGACAATAACTCCTCCATTTCAATTGTCATTGCTGCTCCATCCATCTCTATCAGACACTGGCTTATGTATAAACACTTTAAACACATTGATACACCTTTCCATTATGGTAAAAACTGTTTTCTAATCAATTTTGTAAATACTGTGATTTCGTCGCTGTGTTCAGTTACACACGACATCTGTCCGTCCCGGGAGAGGGATCCCTCACATGTGTCTCTCCCTGAGGTTTCTGTGTTTTTCCCCCTGTTATTAGGGTTTTTTGGTAGTTTTTCCTTTCTCTTGTTGAGGGTTAAGAACAGAGGATGTCGCACCTTGTTAAACGCTATGAGACAAATTGTGATTTATATGGGCAATAGAAATAAAAGTAGATTGACTGATAACAAACGAGACTTTTAATCGTCATATATTCCATGGTGCATTATGGATTTAATTGACCTTTTCAGTGTCAGACTTTTACACGAGCTGCTGTTTTCGCCTCTGCACAGAAACTATATATCATATTGGAAGTGACTTCCACACTGTAATCCTCTCTAATCTACGCGGGGGCGCGCCCGCAGGCACCCGACCGCCTGCTGATGGAAGGAAAAAAAAAAGGAAGCGGCGGTGCACTCTCTGCTGCGCGCTCCCGGTAGCACTTCGGTCCTGCACTTCACCGTCCCGTCGACTGATCCCGAGCATCCTGCAAGATGACCATCAACACCCTGGCCAAGGGAGGCTGGCACCGGGATCAGATGGCCTGCTTTCGAAAGGTGAGGTCCACACCCGCACAGAGTGTTTATATAGGATGATATTAATTAAGGTATTTGTAAATCCTTCAAACGTACAAGTTATTAAATGTCTTCCTGTAAGAAAACAAATTGTGAAAGCTACATTACATCATGTGCATTGTTTATTAGAATTTCTGAGTGTTTAATGTGTGTTTATATTTATGCATCTCTCCATCTTTGACTGTGTGTGTGTGTGTGTGTGTGTGTGTGTGTGTGTGTGTGTGTGTGTGTGTGTGTGTGTGTGTGTGTGTGTGTGTGTGTGTGTGCGCGTATGTGCGTGTGTGTGCGCGTGTGCGTTTGCATGTGTGTGTCCTCTTGACAGATGGAGAAAGTGATTGTGGCCATGCAGGACCCTGACATGGGCATGAAGATGAGAAACCAGAGGCTCCTGATCACTGTCATTCCACATGCAATGACAGGTGAGTTTGTGTGCGTGTGTGTGCGTGTGCGTGTGCGTGTGCGTGTGCGTGTGCGTGTGCGTGTGTATATCTATATTCATGGTTGTACCCCTTACTGTCAGTGTGCATTGGAATCTGTGTGTGCATGTGTGGACAGGCACATTGCAGCCGGTGTTTGTCCCAGTGGTCATGCATAATGCAGCAGTGGGTTTTGGAGAATAGTGCGAGCTTTGCAGAGTAAAAGGAGAACGTTTGCCCTCTTTTCTTGACTCCTTTCTCTCTTTGTCTGCAGGCCGTGATGTAATTGATTGGTTGATCCAGAAATACAACATCTGTGAGGAGGGTAAGTAGCTTCACTGATAACTACACTGTGTATGTGACAAAGGATGTTGAAGGGCCTGCTAGTGATTCTCCAGGTTCAGTGTGACGTGCTTGTTGTGTGTCTCTGCCAATGCGTTGCCGGGATATGGTGTTTTCTCTCTCGAGCTGACGTGGTGGTTATGTGTGGTGGTTTCCAGTAAACAGGAGCAGGGTGAACCCCCAGAGGAATCCGAGTTTGATTAACTCACTTGATGGTCTGGGTTTGATTAAGGTCCCCGTGGAGGTTTCCACCTCAGGAGGAAGGCGGAGGAGAGAGAAGAGCCAGTCAGCAAAAAAGAGTGATGATGAAAATGCTTCGCACAGCTTTTTTCAGTAGCTGCCAGTCAAAAAAGTAGGTCTCTCTAACAGATGAGTGGAGACGGAAGATTGATGGAGCATTTCATCATTGGAACAAATCCCTGATTTCAGAGAGAGTGCTGGCAGCTCGAGTGTGTTACAAAACGGGACAAATTAGACCTTATTATACAAATGAATGCCTAAGAATATACATGAAAAAGAGGAATGACTACTTCAAAAGTTTTGACGATTGGTCCATCACCTCAAGAATCAGCCCATTGATTAGTTTGGCTACTGCTTCTTCTTCTTCTGTGGTGTTTCACAGAGTCTTTGCACCTTGGAGGTTTGCTGGTGAGATACGGGTACATTTACCCTCTCAAGGAGCCAAGATCCCTTGTGTTACGTGCCGATGAGTCGCCGTACCGTTTCCAGGTCAGACGATGATCCCTATTTGCTTTCCGCCAAGCTAAATGGTCACCTTGTCTCTATCTGTCACCCTCTCTCTCCATTAGCCCACTTCCTAATCCCTCACCCATCTGCCACTTTTCCCATCACCCGCTTAAACATCAATGTCCGTCAGTAATTTTAAAATGTCCCTTGTTTTTCTCAGACTCCTTACTTCTGGACTAGCACCCGATGGCCTGCCACAGAACTCGACTATGGTGAGACAAACGCAAACTGAAGGAGACTTTCCTGCTACAGTACGGAAGCAAAAATAGTGATGTAGCTCCTTCACCTCTGTTTTCCTCTCTCTCCTTGCTCCCTTTGTTTTACCCCATCAGCAATCTATTTGGCGAAAAAGAACATAAGGAAACAAGGAGAGCTGATGGAATATGAAAAGGTGAGAAAAGTGTGCGTGCGTGTGACTGTCTGTGTGAAGAAAACAGTGTGTGTATGATGAATTATGCAGCAGTCAGTGTGCTGTAATGGGCCCATGTCATCTTTCCTTTTCTTATTTTAGATGAGGTACAGTGTGCTGCACAAGAGGATCAACCACACCTGGGACTTTGTGGTGATGCAAGCAAGAGAGCAACTCAGGTACATTTGGACAGGCCAGACACACACACACACACACACACACACACACACACACACACACACACACACACACACACACACACACACACACACACACACACACACACACACACACACACGTTCACACTCACACACACAAACTTACAGTGTGATTCATCTTTAGAGCATCCAAGCAGAGGCGGAAGGCCGACCGCATTGTTCTAGAATGTCAGGAGCAGTCTTACTGGCTCATCAACAGACCCCCGGTGAGTTCATGTTACTCTAAATTACTCTACTGTACTCTATCTTATTCTACTCTATCCAACACTACTCTACACTGCTCTACGCAACGGTACTGGACTGTACCTGAATTGACAGGACCAGCCCCTCTACACTACACTACTCTACTGTTCTCAAAGCTTCTCTACTCTACTCTACGTTACCCAACGCTACTCTCCTCTACTTTACCCATGCAGTGCTCTTCTACTCTACTCTACTCTACCCAATGCTTCTCTACTCCAACATTACTGTACTTTACTAACCTATCTTATAGCCCATTGTGATATACTGTTTACTATTCTGAAATATACCACTATACTGTACTACACTCCACTTCACTCCACTCCACTACACCACAACACACCACACCACACCACACCACACCACACCACACCATACTATACTATACTATAGCATACTATACTAGACAGAGTATATAAAACAGTCAGAAGTCCAACTAATGTTCACCCACAGTCCCTTCTGCCTTCTGCATGAAATATTTAACCCATCTGGTAAAAGCTTGAGCTGACAACAGGAGAGAGAGAGAGAGAGAGAGAGAGAGAGAGAGAGAGAGAGAGAGAGAGAGAGAGAGAGAGGGGTAAAAACATAATTTTCTGTCCCTCTGATTCTTACATGGAGACAGACAGACAGAAGGCTGGGGGTGGCAGAGGCAGGAGGCAAGGGGAAAGGGATGATGGGAAGTGTAGTGGTACTGTGGGAGTAAGGAGAGGGTGAAGCAGAGGACAAGGGTTTGGAGGAGGAGGGACTCCATCTTGTCTTGCCCCTATGAATTAGGTACGAATGCACGGAGAAAAAGAAAGAAAAACCTGGATATGAAAGTCAGAGCTAGTGGAGTGGAAAGCATGAGGAAGGATAAGTGCTCACTCACACGCATCACATCTTATCAGACACACACACACACACACACACACACACACACACACACACACACACACACACACACACACACACACACACAGTGACACACTATACTTATTAGTATGCGTATTTATGTATATTATTTTTTTCCAGCCCGGGACACATAATATATTGGACATGGGTCTAGAGAGACCAAATGACTTCAGCACACGAGTTACGCTGGTGAGTGACACCATCACATATCTTAACGTCCTGTTTATGTTCCCCTCCGAAACAATAAGTTTGATAACATGTCTACTATCTATCTCTTTTCTTCTTGTTGCACTGCTTTCCCTCGTTCTTCCTACTTCAAAGTAAGTAACCAAGTGAGGTACACTATGCTATAGAGTAGACAATTACAATATATTACCATCTTCTTATAATTGTGGACTTTAATAGTTTCAGGCCCTGACATGACATGGTAGCAAATTCATTGTTCCACATTGGAATTGGCATTCCACAGAATATATCTTTCTGTGATGAGGATTATATATCTATATATCTATATATCTATATATCTATACATATATATATATATTACATTCAGTATTTAATCTCAAAGGTAGCCTACTTTCCTAATTTTTCAGAATCACTATCTATAACAATGATCGACCTGACGGCTCCCCAGAACTGGCCGGCTGCAGTGTAGGGCATAAACCGAACCTCCTCCGTGACAGCAACACACCAAATACATTTTTCTCAAAGATGGTTTCTGTCATTTTAGGTTGTTATTGTCACACTGATGTACGTTAAAGTGTTCATTCAAATTTAGTTTGAATTTGATGCAATAACAACAGGGTAAAATATTATGATTGACAGCTGAGACTGACTCGTGATCGGTCGATGGTGTGTGCCAGTGACACCTTGACAACATGATTCCATTTCCCCCGATCACTACTGCACAGGCTGTGGCTCCAAATGCGCAAGAATGTGTCGTTCATATCCACAATATTTTGGCTTTATTTACTGGATAGCTGGAGGAAGTGGACATCCGCCGTCCATCTTTATATACAGTCTATTATCAGAATATATCCGTGTTTAATATTTAACACCACATCTTGTATAGGTGAAAAAATATAGACACAGTTCATATGATTTCATAGTATACATGTGTAAAGATGGCAGTGTGTGACCTAATCCGATGACACTTTCCATTTACAGAACTAGAACAGTGACTACTACAAAAGAGAGGTAAACACCATATATAATTCATATATTATTACTTTAAGTACATTGAGTGTATATTGTAGCTGTGTGTGTGTGTGTGTGTGTGTGTGTGTGTGTGTGTGTGTGTGTGTGTGTGTGTGTGTGTGTGTGTGTGTGTGTGTGTGTGTGTGTGTTTACAGATCGAATCCTGTAGAAGGGCCCTCGGAAGAAACCGTATAAAGTCATCCATCTGCCTAGAGGGGTTGGTGTCACTTTGATGAACGCACATATGCAGACACACATTCACATGTGCACACACACATGAGGACTAATGGATGTGATGCTGCCTGAACCCAAATTTACTTCTCCGCCACAGACTCAAACACACACAAACACACTCACGTACATAGGGCTTAGTGCCCCCGCTGTAAGAGCCACTAATGGATTCTTCCTGAGGCAAGTTGGAATTAGTGGCCATTAAGTTCTATGATCTGCAACACTAATACAATAATACTGTGTGTGTGTGTGTGTGTGTGTGTGTGTGTGTGTGTGTGTGTGTGTGTGTGTGAGCAGTTTTGTGAAATACAGCGAGCAGTACCAGACCCACGATCCCATAATGCAAGGATGCCTTCCCAGTAACCCCTGGATTTCTGATGACAGTGCACACTGGTCGATAAACGCAGGAATGTGAGAGAACACACACACATTATAATACACAATTTATAATAAATCCTAACTACAGTCCATGATGGTACAGTAGTCCACCTTCTCAAAAATCAATCCATCTTTCTCTGGTTTCAACGTTTTAGCCTCCCTTACCAAACCCAATCATATTTAAGTTCAAAATAAAGCAGTAGTATTTTGAATGCTCTTCTGCTGAATGCTCTAGTTTTCTCTTAATGTTTGCACTGTTTGTGTGTTTTATTCTGTGAGCAGGGTGCCTACCCCGACACGTCTCCGAGTGGAGCGCTGGAGCTTCAGCTTCATGGAGCTTCTGAATGATGCCATGGGGCGGCGGGAGTTTATGACCTATCTGGAGAAAGAGTTCAGTGGTGAGCAAGAGTGACTTAAAATACTCGGAATAGTTCACAAATGCAAAGACATCATATCCTAATTGGACGAGAGGCAGACCAGGAATAGTCGTGTAACCATCGTTGTTAACATGAAAACTCGAACAGCACTCAGAAGGTCATATCCCTACAATAAGGCCCAACAGTCTTATATTTGGATCTCTTAAATATCAGTCCCCTAAACATTTCAATTTTATTTTCATCGAGAGCCATGAATTATTCTCTGAGTGATAGACGAACGTGGAAAATACACAATTGAGATTTTAAAGACAATGAAAACAAATTCCTGGGTCTGCATCCTTAAGCGGATCCGGATCTGGATGGGTTCTTCCCTGACACCACACCCTTCCACCAAGTTCCAAGGAATCCCAACAACGGATGAACGAAATCGTGACAAAATCATGACCTCCCTGGTGGAGGTGATAATAATAGTGATACTTATAGATGTTAATAATCAAAGCAGCACTAGTTAATAGTAGTAGTAACAACAACAATAATGCTGATAATAAATAATAATACAATTGAGCTTCATTCCCCCATGACCCTCAGAGGATAAGCAGTGCATATAATGGATGGATGGATGGATAATAATGCATCAATTACTTGAGTGTGCCCATATCCTGGATTATGATTATTGACACAGAATATCCAATATTTCTTCTACCATGTTTATTTGATTAAAAACAAACATTTGTTTAAGCCTGAATCACAATAATGTGGCAGTGGAGTTCTGCAAACAGAATCATTTTCTACACAGAAGCTCATTACAGTAGCAATGCATTTACCGTTAATTGATTCTCACTCTTATCAGCGTCTAGAATTTCATCATCTTCCGTAATGATATTTTCCAGTCCCAGCGGTGAGAGATGGGAGGGTAGAGGAAGTGGAAAAGAAAATTAATTTCATGACTACTGGGAGGATGACAAGAATACATAGGAGGGGTAGAGAGAGGAAAGGACTTAAGGGGGAGAGATATGCACTATATGATATACTGCCAGGGGCCAAGGTTTTCCACAGAGGCCACTCATGCTTTAGAAATTCTCTGGTCGTGTTTCACCTCATCCTGCATCACTGTGGTTTTGTCGACCTCCGCCCGTCCCCGGCTGCTCACTGTCTGTGTCTCTGCTCTCAGCGGAGAACCTGTGTTTCTGGCAGGCCTGCGAGGACATCAGACACGGAGAGAGCTCCAGGATCATAGAGAAAGTGGAGGAGGCGTACAGGTAAGAGTGCAAGCAGACCAACGTGCAGGAACACACTCTCACGTTCACTGTCAGGTGACGGCCTCTCTGCTGTGTGTGATTCAGAAACTTCCTGGCTCCCGGAGCGGCCCGCTGGGTCAACATCGACAGTAAGACCATGGATAAAACTCTGCAGGGGATCAAACACCCACATCGTTTTGTTATGGATGACGCACAGATGCACATCTACTTCCTCATGAAAAAGGTCTGACCTCTGACTCTACACGATACTTACCTTATGCTACGGCCTTTTCAGTGACATGGTTTAAAGGACTTCACTATTAATCAACTTGTTGTGAGCTGCATGACCATGAACCATATTCTAACGTTGACAAATAAGCTTTTCAGGTTTTAAGTGATTCCTCCCAATATTTGTACTTCGAGCTTTTTACCCAGAGGAAGTTGTTATAGACAAGTGAGAGTCACTACAATGTTACACTTGCTCAACCAATTGCTATCAGTCATTTTTAAGCGAAAAATAACTAATTTAAACCAAATTTATCCGATGAATAAACCTTTGAACATACATCAGTATAATAAGAACTAGACACCTAAAATGTCAGAAACAATATTTGAGAAAAATCAATTTGACGTGTTCTATGATTTTTTGTATTTGGTCTCTGCCCCATCCACTAACATGGAAGAGGCAGGATGTATGAACTATACTGCAGCCAGACACTCGGGGGCAATCTAGGTGCTTTGGCTTCACTTTTGGGGAGCTCTTATTGTCATCCATGTTTATATAGAGTCTATGGTACAAACAGTGGTATGGGACCTTGAAGAGATCAGGTTTAAATAGGCAAATTCAAGCTGAAAGATATAATGTATATTGTTTACTGCAAATTCAACCCTAGAAGACATACATTATATTTACACTGTTCTCATATCCTTAACTGAAGTCACTGGAAGACAGGGCAGGGATGTAAGAACAGTTGTCATGTGATCAAATGTGTTTTAACATTGCAGCATTATGTGTTGTAGACAGCTGCAGTTGTCTGTAGCAGCAGTGTTTGGCAGAGCGGTGAATGCATTATGTCAGTGAATGTCTTCACAAATAGTACAATCTGTGTGTGTGTGTGTGTGTGTGTGTGTGTGTGCGTGTGTTTAGGACTCCTTCCCGAGATATCTCAAGTCTGACCTATACAAGAACATGCTGGCCAAAGCTATTGTCCCCCAGGAGACCAAGAAGAGGTGACATCACCGTTACATTATTCTCCTTTCGCTTTAAAACTTTAAAAATGTATTCTCCAACATCACAATTTCTGTTCTTCTCAGCGTGTTCCCCTTCATGAGACGCCAGCGCCACTCTAGCCCGTCCCCTGCTCAGGCTGTCACCCAGACGTCAGAGACAGACGGGGCCAAGGGGGCCGGGCAAGCAGGTACCAACTCTACAGCCAGCTCCAATGTCTGATACCAGGCCCCCCAAAAAAACGGTGTCAGACTCAATCACCTTCCGTCTCCATTGTCTCTGTTGGTCACCATAGTAACCATCCAAGAAGTCCTCTTAGCTTAATGTTTCATCTCAAACTGAGATAAAGCGTTATTATTTTTTCTTTCAGAACTGCAACATTGTCAGTGTTAGGATCACAGCATACAACAGAGCACAGGCGTATCATACCATAGCAGCTTCACATCTTATTCACGAGCAGTGGACAGCAGGGAAAAGAGCTTTTAGTGCCACTGTTCAACTCTGTACTGCCGCATATTCACCCTGCACCTTCATCACACCTCTACAGGGGAGGAATAGGGTCGGACAGAAGAAATAACATGAGAAGAGCAGGATTTTCTTTCCTTTTGCATTTCGAAAAATAAAGTCAAACTCAATCAGAGGATGATTCTTTTGTATTTCTTAGATAAAGTCGGAATGTCAAGAATAAAATCGAAATGTCGAGACTAAAGTTAAATGTTTAAAATTAGGTTGAACTGAATTAGAGGAAGATATCTTTTTGCTTTTGAGGATAAAGTCGGCGAATAAAGTTGAAATCAGAAATTAGAGGGCAATTTTTCTTTTGTTTTTTGAGAGTAAAGCTGAAACACTGCCAAAGTCAAACGAAATCAGGGGATTGTATTTTGTATTGTTCTTTGTGAAAAAAAAGTCAGAATGCTAAGACTCAAGCTGAAGTGTTGAGATAAAGTTGAAATGTCAAGACTCCATCTTTCCAAGCTTGTGTGGTTTTCACCTTCTGAACAGATGCAGTTTTAAATTTTTAACTTCACAAATTCATCTCCACAAGGTGTTTTGTGCAGGGAGTCACATGTGCTACCATAAGTAGTTTGATCTTGAAATTTCACATATATTCTTGATATTGCTACTTTATTCTAAAATGCAAAATTTTACAAGTTGATTGTTCAACTTATTACTTGAAAAAAAAAAAAAAACACTTCCTTTTGTTTCTCATGCCTGGCTCTAACACTCTTCTGTACATCTCAGTCCAGAAAGTCTGCCTGTTGTTATTGAGATTAACTCCTGATACAAAGCCTTCCTCTCTCCCTCAGTAGCTTTTCGAAACTGTAGAATCTTCTGTCTCTCACAAGCAGTTCCAGGTGGGGTTGTGGTTATATAAAATAGTGATTTATTATATGTATTTAGTCAGAAACTGGCCTCAGCATGTCTGTGATTATCGTACTTTCGACTTGTTTTCTTCATTTCATGCTGGAGCTTCACGTTGTGATCGTTGTTGCTGTTCATTTTGCTCGAGCATGTTTTCATCCCAATAAAATGTCAAGACAGTGTTCAGTGTTCTGTTGTGTTCTTAAGTTAACTGTGTGTGTGTGTGTGTGTGTGTGGATCAGGCTTTTTACTCTTACTTAAACACTGTTCTGTCTATTTGCAGGTTTTCACTGTAAATTTCAAATCCTTATTTGTGTTCGGATGTATTGACTGGAGCAGTAACTGCTGCAGGATTTAGGCAAATGCAGTTATTTACATTTGGCTCCAGTCAGTTTAGTACAGTGCCTTCTGCCTGCACATGCATTTTTTCCTTTTCTCTCCAGTGTCTGAACTGCAGACTGTATACAAACATATATATCGCCTGAATTTACAAACTCTTAACTGTAACTGTTCCCTTCCCTCCCATCTTCCCAAGTATGCTGCCGTTTCTTCTTCTGGATTGGCTCCCTCTACTGGCTGCATGTGTTCAAACTGAGTTTTACTCCTCAGACTATTTGAATTGACTAACTGAAGAGTTGAAAATATCCAATATTTCGAAAGAAAAAGGGTTAAAAAGATATTGAATCATCATGAAACCCCTCAGATTTATCTTGGGATGCTCCTACCCCCAGAATGGAAACCATGGATGTAAATAGAGAATGTAAAACCAAGATCCACACAAACACTCATCTCTTATGCAGGACTTAAGACTTAGGTGACATCTCAGGTTGAAGCAACAGCAGTTTTACACCAGGACACAGCTCAGCCTGTGTAAACAGTCGGCTGGTCTTCCGTTGCACTATAGAGTTTGGATTGATATATAAATATGTTTGACTGACAACCTTCATTACAAGCAAGGGGGGAGTATTCAAGATGCAGAAAAAAATGAGTTGCGTCATGGGTAGTGTAGGACCCAGTGTTTCTGAAGCCTGACTCGTACTCGGGACTTCAAATCAGCCTATCTCTGCCTCCACTGCTTTGACTGTTCCTTTTTCAACTTGTCTCGAGTGCAACAGTAAACTGCTGGTGGACCATTACAGACAGAAATAAGATTATAAATACTTTACACACCTTTTAGTTGACCCACGTCAGCCACATAAAAACACTTTACGAGGATGTGGTCTTCAGTGCCGATCTGTGTCAGCTCTGTAAAACCATCAAATTTACTAATGGAAGTAAGATGTAAGGTAACACACACACACACACACACACAAACACACACACAGAAATGTGTATTTCAACACAGGCACTTTCAACATTTCTGAGGATTATGATAATCTGCTTCCCTCTATTCCCCCAATCCTCTTTTAGTGCAAGAGAGTGTCAGTCTGAGGATTAAAAAATAAAGTCCACTTAACAAAAAGCAATGTAAGAACATTTCTCTTCATACAAAATATTTATTTTTGATAGGCAAGTGTTTGGGTTTTGAACAGATTGGAAAGTAGGAAATTAAAACCATGTTTTACATCAAACATTAAATGTCTTCAATCCTTAAATGCAATGAGAGCGGTAGTTTGTTGTCGTGGTTTGTTGATCATAACAGCATACTTGAATGTGACAAAAAATAAATAATTTACACACACACACACACACACACACACACACGAGAAAAACAAAGAAAGGAAGGCAATGCAGGTTGCAAAAAAAAAAATCAAACAGTGCAAATAGACAGAACACAAACGGTGCCTTAGGAAAATAAAGTACGCAGAAGACAAAACAGATTCACACAGTACATACAGGAGGCACTGGACACAGCAATCTCAATATACATTCATTAGGTGCCCATTCATACACATACTGTATGGGCTATGACCATTACGTAGGGGAATCAGCTTTATAAATCATAAAAGTGCTTCAGAATGGCTGCTGGTACAATGAGGTGAGGTTTTAAAGAGGGAGGATAAACACACAGGACGACAGTAGGTTTCAATACAAGCAGCGTATGCGTCTGCACATGAACATGACGTCGAGACATTTGGTGATTAAAGACAGGGATTGGAATGAGGAGGCATCCTGCATCTGAATCACTGAATCTGCGGCTCTGTGGAGGAGAGTTGAGAGGCTGATGTCGGCGCGATGGGAAGGCATCTGAGACAGGGTTCATCAGACTTTGGCAAACAAGCGGTTTCACTGGTTTTAAATGGTTCCTGTGAAGTAAATGTTTGTTTACTATTCTTAAATACTATTCTTTATTATTCTTATTCAGTGTCCTGCAGTTAACTAGACCCTGTTCGGACGCGGTATAAACATACGCCCTGAGTGATACGATCACAAGTGGACAGCTTTTAGATCAGGTCTGAACGATCCTCAATGCGTCCTGAGATCCGATCACTCCGACCACATTCGGAGGAGGTCTGGGTGGGACGCACGTGGTGACACTCTTTTCACTGTGTGAATGCAAATGTGTTCTGGGTCACATATGAAGGACCGTACTCAGCTGATGTCCCGACCCACAGTTTCAAAGTGTGTCAAATGTGTTTTTACTCTTTTGCTTGTGGTAACAATATCAACACTGGTCACAGCATAATGATCAATACTTTTTTTTTTTCAAATCTTTCTCCATATCAGAGCTGTGCATTGATTCATTCGGCCGCTGGCTCTATCTCTCTCATGTGCCGACGCACAAACAGCTGAAAAGTGAGATCTCACCACAAGTGGTCACAGGAGAAAAACTCTGGATGGATGGTAAAGTCAGGTGTGAACAGGACCCTGGTGAACGAAGACCATGTGATACGGTTTGAAAGCTCTGGAAAACGCTTGGAGCTAAACTTGGAGTTGAGCCAGTTTTATCAATCAATTTTCCACCCTGGTCTGTGGGACAAATGAAAACACCGGAGGAGTGTTCACACCAACTATAAATACACCATATTTTTTATCAGCAAAGTCAGGGACAGACTGAATAGAAAAGATTCAGAAGAGTTCCACAAAGTGCTATTACTTATAAATATTTCACACATTCATACTCTAGTCTAATAAAATATGTACATATAGACTATGTACAAACTCCTGGCCATGAGGTCAAAGGTCAGGTGGTCTGCTACCTGAAGGGTTTGATTTATACCTAAGCTGGTGCAGAGGACCACCTTAGAGGTTTCAGCAGGTTTCAGGGGTGTTTGCGTATCTACGGTGTCTGAACACTAGTGTTTTAAGATCCATGAGAACAGTTTCCCACTGGAAGAGAAAGTGAATATGAAATCAGCAGATGTAAGAGAATATAGGTCTAACTTTGAAGAGTCAGAGACTTAAAGACATTGTGGAGCTTATAGAGATGTTTACCAATCAACACCAAGTCACTTTGCTTCCTTACAGCCTCTCTCATCTCACTATGTGACAGTGTAGAGCTCATCCTTGCCGTTCTCGCAGAGAGTGTACCCACAAACCCGGGGTCTCCAGCTCCAGCTCCAGCTCCAGCTCCAGCCCCTGCTCCAGCCCAACGTCTCCCTGTCCTTCTCCTTCGGCGGCAGCAGGAACACCACGCAGCTGGCCATCAGGATGTGCCACAGTGAGTGTGTGTAGTAGTAGTTAGCCTCTGTTCCACCGAAAACATACAAGCATATCCCAACGAGGGCACAGGTCAACCCCGGGATCAGGTAGAAGACCCAGCGCTGCCAAGAAGGCGGGTAGCAATGTCGCCGCCGCACCCCTCTGGACACCTGTCGACGAAAAAGAAACTGATTTAGCCAAGTGGGAAAATTATCTTTCTTTTTCTTCTGTTCTGTGTGTGTAGATACATGTTATCTTTGGCACCAGGTTGTCAAGTGGTGTTTTACAGAATCCTTCCGTTAGAATCTTACCCATGCAGTGACCATGATCAGCAGTGCACAGAGGACGGGGCCCAGCAGGTTCCACAGGCCTTTGCGGTCCAGTTGCATTGACATAGCAATCAGCAGAGTCCCGAGCAAAAACAGAGTCTAAACACACACACACACACACACACACACACACACACACACACACACACACACACACACACGCACTTTAGCCCTTTAAGTTTCATAACAACTCTCAGTGATGACAGAAATATGGAAAGAATAGCAACAGTCATCAGTGTCTTACATATTTGAACACGTCTCTGATGCGAGCCATGCACAGGATGGTGACCCAGATGGAACAGACAGAGCCCAGGAAGTCACAGTATTGGAGGGTATCGTAGTCCATTATACACAGTACAGCTATACCCGGCTGGTCACACGCATGGTAGAACTACAAGGACAGAGAGTAGAAGAGTAATCACTGTTCAAGCTACAAGACAACACACAGCTCGATGTCCCCATAAATACATACTGTATGATGCACACAGATGTTTACTCAGTGATGAATGTGACAGATGTATAGATTAATCCTGGATGATTTAAATGCTTTGACGTTTTTGTGCAATCTAGTCTGGATTCATCTATGCTATTAATTAAGATATTTTAAAATCAAAACATCAACAACCCAACAGTTATTAAAATCACCTCCGTCTCAAAAGCACACGGATCGATATGACAAACTACTGTTTTGCAGGACTTTTAGTTCATCATGGTTACTAACATCCAAGTAAACTTGGGGGGGTAAGTGAAAACATCTTTTATATTGATAAAAACCTTTAGTGTCAAATCTTTACTCTCCTTTCAATACAGAAATTCTTAGGTGAAAGTGATGATACAACAGCATCTAGGAGCAGCCATTTCTCACTTTTATTACACTAAAGACACAAAGCAGTTACTCCCTTGACGGACGTGGATTGGTTCGAATCGCTGTGGTGTGACCCCAGTAGAAATGACGGGGTCTGGGAGGTTGGCCTCGTACTCAGACATTTGCCTTCTCATATATAACCCCTCCGGACAATGTCAGGAGATTATGCAGAGTTCAGTGCATAATCCTGGCTTTGATTTCCTGAAACTTCCCTCTTGCACCACATCGTGAGGACCCCCCAAAAAATACAAACATTTCTCAAAAGCGATGCTAGTCACATGAGTGCGAGTGGCTGTTACCGTGGAGAAGAACATTGTGAAGAGGTAGACGGATGCCTCTGTGAAGTAGTAGCGTTTGATGGCCACCACAATAACAGGCAGGAAGATCACGTTACTGAGAGCCAGAAGCAGGGTTGCGGTCAGCTGGCGCCCGTACGACTGAGCTGTCGAATCATCAGTGCAGCCCCAACCATTCCAGCCTACACGCACACACACACACACACACACACAAAGTGAACCCAAATTTCCAAATGGATGGCATGACAAAAATATTAAATGTAGACGGTAAGGACTATCATTTTGGTATAATAACAGAGAGACTGCATTGATTGATATTAATTTAGATGATGTAAAGTAAGTGTGTGTGTGTGTGTGTGTGTGTGTGTGTGTGTGTGTGTGTGTGTGTGTGTGTGTGTGTGTGTGTGTGTGTATGACGCACCAGCCTTGCAGACACAGGCACCGTACAGGTAGCTGTAGGATCTCAGTAGTCTACATTCACCGTATGTCCCACAATCCTCGACACAGGCACTGACAAACACCTCTGGGGTCACATGCACCACTGATGTGTTACCACAATCAGTGCTGCAAGAAACAAAGACACTTACATTTTAAAAACACACACAACTAACGAGACAAGACAGCAATATCTCATCTAACAGAGCCAGAGACTTTTGACACAGACCAACTCAAATGTACAGTTAAAGAAGTAAATAGATAAAGATGTATTAGGGCGCATATTTGAATCATGATTTTCTTGATTAGAATTGAGATCACAAGTCTCCCACACCATTGTTTTCGATATACACACAACAAAAAATATGATTGTGCCTGATCCATTATTGATGAGCCGTGTTGTCAGGCGACAGGGATTTTCACCGGAAGTTTTCTTTGCTGCTACTTTGGCAAAACACAGCTGGCAATGTACCTGGTTTTGACTTTCATTGACCCCCTGCAGTTTCCTAACGAATCTAAAGCACTTTTCTCAGTTGAGGCCACCGTCACAACGATCACAAAATGCAAACGCAGCAGAATTCTATATTAGAGATGAGATTGCATATGGTGTGAATAGAGATCTATTGCAGCCCAAAGAGATAGGTACAGGTACTGTACACAAGTGTGAATCAAAAACTGTAGCATGACATCCAACTACTAATATTTATGTGCAAAAATAAAATCAAACATGGACCGGGATAAAGGAAAATCTCAAAAATATACTTTTTCATGGAGTAAAAATTTACACGAACAAGCCTTTACAAATGCATTCACTGTTTTAGCATGAGAACTGCTAGAATCTAAATAACATCTGCTGCCTGTGGAGAATGTTGTTGACTCTATCCGATGGAGGACATGGTGTCAGAGTATTTAAGTATTGAATAACTTGTTTGTCAAAGAACAAATGTATGAGTGTGCTGTTACCTGTTGCATGTGAGCTGCAGGGTGAGGTACCATGTTGCTGACTGAGGGAACGGCAGCCTGACCACAGCTTTAGTCACGGTGGCATTCACCTGAAGGCCATAACCTCCAAACAAACCTGCACTCACATATAAACACACATGAGAAATGTCTCCAAATTTAAGTTTTTTTATTGAATATTTATCCTACATCCACTTTTATTTTCAGATATAAGATGTCATGAATCCCTTAGTGTGAAATAGGAATGAATCTTTTCAGGTTTGAGTGTTACCTGTGCTGCAGGGTTGAGACTGGTTGAGATCGAGAACTGGAGCCCATTGAGACAGACAGGCCACCACACTGCTACTGTTCCCCAGCATTACAGCAGTCTGCGTGCATGCACAAACACACACACATATATGTATTAAACACACACTGCTTTCAAAGAATGGTGCGTGTGTGACTGTTGTAATTCAGCGATACTCACAGAGTTGAGTGTGAGCTGCAGGTTGAGTGTTCCACCAGTGGCTTCCGTGTGCAGGGGGTAGGTGAGCAGAGTGGGGTGTGTATTAGTGACGCTGACGTTGGGTCCGCTGACGGGGGTGTACCGCAGCGACAGAACGTCCACCTCCTCGTAGAGCACAGGGATGCTCCACACACACGCAGACTCCAACGACGGCGATGCTGAGTCATTGATTAAGGCGACCGCGGCTGTAGCCAGTGAGCTGTTGCCTGCTGAAGTTGAGTTGCTATAGCTGCTGTTTCCACGGAGCTTCTTAATGTCATCGTCTGCTTTAAGGCCGACACTTTTTGGCTTACAACCCACTGAGGAAGACACAAATGAGAACAGAGCAAAAAGATGCACAAGTTGTAGATTAGAACAGATATATGTGAAACTTAAATTTCAGACATGCATCTATAGTCACCTGTGTAGTTTGCGATGATACGAAAGGTCACAGTGCGGTTGTCTTGGCTGCTGTCAACGACAACTCGTAGCCAGGTGTCCCAAGGTGGGTTAGACAGCACGGCAGAGCAGCCAGTCCCTGAGCAGTTCATTGATACTGGGCCCTGCTGCAGAGAGGAGGAGCCCAGCCTGAGGACCAGTGAACAGTTTCCAGTGTCTGCTCCCTCCCCTGAAGAACAGTCCGCCACGGAGACGGAGAGAGAAGAGGCAAACTCTGGAACATAGAACCTAAGACACACACAGACAAAAACATTACTGTGTACAGTATAAACTAATGGGGGAAAAAAATACATCCGTATCAATAGAAGAAACACGGGAATGGAAGGTGTACACTACTTACTTAAGGCGAGCCGGTCTGTCAGGTGCGGTGGTCTGTTGGAGGAATGTGCCCTGCTGTAAAATAGGTGTGTCCACTGCTCTCCTGATTGATAACTGAGGCTGGAAGAAATAAGCGCAGGACAGAAGACCCTGACAGACAAAGAGAGAGAGAAAATGTTTTTAGTGCAGTGTTTTATGGGCGACTTAAAAACAGATAAGAGTCACGGGTCAGAAGGAAAAAAATGTATGCAACTAAATCCACACACAAACAAAATGTAGACGAAGGTAAAATTAAAGATAGACATTTTCTTTTCTTTCTTTTTCTGCCATTGGTAAATACGACAACACAACAATTAATGTAATCCTGCTGCATAAACAGAGACAAGAAGAAAGAAGAATGTGGTTTAGCTGCTTTGCAAAAGAAACAATCCTCCTAACCCTCTGATCCAGTATAACAGGTTGGGGTTTTCCAAGTGAAGCATAACTGGAATACTGACACCTTATCCTGGCCTTCAAATGTAAAATAAACATCAGTTTTACATAATAAAAAAAAAAAATCACTCTAAGAAAACCTTAAGACTTAGAACAGCAACAAAAATCTCAAGATCTGAAAATATCAAGGGTCAAGTGTACACAGCTCGATACAAACCTTCTGCTCGATGCGCCCGTCATCCTGAGGCAAGTGGGCAGCAACGTACCAATCACCGGGGGCAGGGTCGGAGTGGTTAAAGGTGATGGAGCTGTGTAATGCTACTGGTAGGGTCAGAGACAGGCTAGGACTCCATAGTGTGTCATTAGGAAACACTGAACCTATCAGGTTTATAACTGGAGGGGCACCCCATCGAATATGACTGCAAAAGAGAGAGAGAGAGAGAGTCGAATTCAACAGACATCTGTTTGAGCAGAGAAACGATGACGTGAAGGGAGAGAGAGAGAGAAGGAAGTCGGATTTCACTAAACAGAGAATGAAAATCATCACAGCAGAAGTCGCCAAACATCAGGAAATAAAACAGTGGAGGAAAGTGCATTCCTCTTACATGGTGACGTTTTTCTGTCCACAATGGAAGTTGTGGAGCTTGGTGATGGAAAACAGCCAGCGAGCGACGGCGGTCTCCTCTGGGATGTGAAACCTCTGCAGCCTCACGTTGCCGTACCAACCGTACTTGGACAACTTCTGAGCTGGTTTGGATGAGAGCTCCGGCACGAACGTCACCTGTCCATCTGTGGGGCAGAAGGTTTTCACCGATGAAAATATACTAATTACATTCATATTACAATTAACTCCTGTAACTTTGAATTACATGCACAGAAGCGTTATTCTACGGTGGGCATTCCAGTTAACTTATGTCTCTTTAACAGTGCAGTGCATCTAGAGTTACTCTTAAACTAAACAGGTTGAAAACACTGCAACTTATTTAACAATTCATATGCTGATACATATTTTTGAATTATTATTTTTGCCTATAAAATGACAACAAATTGTTAATTATGATAGTTATAACTTTCCATAGAGCTAGGTGACAATGCAAATGTCTTGTTTTGAATAATATTCAGTTCATGTCATGTGTGACAAAGACAAGCATCAGATCCTCACGTGTGAGAAGCCAGAAACAGAAAACCTTTTGCTTAAAGAAAGAAAAAAAAAATTCATACAATAATATGATCCTCAAAATCTTCTGTTGACTGGCTTATTATTTAATTTGTTTATTTTTGGTTTGTATCTGGAAAATTTCAAATTGTTTCCACTCCTGTTTCCTTTACTTCTAAGCACTCGACTTCAGCAGCTGTGGCAGTAAACATGGAGGAGTTTAGATCTTAGCAGTTTAGCAAAATTGAGCTAAAGCTGCAAAGGCTAATCGCAGATAGTGTAATGGAGCAATTGATAATAAAATAACAAATAAATGACCCACCGGAAAAACAAATTGAAATGCTACTTTAATACTAAATGGTTCAAATTGTTTTTGTTGTTGTTGTTGTTGTTTTTTTAATTGTTATAAAGACTGGACCTTGTACGATGCCAGTAATTGGTACAGTCAAGTTTGAACTTTAAATAACCAACAAAGTGTTTGACCCAGAGACACTGACACGTCCATGGAGACACCTTGACACTAAACTGTGGACGTGCAGCTGACAGACACATGTCCGTGTGCACACGAGTGTAAACAGTGTCTCTGTAGCGTCGGTCACGCAGCACCAAGCGTGGGGACAGTTAGCCAACATGCTAATAATAGCTGCTTCCCGCGGAGGAGAACCGAAACAAAGCCCTCACCGCCTCCTGATGTCGAAGTGGTCAGAGCGAAGAGAAGGAGCCCGCGTAGAAAACAAGCCTCCATGTTTCCCTCGCCACTGCCTGAACCATCACATCGACCTGTTTCCTGTAATGTCACAGTGATCCGGAGCGTATCGTTTCTCACGGCACTTCCTGGTTTCTGTGACGACGCGACAAGCGTCATGGGCTGCCTTCACGGTCTCTTGGAAATATCGACATCGCACAAATCGAGTGTATCGAGGACAGAAACAGCCCAAATAAATAAATACAGTTTATGTATTTCCACACATATTTATTTATTTTTAAAAACGTGGTGCATTTTTTATTTCCACATTACTGTATTTATTTATTTTCGTATTTGTTTATTTAAAGAACATTTAAATAAACATTTATTATTTGTTTGTTTAAAGAACATTTTACCCTTACACAAGAACACGTTGATTCAGCACATTCACACATCTCTACTGTTTGGGTTGAGAAACAAAGAGGAACCTTCATGACAACATGTCTGTCTTATTTATTACCAAAATGTATATATTGGACTCATCATTGCTTAACAATTTAAGCCAAAAATCATCACTATTACTCATTGTGTCATAATATAAACTCAAACTGAATCGTTTTAGAACATAGGACAAGATGGAGAATATACAAAGAAGATTCTCCATCTATGTTCTAAAATGACTCTTTTTCCCACAATAAAAGGAAGAAGTTCTTAATGAACGGTCCGTAGGCTATATGTAATACTGAAAATCAAATCCCCAAGAGTATATAACATTTATCAGCCAAGATTGGAGGTTTCTATCATTTATATTAAGGAATGCCATGGTATTTTTCATTTGTTTTTGCTTTTTCACTCATAAAATACATATGGATACAGCAAAAACACAATTAAACAGATTACATTCGGGAAAAAAAATCAATGACAGAGTTTGCACTATTTATTTTTATGCTAGTGCCTCTTGTTTTATCAAGGCACACTTAGCGTCAACGTGCATTTGAAGTCCCACTGCATTAACTGGCAGCTACAGTATCTGTTGAGGTGCAACAGCTTCAGTTACAGATAATCACAAAAACGTCACATCATCCTGCGACTCCACCCAGCACCACTGAGCGTCATACCCCAGCAGAACAGTCTCTGCAGTTGATGCACTCTCTTGCTCCTCCATCACTTCATTCGGAGAGGCTCTGAAACTCTCCTGAGGCGGACTGCGCTCTGTTTGAATCTCCCCGGACTCTTGGGTAAAACCACTAATATCTGCTTTCACTTCTTTTCTTGCCTTTCTAGATCTGAGCAGAGCTCTGCTGATGGTACAAGCTCCAGCTGTGGGGTCTTGACCTGCGTCCACGTCCTGTGTTTGTGACTTTTGTAAACTGGCACTGACCAAACCGTTGGCAGGGTTGGGTTCAAACTCAGAGTTGGAAGGACTTGGAGATCTCCCTCCTCCAGACTCGGGGCTCAGAACATCCAAGTAGCTCTTGTGGAATGAATCACCATCATCATGTGGTGATCGCTGACCTGCGGAGTCCTCACCTGTTGTTTCTGTCAAATCTTGAGGGAAGGTCGGACTCTGGCTCTCCCTGTGGGAGAAACACTTGCAATATTGAGTCACATCTGGACTGAAAACCCCGAAATGCATATCCAGCATAATTCAGCTAATGTATTTTGTATTGAATGGTTCACTGCAGATCAGCAGTGAAATAAATTCATTCATTTACGATTTTAGAAACTCAAATTTCTGGTTTCAAATCGAGGATACACTGCATGGAGGTTCATGGGTCTCTGGATAGACAGTATATGTTAATATTGCATGTCATATTAATTATAATATTTTGTATCATGTAATTGTACCTACATCTTGGCTTATCTAAATGCACTTTTTCAATGAGAGCCCCCCTCTGACAGATGATAAACTCTACCTGCAGGGCGTCACAGAGGGCCCGTGCTCCTCTACAGTGACCAGGCTGCTCAGGCTTCCTGTCAAGCTGCCGCCGCCACTGACCAGGGATCCCCGCTCCTCCATCAGCCAACGCATGGCCTCGATACCCTCGTGCACGGCAAGCAGCTGCCGCAGAATCCTCACATCGGCAGAGCGCAGCCTTCTCTGCATGGACAACATGGAGAATTAACAACTTATCAGTGATGCATGCATTAACATGTGTGTATGAGGGGACCTGACTGACTATATCATATACATGTTTGAACCTGAACTTGATCTAAGCAGTGGGGGGATGTCACAAAGTACATTTACTTAGTTACTGTACTTAAGTGCATTTTTCATGTATCTGTACTTTACTTTAGTAGGTACTTTTACTCCATTTGACATACCAGCAAATATCTGTACTTTCTACTTCACCACATTTTTAAAAAGCATTGTGTTGCATCTTAACATTGACTTTTATATTTTTAGAAGTAAGAATTGATCCACAGATCCAATCTGAGCAGGGAGGTAAACCCCGCCTCCTGCAGCCGCATGACTAGTGAAGAAGAAACACCTGAAATGGATTCGGAAGAGGCGGAGACTCAGCCATAATAATGTAGTGGATTGTTTCCAAGGAACAGGTTACACTGCACAAGTACATTTAATACTGTAAACGATTGCCTATGTTTACTCAAGTAGAAAAGCTCATGTGTGTACAATTCTTCGTCTAATTATTTGTATTTTACGTAAGCAAAATGATTGAGTACTTCCTCCACCGCTGGATGTGTGTTTGGGGTTTTTAGTGGGGTGCCTGGTCCTTCTCATGGGGCCCCTTTTATCTCTGGGCCCCCCTGACAGAATGCAGTCTATCCCCACCACTAGTGAGGCCCCTGCTAGTGTACTCATTACACATCACGGAAATACTGTAACTGAGAGGCACATGGGGAGAGAATGAGCAGAGGAATCCAGTCAGACTGTACAGAATGAACAGAGGTGAATGGGAGAGGAGCCAGGTGAGGGGTGTGGCGGAGAGACAGTGTCTGTCATTAGAAATAAAAATCCAGAGCAGGTGAAGTGGCTCACAATGAAACTCAGTGGTGGAGACATGCCTAAAAAAAAACTGAGCCGTGATCACTGAAACAAGCTGCACAGGTTTTGTCACAGTGAAAACATGGGGAGATGAACAGGTACATGCAACTCAAAAACTACACACTCACAGCTTTGCCATCTAGTATGTATTAATATAGTATTTATTATGTGAAAAGTGAAAAGCTGGGAGTTTTACCATCTCTTGTTTCAAACAGCTGATCCTGTCAGAGAAGCTTCCACTGGAGGCAGAGCTGTGGTCTCCCCTGTCCCCCACATCACACCTGCAGCCGTCTCCACAGTCCGCAGCATCCCTCATCCACATCAGAAGACTCTCTGGTGTTTTCCTCCCGACCTTATTTTCCACCTCCCTCATCTCTGGAAAGAAATCCCGGAGGCTCTCCTCTGCCATGGCAGCCGTTTCACCTCCAAGTAATCCAGTGGAGATGCTTTTGGATGGAGAAGAGTTTGTGCGTAAAGTCACTTCACCTTTAACTCAAAGAGGCGCACGCACGCACACGCACACGCACACACACACACACACACACACACACACACACACACACACACACACACACACACACACATGAACACGCCACAATAAAGCACGATCTCGATCAGACTTGCCAGAGAAGCGCAGGACGAGCAGTGAAAACGCTGGAAGCGTGAACGCGCGACTCGTGCGTCCTGCTGACTGCTGGGATCATTCACGCTGCTACAGAGGAATTGCTGGTGTGTAACCATGTACAACATGATGCTGGAAAGTGGAAACACTCTTTGTGCGGAACAATGGAGGGAGTATCACTCCAGCAGGTCACATGGAGAGGCTTCAGTGGCACCTGTGCGCACCGAGCCGCTGCTGCTGATCACGTTTAAATCCGTGCAAGTCAGTTGTGTTTGTTTTGGGCCAAATCACAACATAGAGAAACGTAGCAGTTCATGCACTTGGTGACAGAAGACAAAAAAAAACATTTCAAGGGAATCTGCCTCGTCCGGTGGGGTCACATATTACCTGGCCTCATATTAACGCCTTTCTAAAGCAGGGCAACAACAGAGAAATGTGGAAGAGAGAAAAATGTTGGTGACCAGTAGTTTGACTAATGGCTTAGTCAGACTGTAGTCTATGTTTTATGTTCTAATTCTTTATTGCCTTGTTACTTATTTACTTACTTTGATAAGATTAGAATTTTTATTGTATCATGTTACTGATTAAAACATAAAATCAAACAATAGTAATGAAGGTACAATGTAATGGAGGCTATGATATGGACATCCCATATCCTACTTTACAATGTTAGCAGGGCTAAATCTAAGTATTTTATCCTGGGATCATCACTTATTTCTTCAACATGTCCACATCATTTGTAGTGAAGAGAACATGAAGAGACAGATTATTTATTCCTTTTGTCAAAGGGACATTGAATGTGAGAGGAAGAACGAGTTTTTCTCCGCAGGGTGTCTGGGGTCAGCCTCAACCAGGGTGAGGAGATCAGACTGAGGAGATCAGACTGAGGCTTGGAGTAGAACCGCTGCTCCTTCACGTCTAAAGGGGACAGTTGAAGAAGTTTGGGCCTCTAGTCAGGATGCCTCCTGGTGCCTATATTGGAAGTTTACTGGGCACGCTCAACTGGGAGGAGACCCCTGGGAATAGCCCCCCGGTGTCTCCCTTGTACAAAATTTGTTGAAGTGAGATATGCTTCAATTTTAATTCTTTAAGTGGAAAGACTCAGATTTTAGACACAGAGATGGGTCAAATAAGCAGCTGACATCTGCCATCCACTCAAATAGATTATTTATTTTTATCGCCTGTCATCTTGCCCCATATTAATTCCTGTAAAATCAGGGCAGCAGTTATGGGAGCTTCCTGCATCCTCATGACGGAGGTTAAGACTTTGTCTGAAAATACATTTATGATGCTTCACCAGTGAGAAGGTGGGAGGAGACTTTTTAGCTGCAGAAAACCTGATAAAGGATGTTACCACTTGTCACTGTAGTGTGAGGGAAACACCGCAGCATCCATCTCAGACCTGTGAAGAACCAGGAACCTCTATCGTTATATAGACAGGTTTTTCTATATATTCTCTTTATCTCTATATTGTATATAGTGTAGAAAAAATATAGGTCATAATAAAAAAAGGCTTTATATATATATATATTTATACATATATAGATACTCACATACCTACATTCCCAAAATCAAATATAAACAAATTTGCATTGTTATTTATATAAAAAAAAACAGGAAGATAATCGTTTAATCGTGTATAATAGGGTAATTACAAAACTGACTAAACTTAAATAAGACAAACCCAAGAAGCAAAGGCATACACACAAGATGAGTAACAAAGCCATGATATCTGAAGAGATTATATACATTTGGTTTGAAGTAATGATCATTGTCACAGCATCTTATTATTTTTAAGTTTAAAATCTAAACTTAAACATAGAAGACATTATCGTTCCCTTCACACTCGATGTTGCAGAAACATATTTGCCAGCTAAATTCAAATGGCTTGTTCTTCTCTATAATGGCCTGTAGATGGCAGCAGACATTTAAAGTTTCCGGGCACCCGAGTGTTTGATGACTTTCTCAGACAGTTGAACAATCGAGCCATCATTTCTGAACCTCTGGGAACTCATTCATTAAATCTGTTTGCTTAAGCGTATACAGATCAGGTTTCACCAGCGAGGCAGTCTAACTCACAGCTACCCTGAAAACTGAGCCAAAGTCAATACTCTGAGGTCATCTCATCTGTTGGAGAATCATAAAGAATATGCTTTCTTTAATTTTATAGGAGTCTGGGCCATTAATTGTCCAGATTTATTGAAAAATACGCTCACCTCTGCGGCGAACATGTTCCGTGATTCCTTTAGAGAGAAGCCTAATAGAGAAAGATAATTTTTCATACTTGACTCTGCATTCTTGTAATTTCTTTGACTGAAAAAGCAAGTGAGAAGCTGAAAGGAGAAGTGGATTAAAAAAAAAAATTGGTTCGTGCAAGCCCAGAGGGTGCTGTAAAATATTGCCCACATTTAAAACAAGTGTTTTCGGGGCAGCTCAGACCCCGGGGTCAGTGTTACATGAGGCGGAGGCTAATCGTAAAAACCTTTCACACAGAAAGAGTTATGTTTTTTATGAGTCAGGGCCTCCAACTTCCAGTTTTAGGGAAATCATAAACTTACGCAAACATGAAAATATGGAAAAAATGTGAAAGTCATTGAAAGGCCAGCATTATGAGTAGATAAGATTTTACTGCATCTGTCAGTGGAATTAAACGTGATTTACCGTGTGTCATAAAGAGGATGTGGGGTGGGAGTTCTTCTGAATTTTTGCCAAACCCTGTGAAACGTGACGAGCAGGGTGACGGACATGAAACCACAACCAGTGATGTGGACTGCGTCGGGTCAAGTCTTGAGTAAAGCTTAATAGATATTTTGAAATCCTCGTGGTACAGCCTGAGTCCCCTGTGAGTAAGCCTGAAGCGTGACTTGTGTGTTTGCATGCACGCAGTCGAGGGTCAGAAAAACAGCATTACGTTACAAATGAGGCCAGTGGGCCAGGAAATCCTTCAGGTTCACATGGTCTGTGGAAGGTCCGCACATGCAAACAAAGCCAATCAGGGAGGGCCAGGACCCCTGGATTTTTAAAGCACAATTAGGAAAAAAGTTTCCCAAGAAAAATAAGCTCTCCAGAGTGGAAATCTACACGTCAAATATACAGTACATGGGGAGTTTGAGAACATTTTTAATTTTTTTAAATCACAGCGTTGAGCAGACTTGATCTGCCCTCAGAGATGAGTTTAAAGGAAAGGTTCCACATTTTGAGGAACATTTCACTTTCTAGCTGGGATTTAGATTTAGACTGGCAACAGATCCCTGTTTGCACGCTCCATTAGCCGGCAAATTAGCTTAGCATAAAGTTTAGAAACTGGTGAAACAGCCTGGCTCAATTCCAAAGGCAACAAAATCTGCTTCTGAGCAGTTCCAGAACTCTAAAACTAGCACTGTTTTTCTCATCTGTTTAATCCATAGACTGTATATAAAGATGTACGACACGACAGCTCCACACAAGTGAGGCCAAATCATCTGGATCACCCCCTGGTGGCTGATTGTAGTACGGGTCATAAACCCTGTCTCCTCCATGTTAGTGGATGGATCAAACTAAAATGTTAAAGTATACGTCAAATACATTGTTCCTCATAAATGGTTTCGGTCTCTGAGCTAGTTCTTATTACACAGATTTTTGTTCACATGTTCATTTTCTTAGCAAGTTTGGATTCAATTACTTATTTGATGCCATAAAAATAGGTGTTGAAATGTCATGACTGACAGCTAACACGGACTCACGATTGGTCAAGCCCGTGTATGGGCGGGACCTTGATACCACAGTTCTATCCCCTGATCACTACTGTGCAAACTCTGGCTTCAAATACACAAGATGGCAGCGTTCAAATCTGGGGTATTTGGGCTTCATATCTTTATAGAGGGAGGAAGGGGAGGTGCCTCGTCCGTCTTTATTAACAATGGTCAATGGTCAGTAAAAACAAAAAAAACGAAAAAATAATAAGAAGTATGAAACAACAGATGATTTGTTGAGGTATGTTATGGGCACTGTATGTTGGTCCTGACCAGCAGTGTCTCAAGGAAGTCTGGCTCTCATTAAGAAATTGTCCCACACATAAAGAGGGGGGTCTTTTTAAATCTGTTTTTAACAGTTTGGTTTTTCTACTGAGAGACAAACAAACTATAACATTTTCATTGCTGAGCTTTAAAGGTACTTGCGTGCATATCATGCTGTTTGGCATGAGCCAGGCAGCAGTTTCCCCGTGTTTCCAGTGACTGCTCTATGCTAAGCAAACCAGCTTGCTGGAAGTAACTCTATTTTCTCATTTTTTACCCAGCAAGAATAAGCAAATAAGCACATTCCCCAAAATGTGGAACTTTACCTTTAAGGATCTAACTGACATCTTATTAATGCGTAAGAAAAAGGCACGAGATTAAAAGAGAAATAGCTATGAACTCCCACTGCTCATGAATTTTTAGTTAGGTGATCCCGCTGCTCTGTGCATCTGTTTCCGGTTAGGGAACCTGCAGAGAGATTAAATGAGTGTGGAAAAGTAATGGATCTCACATGTATGGAGAGGCCCATTTACATCCTGTAATTGTGTTGTGTTTATTCAGGCTGTAACATAAACCACAGATCCTGGAGCTGAGAAGAGCCATAAAAACAGTATTTACAGTTCACAGGAGGAACACCAACAATCCATGATTTTCTACTGAGAAGGCCCACAAACATTTTAATTACATCAATTGCAAAAGCTGGCATGTACTGCAATGTGAAACTGCAACGAGAACACAAGCAGGGATGCACACTGTGTGTATGCTGTAAGGCAGGATTCAACACAAACAAATAACGCGTGCTGTCTGACTACAGGCTCATCAATAGATTCCTGCTGCATCAATCTTTGTTGTTTAAACAGATGGCAGTGGCACCGGAGAGCTTGTGCTGTGCCTGATCGAACGCTTGATAGGAAAGCCCAGAGGAGCCCGTGTCAGAGGCCACAGGGGCCAGTAGATTCTAAGCACATTAACATTCCTGAATAAATAACCCCAGGGAATGTTATTGTGGAGACGTTAAACAGGATTTTCCTCCTAGAGCCCAGGAGAATGGCCAGGAATCACTCTGGCGTTTCCATCGCCCCGGGTGAGGAGGAGCTCAAGGACCCCGGTGCCAATAAGAAGATTTTTTTAAAACCCTGTATACGTCCCATCCTTTCTAAAAATGATAGAAATTTAAGTGCATGAATTCAATTGGCAATTGTGGTTTAATCTTCCTTTGGAACAGGGCGTGCTTGATTCTCATTTTCATTTTATTGTTCATCATTCTTTCCGTGCATTTACAAACGCATCCGAATCTTTGACCCACAGTGAATCCGTCAACAGCAAAACCACTTTAAAAATGATGCAATATATTCCAACTTGGCAAATTTTTATACATTTACTCAGAAGATGCATAGAACTGTATCTTTATTAATCCTGCAATCTTGACCACACAATGGGGTTCACACTTATTTTTTTAACACATCATGGGTTGTTACTATAGACCTTCACAATGACCAAGAGTGTGAAGAGGTTAAATTCAAGCAGGTTTTCTGGGAAATTATCGAATTCACATATAATTCTCTTTTCATGTTGTGACATTTAGTCAGTGACTGAAAATACTTTTTTATTTCCTTGTCCTTTAAATGTCATTTTAAGACATTCTTACGGTTCTTAAAATCTGTTCTGTTCTCATTTTGAAATCATTTATATGCTATATAAAGCAATTTGAGTGCATTTCTAGTATGAAAGGTGCTATACAAAAAAGAAAAGTGCAATTATTATGATTATGATTATTATTTTGTGATTTATTGTTGGGATTTGCCCACACTTCCGGGCCTCGTTAGTTTTATTGCATTTGAAAGGTACATACGCTCCAAGAATAAACACTAACAGACATAAAACTAATGCAGTCTAATACAACAGCCTGCAACAAATATTATTATTGTTAAGTGTCACCACACATTTTGTTACAGTGGGACGAAGCCTGGTCAGAAATGTTTCTATTGTATTTAGACCATCGTTGATACAGATGAGGTGAAACAAGAGCCAATATAACCCCCGAATGACATCTCAGACCAAATTACATTTAACTTTCACGTTATTAATTATATATATTGATTATTACTACTCAGGCTGCCTCATTAACATCAACAGATAACACATACTGTATCAATACACTGTCCATGGGGCCATGATGCAATCAATACATACAGAAACTACATTAAGCATGTCATATTACATTGATTATAATCAATACTACATGCCTGAACTACATATATGCTACATTGATAGATGTACAACAACCGCAATATTGATTCAAATCTGAATCAATAATGATTCTACAGGGAGAGAATATAAGTGTATCAATTGATGCTGCATCTCATTTTAACAATAACCATCAATTTTCCTCCATTCTCTACCTGTGTCTCCATCAAGTTCTGAGGGAGATAGCTGGTGCTTCAGTTGGTAAACGCTCTATTCTCTATGTCCACCAGCTTGTTGCTAACTTTGTCCGTCAGCTGTTCAGTTCTTGACTGAGGAGAAGTGAAACCTTGAATCAGGTGGAGTACAGTAAAAAGTCATGATTGGGAGCTAAAAGAGGCTAAATCGCCTTCCAGTGCTGAGTGGGGGCTACAGAGATGGGCGATCCCCTGTGGGATTGACAGTGCAAGTCACATTATACGTAGTGATTTGATCCATTGTTAAAAATATTGATCAGAGCAGCTTCAGATATTATTTACAGAACAGACCTTCACATGTCGTTGTGTCCTTGATGCTGAGGCCATTACTTTCATATTCAAACTTAATCAAATGTTACTAAGTCAGTATTTAGAGTTTCATTAGTATTTTTACAACTATAAACACATCATTAAATTTATAGGTTAATGTGTTAATATACTTACATTCAAACTACCAACTACCAAGTGTCACTTTTTATGGATTAACATTAGCGCATTAACAGAAAACAGAACTGCAAAAACCACACAACGGAAACACAATACAATGAAATTGAAAAACAACAGAAGTTGACAATGAAGCGAGCAGAGTTTCTTTCTGCAGTGTTTTTTTGTTGTTGTTTGAATGTTGGGTGAAGGTCACACATGTTTTCTTCTTTGGCCACTCCAAGCACCTGTACCGTAATAACTCAAATTGAGAACCATCAAATTTTAAGTAGCAGCATCATTTTCAGAAATGTCTGGTCAATTGACCCATATATCCATGACTGGACTGCAGTAAGTAACACTGCTCATTTCATTGTCAACATCCACTGTCGCTCACTTTGCGTTGTGGTTGTGTTTCAGTTGTGAGGCTTTTGCGGTTGTGGCTGTTGCATTGGTGTGGTCACTTCTGCATGCACTAACTCATGTTTATTTGCGGCTGTTGCAGAGAAACAGCAGCAGAAGACATTACTAAGCACTCACATAGTGCGTTATGTGTATATTCAATTTGTTAATTAATTTGCTCATCACCATTAAACAACCCAGCAAACAGCTAGGATGATGTGGATCTAAACGAAAGCCCCTGCAATTTAATAGCTCCACTTCTTCTCGGAGTCTGTTATTGTCAAATCCCTGATGTTCTCTCCCCCTCACTCTCTGTGTGCGTGTTGTGGTGTCCGAGACGCCTGGGGGAGGAGGCAGAACCTACTGACAGGATTCCTCTGGATCAGCCTGCGGCTCCGTTATACTCCAGCTCGCCAGATAGGACCAGAGTCCACCCGTTCCCTCCTCTGGTGAATCATACATTCCTGATGCTGGAGGTCAGCATTAAGGAGGAGAAGGAGTACGGCTCCAGACACATTGATGTTTGTCTGCAATATATTGCCGTACTTGATTGGGTGATTCTTCACTTTAAGGCATGGGGAGGCATTCTGTAAGCGATCTTTCTTAGAGTTCATTGCCTGAAAGGTCACAACCAAATGCCTGCTGAATTACATGAGAAGGAAAGCGAACGAGGTCAAAAGCCTCTGGCCTTTTGCCAAAGGAAATACAGCTTTAGTGAGAATGAGTGCATGTGGTACGCTTGAAATTTAAAGTTAATCACTGAGGTAAAGTTATACCCCATGTTGCTCTTTGCTCCTTTATTTTCTTTGCTCCATTTTTCTGTCCTGTCCCATGCTGTTACTCTGGTTACTGGCTGAAAACACACAAGGCCCTATACGAGGGTTCTGGGACCTTGCAAACCACATTACAGTGTACGGTACACGCAAAACATTTACATTTGATTGACACATTAAATCTTTGTTATCGCTCCACTGCCTTATCATTTGAGGGCCCGAGGAAACACAAACCCTCCTCTGTAGACGCTGACATGTTGCCTCACTGGTGATAGCAACCACCGTGACCAACCTCCAGTCACCTCCTTATGTCAGATACCGAACAACATGTGGCACGAGAAGATAAAGAGCCTCGCTGGTGAGATGTTGCTGTACTGTCAGCAAATGGCTGCCGGTGCCAGGTGACCATATGGACTGCATCAGAGCACGCTGCTCGCGATGTTTGATGAAGTCAATGTTTGTGTTCTGTCAGCAGTATATCCTTCTTGGCCCCTTTCCCATGGGGCTCCTTCAGACACATATGGGGGTAATTTGTTCACATTCTTCTGCAGAAAAAGAAATAAGAGAGGGAAAATGGCCTTGGGATTTTGGGGCTGGAAAGCAGTTCGAGAGGTTTGGCCTCAGCGGGGGTGCACATCTTTAGTGGCAGCAGAGAACCAGTGTTTCTGTGACAAACGACTTTTAAATAGCTTCAGGTAACATGATAGCTGTGTGCATGATTGTGCCATCAAAATGAAAACAATGCAAAAGTCCCACTGATCTGTGCCCCCCCCCCCAACCCTCCAATGTCCATAACTCCCCAGAATAGTTGTTGGATGAACTCCACAGCATTTTACTATTCTTAGACTTCTGCTGCTATAGGGGGAAATGTTAGGATTTTTGATTGTTGGCAGCTTTGAACCAAAGGTAGGAAGGGAATCATGAACAAACACAAAAGAATGTAATGGATATCTTCTTCATTCTTGTCTTAAAATATTACCAAGTGGCATCACAAGAGGGAAGACAAACTAAAAGAGTTCATCCTCTGTGGAACATGAATGTGTCAATGTGTCATTATTTAAACTCCACAAAATGTTTTAGGAAATCCAATCATTAGATTTTTTAAACATCTGAAGTAAAGCTAATCAAGAAAATCCCTTCACCAGACAAAAGGTCGTGGTGGTTGTAAGGAATGGTGTTTTAAGGACCAGGAATATTTTCAACAAAGTTCACGGCAGTAATGGTTCCCAGGAGTTGTTACTGAGATATTGTGCCCAGGACAACAGACCGGCCGAGATCACCACCCCGAGGCCCCGTCACCAGCAATAAAAGATGCTATAAAGAAGGAATGATTTTGATTGTTAGCTTTGCATCCATGCTGTGACTTTCACGACCAGCACAGCAAGGGACGCCCAGGATGAGATGGATGGTTGAGGTGTTGATGTAGAGCTGGAAAACCTCCAGGAGAGAGTGTGACTGCCAACAAAATGTTTGTCATTTAAATCCGAACCCGAAATACACATTTACCCTCTGTGTACACTAGACTGCTGCAGGCTCCGAATCCCGGTCCGAGCAGCCCTGTCTCCATCTCTGCTGTAGGAAAGGTTGTGATGGCAGAGATTTGGCCTCCCTCTTGATGTTTACATTCTCCAGACACAGGGGAGGATGAAGAGAGAACGAGGGAAAGATGGAAACCGAGGGAGAGAATTACTTACAGCTGTGGCTCTGCAGCCCAAAGTCCCCCAAGCCTGAACACTTCTGGGCACGGACACAACATATTATGGCTAACATTTGGGGTTTAGAGTACTTTTTATGAGGGGTGTTTGCATATATTTCATGTGGATGAGTGAGGGGCAGACAATAAGATGCTAAAGGCCTGCTGTCTCCACTTTGCCTTTGTTTCAGTCCACTCCAACAAAAACATTTACAAGCGATGAATGTGCATGTAAACAGCTAGAGGGAAACAAGATGTGGTTCATTTCTGTGTGTAAGTGTTTCAGCCAGATAGTGTTAGTCCTGCTGATTGTGTGCCATGAGCCAAGTAAAGGAAAACTCTCAGAAACTCCAAGAGCTTGGCACGGCTCAAAATCGGAGGTCTCCCGAGGAGCCAGTCATCATCATGGGGCTCCGTGAGTAAGTAAAAAAAAAGCCCAGTGGAGCTGTAATGAGGTCACTTATCAGCGAGGGTATTTGGAGGGTGTGACTTACTTCCTCTCAGCAGCCCTCCATCTGTCAGGCAGAACACAAATGACCTCAGCAACTACTGCCAATAATGTCATGTGGCGTCAGACTCTATGACAGGCTTCAATTTCACTGTTGGAGCAGACTGGGCAAACTTTCTGATGCATGCAGCCTTTATAGTAGAAGGAACCAGGTCGAGTCTTTGTCTTCGAACTGATTTAACTATAAAATGATTTAAAAAGAAAACTGTATATTTATTATTGTTGTTTTTCCTTCATATCCACACCAAAGCAAAAAATGGAAAAGCCCCAAAAAAAGCTAGACAATAATAATTCTAAGATGCACTAGGAAGTGGTCCATTGTGTTTGTATGAAGAGCGAATAAAAATGTGGGCCCGACAACAATCTTAAGCTGCTTTCTGGAATTTTCTGGAGCGGTTACGTGTAAGAACGCAAATGTCAAAGTAAGTTGCTCCAGACATTTTCCATAACTTATCCTGCTGAATGTGGGAAACATCTTGGAAACTCACAGTGAGCAATAAGTGGATGATGTTTCTAACACGTGAGGGGCGCAAAAGTGAAAATAAAAAGTATACATATATCTCGGATGAAAAAGAGGTGCCACACATGAAGAAGACGCCAACAATGTCAACTTGGAAAGACGAGATTGGAGTTTATACTGGCCAATGCCGGTGCTGTAAACAAAAATGTATATATCATGTCCTGCCTCCTGCAGGCTCTACCCAGGTATCGCCACTTGCCTGAATGTTCTGGACATTTTCCTGTCATTGTTAAAGTGGCTGACCTGAACAGTCTCCTGCTGTGTTCTTCATATGTGAAAGGCAAACTGAGGAAAATGTTTGGACCCAATTTTCTAGTTCATGTTTGAAAAAAGGCTTTGGTGAGAGAAGGGATCGGAACTTAAGAGAAAGAGAGTGAGTGTGTTTGTGTGTGTGTGTGTGTGTGTGTGTGTGTGTGTGTGTGTGTGTGTGTGTGTGTGTGTGTTTGTGTTTGTGTGTGGTGTGTGTGTGTGTGTGTGTGTGTGTTTGTTTGTTTGTGTGTAGAGGTTGAGGAAGAAAGAGAATAACTGATCACTACAGATCAACCACAACTGTGCTACAGAGTTCATGAGGGGAATTTGTAAATCACACAGGGTAATTACTACACAAATAATAGGGGATAAACTGCGGTGGGAAAACACAACAACTGTTTTTTCCTCCAAACCACATGAAAAGGATCCCACTATAAGAATGTTAAGCTCCGCTGATCAAGAAAGCCTCTTTGAATCCCAATGAGAAAAATGGGTCCAGCTGAAAACATGAAGAAACATGGTTGAGCCATTTGTCGGTCTGGTGAACACTAAAAATACACTCACGCAGCCTCGATCACTTTCAATTGCAGCTGACTATATCTTTGAGAAAATCTTTGAGCGGCGATGGTTTAATGGAGTGGGTCAAGACTGGTTCACAAAGATAAACATTATGTCAAGCCTTTGGCACTGGATGTGGATGTTTGTTGGACAGGGAAACCACTACTCAGGGAATTAAGGGCACTGCCATGTTTGGTAGCAGGGACGTCTTTACACCTTCATTCAAACACTCAGATCAAACTCTCGATGTTTGGTTTGGGACGAGGAAGAGGCCGAAAGAGTTGGAGAACTTTACTGAGTTAAATGATAACCAAAATATCCAAGTGACATACACCCTATGCTGTAATATTGTCCCCACTGGAAACATTTGTTAAGTAGTAGTAAAATCTCTCATCACAACACAAGAAAACGCTACACAGTAGTGTCTGGTCCAGTCAGTCATCATCCTGTGGTGATCTTAAGAGTGGCTGTTCTGCTAAATGTGGCTTTAAAAGACACTGACCTCACAGGGCTGACACATTCTGTAGGGTGCAGTTTTGTGCCCAGTTAAGATACTGGAAACATTGAGTAGTCATTGAGTCATTGAGTAGTCATCAAAAAAAAAGGCTGCTACTACACAATAGAACTTTATGGCCATAAAAACTAAATCCATCTTGCAGCTTATTGAACTAATCAGCTCTAATCTCCTTCTGGGCAACGTGGCTGATCCACAGTGAAACCAATCAGATTAGGATACCATGGCCCATGTGCACACAGGCCTAAAACCCAGCTCATGATATGCTGGCACAGAACCTTGTGTTATATGATACAACCTGTGGATGGTCGACACTATATTCAGTATGATATATATAGTTTGTAGATATAAAGCACCCAAAAAGAATCATGCAAGGGACTAATGGCAAATTATGCTGGTCCTAAGCATTCTCATATGTGAATGTACTTCGCCACTCTGGCATAGTTTCTGTGTGGAGTCTATATTATTCCAGAGGGCCATTGGGGAGAGGGGTTAAAACCTGGAATGTACACTATTTCCCTACAGGAAGTTGAGCACTAAGTCTGCCATCACCCCACACCCAGATCTCCGCACCACACTTACAGTCGGCTGGCTACTCAGTTATAAAAGAAAAGTCAGAAATACTTCAAGTCATCTATGAAACAAAATGAAGATATACATCACAATACGCTGCTCTGGAGCTTTTTTGTTTTATTAAAGACACTTTATCTTTGATACGTCTTACAGTTTTGTTGTACAAAATATCACATGGCATTACAAAAATATCGAAAGGCATTTTTAATAAAAATGTACTGAAGCTGTCTACGTTGACAACTTCGTTATTTGTTTAGATTTTTTACACTTAAAATTCACATGTTGTCAACTATACTGGATGACGTCTGCTAAGATGAACCTCTTTAAAGCAGCATGTTTGACATTTACACAGGTCTCGACACAAAGTCATAGTGGGTGTTTCTTCAAAAGATAAGACTGACACACACACAAACACACACAACACAGTATTTTACAATGTTAGGGGGCATGCAGAATGTTCTGATTCTGTACATGATCTTTTTGACATGTAGGAAGAAAGGACTAGTTTCCCTATCAACGTCAGATCAAAGTTTTTCTCAGATGATGCTTTCAGTCAGTGGTTTTATTTTTTGGCTAAATTTCATTAATATCATGCAAACACATTAGCATGACTATTTCTCTAAAATTCAATGAAAATATTTTCGTCTGATATACACAGCCTCATTGTGTGCCCCGTCTGATTAGTTTACAAGACTTAATGAAATATTAAGCAGTTAAATTGTACCAAAATAATATATATATATTCATATATATTTACAGTTTTGCTAAATTGTGCTTTGGTAGCTATTGTACCGAACCACTGCCCTAGTCCCTGTCTTGCTTTGGAGCATGTTAGGCTACATCCTTATGTTTTCATTTGAAACAGCATTTTCAAGCTAAAACGATCTCTGTCCACATGAGCGTTTTTTGTCTGTATCAGTTTAAATCTGCATCGTAACTAACACACCTGAAAACGTACATCAGGTGACCAGTCACATACATTGGGCATGTGCGTCATTGTTTCCAATCATCTCTGTTTGTGCCTGTTCAGACTAAAATGAAGCAGACTCTTCAAACTAAAACGTGTCCAGCAGCATCTACAAACGTCTCAGTTTCAGCGGCTCTCTGGAGTAGCGTGGACGCCAAGAGTATCCTCAACCGAGTTGATGCAGTTTCAAAGGAAAACAAAGCAGTGAGGATGTAGCCTAAATGTCTGCAGAGCATACAGTATATCAGAGGATTTCTCAGTGATGTGAATGATCACTTTGATTAATAACAGTAATGTACTGATGATGATGCTTTTTTTCTCCACAGTGTTCCAGTCTCGAGTTTACATGTGTCTGTTGGAGCAGGTGCCTGTTCTCTGGTTGGAGAGAGGCACACTTGTAGGCTATAAACACTTAAGTACAGAGACATGACATTAAGACACATCGGCATGTACACACACACACCCACACACACACAGAAAGGCAAAACGCACACAGAGACGTACACACAAGTGACACACCCGACGCTCACGCGCTCGCACGCTCTGACCTTACACTTGCGAGCACCCGTCTGGTACATATAACACAGTCATTTCATTAAATGGCTCAGTGGGGGCTCGTCCGAGCCAGCAGAAAGAGGCCCACGTCCAACATTTAAACCTTCACTGTACTTTCCACCTACAATAACTCATGTGCCCTACATTATGGACATAATAAAAGCTTACAAAGCTTTCCAAAAGCTTCACTTCAGGATCATTCAAGTGGTGACAAACAGTACTAAGTTTAGCTAAAATAGTGCTATAAATCGCACACATGTACGATGCTTATGTTTGTATTAAAACCAAACTAAAACAGAATCCTTCCTCAAAACAAGGAATTTGTTGTTTTCGTTGCATGATTTGTTTGCATTAGTTACACAGTGAGTGAGTGGCAGGAATATGACTGTAGCTCCCATTCTGAATGCAGCTGAGGGGCAAAGCGACACAGCTGCTGCCATTTCTCAGTTCAGTTTCACTTCAGGCGTCGGTCCATGGAAAGGCCCTTTCAGAGTATCTACAAGGCAGATCTCTTTCACAACAGGAGAAGAGGGACAAATATCCCTGGTTCTCTCCATTTTCCACATTAAAATGTCTGGTGAGACTGAGGAAAAAGAGGATCTTTTTCCATTGAGAAGGCACAACTGGCTTGACTGTTTTTCCGTAGCCTCCTCTCGTCCTTTGACATGTTCAAGATTCCATATCTGCCTGCATTATCCAGATGGTTGGGGTTTACCTTATCCGGTATTGCCCAGTGGCTATAGTAGTGATTTGAATGGCACAGGTCAGGGTTATATACAGTCAGTTTGCAGTCTTCTCTATGCCATGATGAGATGGTTGCTTCGTTCTCTGATGTCTGCCGGAGGAACAAGATCTTTCTTCACTGGGGTGGGCAGCTGGGTTGAACGCCTGCCTTTGGGTTTGAACAAGTCTGATACACAGAAAACCTGTGGAAGGGAGAGAATAAACATAAATTAACTTCTCAGTCATCAGAATTCTCCTGCTCCAGTTATCTGTTGGTAATTCCCTTTCTTCAAGATACTGTATTGGGTCCTCCTTTTTTCCCATTTACATGCAGCCTCTCTCCATTCTAATTTCTTCTTTTGTTTCATTGTTATGCCAACAAAAGCCAATTGTATGAACCAGTTTACCTTTAAAATTAAAATAACTGCCATAAAATGTTAATTCAGAAACTTTTCTCAGTTAAATCAAGACAAAGGGCTTCAGTGTCTCTATCAAAAATCTCAGCAGACTTTCAGCAAATTTTCAGGCAAGTACATTTAATAATTCAGTATTGTTTCAACAAAGTAATAACTACCATATTCTTCTTCGATATAGAGAAGAGTACTCAAGCTTTTATTCCCTCTAAAAATCTATACTCTTCTACTGAATACTCATTCCTGTCTTTACACTGATTATAACCACAGTGTTTTAACATGAATAAACGACAGACCATATTTCTTTTAATCCAAGCACTGGCTCTTGATGGATGTTTAGAATAGATTTTTTAAGATGCAGCTTTGAGATCAGTTATTCTTTCCTTTCTTTTGACAGAGCTGCGCTGCTCTCTTTGAGTTATAAAACCTGTCGTATGTAAAGGGTTACATGAATGAAGTTGTAAACATTATTATAATTAGCCTGAACACAATAAAATAACATTTACATGAGATTAATTCTTAATGGCGGTCTTTAATCTAATATAGTAAAATGAAAATAAAACTTAATGGAAGCACTCACTATGCAGTAGGCCACCACGGCTCCTTGTACAAAACCTACAAGGACATCAGTGGGGTGGTGCTTGTGATCAGAGACACGGGACAAGCCAGTGTAGAAAGACATCATGATGAGAGTGAACTGGGTCAGAGGGCGCAGCAGGCGGGCTCCGTGCCAAGTGAAGCGAGACTGCAGGTAAAACTGGTGAAGAGACAGAATAGTTTATATAGTGTGTATACATACAGTGTGTAGTCACAATACACGTGTATTTGTGTTCAAAACAATTGAGTAACTCACCACCAGATAAAGCATGGTGTACATCGAGAATGATGCATGTCCCGAGAAGAAGGACTTCCTGAGGGACAGAAGTTTATGTCAGTTTTACGACACCTTATAATCTACAGTATGAGCAATACACTTCAAATTACACACTTTTGAACATATTACGCTACCTGGCCTCTTGAACTTTGCTCTCTGGCCCCTGACACTGATAGTCAGTGATATAGCCCAGGGAGCAGTTGATAGTGGAGAAGTCTGGTTTGCACACATCAAGGAAGTGTGGGCGCATGCGGCCCACTGACACTTTGGCAATGTCAGTGAAGGACTGACTGATGGCACAGCCGAAGACGAACACGCCGACCTGCTTATAGAGAGCAGAGATGTAGGGGTTCCCTACAAAAGACTTGGATCCCTCATTCAGAAAGTAGATCCTGTAGCTTTCTCCAATGATGATCTGAAGGGACAGAAGAGACAGTGATGTCAGTGAAAGTCATGGTTTTGAAAAAAGTCCCATTCCCAACAATCATTACCCTAATTCCTAAGTAGTTATTTCTCATCTCCTGAGTGCTCAGTGAGAATGTGCTGGTGCAGGACGACCAAAGAACTTTATGAAGAATGGGAAAGTTAGTGCGGTGCTTATGGTTCACGTGTAATTAATTACACAACTGGCCTCTTTCCTAATAATGTGAATTAAATAATAACCCTATTTCTGTCAAATAATTCCAGAAATGTCCGTCTGAATGTAGCTTGGAAACCTCAAGAACCTAATATCTTATTGCTCTCACACTTTGGCGTGTGAATTGTTAAGAGAATTGTTGAATTTGGTGCGATTTGGACAAGCGATATATTCAGATGAGCAGCTGCGGCTCTGACTCATCAACCTGAATGACGTCTATCCCTTGCGTGTTCGTGAAAATGGCAACGGAAACTGTTTCTCCAGTTTGGGGTTCTGTGCACTGAGTCAAGCTTCACTGGACTTTGAATAAACAGGTGAACAGCTCTTTGGCAGCAGTGGTGGTGGTGCAGCTTCAGGGTTCTGTGAGTCAGTGGCTCAATTACTGCAGGTCACTTTTACAGTTTCCAAAAGAAAGCTGCAACCAGCATCACCACAGGCCAAGAAACCAGACCATTCCAAACAGGTTTTTTAATTTCAGACTTCCCCTGATGTTTCATTTTCAATGTTAGAACATGAGTTGAATATAAATGCAGTTTTTGCTTGAGGTATAACTGGATTACAGAAAGTGTGTAGGACACAACATTCATGAACAAACCCTCAAGCTGTTGCTAATTTCAGGGGGACAGCACTAAGCTCTTGCTGATATATTGAAAAATGTGCATCAAAGTCTATGATTCTGTGGGGATGGACATTTGGGACGAGGCCATACTGAGCTCTGATGTTCAGAGTGGAGAATATAACTCATTTATATGACCGAAATAACTTTTTTTCACGATCAAGATGTTATTATGACAGTTAGAATGGAAAGATGTGATTTCCTCTGAAGTAGTTTTAAAAAGGGATATTTAATAGTCACCTCAGCCATTTGACTTCTGGTGCAAAACAGTGAGGCGACGTGGGAGGCAACTCAAACTGTCCGCCATGTATAGTTTTCTGTGAGAGTGTAAATAAACCACCGTCTACAACCAACGATTGAAAGGTGAGGCTCACTTAGGGGGAGATGGAAAGACATAACTCGCAACAGCTGTTCAAGCTCAAAGACGCCTTCCCAACCTCCCATCTCTCCACTGTTGTCTTTCAGTTGCTCACAAGTGACAGTAGTAGAAAGGAGAGAATACAAGTGTTAGGGAGAGTTCCAGGTAGAAAATGGAGGGACAGTGAAAGGAAGGGAGGATAGAGAGCAAAAAAAAGAGTAGTACAAGAGGAATGGAAATGAGGAGAAAGGAGACGAAAGAGGAAGGTGAGAGGAGGAATGAAGATTTGAGTCGGAGAGAGAGTCGGGAGGGAGTGGGGGAGGCACCACTGGTTCTAATCAGCAGAAGCGCTGAGCTAGGCAACGTGTCGGATTTTGGTGGCCAGACTCCACCAGGCCCACGTCGGGGGGCACGTTTGTTTTTCACCGCTCCAGCTCCCTCTCCAAAACGTCTCCGGTTTCACAAGGGACGTCTGGCTGTTTTCATGTTAGTATCTTGGTTTCATCAGACATTCCTGCGAGGGGGCGCAGGAATAAGTCTCATTCTTGGAAATACTCTGCAGAGGGATAGCCCTTAAGGAGATTTAACAAGCTGATAGAGTATTTTGTTTCCACCATCCAGGCCTTTAGAGCCAGCTAGATACGGCCCAGCTGCTTTCAGGCGAGTGAGAGAGGGAGAATGGGAAGAAAACAGATCTGGTTTCCCTTGTGTGAAAATCAAACCATGTGAACGAATGAATTAACTGGCATTGTAGGATAAGTCGCTGTTACACTGAAACCTCAGACATAATCATGACGGCTAGACGCTGACTTATGTCAAAAGTCTTGTATTTGACACCATGCCGTTTGTCTTTCTTTTAAAAATATTTGCGTGAATTATAGAGGTTGTGGCCTTTTGAGTTTCTCAGCTCTATTCAGGAATAAAATGAGGCTCTTAATGACCTAATGAGGTTGTTTTCTGGTTCAGGAAACAAAAAGGTTGGCACAATGCTCCCAGGGGTGTGATGTGTTGTAAAGTCACGTTTTACCAGGGGAAAATGAGATATTTGGCAAATTCTTCTTGTTTGGGGCCTTCACCACAATTCCACCCCACCAATTACAGCATTTAACCCAACAACCATTGCGTCAACCATAATTACATGGGGCCGGGACTCCTTCTCACCATGAAAACCCCTGTGGCCCTGAGCCCGCAGAGTAGTCTGCTCCCTGGGAGGAGAGAGCTGATGGAGAAGCCTTCCCATGAGAAGAGACACTGTCCAACTGCGGATCTGCCAGGTGATAACTGCACATGCTATGGCAGTGCTGAGTCACGCCACAGGGCAAAGTGACTTCAGCATGATGTATCTAGAATCTACCTTTGCTCATCCACTGCTAACACATTACCAATATGTGGTAGCTAATGTGTTAGTACCTGTTGAGAGTGAGACATTGCTGAATGTGGGTGTTAAATAGGGACATAAAGATGCAATGCATAAGCAATACATCTCTATATTGAACTTTTGTTATATTGATATTCATGGAAATTTTATTGCAATGTTTATTGATATAGTTGTATTGCCAAGCCATAAGATAGTTATTTTCAAAATTATTTTTCAGGGTTTCTAGAGCTATGTTTGTGGAAGCCAGTTGTTAACTAAGGTTGTGAGCAGTCTGGTGTAGTCGGGGGGGTTCAAGTTCCACCTCTGAGCAGTAGCATATTCAGAATAATTATTTTAACTGTTTAGCCTAATGGTTAAGTGTGCAGGTTGTGGACATATCCTCACTGTTTTCACCCAGGAGATTTGAAACAGAGAAACATTTCAACACTTAATTTCTTCATTTCTCTTTAGACCCCTTGTTAAGTACCCTTGTTATGCCACCTTTGCTTCACGGCTCTCCCTTTTACACAGACATCAATCCAGCTCTGTAATCTCCTCTAGTGCCGGAATTAAAAGTGGAACAACAATGCCCCCCTATTCCACGTTCATACCTTTTACACAGAATAGCAAGGTGAAATAAAGCTGCAGCATTCTCGCCTCGAACACTGTAAAAGTGTGTTTTTATCAGCGGAGTCATCTAAAGCCCCTGAAGAGATGCCTCGAACAAATGTTGTAGACTGGTTGTTATCTGCGCTGGAGCCAATCACATCGGCAGATAACACAGGTATGGAGAGGTGTTGTTACAGCAATCGTGAGAGATAATCTCAGTTTACTCCAACAGTAAGTTAAGTGTGATGGATAGTGCACAAGTGTATTTCTCTGATCCTGCGTGCAGTGGTAAGGTGCGCGGTTTGGTTGAGAAAAACATGAACACATGCTGCTATTGTACTTAATCATTACCATTATTATACAGTTGTCAAATATCTTCATTGTTTGAAATCTTACAATTATCATAACCAGATCAGAGCCACCTATTGGAGTGTCTGAGAAATACTATGATGCACCGTGCACTCAGGATGAGACATGATTTAAGGCGTCAGTGTGTGCTGCTAGTAAAGGTGAAGGCTGCTGAAACAACAAGAAGTGATGGCATTAGGGAACAAAGTGAGGTGACTTACAGAGAGGATGGTGATAAGAATGCCAGCAGCGCTAAGCACACCGTCGCTAATGGTGTCTCCGTTTTTGGCCGGGTACTTGATGGACTCATCATCGCAGTAAAACCCTCTACGGTAAGGCTGAACCGCGCTGGTCTCAATGACCAAGAAAGGCAGGCCGGCTGGTGTGAAGAAGCAGTGAGCGGCACAGAGAGAATGGGGTGGGGGTGGTGGAGGGTGGGGATTGATGGGTGAGAGAGAGAGAGAGAGATGGAGGGGGTGGGTTAATGAAATGCAAATTACTGGGGTCACAGGTACAAGCGGGAGGTAACAAGGGAACACCTGGGACCGGCTCAATTCATTGTGTGGCTGTTATCTGAGACTAATCAAGAAATAATGACTCCAGGTTTTTTTCTGTAGTCAGTATCAACTAGGCCTTGTGAGCACATCTTTATAGGTATTAAAGGACCATTCCTACGTTTCAGCCATGTATGATTTACTTTACTGCCAACCATTTTCCAGAGCACATCATTTATCTTAATACCTAAATACTGCCTCTTCAGACTGCCAATGTTTCCAATAATTTTATAATTAATTAGTTTATGTCTGAAAACGTCTATATTGACCTTATATCTCAAATACTGTCTTGCAGGAATACAAGTTACTAACGACAGATGTCAAAAGCAAAGCATAAGGCCTGAACTTAAAACCCTAAGATTACAAGAGGTACAAAAATGAGACTGAAACTTACAAAGATGTGCTTTGGAAATGGTTGGCAGACAATGGGCAGCACACATGATTTACAGCAAGTGAGGTACAAAATGTATGCACCACTGCGTGCGAGTCAGATCCTGTCACATCAATCATAACTTCCGAGGTGTCTCAAGCCAACCATTGGATGAATTGAGAGCGTCCCAGCAAATGCTCCCTGGTTCTCTCGCTGCACCAAACCAGGACTTACTGAGGCCACAGGCACCGTGACGCCCACGGCTGTGAGCACGGTGTTGGACACTGTGCTGCTCTTATAGGGAAGCCTGATGCTGTCGTCGTTGCAGAAGAATCCTCTTTGGTAAGGTGGAAAGGGAGATTTGTGCAAAAACACGGCAACGAGCAACACTGCATGGTTGGACAGATATATGATGAGCGCAGGTCAGACCAGTATGAAGCAAAACAGAGGACAACAACATCAGCACCAAGACAAACACAGAAGCACATGAAAGGCACAGACAAATAGAAATAGGACAGTCATACAAACAGATAAAAACTCTCAACAGACATAAGTTATTAATCTCATCCAGTTTTCTAAACTGACACTGATGCTGTCAAAAGAAAATAAACAAAATAAAATCAGTTGGCATAAATGCTTAAATCAAAGTTTAAGATTTAAGTGAACCTTAATGCTTAGAATAGCATCAATTCATTTCTAAGAGGCTGAGATTGTGCAAGAAGGTTTAGATGTGTCACGCTCTTAAGAGAGACCATCGCTGCTGACTGACAAGAAGAAAAAAAATTAAACACACAAACAATATCAGTCCTTCCTTTCCTGCCGAGGCTTTCAAGTGCACTTAAAAAGGCCCACTAAGATGCCTTGGGGGGGCCGGTAGGACGGTGGGGGGTGGGCGGTTGTCTCCGTCTGATCAGTTTAGTGTGTTAAAGTGGCAAAAAAGATCTTATTTATCTCCTAACAACAAACAGAGAGTGGGCGTGACTCAGATGCAAGGACAGCTTATTCACAGGAGGACTTTGAAATCTGAGTGTGGATGTGTGGTACCCAGGAGATGCCTCCAATCTCTGGCAGAATTTTGGAAAACACACTTTCAAATCACATCAAAGTGGCATTTAAGTGATGTCGGAGCATTCCAGTCGCCCTTTGAATAAATCTGCAATCTGCCAATACAAAGAAAAGCAAACACCAGCTCTCTCGCTCACACACACGTTCTCTTCCTCCGTCTCTCTCTCTGCCTCAAAAAAGCGAAAAAAGCCACCGGGGTGAAGAGGTCAGCGCCAAGAGGGGCTGCTGAAGGCAGGATGGTGGCGGGGGTGGTGGTGGTGGGGCATGATTTCTTAAACCACATGTCAACAGTCTTCAGTTGTTGCTGAGTCCCTCAGCATCCCCCTCCACACGCACACACTCACAGCTGACTGGCCTTTGAAGGTCCAGCTGGGTTGAGTTCTGGTTACAGACAGGGCTCGGACGCTCGATGGGAACTTCAGAACACCGGCCTTCCCTCCACATTCAGCAGGATTCACGTTATTAACTTTCATGTTTTCCTTCGCTCTCTTAAAACAAATACCCGAACAGAGCTACAGTCGGCGCCGAAGCAACTCCGGTGGCAAAAGAAAGAGGAGGGTGATACGTCTTAGAGAGTTCTGTAACAGTAAAAACATACCGCACTTTTTATCCTCAAAGTCTGATCCTCGGTTTGCTTAGTCTGGCCAAGGACAGACCCACACAGACCTTACAGGAGACTTAATAAAGGCTGCCCGAAATGCTGATATAAAGCAATCGGAGCAAAACAAAAGCATGCAGGGGCTGAAAGTGCTGGATTTGAAGCCTGTTAACCTCCAAAGTCCTGACCCCTCCAAGCAGCTCTAAACACATTCACAGACCTGATACGAACCACAAGGTCAGAGGCTGATAGGCAGACTCAGAGGGGTGGCAACATAGATTGATGAAATATTGTGTCCACAGATTGTAAATGACCCTGCACGAGGTCAAGCGCCTCAAACAGCTGATTGGAAAGACGGAGGAAAACACAATGAGGCCCTGTGAGTCAGGTCACATCTTCCAGACACTCAGCTGGGGTTTTTTATTCTCTTGCCCCTCTCGACCCCGTCCATCCGTCTTAGCAGTGCAGCATCAGCACTGCGTATACGGCACCTTGGGATTTCGCCCTCCTACCCTCTTCCTCCCTTCCTGTTTCTCAAAGCTGTCCTGCCAACAACAACACCAGTCAGCAAGCGAGGGTATTTCTTTTACATTAGCTCAACAGAAACAAACAAAAAAGGTGGAGGAGATTTTTCTTCAGTTCCTAATGTAAACAGCAGGTGTCTTGTACTTGGTTTTGTCGTTAAGCAGCTTGCTTAATCAACTGGGGAATTTCTAATTGAAAATAAGCAAACACAGTCAGTAAATGATGACGATGATGACTTTTTCAGCATAAAACTGAGCACATCAAAATATGGTCGAAAACTTACTATTAAGACCTGCTAGTTAGAGTTTCCTATGTTTGTCTATTTAGCCTTTCTCCCAGTTCAGTCCTGGCAGCTCCATGTAGCTGCAGTTTGTGGAAACTAGAATCAATGTAGAGTTAAAGCCCTACCATACTTTGGAGGCATTCGCCAAAACACCAAGTGCGACTGTTAAAACAAACAGACGCACATTTTCCACTTGCAGGGATCTCTCACTGTCTGGCATACAAATATATACATGTCTGAGGTAGTTGTGGTGTATACACAGATGCAGTTGTTTTTACTCGCAGCAGCCCCCTCACAACCTTCACCTTGTCCGTCCGACTGTCTATCAGTCAGTCGGGCCTCCTGCAAAACGTAGTTCATAGTTCCACTGGAGTAAAGAAAATGGTCTGCCTGCTGCTGGGGTTTGATAAAAATCACATTAGCATTGAAGTCCCAGGGGTTAAAATGGCTGATCACCTTCCTTTAGAACCCACATTTATAGTACTATTCATATTTCTTTAAAGGGAGTGGTTTTTAGACACACACAGTGGTTTAACAGTTCACATTCTACATCTGTTCCTCCTTAGTAGCTACAACCCCAATAATCCATAGAATGTATTAAGATGGACGACGTGTCTCCACCTTCTCCCACTATCCAGAAATGAAGCTAAAATATAATGTCAGCATCTTTCGCATTTGGATCCAGAGTCTGCATCATGACGTTTTACCCCATTTTATAGCATCAAATAACTAATTAAAACCAAACTCATCTTTGTGAAGAATTTATTTGAAATGTACTTTTTAGTTTGGTCCATGTCCACTCAATTAACATGGAGGAGGTGGGGTTTATGACCTATACTGCAGCCAGCCACCAGGTGGTGATCAAGACGTTTTGGCTTCCCCTTTGGAGAGCTGTCATCCATCCTTTTATACAGTCTATGCCATAAACTAAAGACAAACACACAAACAGACAAAGTACAAGGACAATACAGTTGCACAAACAATTCATGCATGTACATAAATTATGCATAACAATATCACATACACAATATATACAGATACTCACACCATTTGTATACACATATATAGCTATACCAGTTATCTGTACAGCTGTATAAACAAAATAATTGTTATGCAGACATTATTCAGTTCTTTCTGTGTTCATTGTAACTTCTTTTCATTTTAACAATTAAATTAAACAGCAACTACAGTACATTCATTTCCCTTTGTCTTACAAGTGATAAATTACAAATTAATCCCACTTCCAGATGTTTCTTTTATTGTTTGCTCAATATGACAAATTTAGTGCCCCTACATTTTAATATTCCTTGAATCTGGACCTATCAGTGACACCCCAGTGGCATTTCGATATGTCTATGATTTGACTCCTCTCACAATTTGAGGTCTATAATTGCTGTTTGACTGGGCAGCACTTTGAGATCCAGCTAATGTTTATTATTTCTGGAGGTTCCATTGAGCCAAATCATTCTTTCAATTTCAATTGCTGAGGTTTTTTGGTTTTTTTTGCTAAATATCAACTAAATACCACTCACTCATGGGGATCATATAGCCTCAAAAAATAAGTTACTTTCTTTTACTTTCAACATCATTCTCTTGTTTCCCTTTGTGTTTAATGATCTGTCTTCACAAAACTGAAAATAAAGGGGCCAGGGTGGCCAATCAACCGATTTCTATTTAGCGCTGAGCAAAGGCAAAAGCCCACAAAAACACTATAAGACGATTAATCTGGAAAACATGAAAGCCACCTGCTACAGCTTACAGTAAACTGAACCTGATCACCTCAACAGAGGTTGACACAAAAAAACAATACTAAACTGCACACTGGCCCTCTGCTCTCCACAGCATTTAGTTCCAATCACCTCTGAATCTACGTCACTGCCACTAACACTGACAATTGCTATCTTTACTGGCACTGATGGTGTAGTTTAATGGGATCGCAGCGACTAGAGATGGTTCACGTGCATACGATAATGGGAGAGAGAAATCCCTGGATGTAGCAATAGTAGAAGCGTAATCTGTGAGAGGAGGAGCGGTGATTAACGTTACTGGTCCACCATTTCCTGCCTGTGGTCTTTCCCTTTAAACCACATCTTTGGCAGAAAAACGCTTCTGGTTTTTGTTGACAAGCTTCTCTTTGGGAAGGAACAAGATCAAACAAGGAGAAAATCGTGGTGGATTTACCCTCCACAGAGACAAAGACTACACTGAATTTTGATTTTTTTCATCAGTTTTAATTTAGTCATTGAAGGATGCTGCTTTGCTGTTTGCGATCATGACCATACATCAATGTTCCACAGAACAGCATACTGGAAAGTGACATTGGTGAACAGTCAAAGGTTTAAGGAGAGCGGCAAAGCTTTTGTAGGACTTCAAACTTCAGTGTGAAAACATGTTTCACCTGCAATAACAACCTTAACCCAATGACTGCAGCTGTCGAACATCACAGGACCTTCTCTGATGAACATACACGCACACACACACACACACACACACAGGTCTGACCTTTTCACCACTTCCCTTAATTACTCGACACTAACACGCGCATATATTGTGCCAGATGTTGAGATCAGAAGAATTCCAGCTGGTGTGGAATGTGAACCATTCTGGAAAACATAACGAGGAGTAATGGCAGAGGTATACAGTACAGGTGTGGGTGGAGACCAAAGAGACGTACCCCTCCTGGGGCAATTGATTAATTAGTTTTCCCCCTTCACAGCATTTTTTGGCAGAGGAAAAAGGAGACTCGCTAGCTAAGCTAAAGTCAAAATTTGTAGCTATATTAATAGCAGCCAACTGTGTAGGCTACAGCTGCTGATGGGGAATCACTCTCTGCTTTATTAAATCAGCTTGCGGAGCTGGCGAACAAAAGGTGTAAACCAAGACTGAAGATCAAGGGTGACGGGGTCTTTGCTGTCAGGGCCCCCAACCCTCTGGAATAGTTTACGTGAGGAACTCAGACTTGAAAGTGTCTGCTCGTGATTCATCTCTCAAAACGTACTTCTACCGAATGTCTTTTTACTTTCATTTGTTTCTTTTATCATTTTCTTTTGTCATCACTTAATTTGTGGTCTTTCCTTTTCGTATAGATTTTGTATTACTGTACACCATTTGCCGTTTTTTTATTTGATTGTATTATTTGGCTTGTTGTCTTTGATGTTTTGTGTTCTTGCTTTTATTAGTCTTATTTGTGAAACACTTTGTAAAAGCTGTCATGAAAGGTGCTACATAAAACAAATATCGTTGTTATTAAATATGATAATTATTTAAATACATTTATCTTTTCCCCCAAAAAATAGTAGTTCAAATTAGGTTAAGCAATGTGATATAATTAAATATTCTAAACTAGCTTGACTTTGGTGTTAAGGGCAATGTTGGTAAAAACTTTCCCCCTGAATTTAAGTATCATAATCATATAAAAGACAATATTTAACTATTTCAAATCAATTAAAAGAAATGTTAATCAACTGGTAGTTGAAGACATGAGTAGTTTAAGCTAAACAAGATAAGCTGAACACACCTCACGCCTCCTTCAAAGTGAACAATGTTGAATGAAACAACAGGGAGATGAAAAGCAGACACACACACACACACACGCAGTTCTCAGCATTACAGTACGTCGGTGATGGAGGAAGTGGCTCTGACGTGAAGATGGACACTCACCTAGGAACAAGCAGAAGAGGTCCACGCCGACCAGCAGCTTTCTCCTGCGGTGGTCTTTGCAGTTGTTGTTGTTGTTCAGCGAACTCCCGCCGTTCCTCGTCTCGGCTGCCATCGTTTTCTCATATATCAAACAGCGTTGCATTTAAAAACGCGCTGAGTCTTTTCAAAATAAAAAATTAAATCAGTTAAAAAAAAGTTTAGCTGTAAGCTCTCACTGCGCTGCCTTTACTTTGTTTTGAAACTAGCTACGAGCGGCTAACGCTCCTACGTGTGTCCTGAGGAGGAGTAGTCATGCTAGTGCGCGTTAGACTGAGAGAAAAAGGCTCCACCACCGCAACAGACCCCCGCTTTCCTCTGACTTCTGACCGTCCTCCGCTGCTTTCCATGGGGGTAGAGAGAGTCCTGTGACGGCCTTCCAAGAAAGCCCCTCCTCCAGAGACCTCCCCCTTCAATTAATGCCATATGCCAGCTCCTTCCCACACACACACACACACACACACACACACACACACACACTGTAAGCAGGGGGATTCCACCAGGCTCAAAGGCACCAGATAAAAAAAGGCCTTTCCCAGGATCTGCACCACAACTTGTATGTTTTACATATTTAAGACAGGTTTTTCTAAATTATGCAGACGACTGCTGTGTCATGTCTTACTGTGCCGTAATGTAAACAGTCTGGTAAAGTAAAATTCCCACCACTGTTCAGCCCTGCCCTCTCTGATGTACGGTATGATGAAGGGAAAATCCTTGAACTGAACTTTGGGCTTCCAACATCACGTAAATCACTTTTTCTTTCTCACTTTTAAATAGTTTTAAACTGTGCTTTCTGATTTCGAATTTATTTCTTTTAATATTTTCTCTGTGTTGTTTTTAATGTCCCTGCACAGCACTTAAATTTCAAAATATCAGTAGTGGAGGAAGCTTTTTTAAGTAAATGGACAAATAAATGGACAAAATGTACACAAATAACTTTTCTACTTGAGGGAAATAAGAAAGTAATTGCTTTTTAAAAAAGTATCAAAAGTAAAAGTGCTTGCAGTGTGTAGGCTCTTTCCCGAATGCATCAGTCAACTACATCATTACTGTGACTGTACTGTAAATGTACCTCTGCCAAGGTTAGCTGTCTGTTTGTTTGTTTGTTTGTTTGTTGTACTGGACTGGAACTTGGTGGGAGGATATGTTTTGGGTAAGGGAAGAACCGTTTACATTTTGTTGTAGATCCGGATCAGGGAATTTGTTTTTGTTATGTAGATGAGAACTTACCATTCAATAAAATAAACAGTCTGGAAAAGTAAATCCCCAGCATTATGTCTAGACATTAAGTCTAGAATATACATTATAAATTAATCTTACATCACTTAAAGTTTAAGCAACAAAATATCAGTGGTGGAGAAGTTACTCATTTTAAGACATTTTAAGTGAAAGTACAAATAAATAGATAATTAGAATGGAATTCAGTAGAGCACATGAGACCCAACAGTCTCTTTAATTCAATCATGCTGCACCAAATCGCACACTCAAATATAAAACATCAGTTCCCTAGATATTCTGGATTTTTCTTCATCATAATCCATGAAATATTCCCTTGCAAATTTCTGAAAATGTCAATCTCACAAAGTAAAAACAAAAAAGTGATAACCGTCTTGTGTAATACTGCTGACCAAGACAAACAATCATAGATGAAAACATCACATCCCAAGCAGAGGTACAAATGTACTTCAGTAAAAGTATCCATTATTCTTTTTTACTTTAAATAAGTACTTGCTTTTAAAGTAAAAATACTTGCAGAGAGTTGCATATTCCCCGATGTAACAATCTATAGCAATGAACTCTGCCTACAGTATATTTTGTTTAATACAAACAATAGTACAGCCTTTGTCATATTAATAAAAAATGCAGCTGCCGATGATGCCATTGAAAACTTGCATTGTCATATTATATAACGGCCGAGTCTCTGCGGTGGCCTCTTCCAAATCCATTCTTGAATGCTTTGTAAAAAAGCAGTGTAGAAAACACATATTTGTAGGTAAGTGAAAAGTACCAGTAGAAAAGTAAATGCACTTTGTTACATCCCATAATTAAAAAATACAAGTAAGACTCAGATTCTGTACCTAATTTTACAAAAGAAAGGGTGAGTGAATTGTAATTACAAGAAACAAGATTAAAATAAGGGTTTCTATCATTTGGCATTAGTTACGAGTGAATAACTGTACATAATGTAGGTCTATGGCAGTTTGAGTTGTGTAGCAACTTTACCAGAGGGAAAACGCAAACCATGTGGTAAAAATGTATCAGAAGCATAAATCAATGAGAAATATTTATTAGATGTAACGGACAAACCAGAGAAAATCCAAATGCAAAGAACATATTCCTAAACACGAGCGACAAGTGAACAGTTGTGATGGAAGCCCAGTGACTTCTTTTGTGCACAGTTTGCTCTTTTTAACAGCAACTTTAGAAAAAGAAAAAGTGCGGAACACAAAAGTGACAACAAAGTGACATTTGGAGTGTAATGCAGTCACATCAGCAGTTTCATTTCTCATACACGATATTGTTTTCTCTTTTCTCTGCCCACTGAAGTTAAAAAAACATGTTGAAATTCATGGTAAACACGTCCCAATGGCAGATCTTCTTCACAGCATCAATCCCAGGAGTCCAGTTGAAGTTTTAGCTGATGAGGTAATCAGAAGGTGTCAGCGTATAGTGGTGGGGGAGGAAGGAGTTCCAGCTCGGTGAAGTCGACCTCCTTTTCACTGTCGTACAAAACAAAGTAGAACATTACAGTTCATGTCAGGGGATGCCAGATAACCTCAAGTACTGTGAGCGCTTCTTTGCCAAAATCTACGAGTACTCCACGAATACAAATAGAGATCAAACGGAGCCGAGCTTCACCCGTTGATTAGAAGGAGACTCAACACTTACGGATATGGAGGCTCCTCAACAGCACACAATAAATCTGGGCAAAGACAAGAAGGTACAAAGGTAACATGAACTTTGAACCACTGTCCCTGCAAAATGTCCAACATCATGTCTCCAGGTCACTTTAAACAGATAAATGTTCCTCACAGTTTATTTTCCATGACAGGCGAGACGCCAACCAGTGCTTAGACTCCAGTGTCCTCAAAGTGATCTGTGAGGGGTGTCCTCTTAGCTTCACCAGTATCAGTGAGTGCGACAGAAGTGGTGACAACAGTGCAGTCATGAAAAAAAAAAAGGTTTAAGTCTGTAAACTCACCTGGTGGTTCAGCACTTTAAACAGGACAGAAAAAGAAAAGAGGTTTCTATTACTTACAGGGTTTTTAAACAAACTAATGTTTCATGAAAAGAGAAGACTGTACTTTGTGGGTGTTTTTCCTTCAACATCAGCTTCAACAAATTCATCTTTGGTGTGTTGGAAGAAGATGGCCAGTTTCTGCAGGGCCTCATGTCTGGTCCTAAAAGAATCAAGACAACAAACTCATTCTATATTCCTACAACTTATTTCGTACTTGTGAATGACCTGCAGGGGGCGAGGAACACCTTTACAATCCAGTACAGTGCTCCTGATTTAAAATTCTAGATTTATAAAGCTTATGACGATCAGTGTTTCTAAAGCTCAGATGGGAAAAGGTCAAGAAAATTGGGTTTGGACATTTTCTGTCTGTTTCACATTCACAACAACTGAATAATGTGCGGGACATTCAGGTGAGGCGTGGCGCCTGGGTAGTGCATGCAGGAGGCAGGACATGATGTATAAATTCCATCAGGAATCACGTCTTTGTTTACACCACATTGACACAGACTTCGACCTTCATCAACAAAAGCTCTTGAATCTCATTGTCTTTCAGATATTTGCGTTTTGTAGATGCAGGCATAGTGTTAAATAACGCTGTAAGGATGAATTTTGTTTTAACCAAATATCATCATATCCGACTTCAGATTTAAAAATAATTTCATACATCCAATTTTATGACGAGTGAATGGGTTTGGACTCTGGTTGGGCTTTTGTGGCATCAGTCATATCTGGTAATTTCCATTTGTGAACAGATTATGAGAAATCAATTAGTCCCATACAAAGTTATTCTGCATCTTTTTTGTAAACAAAAAAATTATTCGGTAATATTTCATGCAAGAATCTAAACATTTGCTTGTTTGAGCTTTATAAAAGCGCTTTTACTTCTTTGTTCAGTTTATTATTATTTGTTTGGCAGGTGGCAAACAACATCAAGGTTCATTACTGCAATTACTGCTGCTTTTCTTCATAATATATGATATCTGGGATTTTCTTTGAAGTGGCTTCTTTGTTTGTTTCATTACATCCCAAACTATTGTCTTTGGCCTCTACAGTGCAAGACTCAAGGAAAACTATCTAAAATGTTATTGCCCCTCGAATACCCATATATTCATAATTATTATCATGTTAAGGGGTGAATGTAGACATATATTTGTAAATGTGGACATAAAAGACAAACCTGCCATGGTATCTGCTTTGACACCTGTGTGTATGGAGACTTACTGTGTGTGTAGGTCCTCCAGGTTGGCATCGCTCAGAGTGTGCTGGGCGCTGACATGGCTACAAGCTGGAGAGCGGTTGGAGGGGTGAGTTATGCAATGACAGTAAGATGGAGGGGGAGCGGGTGAGGAAATGGCACGGGCACATCAAAAGCATGTTACAGTGTTCCATATGTCAATGTATAACAAAGCAACCACAGGCAGAGCTGGCATTTCCCTTTAAACCACTACTTACACATCTCAGACATGGACGAGGTCTGCTGGGGAAAACTACTATACAAAATAAAGAGAAAGAAAACAATTAAACATATTGTGCATCATGAAAATTCAATCTCAGATGGAATAACTTAAAACGACTTTCATGTGGATTATGGTTTGTCATTCTTCAAAGAAAAAGCACTGCTGAGCCACAGTAAAGGAAGATAAACTTCAGTCTTACTGGCTTTCGTTGGAGGGCGAGAGAGTCTCGTCTTCACAAGCCCACTCCTCGCTGTCATCTGTGACTGTGGGAAACAAATTAGTTTGATTAAACACAGTGTGCTTGCTGATGATAGAGGGTTGGCAGCTGAAACCCTCAGCCTACATGGAATTCCTTTACAATCGCGAAATAACACATTGCTGTCAAACACATGGCAACTTGTCAACACGTCTATACATAATAACAGCTAGTCAAATTCTTTGTTCCGCATTTATCACGTTGAAATGATCAAGCAGCGCATGCAAGGTTTACAGGGTTGGAGGTGACAGTGCAAACACCCACTGTGCAGCAGAGCCTATTGACACTTACAGCTACTTGTTAGCACAGGGTGACTGGAGGATCTGCAAAACAAAGACAAACAAATTGTGACAAACATATTGACACATACTGATGGACTGACAAGCGAGTTGGGTTGTAAATCTTACAAAAAAGGTAGGAGATTAAAATAACAATTTCCTTTTAAGATGCTGAGAGGGAGAAACTTGACACTACACTGAAAATAATAATAAGCAAAAAAAGGTCAATGTTAAGTTTAATCAGTGACACATGCCAGGCTGCGTTAACCCTCCAAGCTAAATCTCATTCAGTTTATGGAAAATAATTCATGTTTTGTGTTTATGATATAAAAACAATGAGGAATTACATTAAAAAAAGCTGTCTTTTAAAATGGTTAAAAAAAAAATATGTTAAAAAAAAGAAGTAAATGAAAGTGAAAGATAATATGAATATATAATGTGTTTTATAGTAGTTTTAGGCTGTGGCAAATCTAGGATTTTTCCTAAATCGGGGGCCATAAAGGGGCCACAATTTTCACTGAGGTGCCAATTATATGTCCAACATGGACGACTCCTGGTGCAATAAGGCACATATTCATCCCTTGTTTACTGTTAGTTCTACAGCTTTGAGCAAAGCCACACATCATTAAATATATTTTGAAAATTACTTCTAATTCAAGCTCATTGTGTTCATCAAAAAAGCTTGAAAAATGAAAAAATAACAAATTGACATATTTATTGTTAGTGACATTTTTGTCCCAGATGTTTTTTTTTTATTATTTTTTAAAAAAAAAAATTTTTAGGAGCTCTAAGGGTTAAATCAGTGACCTGCCCAGTACCTGCTGTCATTGCTGATGGTGTCTCCGTCTTGGTTTCCTCCTCGTCCTGCAGCTTGGGCCTTCTTCCCAAGTTCCAGCATCTCCTTGATATTTAGCTCCACATTCATGACTGAAATATAACCATCTGAAAAAGCCAGAGTGGAGCAGTAACAGAAAACAGCTGAGAAGTTATTACCACTGTGGTGTAAATGTGAAAACATGGAACTAATCAATTCTATCACGGTTTCCCATTAATTATCTACACTGAGGCAGCCGGCCATATTCCAATTTGCCCTTTCACAGTTTCATAATGAACCATTAACATTTCCACACTTCTCATAATAACATCAGAGATCTCTGACTAGGTATTTTGCTCCGCTGCTGCATTGTATAGCTGCGTGCAGCGCTTTTTGCTGTGTGCTTGCTCATGCTATCCATAACGTTTCTACTGCCCACGCAGACAGTCAGACCTCATAGCTTCCGCTGCAGTTGTGCATGTACCTACAAAAGGCATACAATGCTCTCTATACTATAATGCTCTCATACTCTAACTCTTTTAGACTGTGTACGTGTAACTTTGACACGCATGAGAGTGACCTGTCATAACCGCCATAGATTGAACTCATTCTGGGGGACATGCTGTCTATAATACAGCTTCAAATCAACAACTAAGACATGCTTTTTTTTTTCTTTATCGTATTCAAATATTTACAGAGATAGATATATATAACAATTTTTTTTAGGGAAGTGATCACATTAAAATAATAATAAAATACACAATACGTCCAAACTCACACTTGTGGTCTTCATCTCGAGCCAACCACTTGCCTTTGGGGCAGTTAGTGGTGCGGATGATGCCGACCGTGTCCCCGCTCTTCACAGGCAGGTCATTCTTGCGGACTTTACTGGCCACCATCACCTTGGCGTGGTACATGGGCTCCTCCTCGCCTGTCACCTACAGAGTGAAATTTAACATTGAATAAAGAAAAGAGTGGCCGTGGACTGATTTCAGAACAGCTGCGCAGTTCAATTGGCCCAATTCTAATCAGGGGAATATAATTATAGCCTTGAAAATGTTACTGCCTTTTGATACTATGACAAATCATTATGATACTATGACAAAAGACTGACAAAGACACAGCTCCACACGAATAATTTATTCACAACAAGGCAAAACTATTCCTGACTCACCTTGAACTTCTTTTTCATTTCATTTTCCTTTTTCTCCCTCTCTTTTTGCTCCTTTTTCTCCTTCTCCAAACGCTGCTTCTCCCTCTTCTTCTGTTCTTTACAGTCAGCAGTGTTGGGGCTTTGGCGTTCCTTACTGAAAACAAATCAAACTATTCATTGGCAAAAAAGTGGAGCACATTTTCCATAATGTTTACATTTACCACCTGAAATATAAGTGGAACCACATGTGAGCAAAATAACTGAATAAAAAGGAAACAAAAGCAAATTTCAACATGAAAACACAGGGATCAGGTTTTGGACCGGTCTGTTTTTAATCACAACATCAGTGAGTGACGGGTGACATGTCTAACATACCTGTGGACATGATTATAGGCCGAGTGGGCATGTTCTCCTGATACAGTGGCCCTGCAGTTTGATTACCACAGTAGGAGAAAAATCAATGGCTGCCTCTCATCTGGCAAAAATCAATGTCAATGACACAACACAGGACTTATATGTTTGGAGAAAAAAAAGACATACCATGGATTCCGCGGCCATATGTTTAGAGACGCCTCCTCCTTCTTGAAATAAACAGAATTTTAATATACCACAGATGATTGTTAAAAAAGCAAAACAGATTATTTATCCATTGCCCATTGTGACCATAAACCTCATATTTCCCACTAAGATGATAATAAACACAAATAGATTTAAATAAGAGTTACCATTTGTTGTTGGTCAGCATATGGATCTGTAAAAAAATATTAACACTGTAGTCAAAATAGAAAAATAAATCTCTGCCACAACAAAGAATCTATTTAAAAAAGATAATTCTCTTACTCTTCAGAGCAGCTCTGCGTTTACGAGAGTTCTGGCCAAAGATAGTTTTGTTGAGGTTTTCAACATCTTCGTACACATTGTCACATGCTTCATAGTAACTGTCCTGTTGATGAGCACTGGAAGGGAGGAAATCAATCAAATTAGTGATGTGAAAAAAACGTGGAGAACTAGAATGGCAAAGAGTAGAGCGAATACCTTCACCAAGGCCCAAGGTTCCCTTATTTTTCCTGATTTTATTCTATCAAGACCCATGAATTATTCCCTGGGATATCGGTGAAAATGTAAAAAAAAAAACTATCTAGCAATGCTAAAGAAAGGGATGAGAAAGTTTACTGGTAATCTGTGCAGTTTTTTTGTGTAACCTTAACAAATGGAACAAAGGTGATAACATAACCTCCTCGGCAGAGGTAGAAATTGTGATTCCAGTTACAGCTAAACTCACCTCGGATGTGGCTGAATGCCATCATTCATTTCTGCATGGTTACTAAGCTCCGTTTCCTCTGGGACCGAGTGGCACTCAGCAGCTCCCAGATCAGTCTCATCAGTGTGAGAGTGAGAAAGAGGGGCTGCGATCGCCTCCTCACTCTGAGACCACTGCTCTGGCGCAGCAGGCTCTATGAAATCTGAAAAGTTTATTGGTTCAGGGAAGCTGGCTGGATCGAGCAGTATAATATTTTGACTGCCGATGTTCAGATCTTGGGTGACGGAGCTCATGCTGGGCTCTGTGGGATCACACCCTAACAAATCAGTCTGGGAAGCCTCAAAATCTGGGACATCAAAGTCAACTGGTAAGGGCAGGTCAGAGCTGAGAAAGTCTAAAGCCTCCAATTCGAGCGCAGCGATATCGACAGCCTCTCCCTCTGCTGCTTCAATTTCTGAAATCTCAAACTCTGGAAACTCTGGAGCGTCCAGCACAGGGTTGGGGATGGATGGGAGCTCACACTCTGGCTCTTCAGTTGCAGCTTGGCTAAGACCTGGTGGCACAGCTACAAAAAGAAACCAACATCAGCACTTGAACAGATGCTCGGCCTTTCTAAAAATAAGGATAATGTAAACTGCATTAATGCTAAAACACAGTCACTGATGTCCAAGTAAAACACAACGTTTGCCTTAATATCCTTCAGTCTGTGGCCACAAAAGTGAAATACAGAGAAGAGCTGGGGAAATGAAAAAAAAAATGCTAAGTTCACATACAGTACCATGGGCTGTGGGTTTATGGTGGCAGCTAAGGTCTACTAATGGAGGTCTGGGGGGCTTTGCTGGCCGTCTTCCCAGAGAGCTCAGGTCAGGTAGAGGTTTCTTTGGAGGAGCAGACGGTGAATGAGGTTCAGTCATCCTCACAAAGGGACATGCAGCTCGATCCCTGCCCAACTGCTTAGCGAATGCAGGCTCTGGACATTTGGAAAACAAATATTGCAAATGCATAAGAAAATTTGGCTGAATAAAAACAGTGTAAGAGGTATGTAAAAGTGTTTTTTGTTCTTGAGTAGAGCTTACTACGTGTAGAGTTGGTGGCTTTGAAGAAAGGCCGCGCTGAAATACAAGCCAGGGGTGGCAAACAGACCGGTGGGGGTATAGGGAGGTCAGGCTCAAAACTTTGTACGTACTTCGGTGGCAAAGGGAACGCCTTGTCTCTTGATGCGTAGTCAGGGGAATGCAGGCTCTTGGGTTTTATGGAAAACAACATCTGCCGGCGTGAGAACTTTCTCTTGGCCCTCTCCAAGGTGCTAATGATTCTGTTGTCGGAGTCGACGCTCGTCTCTGAAGACGGAGGGGTGATCCCCATATCTGGGCTTGACAGGGGCCACTCGACAGTTGAGTGATCACTTTGGACTGAAACGCCGCCTTCTGTGGTTTGTCTCTCCATTGAGGGCAACTCGCCAGGAGCACTAGAGGGTCTCATGGTCAAATCAGCATAAGTGGGCTCCTCTCCATTTTCTGCACCGACTTTTGATGCTTTGACTGACTTGAAAGGAAGCAGCAAACCCTTCTTCTTGATTTTAGTTTGCGGCGGGACTTCTTTTCGTGACTCTGGGTCCGGTTTGTGCTCCTTTCTGACTGGTGCTTCTAATTTCTGCTCTTTTACAGGCAAGGCAGGAAGCACCTGAGGCATGTGTCGCTCTTTGAGGGACTGCCTTGTTGTGCTTTCTCCGTTAGTGAGCTGGGACGAGGGGGATGTCTGCCGAGGTTGTGGTGAAAAGGAAATTGGTCGCTTGCCTCCAGATGCCTGCAGCCCATCTCGGAAAAAGACCCGGGGAACCACCGGTATCTTGCTTTCCACAGCAATACTGATACTGCTAACCATGGAGCTGCAGTGTCCTCCGGGAGGTGGAAGATGTTTGGGTTTCTCAGCAACAGCTGGCCGTCTGTTGTTGGATTGAGCCAGACGGGCCTCTTCCTGAAACTTGGCCCTCAGAGCTTTGAAGTTGATTGCCCCCTCCTAAAAAAATAATCATGAATCATTACGTTAACAGAAACAGCTACAACCTTTAAATCTACCTGCCACACCAAGGAGATGGGGAAAATTTGTGAATCCTATTCAATGTAGCTTAACTGAAGTTAATAATCAAACCTAAAGTGGATGGAATTTACTTTCAATGTGTTTAATGTATTTAAAAAGCTCCCCATATTTCCTGAAATGTCCTTTTTGAACATTGAAGTGAGAATCTGATTTAAGCAGAATATCACAAATAGCTACAACTTTCACAGACAATTTACTTAAGGGAGAGGTTTTTGACATCAAAACCCTGATTCTGACACAACATAATTTAAGGGTTGAGTTATCAAAATTACTGAGAACTTTCAACACTCCCTACAGGTATCTAGTTTTGTTTTTACAACCAACACAACTGAGCTGAGTGAGATTAGTCTTTGGTAAATCTCTCTCTAGAAAACTGGTACAGCTGCAACTATTCATTGTCTGGTTGATAAGTTGGTCAACCAAAATTAAGCACCAAAATATTGATACATTTAATAAATGTATTGTTTTTAGCTACTTTTTAAATAAAAAATAACTAAATCCTGTAATTTCAAATTTGTATATGCAAGTGTTTGCTGGTGTCCTTAATCTGAAATTTGTACCGATTATCATGTTAAAACATTCACAATTAGCTGATTTACCAAGAACACATTTACCAGATTAATAAAAAATTAAAATAATCATTAGGCTTCATAACATAATGTGAACTGCTGGCTGTTAAAGGGATAGTTCACCCGAAAAATGAAAATCCTCTGATTATCTACTCACCACAGTGCCGATGGAGGGGTGGGTGAAGCGTTTGAGTCCACAAAACACTACCGGAGTTTCAGGTGTTAAACAGCGTTGCAGCCAAATCCAACACATTAGTGAAAAAGACGTAAAAAAGCCTCCATACTTAACTACTCATCAAAGTGTCCGTAAGCCCAGACATTCAAATTCGACTAAAACTGGCGTCATTTAAACCATGTTTTTAGCCTTAATGTTCTAAATGCTATGATCCTCCTCCGCGTTGAGTGAATGCTGTGTGTAAATGCCCTTGTTTCAGGTCAAATTTGAATGTTGGGGCTTAAATTGTCCAAATTGCTTTGGATTTGACTGCAACGCTCATTTCCCCTGTAACTCCAAAAGTGTTTGGTGCACTTCAGCAACCCCTCCATTATCGGCACAGTGGTGACTCATTAGACAATGAGTACATTTTTCAATTTTGGGTGAACTATCCTTTTTAATCCACAGTCAGTCCATTTTTGCTGTGAGCGCCATCCATTGTACTGAGGCTGAAAGCAAGTAAAACTACAACCACCTACCATGGCCATAAACGACGATTAGTAGATAGAGCCTTTAATATTCTAAGAACTAACAAGTACTAAGAACAGGTGAGGGATGGTTAACTTGAATTATGAGCTTTAATGGCACATGACAAGTAAAACCAGAGCAGTAGCTGGCACAGGGTGAGGGGACATGTAGCTAAAAGCTCAATCAGCTGAAAGTTTCCTCAGAGACTCTGCAGACCTTTACCTCTTCCATCGTGGCTCCTTGAGTTCATCCCTGTTCAGACTGCGCACCGGGGGAGAGCTCTCATCTCCTGGGACCAGATCCGGTCGGTCTCTCTGAACCTCACCAGTTTGTCACGGACGATGAGGCCACAACAAACAATTTGAGAGCGCCGCCGTGCGCGTGACGCACTCGTGTGGCGCGCGTGACCTACGTGCGCGCTCACCTCGTCTGGCCGACGAATCAGAAGCGTCCACAGCCACTTAGTGAGCTAGGTATAAATAACAATAGTGATTTATTGATAATACACAGTCAACTGTGAAACTCTTTGAACTACTATAAGAAGAAGAAGAAACAGAAGAGGAAGAAGAAGAAGAAGAAGAAGAAGAAGAAGAAGAAGAAGAAGAAGAAGAAGAAGAAGAAGAAGAAGAAGAAGAAAAGAAGAAAGAACAGATTGGGACACACAAACAAACAAATCAAACAAACAAGCAAAACTCCTTGACAAAGTGAATAATAAATGACTTTAATTCCCTAACCTGTACTAACTGTGCTGTACAAATAGTGTGATTGAATAATAATAACAGTACTACTAATAATACTAATATTACTAATGATACTATACAACTACCACTATTACTGACACTACTACTACTACTACTACTACCACCACTAATAATCATGATAACAACAACAACAATAATAATAACAACAACAACAACAACAACAACAATAATAATAACAATAATAACCTACTGCTAGGCTACGATTTTTAATGAAACTACTAATAGATATAGTATTAAAAATGTGTATATATTTTTTATTCGGTGGATCATTTTATTTCATGTGTCTGAGAGAAAACGCCTGTGTTTTAGTTTGAGCCGTCGGGTGTCAGAAGTGTTTGTGTTTTGGGACATGTTCTGATGGACTGCAGTGTTTGTGGGGGTGGAGAGTGAGAGTAAATAGAATAAAAAAAATCCCCAACTGTTGTAATAGCATGTGTTTACTCTTCAATCAATCATTCACTGTGGATGTTCAAGAGTGCAGTGGTACAACTTCGCAGAGGATCACATCAGCTATTTGTGTGATGTGGCTTTTTAATCTGAAGGCATAGCTATACTCAATCATCAACATGAGTGTATTTATTCATTTGCTCCTGGGTTTATGTGCACTGCATCAGTTTATCCATTTGAGCGAATCTGTGGATGCTTCCAGGCGACCATGGAGACCTGCTGATTATAGGTACAGTACTCGTATGGCTTCACTATCTTTTATGAATTTAGCAACACATTGATGACTCTGATTTAATACACGTCCTGCTGTATAAGTGATAGAACTGGAATTGAGATGATGATATGTGTTTCCTGGGGTCAGGGGGGCTGGGACGAGGACGGCCAGAGCTGTAAACAGTCCGACACCAGTCAACTGTAGGCTGGCGAGATGGTCACCATGGACTCCCTGTAACTCCTGCACAGACAAAAAGGCAATGGCCATTTACACAACACAGTTTTTTTAAAAAGACTCAGATTGAAAATAATGATTCCATCTTTTAATATCTGTGGCTTGTGGCTGAAACTGGACAGTTTTCCTCAGGTAGCTCAGATCAATACAATATGGATGAAATGTTCAATATGTCCAAAGGGAGCACTCTCCTGCTCCAATCAGGTCAATAATACTAAACTAAATATAAATCATGTCATAGCTAATTATCTATATAGGATGTAGAAATGCACATTCATTAGCTGTGCGTGTTTTTAAATTTGAACACATGGATTGCACCACATGTGTGTCATACAATAACATGTGACCTACTTCTGAGTGCTTCTAAATGAAGCTACTGTTTATATCAGTGATAGAATAACAGAACGGACATAGCGAGTGGGGTTTAGATGCTAACTTTTTTTTTAACTTTGTCTTAGTTCCGTTTCCGTTACATGGAACAACCCTCACAGTTTGGAGGCACAGAGTGCATGGAGACGCTGTGGGAGCAGCTGGCATGTCCGACAGCCACCTCCCAGTGTGTGGTGCCGGATCACTGTGGAGAGAGCTTCACCTGCGTAGACACAGGCATGACCCGTCAACATCCCACTCAGACAGCACATTCTCTCTAAGAGCTGTTTTATCAGTTGGTGTGTGCACATGGAGGACATAGAGTATGTTTATGTGAGCGTGTCTTTGCAGGGCGCTGTATCAGCCAGTCACTTCGCTGCAATGGAGAATCAGACTGCGATGATTCCTCTGATGAAAATGAGTGTGAGAATCTCAACTTGAGAGACGACAAGTGTTCCATCCTCCTGCCGATCCCTGGAGCTGAGCGCGGCACTCAGGGGTAAATACTGCATATACGGTAGCTTTCACTGCTGTTACTCTTACCCCCCGCTTTCTGTATCACATGAAAGAAAACCTTATAAGGTATAATGTACATGTGCAGCTGTAAGATATGCACGACTAATTGACAGTGTTGTATTTTGACCCAGCTACAACGTCTTGACTGGAGAATTTGTGGATCGTGTCATTGACCCAAATTATTTTGGGGGAATGTGTGAATATGTCTATAATGGCGAATGGAGGAAATTCACCTATGACTCATTCTGTGAGAACCTGCACTACAACGAGGAGGATAAAAACTACCGGAAACCTTACAACTACCATAGCTACCGTTTTGTGGTAATGTCATGTTGAGATTGATTTCTTTGTGCAACTTAATAATTGTACAGTTTGAACTGAGACGTTGTGACATAAGATATGATCTGTTACAGGCTCAAGCTACATCGGAGGGCTCTAATGAGTACTTCGAGGATATGGCGAGTCTGCTTCAAGCGAGGAAAACTATGAGGTCTTTCAATGGTGGTGTCACGGTAGCGGTCTATTACGTGCAAGTGGGACTCAGTGGAAGCAAAGAGTCGGAGTTTCTCAGCAACATAACAAAGTATAAGAGCCAGGTATAATCAACTGACCCACAGATCAACATGCTTTACAAGATAAAAAGTACAATTACTCTTGTTTTTTTTGTTTTGAATATATAATTTAGTGGTGTTGCAAAATAAATGAAGTGAGGATAATTGCATCCATCCATCCATCCATCCATCCATCCATCCATCCATCCATAGTCCAAATACATACTGATTGGATTTAGGTTCATTGGAGACTCTAAATTGGTTGTGGGTGTGACTGTGAGTGTAAATGGTTGTCAGTCAATGTTTGTTGGTCCTGCACTATGCTGGCGACCTTTCCAGGGTTTACCCCGCCTCTGACCCAATGGCTCCAGCTCCCCAGGACTCTCAAAGGATAACTGGTATAGCTAATGTATGTACGAATGGATTATGTATAATCATATTGTGTAATTAATCAAACACCTCTAAAATCATCCCTACTTCTGCAAAAAAACAACAACAGACAAAACACACAATAAACAAAGTTAAATTGATGACTGATGGACATCATATAGTTAAACACGAGGGTGGACATAAGTATTAATAAGTTGTAGCTATAGTTTTACTTATCTTTCTTGAAGATAATAAAAAAATATTGCTAATCATTGATATTATATTATTTTGTCCTCAGGACTTTGGGTTTGTCAGGCTTCGGTCCAAAGTGCAAACAGCCCAATTCAAGATGAGAACCAATAAGCTGATGCTTCATGAAGATTTCTATGTGTCACTAATGGAGCTCCCGGAGCAGTATGACTTTGGGATGTACTCCCGCTTCTTCAACACATTTGGCACTCACTACGTCACGGAGGGAACTATGGGAGGAACCCTCGAATATGTTGTGGTTATTAACAAAAACTCCATGGCTTCATCAAGTACTGTGAACTTTACAATGAGTCAATTGATGCAATATAATAATTACATGTTATGTAAGTAACCTTTATTTAATTATTTTCCCTAATGCTCACAGACATGGAGGGTGAACAAGTCGGGAAATGCTTTGGTGGCTCTATTGGATTAAGCAATCCAATGGGGGCCTATGGACAATTAGATCTCACAGTGGGTGGGAATGAATGCAAGAAAAAGGGGAAGTTCAGTCAAGGTGAGACAGTAACTGTGTCTCAATTCAGGGGCTGCATCCTTCAGAGGACCGCATAGACTATGAAGGCTGAACTGAAAAAAACCCCCCGCTCCTCTCACCCTTATTGCTGTAGCCAAAGAAACAGAGATGAAGTTGGACATGATGAGAACGTTTTAGTAGTCCTTGGTTATGTAACATGTGCTCGGTTGAGTTGAAGCCTGATACTCAAGCATGCCTGTGCCATTTCCCTCTTTGAAAATCGGTTTGTCACCGAAGTGCAATGAATCCTGGGATAGGTTGAGAGAGGAGGCATCCAACCCTTGGAGCCTTCATTTCTCGGAATGAAAGGACGCATTTGAAGGAGCCTTCGAAATGGGACTGTCTAGTTGCACCGCTGTGACACAATCTGTCTTCAAATGCAGCCTCTGAACAATGAAGCCCCTGAATTTATACTCAACTAATAACAGATGAGAAATACAATTACCAATAATGGTCACACCTAAGTTATGAGGCGGTTGTCATAACACTTTATATAATAATACCGCACAATACCTAATAATAACAATGTAATATAATATACATATTTATTTTACATAAATTATAAATGTGCATTATAATGATCTTGAATTTCAGTTCATTAGCTAAAGTTTCAACTGTCTCAGTTTTGTATAACTAAGAAATCCTATGAATGACTGTTATTGTAATGTGTTGTGATTTTTCATTCTGTTTTTAACACGTATAGTAAAGGACTCCAGTTCGGTTATGATTGAGGACATTGTGACTCTAGTGAAGGGAGGAATCACGGAGAGCAGCAGTGGTCTGTTGGCTATCAGGAATCCACAGACCTACAAGAACTGGGGAGCAACTCTGCAGTACAACCCAACTCTCATCGAATATGAGGTGACATAAAACTTCAGATAAACAGAATAACTTCTTAAACAAAGAATGAGGGAAATTGTTGCTCAGTGTCACTCGTGATGACCTCACACTGCTTTCGTGCTTTTATGCTGGTGTGATCATCTGTTTCCCAGACCATGCCGATCTATGAGCTGGTGCGCCTCAGCACGGCCGCCGACCATGTAGGTGCGAGACTGGCCAACCTGCAGAGGGGCTGGGATGAGTATCTGCAGCAGTTCGACTCCTGTCGCTGTGCTCCCTGCAGGCACAATGGGATCCCTGTCCTCAAGGGCACCTCCTGTGAGTGCATCTGTAAGTCCGGCTACCAGGGAGACTCCTGTGAAACGACGCTCAGAAGAGGTGAGGATTCATGATAAAAAAAACCTCAACTTATTCAAAAGCAGGTTCTTTAAGTTGGACCAAAATGCCTCTGATATTGAAAATGCTATTTCTGCCTGCAATGCTTTTAACATTGAAACTCTTATTTCTGATAAATATCACAGCACAGAAACAATGGAAGAGGTAGCTGAACTGATTTTAGTGACTCCTGAAATAAAAGCTCACACATGAAAAGAAGATATACAGGGCTATTAACTCAATTCCTAAAAATAATTGCTTTAATATAAGAGAGTTTATTAATGAACACAAACTAGATTAAATTTTAGCGGGTAGCTGTGGCTCAGGGGAACGGGAGGGCTGTGCACTTATCTGACAGTCGATGGTTCAATATCTAGTTTCTACAGTCTCCATTCTGATGTCTTCTTGGGCAAGATACTGATTCCAAGGTGCTCCAGACAACTCTGCCGACAGTTTAGTCTACAGTTCAATTTCAGATCTGGTCTCTTGAAGCATCCCGTCCAGACTGCAGCTTTATCCACTGGAGGACTGGCTGCTATTTATTCAGGCACTTGTAAATGCTTTTGTAGTTTTGCATCCTCTAAATACCAGACAATTATATTGTAGAGTCAAACTTTTGGTGCAGCTGTTAAATATCCATTGACCACCGTATCCATAACAGCTTGGACTTCAAGGCTGTGGAGTTTTGCAACTCTTGCATTCTTTGATTTTATGCAACATCCTGCAGGGCCAACTCACAACTGAGGACTTAAAAAGAGTTCTGTAGAGGAGGAATACAATGATCAAGAAGGTTGTTGATATAAATATGTAATATCACTACATCTAACATTACTGTAACTGGATTATGAATAACAACGAGGTTAAAATATACTAAACTGTACTTCAAGAGCCTCCAGTGTGCAGACATTTCCTCTCACCCAATACATATCCAACACAAAATCCTCTTAATGTTACTCGACAGATGCCAAGACAGATGGGTCGTGGTCGTGCTGGGGGGCCTGGTCCTCCTGCACATCTGGGAGGAAAACTCGGACGAGAGCCTGTAATCATCCCCCACCTGACGGGGGCGGAGCAGCCTGCCTGGGCTCTCCCTCTCAGACGCAACGTTGCTGAAGTGAAGCTCCTCCCAAATTGTAGTGTGAAGATGATGTTGAGTGATTAGAGAGAATAAAGGTTTTTTCTAATGGTAAAAAACGATTGTGTAAACAAAAATAGCATCTGCCTGTCTCAGGTCACACTGTGTGACATGTCAAAGTGGAAATAAATGTGTGTCGTGCATATTGTGTTTGTGTCAGTATTTTTTTCATTAAGTAATTTTGATTTAAACTATTATTTTCACTGTGTGTGACTTTGTTTTTGAATTGCCTCCAATATTCAGGTTAAATATAGAACAACAGATGCTGAATCCACTTTGGTGTCTGAAGCAAGTCCAGTTAATTATAATTATAGTATATTATTTGAGTTGTATGAATAATATAGACTCTCATAATAATAAAGAAAAATGCAGATGACACTACTGAGAATACATTTTCATAGAAATGGCTGACTCGCGGCATTGGTTTAGTTCTTAGGTTTTCTTCAACAATGATTCTACTGCTGCAGGAGGCGGTGTCTAATGTCACCTTCCTCTTCTGATTGGTCAGTTCCCATCTCGTTATTAATTACCTTTAAAAATATGATAAAACACTGTGAACATTTAACACAATGCATTGTAAAAAATAAAGTTGAGTATAATGTACATATATGGGCTGATACAGTATATGTAGTAGAGTAAAAGTAAAAGTACCTGAAAATAACTCTAGTTAAATAAGTATAAATCCATGAAAAATGTCCTTATATACTCTAACAAAGTAAATGCACTTTGTTACATCCCACCACTGCCCACATGGTTTCACAGTTCTTATAAAATATTCCTAGACGACAAACCATGCTGGTTGTTTAGTTTTATTTTATTCAAATGTGAATCATTATTACACATTAGTCCAATGACTAAACACACCACAGACTACTCTCCTATTTTAAAGTTGGTTTTCTTATGTATATAAATCAGTGTTGACATGAGCAGGCTTTTAAAAGCAGTCAGTCGACTCTTGCTGCAGTCCTGTGCATGCCAGGCCTCCATCGGTGGGTGCTGGGTTGTTACACTGTCGAGTCCTTGACATGGTTCTTTCACTGCAGGTCGACCACGCACCCCAGCAGCTCCAACTGCCGTCAGTGGCTATTTCTGTCGGAAAGGGTCACATCAAGTTTCGTCATGTCAGTGTCTCAGTAGGTTTGGTACAAAAGTAATAAAAAAATATATATATATATATATTAAAAAGAAATAATGTGTTGTATGAGGTTTTTTTGTATTTTGAATCCGTAGTTCTCACCTTTTTGCCTCTGAGTGATCTCACAGCCCCGTCCGGTGTAGCCAATGGGACACACACAGTCACACCTTGTGCCTAGTGACGAAGACAACAATAATTCCTTCATTATCTTCATTACCGCTGCATCGTTTAGTTTTCCAACATCTGTCAGAGGTCACTTAATGTCATTTTAATTACAACTTAATCTAAAACTAAAGCCAAAGAATAAGAAGGAAACAACGAATACCCATATAAATACTCACAAAGTACACAAGTTAAGCTACTGAGCTAGCTGTGAATTTCAGATGGAAATAGAAACAGCTATAACTTCAGTTGCAAACACAGACTAGGGCTACATCCACATCACTACGTTTTCATTTGAATATGCATCAACTCTGCGGCGGATTGGGCCTGGTGCTCACTGCTCTGGAATTTTAGAGCCGCTAAAATGGAGAAGTTTGGAAACGCTCCTGTTTTAGTTAGAAAACTCTGGGGCTACGTTTCAGTCTGGACGGGCAGAAACGGAGGTGTTTGGAAATGATGACGTAGACACTCCTATCACATGACTCCCTACAGAAGACAACTTCTGGAACTATCCTCGGCTATTAGTGTATAACACAACATGGCCAATCAGTTACAAGCGTTGCAGACCCTGTTGTCTTTGCTGTTGTGATGTCAAATTCCACATTTTATAAGCTGCAACTTACATGCGCAGGAGAAGAGCTATGGAATCTACACCAGCACGTGCATGCCCATTGTGTGTGAGTGGTCAGGTGATATGCGTTTTCAGGTAAGTAAGTGTGGAAGGGGATTTAAACTGTAGAATGTCTGTAGCCTGTAATATCCACTGACTTACCTCTCAAAACGGCCACTCCATTGTTTTTGCAGGGAGCACAACGACATGAACTACTCTCCGCCAGGTACTCTGACAATGCTCTCTTCAGGTTCCTCTTCAGTGAAGCATCATGGGAGAAGTCTCTTGAAGTCACCAGCTCATACAGCGGCCGAGTCTAATGAGAAACAAGTGTCATGATTAAACCTATTCATGATTAAACCTATTCAAAGTTGGTCGTATTGGATTGAATTGATTTTAGACAGAGTCAACTGGAAAGTCCCTCGTGTGCTGACACGTGACTATGAGGTTGTTAGACAGCCCAGTTGTATTTGGCACTGTTGCTATCTGGCATCATTTGCTGTTTGTTCTCCAGCTTGCTATTGATTGGTTTAGCCGTAGGCTACTTCACCTCTCTGCAACTCTTTTGGAAATGATTCTGGCTCGATTATTCAAGTCATATCCACTCAAGACAATTTTATTAAAGCTTTATACTGAGATGGAGATATGAGGAGGAAAATCAAGAGCGTGTGGGAGACAGGGAACAGATTAAAGAGCGATACAAGTCAGACTGTGGCATGTAGCATGCACAAATGGAGCGACGCTTGTGAGCTAGTTGAGGCAGCCAACTCGAGCTGCGCTGCTCCAATCATGTCACATACTGCACATCATGTGTCATACCTCACTCTCCACAATCATCTTGAATACAGACCCACCCTATTAGGCTGTCTATTTAAGAAGAGAACATTTCCTATCACCCCCTTTGCTTGCCCCACTGCTGCGTCAGTATTGCTGCCAGTTGCTTCAGCTCCTGCATCACTCCAGCATCCACCTGTAGGCTCCGGGGGAGAGGTTAGAAGTATTTGCTCATCACTCCCATTATATCTATGTAATCATATCCGAGGAATGATTAAGTCGGAGCATAGACGCCAAACACTAACATTTTCTTCTTTTGCAATCAGCATTTGAATGTCAGTTGTCTGAAGGAACTACAATTACTGTTGTTGTATGCCTCCTCCAACCAGTGCAGTTTCAGTCTATATAATTTTTTTCCAGACTCATATGAGGTCCCGTGACCTGTGACCTTTGAGCACTGGAACCAAATCAGTTAATGTTTGAGTCCAAGTGACAACTGGACAAAAACCTGTTTTGAGACATGACCTTGGCCTTCGATGTTTGACCATCCCAAATATGGTCTCTTAATCCTTGAGTTATATGTGCCAAATTTGAAAGGATCCTCTCAAGGTGTTGGAATGGAAAAATGTTTTTTTGAGGCCACAGGAACATTGACCTTTGACCTCCAAATTCTAATCAGGTCATCCTTGAGTCCAAGTGAATAATTTGTGTCTTGTTTGAAGAAATTCCCTTAAGGAGATCCTGAGATATCGTGTTCATAAGAATGGGACGGACAGACAACCAGTAAACATTAGGCCTCCGGCCACTGGCGATAGAGAAACTCACTGTTTTGCGAATGAAGTCAGGGTTGAAGCGCACTCCCTCACCCCAAAGCGTCATCAGCTGTGGGGTGGGAAGCTTTTTAGACACCAAGCCGGTGATGGACTCACTACTGCCACCTCGCACGACAGCAACAAAGTCCTCCACGGTGCTGCCGATTGCAGTGTCCTCTGGAAAGAGAAGGAGTGACTTCAGTGTTCTAGCATCAGTTCTTATGTATTTTGCAGACTACGAATCCTCACCTCCCATCTCATTCAACAGGGCATTGCAGGATCCACCCTGAGCCCCCACTGACACGTAAACACCATAAATGTTGGCTCCAATCTTCAGGCCTGACTGGGTGCAGGACTTGTAGTCTTCCAAAGAATAATCTAGGATGACAAACCTCTGTCATGGAGTGCTTTTTCCTTTTTAGATTATTATGCTATAGTTCACAAAACTGGCCGCTGAGCAACATTTATTTAGTTTAACAGCTTACACACTCAATGTAAAGGATAATATGATATCATTAGCATTGGCAAACCCCAGTGTCTGATCCAAATAATTATCTGTGTGGAACATCCTTTAAATGAAGGAGCTGAGAAATTGAAATAAATTCGATTTTACGGATGGTGCCCTGTTACCTGTCTTCTCCAGGTTCTCCTTGTTCAGAATGATGGTGTGCTCATATTCTCCTCCGAGGGCGGCCTCTGTGATGTAGTGGGTGCCGTAGTCTCTGTATATCTGCCTGTAGTCTCCATAAACATAGGACTGTGGCAAGGAGCGCAGGCGCTGCAGGAACTCAGGGTGAAGCATCAAATCGTCTGACTTCAGCATGTACTGGGCCAACTCCAGCTCTGCTTTGGCCCTCACAAAGCTGTTGATCTGAGGAGAGAATCAGTGGGAGGCAGGTGAAAGATGAAAGACTGACATGCACATTGTCATTTATTTTAAATCATAATGGGAAAGTGACGGTGACGTAGAACATTTTCAGAAAAGTAGAGGCACCAGTGGTTTTTCAGAAGAAAAGGAAAAACAAAGAGCAGCTCACCTTGCCAGAGGCACGGCGAATCTTCTGAATCGATCTGGTGAATTTGGCATTATTGTAGTTGTAGCCAAATTCAAATATGCCAGGAATGGCAAAGCCAAAGGAAACAGTGGTTTTTGTCATAGTCTCCCTTATGGTGTTTTCCATGTAGTCAGAGTATGACTCAAAAGACTGAACATTGAAATCATACGAGCCTCTTGTCTGTAGATGAGTGGAGAACACAAATTTAGCTTTTAGTGTGAAATGAGCAGCACCATGTTAATAACATGTTTAATTTACAGTAAACTGTGCATAACATGGAAAAACAGATAAAACAGAACAGAATGATGAAGGGAAATAAGATAAACAAGGATTTTTCCAGGTTTTAAATTAAACCAAGCTGAAACAACCAACACAAGGATACATTTCTAATTAGCTCTCCTCATGAAGGAATTATTACTTGTAACTATTGGTTTGATTATTGTTGATGTATCCATTTGTAATGCTTTGTCGGGCAATGCTAAAACCTTAATGTGAATGGATATTAAATGGACTGTGTATATATATATATATGCTGTTTTTTTATCGACCACTCACTCAACCATTTTTCGGCGAACTATCCCTTTAAGCTCTGAAAGGCAGTGATTGGATTTTCCACAATTCTGCAACCCAAACTTTGTGGTAAGTCAATGAATTAGAATAAAGTGTTTATGTATCAAGTAGAAATCGGTACTTGTCTGTTGGTCATTCCCACCTGGAGAGTGTACTGCTGCAAGTTGTGAGGCTTCCTGAACCTGACATCCTGAATGTATTGGGGCGAGCAGCTGCCTGCATAGTATCGGTTATCAAGCACCATTCCCTCCAGGTTACTGTTCAAGATGTTGATTCTGAAAGAAAAGCATCAGCATCAACAATGAGTACACTGATTTGAGGAGAGGCACATGTTTACATAAGAATTTGCCCCAAAAACTACCATTGTAGACTAATAGGAATTTGACTGACCCTTTGGCAAGGTTTTCGATTCCCCAGTACTCCTCAGCTTCCTGTCTGCAGGGCTTGGGAACCTTCTTACAGCCGACTTCATCTGACATGTCCCCGCAATCATCCTCCCCATTACACTGTAGAGTTCTGTGAATGCAGCGGCCTGATGGAGGGGAGACGGCGTTTGCTTGGAGTAAAATCTTTAAGAAATATTGAATGCTGTTTTTGGAAATACGGTTATTAGCATCACAGCAAATTTGAATATAAAGCAGATTTGCTGGAATCAGTGGGAAACAAGTAGTCAGAGGTAAAGACTTCACAAAGTCACTGCATTGGGCCGAGAAACACAAAAGCTCAACATTGTGTTTCTATTTGGATTTTTGTGCAGATTAGAGAAATAGATCTGCGACGTGTTAATTTGTGAGCTTTAGAGGTGATGGGATACAGTTTGAAGGTTTTTATGTGTTGCAGTATTGACTGCAGTGTACTTTAGGGGTGTTGATAAGACAATATTAACTGTTTCATTTGCTTTTAGTTTCTATGCTAATCTAATCAGCCACTGTTGGTGTGTGCATATTTAGCATATGAATGATATCATCTTTCTTTTGAGAACAAATCTCGCAAATGCAAAGTAGTTGGAAACCTTCTGAAATTGCAAGATGACTCACTCACATCAGACACAGAATATTAATATTCTTCTTTGTGTGACTTGAATTCTTACACATGTTTTTTTTATGATTTTCTACAATATAAAGTGCACTAGATGAAGACGGGTTTACAAGATACCTGTTTGTGTGCAGAGGAATCCTTCACACAGGGGAATATTGTCACAGGTGTAGCGGGCTGGAACCTCACAGGCCTCGTCCTCCCTGTCATGAAAATTGCATGGCTCCCCTCCAAACTGCGAAGGCCGGTCAAGTTTAGCATAGCGATACTGGAAGGTTGAGAGGAACAAACACATAGACAGTCAGAAAAAACAGAGAGGTAGGCTCGCCAACACAGAATAAAGGTGCGTGAAAGAGCTCGGAAACTGCTCCCAGGGAACTGTAATAGCCAAAATCACATTAGTGGGGTTTTTTCACTTTGTCATGTCAGGATTATTAATCTCCCCCCCTTGTAAAGTGGATGAGATAGAGCACTCAGTACATCCACAGAGACCTTCACTGTCTCCTCCTCACAGAAAAACATCTCACAGGGGTCAGAACAAGTTTAACTTTTTCACAGCCTGCGGTATAAGATGATTTATTTATCCAAATCTGATTGTATCCAAATTGAATCTCCTTAACTGCCACATTACTGTTTATTAGATCAATTTATCTGGTCTGTAGTTTTGGATGTTAGCCATATATTTGGTTCGCTGCAGTTCATATAACCAGTATTTTGTTTCGTATGTAAATATTAATTACTGATAGGGTCATTTCTTGGTTAGAGGAAATTGTGGGAAATATATATTTTTTCTTACTTGCTGAGAGTTAGCAGAGAGGACTGGCAACCATTTATGTCTGTACACTAAAGCGAGCCAGCAACCAGCTAACTTAGGTTAGCACAAAGATGGCCATGGAGAGACAGCTAGTGTGCCTAACAAAATACATCGACCAACTAATCTTTCTTGGTCAAAATAAATTATGTGATAAATTATAACAATCAATACTATATCTGCTACATGTTTAGTATCATTGATTGAACGAAAGACAGTTGGTCAATAGGTTCATTAAAGGATCCTGATTGCAGCTTGGATTCTTTGAGAGCTCCTTCAAAGAGCATATCCGCCAATTATTATTTTTCATGAATGCCAAATTTGTTGCTATGAATAAATATGCTAAACTCCAGAACAAACAATCAACTAGGTTGCAAGCACTGTTGCATTCTGGGCCCGCAAGCTCAGACTATGAATTGTAGCTGCAACGTAGCATCATCATACTTACTCTTTTCTTCTGACAATTGTCGCAGCGTGACCACGCGCTCCACTCCGATAAAACACAGTCCACAGGATCAACTCCCAGCTGAGCACTCACTGACCGAGCTTCACGAACACCGGGCTCCTCATTGCTCGCTGTTGTGACGGCAGCTTTACTGTGACATGCAGATGAAAACCAACTTGAGACAAATTGACAGTAACCGATATTTCACCACTTTCGATATCTTGCATACTGACAGAACAACAAGTATGGAGCTGAAAGACAATCCTTAATGGAACTGTGATAGAGACAATAAAGAAATACAGACAATCCATTAAACAGACTAATCAAGCTCATACCTTATAAGCACCAAGCTCAAAGTGACATGGAGTAGGCAGCTGTGCAAATTGAGCGCACTCCTTGGTATCGCCACAGAAAACATGGTTGTGTGTCCTGACTGTGAATGAAGAGACGAGACTGTTCGTCTCTCTATGTCAACACACACTGATCAATACTGGCCTGAATCTAAACTGACTGAGAGGTGGATCTGTACACACAACACTGAAGACATCAAAAACTCAGCTATGGGACACTGTTGGTTCACCTGCAAACAAAACTCAAAAACTATGTTGATTCTACAACAGCAGCATTTTAAGCCCGACAGTCTTTTGATCAAATCATACACTTTTATATAATAAATAATTACAAAATAGATATCAGCAGTTATGTGATTAACCTGAAATGACAAAAAAATATATCAAATAAAGTGTTGTGGAAAAAACTGAAGCTTTGCAATAGTCAAGTAAATTCCTGTTAAAAACCTTGTGTGGTCAAATCATTTGTGTCATGTTTGGATATTCATGACCTTTACACTTTGTTCTGCTCTGCTTTGGATTTTACCGGATGACACAATTCCATGACTCAACTGTTTACTAAGTCAGGGAAGAGCAACATAGTAATAACAACTAACATCTATTTATCTTATTATTGTTTTGTATGTTGCAGCTCCAAAGCTATCGTTATGTCCATGTCAAATAAATAAACTGAAACTGAATAACCGGTACTAATATGCTACTACTGATATCACTAATAATGTAGTTAACGCTATAATAAGATCTGTTATCACTGCAGTAAGTGCACATGGGATGAGGCCGGTAAATTCATGTCTGTGAAGACAGTAGTGGTGAAAAGTGATTTTGCTTCTCACTTGCACTTGTGTAAGATTTTGAATGCAGCATTTTACTTGATAAAATCAGCAAATATATGTTTTCCTCACCTTCGCATAGGAGCCTTTACTTCAACTTCTTCTCCCATAGCTTTTTACACCCCCCTAAAAATGTCCCTCATGGCCCTAAATTACTAACACTACTGAGCCCCGCCCACAGGTTGATGGGATTGGTGTCTTAGGTTTGTGACATCACAGACCTTGACAGGCCTAAGCACACATACTTGAATACAAAGTGAATATTGTGGTTTAAACTATAGCGAAGTTGAACTTCACGTGAAGCCACGCTGTGATCTGACTTGCCACAGGAAGCACATTTATTTTATTCGCCTTATTGGGGGTGAACAGGAGGCAAAAGTTGGCCACTGATACATTTGTGAAATGTGCAACCGCACCTTAAGTTGTTGGCTGATTTTTTCACCCAAATTTTGTTTCTTATAAAGGCCCAAGGGGGACATGTTAACAGGTTTAAAAACTTGACTTTCACTGGAGGGAGACTTTAAGAAACAGCTCTCAGTACTTCTCCTCCACTGAAGGACAGTTAATCATTTTTAAGGTCATGATTTAAGGTAGATGCCGTAATCCAGGACACAGCTATTCTTCACGTAATCAACACAATAAGCAGGCAATGATAATGCTCATATATTACATAAGAGGTCCCAATGACACTTACTGCGACTGAGTTCACACGGGATTTCTAAAGTGTTTGTGTGATGAGAGCAACCTCTGTTGGCTGCTTTCGTGACCTTCTGAGAGTAGATCATTAGAAGTGATGCTGGCCAGGTCAAAGAAAGAATACAAACAAACCAAGCAGAAAAGTGGGAATCACATGATATTTTATTTGTGACTGAACAGTGGCATGGGTACAGTGTATGGGGGAAGTCATAGACGTACAAAAGTCCCTTTTTTCTCTTTTTCATGACAGTTCTTAACTCCATAAATAAAATTTACAAAATATTTTGGACTATTTCTCATTTTTCTTACACGAGCGGGGGTACATTTAGAATACCATTTGTTACTGTAAGTCTAGCAGTTTATAGTGATATCTCTTTTGTTCATGTTATATAAACCTTTACTGTTGACGATTTTTGATTTGGTAGAGTGGAACTACGATATGGCCAAGTGCTTTGTAAAACGACAATGGCCTGATCAGAGGAGCAGTGAGCGGAAAACAAAAATAAACCTGGTAAGGCATAGAAATGCATTTGACTGTCTGCACTTGTGGTTGTTAAGCCTTGTCATATCAGAACGGACTTATTCTGCCCAGTTATCCAAGGAACCAAACAGAGATATGATTATGAGAGGCAAATTGTAAACAATGTGACCTTAGTAAATGTAGAATATCTAAAAAACAAAGAGATGCAGGGAAATCTGCCTCCTAGTACTAAAAAAAAGTCTGTGACCTTTCAGTAGTAGTACGATTTTTTTGTCTCGACCCTTTCATTTCTTTCACCTCAAGTTCTTAATGAGCGAGACAGGTTCAGCAGGCTTTATTTTCAATGGCCATGTAACACATATTCACAGTTCATATCTCACCGACCCAACAGAAACAAAGACGTTTTCAGAACTAATAAAAAAAGGCTGCAAAAGCGAAACAAATGTCCAGACGTCAAAAATAGAGGTGCTGGTAGGGCATTGCTTGAGAGAAACACAGGTAGTTGGCATCCAAGAGGCAGAGAGCTATCTTATGGCACAGAGGCTCAGGTATTGGGGCTGGGAAGTTTCTTATTTACAAAATAGATGTTTGGCAAATTTCGATTTTTGACATTGATGCCTCCAAGTCATTTAGATATCCTTTAACGACTCGGTGTCATCAATTAAGAATTCACAGCTTATAAAATGAGAAAAAGAAAAATCATATTTTTTTTATTAGCTTCAGACCTAGGATGAAGCTGCAGAGAACAGTTTTGCTCACAGCTGAGCCAGCTGAATCCACATCGAGTCTGTTCATGCAAATGGACGAGAGGTGGAGTAACACTATGAGAACATTTGGCAAATCCATCTGCTACGCACAGTCTTTGCTGGTGGCAGTTGACAAACCGAGGGTCAACCACATACGGCAGAACGCTGCTCCTCTTGAACACCTCCAAAAAATAATTTGCATCATCAGTGTCACCATGGCCTTGTAATGTATCCTCACAGATATAAATCCATCACAGGGGGACGCAGTCTCCTCCTGTCGCAGGTTTCGGTCAAAGATCAAAGGTCACTTCCTGGTTGATAGTTTATTTGATTGGACAGTAAAGCCAAAGTCTGGTTGTCATGCTGAGGAGTGCAGTACAGTATGCGGCCTCTGGAGGAAAGCAGATCCTTGGATAGCCAGCTTATTACAGACCTGCCAAAATATCCTTTAAAGGTTGAAATAACAGTTACAGCTGCGTAACACAGCTGTGAGAGATGCTTCTGTTCAGAGTCATCTCATCTCTCGTTTTCTCTTTCTCATGAGCTTCTGTCTTGGCCTTGAGAGCTTCCATCCCCTAAAGAGAAAACAATCAGGAAGGATGCAGTTACAAATCTGACCACTGAGGGGCAACGTTGTGCCTTCCTTATCTTTCATTAAGGTGGCGCAGAGCAGAGAGGCACAACGACTGAGATGTTGAACTAAAATAAATCTCTTTTTCAAATGGCAGCCTACCACTCCTCCACAAAGAAAAGAAAGACACGCGAAGGAGACAAATGAAAATGTGAAGTGAATAAACACAAGAGAGGAGGAGTAGTTGGACACTGGAGGTGAAAAAACAGGGTAGAAAAGACATGAAATGCAACAATATGAATAGGGTCAGGCAAATCGGAGAGGAGGGAGCTGTGATATACCCACTCAGTTTGTTGTTGTCTAGCTGTCCTCCTGTGGACAGGTCTGATCCTGCGTTGGATCAGGAGCTCCACTGAGCTGCGGAGAGACCGACCGTGCAACAGGAGAGCCCTAAGATGGAGAGAGAGAGCGTGAGAGAGAAAGCTGTAAAATTTCAATCTAGAGGTTGATATATTTAATGAGCTCAATATAAATCTTTTCCTTCCATTTAGTCGGGAAAAACATCAGCGTAACATTTAGCAAAATGACAGCAGCTCTATAATTATCCAAAACATAATTTTACCTTATTATATATGATCTAATCAGGACACTTGAATCATATTTGACCTTTCATGCTTAATTGACCTGACATTTTTCTGAAAAACTGGTAGAATAAATCCTGTTTGGTCATATTAATCACATGGAAATCTACTCTATGTAATTACATGTGATGTAGTCGAGAGCCGATCATCCATATGACAATAATAGATTATAACATCGTGCCAGCAAGTTGTTAAATCAAATCTCTGAAACGTAACGACTGGGATGTGACGCAGGGAGGCGGCGCTCACCGATTGTTCCTCCTTGGCGTTGCTTGCTTGGTCCTCCAGGTCGACAGGGGAGTGATCTGTGGGGGGGTCGCTGGCCTGGGATGGGGGGCAGTCAGAAGAACAGCTTCGCTGAGGCGCTGGTGTGGATGCTGTTAAGACATACAATAAGAAACAGTAAATGACAATATTCATGAGAGAACATATGTCCTATGAATATAATTTAGCATCACACTGTTAACACGAATATGAAATACTCAGAAGTTGTGGATTCAAATCTAGATCGTGACCTTTATTGTGTGTCATGCCGTCTACTTTTTTTTATTACACCTGACATTCTGCATTCTGTCAAATAAAACACGAACAGGTCAGTTGTATTTCTTGTTGTGAGGCACTATGTTGTAGGAATCAAATTCGTTATACAGGTGTTTGGTCATAAATCAAAGTGACGGACAAATTAAACATTTGACCTTATGATGATGCAGGGGAAGTTATTACAATTGATCCAGTCCAGAATGTGCAGGTTTATTACTCAAAAGGACAAATGTCAGTCTGCTGGCAGCACTAGCTGATATGTCAGAGGATATCCAAATTAATTTGGGTACACCATCTGGGAATCATGAATGGGTAATTTTGTACCAATCCATTTTGTAGATCTTTACATATTTCATTGAATAAATTGAATTTTCGTCCAACCGCTGGCACTGAATAGTCAGAGGATAACCAAAGTCATTCATATTAATCCTCTCAGTATTGGGAATATCTGTACAACATTTAATGTCAAACAATGTTAGTGGGCTTCATCCTCTGAGGACCATGAATATCAGCAAAGACCAATGCTTGTAAGGCTAAAAATGTCACAAGTAAGATTTAAGACATTTAATAATGCTTATATATATATATATATATATATGGCAGAAAGCATATATGTGAAGTTGTTAAGATGTTGGTTTAATCAGATGTGTTTATGTAGGAGGAAAATAAGCAAGAGGACTTACGGGATTCCGTGGATGGTGATGTGGATGTACCTGGGCTCAAGGTCAACCTCGAGAGATCAAGGTCACTACAGCTCCCTTCCTCTTCCTGGGTCGTGGCAGATGAAGGTGACAGCGGCTGACTGCAGGCCAGAGTGTCCGGTTCGCTCATGAGGCCTGGGGTCCCACACCTGCTCACCACTGCTGACGCAATGCCAGCTCCCACACCTGCTGCTCCGGCTCCAAAAGTAGAGGGGCCCTCGCCTGCGTCTGAGTCCATGTTGAGGCCCTCTTTACCCAGGCTCAGCTGCCTCTGGAGCAGGGTGGGGTCGGCTGTGTGTTGGGGGCTGGTAATAGCCGAGGACGGGGCTGACAGGTCGCAGGCCTGCGGGCACATGGTAGTGATGGGAACCAGGCCTTGGAGCATGGCAGCTGGGATTGCATGGCCCCCCACGCCCACGGTCTGGGCCGGCATATAGGCTGCCATGGCCGCCCACTGCTGCTGAGTGGCTGGGAAAATGTTGGCCTGGCTCCAGATGACCGGCTGACCACCAGGGAGGACCTGAGCCACCTGGAGGGGGCCCTGCACGGGGAAGGCCAGGGTCTGAGCCTGAGCAGAGAACGGCTGCTGTGCCCACTGGGCCGCCTGCACCGGGCCCATGGTCATATAACCTGAGAGGGAAAGAAGAGAAGGAAGGAAATGATTAATGGTTAATAAGAAAAGGAAATTACTGTCTTTCAATCTTTGTCGAATCTTAAATGAATAGACCACACTGGTGGTCCTGAACGATGCTTCTTATTACCTACAAATTTCACACACTTTTCATTTTTGCTGACCATTTACAGTTATATAAGTTTCTATATTCTTTCCTGCCTTTCAAAGAGCCATGGGAATCGCACAATTTTACTTCAAGATAGTTAAAAAGTGAAAAACAATATAAAGACAAATCACCCCCACATTTCTTTACTGAATTGTTTCAGTCCAATTGATGTTAATATGGCTTGGTAACGCCGCTGAATGGGGAGGGGAAGGCTTCTCCTTGGAGTGTTCCAGGACAACAACTGTGCTTTGAGAGTCTGCTGCTGGAAAGCACTGACTTCATACGTGTTATTATCACAGGGTAAAGTTTGGCTGTTATATGCAGTGAAGAAGTCACTATTTTGTTAGACTGCTGTAATGACAAAATGCTGGAAAATGTGTTCAACACATAAACAACGGCTGCTGACAAGTGGTGGTACAGAAGTAAAAGTACAAATAAATAGACAGAATGTCAAGCTCACGTAAAAGTTAACTTTCCCGCTTGAGTAAAAGTAAGTGCTTTTCAAAGTACTTGAAGTATTAAACGTAAAAGTACGTAGAGAATGTAGCCTCATTAACTGTGTCAACTGTATATTTTGTTTAATACAATAATAATACAGACTCATAACACATTAATGCTGCAGATGATGTTACTGAAAACACCTGCACAAGGGCTGAGTCTCCGCCTCTTCTGAATCCATTCCAGGTGTTTGTTCTTCACCAGTGATGCTGCTGCTGCAGGAGGCGGGGTCTAAATGTTACCCCGCCCCCCGCCCTGATTGGATCAATGGACTAATTTCCCTCTAGTTATTGATTACTTTTAACAATGTAGAAAACAATGTGAAGATGTGACGCAATGAATTGTGAAAATTTAGCGGAGAAAGGACAGATATTTGCTGATGTATGTAATGGGGTAAAAGTAAAAAGTACCTGGAAAGAAATCTACTTACGTAAAGTACAGATACAAGAAAAATTTACTTAAGTACAGTAAAACAGTAAGTGTACTTTTTTACATGCCATGAAGATGATGGCACCATTGACTTTATGTTTCGAGGGTATTTTAAGTCTCTGCAATTTCCATCCATCCATCCATCCATCCATCGTCTATATCGCTTATCCTGTGAGGGATGCTGGGGGTTACTACAATGTCAAGGGTTTTATTAAACAACTGGGATTGTCTGTTAACAAACCTCTGTTTTTGCTCACAGTATAATAACACCACAGCATGGTGTTTGCTCGTCCTTATAAACACTCCGTAAATCCACATCCTGCTAAATCCTGGCAACATTTTTCCACTAACAATACATCAAATAAAATCATCCCCTCCAGCATTGTCTTTCTCTCTTTTATATTCTTTGTTGTGGAAAAGATGCAGAGTTTCAGTCTGGGTCGCTACCTGACGGCATGGAAGTGGGGCTGAACGGGGCGTACATGTCAGCAGGACTGTGCTGCTGCTGGCGGCTGCTCCTGCTCGGGTCCAGTGTGTTGGCAGGTGATGGAGGCATCTGGGAGGCAAAGCACACACACACGCACACACGCACGCACACACGCACACACGCACACACACACGCACACACGCACACACGCGCACACACGCACACACGCACACACACACAAATGTCGAAGTCAACAAAAATTCACTGTGCTGCACATTTAAACTTTAATCTTAAGTACTGTGGAAAATCAGTTCTAATGAAATTGCACAATTAAAGATAACGAATTGTACTATCTCTTACTTGTATCAACTTTGCAAACTTAAAGACTCACCGAGGGAGGCGTGGACATGTCGCCGAAAAGATCGAAGTGGTTGATATTCTGTGAGTCAAACCAAGGGGATGAGGGAGAGAGAGAGAGAGAGAGAGACAAAGTCCAGTGATACATCACAACAATGAGATTTGCATAGTTATGAAATCTTGAATCCATCTCCAAATAGGCTATGGTGGCTGCAAGGGTGGGTAGGTGTGGGGAGAGAAATCTATTCACAAAAGCAGCCTGTGCTGTGGAGGGCGAGAAACAACTATCCCCTTGTTTCATTATCAGAAAATGGATCTAAAATGAATCTTTCACGGCTCGCTATAATTGAGTGGGTAAAAGGCTATTCAGTCCCATAAAAAAGGCTCTGATTAGATATTCTTATGTCTGCCAATCAAGAGGGGCGCCTGTGAGAGCCTGGGATGCTTTTAAATGCATGGCTCTACTGTATGAGCAGACATACACACAGAGGAGTGTGTTTGTTTCATCAAATGAATGAAAGAAGAAGCTCCTGAGACCTACCCAGCCGAGACAATGAGGCCACCTCACCCTATAGGCAGACGTGACCCCTGCACTAGTCTCCCTCCGTGATCCATTCGCACTACTTAAAGGAGAGGGGGACGCGGCTATGAAACAGACCATGGGATGGCTAAGTTGCATGAAATGTCTCTGGGGCCATGCACAAGCAGACAATGGATCACATTAAAAGCACAGAAAACACACGGAACACACAGGATTTGCATGCCATAAATACACACACACGCACACACACACACACACACACACACACACGCAACACGTTCGACAAAAGAAAGAAAAGGCAATCCGTGTTGCACATAAACAGGGTGTTTATGTCTTTCTTGAATAAGCCGGGACATAAAGGATCGCACAGTCTGTACAGCACTTTGGATCCATTGAGGGGCACAGAATGAGTCAGAATTTGGAGGGGAAAAAAAAGGTAAACATTGTACACAGAGGTGTCTCCCCCGCAGGCACTGACACACCGAGGGAGTTCGAGGCTCTCTCAAAAAGCTCCAACTGAATGAACAGACAAGCAGTAACACTTGGAGATATGGAAGCGCCGCTACTTATACTGGCATGGGCTGTTTGGGCGAGATAACGCGGGGGGCCGGGGACAGTTTATCTGTTCGATATGCCGAGCAACAAGCACACAAACGGTGAAGAGCACAGAGACACAGTTTGCTACGGCTCTTTTCAAGAGTTGTGCGTAAATTCTCTCTGGGTGAATGTTTTTGGGGCGAAATAGGCTTAAATAAATGTTTCTTTCTAAGCGACTTGAGAGATGTTACAGCGTCGTTGCAGCATGATGGTGAAGAACTCATAAAACCTACCAAAATGAGATGAAATAAATTTGCAGATGACAGGAGGGGATATTTTTTTGGTGCCGTTTTCTGACCAGGAGGAAAAACAAATTGCTATTCATTAAGCTTTGGTGGCCTTAGTTGTATGTAGCCATGACTTCACTGCATGCAGCTCAACCCAACACCCACTCCACCTACAAACCTCTCGTCCTCATCCTCTGAGGAAGACGGAACAAGCCACCCCTTTATTTAGTCGCACGGGTCTGACGGGACCGGCGAACACAGTTTCCAAACCGATCTTATCTCGACCATCTGGTCATGACATGCTTGAGATTCTGCACAGGATTGGATTTTGGAAGCGAGGCCTGCCTCTCTAATGTTCTGTGAAATTGCTGACATGTCTGATCTTGGTCTCACAATCAGTTAGTCCTATCTCTTCGAGCAGGCTCGGCATGACTAATGCAGCTTTGTTTCATCATCATCATCGCCGTCGTCACAGGGAGCGGACGCAGGCAAAGACCCCTGTCTGACTTGTCCTTGGCAGCGTGGGAATGTTTTTGAGCCTGTTGGCTGTAATATAAAGCAACTGAATAGAAGAGGAGCGAAAATATTACAAATGGACACTGTCATAGGGGGCTTAAGGCACTGACTCCCAGAGGATCTCAAAGAGAGGTTTGCAAGTAGAAGAGTAAAGAAACAAATAATAGAAATTAAAAAACACCTACAGTCATGAAATGGCGTTTTGGGACATCATAGATCCCTTCCTTCTGCTGACTGGATGGGACCTGCATTGGATCGGAGGTCGATTCAAACGTAAGTAACAGAGCAGTCTGTGTATTTAAAACAGGAGCTTACAAGAACTGAAACATGTCTACGGTGAAATTTTATCTTTCAGTGCAATGGGGTTATGCAAATTCTATAGTTGGAGTGTTGAATCAATTCTACTTAAATCAATATTGATTGCTAACGATACAGGGGATTTTAAGAAAGGCCTATTGTTATTCTGCAACAGCATGTCTCCACTAGTTTGTAGGATAATAGGAAAATGCCTGGGCTCTGGCCCTCTCTGCACATTTGCCTCACATCCGAAACTATCTGTTGCTCTTAACCTCTCCGCCTGTCTGCCCTATCGCTCCCTTGACTGGTTAACTTTCAGTTACGTTTTGCCAAAGTCTATTGATCTTGTTTCATTCTGAGATCAAATGGCATGGCAAGTGATTAATCTCCCTCTCTGAATCTTTCATCTTCAGAGGAAGGCAAGATACAGAGAGGCAAAAAAAAGAAGACCAGTAGGAGGAGGAGGAGAGGGAGAGAAAGGCAAGGAGGCGGGGGGGGCAGGATTAAATCATACGACAGGTCCCTGGAGTCCTAGCTGGTCCTTCAAATGGTCTCAAATCAAAAGGTCAAAGTGTTGTATAAAAGGAGCCTGGTGTACAGACTGCAGGTAAACTACTCAGGCTGACCTTGACTCTGCTGCAGCTGTTTCCACATGCTATATAAGGAATCTTATGTTTTAAACATTAAGATGCTGCCTTTTTATTTTAAGCACTTCTAAAATTATAAGCATTAAGATTTTCAGAAGAGAAAATCGTATTTTTCCCACCAATTACGGTCAGTGATTGTTTATACCCATTCAATGTATTACATTCCGTAATTACCTCCGCCAAAGAGGTTATGTTTTCACCCCTGTCCGTTGGTTGGTTTGTTGGTTAAGCAGAAACTAAACGGATTACCATGAAACTTATTGGAAGGATGCGGTATGGGTCAGGAAAGATCCCATTAAAGTGTGGGTGCGGATCTGGATCGGGAAACATCCAGGACTTTCTTTAACATTGCGAGATGACGCTTTCACAGTTTTCTCATGGAATAATTAATGGATCTTGATTTAAAAATTCAAACAGATTTAGAAATCTGATTTTTATATGTTGTTGTGATTTGGTGCAATTAGAATTTAAGGAAACTGTTGGCGGAGGTATGTGCTCAAGGAATGCTATTCTAGTCGTGGTAGATTTTATTATTTCATTTAAAATGCTTCCAAATTCATCATGGATACGTAGGAAATGATAACTATGTCTAATCCAGCATTGTTTATAGTGTTATTTCATTGATAACAACCTCTCTGCTTACTCTTCACTTATCCTAAACTCATACCAGAGCTGCGTACAGTTACTACTGATGCAAAACGAGGATACAGCTGCTGCTGCTGCTGCTGCTGCTGCACATCAAAAGTCCTTCACCGACAAAAAGGGCTTCTTTTATTATAATGAAGCTACAGGAGACAGCCACATCACAACAGAAACCTCAGTATGATCTACACCTGAATCCCCGAACCAACAATCTGCACTTTGTAACTCCTTTGTTAAAGGGTGTCATACAGTTGTTAGTAATGCTACTATTATCATCTCTCACAGGGTTTCAAGAGGGAGGAAAAGAAAGGGGGCAATGCTTGTATTTGTACCTGATAAACGCTCTCCTCTGAGTGGGGGCCACGGAGGGGTTCGTGTCCAGCCTCAAACACTATGTACTACAGAATAGAAGTAGTTGGCAAGGCGTAGAGGTGCAGAGAATAATGAGATGAGAAGACGGAGACGGAGCGAGAGCGAGAGAGAAGAGAGAGAGAGAGAGAGAGAGAGAGAGAGAGAGAGAGAGAGAGAGAGAGAGGTTGGTGTATAAAACAGAGAGTTACAACAGGAGGGTGATACATGATGAGAATAAATGAAAGCACAGGGGAGTGAGGATGGCGTCAAGTGAGGAATGAAATGAGATCAGGAACGTAAAGGATGTGAAATTGGGGCACATGAAAGAGGAATGGGGTGATGAAGAGAGAAAGAAAAGGAGTGAGGTGGGAGGAGGAAAGAGCACAAGTATCATAGGTCAGGCAGTAGTTCAAGGCAATGTGGAGGTCTTAGGTCGAGGTTCTGCCTTCAACATTAGCAGCGTGATGCTCCACCTCTTCGAGAGGAAACAGACCCGCAGGTCTTAGGCTTGAGATCCATGACTGACGTCTCACAAGTCCTTAAATCTGTCGTTATCTCCTCTCACGTTGATAAAGATCAATGCATTTATGGATCTCTGATTAAAGGAATAGTTTGGCATTTTGGGACACACACTTTACTCAAGGTGCTTTCACACCCGCCTTGTTTGGTTCGGACTTCTGAAGCAAAATAACAGGTTTGGAAGGTGCGTCGGATCATGGTCTGGAGCGATGCACAAAATCTCAGTCCGACCAAAAGAGATGCTCTCGGTCCAGATCACACTGAAGCTTGGTTCGGATTGTTTGCAGTGTGAAGGATAATTCGGACTTTGGAGGAAGTCGAGACAGCGTTTAACAATAGAAGAAGAAAGAAGAGGAAGCAGCTTGCAGGATTGTTTGCAGTCTTCCCAGCTGACGATATAATGTTTAAACGACAAGGACATTCATTTTGCTGGTAGTAATACCATAATGGTATCACAATGGCAACGGAATTAACGAAATTAATGGGTTGATTCATTTTTTCTATTCATATGGAAAGACCCTAAATTGCGTCGCAAAACCAAAACTGAGAGTTGCAGAGAGTCAGATGAGAGGATTGAGACCTTTTTCATTTCTTCTCAGGTGGAGAAGCCTGTTAGTTTAGCTTCCCATTAAGACAAAAAACAGCCGGCCTGGCTTTTTCAAACTGTGATTACAGTTAATTTACACTTTATTGTTTAACCTAAACAAAGACTGAATGTTTGCAGGGGTTAATGTGCTGAACTATTTTTTGGCAGCAGACTCCAGAAAGTCGCTAGACCCAACCAAAAAATAGTCCTCCACATAATCCCCCATAAATAATACAAATTGTAAATGTGACCCTTTGGTTTTTGAATAGATTCAATTATTTAACGTATTAATCGGTGAAACTTGTGTGCTAACAGGTGGATTTGGTTACATTTGAAAATAGCCAGGCTAACTGTTTTCTTCTCTTTATGCTAAGCTAACTAGGTTCTACAGGTTTAACATAATGACATATTGATCCTCTCATCCAACCCTCACACAGAAAGAGATTAAGCGCATTTACCAAAATGTCACATTATTCCTTTTTAAGACTCTGGCCAGTCTCTGGAGTTTTGTCAACCAACATCAACTTAAATTGAAAACTGCAAAATGGAAATGACTTTATGCAAAAACACACTTCAGGCTAGAGCAAACAACAGAGGTGATCTGGGGGGTGGTTAGATGTACTGCTGAACATAGCATTCAGAGTAAGAGTTAGTGTTGTCTGTATTCAGTGTGAGCAAACACAGAGAAAAAAAGAAAATCATGTTCAGCCAAATAAATGCACAGGGCAAAAAATAAAGAAGAGAGGGGTAACAACCAGTCCGGGGGTGGGGGGGCATATCTTTGGAAGAAATCAGAACATTGACACAGATCAACTTAAAAAATATGGTTTTACGACACTGCACTGGCAAATGGGAGTTGAATGGTTGAACAAAACTGTCCACTCGGATGGTCTACTGTGTATTACTGGAATGGTGGAATATCATGAATCATTAATTCAAGCGGATCAGTGACTGGAGAAGATATTTGAATTGAGGATTATTTGTTGTTCTCTATCCCGAGCTTTGAGAGTGAAAACAGCACCAGTGAAGCTAGAAAAGCATCAGAATCAGCAGGGTTCGTGTTCCGTATCTGTGTATCTGTGGACCTACCTGGTAAACTGGATCGTCCACTTCGTCCTCCAGGATGGTCTGTGGGGGTTTGGGACAGAAGGCAGACAACACATTTTGTTTCTTTCATCAGTCACTTGGAGAATTCAATCTCTCGTTAGGAAATAAATGGACGAAGGAGACGCATCAACTGCAAAAATCGTAGTCTGCAACCAAGCAGAGTAAGAAACTGACATTGCATTGAGTTTTAATGAAGCAGCGATTTGCTGTATCACAAACACACCGACGCATACATTCCCTGTCACACACATCACATCTAAACGTGTCACACTTCCATTCTATTCAGATATTCAGCGCGGAAATCAGTCGTGCAGACAAACACAGTTTGCGATGCACTTCGGAGGGAGCTTGAAAGTGTTAAGATTTCTGGTGTGTGAATGCATCCCTGGCCGAGTTATAATGTGCGATCTCGCCTCCAAATGGGAAATGAAAATGAGAAAGAAAGATAAAAAATAAAGAGGGGCTCTAAGTGTCCTACCTGATACACCGCCTGCTCACACTGTTTGTCCTTCTGAGCCTTCTTCTCCATCTCCTCCCGCTGCTTAATGTCGTAGATGAGTGTGAAGAGGTCGCGCAGGTCGATGATGAGGGGCTCCGCCTGGATGGGAGAGGTGGACAGGGAAGGAGGAGGAAGAAGAGGATGTCAAAATTAAGAAACTGAATTGCTATTCATGTTTTAACTTCTCCTGTCCAAAAGGTTGTGAAGTTTCCAGCATCTTTTAATCTTTGAATTTTTTTTCTTTAAACTTAATAAATATATTTTTGTTATGGGAAGTAACTTATGTGTATATTATGTATTTAATTTGTGTGTTTTCATGGCATTTATGTATTTTCTGTTATTCTGGTCAGTCAATCCTCTTAGAATAGATCATGTGAATGCAGGACGTGGCTGTCTGGTGTCTGGCTTTGATTTAGTCAAAAACAAACAGCGAGCTCAGCACAGCAGGGAGTGGGGGTGTTGACCTGCAATATCCAGTGTAACATGAATTCACACCACAGCAATTTTTAGAAAATGTTCTTCCCTTCCTACACTTTAAAAGACCGATTTGATATTCCGCACTTTTCCACTTCCTCACTCAAGTTTGAAGATCTGTGGACGTGACTCTTGAGAAGAGAATTTGAGTCACTCTTCAGAAAATTTGCTTTTGACTCCCTCGATGTTTAAAGTGAGACTTGGCAAAAAGAAAAAGTGAAATCTCAAAATTTAACCAAAAGAAGTGTTTTTTCCGACAGTGCCAGGCGGTCTCCCATAGCCACACAGCTTGAATATTTAATTGCCAGACAAATGGAATAAAAGGAGTTGGTCTCTGTAGGTAAAAACACTATTACCTTAATACAGCTTTAACAGGACAATGTTAAAATCTTCACAGAATTTAGAGATTTAAATTGACTTGCATCTCAACATGTAAACTGGCAGTTGAGTTAATGAGACTTGGCTTAAAATCTGAATTAAAAGACTTCAAATCTCTCCCCAGCAGAATGGAGAAGTACTCACCGACTGTGAAGTCTTGATGGCCACAAACCTGTGGTGGCCCTCCTTCCCGCAGACATAGCCAAAGGCCCGGTGGTCCCTGGTGTCCTTGGCGATGTAGCTGATCTCGTGGACTGAGTGCTGATGCAGGAGCACCTACAGACGGCAGAAGTGTAAAGTGTTCACATAGGAAAGACCATGTGGGCACTGCTGAATGTCTTTTTTATTTTTATAGAGGCATTATAACATGTCCTCTTTCATTTGAAAATCTTCCTTTTGATATAATGTTTTAAAAAGGAGCCCGGTACACTGTGTTGGCAGAAAAAGTAGGTCAAACCTACTTAAAACATCTTTGCAAATTGTTAAGCCAAACACGACCAGCCAACACGTTGTGAGCCTAAATGTCTGTGACAGAAAGAGGAAAGATTCAAGGATGTTTTAATTTCTCTTACGCAACATGGTATAGATAAAATTCTAACGATAAAACTAGTTCTCTCATTTAAAATAAGAATCAAATAACATGAGGTTTTTGTTTGATCGGGTCTTTTATTCTTAAGTCCAGCAGGATTTCAGATGCTGTTATCATCGAGAAACACCATATTAATAAGCAAGCTATGAAATACCAGGTGGAAAAAGAAGGAGCCAAAAAGCTTAGGAAATATAACCGCACGCAGATTAATTAGGCTGTCACTCAAGCACATCTACCTGCTGCTTCTCTGTACGCGGAGATAAGCTTAGGGCACTGGGGAGGAGCTTTTATTTGAATATTAGCCGATACTCAGACGTTGGTAACGCCCCAGATTAATGTAAAATACAAAACTAATATGACTAGTGGACTCGATCCAGCAGAGAATCATGTCAGCTTTACATAAAGTATTTCCATCTAAACGCTTGCTGACTCTGCCTGCGCTGGAGTGATCCCCGTTTCCCCCATAATCACTCAAGAGGGATATTAAGTGTGGAGTGTTATTTGCTGCCAGTAATCAGTAAATAAAATGAAGAGCATTACGGGGCATGATTTCCGAAACAACAAATGAGCTTGTCAAAAGCTGGTGAGCTGGTTGGTGGTGGCGGCCAAGGCCTAATGTTCTTTTTCATTACAGGCGAAAGACGCGCCACTATCGCCACCAGTCATATTGAAAAGAGATATCATCAAAGATGGGTGGTTTTTTCTGGGAATAAATGGTTGGCACTGGGGTGGGGGTCGGCAACCACGAGACCAACGCTGTTGCATAATTATCGGTTTAGCCCTAACGACAGTTGAGGTGGAGCCTTGGTGTAATTAGCATTAGCGGCAATGATCATTAAGGGGTGGAACTGAGTGCTAATTATCGGTTAGCGCTGATGAGCAGAGTGGGCCTATCTAGCCAACACTACGCCCCAGGACGGGGAAGAACCGGGCCCCTCGATCATCCTGTAATGGAACAGCAGGCCTCCGAGTCCGCGGGGGTGAGAGCCAGGATGAAGACGGAAACAGCCAAACATTGCTCACTGCGCTATCATTAGCACGCAGACAGGGTCTGAGTGATCTTAAGTAGGTCCTGCAGCATACCCCTCATCTTGTAGTGTATAAAGTATGTTACTCAGAGTCAAATATCAAATGCAAGGCCTGCAAATTACTGCTGCCATGTTAAATATTTATGAACTAAAGGGTAAACTGTCCTGTGGAAAGACAGTTGTGTATATTTTTGCTCTTGCTACTTGAGCGCAACCTCATGAATCATGTTACTTGCGTGCAGGTATTGCCACTGTACAAACATATCAACCGTGCAGGCCAGGCTTACAAGATGGCAGCCTTGGCAGCCGCTGTGAACTGAACTGTGCAAGTGTATGCCCTCTGGATGTCCTACACCATATAGGTTCACAGAGTGGCAGCTGGCAGTGGCCTCACAGTGCAGCTCTGCCGCGGCGGACTCCCTTGCTGACACGCTACTCACCCCTGATCTTTCGCAGTAAATCTTGATCCCGCCGAAAGACACCGTCAGGAAGACTCTCTGCTTGTGCTCCCCTTTGGAACGTGCCGAGGAAGCCATTCCCTGCAGGAGATTAAAGGAAATGACATGAGGAGATGAAAGGATATGAACTTGGCGTTAAAGACCATGAGCCGATCTCTCTTCCAACTCAGGTGAGTGTGACAGTGGGAGATGAGGGGGTGGGTGGGTGGTTGACGGGCAGATTCAAGAGAAAGTTTGGGGGGGTAAGAAGGCAGGAGTTACGTAAGGTGTGATAGGACAGAATGTTCTTTCATGTGCCTTTTCTTGAAGCTTCACTCTCACAGGAATTCAAGCATCACCTTGTGCAGCGAGTCTTGTTATTATTTCCCTTTTTTCTTCTTCCCTTTCTTGAAGTAGCTCCACTGCACTTCAACGTGACATGCACAAGTGCGAGCTAACAACAATAGGGTGAGATTTGCTGACAGAATGCATCGCTCATGCTGACCGACCAGCTCGCTGTTCACATAGTGCTGACTGAACAACCAATCAGGCCTTTGAAGTATGTATTTCCCATGGTTCTCGGCAGCCCCCTTTTTGCTTTTATTCTCAAGTCTAATAAAGAAGACAATTAACATCTCCACCCTGTTCCAGTTAATGCGACCTGTGTGTTCGACGTGCCGTTCCTAGAACAAAGCCTGCGAAAATGAGAGAAGAGAGAAGAAGGAAAACCAGAGGAGATAAGAAAGACCTGCCTGCTGTGCTGAATGTGTCTGACAAAACTGCAATCGCAGTTACACAGACACACGCTTGACCTCTCCTGTACATCAGCTAACCTCCACCTCAGACCTTTCTTGTTAAAGCAGAGCTGTATTCAAAACTACGCGCAGAACAAGTCGTTCCTGCAGGGTGAAGAAGAAATACATGCATCTTCACAAAAAAAAAAGTAGGTTCATATGAGAAAAGGAGGTGATGAAGCAGTATATAAAGAGGGGAAGAGGATACAGAGCAGAGCCAGCAACAGCAAAGAAATGAAGTAAGTGAGAAAGAGGCAGGCGGGCAGGGGGAGTCGATGGATGATGTCAATCAGCCATCGGCTTCTCCATTTGGTGGATTAGTCCTCAAGGCAGTGAGAGGCAGCTCAATAGAAACCCTGTCCCCTCTTCTATCCCCTGTCCAGATAATAGCAAGCCTGTATCGACTGCTCCATTGACTGTAACTGGCTGGTGGCTGGTGACTACTGGAGTCACGCCGAGGACACTGCCGACATGTCAGATCAAGGCAGCGAAAAAGTTGTTTTATTGAACATATCCCTGTGAATGGATATGGGCGATGAGAGGCTTTGCCTCCTGGCTATACTGCTCTCTTTGTAGGCCCGCCCACACATTTAAGCTCCGGAAAAATCTGTGAGAAGAAACTTAAAAAGCAACACATATATGTCTTCTATTGGAGAAGGATTTATCCTATAGCCACCAACTGCAAAGACGTGCTGCTTTTTTTCTTAAGAACAAAGAAAGTGATAAGTATTCCTTGCCTTTTACTTTAGTAACAGTGAAACAGTCAGGATGATACAAAATAAACTTTTGAGAGGAGGAAGCATGTTATTCCCCAGTAAGATGTAATTTAATATACTGTATGTTGATAACTGACCATTTGCTAAAACCCTCCCCTGAACAGAATAGCTTAGCAGCCATAAGCAGCCACAGCATCAATCAACGACTTAAAACTAAACTGACCAGAAACACTTGAACATACATCAGTGTGATAAGACCTAAATAAAATGACAGAAATCATATTGAATGACATGCGCTTTGACTTTTTAGTTTGGTCCTTGTCCCATACGTTAACATGGAAGCGGCAAGGTTTATAACCTATACTGCCGCCAGCTACCAGGTGGTGATCAGGAAGCTTTGGCTTAAGTTTTGAGGAGCAGCACATGTGGATCTCTATATACAGTCTGTATTTTTCACTGTGTAGAGGCTGATCCTGGACACTACTCCAGTAAGGGAGGTGAATGTTTGTGGTTCTGTTGTTACTTGGATGTACAGAGATGTTTAGTCTCTTCTCTGGCCACCACTTGTTATCTGAGACAGTGTTGTTACTGATTCTAAAGCCTTATCTCACACAAAGTGTTGGAGAAAGAAAAACAAAACCTTATCTCTTGCTTATCCATGGAAGAAATGTAATGTCTTAACAGTGAAATTGTCATGTTTGTCATTGTCATGTTTCTATGGGGATCATCACTGTAGTTTTCACACATTAACATGTGTAACCAGGAAGTGTATATTTAAGACCCCTTTTACTCAGGTCAGCTGAAAACAGCTATTTTAACCAAATCATGGAGCTAATTTAGCTGAATCAGCTCTTTAGCAAGCCCTGATAGCATCTAGTGTTACTGTAACTGACACAAGTCACACCAGCTAGAAATGAGGAGCCTATGTCCAGCAATCCTTTATCTATAGTGCCTCTTCTTTGAGGCGTGAAAGATAATCCAATCCCCTGGACAGATCCCCGCTGGACTGCAGGGCCAACACCTACCTACCCTCTTCACTCCTACGGTCAATTCAAACTCTCCAATTTACCTGACCCTGCATGTACTTAGACTGTGGGAGGGAACCAGATTACCCACAAACATGGGGAGAACATTCAAACTCCACTGGCCCAGTCTGGATTTGAACCTGTGCCATGAACCGGTGCCGGCAACCTTCTTCCGCGAGGGACCATTATGACTGTAAAATGCATGTGCGAAAAAAGAAAGGTTCACAGAAACAAGGGGTTGCGGGGCTTTAGAAATAGTGAATTTAGAGAACATCATAGTACAAATTAGTCAATCTTCAACCCATTCTTCCAAATGAACCAGTGCTGATTTTTTTCCTTCCAGCCTTAGTGTGCGACTGAATTTGACCTAATTTACTTTCGACATTCACTATTATATTATCTGGGTCACATTATCCCAGTTTGCATATGTGCTACAAGTATGGACTTTGTTGTAAAAATAGAAAACTGTGACTGACACGAGAAGACATACAACAAGTGGGGGTGGGGGCGAGTAATGTTCTTGCAGTCGTAGGTTAAAAAGTGAGAATCTTCTGCCTAGCTGGTATAATACTCAAAAAAGGAAGACAGCTTGCCTTCAAGGTCAATAAATATCTGTATGAATAAATGTGGAGAGCTTTGAGCAAAACTAAAAATATAGCAGCCTATTAGAGGGAAAATAAGGTACACAGGTTCTACCATTTTGCACAAGATATAAAACCAACCTTACAAAAGCTTCCTTCATGACAAAGAGCTGCAGAATAATATAACTGGACTGTTATTTGTTCCGTTTGGTCACTTCTTTACAGAGTTCCAGTGAGTCATATACAGGAGAGGACAGCTCCTATGACTCAACACACAATACAGTCATACTTTTTCAAAATCTGTCTGAGATGAATGAAGAGGCTCAATGCTGTCCCCGCAGATACACACACACACACACACAGCAGTCTGCACCTTCAGCTTCATCATGGAGTCCTGGCACAGCTTGTCCCCGCGCGCCGCTGTCACCTCATCAATCCCGATCAGCTTGGCCTTGTACCGCATGCCATCTCCACGGAAACGCTTAATAAGCCCCGCCTCAGTGCGGTCCTGACCTGCGGCGTGAAAGAGAATAAAAATAACGGGGAAGAAAATTAATTTTGTGTTATTACAGAAAAAAGGATGTGCGAGCTCCTACAACTTTAGTATTGAGCCCTGTTTAAGGTACAGAGGCTAGTGTGTGTGTGTGTGTGTGTGTGTGTGTGTGTGTGTGTGTGTGTGTGTGTGTGTGTGTGTGTGTGTGTGTGTGTGTGTGTGTGTGTGTGTGTGTGCACTCGATGGTATAAATATTTATGGAATAGAACATTTGGATTGAATAATAAATTATCAGCGGCAAGAAAAGATTGAAAGAAAATTGAAAAGGAAGTTGGTTAAAGCCAGTGGACCAAAGGAGAAAACAAGAGGAACAATGAGACCACTTCCACGTCACCTATTGCACAGCATTGTGAGCTATTCACACACAAAGCTCTAGGGTGAAAGGTTATGGGGTGGTTGAGTGGGGGGGACGCTTATTCCTACGTTGCACCCATGCCCAAAGTCCCCATGGGTGCTATTGGTGGGGACAAACCAGCTTGAATGGCTGCTTTTGAGAGGAATCATCTCGGTCCAGCGCTCACCCACAATCCACAAGGCCCTTCCTGGGTGATGGATGTTGGGTGGCGGCAGGAAGATGACGTGTTTTGTCATCCATTCCCTTTTTTGTTCCCATCCCAACTGCTGATTATTCTGTAGCTGCCCTGACACCCACCTGGACAGGGACACCTTTGTCATATTGTCTTTGTGCATGCTCGCTGTCCTCCTGTTTTGATTATGTGGGTGAGACTCTTGATTGCCGTCTCGTGCATGCAACGAGGTATAAACCATCCCCTCGTAATCTGCGCAGGGTTTCTCAGCTTCAACACTCCTGCTGCATTCACACAAAGAGATAGCAGGATTCCAAATCAAGGTCACCAGCACCTTGGAGAATTTCACAGTTTTTCAGCCCCTTCGGTCGCTCAATTCTAGGTCACGAGCCCGTACAGTGCATCAGTTAATGGCACATTTAAGTGGCTGGCTTAAGCTGTGCATGAGAAGAGGATGAGGCTTAATATCCCTAACAGGGACTGTCAGGCTGCCATCAAAGACCATATCAAACCAAAAATTAACTTATTCCACCCAGAAACACATGGAATTGCCATCCATGTCAAATCTACCCCCTCTTTTCACCCCTGCAATTTCCAAGAAAAAAAATATATCAAAAAGCAAATTGGAAATTCAGGGGGAAAACAAGCAAATTAAATGGCTTGTGCAAATCGAGAAAAAAAGGGTCTTGGCCCTAATGCAAGCGCTTGTCTTGGCTATGCACACCCTCTCACTAATTCATGAGGGCAGAATCCTCTAAAAGGGGGGGAGGGCTTGACGATGCTAAAGTCATTAAAGTCTCTGAGCAAGTGAATGTCAAATCTGGGTCTGATTCAGACTTGCTTTCCTGCCAGAGGAAAATGAGTCTTACATACGGCCACGATGTACCTCTGAACATTAAGCAGCCGCAGCTTGGCATGCAAACAGCTCCCATGTGGAGAAATGGACATTCAGACTTTGATGACGGACTGGAGACCAACTGTGGACGTTACTTTGACATACAGTATGTACTGTACTTGATTGCAGTCGTGCTGATGCCTAAACCCTGCGTGACGGATGTGAAAGGAGGTGGACTCCTGCAATAATTATTGCTCTACCTTCTTAAAACCATCCCTCATGCAGCGACTCCAGTCTATTCATACAGTATTATGCATTCCATCCTGATTTTACTGACTCATACACTCTGTAATGTAATGTAAAATGCATGCTGCTCCAGTTGCATTTTAAACATGATCGGTCCAATTCAGTGCAGCGCTCTCAGATGAGCTTTAACCAGATGTTCTGTGCCATTTGTTTCTTTACATACAGCGTACCATTTCCCCTAATAACACTTCAGGAGAGATTTAGAGGTTTATGCACAGATACTAAAAAAAAAAAAAAAAGGTAGGCCTTGCATACCGAATGAGAGTCTTAACACAGCGGCATAACTCGTACACTACGTGCTCTGGGTTCAGATCAAGACAAGCGCGTGTGCTGTATGAAACTAAAGAGCTGCAGGGCATGCTGTTTCATGTTGTTACACACTGTACGGAAGGAGAGGAGAGAGGGAGAAGGTGTGTGTGTGTGTGTGTGAAGAGGGGGATGACACATATTCCTTTGCTTTTCTGGATTTACAATTACCCAAGGTTGAGTGGCCCTCACAATATTTCTGGCCCATGAGCCCGATGCTCTTAATTTGTCTGACAGAGAGTTGCCTAAAGTATTTTCTACTATTTGTATCTCTATCTAAAGGTATCCTACATATTGCACAACACGCCATTTGGGAGACCTGGTAATCTCGGGTGCATGTACGCCCTGTGTTATACCTCTTTTACACCAAAATTAGCACGTATACGCAGGTTTTTCCCATTGCCTGTAGAGGGTTTTGCCTTTCTCTCATATTTAACGTCATGAACGACCAAATTAGGTGGTCTGTCTCGTCGCTGTCTTGCTAAATTAGCGCGGTGACCTAGGTGTCTTGTTTCCATCGTGGCCGATTAAAATCTGTGTCTACCTCAGAGTCATTTGACCTGGGAGTGAATGTTGATTGTACCCGCTCCCATTACAGACATAAGCCAAGATGAAGTGGGTTTTTTGACCAGTGGAAAAGGGGCTTTAGAATGCTTGTCACGTCTCTCCTCCCAATTCTCCTCCCATTTCCCTTCAAATAAACACTATAAAATAAGAAAAGCAATAGCAGAGTCTTCAAAAAAGAGCTGGGAATCAACACGCAGGATGTAAGAGGGCTTCAAATCAAACGCTGTGATCCCCCACCTGACGCAGGGCCTTGCACCAGGACCATGGAGAGAACAATTACTGTTAGCGCTGCTCCATACTGTTTCAGGGCTTGTCACTGATCACAGTGTTGCGTCCTCCCGTTTGCCACACTAGAATGGGGACAGTGAGGGGACAGATGGCCACAGATGGAGAGTCAGAAGTGCCCCTCCAGATATAAGGACTTGGCAACAGGAAACTTTTTGTTGGGGAGCCGGCATCGAGGCAGCTTAACCTTTGAACCTTTCTGAGTGTGTATCTGTGTCTTCTTGTCTCTGTTTGTCAGTGGGACACACACACACACGCCATCCATTTAACCATAATGTGAATAAATTGTGATGCTTACCGAGCTTCTACTTTCACCTACGTGCAGTGTGTAGTGTTTGTTTTGTTTTGTTAGCTTTGTTTAGTTTGATGTGTCTCTGAACAGAACATTTGACGTCGCGGAAATGAAAACTGAAGGTATGTTCTGTCAGTGCGGGAGACTGACGACTTTAAGCAGTTGTAAAGAGAATGGGCGTCTGAGGAAGGCAAATCTGTCCCCGCCATCTGTCTCCCTCATGCGCACAAAATACTCTTCATAAGCCTCAGCAAACTCGCAGATACACATTTACGAGCATGCGTTCCCTTGTCCGAAACCACACGGATCAAAATGCCTCTACCCAACTTTGGCACCAAACAGGAGATCGGGGGTTTGGTCAAATGACGAAATCGTTAAAGCAGTTGCACAGTTAATGAGGGGTATTGTGCACATCATCAATGTGGAAAGACCATTGACTCACTGCAGAGTTCCATGCAGGTATTGATGCGTGCTGTGGGAGAGTTGGTTGGGTAGGGGGCTCCACTTATCACCCTGATGGTGAAGCAGTATGATGTAACAGCTGGATAAGCAACTGATTTGGTGAAATGTGGGTTTGCACAGGGTGAAATGGTTCGTATTTGTACTGCCTCTTACAATTTTTTCAATGCCATTCATTCAGTACAAGAGGACACTGGTGATTCAGTCTGCTGTTTGCCTCGCTCTGTCTCTTTTTCTCTGTTTGCCGTGTCTCTGTCCTTCTGGCCCCTCTTTCAATGTCTCGATGTCCTCATTCCTTGTCTCTCTCGTTTTGAAAAGAATATTTTTTTTTGTGCTCAGATTATAGTGGGAGAGCAACAGTTGCTATGGAGATGGAGTAAAGTCACGCATGTAAAGCATTTCTTTCGATTGGTAGAGGGAAGCTCTGGCTTCAGAATGGGAGTCGGAGTTTGCTGCAGTAACATTTGATGTTATCAAATGTGACATCCATATCAATATGGCATCTTTAAAACCAAGCATAGGATGATGTGACCAGTATGTCCTTTTACTGTAATATTGGGTTATATGTTTGTTTTTTGTTACAATAAATGTTATATTATTGTCTGAAAATATATAAATACAGATGATAATTCATTAATGGATGACACTAATGATAGATTATGTTTTTCATTTTGTCATCAAATCTCTCCAAAAATAACAAAAAAACGGAAAAAAAATCATCCTAATAGCAAGTTTTGCCTCAGAAACCCCAACTGGGTAATAATGAGCAGCACATTACAGTATTGTGATTTCTTTTCAATGGAGATGGAGCTAGCTGGAGCCAAACTCTTCAGATTATCCCAAAGATGTCTAATTTATGCCTTGTCTACACTATTTTCCCCCTCTGTTAAAAAATGTATCTCCATCCACACGACCTTTGTTTTTCAAAATATATCCAAACAGACGAGAACACAAAACCGCTCCATCAAATACCAGAGAAGTACGTTGTGGTCACAGTAACATTGGACGAAGCAGCGGCTGTGAATGCTGGCAATGTGTTGTGAGTGTTACTTATATAGAGAAGAGAAGTCACTTAAGGAATAAGAGGCAGATTTACATATAGTTAAGATGAGGATTTGTTGACGCGATGAAAAATATAAAATAAGAGCCACCTTATCCTTTAAATGTCATTAATATCTGCTGTTCCCTTCAATTCACATGGATATAAACAGAACTTAATCTCAATATAAATCGTCCACCTGATCCTTGATGGTGTCCTTCACCTGTCCCCAGCCGGCTCATATCCACCCCTGTCTGTGCTTCTTGACACTCTGCATGCATTTATGTTGCCCCATTTCCATTTATATGGACCTAAATAGCATCTTTGCCGATTGTGACAACGGCCCCTGCAGCACATGTGATTAACATGGTAAAGTCAGGGGCTGATAGCCTGCGCTGATACCCCCCTCTGATGAGCCGCATAGCCACGTGTGTAATAGCCCCCTCGCTACGCTCTCCCCCCTCCACTTAACTCAAATCGATGGGCCCTCCTCCAGCCCGGCCATTTATCTGAGCAAGCTGACAGAGCCAGTGAAACAGCCACAGAGGACCTGGCCCTGTGGCCTCGTTACAGCCAGCCCACAGAAGCTAGATTTACTGGACTGGCTGGAGTGGCTTTATTCATGGATAGAGAAATGAGAGGAGAAAAGGGAAAAGGAGAGGAAAGGAAAAGAAGAAATGTCCTCCTCCTCTTACACACTTTCTATCCCCTCCTTGTGATTTTCACTCTTTCTGCCTCCCTCTCTCTCCATCTCTTTCCTCCTCTCAGCCAATTCACTCCCATTTCAGTCTCCTGGTGAACGTTCGGAGAATGACTTGTCCTATTACATCACTTATGCTGTTCATCAAAGCAACAGGGTGTGAATTACCCTGTCCATGACACCTAAATCATGGCAGCACCAAACCCCGGGGCTACACGGAATAGCTGTTACTACGTCTGGATCCCTGGGATGAGACAGGGAGCCTCTCGGCGAGCTTGTCTGACTGAAGCTTTTCTCCATGTAGTTCAGCATTATTTATCCAAACTTGGCTTAAAGTTATGTTCACTGCCTGCCAAACACAGGAAAGCTGCCATTTCTCCATTTTGTCTCCCTGTTCTTCATGTTTCTTGTTGTCTTTGCGAGTACCTCTGAGCACTATGGGCTATGTATCTATCATGCTCTTCTCAATCCACAACAAAATACATACAGTAAAATATGAGCCAGTGGCAAATCTCAGATTTTTCAGGGGCCATAAAGGGGCCACAATTTACACAGAGGGGCCAATTAAATGTCTAATATCCATGAAATTTTCCTGATACAGTAAGGTGCACATTTAAGTCATACCTTGTTTATTATTATCTCAATAGCTTTGAGCAAAAACACACATCATTGAATATATTTTGAAAATTGTTCCTTGTGCTCTTCGAAAAGCTTTGAAAAAAATTCTTAACATCATATTTATTGCCAGTGCCCACCCCTGGATCTCACGTACTTTTAATCCTCCTGGACTCCCTTCGCTGGCTGGTTTTGACACCCGGCTGGAGCTCGGCCTCTGCTGACATCCTCCACCGCTGAGTCCCTTGTCCTGCTCACAGCAGATGCACCATGGGCTAGCAGCACACTAGCTGATCCTCCTTACTCCCAGTGTCCAATTCCCCCCAGGTCCGTCTCTCTCACAGTCGCTCTTTGGTGGAGAAAACCTCCTTCACATCCATGGTGAGATGTCTGGTACTCCTCAATAAATGAAGATCCAGCATTGATTACTGTGCTCCTTCACTGATGGCCCATGGTGTCTGAGTATTGCTTAACAACACACGTGCAGAGAGGGCTGAATTACGAGCTGGGCGACCCTCTCGAGAGCGGCTTCAGATCAGATTTGACATCTTCTGGAGTGTATCTGAGTTCTCTCCGTGAAGGTCAAGTACCACATGTTCCACTGTTGATCTTTTCTGAGGTCCCACCTATTGCTCAGGTGTAATTCACCCCCCGGAGAGACTGCACCATTGATTGAATCAAATATTGTTCTTCAGAGTAGGTCAGGAGTGGATATTATTCTTTGGTCGAGCACTTCAGATGTAGTCCGACAGCCCATCACAGTCACTTGCTCCGAGCGCTGCAGGATGAGGAGACAGGGAGAAACGGTTAATGTGGAGGTGGTAACATTTTAAATGACAAACACATCCGCCTCTATCACTCATTACAACATTAATCTAACATTCAAATTGGCAGGCAGCAATCTAACAAATCAACAAAGACGTTATTGTCTCTTCTGGATCATCAATCCTTAATGAGAGTGCAGAAACTGCTCGCTGTTCGGCGCCCACCCTTGAAGGAGACCTGTGGCGGAATATTTGACGCTGTTGTTTTACGTGCCGCTTGTATGTGAGTAAATATCGCACATTAGAGCATGACTGCCGCTTCTGTGCGTGCGAGGCAAATTTTTCAGAAGATGGATTGTTAATGCTCCCAGCTCAGATCAACAGCACGAGAGGAGGGGAAGTGGCAGGGAGCGATGAATGACAGACTGTTTCAAAGCAAACTGTGGTGGGAATCCTGGCACAGCCCTCTATAAACTAGGACCCCCACACATTGTGCTTTAATGCCCTTGAATCAGCTACTGCTAACACAGGGGGCCATGCCAAGCTGGCACAGTGGCTGGCACTGCTTCTGTTGGCATGGTGACGGGCCATTGTTGGAGAGAGAGGCCTTTAACCGACCCTGGCCTGAAAAGAGCCGCCGCACATCGAGCTCGGGCACACATTATCCTGTGTGACATTGTGTGACATTGTGAGTGTCTGTAATGAGAGTGTCTAAGTGTCATTTAAAAAAGAATTTCAAGTGCCCTCGTTTTAATAAAGTACCGTTATATGGGTGTTCTACATTAATCCATTCATTTGTTTCCAAACTAAATCTTGAAACATTTCAATATGAGGCTTTTAAGGTGCATTAGTCCACCCAAATTACAATAATAATGATTATAGTAGGATAATAATGATAAAACAAATAAGGTTGAGCCATCATTCTTTGATGTTGTGAGCGAACACAAAGCTAATTTTCAGCATCATTTATACAAATTAGACTCTTGTACTATTTTTGCACTGCTTGTTTATTTGCTAAAGAAGAAAATTACCTGTAGCTTGCTGACATCAAACACACAGCAGTGTGTGTGTGTAGCATGCATGTGTGTGTGTGTGCAGCCTGTATGAAGAGCTGTGGCATAGACTGGATATAAAGAGGAAAACCGACAGTTCCCCAAAGGTGAAGCCAAAGCATCTTGATCTCCACCTGGTGGCTGGCTGCAGTATAGGTCATAAATCCGGTCTCCTCTATGTTAACTGATGGGACATTGACTGAACATTTTAGCTAATTCTTATCAAACTGATGTTCAAGTGCTAATTTTTTTACATTGGGTTTTGTCTAATTATTTGCCGGTATACAAATGAGTAGAAACGCCATGAATGACAGCTGAGATTGACTCCTGATTGGCCAAGTGTGTGTATGGGTGGGACTTCACTACCACGGCTTGATCCCTTGATCGCTAGTGCACAAACTCTGGCTCCAAATGCGCAAGATGGCCGCATTTATACCCAGGATATGGCTTCCAGATAGTGGGAGGAAGTAGAGCTACTGAGCTAAATAAGTATATATTTATTACTTGAAGTGAGAGAATACATTGCAGTTGTTGAGGTGAATTTTTTAGCATCATCATGCTGAGCTTCAATTCATATATACATATACGCGTAAAACAAAAGGATCTATAAAATAGTCTTTCTACGGCTACAGTATATCTGCCTCCCCTTAAAAAAAAAAAAGACAAATTTAATTTCCGTGAACAACTGGTCACCTCATCACCTCCTGTTCTCCTTGTGCATGGCTGTCTAGACCATGTGTCACCCTTCATATGAGTTTATGAGGCAGATAATGTCACCCAGGTCCAGGCAGAGGGGAAATCTCCCCATAAGTGCGTCTCCGACAGAGCCCTGGAGTGTCAGTGATGGTAGAGGTATTTTCCATGTCACAATGAACCTTATCAGAATGTAATTTTCATTACCAGCGAGGGAGATATGCCTCATTGTATTAGACAGAAGAGCGATTTAATGTGATGTATGGCTGCTTTTCAAAACCAATGCTATCTAGGTCACTCAGACTCCCCAATCTGCTCCGTGTTTTAACAACTCCCAGTGTCTCTTATGATTTGGGTCAGCGTTAAAGAGCATCACTCATTTCTCCAGCTACTCTCATCCGTTAGATGATGTCAAAAGCCCTTGACAAAAGCCGCCCTTTATTTATTAATTTCTTCATTTCATTCCCACCTCTCTCAAGTGCAAAGAAAAACTTCCTTGAGGGAAGTCAATTTCATTTCTGCTTGTATTTCTTTATTTCCCTCCGTCAACTCTGCCGCTGCCTTTGTCTCTGTCTCTGTCTCTGCCTGAATTTCACGAATCATCTCCGGAGACGTGTTGGTTCCTGTTTATGTCTTTACCTACGTAACCGGATTATTGAACAAAAACAGACATGCCGTGAGAGCAGCTGATGTATGACAACTCTGCCTTCCTTCACATTAAGCACATCAATCATGCAAGCCATTGATTTTTCGGGGGGCGAGTTTGAGTGTGAACCTTCGCAAGGTGAACTAGGCCCCCAAGGCAACATGCAGGTACATGCATCTCGTCAAGCAGCGTCACTGCATCGGGATGAGATGTGATCTGAATCTTTCTCATCAAGGGAACGGTGTTGTTTTGATCTCTATGTCAAAAAGCTGTCTACAACCTTTACTGAGCTGAAGTACAGGTCAATCAAAACACAACAAATGTAGTTTTTTATACAGCTTTCAATTCTTCTTAATTATGTTATTAATGCACATAACACAATAAGGAATTTCTTTGACATGGTAATTGGTTTCCAATGAAATAAAAACTATAATTTAGATCTGTGATTTATGTTGCAGAGACAAAGGGTTGTAATTTCCAACAATTATACTGAGCTCTAACTCTCTGATCAGATTTTCAATTATGTTTACGTCTCAGAGATATAATGGGCAATCACTGAACACGCGCTCAAATCAGATCATTCTCGAGATTCTTCTCAGCTCCTGCATTCCACTGAGCAACATTTCCTCCTGAGACTGGTGTTTAATAGACTCCACAATCAACCTCATATTGTGAGACAAGCCTCCTGCATCCTGCCGCCGATGAGTAACAAAGGTTGAACAGCCATCTATCACTGGATACGGCCAATTACACCTCCATTCACTCAGGTCCCGACGGAAAGCGCAGTCTGTGCTCTCCAGATTGCATGTGGCTGCAGAGGAGCAGGGAGGCCCCCGTCCCCGGACCATCTCCGTGTCTTCCTGGCCAAGGCTGGCATGGCCCGGGGCTGGTGGAACGCTTGTTCGACAGACTGGCTTTGGCACCTTGCGCTGGTTATCTTTGTTACAAAATGCCCCCACAGCTTATGTAGTGGGACATGACTGTCACAACGTGGCCTAGCAAAGCTCCTCTAAACTGCCCTGCTGTGTTACCTTGTGTCTCCTATAGCAAGGAGGGCCGAGCAGCTCCTGCTATATCCTGCCTACACCTACAGGTATATATATATATTGTGTTGTTGTGAAAGGTTTTTCTGAGTTTTTTTTAATCTATCAGCCATTATCACAGGCTTGCAATCAGGAATACGGTTGTCTCATGTGGCCTTACAAGTGGCTGATAGCCCTTGAATCTAAGATAAGGTTAATTTGCTTTTGTTGGACTAATTAGAGTCCTGACTAGGAAGTGGCTGACTGGCATATGGGTCTTTGGGGGTAATTTTGCATCTATTAACACTTCTGACCATATGATTCAGAGGGTTAATCGTGTTACTCACAGTCATGGCAGCCTATACGACCACAGCGATATAGGAAATATGCAAACATACAGTAACAAGACTGCACTGACACTGTTAAAATGAACATGCAGGTACTATATTCACCATGTTCATCATCTTTGTTAAGCATGTTTAGCATGCTAACATTTGTTATTTAGAATGACGCACAGTGCAGCTGAGGCTAATCAGAAGTAGTCATCAGTTTTGCAGGCATTTAGTCATCAACCAAATTATTAGTCAATTGGAAATTTTGATCTGATGGGGCTAATTAACAATTAGTTGAAAACTAACATGTTTGAAATTCATTCTAATGGTAATATAAACGTTTTCACCATATTTCATGACAATCCATCCATATTTCAGACAGAAACACAAAAATCTGTCTCGTGGAGCTAGTGGTATCAGTGGTATCAGTGGTAGAGGTATGGAGACCAGTAGGTTAGGTATGCTATTGTTGTTTGATGAAAAATAAGAATTTTCAAGATTTCAAGACAATCCATTTACTGGCTGCTGAGATATTTCAGCCTGACCTCAGGGGCGGCAACACACTGACATCGCTCCACTGCTGGTGTGGCTAAAAACCAGAGGATTTTAGTAGGAATAAAGCTGAAGAGGACGCCCTGATGAAAGTCTGTGATGAAACTGAGGAAATTACCAAGATTTCTTTTAGCAAGTGCAAATACGAATAACATTTACATAAAATAGACGCAGAAGAAATGGGGACAACTGCACCATATTAGCATAGTGCTATAAACTCAGCTATTCCTTTTGATTTCTGCAGGGATTTATTTGAGGCAGGACTGAAATATGGCAGCCAAAGAAGAGAAGGAAGCTCTCCTTTCTTCTCTTCCTTTCCATCGCCTCTCTGGCCTTCCAGGGGGAACTGATAGCCTCTGAGCTCAGGCTGTTCAGCCACGGCCCATTAGTTCACCTCATTCTGACAAGATGGAGGGCCTCTGACGATGGAACAGTCAAGTGTGCAAGCAGGGTGGAAGGAGGGAGAAAATACATACGAAGAAGAAGAAAAAAATCAGTTTGGGCATTTGAAGCTCATTTACTTTCTGAGGGAGAGAGAGGCCTGGTTGCTTCGGGTTCAGCAGCTACAGCTGGTAAACTAAATAAGCGTTGCCACACAGTTGCTTTGCTGCGCAGATTTATGTCAGTAAAGGCCTCGGAGCTGTGCACTCAGTTAGGCGTGGCTCCAGCATGGCCGGGCATCGCAAGTGAGAGGGCGGCGCCCTCTGAAGTGCTCCGACATTATCCTTTTTACCAGCTCAGCTGCAGGATAACTGGGCCCTGCAGTGTGTTGTGATGGTGCTGTCTGTGTGGTGGGTTGGGGAGGGGGGGGGAGTATCTTCAAGTCTGAGATACATGACATAAATGAAGAAATACATTTGCATTTGCACAGCAGAGGTCTCAAGATGCAAATATTAATGGGGTTTATTTTGGAAGTTTGCACTTCTCAGGCTGTTTCTGCCGCTCTGACAGACGTATTCAGGCTAATAAAGTGTCACTACTTCCCTGTGGTGACAGTAAACAATCGCACGAAAACAAGATCGGCTACATATTCTCTTTTATTCATCTGATTCCACCTAGCCCATAGTGCCGGACTGGAAACCAGCGTGAGACTGCTGGACCCCTCTCAGAACAGTTAATTGGTGGATGTGGCTCTCCAAAACACCTCCTCTGATGTTCCTCTGTGGCGTCCCTGACGAGTCTTTTATTCGCTGCTGATTTGGTTTGTTGTTGTGCTGCGTCTCAGTGTCTGAACAGTGTGTAAAAACAGGCTATTTACCACATTCAGTGGGAGAGAGAGAGAGAGAGAACTGAGCAGGCTGCAGAAACACCATGTTACCTCACAGCCTTTTAGTCTTTTCTTCCGATTTGATTTGTTCTGCGTTTATCATTTTTAATCTCTCCAGCCTTTTATATAAAGAACCTCCATCTTCATTTCTTTTTTTTCCTCTCCCTCCCACCCCTGATCTCCCCTGTCCTCCTTTTTTTCCCTTTGTCTCCCTCTCTTCCAACATGATGCCTGTTTGTGAAAAGAGGTTGAAGCATGCTTTATCTCGCTGCCACCCCCTTCCCGGCCTTCTTTTGTGAGTTACAAAAGAACAGTGGATACCTTGGTTTGGACATTATTTCATGCAGAGAGTAATTAATGAGACAATTAGTTTTTTCCCTCTCTTTGTGCTCACTTTGAACTAAACCAACAGCCAAAAGGACTGCTCTTTAATTGCACATGGGTCATGGATATAATTAAGATATGAAGGCAGCCTCTTTATGAAACTTGACTGTGAGTAACTGTTTGTTGTTCTGACTGCATTCATGTCTTAAGAGACTGCACCGTGGACTGGCAACGGGACTATCAAACGCGACAAAGATCCAGCGTGGCTGAGATGAAAGTTGCCATGATCAAAACCGCTGAGCACAACAACACAACCTGCAGCCGGCAAGACGGCAGTAATGAAGCTGAAGGGAAGCACCGAAACAAGCGTCTTTTTGTTTGCCTTCCCACTGTCAAACTGCTTTATCGATGTTGTCGTGATGTGACACGCCAAACGCACACACTGTTGGGAGTAGTTTCACTTAATGACAATGAGAAAGCAGTGTGACATATTTTGGAGTCACTTAAATCAAGCTTTACTCTTTATTCCCTTTATTGTTGTCACTTTGAGCCGACTAAGGGACTGTGTGAAAATTATGCAGAAGGGTTTGAAAAAAAGAATGAGTGCTTTGTTTGATTCAATTTGCTGGAGAGAGAAATATATTTTTGGAGGACAATCAAGGGGAGGGGGATAGGAGTGGATTTGTATTTTTGAACATCACGGTGAGGCAGCCTGTGTTTTTTCACTGATAGTGGTGGAAACTGTTTGGTTAAGCCCCTTTTCACTGGTCAAAAAAACACCACGAACATCTGGCTTTTGTCTGCAATGGGAATGTTACAATTGGCATTCACTCACAGGTGAAATTATGTTTTTCGTCGGCTACGGCTCATATCGGCAGCGTTCACCCCTGTGAACTTGTTTATTTGACTTTCTGGCATTGGTGTGTAAATAGCCATGAATTTGTGAATTCATTGTTTTTGACATTTTGTGAACATCATACAACATTGATATTTTTCTTTATATTGTTCAGGCAAACTCCCCTACCGGCAACATGAAAGGAGTCAACTGCTTTTCTTTTGTGAGTTTACCTACTTTTAAAAAACCTGCGTGCACCAGCTGAGTTTGGTATAAAAGGAGTATTAGTAGCTATTGTTTCTATTGATAGTACTTGACTTTGATAAATGCCCTTTTCTATGTTTGACATAATTTGCAATGTAGCAGACATTGTGAAAATTATGAATCCATTTAAAATGTAAATACTTACAGGAGAGACTGGCATTACATACAAAGAAAAGTTAACATATCCAATAGTCTATTCTGTGATAATTCAGACGGGTTTTAAATGCAGCTGTAGAAGCTTCTCAAAGCACAGCAAAAATAAGCTGCATGACAACATCCTGATTAGTGGCGTTTTGATTTTGGAGTATTCTGTAGATATCACGATTTCCACAAAGTACCATTTCTTCTTTTCTCCTGAGAACACCTTTGTTGTAGCTCCACGTCTCCCACTGTGAACCAAGTACCTTGTAAAACTGTAGTTTAAACGAATCTCACACACCCACACACACTCACACACACACACACACACACACACACACACACACACACACAAGCCGTCTATTCCCAGACTACAATAAAATGTGTGTGGGTGTGATTAGTGAATGTCCCACCACACCCCAACGTCTCTCATTAATCTCACATGAGTGATTAGGCTGCTGCGACGTATGGAACCACAGGAGGTGTGAAACTGGGTGTGAAACTGTTGTCATCTCATATGTTATCGCACTCTGGAGACCCGGAGGATTAAACCATGCCAGGCACAGCCCATTGGCAGCTAATCATGCCGCTAATGATAAGTGAAATATTCGACTGACTCTCATAACAATGGCAACGCAAGGTCAAGAACTCGCAAAGATCGCGGAGACGCACACGAGCGGCGCCAAATGTTGTCTCTTCAGCCGCTCGCGTTGTTTGGCGTAAACCTGAAGCGAGGGCCCCACGCGAGCCTGAGTGAAGCCTTCTGAATCTGACACTTGATGTCTGATTAGAGTAAAACATCAGGCTGAACTCCAACTGTGACGCTCTGATGAGGAGCGATCTAAAGGGTCTCATCAGGAGACGTCATGCTGACCGCTGGTGCTGTGCCAGATGCTTGACGCTCAGCGCAGCTCCACATCACAAAAATACGGAATCTGTTACCTGCAGGCACGTTTTAATTAAAATAAAAGTAGAGCGCTCCAAATGAGAACAACAGCAGTTAGTCAGTCTGGGAAGAAAGAAATCAAATGTCATCAGCCACTAACACTTCACTATTCACCCTACATTTTACTTACATGCCAGATTCTATAGCTCATACAGATAAATATAGCCTCCCCTCAACATTTTCTCCTAATGACATTTATAAATGGGAAATAATAATGACGCATTAACAAACCGAATCCAGAGATATATGGTTTCCTCAATGGAGGTCAAGGCAAGGGTCAGCTCCCCGAGGAGCTGCTTATGACTCAGGGACGTGGCTGGGCTCTTTAGTTAAGGGGCCCCAGGTTCATTGTTTCACATTATAAACTGAAATAATAAGGCTGTTAAAGTGACACCTGGATCCTTACCTAATCTCGAGGCCTCATTTTGTAAAGGGATTAGAATCTGCTCTAATGTAGGATGATGTTGTGTGCATGTATTGCTTGTTACCTCCGGCAAAGAGTTAATGTTTTCAGCTCTGTCTGTTTGTTTAATGGTTAGTTTGTATGTTTGTTTGATTAAAAAAAAAAAAACCAATCGGATTCCTTCTAAACTTAGTGGAATGGTGGGCAATGGGCCAAGAGAGAAGCCATTAAATTTTGAAGCGAATTCGATTAAGGGGGTTGGTTCAGGAATTTCTTTCCACTTTCTTTAACATTGCGAGATATTGATTTTTTAAACTGATTTCCCAGTGAATAACTCATGAATCTTCATGAAAAAGAATCTGGTATATTTAGGGAACATATATTGTGGGGTGTATGCAATTTATTGCAGCTTGACTGAATGTAAGGGGACTGTTGGTCCTTGGTGGAGTTATTCTAATTCTTTATCACATTTTTACGAGGTCAAAATGCCACATATGAGTTCTCAAATTTTTTTAATCAATCATTAACAATGATAGAGGACAAACGAGTTGTCCAAAAGGATCCGAGTGGAATTTTAGTGAATTAAATGTCAGCACGATAGCATCATCAACTGACTCGTGTTTGTTTGTTTTCCCGACATAAATCATATTCATTCAACTTAGCTTCACTCCATGTTTCTCCTCTGGTCATCCTCGTCCCTCCAGCATGAGGCCTGAACTCTCCGGTTTGAGAAGCGCTGCTCCTAACTGATTACTCCCTCAACTTAATTTTGCCTCAGGGTCTCCTCCAAGGTTCACCCAGCTCTGCTCTGGGTTCATTTTTACTCTATTTAAATTATTTTCTACACAAGAGATCGCTAATAAATATATGCAGCAATAAAAAAAATCAGTGTTAGTTAGTTAATAGATATGGTGATATTAGTCCTATTCCTTAGAAATCAGATGTATACTAAATGGTTTTGCCACATACATTATGAGCGCTGTGAGATTTTTTCAAATGGAGAATGTGCTATTTTATACTGCACACCACATTTTTGGCTGTAAACTGTTTGTGTCTTGAGCTTCAGTTCACCTCTTTAACTAGAATCATTATCTTTTCATCACTTTAGTCGAACATAAGCTTTGATCACCTAAACACAAGTTCATGGTGCTTTAGTCACTACAGGTGATTATGTTAGAACAAATGAAATAGTGATGAGAATTGCGGCTCTTTGGAGGAAGCCGGATCTCATGACTCCCTTCCTCTCTGAGAGCTGTTCAAAAGAAAGGCTCATCATTATTTTTTTTGTAGGAGGCTGGAGTTACAAGATTTATGTGTGAAATAATCACTACTATTATAATATGACAGGGAAAGATTTGGATCATCTCTTCTTGCATGTGTGAACAAGGTTTAACAGCAATAAATTACTTATTTGCTACACCTAATGTTGAGGACCTGCATTTAAACATTACTCAAAGTGATGCCATGTCTATGTTATGGATGAAGACACATTTAGTGAGTTGGTGTTTGTCTGTTGTAGTGTAAAATGTATAAACAGATATAGAATATAGTCGGTAATTCAAATTAATACTAAAATCACAAATACTGCGCTGCTGCACTGCATTTAATACAACGTCATTATATGATCTTTCTCTCAGCGCCAATAATTCTGACTAACTTTCAGCGTCCCAGGCAGACATGTTCCTTAACAGATTTATTATATTGATCAAAAATGAATCTCTGGTTTCATTATGTTTCGCACAAAACTAACTTTGCTTTTTTTCCAATCAGCAGCATACAGCTGACAGGTTTAAGGAGCGATGACTTCGGTGTCTGAGGGCTCACTAAAGGCAACTCCACTGTATATTTTCATACTATTCATGTTTTTTTCTACATCTTTTCAGTGTTTTCAAGAAAGTTTCAAGAAAACTGACTTTGCTGCTCCATTCTCCTTATCTTCAATGTTGGCTAAAATAAATACTAACAGTGACCACCAACTGGCCTAATCTCATTCAGTATGCACTTGGTAACTAAAATATCTGACAAAACTCAAATCCAACAATCCTTCCTCTGGGAATGTTATGATGTTTAGTTTATGTTGAAAATAGGTGTTTATTCAACTATTCAACTGTATTGTGATATAGGGCTTTTATATGTGTGATGGTGGACTAATAGTGAATATTAGAAACCTCTTTTAAGCTTCATTAAAAAGAGTTGTCGTTTGCGTGGGAGCAAGCAAAGTTTTGCTGTCATTTTAAGTTTGATTACTGAAAACTGTAAATGGTGGAAACATGGGAAAGGCACAGTGCTCGGTAAGAAAAAAAAAAACATGAATCAGGGGATATGAAATCACATGAGAATTGAGTCTGATAGTTCCTCTAGGCTAAACTAAACATCTCAATTACCTCCAGGGGGTTGAAGAAGTACTGAGGGAAGGAGATGTGGCAGAAACAATATTTAAATTGACTGTCAGAAGAGGAAAAACCTTGCTGAGCCCATATTTGATTGCATATTTTATGGAGCACAAACAGAAATGCATGCACAAATGCATTCCGAGCCACTGTAGTGCCTGCTGCTGCCAGCCTGCCACACTGTTATAATCGTCAGCCACATATGGAGCTGCTGTCCTCCCTGTGGGGAATAGGGTTGTAGAACGGGCCGGCGGGATGAGACCGGAGGACCTCACCACTCAAAAGGTGATGAATGCTACGCAGCCTCCTGTAGAGCATCTGTGAGAGCAGATGAATGGGGAGGAGAGGCTGATAAATTGGGTCACAGGAACGTTAGCGTTTCTGGGTAATGCGGTGAAAATGCTGGAGGAGTGCAGCTGGGTGGCTGCACGTGCCTACAACTGGGGCAAGAGCTGCTCCAACCTGACTTGATTTCCTCTCTCTGGTTCTGCTGGCACTAATCTTTTTGGAAAAGTTCCGCTTTTAATTTGCAAAAAAAACATGCTTTGACTTTTCATTTCTTGAAGCCACAAATTCAAAACAAGCCACTTAAAATGGAAACGTGAACTAAATTTATTTGTTTGAAGCATTTGAAGATTATGATTTATATTTCTAATAACTTGTTAAACGGTGTTTGTCCTTTTTTCCTTAATTAAAACTATACACACAAATTCTGGATTAATGTATACATTTATGCACAAACAGATAATTGATATTGATGAAAACTATAGTGGCTTGCTTATAAACACTGTATATTGACATTTGACCTATCATTTCTTGGCATTATTTATTGAGTAAAGAAACACAAAAACTAGACTTACTCTCTGAAGGCAGGCGAGAGAACACAGGAGACAGAGAAGTCAACAGAAAAACAGAGTAAATCCATGAGGGTGAACGGACTGACAGAGGAGAGTGTGGAGCACAGAGACTTCATTCACAAAAGGAGGCGGAGCTAATAGTACTCAGGTGTGACACATTAGGGCAGGTGAGGTCAATGACATGATCGGGAAGATCAGACAGACAGGAAGTAAAGTAAGGAAACACAATGTCCAAACGCTAGGAAACCACAAGTCCACAAAAGTCTTCCCCAAAATATCAAAACACAAAGTCTCTCAAAAGTCAAAGGACAGAATCATGATATGTTGTCCTGATCATGATTACGACCACAGACTAAAACATTTATTTCTATTTCAATTAAAAAATTGTATTCCCTCTATAAAATGATTTCAAAAGTTAGTTTCAGATGTTAGATTTTTTGGTACAAATGAAAGTTTAAATGGTCCGTCAAATACTTATTTTTTCATGTATATATATATAAAATTCATAAGATTTTATTTTATGTGTCTGTGTTATTATCTCTTCGTGCATTTCAATTATAAAATTAGAAATAATTCTTTTTTAATATCAAGATCACTTTTTTTGTAGCTTTCTGTTAAATGTATCAGATGACTCATGTTGCACTTGGGGTCGTTCACATGAATTTATCCAATCAAATGGGATTTGGGATGACCTGAAGAGCAATCCCATCTGCACTTGACATGTTAGCCTGCTAGCTTATGGCTCGCTTGCTATAGCTAACACTTTATAACAATGGTCAGAGATGAGTGGTTGATTTCTAATTGATTTATGTCTCCTTCATCCCCCAATTCCTTATCTAACAATGCTGGAGAGGGATGTGTGGGGAGGAGCCAACAGTCCTCTGTAGGAATCAAGCTGCGGCCAATGTTTAGCGATTGCAATAATATATCTGAACTATTTCATCAAATCTATCTGAAAATGAAGCTTCGTGAACGTTAAGACATGCTACAACCAATATTTGAATGTCATTGTAACATAAAGGGTCAGCAAGGCAGTGTGGTTGTTAGCACTATTGCCTCAGCCAAATGGATCCCAGTTTAAATCCTTGGCCCAGGCCTTTCTACGTGGAGTTTGCATGTCCTCCCTGTGTCAGTGTGGGCTCTTTCCTGTTTCCTCCCACAGACCAAACTCATGCAGACTGGGATTGGGTTAATTGAAAACTCTAAATTGACCGAAGTTGCGAATGTGAGTGAGAATGGTTGTTTGTCTCTGTGTGTTGGCCCTGTGATGTGCTGGTGACCTGTCCAGAGTGTACACCACCTCTCGCCCAATGTCAGCTTGGATTGGCTCCAGATCCCCCCTCCTGCGACCCTCAAAGGAATAAGTGGTGTAGCTGAATAGATGACTGGATGGATGTGACATAAAACCCATTGGCAGCCGTGATGTCAAAGTGAAACTACTGAGCTTTAAGAAAGTGCTTGTGTCAATCATTAACGCATATTATATACAGCAGACATGCATGGACAGCGATGTATGTGCATATGCCGCCACATCACATCACATCACATCTCTGCAGTGGGGTGTGTCCACTGCCCTTGTTCTGTTTAGGCCTGTTCATTACCTGAATCTCATTTCATTAATCTCAGGTTGTGGAGCAGCGATATGAGGTGGTGGGGGGCACAGAGGATGGGGGTGAGGATGGGGGTCCTTTACCTTGGCACAGACAAGAAGACAAACTAGATTTGAGGGTGGATAGATCTTGTCGGCAGCGCACGCCGCCTCTTGGCAAGCAAAGTGAAGTCGATATCGAGCGGGGGCCTTTCTTGCCTCCTAAGATTTACAGTATCTGGAGCTCCGCAGCCTCGTACTCCAGTAGATGGATGAGTATTTCATACGGTGCCAACTGGCGCACCACGGGTTGAGCTGAAGGTCATTGTGACTCATTTCCAGCTCAGGAGCTGGGAGGCTGGACACAGAGCTGCTAAACCTCACCGACTTGTTTTAATAGTAAAGAATCTGGCTGTGTGTAAAGGACCAGACTGCAGACAGCCACTGTGCCGTTACTGTGCAGCACATGTACAGGCTGTACAGTGCCAAAGACAGTTGAGAGTACAGTCGTAGGCAGTGGGTACAGATTGCCATAGAAGCTCGAGGCATATGGCAGGGCGCCCCATGCCTCCCAGTTAATTGAGTCCTAATGAATCATTGGTTTGGCATGCTACATGTCCCTTGTGATGGCTGGTGTCATTGATGCATTGAAGATGCCCAGTCCTCTGGAAGTGAAGCGGGCAGTGACGGCTGCTCCGGTTGAACACGGGAGGCGGGCCGACACTGCTGGCTTCACGCTGAACACTTCACTCACTCACCAGATGTTACAGGCCAAGGCGCAGGGATTACGAGCCACCAAGCTCCACACAATGGAAGTAATTGTGTGATCGCCTGGCAATTCACAGGCCCATTTGATTCCAGTAACACTCTGTATGGTGGTGAGGTCGCTGCCACATTGTCAACTCAACGGGGTCAGCGCGATCAGGGACATAAATGTGGGAAAACACTTGAAGTCAATGATGCTTGACTGCTGTTTTTGCAGAATCTCTACATACATCTACAATTAACTGAATTAGATATGGATTGATGGAAACATCAAATAAGCATTGGCTGCAATTAGCGGCAATTAGTAGTAATTGAGAACTACCAATTGTGCTCCTTTAAAATAACTTGAACTTTTTCACTGTGTCTCCCTTACTTCATCATACAATTAAATGATACTAACTGAACTGCATTTTAATAAGGTGTGATACTTTTAGAAACCAAATGGTCCATTTTACTTGCATAATTTCTCAGTGGATATTAAATAAAATTTAATGAATTCATTTGCAGCAAGAATTAAAGGTTGAGTCTCAATTTACATTCTCATTATGAAGTGAAAAAAAACTTTAAATTTATTGTGCAAGACAATGTCATTTATGTGGAGGGGCTGTACTCAGTTTTAAAAGTTTCCAATTTTATTAATTAAAAAGGTCAGGCCAATACATAGAGAGAAAATTATAATTCAACTATTTGCCATTTCAGGTTTTTTATCTTACATAACTGTTGATGTTGTTTCCAGAGACTAAGGGTAATTAGTGAAGATGGTCTCCACCATATTTCTTTGTCTGAGGTGCATCAAGCTAAATATTGTTTCTGTGAAGGATGATAACATTTTGGGAAATCAAATTTTTTAGCTAAATGAGATGACCATTACCGTCATCATGATGCCGTAAATATGAAGCTGGAGCCAAGAGTGTGTTAGCTTAGCTTAGCATAAATACTGTAAACAAGGGGAAACAGCTAGCATGGCAAAAGATTAAAAATAATCTACCTACCAACACTTCTGCAGCTAACACTTTATATCTTTGTATAATCTGTAGACCAAACAAAAATGTTTTTTATGAAAATTATGGTGCGTTTAGACATAAGTGAAATTTGTGTCATTCACTTGACCAGCTTGATTTAAAAAAAATGTAAACTTCAGCCCAAAATCTTCGTGATGTGATCACCCGACATCCACCCGACAGATGCTGGCTCCACTCCGAGCTAGCAGGTTATCAAACTGGTCAGCCGGAGGTAGTCGTTCAGACGCAGCTCCTGGAGAAGACTGTTGAATTCCCTGAGCTGTGTGTGCCTACGGATGGTCTTATGGACCCACACACAATGGCACTCGCTTCTCTGGGGTTTCCACAACTGGTACAACGCAGAGTCACTTCAGCCATGGTTGATAATGAACAAAAATGGTGGGAAGAGATAGCCCCTCCTCTTCTCATTTTTTCTAGCAAAGAGCGTGCGAATATTTGCAGGTTGTGTTTACTCAAGTAAATATTGCAAATATTGATCCAGTGGCCAAAGTCACGCAGATAACGCAACATGAAAATTAATTTTGTGTTGGGCCTGACTGCAAAATAATATGCTGGAATAATTCTTAGCTGGGACTTTTTGCAAGACAACCAGCGAAGACTCCAAGAAGACATTGATAAGAAAAAGCCTGTCACATGGCCGCCATAAAACAGCAAGGGGTTGTTTCTACACTTTGGTGTCTGTTAAGATCGTCCCATCTTACACTGGTATTTCCCAACATGTCAAACTATTTCTTTGCCTCTGATGCGGGAGATCTGAGATCCTTTTCTTTAGCTACGATCACAGCTTGCAGTGCGAGTCTTTGTAGCTTGAGTTTTTGCTGCTGACACATTTAGTTGCCACAGCCCTCCCACTGCACTCTCAACTTCAGATGCACCTGTCATGTTGATTAGACCCCCGGTGGAGGATGTGCATCATTCTTCACTCCACACAGCATCACTATCTGAGCAATCTCCCCCTTTTGTTCACCAAAAAGGAACCAAGTTCACCTCTGACCTGCCTCTGCCAGGGGCCATGTCTTCATTGATGAATAGACTAGATGTGATAAGGCCAAATGAAAACTCAGACATAAATGTTTCAGGCTCATTAAAACCACATTTATAAAAGATTTAGACCCCTCCAGCAATTGTGTGTCATATGTGGAAAAAGCTACATTAAAGTTAGTGTAACCCCCTGTTCAGTAGAGGCATTATCTCGGAGCACTTGGGAAACCCTCGGGGAGTTCAAGTCGAGGTGGTGCCACAGCGATATAAGGGGAAACAACAACTGTGATAACGCACCAGGCTCTCAGCAAGACAAAAGGCAAGAAGCAACACTACAGCAAGTGGGCGAGACAACCCCAAAGATTTTAAAGGAGTGCAAAACATCTACCAGCTGAAATGTTGTCCCCCGCGTTGCTGTAACTGTTCTGAGATAACATGAAAAGGACATATTCAAACAGCGTTCAATATTTCATAGTAATTGTAAAAGGGGAAAAAGGCATCGTGCCCTTAATCAGACAAGATGCAGCTTCCATATCCACTCGCTGCGTTTGCTGTCAGGAGCTAAATTAAGTGTCTGGGATCCACTGGGAGACCTAACAAAGCAGCCCTTACAGGAGAAGTTAATGCTCTCTAGTGTTTTGTTCAGCTCCATCTTAAGCCCCACAATTCACACTGGGCTGCAGAGAACTGTCTTGGGATGACAACTGGAAATCGTGCTGTGAGAGCGGTGTGTGTGTGTGTGTGTGTGCGTGTGTGTGTGTGTGTGTTTGCACACGCAACACATGTGTCCTACAATCAAGCCAGTGAGTGCAGCTTAGGATCTGTTGCAGAACATCCTCTGTAAGGAGATTACTAAAGGCAGTTTGGCCGACTGGCAGAAGTCGCCGGTGAACTTTGGCATGGATGTCACAAAGCTAATGCTGTCCCGCCAAGACACAACACAAACATGACTTTTCGTCATTTGGGCCAACAGGAAGTAGGTGAGCCATGGCCTTTCAGCAGATACTGTTTAAAAGCTGTTTCCACGGCTATAGCCAAGGCCACTGCGATACTGTATGTAGTCCTGCACTCATGAGCGCTCAAGCAGAAAACACAAGGCATCATGACAGACATATGGTCCAAAACTAAACAGTGCATTTGAACTGGTGATATCGCCTCAATATTGGGTTTGAAGAGGTTAAAAAATGCAGATGAGAAAGTCAATGAATAGCTTATTCTGAAGTTAATTTAGGAAATGGTTCAAAGCTCTGACTCCATTTTTTTTTAACTTTTACTAAAACAGTGGTTCTCAAACTTTTGCACGTCAAGAGCCCCTCAGACTACATCACAAACCCCCATTAACAATTTTAACTTTCAATGTGTTATGAAAGGAATTCTATGAAATATGGGACCAAACATTTTGTCAGTGTGTAACATATGGATTAAATATAGTGAAAATGACAGATTCCCCTTTTCTGCCAGGGATCCCCTCCAACCCCTCGAGGACCCTTGGGGGTCCCTTTACCCCACTTTGAGATCCCGTGTTCTAAAAAATTTGATTCAACTGGGATGATATGGCTCAATAACATGCATGTCTTTTCACAGTGCTGGCTCTTAAGTGTATTTCCCCTGCGAAAAACCGGATCACCGGCCGCTCCAATGCAACCATTTCTAATCAGGAAAATCCAAAGATGATCACAGCTGCACACCATGACGCAGTTTAGACGCCCCCCTCCCTCTCCAGCACTAGACTCTTCCACAATTAACAGGATTGTGTTATCCCCACGATGACCCGTGATCTTGAACCAAGAGGACCCGTGCACAGGCCTCTGTTCACACCACGGACGGAGGCGGACTGAGGTTCAGCGCGGTCAGACCGGTGCCGCTGCGCTGCGCTGCGCGCTCCCATCCAAGCGTCCATCCACAGGTTCTTACCCCGCCAGCGCAGACTGCTGGACATTTTCTAACCGATTGTCCGCACAGATCAATACATTTATCAACACATGCCATCGTGTCACCAGTCACTCATTCAGCCAGCATCAGAGTTCACACGCAGCCGTTTGGAGATGATTTACTGCTGTTGCAGCAGGACATTTGAATATGTGTGGAGGGAGGAGGGGGTAACAGACATGGTTCAGTCTCTCCTTAACATGATAATCGTCTCTTTACGATTGTGAGGCAAAATAACATAAAGGTGCAGGTTATGCATCGAAATCACCTCAAAGCCAAATGACCATCCCTGGTTTGTGCGCAATTCAATGTGGGACAGCGGGTTATTTGACAGGCGACCGGCGTTTGCTCGGTAAAGGACTGCACGTTCAAACCCAGCACAGCGGCATCGATGATCTCACTCACAGGCTCACTCTCGTTTCTGTTTATTTCACTACATGTCTGTCTCAGTCATCCACACGGAGACCGGTCCGCAGCCCATCTCCATTCAGCGGCCAGTAACGCATCCTAAATCCACGAATCTGTCACGTCGCTGAGCTGCTTCAAATCTTTAAACATCTCTACAGTTTGAGGGGGGGAAAAGGACAAAAACTCGTCAACAGCTCAGAAAGTGAGACACTCACCTTTTCTCAGTGGACGCTTTTCTGTGCCATTTATGCGTTTTAATCCACATCTGTGTCTCCTTCATTTGAGCGCCCTATTCCCCCCAGTGAGAGAGAGAGAGAGAGGATGAGAGGAGTGAGTGAGTGAGGGAGGGAGGGAGGGAGGGAGAGAGAGTGAGAGACAGAGGGAGAGCGCGTTTAAGAAAATCCATTTGTTAATTCCATTTGCCGGACACACACAAGGTGAAATCACATTTGCCTCCGCCTGTTACATGTTTGGAATTCCTCCTTAATTCTAAGATCCCGCATAAAAAGCACTGTCTTCTTCTTCTCGTCCTCCTTTTTTTCTCTCTCTCTTCTTTTTCTTCTTCTTCTTCTCTCCGGCGCTGAAGTTGCCTGGTTACCCCTGTTTCTCATTCAAGGAGGCTGAAGCGCTGCGTACAGCGGCCAATCACAGCAGCAGCAGCCGGAGAGATTAACTATTTCTTGGCTCCACTATTCTAGTTCCAGGCTAAAAAAAAAAAAGAAAATGAGGGGAGTGGGCGGGGAAACTGGGCCCCCGGTGACGGGAAAAAAGAAAAAATTAAAATGCACGGAGAGAATAATGTGGATGAGAGAGGAGGAGGAGGAGGAGGAGGAGGGGGCGTTGGAGGGAGAATGCGTGGATTGGGGGAGGGGGACGAGGGGGATTAAACATTTTCAAAAAAATAAAGGATTGTGGGAGAGGAGGAGGAGGAGGAACCAGTTGCCACTTCTCACAACAACAAAGATGTTGATGTCCCAGGCTTGTGTGAGGATGTTTTGCAAACGGAGCCGAGTCTCCATCACTGGACAAAGTCCCAGGCTACGTCCACACATTTACTTCCTGGCGTCCACACTGCCCTGAAGTTGTAGAGCCGCTAAAATTAAGAAGTTTGGCCCCGTTTTAGTTGGAGAACTCCGGGGCTGCGTTTTCATCCGGATGAGAAGAGACCGAGATGTTTGGAAAAGATGAAGCTTGCAACCACTTGCTGATTGGTCACAAATTAGCCTTCGCTGATTCGTCAGGCTCCTATCAATGACCCCATTCAGAAGAAAACAACTGTCATTAGCCTCGGCTACCAGTCTATTCAATTACGAGCATTGCTGACCCTGCTGTTGTTAGTCGTAGGAGACAACCTATTATTCAAGCAATCTGTGACAATTCTGCAGCTGACAACCAAATGCTTCCTGTTTGCACCTGCACATGCATGCCCAGTGCACGTGAGCGGACACATCACATGCGTTTTCAATCTTGTTAGTATGGACGAGGATTAAAACTCATAAGGAGCCAAAACGCTCGTGTGGACAGAGACCGTTTTAGTTTGACGTAAATAAGTAGCCGAGATTCGTCATGTGATCATCCCCAAACAGCAATCCGTCAGGGGGAATTGATCGTCCCCCCCTTTAACCAGCCAGCCGTCAAGCCAAAGCCCCCCTCCCCTCCTTCCTCAGCCCGTGTCCCACTCCAGTCGCCTCATCATAGGCCGTATTGATTTCAATTTCCCCCTCCAGCCATGAGGGTGAAAGGTGCAGGGGAGAGAGAGTCAACTTCAATCACTTGTACACATGGCGCGTGGGGGCATAATGACCCCCCACCTTCACACTCGGCCACTGAGGGAGGGGTACTACATCCAGGTCGAGCCCCCAACCATCCCAAAACACACACACACACAACTCTATGAAAGCCTTGGCCTCATTGTGACTGTATGGCTGCAGCCTCTACACGCTGGTGGCTGCAGACTTGCCCCCACTAGGGTGCCATCCAGAAGTGCTGGTGCATTATGGGGAACAGCGGGGGGGCCTGATTGTGTGACAACAAGCGTCTCAAAAAGAGACAGCACCAGGGCGAGGGGCTTTGGGGGCATTTGTGTCTGGATCGCCATTCCAGCACATAATATAGTGAGGATGGAGCTTTTCTTTCTTTTTTCTTATCGGGTGGGAATTTTACACATTCAGTCTCAGAATGGTAAAAAAAAAAAGATGTCAGACATGTGTGATTCATACTTGGGTGCAAAAGCAGCTCACATGCCATAAAAAGTTGTTTTTCAATCTTGTGTGTGTGTGTATGTGTGTGTACGTGTGTGCGTGTGCGGTACGTGTGTGTGTGCATGTGTTTGTGTGTGTGTGTGTGTGTGTGTGTGTGTGTGTGTGTGTGTGTGTGTGTGTGTGTGTGTGTGTGTGTGTGTGTGTGTGTTGCAGCCTCTGAGTGTGATTGATATATCGCTGGCTTTGCTCCATCCCACAGATTACAAATGAAAACAACAGTGTTGGGGTCCTCCCTCCCCACTGCTGGACAAGAAACGTGTGTGAATGTGGGTGTAAGGTTGTGTATGTCACACACACACACACACACCCCCACATACACTTAGTGGCTGATTGACGTGTAGCTCTTGGCTTGAGCGCAGCTTAATCCCGCCGCATTCACAGATGGACTCAGTCTTTCTCTTTTTGTCTGGTGTTACCAGCAGTGGCGTGTTTTACATTTACACACACACACACACACACACACACACACACACACACACACAACACGCACACACACACACACACACACACACACACACACACACAAACACACTGTGCAGTACCATGTACATTTGTTTACTGGGGAGGGTGGCTGCTGTGTGGGCTCTAATCCCCCGCATGTAACCCGCCCTGCTACCTTTTACACACACACACACACGCACACACACACACACACACACACCACGCACGCACACACACACGCACACACACACACACACACACACACACACACACACACACACACACACACACACACACACACACACACACACACACACACACACACACTCACACACGCACACAAATGTAAGCAGGCATCTACTCTTTGGTCATTAAAAAAAACAAAGGAGGTCAGTGTCAGCAGAGGAATCAGGCAGCTGGGTTCTGTGAGGCGAGAGTTAATCCTCATTTTCAAGGCCCACAGACAAAACGAAGTCTTGCAGATGAAATGGTTCATAAGTTACACATGACCACATCGCTCTTTTGCCACCTTGTTCGCCCATCCATCCACCTTCACGACAACCCGGAGCGCTGCTTGTTGTGGTTCAGTCTGTCAGCTCTGCGTAGGTTTGCTGCTGTGGTGTATTATTAGAATAAATCAAGAGGGGAAAGATTTGACTTTTCGCCCCTCCCTCCCCTAATCGTATTCCTCTTCTGCAAAGGCTTTGATTTCCATGTAGATAGAGGCGCGTTGATAACGAAGGGGAACTGCCCTGGAGAAATGAGGCAGAGCGATAAGATAATGCGAACAGATCCCCATCCAGACAAAAAAGACAAAGGGGAGAGTCATCACCCCACATGGCGTTTAATCTCCATTCAATCCAGAGATTAGCGCAGTCAAAATTCACATCGCCACAGCCGGGCGAATGATTAGTCATCTCCCAGAGGAGAGATGGTTAACTGGTGGCCCCTCTGAGAACCCCTCGGACTGAAGCCGGATCAATAACTAGTTCCTGGTTCCAATGACAGAGTGTGCTTCTGGATCACAACACAACATGGACTTGACTGGCAGAAAACATGTTTATTACACACACTACGCTGATATGTGTGTGTGTTTCCTGCTCCTCAGCACACTCCGCAGCCTGCTAAAGACCGATGAGGCCATTCAGCTGTGTTCTTGACACAAGGAAACAGAATCAGCACGGAGAGAGGAGACTGTTTGCTCAGCCTGCTCAGGGTTTTATGCTAATGGACTGTTTAATCAAGTTGGATCATATTGTCATAGCAGTGTGTGAGTGATTAGTGCTCAGAGAGGCTTGGCAAGGAGAAGCCTGACATCAATAAATACCACGTGACCCTTGACCCTAACCGCTGAAAAGGTCCTCTCCTTTTTATCAGTCTCATCCCAGGCCTCTTCATTTCCTGTAGCACGGTTAATCATGATGCACTCAGCCAACAGGCCAAACTCCTGAGGGGACAAAGCACCTTTCGTAAAAACCATTATTATTATAATCAAAGGAAATAAACATATTGTTCTGACTGTCATAGTTCATCCACTCAGATGTGCCAGACTAACACTTTGGTATACAATCATCCAGTGATGAGTATTCATGCAACAATAAAAGATGCCATTTTGAGGTGCTACAGTGTGGGTAGAGTTTCTATGCTGGTGTTTCCGGTTTCTGGTCCGTTTATTGAAAAATTCCCTGGCGTCTCTCTGTTTACTTCAGAACAATGGCGAGTGTTACTAAGCGGATCATGTTGGAGTTGGAGCCGATTGATGTTGAAGAGCAATTATGTTTTTAAAGAACAGCAACGAAGAAGAAAAGAAAGACGTCGATCGTGTTCGTTCCTTCAACTCAATTCAGAAAGGGCTGTGATACTGTCAGAAATGCAATCCTACCCAGCGGACCAATCACAGCTCTTGCGGTCCGCGTCTCCTCTACGCATTGATAGGTTTCTGGGGAGGTGCACGTCAGGGTATTGTACACAATACCCTGACAGTTGAAGGATGTACAGTTGCAAAGATAATCAGAAGATCACAACAAACATCAGTTTAAAAATATCAACATCACATTTTTATGGCCTCCGTGTGGGGTACACCTCTACGTGCAGGCCGCGGCGTAGCTTCGACACAGAAGCATGAACTGGTCTTTACAATGAGAGAGATCCCATTTTCTTCACCTCTACGTCTGTGTAACATCAAATAGATTTTAAAGCCATTATTTCACGTTTTCATTTTATTGTTCTCACTGCTCATGCCATTCTTTAGAGTCACAAAAAGACACAAGATTAGTGTCTACAGCAAAAGCAGACAAACTAGTAATCTGGTGAAAATGGTGACGCTGGATAGTTCCCTCTGGATATGTTGAAGAAAAAAATTGATGTAATAGGAAGTAAATATTGGATGAACTTTCATGTGGTAGATTCAAATATGACTCCAAATGAAAGCCAAGGTTGCGTGGGTCTGCTGGATGTGTAACAAGGTTAACATTTGCTAACATGTTCACCACATCCCCTTTTTATATCAATGATGAACGTGTTTACGGCTTGTTCAAATAGCACAGAGAGCCCAGAAACATCAAATAATACAGAACAAACAATACAAGTAGGAGTGGTATTGTTGCCCTTTCTTTTTACCACTTGGTTGTCACTCAAAGGTGAAACATCAGCCTTAGGATTAGCCCAAAAATGGAATGAGCAGAAGAATAATGCAGTCATATTAGTACAATACATATAAAGGGCTGATACTCACTGGGGTTTTAAAATTAGCTTGTGAATTGTGCCACACTTTGCTGTGTTTTTCTCTGTTTTCTGCTTTTGCAATGACTCGTGACTCGTCTGAGGTTGAAAGCCACAACACCAGTTTATTCATCTGGATAAAATCTGGCTCATAAAATTCAATTCAATCAAACCATGGAAATATTGAAGTAACCACGAGACTGAATTTGTCTTTCAGTTTTCAGTTCGGGGAGAAACATGTACAGTACATACAGTAGATTCACTGTTGTTGAGTGTAACAAAGCTTCTGTGTCCTCTAACTAACCTAGGATATGATGCAGTGAACATCAGCAGTGAACTGGGAGGTTGGTTGTGAGCTTTTATGACAAAAATCTGCAATGCATCTCAGACCAGTCATCTCAACTCAGATAGTTAGATGCAGTGCACTAAGGGCAACTACAGGTTAAAATGTGCGTGCTTAACAGGTTAACGTCATCCATACTGCAGCATGGAATAACTCTATTTACGTGGTTCAAGCTTAAATCCAAGGTGTGAAGCTTTATTAGGGGCTGATATTAAATCACAAGAGAGGGGAAAGAAAGCAGATGGACAATGACAGGTGCCAGTTTGTATTCTGGGAGGGTGAAAGCAACGGATTTATACCCATCTGCTGAACTTTCACTCTTAATTAGAACACAGCACTGACACAGTGTGGTTACACCTGCACACGGTTTGGATACAGAGTAGTTTACAGATATCGCATGCCAGTCTGAACATCTTGAACATTGTCGTGTTGTCGCAGCTCCATGGGCCATTTCCATTCTTTGGTTCGTTCCTGCTGTCGTGCTATATTGTAATGGCTTGAATCAGATGTCAGATTTTATTATGGAAAACTGACCAAGCTGTCAATCACCCAGTGATGGTAGGCTCTTATGTGAAGATGTAAAAACAATGAGATGACAAACTCTCGGTTCAATCACCATCTCTGAGCACAGCACAGCTTCTTCAGGGTGCTATGGAAACAAACGACACGTCGCTCACGTCCAGGATGTCAAAGGGGCCCTTTATTTTAGCGAGTGCAGTAGGTAGTTAGAAATCCCAGCGCACGCACACACACACACACACACACACACACACACACACACACACACACACACACACACACACACACACACACACACACACACACACACACACAAGCACAGTATTGTACGTGATCTTTCCACCCACACATGACACTGTGACAGTGTATGATTTACAGTGTCAGAAGAGAAAGTAAAAAAAGGGTAATTGAGGGGTAAGTGGAGGAAACAAAGTTTGCAAGTGTCAGTAACTTTGTCTGCCATCACAGGATTGTGATGAATTTATTCATGGGTGGGTGATGCTGCCACGTCAAGGACAAACACCATATAATTACCCCATAAATTTAGGAAGTGATTAATTCCAAATTCCAGCTATTTAATTAAAATATGCAAATAGACAGCCATTGCCGTAACATGCATCACACTCAGCGGAGGAACAAAGTTTGACTGGGGTTCAGTCACTTCTGGATGCTAGCTCCCTAAAAAAGTGGCATCAGTACACACACACACACACACACACACACACACACACACACACTGCATCTGTCTCCATTGCACATTTGCACCATTGCGCATCACTGATTTGCTGAGCACATTTGGGTTCAACAGTGGTGACTCAAGCAGGCTGACTCCTTCAAAGCAGAAGAGGAGTTGGAGAGCCATTACAGATATAATTGGATTTCATTTCAACCATGTGAGAGGGAAAAAAGACTTGTCACCACCCTGGAGAAAATGGAGCCAAAAAGACAGTCACTGTATTTACTGCACCGCATAGAGGGAGTGTGTTTGTGTATGCGTGTGTGTGCAGACGTGTGCTGGTTTCACCACAATGCGCCTCCGTGTGTGCATGTGTGTGCTGGTGTGGGTGTGTGCTGCACATTTCAATGCATGAAATCCCAAGACACATACACAAGTGTCAAATGAATCCAGAGAGGAGGAAACGGGTTTCCCTGATGCTCTTTAAAGGGATCCATTAAAGAGGGACAAACTGAAGACAGTACACTTGGGACGGGAGGTGGTGGTGGTGGTGGTGGGGGTGGGGGCACAGGCTTAGGCTGTGCGTCTTCACTTTCAGAAACAAGCCTTCCGAATTTTGTCGTGTCCTTCCGGGCTACACAGCAAAACTGTCCATCTTGAGAGGACTTTTAGTTTTTTTGGAGCGCTGAAAAAGAGCTGCATAAATACACTTACATGGTATTTATAAACTCCAGTGGTGCTACAAGACTTTATATAGTGATGCTGTGTCCACGCCTTACTGGTAGATAAGGAAGAGAAGGAAAGGTTCACACTATTCCAATTCAGTTCACACATCAGTTATTGATTAGTAATATTATTACAAATGTTGTTGGCCTTTCAATCATGTCCAGTACAGCTAAAATGAGCAACTTCAACCTACATTCTTCTACATATTCAGCTGTTAATTAATGCATAAAAGCAGATAAAGGCCAAAGCTCAGATCCTTTGACATCAGTTGAATGAAGAACGTTAGCTGACCACTGTGTGAAGGTACCAGGGCTTTTGGGTAAATCATCCAGCAACACAATTCCTTTCAATTGCTCCACTGACACTGCACACCCACAACCACACACACTCACACACAAACACACATGACTTTAGAGGACATTACATTGTATTACATTGATTTCCTGGAGACTAATTCCAACCATAACCATAGTTTCTATGTGCCTAACCCCAACCCTTACCGTAACCTAACCTAACCCAAATGTAATCCGAATCTAAATTTAACCAAACCCTGATCTTAACCAAAAAAACATGTCTTGACCTTAAAATTAAATGTTTTAGATGTGGACTCCGTTTTTGTCCCCATAAAAAAAGATCCTATAATCTGACACAGATTATGGTCCCGACGACCTCAGTAAAAACTGGACCACACACACTCACGCAGTCACACTATTCATGTCGTATGATATAGCTTATACAAACTATAAAATGTCAAATATATAAAACTAAAGTGTATTTAAATAGCAGGGTAAAATAGATTTATGCACATATATCCTGCGTGCACTGATTTTAAATACATTATCATTTAACTTGTAATAATATAATCTAAGTAAATCAATAGGTATGTATCCAATAATAATAAACCAGAAATAGAAATTTAACAAGAGTAAAAAATATATTTATTGTCAAGGTAAATGAAAAACAACATTGTTTGAAGTGTGGAGTTTATTTCACCTCATATTTTTGAAACAGGGGGAACAATCTTTGTAAACAAGTCAAATTTCCGTGTTCCATGCATTCCCTTTTTTTTTTCTTTCGTGGGGAAACAAGATGTTAAGACTCAATCCCAGATAAGTGATGCGCTGAGATGGGTATATTTTGCGGTAAGTCACCCAGATGGAGCTTGTCTTTTAGCGCGCGCATCAGAAAAGTGGAGCTCCGCACTGGGAGTCGAGGCGAGGGAGCCGGGGAAGCATTTGATTTTCCATCAAGAGCATCCAAATGCCTTCAGACCTCCCGTTCACACAGGCCTGACAGGCACACACACACATCCACATCTTTGCATCATCGCACTCCCGTGCACCTGCAGACAGATGGGTGCGGCTGCAGCACACCTCTCCGTGTCTAACGTACATATATATTTAACCACCCGCACGTACTTTACATGGCACACATGCATGCAAGATGCAAATAGAGGCACACTAACACACGCTCGCTTCCACGTGTGCAGGGGTTACCCCCCGAGATATTCACTGGAGATTTGGGGAGTTCAAGTCGTGCAGGGCCCAGGCCGGAGGCTTTGATCGTCAAGCAGGAGTAACTTCAAAACGTTGATGATGGGTTATTTAGACGATGGAGGCAGCTCTGGACAAGCACACACCAGCACAGAGGCTGCTGCACTCTCCTCCCACCACATCCTCATCTGCATCCTCAACATGCCAACCTATTGTTTGGAGAGTTTTTATCTGGCAATATATGAATCCTGACAATACACAGGAATGATAATAAGGCTCCTCTTCTGATATTTTGAGGCTCTGACCCAGTTTTGATTTGTCTTCCACGGGGGTGTTGTGATACATCGTTTCAGAGCGAAACTCTAAATCCTAATGAAGAAGGGATCTGCCGCTGTGTAATTATGCCAGAAACTTTCACCGCGCACACACAAGCGAGGTTTGATGACGGATAGGTGGATTTCATTAAAGCCGGCCAGCCAAGTACGATAGTCGCAACCTACTTGGAACGGAGACACAAAGATTGTGTACGTGAGGAATCAGCCAGATTGGGGGAGACGCCGCGTGTGTGTGTGTGTCTGAGGGGAGGAGGAGAGAAATAGGATCAGAGGGAGGCAGTGAGTGACAGAGGGAGAAGACAATGAGAGGGAAATGAGAAATAGAGCCAGACAGAGGGTTGAGTCGTCTGTACTGTAGCGGTACGTGCAGCTGTCGCCAGAACTCGCCCCGATGAAGGATGAGGACGCAACATAATGGCGTAAGAGAATAAGTCAAATGTAAGTCAGTAGCAGTATAGCCTGTTATATTAATCACAGTCAGGGGCCTCCTTAAGATCCCAGCATCCTTGGGGAGGAGTGTCATAAAAAATAATGCAGTAAAGAGAACCGTGTAGCAATGCAGCATGAAAAATGCCCTCCGTCTGCAGTGACTCAGCCAGTGAATCCAAGGTAAAGAGGAATATGTTTGCCCTCTCTCTCTCTTTCTCCTCTCATCTCTCTGCTATCTCTCTCTCTCTCTCTAGCTCTCTCTCTCTCTCTCTGTCTGCCTGTCTCTCCGTCTCGTCCTCCACACACGCCTCAGTTCATTTAGTTCTCGCCGCACACACACACATGTAGACATACGTAAAGAAATAAATAAAAGGGGGAACAACAGAAAAAAAGGAGACGCACATCACCGAGGCTGGCTCGCATTCACCAGGTCATGTGCATACGATTTCAGTCATTATCCTCAAATAGACTAATACAAATTCATACACGCTCGCTGTCTTTCCGTCTCTAAATCAAACAGAAGATGTAGGCGTTTTCCCTCTCCTCTCCCCTATGGTTGGCTAATCTGTTAATTCTACATTCACTGGCTGAGACAGACAATAAGGACGACGGGTTTCAATTTAAAAAAAACAAAAAACTGTGGCTACTGGATCTACATGTGGAGGCCGTCTATTGTTACAGGGCTTTCTAATGTAAATACCCTGTGTAAACAACAATCAATACGCGGTGCTGTCCTAGATAGACACCACTATGCACCGCAACACCATTAAGCACAAAGACATATTTATGCATGACTGAGTTCACTCACATTCATACTTAGCAGCAGAGCGTAGTGGGGCCGAGGATGACACATGCATAAACAAGCATGAAACCTCATTTAGACGCAGAACAATACTCGACCAGGAACACAGCCACCGTATGTTGCTCAGGCATCTGACGCTGTAACACACACCACTGGGTAAAATTTCCACAATAAAAAGCCATCACCTCTTAGGCCGATGTTGAATTTGGAAAAATAGGTAAGTGACTGAATCCAGGTTTATTTATAAATCCACTCGAAAGAATCACATCATCACTCCTCCCTCTCTGCCAATGCAGTTTGCACATGGATCTATCGCCTTATTGCCACGAGATAATTGCTTCTGTTTGTTTCATTGAAAATCTATTCAGGAAAAGTAGGGATTCCAAATGTCTTTTAGAGATTAGGTTTTGAATCTACTGTTAAAGGCCACATTGGGACATGACTCAGATATTACCCAGACTCCATGTCGATTCAGGTGTGTTTTTGAACAGTGGAGTACAAGTACAACATTTCTCTGTCAGAAGACAGCAAAGTACCACAATCTATGAGGATGAGCATATCAAGGGATGGCACGCAGCCTTTGTCGAAGTCAGCTACCGGGGCCTCCCAGCAACATCAGTGAGCTACTTTATGCAGAAGATGTGTTTGGAACCCAAACAACTTAAGGAAGCCATGGGGGGGATGGAGCAGATCAAGATGGCTGTGGCTGAGGGGAGCCAGCAGTTTAAACCCTTCTGCAGGTGAAGGCTAATATAGTCCCTGCTGCTCCACTCAGGTGAGACATACAGGTCAAGGGGCGAAGTGTCCAAGAAGCTGAGATACCTGCTGAAGATGCAGAAGAGTTCCCAACATCACACATGCACTGACCACGTCCTGCCACCATCAAGAGGAGAGACGTGCAACATCAAATCTTCAGTAGTTCTTACAGTAGCAGCAAAACATCACTTATGATCATTTTACCTGAAGATGAACCCACTGTCGTCTCTGGCTTTGCAGACTTTGTTAGTCAGTAGGTCAATGTACATGTTCATATCAGCATGTAGGTCATCATCCCATTAGGATTTGAGTGACTATCAAATTACTTGAGGACACAGATGAAGATGAAGATAAATGTAAAGGTAAAGACAAAAAATAATTATCATTAACGTGGATCTGGCGGAACAGAACTTCTGGTTTCTATCCAAACAGCCATTGGTGGAAGGAGTATCCTTTACTTTAAAGTAAATACTTCAGTGTAAAAATACAAGTAAAAGTCCTGCTTTCATAGTTTTTAAAGTACAGACATATTATCAGATAAGATAAAGGGTGAATAAAGGGTATATTACACATATTATACATTTACTTCATATATTATTGGATATTTATTACTGATGCACTAATATGTAAGCAGAATTTAAAAATTTGATTTCCTTAACTAAAAATTCCCATTTATAAGAAAACACAATGAAATAAAATAAAGCTGGGCACATACAGTCGCTTAATAAAACATGTAAAACCAATGAGATAAGAAATAAAGTAATGATAGAAGTGAGGGACTTATTCTGTTGTTTCTATAAGTACATTAAAATAGGCTTTGCATTCTAGGATTCAACAGAATCTATTCATTCTACCAATTCAGCAGCATTAGATTTTGTCTCTCATTTTTTATTTAGAATTATAGGCCTGCAAAGTACCAAGTCAGATAATCATAGTGGAAAAGAAGTAAAGAGAAAATGGATATACTCAAGTTAAGCACAGTACCTCAAAATTGTTCAGTACTTTAGTTAATGTACTTAGTTACTTTCTACCACTCTGAGTACCCCACATAAAGGTTAATCAAAACCTGGACAGGTGCATTTCCAGGTTTCAAATCTGTTTATCTGCACAATACAAACAGCAGCCGACACAAAAACCCTCACAACTGGGTCACTACAGTGCATCTTAACACAGACCAATTATTTTGAGATGCCTGAAGACAAGATTTGTAATTGCGGTTTTGATAAGACAAAAACGCGGTTCTTTTTTTAGAAGTGTTTCGCTAATTTTGGCCACATGAGCATTCAGACACGTTCCAGTGCGCATTGTTTTGGTGAGGTCACTAAACGAATCATTTGAAACCAGGCTAAATGGATGAAATCATCACAGCCACTGAAATCAGCCGATGCAGACCATGTGATGTGGATGAAAAGCAAATAAGTGGATCTTGAGTTGAGATTATTTTGTTACTTCCAAGGTCAAGAAATTGTTTCATGCTTAATTATCCAACAGTGCAGTTTAGAAGTCATAATAGTGATGAGCCGGCATAGCCTAATTTTAAGTTTTTTTGTTGTTAAATGTTTAAATGGTCAACAGTCTGGAAAATAATAGAAGGTGGACCCTAAATTGGGATTGTTTTGTCAAAGGAAACAACCTTATTAAAATGTTATTTTATTATATTATTATATATTTATAATATATAATATATATATATATATAATATATTTTATAATTATATTTATTATATATTTATTATATTATATTTATATTTTTTGCTTTATTTATTTAATTATAAAGAATATTTAACAGTTATTTGCATTTCATGATAATATTTCAAGAAGCAGAGTCCGACCATGCTGAATATTTGACTCAAGCAAACAATCTGTACTAACATTTCTCTTCCACTGACATACTGACGCTCTTCCTGACATAAAAAGGAAGGGCCACAGTCGTGCATGTCTCACTCACACAAAAACACATGCAGGCGAGTCAGAGAGAGAGGGAGCATGACAGCCTCGGCTGTGGCCTCACTCATCCGTGGCCTGCTCCGATGCAGATGTGCTCTCTACCTCGTTAACCTCAGCCAATGGGAGCTGCCCGCGCGCAGCTGTGCAGCCGACATGCTCCTCTGCCTCACCAGACTGCGACGCTGGCACGGGGAACCCACTGGCACCAAGTCAACACACACTCACATGCTCGGACACATGTACGTACACATACAGTACACGCTAGCAAACACACACACGCACACACCCACACACTGCTGTGTCTGCACATGACTGGAGAGTGCTCAGACATGACTGTGTACAGGATCCACCTCTGCACACTGTGCTGGTACGTAGAACACCCACTCACCTTGTTCAAGGCCAGAAATAAATAGGTGATTTATTGACATGGGCGGTTCTCCTGACTACATTCAATTACACCGCGCAAGGGGCTTGTACAAATTTATATCCATTCCTATAATGTTCACCGCAGCTCTGCATCCTGCGGAGCGGCAACTACCACCACCACCCCATTTACAGTAACCATAGCAACTACTTGGGACTACCAGGGCTTTGAGGGGAGGGAGGTCAAGGGTTGAGCTCTGTTCAGTGGAGAAATCAAATCTGCTCTTTGCCGAGACAGAAGCTCTGAAGATTGATGTCCGGCAGGAGAGGAGTCTGCCGAGCGAGCTGCTTTGAGGGGTTCAGGCTGCTCTGACCTGGGCTAAAATCTGCTGCCCATGCCCGCTGTGATTGAGCTCCTATCTGCCTGATCCAGAGAGGCTGCTGTCTGCTGAATCAGGAGCTTTTTATCTGCCTGCAAATGCCCCGAAACATCAGAGCATCTGAAAATGTTGGATTTATTCCAGGGTGCTCTCAGTCAATCAGTTTGCAATCTGGTGATTTGTCTCTTTTTGCCTTTTTTCCTCTTTCTACATCAGAGGCGAGCCTACAGGTGGTCCCTTACTTTTCCGTAGCCATGGAAACTGCCCATGAAAATCCAAGAGTGTTTGGCAGAGAAGAAGAAAAAATAAAAAAGCCCTTCACTTACCTTTAGAGGGGCAACTTCTTGGATGAGCGTGGGCAGCTTCTCCTTCACTCAGTTGGTTTCAGGCTCCGATGGACCTCTGACTTGTTACAAAGAACCAGAACAGAATTGACACTGCAGCAGGGCCCCCGGTCAGCCCAGGTGGGCAACATTCATTCCCCTCAAGGCCAGTCCACAGATGGGCCGAGCCAGGAGAGGGTGAGGTGTGGGGGGGCGGAGGGATACTGGGCACAGTCCTGGCACGGAGGAGCCGAGCCATCTGCCTGTCAGGACTGCTCCATTTCAGACCCCTGCTCCGGCTCCGCGGTGTTCCCAGCACAGATGGACAGCCTTCAGAAAGGTGTTAGTCATGCCTGGGCTTCACCGCAGTGACACTATGAGGGCCACACAGTCTGGCTATCATTAAAAGCAAAGGCTGAAGGTGGAGAACGGCGGATTGAGGGAGAACGCAGGGATGGATCTGTTGTATATTTGAACAGGTTGAAAGGGGATGAGACGCAGAGCGGGGATGTCAAAAACTGATATTTGCACACAACATTAAGTAAACGCCGTGTGGATACTATTGAATGTTACAGCCCACAACCCCTGCTCCCACACAGCACCACAATCTTCCTGTTCTCCCTTTCGTCCTTCCTTTCTTGCTCTGCTTTCCTCCCTGTGTCATTTCCTTTACGCCTCTTTCCCTCTCTTGTGTATTCCCACATAAGCACTCACAAATGCATTGTTTGAACACACACGTTCATCTCTGGCTGTCCTTGTAGACCTCTATCCACCCACCGCTTTTTATCCTCACCTTTCCTCCATCACATCATTCCTTCCACCCCCCTCCCCTCTCTCATCTCCTCTCCTCTACACTCCTCCTGTCAGTGGTAGCCCCATCACTAATCCGTCGGGATGCGGTGCAGCATCTCTGCCGGGGTTTTCTGGAAGTGGATTTGTAAGAGAAACACCAGTAAGCCTCTCCCTCCCTGTCTTAATGGCAGATTAGAGCCTTGCTCCAGCATTAAGTCGACAAACACACAGAGCCGTGATGGCAGGTACAGGAGTAAGGTGGAGCAGCTCGGGGAAAAGGCTCGACATCCATCAGGAAGAGTGGGAGCGGGAAGCAGAAATAAAAAAAAAACATGGGGATGGGGGGGGATCATCATAAACTAAACATAAGCTGCTTAATGTACCACCCGCTAATTCAATTTTTCACAGGAGAAAAAACAGGTATGGGGAAAAGGACACACAACCCCCACGTGTTTACCTTTTCACGTTGATGCTGGGATGCTCAGAGAGGTTGACCTTTTGCAAGACATTGGGTTTGATTGCTGCTCATCTGAAAAATCTACTTTTGTCTCCCGTACAGCAGAAATATGGGTATTTTATGGTCTGCATCATAACAGTTATGTGGGAAATACAGTTTAATTACTATATATGTTATATTGAAATACATTCATATGTAATAACTACATATAGACATGTAATAACATATGAATGTAGTCAGCCTTTGATGGAAATGCAGGCCATCATTTGATGTACCTTTTAAGAAGCACAAGAGTAAAACAAAAGCAGCATAGAAATGTGAGTTGTGGATCGTATTTTGTTTGGATCGTATTTAGTGTGGACCCCAAAGTCGCTGGAGGGACTACGTATCCCATCGTATCTCTTCCTGGAGAGTGTGGCTGGGGAGAGGGACTAAATGGCAGAAGACAATGGATGTGGACGGATGGATTAACTGGATAGAATACCTTTATGACAGATAGTACTGGGTGGCACAGTGTTGCATTGGTTAGCGTAATGCCTGGGCCATACTGGGTGCATGTGTAGCCCGTGATGGCTGTGCTGCTGATCTGCTGCGTCTTGTGCGTGTCTGTTGCTTACATGTGGAGCGTGTGTCTGCTGCGTGCCTGCAACAGTGCTGCTACATGAGGTTTCTGGTATGACTACTGTATTTCCTCGAATAAACGTTGGCCTAAACGCAAGTACTCTACCACGGCTGTGTTTATGCAGCCCTGCAATAACAATACAAACCTTGTTAAATCAATTCAGTCGCCAGAAGACCCAGAGTGCTTTTACTTTGAAACAGTTAAAGGAAGTGTTGCATATATTTATGCTCGTGACATATTCAACAGATAAACATTAAAACTTTGGTCAAAGATAATTTTTACAGTCTTTCGCAGCACGAAGAGCAAATAGACGATACTCCGACTCTGTAGAAGAGCAGTGTGGCTCACGTGAGAGGCACACCTGAGACTCATGGCTCATACAGGAAGTGTGGCTGCTCTAACCCGATACCATAGGCTCTGAAATGCCCAGCAAGAAGTTCCACGATGCACATGCACTGCTCATGCATCCAGTGTGGCCTGATAGTAAGGTTAGACAGTTCTGGGTTTGAACCTATAGACCAATTGTTTTCTCCGGATTGGAGTTAGATTAATATGTGACTCTAAACTGGACGGTTTGGATGGTTGTTTGACTCTGTATGTCAACCCTGTGATGTTCTGTTGACCAGGGTGCACCCCGCTTCTTGTTCAATGTCCACTGAGATTGGCCCCAATCCTCAGATGATGGATACATGGACAATCGGCTCTGTAATGGCTGCTGCTTATCTTTGAACAGAGTTTACCGTTTCCTGATCTTGCTCGGTTGAATTGCTGACGGTTTATAACACAATACAAATGTAACATTTATAATTGATTTGACCTTTTCTCAACCCATATCTTGCAGATAACATTTTCACAGCCAGGTTGAGTCAACTGCAAGAGGAGCACCAGCAGTTTGGAATAAGTAAAAGTGCCACGTTATGATCAGCAGAAACACGCAATGCGGCTACTCCTGCTCCCCACAGATGGGGCAGTAAGTGAAAGAGACAAAGGTGAACTGAAGAATGTCTTTCAAAGTTAAGATGGAAGTGAGAAAAAGTTCAAAAAGACACATGTGTCAAAGGCATGGAGAGTTGAAGACTGGTCACAGAGGGAGACAAAGATGCTGTGTGAGGCGAGAGAGAGGCTAGTTGCTCCAAAAATAACATAAACATTTTATGTGGTTTTTTTTCTCTTTGCACTCTTCTTGAGTAACCAATTAGGTTACTATAGCAACAATTAGGCCGCTGTAACAAGAGTTATGTTTAACTACATTTGGCTTCATTTTAGCTAAATGTGTACAATGTGCTCCCGTAAATTAGTCTCATGTTCCAAAACCAATCGAAAAGCACATTGTTTAGTTATGTTGTGAAATTATTAGACTTAATAAAGAAAATAAAGGTATCTCAATGATGTGTTGTTATAGTCGGCAAATTGGTATCAGTTAAGTTAAACAATTCGTCTCAGAGCCCCAACATCAATCATGTTGTACAAATGGGGTCAAGAAAGATGTGTGTGACCCATAGACTGTTTATAAAGATGGACGATATGACAGCTCCCCAAAAGTGAAGCCAAAATATCTTAACCACCCCCTGGTGGCTGGCTGCAGTATAGACCATCATAAATCCTGCCTCCTCCATGTTAGTGGATGTGATATGAGCCGAATTAATGTTTCTTAAAGAGGATTTCTGTTATTTTAGGAAGTTCTTATTACACTGATGTTTTTACAAGTTCACTTTTATTTCTGGTGAGTTTGGTTTTATAAACTTGTTTGATGTTACAAAAATGGGCTGAAATTCCATGATTGACAGCTGAGACCTCGATACTATGACTCCATCCTTGATCACTACTATGCACACTCGGGCTCTAAATGACATCATCGAGGCAAGACGGCTAACGTCCGTATCTAGAATAATTTGGTTACATCTGGATAGAGGGAGAAGGTGGAGACGTGTTGCCATCTTTAAATAGTCTATGGTGAGACCACATGGAAACAACACCTATCTACCTACCTACCAGCTTCACCCTGCAAAAACAGAAATCTTAAAACCATTATTGATCCCCTGTAAGACCTTTAGAAGACCTGTAAGTTTTCTGGACCCTACACTGAGAACCAGCTGCCTTCACTGGCTGGTCATGCAGATGAAGACGCATCTGGACGCTCCTGCCTCGTTCAACCTCTGGCTGCTGAGTGACACGGCCATAACCTCGTGTGCCAGGTAAGGCGGGCTGACAGCAAACGGGACGGAGGGCTTGTTACTGGGTCAGCGCTGTGAACCGACACTGCAGCTCACACACCTGACCTACATTACATTCCACTTTAGCCTGGATGAGCTGCACGCCACCACACAGTACGCTCTGGATAGAGTTAAATAAAAAATGCCACATAAGCTGCATTACAGCTGTACTGAGTGTGTAATATATAACTGATGATGTGTGTTTGACTTCACCCTTCTCTTGCAATAAGTGATATTAATGTGAATGACTTTGTTTAGAGTTTTAAAAGCAATACACATGTATTTTTGCATAATTTTTTTGTTTTGGTTTGGTAATGTTTGCAGTCTTTGTTTTGCTGTCTAAATTAATATAATCCAATAATCAAATATCAAACCAAATTCAATAATACCACATGTAAACCCGTCTATCTTTCTGTTTCTAAGTCTCATTTACTTTCACTACTGAGTTTCCATCAGCAGGCTCCTCTGCATCGTCTGTTACTTCTTCCGATTTATTCGTCTCCTGGTTTTGACAGATGGTCAGATTCACTCTCCTCACATTTATAGACTTGCTCTTCTGCCACATCTTTAAATTAAATATCATCATCTTCATCGAAGCCATGATCCAAAAGTGAAATCAAACTCTCGCTAACTTATTCACAGGTCGTCTCTTCCTCAATTTGGCACCAACACCGAATGATATGTGAGCAGTCTGATTTATTCATAGACAGATTCCAAGATCAGACCACGTAAGTTTCAAGTGATGTTGTGATCGGACACAATATTCAGTTTGATCCCATCGCAGAAATATTTATTTGGTAGTGATATGTCAGAGATGGGATATGTGAGTGTGGAGAAATTTGTTGTGAGGGTGAATGTGAGTCAGCGGCTGGATGCGGTTAGCATGTCGCTCTTGTTGTTTGGCTCCAGACGGGAGAAGCTGAAGAGAAAGTGGATGTGTCCGGGTCTATGTGGGGATGTTTCATTTCTTACAAGCATTCACATCCTTACAGATACAAGTAATATTTATTAAGAACCAAAGTGGTAACACTGACTATGTTTACATGGACAATAAAAATCTGACTGTCGACCTACTGCATTTTGAATAAGACATTATATTGATTATTACATGAGTTGCTAAAGAATATTCCAAATATTCCAAATGACAGATAATAGTCTGACGATTATGACATCAAGCAGTTGGTGACTGTAGCTGTCGACATTATAATTCGTATAAGACATTTACCTGTCTACATAATGTGACTAAGATCAGTCTCCACATTTCCTAATTAGATTATTATTTATTCCCGAATATGACCTTATTCAGGTTATGGTCATCAGAAAGGTGTTTACATGATGGTGTGTTATTCAGACTATTGTTTGGGTTAATAGCTGAATGTTGGTGTCCAATGTAAACGTAAATGTCATTGTCTTCCTGACTTCTAGGGCCAGATGTATAAATGATGTATAAGTATAGTATGTGCACCTCTGGCATACTTCAGGTGTAAGCATGGTTTACTAGAAATTGCACAATATGATAAGAGGGACTTATAAATGTTTCACTGTGTTACTATTGTTAGACTACAGTCTATTTAGAGTTCTGTAAAATATCAGACAAAAGGGAATTTATAAATTTACTTTTAAAGGAGACTAGAGTAGCACTCAGTAGAGAGCATATCACCACCAAAGCCCCAACCGTCCCCAAGCTTGTGAAACCACATTTAAATTCACTCCATCCAGATTTTTATTTGGATCTGAATTAAATTTCACACACTCAGTCCCCTGAATATTTCTGAATTATCAAACTCTTTATCTACATTGTATCCATCATATCCAGGTGTTAGGAAGGTTTCCATTGCATGTGAAGTCTATGGAGTTCATCTGTGAAGTTCGACATGAGTGCTGTGAATAAAACATTGACCTTCCTGGTGTTGAATAATGATGAGGGATCACCGCTGATGAGGGTTTACGGGTACATGTGATGTATTGGTGGTAGAGAGGCTATAAATAGCTGCAGCCGTGTTTAATGGTCATGATGTAATGACAGCAGCTGCACTGGTGTTGGTGGAAAACCATGCTGAAGTGACACAGTCACTTCTTTGCTCCTTTTACTGACAGTGTAATGAGTAGCTGGAGCAGGCACCTGCATATTGATATGGAAACAAGTGATGTGCACTCAGCTCGACAATGATTCAGATTTATATGTGCAGATATATGCAGCTTTGTAATTCCAACAAAAAATAATGAGTTTGGATCTTTCTGTCTTTGTGGGCACACATAGTTTTCTTTTTTTTTATTTATGCGTCTGGCCCCCCGGTGTGCACCCAGCTTCCCCAGAAGTCACAGTGAAGCTGCAGGGTTCACACAGCTCTCAGAGTTGAAAGGTGACGCTGAATAAAGACACACCAGCCGGCTGAGAACACAGAACATGTAGAACTTTAGAGTTACTCCTCTTTTTCAGAAAAGGCCGCTTCCTTTTTTTTGGTGCCAAAATAACACTTTCTGAGCCAGCAAGATTGATACAAACCCTCCATCAAACTCCTGGCATGACAGCAAGTCACTTAGTAGCGTGTCACTCTGCCCGTGTCAGGGAGCATGTGTGTCCATTTAATGTGGACAGTTTTTCTGCCATGCTATTACACCTGTGATTACAGACCGGAATGCGGAAAATCATCCATCAATCATGTGTGATCTGCTGACAGGTTCCTATTCAAGACACATCAAGGAACCTGAAACAGATTTCCAGGCGACAGTTTAACCAAAGCTGTCCTCAACATAGCTTTGATTTTTTTTTTCCAGCTCGGGCCTTATTTTCTATTGCCTATGATAACGTCGCACTCAGCAAAGTGAATCGTGAGATGTTGTGACAGCGTCTTTAAAAATGGCTCCAGTGGGGCAGGAAACGCCGACATTCGGATGACAGGCTGCAAACAAGTCAACAGTTGGGCTAAATCATCTGAGCCACTTTATCTGGAGCTATAACTGAAAGTAATCACATCTGCAATGTGGTTTATAACCCCTCACAGGAAAGACCATGGGTGCACAGGACTATGGCAAGTACAGTGGGTCAAAGTTAAATCTGTAAACTGCATCGACTCTTTCAATCAATAGTCGACGATGATAGGAGACAAGAAAGACATTTAAACAATGTCTTTATTGTCTTTCTTGAAAATTTGCGAGTTGTCCGTTGGATCAGCACCGCTTACGACGATTGTTGTTGTCAGAAACACTCGACCAAGTGCTTCCCCCTGGTGGATGTGTTGCTTAACAACAATGACAACGTAAATGACTCGTGAAAGTGTGTGGGCAGTTACGAAATTAACTTGAAAAAACAATGATGATTTAAACACAGCTCATGTTTTATCCTGTGGTAAGTGTCAATAATGTGAATACACAGAGGCATTCATATTTTGGTATATCAAGACATCTCATGTTTTTTTAGTTTTAAAAGTCATCGCTGCTGCTATGTTTGCACCTGCCATACACAAATACGAGTTTCCGAGCGGCAAGAATGGAAATGTTTGGAAACGCTGTTACTTCAAATTTTAGATTGAAAGGTTTGCTGTATGGACAGACAAAAAGAGACGCTTTGTAAAGGACGCCACAGCCATGCACGTTCGCTTCCTGGTTGTTTGTTATCCGTTGCTAACACTTATTATCCAGTATCAGTTCCACCTCATCGACGCGCCTAAAAAAGAAATCCGGGCTCTCACCTTTCACCATTGCGGTTTTTCGTTCGTAGTATTTTCTGTAACTAAGCAACCAACTGCAGAATAGCCAATATGCTTCGTCTTTACACTGGCATGACAATGTGTGTACGTGAATGGTCATGTGATATGCATTTTTTGGTGTTTTCAATATGGACAGAGATAATTTACGGAGCTAAAACCCTCATCTCGATACTCGACGGCCCCTCAAACAACTGCACCAATGACTTGTAAAGTAAACATGAAGGTACAGACATGTGTGGTACTTTAACGGTGTGTGTGTGTGTGTGTGTTTGTGCGTTGTGTGTGTGTGTGTTTTGTTTGTGTGTCTCCACTGGTGACTGACTCCTATTCCACATGAGTAACTATGTGTTTTGATGTGCGGGTCCCTCCTGTCTGACCCACATGCATCCACGGGAGGATCTGCACACGTGAGCACACAGAACAGCACTACACACCGTAACGCACACAAACACACATGTGCATGCACACACACGCAGACACAATGCAGACCTTTTCATGGTATGTGGACAGCCTATTAGTGGCACAAAAGCACATGTTTTCCTTTTCATTTGAAAGAGATCAGTGGATTTCCGCAAAGGCAACCCAATTTAGACATCTCTAACAAAGCTCGCCCTTTCCCTCCCTCTCCTCCCCGCTTGCTCTCTGTCTCTGCGGCGCATACATTCACACATTTGTATGCTCTTTGAGGAAGTAGCGAGTCTCATCCAAAAGCCCAAGCTGTGAGAAAAGGGGATTGTGCGGGCGACTGAAGGGACAGAATTAGTGGGAAACCGAGAGACACGGAGGGAGAGAGAGAGAGAGGTGTGTATGGGTGAGAGTGGTCCCCAGAAGAAGCCAACGTCTGCCCGCTTTTAAAACGCTTTAATCTTGCTCTGAATCCACTCACCCAAGAGTTAACACTGTTGCTTTATTAAGGACCCTCTCTCCACTGCTCCGCTCTCAGTTCTGTCAACACATTTCTTTTTTTTTTATTTTGGAGCTCAAATTAGCAATTCAAATGGAGGCTATTTGGATATGCTCGCCCAGCTTCCTCCCCTCGGCTTTCCAGGCAGTTTGACAATATTTTTGTTAAGCCCCATTTCCCCCTAATGCAACTGTAGCGACGGGGGAGAGAGAGGAGATGGGGAGATGGATGGGGAGGGCTGGAGCGGTGGAGGGGGAGTGTTGCTGTGGGTGTGGAAGGTCAAATAGGAGACAGAGTGGTCCTCTCCGTTCGGCGCGTTCTCTCCGCTATAAGCTTATTTGAGGGATAATGACAGTTATTGGAATAATGGGGTTGTGTTTATGGATAAAAGGTTTAAAATCATTAAGGGATTAGAAAACAGTGCCACCCTGCTACTAGACGTCCGCTGGCTGACCTAAAGGGCGGGACGTTGAAGCGTCCAACTGTTTTCGGGTAATTTTACAAAATGCTGACGTATCGTAATCGTTCCATCAACAAGCATCCTGTACCTCTGGATTGATGTGAACAGTCGTCAGGGTCAAAGCAGAGTTGATTCCAAGTTGCAAACCAAACACGCGTCTTTTGTGTTGTGAAGGTTTGGATCCGATCGACCTTGGATTCGCGGGATCTTTGGCTCTCGGTCAGCAGGAGGGAGGGGCCTTCTGCTTGGCTGCATAATAGCTGTGAGTGCAGGGGCAACAGTGCAGGTTAATGATGATAGTTAGGTTTAGTAAGTGTTTCACAAATTCAGGTTCAGGAAACTCAGCAGTAGAAAATCTATACATCTACTGTCAAGCAATTATCAGCTGGTAAATCGAGATACAGTCACACAATTGTTCCAGTCAGGTGTTTCATGCATTTAATTGAGGAAGGGTACCGTTTCACACAAACACAGATGTTTAGACCTGAGTGAAGTCACGTGATTCATGTACAGTGCATCACATTTTAATCACCCAGTCGGTTTTTATTCCTCTTTGTTGCTTTTTGCATTGATTGAAAAGCCACATTTTCCACCTTGGCCAAATGCCTTTTATTTCCAACATTTGGAGTTTTTTTTCCCTTTCAAATTTATGCGAAAAATTGAAAATGCACCAATTTAAACCCTCCTAATGTTCGATAAGAAACTGTTGCACTGCTATGTTTGAAACAAACTGATTTGCCGTTTAACCATGCGCGAAGGCATAAATGTTTATAGAGCAGAACGGCCGTGCTCCAAGATGAGGTTACAAGGCTGCCATCATAAAGACATTGGCAGCCCTGCTTCGCGTCTCCACACACAGGAACAGCCCTCGAAGACATGATGCAATGGATTCGTGTGGACAGTGGAGCTCGTATGAGTGGTACGAGTAAAAATATCAAACCTGTAACCTTGAAAGGGCAACATTTTAAAGTGAGATCACGCTTCAGCCCCTTCGAACAAATACACCCACCGACAAACCCTGTTCCCCAACAGGAAGGATTGCATTTGAGAAAATGCCATTTCATTGTGTCTTATGGATTTAACATAATTTCTTTTACACATCAGAAGGAAACCAGTTGTATTCATAAATCAATTTAGCGATAAGTGAAATTATTCTAAGCATTCTTGTTTTGCTCTATTTGCAGTTCGCTCTCTATCCTATTAAAGTCAAACTAATAGGAATCAGCCAGGATGTTTTTTTTTTTTTATCTGTGTATGTTTGTTGGTTTATTTGTTAGCAGGATAATGAAAAATGTACTAAACTGATTTCTGCTAAACTTAGTGAAGAGATGGACCCTTAGAAGAACCTATTCAATCTTAGTGCAGCTGCAGATCTAGCGTCAGATCCATGAATATTTATTTAAGTATGTTTCATGACCAATATATCATTAAGTTATCAGAGCACTTCCTTGTGTCTTTAATTTGTCTAGTATAAGAACAAGACAATTGTGTAGGGCCGTTGGGCCATGGCGGAGGTGTGTGTTCTACTGAGTGTCGTTCCAGTTCCAGCTGGGTTTAGTCAACTGGTCCAGAGAGAGTGATGGAGGCTGGAGGAGGATCCCATTAAGAGACGTGCTGCACCAAATTGACTTTAAAATTCATCATTAGAGGTAATTTAAGGAAAAATCAGAGACAGCACAGTTATACTCACATTCATCATGCATACACACGCTTGTATGCATGGGTTGGATGCCTTTGCACAATCACACATGCGGAGTTAAAAGAAGCATTAGACACACACACACACACACACACACACACACACACACACACACACACACACACACACACACACACACACACACACACGCAAGTCTTACTCTCTCACATATGTTATTGCGGAGCTTGAAATTAAATATTATTTATCTCTTCCTCTCTGTGTTAGATGAAGGGAAATATGACAACAATATCTAATGAGGCAAATGATAGATCTCCGCCACGCGTGGGTTTCTCTCCTCAGCTCAGCCACAGAAGCCAAAAGAATGTGTCTCGGTTGGAACAGCCCATCCAAATTTACTCCATCAGATTCTATGTTTGTGCAATAACATCCAAAACAAATGGAGGGCGTGAGGAGGGGGGGGGGGGTTGACAGTTAAAGTCTAATTCAATATGTCTCTGTCCTGTCAATCAGGTCCGACTGATTAGCGATCGCTTGTTCGTCTAAATGCACTGCATCACCTCCTTGCCAAAATATAATGCGATCCTTTCAAGCGTAGTGGGCCCGGGCTGTGGCGCAGTGCTAAGTCAGCGCTCTAGTTAATAAGTCCTTTTCATTAAACAAGCGTTCATTAAACATTCATTCATTCACTCATCCTCATTTGCATTTCCTCATCATAAAAGCATTCATGAAACATTCATTTGTTCACTTGTTCTCATTTGCATGGCTTCAAATGCATTCTTCAAGTAATGAATAAGGCCGAAAACAGACAGAGAGCGAGGAGGGCGAGGAGGGCGAGGAGGGCGAGCATGGGAACGAGACGGGGGAGAGAAGCGGCGAGGGGGCAGAGGAGATACTGATTACTCCATTTGAACAATCTGCCCTGTAAATGAACACAGAAATTAGATTAGGTTTTCCTCTCGTGATCATGTGGCGGCGCTTGCCTGTTGCACGACGCAAGGCCAAACAAATCATTAGTGATGTCAAAGCACGCGGAGATGGAAATTTCATTCCTAATGTAACTGCAAACAAACACAATGTCCCATTTGGAAGATATGACCGGAAAACCCCCACTCTGTAAAGCCACATCTCAAATATAAATATTCCAACTATATACATTGAGGTCACACATATTGCATTGTTTTATTTCCCCTTTCCTTTGATCCACAGTGTCTGACTGAGCTTTTCCCGACACCATGTTGTTCCTCTCCTCTTGAGCATGTTATACATCAAAGAACGTTCCAACAAATCCTCCGTGCGATCCAGTAGCTTTGCTCTACACAACAGTGCTCTGGGTGCAACTCCCAACACATACCGCAATGCTTTGTGTATGTATGTGAATATCAACGCGATGAATCGAATACCAATGAGACGGCGGCGAGATATCATCTTTACAAGTCTCTAACCCTGGGGAGCATTCTCCATCCTCGATCCCGTCGTCATTACCTTCTCCTCCTTTTCCTTTTAACTTGTGCCATCAGGGGAGACATCAATCTGAGTGACAGCTTGTGTGATCCTCCTCCCGGGCTTGGTGGGAGAAGGAGCGCTGTCAACATAAATATCCTCTCCGGATGCGGCGGACATGGAGAAGCCATGGCCGCCATGAATCTCTATAGCCATGCTCACAGGCAGAAAAACATGAGCCCATCAGTGAGACCGGAAACATTATTGTCACCTGCAAACGCCCCAGTCACACCCTCCACCCTGCAAAAAATCATAATCAATACCGTTTAATACTTGTGCTTGATGATGCAGACAGCATGCAGACTGCCATGTCATGGCACACGCCACACTAGTCTGCATTATGGGAAGTTTTACATAGGTCCTATGTAGATGAAAACACACTTTCAGTCCCAGAACCTATTTTAAAGAACATCTTATATCAAGTTAAGGGGTATTGTAGTCTTCTATAGGATGCTCAGACTACAATTTCTGAGTCAAACAAATTTAGACTCAATTGAACTTACTTTACCTGCACATATTTAGATTTGTATCATCTAGCTAGAGAAAGCATGCAGTGTTAATGCACCACGGAGGCTCTGTTTCTGAAATGGTTATTCATAATGTCATCGTATGTGTTTTGTTTTTATCTGAATTTTGACTTTTAATGTCGCAAAATAAAATATTTCAGTTAACAAGGAATTACTCAATGAATTTGCAGCTACAGTTGAAACTCCTTGTGTATAAAAATATAAATGTGCATCACTTATTCTTGGTTACATAGTAACTCACTGTATTAGGTTTAGGTTACCTTGTTGAAAAATCATTATACCCTTTGACAATGTAAAATGTAACTATATCTATGTAGGTATTCGGTCTTTGTTACAGAACATTTCACTCTTGTCACTGTGGCAAAGTCATTTATTTTTAAAAGTTTCCACAGAAGTTCTGCATTGCTCCTCTATAGTGATCAGCATCAAAGTCACAGAGAGCCGAGAAATCACAACTTGACAATGTGAGACGCATGTATGTGAACAATCGTCCAGCCATTATCTGTGCATTCACATCGGTAAAATGTAAGTATACCAGTGACCTTCATGTGTGTCTTGGGAATGGAAGCAGGACCTCTCCGATATTAATTATCAACTTTAAACTTCTCTAAAGATGATAAATGGTCTCAGACATGTTGTAATTCACTGTAGGTTCAGTAACTTCACTGTAGTTTCTAGTATTTTATTGATTTTTCTCCCATTTTCTTCTATATTCCATTTCTTTGGTGCCCTTCACATTTACACTCAGATACACACTGACATCTATAGTAAAGCTCAGCTGGGAGAAAATAAACCTAGGAATAAACACTCAATTTGTTTTAATATAATTCATCCTAAAGCTACAATTCACAGACCTCACATCTTAATGAAAAGAAAAACATCTACGACCAAAGTTAATTAATTTCTGAGCATTAGTTCACCCAAAGATTTGACTAATGTTCAAAAAAGCTATACAATTTAGAGGGAAATAAAGACCATGAGGTTGTACCTGCTGAACTGTGAAGGCGAACGGAGTAAATGTGGTGTTAGTCAGTTTGTCTGTAAAATGAAGAACATACAGGGCGCTTCCTATTAGCTCTAACACTACATCTCTCTCTCTCCCTCTACCTCACCTTGCTCAGCCAGGGCCAGTAAGAGCAGATGCAGCTTATTGCACTCGGTCTTCCTCCCTGGGATGTTATTAAAGATTACAGGAGATAATCGCCGTGGTATCATGCCGGATGCCTGGATCAGGCTGCAAAATATCACCACATACAGAACAGTTCACCTGAGGAACGCTGGTCCGCTTCGACCTGTGGGATCCGTCCATAAGTCCAACATCTGTTAAAAGATAACACCGCCGCTGCTGGCGAAGGTGTCAGAGGGGTTAAAGGTACAGTCCGTGATTCAAATGTAAAAACATTCAAAGCACAGGATTGGGACCTCCTGCTGTCTCTTACTAACGGTTTGACCGCCACGTAAACAAACTGGAAATAGGAAACAACTGGAATATAGCAATATGTTCTGCCAACAACTTCTCACCAAAATCATCCTCTTTGTTGAAACTTTCTTTTATACTTCAGTTAGTTAATTAGTGAGCTTTGTAGGCACTGATGGATTCAAGAATATCTAAACAGCTGAAAGGAGGTGCTGCAGAACACTCGTGTGAAGATCTACCGACCACAGTCAAGAAACTGAAGCTGCCGTACGGTCGTGTGACAAGATCACAGGGACGAGCTAAGACCATTCTACAGGGGACGGGCCAAAGAAAAAGAAGGCAGAAGACATCAGTTCCCCAAATGTGCCAGTTCCTGATGAAAAATCTGTGATAATGTGAAAAAAAAAAAAGTTCTTGGATCCGCCCCCCCTGATCCAGATCTGCACCAAACTTTACTGGCGTCTTCCCTGACTCACATCGTTCACCAAGGATCGTCCAGTAGTTTCTGTGTAATGCTGCTGACAAATAAACAATCGCCCATGAAAAGACAAATCCCCTGACTGCTATAAACAACACCAGCTCTTGCTCGAAGACAGGGATGGAATCGATTACACAGCTCCTCAGTGCGGCGCCTCCTTGCCACTGGGGCTGATGGGATCTGTTTCCTGTCCTGATGCTAAGCTAAGCTAAGATAACTGGCTGATGCAGCTTCATGTTTGTCATAAAGACGTAAGAATGAAAACAGCATCATCTAAATCTTGGTAACCGAGCACATGAATGTCTTTCCAAAAAAGTCAAACTAGTTCTTTACAGCAGGGCATTAAAGGGATTTGGGACATTTCTATTAATGGGCAGCTGACTGACATAATTCTTCTTTATATGTATGAATTTAGGTCAACATTTTTAAAGTTCTGCACTGCTACAAATGGCCGTGTGTGTGTGTTTGTACTATACACGTCCATGGGGGGTTTGCATGTTTATTTCCCTGCATTCATATGACCCTGCACAACTGAAAACACGTCACTCTCATCAGCGGCAAACACACGGTCTGTGCCTATCTACCAGTCCGTGCAAGGCAGCTTATCAGTGGGCTATCATTGTCTGAGCCCGAGCCACGGACACCTGCTCTGCAGAGTCACACACAGGGAGGAGAGGAGGCCACCGGAATACAAATCAGACCGGGCTGCCGTACAGGCAAGGAGGGGCAGGGATGATGGAGAAAGAGAGAGAGAGAGAGCGAGAGACTGCAGGCTTCGGTTAGGGAAACAGAAACAGTTAATTAGCGAGGATGTTCCTATTCGTTATCCCCTCCTCCCCCCTGCAAACCCCTTCCTCTGAAGGAAATCATGGATGATGGACTCAGGCAGAGAGCTTGCTATTAAACCTATTGCAGTGAATAGACATTTTCTTTTTTTTACACTATTGATTTTTCATCACAAAGCCCTTACACGGTTGACGAATATGTGTTGAGAGAACATTGTACCGGCTGATAGTGATCTGGCTCCTGTAGCAGCAGCAGCTCCATTCTGTGTGCAAAGAAATGAAAAAAAACCTCACACGTTTGTGGTTTTGGTGAATTCACGTCCAAAACAGTCGGCCGTGTTTGCTCGCCGGAGTTGCATAACGACCACAGCTGACTCATAAACATGGCAACCTCTAATTAATATTTTGTTGAGTACCCCAAGCAAGGTCATTATCGCAACACTTCAGTTCTAATCACAGCTGCTCAGCATTGATGCAGCGCAGGCAGAGGGTGAGATATAAATATTCTGTTCTTCCCGGTGAAGGCTGTTTGATTTTAAACTACAGCCTCTGGGAGAATATTAACAGTCTGCGGCAAATGGAGAAACCAGTTTATGACCTCCGATGTCTTTCCCATTGTTTCGGAGGAAGGAACAGACTCGTAATCAAATCCAACGCTGACAGAGTCTGGAATTAAGTTTTCGGTTCAGCCGTCAGTGGCAGGTCAGTATCAAATATTAATAGAGTAAAGTTACTTTTGCAATAAATTTGCATATATTATTTAATAAATCAAAAGAGTCAATAATTGCCCACCAATTACATTCAATCCAGTGAAACCCTGAGGTTAAAAACGCCTTTATTTTTGTATCCCTCCATTTCTCTTTAAGTTCAGGACTGTGCTGCTGTGCTCAGCAAAATCCAGCAAATTAGAAACATGCGCACACATAGGACACTTTTTAAGTATTTAAATCATTGTACACAGCCACAGATTACCTCATATAGTGTAGCCACAATATGGATCTACTTTTGCAACCAATGACATTAGAGGGCTGATTAACAGCTTGTTTAGATTAACCAATAACTCATCATCATATGACAGAACATGACATCATTAAGAATATACATTATTACAGTAAAAAAAAAAGTTGGCATTGATCACTTGCCTTTTGTTTATGTTCGGGACGCCACTGCTGTGCTCAGCAAGATACCCTGAAAAACAAATGCACATATAGGAGACATATACAGTCACTATGGATTTTGAATGCAACTAAGTGAGTTCTTATTGTCATTGTTAGAAAAGGCTTTGAAAGGTGATATTTTAAATTTTTTCGGACAAAATATTTAAACCAACAAAAGAGGGGTTGTCATATACCCTCGTCTGCGAGAAATAATTTTCTGAAGCACATTATCTTGTGGGGATGATTTTTCCAGTGTCCAGAGCTACAAGCTTTCCATGTCTTCTTGAATATCAGTAGCCCCAACATAAAGCTGTCTGTAGATTACAACTAGAACAATTTATGAATATTTTTAGATCTACCAAGACTGTGAAAGTTTCACAATAGTATAAAGTTTCACTTGCAAATATGAGGTTGTCAGTATAGTAGGTGAACGAGTTTGGTCTCATATGTGTGTGAGAGGAAATTGTCATTTTTCTGGCATGTGTGAAACCTTTTCAGTCGTGCGTGTAAAAGGTTTCACTGCTACAGCTTTCAACTTGTTTGTGTGTGTGTTGCAGTTGTGCATGTAAAAGCTTTCTACTTTGGCTGCATGCACAACAACTCTAAATAATGTCCTGACGGCGCCTCATCGCTCCATCTCTGCTGCATCCAGCAGTTGCAAAGTATCGTGCAAGTTTGCGCCCTGTTTTGTAAAAGTCAACAATGTCTGAGTGACAAGAAGCCGTCACTTAAATAAATGTATGAAGCCAACAATGTTACGTGTCCCATGTCTGACAAGGGCTGTACTGAGAATAACAGCAAGCTGGCAAAGCCTCACATGCACTAGATGCTAAATATGTGTTTCTGAGTTAGATTGATAATTTAGTTTTGTGTGAGAGGCCATATATCATTCATGTAAATTGTTGATACTGCAGAGGGGAGTACAGTTTCATGTATCTCATATTTGTATAAGATACATATATCTACTGTGTGTTTTGTTTGTATATCTGTGTGTGTGTGTGCGTGTGTGTGTGATCGTTTGTGTTTACATCTTGGAGTGGATCAGCCAAGGGTCAAAGTCAAGACAAATATAATCAATAAAACATGTTTATATCTGAAAATAATAGAGTTAAAGAGACAATCTACAACTTATATTGATCAGAAAATGATTCCCTATCATCTGACTTTATATGATAAGTGACATGAGTCATATGAAGAGGTCATAAAGTTGTCAGATTCAAAAGATTCATTTTTCGAGGTCTCACTGCCTCTTAAAGGACTAAAGACACGACCTAAAGCTGCATCTTCCCTCTCCTGCTTATTGCATGTTCATTTCCCTCAATAGTACAATCTCACTGCTGTGATGCCGCGCTGTGGGACTCACCTTGTCATATTTGCATTTAATCAGTATTATGTTTTTCTTTAGCATGGAAATTAACAAGCTCAGGATTAGTTCGGAGACAAATTAATTCCACGACATACCAGGATCACAACACATACAGAATAACTAGATGTTTTTCTTCTTTATAACAGTATCAGCTGGCACAGGCGCACCATGACCTTGGACCTTAATCTCAACCAATTTTCTAGAACAAACACAATGTCACCGCCCACGGATGCAAATCCTCCTATCAACATCATCTGAAAAATTCATTAAACCCCCCTGGCTGTACCCCTACCTGTCTTCACTAATGGCTTGTCACATGTATAATGCATAGAATTATAGATTTTGTAATGCAGATCCACCTGCGTGATAAAAACAGAGGGTGAACTGTAAATACTCTCCAGCATTCATTTCAATTTCAAATTGGATGCACTTGCATGGAGTCACCTGATCAAACATGTCAAATTGAACCATGCATCGGTGACAGTGGAGCCGTGGCGCTGCCATGGGGCAACCCCAGGCTCCCCTCCCCATCACTTCGTCCTCAGCATTGATTTGATGTGAACTTGGACCATCTGTCCTGCGTTAATTGCACATGTGCTGCTATGTGGCCTCGCTGGGCCGCACTACAGAGGGAGCCATAATGAAAGTCTGTGTTTCTTCTCCCAGCAGGCGGCCCCCCCTATGCTTTTCTCTATAACGCGTGAATGTACCAGGTTCATTTAGTCCCAAAAACAGTTGGTCACCCGTCAAGCAGGAGCGTGAAATTCAATGAGCGATCCAAAATTGAAACAGGAGAAGAAGAAAAAAAATATACAATTGTCATTCACATTTTGGCAATCTGTTGCATGTATGGCAGATGTTCAGCATTAATCATGTGCATAATCAATCAGAAAGGCCGGGGCATTGTTCTCACTCTCCTTTAAAAAGCTGTGTTTGTCAGCCATCTAAATGCGTCCCTCACATTTTATATGCAGTTCATATGCAGCTCTGTGGTAGAGCCGGATTTGGAGTTTGTGAATAATAATAAGTGGCTAAAGGGAAGATTTAGTCAAAGTGCATTCATCTCGCTGGCTCTGCTCTGGGTGACATGGCTTTCCCCTCCCCTGCTCCCGGTCTCTTTTCCTCTCCCCGCGAAACGGGCGCTCATTGAAAACAGCAGAGCCGTCCCCCATTGACTATAATATTACATGGTCGAGATGAGGGGAACACAGGGCAACAGTGAGGGGAAGATATTTTTGATGTTGAATGATCAGGGACGATCCCGGAGCGGCCGAGCAGAGAGGGAGGAGGTGAACCCGGGCTAAAGAGAGAGAGGGGGAGAGGGAGGGAGAGATAGAAAGAGAGAGAGAGAGAGAGGGAAACAGTGAAACAAGACAAAGTGCAAGACAGAGCAAAAAGCCAGGAAATCGAAAAAGAGAGAGAAGGGGAATGAAATAGAGATGTTAAAAAAGAGAGAGCAAAGGAGTGAAAATAAGACAAGAGAGGGTGAGAATGAAAGAGCAACGTAAGAAGAGGGAAAGCCTGTGATGCTGTCTCCACAGTGAGAAGAGGAACAAGGCCGTTCTGATGGAGCAGGGGAATTGGAAAACATGGAACAGCCATTTCCCCGTCTTGACAGGTGTCATGTTGAGTTCCACAGTGCACCATGTCGGCTTTCTGACACACTTACTGTATATAGACATTCAGCTGCAGTCAAATGCCAGTGCTTCGCTGCATTGTACCCAGTATGTGGGGTAATTATAGACATTGGAAAGTATAGACTGTATATTTTTATCCTGTCTAAGCTCAAGGTGATGATTAGTCATCCCTTCCAGCAGACAGAAAAAATGTCCAAATGATTTGTATGCTTAGTGTAATTAGTTTTTATTATTGAAATAAAGACAAATCATCTTTGAGGAAAATTGGCAGAAGCTAACGGGCTAAACCTGAGCACAGGAACAATGCTTTGTTAGCTGTGAAACAGAAGGACCTCACCATCGACTCCAGGTCCAGAGAGTGAAGTGATGTGGAAACTGTAAATGACCAGCAGGGGGAGACTCCACTGGTCGTTTCAAGTTGTTTCTATAGAAGTCGATGAGAAAATGAAAACTTCTCACTTGGTTTATAACCTCAGTAAACACTTTCATACAGAGTCTATAGGGTCTCTAGTTTGAAACAAAAATGTCAAACTCAAAGCTTCATAATGTCAGTTCACACAGTGAGTTGTCACTTTGACCAAAGCAACATCAAATCCAATTGAAAATCACATTTCCGGGAAAGTTTTTATGCTCTGTCATAATTATAATAATAACTGGCCTACAAACTGATATTAGTAAAGGGCTTACCCAGATGAATGTTTGTTTGGCAAAGGAAAATGTGTGTCCTCGTTTGTAAAGATTGAATTTTCTGAACTAGGCATTACATACACTTACACTTGTTTTCGTGTTTGTTTCAAACCGGCCTTCCGAGGCTGAATCAATCAATATCAGTTTGATTGGCTGTATAAAAACAAGAGTGTCTTCCACGTAGATAGAGAATCGATTGCTTGCTTGATCCTTGTGCTGGTGCCCCAGCTATTTTGATGGAGTGACCTCAACGATAGCGTCGTGCCGATAAAGGGCCATCCAAGAATTACAAAAGAGCTATCGTCCTGCCACCTTAGAGCCAACGCTGAACAGTAAAGTCGCCGTATTGTTAAATCCGATGTTGCGACATGTCGGCTTCTGTCTGGGAGCTGGAAACTCAGCTCGCACCCACGTGACATTTTTTTTCCCGAGCTGGCTAAGGGCTGCAATCATTAAGCTTATAAATCGTAGAGCACATGCCATGATTTAATGAGCAGAGGTGAAGAAAAAAGATTGCTACTTCATCTCAGTGACATTAGAACATTCACTGTGACCCATCTGTTTAATGTTAAAAAGCACAGGGGGAACCTGTCTCATGGAGCCGTGCAGTCCTTCCTGTGCCTGTCTGACAACACAGCCTGCAACACCATCTCTGTTTCCACTGCAGGAGCGGCGGAGGATGCTGGGCACCTCTCCTGAGAAACAATTAGCCGTGAACTTCAGAGGAGAACAATGATAAGCATGTGTTGCTCGGATATTGGGGGGGGTGGACCGCAGTCCTCTTACTGTTACACTATTGATCCCTTACATAATAAACCACTGGATTACATAACGTTGTTTTCACGCAGGATACCCCACCCCCACTACTGCCCCATTTCTCCCCACTTACACTCACACTCACACACACACACACGCACACACACGACACACACTATATCGCTCTCTGCAGCTCTTTTCATTTTATTTTTCTCTCCTTCACAGCAGTAACCTCATTTGGACCACTGGGTTAATTAAAGGGTCCACAAACCAGCGTAAGAGCCGCCATATGCTCCCGCCAACAGAAACTCCAGTGTCACAACCTGGAGGATCAGACATACTGGACTAAAAAAAACATAACTGCCTTCTGCTCACCTCGTCCAATGTCATTAAACCCCTTCAATCTCCTCTAACGATAACAATTTAATGTTCATCATAGTGGGATTTTATAAAGCGTTAAAATAGCTATTCTGCTCTGCATCCCACTTTAGACAACATCATTATGAGTGGTGATATTTCATGGAATAGCACATGACAGAGCAAAAGAAGAAAAAAACTATTAAAAAGAGAATTTGAGGTTAAAATGAAAAAAAGAACCCAGAATATTTAAATAAGACTTACAGGCAAGGAAGCAAATATGAGCAATAGGAAATTAAAGATTACCAAAAGCCATCCAGTGGTACAAGAAGTGATTTAGAACATGATCCTGACTCTGGCAGACTGAGCTCCTGAGGCAAAGCAGCCCACAGGGGCGCTGGCGGCAACAGCACCGGTCACCTTTAATTTTTAGTCCTGATTAAGGAAGAGCAAGGAGACGCTGAGCTGTGGCTTGGAGAGAGCTCACAGGCTCATAAGGGACCAAAAGAAGCCTGAGCAATAGAAACCAGGTCACGCCGAGCCCCAAAGTAACAGACAGAATCGCTAAATCTTTCAAATGTGGCCAATATGGTGCCATGGTGCATAGAATGAGAAACATCCAAATGCTGTGATGTGTGTTTTCACTGTGAAAAATAAAATTGTGTTTCTTATATGTTTGTGATTTTAGAATTTCTTACTGGTTTAAAATCCAGATTTTAAAGGCATGATTATGTTGACTTATACATTAATCAGTAATCAGTTACTACTTATCCACTAATTAATGTGTTATTCACTGACAGACGGAGGGAGTTGCTGAAGAGAGCCCTGTTTCTCTCTTTTAAAGCTAATATTGACATTAATACAGAGGTTCTCCATTTGTTCCCCTGCCAAGGACCTCCTACAAGATGGAACATATTCTGGGGACCCCTCACTTATGCCCCCTGGAATACTTTGATAAATTTTACACTTTGCTATGTAAACGAACAGCACAAGAGAAGTGTCTTAGAAATATATTACACACGTATTACCAATATTTTCACCATGTCAAGACAGATTACCTGTATCCCAGATATTTTCAACCTTTCATGGATCCCTGGGCGTCCTCAGACCCCCATTTGAGAACCCACGGCATTAATTCATTTAAAGCTGGTCTATCAATAGTTTATAAGAACTGTGGATCAAATTACCACTTTTGCATAAAAAGGGTCACTTGTGGTAACAACCCCACAGGAGAGATCACTTCAGCTCCACAGACCTGGCTGCACCGTCACATTCTGGCTTTCTGGCTTTCTGTTTTCAATGCTATGATAGAGGCAGAGATACGACACCTGGTCACATCGATAAGTCGACAGGTTTTTGGTACTTTCTGATGTAGAAACATTGATGCTGAACTGAAAAATCAATCTTCACTAAGTGAATGTCCGTCCACGGTTCTCACTTATTTTACCTCAGCTTCTATCTCTCTCCCTCTTCGCCATCTCAGACTTCTCCAACGACTGGGTTCCTCTGTTGCGAGTTGAGATTCCGTATTTTCTCTGGCTGTTGCACCATCCACCATTTTCACTACCAAAACAAAAATCAAATGCATTATCCTCTTTCTGTTTTTCTTACACAGTGGCAGACAACCTTTGCTTGTGCTGTAAATCAAGTCTTCATTTTGGCTGGGTCTTCACCTGCTGGCAGAGAGAAATGGAAAATGATAGTAAGGCTCACAGGGAACCAATCTAAAAGACAAATGGTGTTATAGTAGTATAATAGTAGTATAATAATATCTCAGATTCCAACGCAAAATGTGGCTGGTAGGATTTTCAAGTAGCTCCATTCTAATATATAATTATATGAATATATTATATACTTTTTAATATGTCAGGACCTCCTCACAACCTATTTAACATGCTGTCAGCAGTGAGCACCACTTGTCACTGCCCCGCTGGGGACTCATTGTGCAGTCGAGACTCAGGAGAAAATAAATAGAATCAAAATGAAATGGCAAATAAAGAGATGCGGCGTCTTTTCTCTTACATGTGCAACTCATGTAATGAGGGTCATAGTGCCCTGGGCTACTCCACTGCACAGACAGGAAAAATAATTTAATTCATGAGGGTGGGGAGGAGTAGTAGCTTTCCATATCAAAGAGGATTGGGAGCATTTTGTTTGAGAGGCGCATTTTAAAATTCTACAAATTCAATATTCTCTTTTTGATTAAAATTCCGAGCGTCTGCCCGGCCTCCTCGCCCGGCTGGTGTGTCGAGGGTGTCTTTCGACAAAAGGTAACGCACTGGATTCAGCTCCTTGAGGCAAATGCCAGCTTCGAGTGTTCACTGCAGCAGGAATCTTTTAGGGGGTGAAGTGAGCAAAAAAAACATAAACTTCAGACAGCAAATCCCAAAAGGCAAAGCGGGGTTCATGATCCATGTCGAGCTGAGAGGCGCAGCAGGGTCCGACAAGGGGCTCGTGTTTTAAGTCTGATCCTCTCTGTGTCACGACGCCGGCTGCGACGGCCTTAGCAATGGCAGCGCTCACTCCTCCGCAGGATTTCCACTCACCAGAGCAAGCGTCTATCAGATCAGACACATTAAGACGCTAATTGTCCCCCTTGGGTTGGACTGTTCATTATCTGAGCCAGTGCACAGGACTCAGTGAAGCAGGAGCAGAAATAGAGGCCATGGCAGGCTGACACATACAAGCATGGTCAGTGGCTCTGTAAAGCACAAACAGGCATCAGTGCAGACAGCCTGTGGTTGTACCGAACTTGCAAGCTGTGCGTGGTTTCCCCTCTGTAAACAAGAAGTCCCTCTGTGAAATTGTCGGCTGCAGTGCTGCAATTACTGGCTACGGTTTGGAGTTTTCTTTCCAGAGTACATAACCTGCTAGCGACAATATTGTGTTTCACTTTTGTCTGACGCCTGAAATGATGCATTTTGCAAAAGGCCCAGATGAAAAAGCCCTTTCACGCAGAGGAAAGCCAATGTTTGCAATGTGAGGCGTATTGTTAGCGTTACGCCGCACGCATTAGTCCGTATTATCCGGCAACTGGAATTCTTTGAAAAGAGTAACACCTTTTATTCATGGCAAGAAAGAAAAAAAACAACCTTCCCTACGCCTGTAGCAGCAGCAGGAGGCATGTTGGAGCCCGTCCAAGAAGAGGACGCACTGGCAGGTGAAACGTTTAATGCCATTCACTCCTCCCCGGCGAGAACACAACAACGGACCCCATCCCCTTTGAGCTCCAACAAATAACTTTCCCCTACTTAGCCAACGTGTGTCTTTATTTCCTCACACAATTGAGTCATGATGGGATTACCCATTGTGTGCACAGCTGCAGTCACAGGATTAGGGATGACTGGGGATGATGGCAGAGAAAACGCCATTCTAACCAAACGCACAATGCCAGACACGGGCTCCGCAGATGCCAGCATGGAAAGCTGCTCCAAACACCTGAGATACGCTGAGTGTTATCCACAGATGTGAAAATATTGTATGTGTTTCTGTGAAAGATGCGGCACGTGTTCTAAATACAAGGAGAGGGAGATTATAACAAATAATTTCTCAGTGTGGCTGTATCATGTTCCAGGTATTCTAAATGTCACACGTGCTTCTGTGGTTTGCAGCTTGCGTGAGAACACGTCATGTTTTGGCATCACAACCTGTCAGGCTTCTCCTCACTCCTTTGTGACAACAATCGCACACAATGACTGCGGGTGCATGTACGCCTGTGTGCGCCAGCAGAGGAGGTAAGCAGCGACTGTCAGAAGTGACACGTGATGACTGGGTTTGCAAGACACACCATTATGATGGTTCTCACACCTCCGGCAAGCACGTGTGTGTGTCTGTGTGTGTGTGTGTGTGTGTGTGTGAGAGAGAGAGAGGGAGAGCCATGATAACAGGGTGCACCTCACATTCACATCCATCTTGTACGACAGAGCTGCACATCTCTGCTGGCAGATGGGCCTCGTATGAGTGGAGCAGAGCAGCCGGCGTCATGGGAACGACGTCTGGCACCGCTGTTATTACACCTCACTACAAACTGGTAATTTAGTGTAATTCTAGTCGGTGTCACAACAATGCCGGTGTGCATTTGAAAAGCTGTTATGTTTTTCAGAGGCGGGCGAGCGCGCGGATGAGGCCCAGCAGACGCCAGGCTTTTTGGGTGATGTGCTGGACCCCTGGGAACTCGAGTCACGCTGAGAGGCAGAGACGTAAGACGTGGTCGGTGGGCGGGCGGGGAAGGTGATCACCCGTCCCATGGCAGCGCAACACTGTCATCCGTGTGGGTCTAGACAGGGGGAGGGGGTGGGGGCAGGGACGCCAAGGGAGAACCAGTAGATGGGAAGAAGATTGAGAGTCACTCATCATCACACATGTGCCCACATCATCCCCCTCCTCCATTACAACCAACACCACCCACACAACTAAGAGCACATTCGTAATACATTTAGACACGCACACGCACACGCACACGCACACACGCACACACACACACACACACACACACACACGCGACAGCACATGAAAGGAGTAGCCCCTACGGTGTGTCAGAGGAGCTTGTCCGTAATGGGCGAAAGCAGTGAATCAAGCACTTATCCGGAGCAGCCGTCCTCTATAATACAGTACTCACAGTTCGAGCAGACATTCAGAGAAAGTGGTTAAAAGCTTATGCAAATTGTCATGTTTCAGTGTCTACATCCTGATAAAGGCTTTCTGCTGCTGACAGGTCACAGCATGCACCAGTCTACGATCTGGATTTCTCAGATACAATAGAAAAAGGCCTGTTTTCTGCAGGCTCTCACTGGGTAAGTTGATTATTTGTTATGAGCACACAATGCAGTATTAATACTGAAAGTGTAATAACAATCCTGTGCTGTAATAAGTGAATATAACCACATCTAACCTGCCTGCAGTACAGCGGCTGAGTGATACAGCTTATCCGCCACGCAGATAAAAAAGCTTTGGCGTGCAATTACTAAATTAGTCGCAAAATTAATTTCAACCCAGTGAACTGACACAGAAACGCACTGAAAAGCTAATCTGGGAGAAGGAGGGCTAAAAAATCCTCTGGAATTTAAAGTTTAATGGATTAATGATGTCAAAGCTCTCGAGTGGATAGGGCTGTAGTACAAAGTAACTCTGGAGGAATTAAATTGCTTCAGGGGAACGTCGGATAGGAAGCCCAAGGAGTCGGCCAGAGCAGTGGCAACTGAGCAACCGACTTGTGCTGGTGGCTGTGCAGTGCAAACTACCAAAGATGCATCAGAGTTATTGTTGTGTGTCTTTTATTCTTCTTGCCTTGTTTTCCCTCCCACGTCGGGTCCTTGAACGGTCGTATGAGTCAGCGAAACAAGCTTTCCTTCCAATATGACATGGTTTATTGTTTTCTAAAAGCCAGCTCAGTGACACTGTATCATGTTGGGAAACCCACACCTACGACATCACTGATCAGTCAGCAGTGATTAGTCATATCCGCCCCCCCCCCCGCCATGAGAAGAATAGGTCAGTATTTGAATGAACCTGGAACTAAAGTCTGAATTAAACCTTTTGGCGGGAAAAGGTTTGTTAGAAAGCTACTGTCTGCAAACACAGTTAATATGTCAACTTTAGCATAAAGGCTCTTGGGGGAAACTGTTATGTAAAACCCAAGTGTTGGACAGAATAGTGGCCGACTGCTCGCGCCAAAAGACTAAAGGTCTCCGTGGGAGAAAATACACTCACACCCACAAACTGAACTGTACATAGAATGACATGCACTAATATGAGACCATGTGTTTTGTGGGAAAAAAGTGACTCCAGAGACTTAATGAGGGTCGAACAAAAGGCCGGGATTTGGACTCCAGCTGAGAGCATTTCATTGGCAGTAGAGCTGACAGGGTAGAGACATGCTAGACATTAACATCATATGGGATGGATGGTAGAAAGGAGAAAGATTCCTGTGTTAGCACCATGTGAGCAGTCAGGACTGATGGTGTGATTGCATCATTGGTCATATGGGGATTGCTTTGATGATTTAACAGCATGTCAATTAAATCCCACTGGAGGGTGGGTTTTGAGCTTTAAGGCGTCTAGTGATTTCTAGACAAGGGGATAAATTTGAGCTATCAGGAGAAAAATCTATTTCCCAGTCATTATTGCAACTTAAAAAAGATATACTTGTCTTTAGCACTGAGTTGAACTAAAAAAGGATGTTAAGGGGGGTAAATAAGCTTTTTCACTTCATTCAATTACCATAAAACACAATTTTCTAGTTGATTACACAATAAATATTGAACTAGCATTTTCTTTAAAAAATTTGAGTTTAGTGTGATGTTACTATAAATATGAAGACATTGGTTTTATGTTGACAACTCATAACAAGTCAAGTTGATACAATCAGTTTTTCCTCAGTGGTTTTATTTTAATTTTGGAATTCAAAATGTTTGGAATTTATATCCGATGAAAACCCGGCAGTCGCTCTCTGTCTCTTCTCTCGTCCTCAGTGGTTGTATTAATAGATAGACCAACAAGTTGAAGTCAGGCAGATTAAATTCAGAAATGTCTCCGAGGAGCGTTAGCTACAGCAGATTTCATTAACGTTTGCAGGCCGTGCACACACGTCTCTCTTTCATTTGTAAGAGGTTATTGCCAATGGTCTTGGTGGAGGAATGTGCTCTACTGAGTACCATTCTAGTTACGTAATGGTAATGCCCTGTGTAGCTGTTGAGCGTTTCCCATCAAGACCAATGGTGGATGGACCGACAGGCGGACACTGCCATCCACATGCTGCTGACTTATCCTGCATTTTTTATGAAAAGCTGTAAGTAAATCGACTTGAACAGAAGATCTTCATTTTTCTTACATCAGCAAAGTTAAATTAAAGTTCCTGCATCAGAGCATAACCCAAAAATATACGCATCTGTGTTTGCCCATTAGAAAAACCTGCAGGGACGTATTCTCCTCTTCTTTCTCTTTGTTGTAGCGTCAAACCAAAAAATCATCCTTCATTACACTATGTATGAGCTGAGGGCTGACATGGTATCAACAGGATCCAGTACAAGTAAAGTGGAAGTGAACATGAGTAACAACATCCTCCTACATACCCCAAAACTGAAGGAGAGAGAGTTTTAATTAAGATGCCCTCAGAGAGCACTGCGGTGCTCCTCACTCTATATATCAATTAAACATACAATATGTAACTACAGCCACTAGGGGTCCCTCAATCAAAACAATAACAACAAATCTAGTTTGATGACATCGAGAAGCAGCTTGGGATCATGGGAGTTGTAGTCTTCAACACCATTGCTAATGAAAATCTACCTGACCCGGCTCAGGCAAGTGTGTTTAAGCTGCATTCACCTAATGCAATGAATAATTGTGACCCATTATGAATGACCCATACAAATAGTGAAAGGAAAAAACAGCCGACTGGCTAACTGGCTAGCAGATTTGACGCAATTCAAAGTCCACCCAAATGAAACGTCCAGTTACCTTGAATAAAATGTTGTATTTCTCTGGGTTTGAACATTGTTGGAAACATTTTGGATGATGTAAGTAGTCGTTTGTAGGCATTTTAATAAAGAAATTCTTACATATTATATCTTTGGTTTTTTACTAATGTTGGTGACATGTTTGATTCAACATCAAATGCACTAGAGCCAATCTGAGCACCCAGGGGCATTAGGGCTCAAAATGATGTGTTGGTCGGACTCATCTGTATCTTAAGGCAGAAAAAAGAAACTGCACTTTTGGGAGACAATTACGAGTACAACGTTTTTGATCCAGCTACCTTTTCTTCCATCATTTCACTAGAAAAAGAGGATTTGTCCATAAGGAGCCAAAAAGTTGTTCCACAGGTGGCATATGGGAGAGTGTCAGAGTGGATGTGAAGCATTAGTATTTGAAGGTGACTTTGTGAATGCCAATATATATGTGTTAAAGACAGACAGTAAAATCTAGCCTTTCAATAAGAAATGGTGAAAAAGTTACCCATAATATATTTGTTCCTGTTAATAGTTGTTTGTGCTGCAAAGTCACTAAAATGAAGACCAAATGGAAAAAGTCCAATGTCAGGAAATTCAAAAGCTAATTTAGTAAAAACGTTATTAAGCTGTCATCAAATGATTGGATCTTAAACCTGGACCATTTGTGATATGTATACTACAGGTATATAAGGTAGACTGTAGCTTGTAGCAGATCACCGTACAGAGGAATCTGTGACACAGAAGCAGGAAGAACTGTTGGAATAGTGTTCCGAGCAGTCGGATGCCTGAGCTTCTGTCTCAGAGGGATTACTTGAACATACCTTCACCTCATTATCTCAATCTCTGGCCACGTTACTATGATCATCTGACAGTGGAACATTATATATGACAGAATGAAGAGAACCCTAATAGGTTCCCCTTTTAGTAGCAACTTCATTCCTCTTGTTACATATCAGCAGGTGCATCGCTGTTCCCCCGTTTGGTTGGAAGGAAAATAAGCCGCTCTGTATTTATAAAACGAGCAAAAAGGTCAGACATATCAGCCAAACACAACCTTGCTCGGGGGAGCGCACATGCAGTCGACCTGGTCCTTCTAATTCCTGTTGCGTGCTTTTCTCACCTGGCGAGTGTCTCCCCAGGGTAGGTGACAGAGGGCACGGGCGGTGGGTGGAGGGCCTGATGGGAAAACAGAGGCCCCTGGGCACAAACTATGACAACTAACACCATCATCATCATCATCATCATAATAATCACCAAATCTTCATCTGCAAACCCCCCCACCCACAATGTATGTAACCATGGCAACAGGCGGAGTGAGAGGGCGACAGTCACCCTCGATGTTGGTGCACAATGTCAGCGTCGGTGCAGTGGCCTTCAAACTGCCTCTCCACACCTCTCTGTAAGAAGGACTTCCTTCTAACCAGCAATTCATAAGACAATGTCATCTTATCGAGAACTTTGAACAGACTGATGATCACAGATCTACGGAGCTGAACAAAATAACAGAAGCAACAAACGATTTTTCTCTGTTAGTAGTTTTCCTGCTTGTCATTTTTTCCTAATGTGTTTCCCTGTCACGTTACATAATTTTGCACTGTTTGTTCCAAGCACTATAATTCACAATTACAAAGGCAGGTACACAAGAGAGCCATATTCATTTAAATATGATTAGCACATTACGGAGGCACATGAGACCGAGCAGTCGCTGCCTGTTCTGCTGCTGAATGAGAAGGTTTGTGTATATCAACAGTGCAGCCACAGGCATGATCATTGGGTCATTAAATGGATCAGCTTCAACAGACGAGATGTGAGATTCAACAAAAGCATATTTTCAGCAGGGCTCTTGTTTAATAAGGTGTTGCCATTTTTTGTCCTTTAAGTGTACTTGGAATCTAATGAGGTCATGAAATAACTAGAATAAAGTCATGATATCACAAGAACAAAATCATGACATCACAAGGACAAAATCTTAATATCACAAGAATAAAGTCAAAATATATTCATGAGGAAAAGTGGTAATTTTATGCTATGTGTCATTATACGGGGGAGAAATCCAAAGATCAGCGAGTCGCCAACTTAATTCAGAAAATCTACAATTGTTTTCTCTTCAAAGTGACCCTAATGCTCCTTTATACAAAATAACTCAGAACGGACGACTGGAAATTTAATTAATAAGTAAGTTAAGAATAAATCTCTCTTTCCCATAGTCAGCTTTGAGTCAGCTATTTATTGCCAGAAAATAAATTCACTCGTGCGTCTTTATTATTGATATATTCGTTACTGCCCCTGACTAATTTCAGAAGTAGTCTGGACTTCAGGGTTATGGTTATGTGTTGTTATTTGATGTACAGGTTAAGGGTGGGGGCTGGGGTCGAGACTCCTGGTTAATTGCTTGAGCGATCAACAATCTGACTGTATGGATTTGTGGCCTGTCAGATTTTTTTGGTCGGCTGTCGGCTGCATTATGAGCAGTTCCACAGTCTGATTTCCCTCATGGCTGCTGTCAGAGGATTCTTCATTAACCGTAGTGATCTTGTTTTAACGTCACTGTGAAGTGTGTTGGGGCTCAAAGTCTTGATTGAGACAGTGTTGTGACATAAACTAAACTTACAGGAGAGACAGTTGGAGTAAATATTGTTAGGGCACTCCTTTCTAGGTATAATAAATTGTATTGATATTGTCAAAGGACCAAACATATATAGATTTCACTTTCATTGAGCTGGATACTAAACTGGATGAGTTGGAGGGGAAAATGTGTTTGGATGAAGCGGATGCTCTTCGGCTTCACAACAACAGCTTTCACTGGACAACATTCTGACGGAGACAGTGCTACACAGGCAGGTTTTGTGGTACGTGAGCTAAAAGCCAAGAAGCTGCAACTTCATTCAGAAAGAAAGTTTGTGAAGGAGCCGTGTTGCCGCTGTGAAGCTGCAGGAAGCAGACACAGTGAAATTAATCCAAATTGTCAGTTTGTGTCAAAGAACTGTTGGAGAGCGGATTATTTATTTATGATATAAAAAAAACAAAAAAAACACTGAGTGACACTGCAGGAAACTTCCCGATTTACTCTCTGAACTGCGATGAAACGAGAGACATGTCAAATACCTCCCATCTACTCATCTGTCTGTGAGATCACTGTTTGACATGATGGAGGACCAACTGTCCTTGGAAGTCATGCACGGCTCCGGTGAGGATCTGTTGGAGCAAGTTGATTGAGTTCAAATCAGTTGTAATTTGTATCATTATCGTCTGATAGCAAAGAGAAGCAGCTGCAACCATCACTTTAGAGGTCTGTCTAAAATGGTACTTTAAAGAGCCTGGATTTAGACCAGTTTAACCTGACATATAGTAAGACTGTATGTAAACATGGAAGACATGACAGCTCTCAAAAGTGAAGCCATAAGTGTCTCGATCGAAACCCCTAGTGGCAGGTTGCGGTCATAAACCCTGCCTCCTCTATGTTAGTGGATGGGACACGGACCAAACTGCAAATACTGCATTTTTCTGAAATATGTTTTTTGTCATTTTAGGTATCACACTGATGTTTGTTCAAGTGTTCAACTTTCTGATAATTGCTATTAAAACACAGTTAATATTAAAACTATAAACTATTTCTACTTACACACTGACACATCACATAAACTATCTGGAGCCGACAGTTGGCACCATCTGCACATTTGGCTGAAAGGGAGAGATTTTTGGAAAACGTTGATCGTGGCCGGGGGCTGTGTGGCACTAAAAACCAGGAGACAACTTTCTGTCACCTGTGAGTGTCAACGTATCCAATCAAATATTCACAATCACTACATATTTGTTGTCATTAAGCAGCATTTGCTCATTTGACTTTGCGTGGAAATGCTAAATTGCGAAGTCAGCGGCATTCAACAGTTTCACACTGAAATGTTTGCTCATGCATTAAGCTGTTTAGATTCTCAAATGTAGCTGGCACTGTTCGGCTCAGTCTGGATTTGTCTTTGCTGATTGATTACTTAGGTTTTCCTCACATTTTGGTGCTCTCTCATGGAAGTGGAGCAGTGTCTTACATTTAACCATCAATACACAATATAAATAATCACTTCCACACTGTATATTTTAAATTCACACACTGACACGTGTGTCAAATGGTCAAGTTGTGTCAGGATCATGTGTGTCTACTACAATATGTACAATGCCGCTCGATCTTTAATGGAAAGCGGACAAATAATTCAGTTGAAATCACAGATATAAAGAAAATGCGGGACGACATGCGGGATTAATAAACAATCGAGATGACGGTGAGATGTGGTTTCAACAATCTGGAAACATGACACAGAGGAAGAGTTTGGCTCGAGTCAGAGGCACAAACCGTGTAAGGTCACCTTTGGCATCTGGGTTGTGACTCATTCATCAGCGAGGGAAAGGTTAGGCTACATGCTTCTGTGAAAGTGCACGTCATGCATGATCATTCTTTACTCCAGGCTGAATGGTGTGCATCCCATCCTGTATTTAGTCAACATGTCACATCTTATCTGTGTGTACGTGTGTGTCTCAGCTGCGTCTCGCCCGTGTGTGCTTCGCGTGAGAACACAGCGCGACCCAGTGAACGTGGACTCAATATTGCATGTCCACGTCTGCACCTCGTCCCCGTGAATGCAGAAGGCACGAGTGTGTTTGTGAAAGCATATCCATCATTGCACCCCACGCACCTCGGGCCCGTGTGTCGGCCGAGCCGCGATCACAGGGAAACACCTCATGTTTCTGCGTGAGGCATTCAGACAGCAGCAAATCTCGGATGACAGAGAAGCGCGGAGGAAATAAGTCCATGAAACATTAAGCAGAAGCTTCCCTGGAGGTGACTGTTATTCATATGCGCACATCTCCAACCAGAGGCTTATCAAATGTGGCACGTCTGCAGCAGCTTTTTCAATGGCTACTCCAGCCCCATGCACCCAGTTTAATCACAAGCACGGGGGAATGGGACTTCTGCGGCGGTGGGTTTACTAAGGGTAAGGCATGGCCGAATTGATTTCAAGTGGCTGCCAACGTCTTATCGGCCTCTCGCTAAGCACCCTGCTAAACGCCCCTGTCAGAACGCCACTAGTAGCCCGACCATGAACGAGATTTAACTGCTCCTAAATCACAACTACCAGTGTGTTCGGTGTGATGTCCGACAACTGGAAGCAAGTGCGGCAAATTGGGTCATAGAAAGATGAGTGGCGCAATTTGAAGAAAAGAGGAAGGAAATGAGCAATAACACTCGTGAAGATGAAGGCGGAGGGAGGGGATGGGGGAGATCTGTGACAGAAATTGTAAATCCGCGTTTAATGTCGCGGCCTCGAATGGTATCCGCAGAACATCAAAGAAAACCCCCCTGCTCCCCTCTCACAAAAAATCTAAGAAAGCAAAGCACTCAGAGGATTATTCTCCTCCAATCGCATCCACTCACACCGACGGGATCCTCCACTCCTCGCTGACTCCACCCCCCCCCACACCGACAGAGAGGAGTACGCATGGTGGGAGAGAAAGAGAGGAGAGAGCTATAGGGAGGCCCGGAGGAGGAGAAGGGAGAGGAGGGTGAGAGCGGTGGGGGGGAAAAAGAATATATATAGCTGGATGTGTGAGTCAATCAATAACCAAGAGTGGAAAAAAGTGAATTAAAGTAGAAACAAGGTAATGGACTGAAAGAAGGAGAAAATTAAGGTTAGAGTGTGTGCCCTTTAAAAGGACAGGTGAGAATTCAGAGCCAATGAGAGCTGGCACTAGTAAAGCCCACACACACACACACACACACACACACACACACACACACACACACACACACACACACACACACACAAGCCTTGTCCTCCAGCAACCAGCACATTTTCCAGACTGGTACGAGGTCACTGTGACCTTTGACTATTGAAATCTATCCCTCAACAATCTCTGAAATCAGTTCATCTTTGAGTCCAAATGACAACTGGTCAATATTTGAAGAATTTCACTCAATAGACTTGAGAAGGCCACTGTGACTTTGACCTTTGACCCTGAGATATTGCATATACAAGGCTCTCACTTGGGGGGGGCCCCAGGCAGTTGTACTTTGCCTTCCCTGTTTCAACGCCCCTGGGTGGTGCAAACACAGCCGAAGATGTTTCTGTGCCAGTTAAAAATGTTTCAACCCGGAAGAAAGGAAAGAAAAAAGCTGCTTGGCTTTTTTTCTTGGCTGAATCGAGCATTACATCATAAACAGAGGCGAGAGAAAAAGAAACGAGCGAGAGATGTAATTGAAAGATTTCAGACGAGTCATGAAATCAATCAGAGGATGAACTGATACACATAGCTCACAAGGTCGGTGGCTTTTAGAACAACCGTCTTCACAGGTTGATTGGTGCTTTAGGTCAGATGACGAGTAAGCCGACCTTTATGTGAAAAAATTGGTGACTGTCCCTTAAAAAAGTGGAAAACAAATTGGAAGGTAAATTCTGCAAACAATTATTTTTTCGGAAGGAGTCACGGGAAAGAGTGAACAAGCCGACACGAAGTATAAAGCAGACACCTGTACGCCGAAATAAAAACATATTCAACAGCACACTGAGAATATTCCGTCCATAACAGAGCTCAGATAAAAGCAGAGTGCCTGAGTAAAGAGGATTGCAGCTCTGCATTTACAGATAATCTTTGGGACGAGGCGTGGCAAAGAGAAACCCAGGAACTCTGTTAACAAAATGAAGGGGGGGGGGGAGAAGGGAGCATCAGGCACGCTTATCTCTGAAAGGCTCCCGCTACCCAACCGGGTCAGATGAATAAAGAGGTTTTAACCTAATTTCTCACATCCACCAGCACTCTGACCGTGCCTGACCACAGCGAGAGACAGCGTGTGAGAAAGTAAATAGAAATGCACCCAGTGTTTCTGTTTGAGAAACAGCTGGAGCCATTCGATAAATGCTTTCGGTTGAGGCAGCACATCAAAGGATCCCCGCTCTTCAAACGCTGTTTCAGTCAGTGTTCTTTTCTTTTAACGATTAAAAACACTTCACATGTGCACGACACAACAGCAAGTAGGTTCAACTGCGTCTCTCCTCCTTGGTTCAGTCTAACAAGTACATTTAATAACCGAGCACAAATAAGGATAATAAGGACGAGCAGCCTCTGCGCGGGCAAAGACTGAGACAAAAGCAAATGAGCTGGCGAGGGTGGAAAAGCAGCGTTAGCCCTTGAAGTAATTTACCTCCATCCTGAGTAATGACTCATCGCATGGAAACTGATGGTGATGTTAGATCACAAACCACTGGGGTTGTATAAAGATAACACTGCCCCCTGCTGCACAAAACAACACTTACATAAGACAGGTTACTACGGTTTCCTGCAGACCAGGAGAAATTGCTGTATATTTACTCAAACTACTGCCTCATGAATACATGAAGGTCTACCGGCGTGTGCGTGTGCGTGTGCGTGCAGCCGCAACTGGAACACATTTAACCTTTTTATAGGTTGAAGGAAATTGCTAAATGAACCATTTCCCAAATAAATCAATGCAAAATATCACTCAGCCAATCAGGAGAAAGCACATGAATGCCATTGCTTCTGAAAAGACACCACATCATATATTCTGTGACCCATCCAACTCTGACCGGATTTCCATCATGTTGCCGTTTCTTTCCGTGATGGCTGACCTTGTCGTGTCTGTCTGTAGATATTTGACCTCCTTAGACGTTATGTTTTCACCCATGTCTGTTTGTTATTTGTTTTACGTTGATGGAAGGATGGCGCCTGGGAAGATATGTTCGGATGAAGACTCCGAGATGCCATTGGCTGAGGTTTGCACTCCACTGTTAGTACCATTCTAGTTTTAGTACCATTCTGTAACTACAGCTGTCAAACTCTAACATATTAAATGCATTGTATCTGTTGTTGAACTACATCAATATTCCAAGAAATCCAGAAGTATCTCAAAAAGCCACTCACTCAATTAGCTTCACACTTGCCATGTGTATTGTTGATGGCTGACGGAAGTGCAGTTTTGAATTTGGCACGACTTGGACCCATGATGCGTTCATATAAACAGGCGTCCAGTGCTCTTTAGCAGCGACGGCTGGGACTCATCAACGCAAGTGACGTTCTCTATCATGACAACAGTGCATCCAAAACAAAGGCAAACTGGATTCTGCGTACCGAGTCCCACTTCACTGAATTACAGGTGATCAGCTGTTTGTGCAGCTTCACGGTTCTATGGGCTGAGTCCTGTAGCAGGTCTTAACTCGACACGGATCAATTACCACAGGTCACTGTTACAGTTTCAGTGAGAAAGCTCCAAATTACATCACCACAGGTCAAACAAACAGCCCATTCCAAACAGCTATGTTCTGAGCGGGCACTGCACTGGTATAACAATACAAGCAGACTAATACAAGTCGACAATGGAAAGCTGTTTCATAATGCTGTGTTCTCTGACGGATGAGGAGAACATTACTCTCCCCCAGGACTCAGGGTCAGTAACAGAACAACACTCCTGAGGCTGAAAGGAGGGGATCATTGACCTGCTGAAAGAACATCAGTCAAGTGTTTCTCTGCTTTTACTCTGAAGATGAAACTGACAAAAGTAAAAGACTAAGTTGCTTCTGACCTTCAAGCTATTGCGTGAAGGTCAGAAGCAACTTATAGGCAGAAGATTCAAAATGAGATAAAGAAGAGAAAAAAAGTGTTCTAGAGACAGAAATGGCTTCAACAAAGTGAGTGAATGTGTTAAATGTGTGCAGCAAAACAAGCCTCTGCTGAGTCCATTGTGTTAGAATTTAGGTCAATGGTCACAATATTTGTAAATAACCCAAGCTCTTATTGTTAATATTGTGTAAGTGTCTTTCTGTTATGTTATTGTGAAATATTTGCTGGCTTTAAGGTCGGAAAATCTCTTTTCCGTTTTTGTGTTACATGCTTTTATTTTGAAAGTGAAGTTCCGGTAGAGACGCGGACTTCCTGTTATGAATCTGTAACTTCACAAAGGGAAAGTTTTATGTTTGTAGCGACCCCCCGAAGAGGCCCAAGCTCTTACGGTGTTGTTTAGGGAAGCTTCAAATAAACCTGAAACCATCAGTTGAAAGTCTCGACCATCTTTCGGGGGATATGCTACAATATTTCCAAACACAAGAGAAAAGCTTTAATCTTAAGCCGGGAAGACATTTCTTTGACTTGAAGTATAACAAATACAAAAAGGTCAGATAGGAACGGAACAGAGAACATGAACAGAGAACAAAAGTGAACAGTGAGAGTGAAGGGACAGCCTCATCGTGGAGCTTAAAGCTGCCTGAGGCTACAGAAATGAACATTCATGCTCTTTTAGAAAGAGTTTTGCAGTGAGTGAGGAGAAGTGGAGCCTTTGGAAGTTCGTCTCTTCTCTTCTGTCAGACAGAACCTGAGAGGGCAACATTCACTCCAAATGTCCCAGAGCTTTGCTCTGTTTTCCTGTTCATGAGGTCCTCTATGGTAGAGATGGGCAACGGTTCCCTCCTGTCCCTCTGTGGGACTTGAAGCAAGTCCACCACCGTGCAGCCGGGCTTGGGACGCCGGCGTCTCAATGCCCGTTTCTCTGCCCGGGTCTTGGGCTGAGGGAGGCTGTCGCAGATTCGAGAGCAGGCTGTGGTGATGCCACAGAAGGAGGGGTCGTCTGAATGTGAGGATCCCTCTGAGCTCCCCTCTGACAGTGAGTCTCTAAAGAGAGGCTGGAGGAATCTTTTTGTAAACGGTGTGGGGTTTGTGGTGATAGGCACACCGTTACACAAAATAGCTCCATTACTCAGTTCTGAAGCAGCGTGGATGGAGGGTTTCAGAGTCTCCACTTTTTCAATGGGCTTCATCTTACGACGTCTCCTCTGTGCGGGGAGAGATTGAGGGTGTTAATATCTTACAGCCAGTATTTCGAACTATTTCATTTTACACTATTATTCTGCACTGCGATACATTTATTTTTACACACCTTTCTGTTAGCTGGACAAAGACTCTGCGTCTCCTCGGCGTGCAGCATCTCAGGGCCTGTGAGCCAAAGAATGAGTTTAATTTTAGCAAGATTGGCTATTATTCAAGATATATGATTATATGATTTTTATTATTACCCTAATAGAACTTTAGTACAACTCTACCTTCAGTGGAGTCTAACTGGAATGACTCAGAGTGTATCAATGGATAGGACGCACTCCTCTTCAAGCCCGTCTCATCACCGGAAGAGAACTGCCTGTTATGAAAAGAGAAAAAACTGCATGTAGCTCTTTTCTAAAGACGTGAGTCACAGCTGTGTGATCCAGCTGCGACGTTTCTGATGAATACTTCTATCGATTAAGTGGATTAATGGGTGGAAGCTATTCGAGGCACTGTAACCTCTTCCCATTTGCTTTAATAGCCCATTTGGAGATGCCGCTCTGCTTATTCACATCCGCTGTCTTTGCCATGTTGTGTCAAAAACAAATGTCCCCTGACTGACTGAAGTACATTGTACAGTTGTTTACCCACCTTTCAGGGCAGCAGTAGGTGTAGCTCTTGGGTATGGGAGGCTCTGGTTCCGTGGCTGGGGGAATCGTAGAGATGCGGCAGTGGTTTGCACACAGCAACAGGACGAGACACACACACAGCGCCAGAGACAGCAGCAGGTAGTTCTGCCTGTCAGACACCTAGGTAACAGATTACACAATAAGCAAAACAGAGGAAATATGTGATGTTACAAAATAGGTGAAAGGAACACCCAGCAAAAATCCAGACTCTAAATAAATTGGAAGTTGAACCGAAAAACTAACTGGATTTGGTTGATGTTTCTGTATATCACTGGACTTATATGAAAGGGTTCAATGGAATTCACTCTATGGAGAGGAATCCATATATGTATTTTCTAGGCAAAAGCTTCATTGTGTAAATTATCGCAGTATCTAGTCTGCTCCAGTAACTTTAGCACTAAATCATAAGATAACATTCCCCTGAAGTCGCTATCCACCCGAATACAGCTGGATAAATCTGCCCTCTCCTTTAAGGCTCCACAAGCTTGGAATGAACTGCAAGTCAATCTCAACCTCGAATCCTTTCCCCCCTCTTGACACTTTAGAAAACATTTTGCTCCCCATCTTGACCGCAACTCCCTGGCAGAACAGATATTCTATCATAGTGGGCCCTTCGTGGTTAAATAAAGGAAACTATGCGTCACCACCTGGTGGGCAAAAGTTCTGGTACATTCGAATGACGTGGTCCCATAAAAATGGACTAAATTGACTCTGTTTAATCCCCAGATGAAAAACTCCTGATCACACATGAAGGCTTTATGCCTGGAGTGTTGTATCTACCTCATTCTGCAGCTGGCTCACTCTGTCTGACAGGTTGAGAACCAGCTGAGTCACATTCTCCAGCTGGCCCTGCAGCAACTGAATGGACTCAGTCTGACGCAGGTCCTATGGGGGAAAAAAAAGGACAATGTCATAATGCAATCACACACGCACACGCACACACACACACACACACACACACACACACACACACAGAATGTTAGCAAAAAGGTGCTTATTGTCACAGCCAGCAGATGTTGGCTCTCATTCGCAGTCGTGTCGCAGTCTATACACCAGCTGATTTTAAGCCCTCCAAAAACTCCTGAGGGAATGATCTGCCTGTTAAGCAGTAAAATGCTTCACTACAGTGCATTCACAGGTTTTTATAACCTTCCTGCCTCTGAGCTCTGCAGGCAGTTCCTTGACCTTATGGCTTGGCTTTTGCTCGGATATGCATTGTCAGCTGTGAGACATTATATAAGTTTATGACTTTCAAAATCCTGTCCAACAAACAAATGAATGGGTATACTCGTATCAAGATGTAGAAAGGTAGGATATATGAATAAATAATATAATATGTATAAAAGATGATCAGGAAAAGTAGGCACCTGAGCTAAACTTTCAGATGTCATAGCAAATAATAAAAGGTCAAAAGATGTCTGATGTCTGTTTTTGAGTATAGATTGATGGAGAATAGTTTTTTGTTTGTATTTTAGCATAAGGCTCCAACATAACAAAATGTGAAACCGTGAAGAGATCTGATTACTTTCCAAATGCCCTGTTTGTTCACCTATAGTCTCTAACCTTGTTTTCCATTTAGCACTGGGAAGATGACAAACAGTGAATTTATTGTTGAACCTTTACTTCCTTTACAGCTCCTTGCTGCTGCTGGAAAGAGGCTGGTAAAAAGAGAAGTGGGGACAAAACAATGAGCTAAAAGAAGATAAAATGCTCTACAGAGCTGAGGTACATCAAGTGACAATTACTTGATGTTACTGGGTTTGTCACTATGGGTTCCCCTTTTCACATGTAACATTTGATCCTTTCCTATTATAAAATTACTGATTAAAGCAGCTTTAATCCCTATGCCGACGAAAACATCTCCAATCTCTTGAATTCAGCCCAGTAAGAATTCGGAATAAATATGATTGAATAATTTTGGGACAGCTATCTCATTCTCAGACTGAAACTAAGTATCTTGTCTGGACCAACATCCATGCCCTTTCATTGCTCACCTGTTCCTCTGCTATTCTTGAGGTGTTCTGGAGTTTTATGATGGTTTTGTTGAAAGCTTTCTGCATCTCCTCCATCTGCTTACGATACCTTTAATCAAAACATGAAAGAAGATATCTTTAATATCACCTTCAACTCAGTTCATACACAAGGAGCAGCAGAGTGTGTCCTCATCCCTCACCTCTGACTTAGCTGCTCCAGGTAGCGTCCGCTGAGCGACATATTCATCTCCAGGGCCTTGATGCGGTTGTTGAGTCTCATGAACACAGACTCCTTCTGGCTGGAGCCGTGCATCAGGTTGCTGTTCTGCTCTGAGCCATTGGGGGTCTCTGCATAGATGTCCGAGAGGGATGGTGAGGCAGGTGAGGGATGAGGCAGGTTACCACCTGATGATGTAGAGATGTCGTCTGTGAGATCCTCCATTTTATTCTCAGTGATGACTGCAGGGCCACCAGAGGGCTCAAGTTCTGTGACAGGGTCTGGAGCAGGGTGGGACGGCTCTGTGGATGTGGTGGTCATTTTAGGTACAGTTGGTGGGTCAGGCTGATGTTCTAAATGAACAGAGGTGGTAGGAGGTAGCAGCTGAGGAGGATCTGTTTTGTCTGGGATTTGGACAGGGGTATTTAATTCTAACTGAGAAACATCAACATCAGGCTTTTCCTCAGTTGGCTCCACTGAGACATTGTCCACTGTTGCACTGACACTGGGCTTCACATCGATGGCGCTACTGAGAGGGACTGATGGCTCAGTGTACTTCTCTGCAGCTAACACATCCAGGCTCTCTTCTGGCCTTTGCTCCTTCACCGTTTCCTCAGGAGGCGGCTGTGGCGTCTCCACAATAGGAGTAGGTTTGGTGCCAGATGAATAGGTGGCACTGGGTTTGGGGAGGCTCGACGTTTGACTGGGCTCCAGCAAAGGAGGTTCAGACACAGGCTCTTTATGAGATTCTATTGTGTCCCCCTGAGGCTGAGGGGCTTCTGATGGGCTGGCTCCGCTCTCTGGCTCCTGCACTGAAGCATGTTCCTTTTTATGGAGCTGATGTACCTCTGTGTGGTGCAGCTGAGGCTCAGGGCAGGCGGTGGGGGACAGGGGTAGGTGCCAGGTGGGTGTTGTAGAAGGAATCCTTTGCTTTCTATCCGTTGTTTGGCATTTCCTCTTTTTGGACAGCAGGGCTGAACACTGCCAAAGGAGGTATTCCTGGAAGGAAGCTGTACAAGAGCATGAAGAAGATAATGAAGGAAGTAGTGTGCAGTAATTCTGATTATCTTGTCGCTTGTGATTGTCCATTTTTTCTTTTCCTCCATCCAATTCCTCTTCATCCTTTTCCAGAAGGACGATTGTAGAGCTGATATGTTCTTCTTCATCTTTCTCTAAAGGTATAATAATTTGTTCCTCCACTAGTGGGAGCTCTTGTTCGCTAGTTTCAGTATCAGATGTCTCTGACTCAGGGGTCTCTGACGAGGGGGCTCCAGTTTCAGAGATACTGGGGTCTGATAAAATAACTGCCTCTTCAGAGTCTGGACTATGGAGACAGAAGAAAAATATAGTATAAATTAGACACATCAAAGATCAGGCACAATATTATACCAACACATTTCAATACAAAACATGTGGCACTTCAGGCTCCACTACAAAATACAGTATATACAGCATGTAAAGCAACGTTATACTATTACTATTAATTTATTAAAACCAGCTACTGCAGCTGCAGAGCACTGGTCACCTCTTTATTCAAAGTTCATTTCATATTGAACGTATCACATGTCCAAATCGGTTTTGGAGATATGCGAGCAACACAGAGATTTCGGGAATTAGTAGATGTAAGATAGATAGGTCCATTTTTTAATATGGACCTATTTTATGTAGATTTGTAGATTTATAATATTTGATGTAGATTTGTTCCTCCTGGGCATGGATGTTACTCGTCTTGCACAAATCTATAGAGATGTTCACAGAAGATTGTCTTCTGCTGCTCTTTGCTGAGATTTGTTGCGTCACCTTCCGCTTTAAAATAGAATCAAAGATATTCTACTGGATACAAGTCAGGGGGACACGGTTGGCCAGTTCTGACCCCAAATGATCCAAACTTTTTTATTTTGGTTTCATCTGATCCAAAGAATGTGTTGCCAAGATTCATCAGGCCTCTTTTCCTGTTCTTTCAAAGTTGAAACGTTTCATGCTGTTTCTTGAGTAATCGTTTTCTTCTTGGATGCCATCCACGGAGGGCGACTTCGGGCAATGTCATTCGCACTTACTGATTAGTCACTGCAACACCAATTTCTACAGATAACTCTAGTGCCAAGTCCGAAGCACTTACCCATCTGTTTTTCTATGTAAGGCTGTGTAAGTAGCAAACTGCACAGCCACTGCACCTTCTGTTGCTGGTAGTGAGGCTCTTTATATACCTCCCCACCACTGCTGAGATTTGTGTTTCAGCTCATGTTCAGGAGCCTTCTGAAGCTCTTGTACCCTCTCCCATCTTTATGGAGTCTCACAGTCTGGTTTCTTACTTGCTCAGGCATTTTCTCACTACATGGTAACCAGCACTGTATTATATATAACCCGAGCCACAAAAAGAAAAAACTGTGGGGTTCACAGGTCATTTTATATCCTTGTTCGTGCATTTAGCCTTAACTGGAATTTCATTTTTGATTGCTAGGTAAACTGACTTTTGATGTTGTAGTCTATCAAAGCAGTTTGTTTTTAAATTATACATACGATCAAATACATTTCAATTAAAAAAAAAAAATGTTATCATAAGAGTTTTGAATCATTTCAAATTTAGTTATATTGCACAGGTGTGTTCTCAGTTTTACTGTAGCTTTCTATGCAGACCTTATATAAGTCATAAAACATTTGTTAATCAAGGCCATATTAACCACAATCAATCACTACAAACCTCTAAACTGACATTTGTTATGCAGCTGCATGTTCAATTAATGAAGAACAGTTAAACTGTTAATTATATGTTGAAGTGGAAGCTATAGGTGATGTTATAAAACTCTTGACAGGTACTCACACTGAAGTAGGATCTGTAGAGGCCGTTTGAGTCGTGGTTTCAATCTGTGCTGATGGCTCAGTCACGTTCACTTCCTGGGATGATATATTGACTATAAAAATAAGAAATAAAACATTAAGACTCGCTGCACCAATTATTACTATTCACAAGCTGTTAAGAAGTGATGAGCAAAGATTTTCTTCTTTTTGGAAACATAAAGTAGTGACTGTATTTCCTTTATAAAACATTTGAGCTGCCAGTGAGCACAGATGTCCAGCTGACTGTGGGGATCTTACCTTGCATCTCTGGGCCTCCACCGAGAACATTGACAGCAATGTTATTGACCATGTTCAGAATGACATCTGAAAAGAAAATTTAAACAGCAGAGTAACAAGTTAATAGAGTGATACAGGTCTACAGGTCTATATGCAGTAGAAATCCCTTTCAGCCAGACTTACCTTTTGCTGATCCGATCAGATTCTTTGATAACTTGACTTCACCGGGTGCGTATCCAGATGGGTAATCTGTAGGAGGTAGTTCCCTTATTAAAAACACATTGATCTCTTAAACTACACTGTGTAAACACTCCTTAAAACAAACTGTACCAGACAGGTTGTACTGTGTGTATCTTGTTCAGCAGTACAACCTGTCTTGTTCTCAAGAAAACATTCCCAGCTGTATTATTTTCAGTGCTTACCCAGGTCATCATCCTGATCGTCTGGTCTTTCTGGGGGATCAGCTATCTCCTCGTACTCTTCTACCATGCTTGTCCCAAACACCCTGGTAGCAAAAGTAAAACAAAAAAAATTATATTCTACCACCATTCACATTTAGAAGTGAAATCTAATCTGTTTCATGCAGCAACTTAAATAGAGTCAAATTTCTATTTCAATCTTCAACCGTCTCAATGGGGCAGGGTTTTTTATTAAAAGCACCCAACACACACACACACACACACACACACACACACACACACACACAGGTCATTAAATACAGGAAAGACATCCAAGAAGTGGTTTCAACATACAAAACAGTGTTAATGTCAAGCAGCAAATTAGTGTTTGATTTCCCCAGAGCAGGCAACAGGAACATTTCCTTCTTTCTAAATGACTATTATAATGAACAGTTGTTAGTTTCAATAATAACTCTCACTTCCTCGTGTGCCAACTTCAACCACATCTGTCTTTACATTATGCAGAAGTGAACTACAGTTAACATGCATGCACTAGTTCCATGTGTAAACACCTCAGGCTTTATAGTGCAATGATAAGTGTCAGCTGAATCCCTCGAGGCCACATGCCAAATATTAATTAATATTACTTGACACCATCTACAGCTCATGCAGTATGCAACAAGCTATCATTTGGAGAACAGACTCCAAGCTGAATGATTTGATATTTGAGATTTAAATAATAGATTAAAATGGTAATTAAATAAAAAATACAAGACAACTCAATCAACAACAAAGACATACACACAGGCATAAAAGAAAGGTAGGACCATAACAGTATAACACATACTTAACTTGTACAAGCTACATTTTGTGTTAATTGTCATGTTTGCTTTAGGGTAAAAACTTTTTTTTTCAGCTTTCTAAAGTAAAAGTCAAAAATGGGCCATTTCATATTTCTAATTCCTTATTTGTTACGTACCTTATGAGACTGAGGGGACAGAAATGTTCAGAGCCAAAGTGAGAGACCAACTCTACCTAAAACAAAATGCAAAAATGATTCAGATATTATGATCATGTGAAATGTGCTGCATTACACACCACGCAAATCAGCACTCAGCAGTGGATGGGCATGTTACGAACAAACAGCAAAGCAAAGCAAAGCTGTTTTGTTTTGTTGTGAATTTAAGAGAAAGGGTTAAAGAGAAACTCCAGTGGACTGAATGGCAACAAGGTACTGCATGAGGAAATAAAAGAAACATCTCAGTATATGACATGTTGGATCACCTGATGGAATATTATTGATTAACAACAGGTTGATTCAATTCGTGGGTTATCAGATGTTCTTAATGTAACATGTAGAATGTTTTGAGTATTTGGGGTTAGCAAGTAGCACAGCAAGTTAAAGATCAGATTCTGTTTAAAGATAACCACACCAGTGATACGAAAGAAAGACAAAACACAACTCCCTCCATGTTTACTATCCAGCTCACACAAGAAATGCAGGCTAACCTTTATGTACTTGGTGAACATCTGAAGCAAGAGACATGGGAAAAAGGGAGAAGTAATTAAAGACATTTATGCATCCATTCACAACAGGAACAAATGTTGTGTACTGGTTTTACTAGTCACTTCAGATTAATATTAAGTCATTAACTCTGCAATTTGTTCATTTAAATCTACAACATACAACCCTCTTGGCCTTAATCACGAAGGATGTATAATATTAACAATCCCGAAATTAACTCCGTGAACCAATGTAAGTGACTTCAACCAACCACTACTAATTACATGAAGATGTCAAGACCTTCTGCAATACTGTCTCATAATAGTCTCTCAATCCACCATAAAATGACCAGACCACTTCATAGCAGGGGAAGAAAATAAAAGTGAAGGAGGCAAAACTTCAATTCAAAGAGATTTAGAGAGAAAGCCCTGCTTAAAGTACGTGTTAAATTATTCAATTGGATTAGGAGATGACAAAGAAAAAAATATTTGTGTTCACCTTCACATATTTAGCATAGAGATGCTCATCTAATGGGAAGCTCTGGGCTGTGCGCTCATCCCTGGCGTGAAAGGTTCCCAGTTTTAACCACTTATTTGTTGGGTATCTGGAGGAGCAAGTGTAAACAATTGAGTGATCTGGATTGCAGACACAGAAAAAGCCCTGGTTTTTATCATTTAAATTTGATATATGCCAGTTGAAGAGGTAAGTAACTAAAAGAAGCTTTAAAATCTACTGAATGAGTTAGAGAAATAGTTACATACTGTGTCACATTAAGTAGCTGCAATGCCTACCTATCACTAATGGAGACCAGGAAGTCTTTGGGAGTAGAGGAAAAGAGTTCAAAGTTTGCGATGTCCAGCTGCTTCACCTGGATGGGCTCACAGAGCTCAATGATGAACCTGAGCGAGAGGGAACATGAAGCAAACAATGACAAATCAGATGGATAAATAAATAATATCAGGTTATAAATGTGGACAGTAAGCAGGAGATGCAAAAATTCTACATACCAGATCTTGTGACTACAGGGGTTTAACATGTACAAGTCCATGTTTTCCTTCAATATCGCTGAAGTACTCTGTATGAAACAAAGCAATATCAGTTTGTATGTGCCATTCGGTCAACAGCCAACAGAGCAAGCATATTCATTAGCAGGATATAGTTTTATACATACACAGTACCTTAGCTTCTGGGTTAGAACCAAGGATCTTGGCTCCACATTCCACTGAGGCATAGTTATTAAAGTTCTTCTGGGCCTTCTTCAGTGTATGAGAACCACCATTGTTAGAGGGGTGAGTAGACAGCGCTAAGGAGAAAAAACACAAGAGTTTTAATAAAAGTTTAAATAAAATTCAATCTTTACATTCAGTTTCATTAAAAACTCTTTTGGGGTTTGAAGTACATACATTAAATATGTTTTAATATGTAAACCTACTCTTCTCTTTCTCCACCTCCATCATCTTTCTCTTCCACTCATCAAAAGTGGGGATGTCCTCGGGGTCTTTGCTGCTCACACTGGGATCTGTGTCTGTGGTGACAGGGGAGCTCAGGTCCTGTCAAAGATAATGAGGTAATGAGATAATGAGAAAAGGAGAGCTGGGACATCTTCCTCTGGAAATAGCTCACACTGTGTCCGTGTTTTTTTTTACCTGCTCTCTCACCACATGTGATGTGTTGACTTCCAGAGGCTGTGTGCTGTCTCCGACTGAAGGAGTCAGAGGAGAGTCAGTGTGGGTTTTAGTACCTGCAGTGTGAACATTGGAAATGTTCTCCAGAACAATCGGAGGACTGCTGTGGAAACAGAAAAAAAACGTTGTGGCCTTGTTACAAAGAGTTATACTGATCTTTTAAACAGAATAACACTCAAACCAACTTGACAAAGTGCAAGAAACATTATGTTGACATTTTTCTAGATGAAAGTACCCACCTATCACTGTCATACGGATTGTTTTCTTCTCCACAGTCACCAGGAGGCAGCTCAGATTCAACAACATCAGGTGCAGCTTCATCAGATGCATCATCTGAAACACTGGAATGAAAAAACGTGCAAACCTTTTTAAATCATTGCACTTACAGGGAAGCCATCCTTGACAAAGTAAACATTTTTAAAGTACCTTGTTCTTCTCACTCGGTGCAAGAAATCCAATCATACATTTTTACAGAGAGCTGACAGATTTAAATGAATTTATTCTAAAACAGATAAAACTATACCTTTTTGTGACACTGTCTTCAAGGTTGATGATGCTGGGATTGTCTTTAAGCTCAGTGGAAAAACCAGAGACAGGGTCAGATGATGGGAGCAGAGCAGGTGAATCATGCTCTTGAACGACAGAGGTTTCATGATTTGGATTTTCTGAGTTTGGCTCAGGTTCTTGCTCTGATTGGGACATTTCCTTGTCTGCCTCTGTTTCTGCCTCAACATTGGGCACTTGCACTTCCAAGGCCTGATGGAAAAACAGAGAGATACTTAAGCTGTCGAGTGGAATGTTTTAACGATTAGTCCATTAGCCAAAGCTGGACCGATCTAACAAACACCTCAATCGGGAAATGTTCCAGAAAGGATCAATAAAAAGAACTGGATGGAATAAAGCATCTGATCCCTTGTCCAGGTCTGAATTCGTTGTGATGCTCAGGAAGCAACCAAATCGCAAAGAAATTAGGTGCAACAATAAACAGGTCCCTAAAATTCTTACGATAATTAAACAAGTGCCCTTACACGGAAATCATTTGTTGTGTTAAGTTGGGATCTGAATGTCCCACACCTCATTTTAAATTTATATACATTTTATAACTATACCTCTGAATCTTGTTCTTTTTTGTCCGTGTGCTGTGTTGTCTGCTCCTCGTTCTGATGATTATCTTCTAACAGCAGCTCATTGTCAGACAAGGACTGGGCAGGCAAGACCCAGCTCTCCTCAACCTGGAGAAAAACACACGCACACACACACTCAATCTGAAATGTGTCTATAAAACTTGTATAACGCGTATGGTCACATGAGTGATCTCAAATAGCAGCCGGGGGAACTTCCTGGTAATGACTTTTGTTGTTGTATAGTACTGTTCAACTGACGCTACCTTTTCATGAGGAGTCTTCTCTCCCAACTCTTCCTCCGAACTGACGTCCTGTGGGGACATGGTCCTCTGGGCCTCTTGGTGCGACTCTGTGCAACCAACATAGCAACTAGGGTACCTACATGATGAAGGGAATAATAATCAGTGAGTCATTTTGTCCTGATATGGGTCACTTCATAATACATTTGGGAAAGAAGCTCAGATTATAGAAATATTCATAAACTCTAGAATCAGTCAAGCTAAACATTTTATTAGAGCGAAGTGAGTCACACACAGAAGCAGCGGCCTGAGAAAATCCAGGTGGCCTGTACCAGAGTGTAGACAATTTATCTAATCTGTATGCAGAGTCAGGGAAATACATACACACGCCTAAAACAAGTTACATATTGCTCAACCTATTTTATCTCTTGTTTGAAACATGTGACATTTGTTGCCTCTAGAGTGAGAAAAGTCTCATTTGAAGACAATAATGTTCTTTATCTTTAGCGATTTTTGCTTCTGTATTTTTTTTCTAGCAAGTGTTAAGTTTCTCTTCTGTCTTTGTCTCCTTTGTATTAAACCCCACACTTCTGTTGGTTGAGACTTTGCCAGGAAATAGGTCTGGGTCACTCCTGGCAGGAAACCAACAATAATTAACAGTAACAAGACTTTAAATATTGCAATAATGTCAGATTCCTGCGGGGTAAAAGGTCATCCAGTCTCAAAGGCCAAACTCCAACAGTGACTGTAAATTGTCAATGATCCAGGCTATTATCTGGACTTAATTCAGGATTCCAGGTCAAGTTCTTTAAGTTCTGGCTGGCTCAACTGCTTTGTTGATCTGCCTTGAGAGGCGAGACTGGCCTCAAACACTTCGGTGAACACAGTGAACATCTGTTTTCTAATTAAAAGGCAGTAGCCGTAATGCAAGTCCCAAAGGAGCAAGAGTCATGACTACAGAATGAGTTGCTAAATAATTAACTATGTGGTCACAGATAAAGAGTGGTATGATGGGTACATGATATGTTTGTAAAACAACTTAATAAGTACAGGATAGTTTAGGTGGACTTCCTCATGATGAAATGACTATTCTCTGTGTGTGTGTAATGAATTAAGGAGACAGGATGTACAAGGGATAACATACCCTATACTAGGGGTTCTCTAAGCTGTATTCAGCCCACAAGACAATAGATCTATACAAAACCCAAAATTAAAAAATTCTCATGACAGCAATTCTTTTTTTTATCCAATAAAAGAAAATAACATAAAAGAGTAGACTGACACATCCTTCAGGGTGGTCTCCTCTGACCGAGTATATGTGCTCAACACAGCTTTTACAAGACCACATCCTGACAGAGACTATTTTACTGAGACAGGTTTTGTGGTAAGTGAGCGAATAGCCAAAAAGACAAAAATAATTTGTGGCGGTTAGTTGAGGTAAGTGTGATATGTGTGTTCAATAATTTAGCATGACCCATGGAGAACGTTAAAAAAAATGAAATGTCCCTTAACAGGAAAAAGACTTCCCATTCCTGCCATACCCAAGATTAATGACAGTCACATGAATATCATGTGACATGATGTATCATTGATTACTTAAGCTTTGAACCCGAGTAATGATCAGATAATGGACTATATGACAACATCGACATGGCACCACCCATGTGGTAATTATGATTCATACATTTAAACTGTATCATAATTACATCTCTTTGAACAAAGTGATATTGAAGCACCAGTATACTGCATGTTGTGGAAATACTTGTACTATGATATTACTTTTAACTGCAGACAAAACAATGTGATAGTATTTTAAAATGAGTCAAAATCCTTTACATTTTATTTGGGGAAATTAAAATATGTGGATGGTTAAAATACATATTTCAAGACCATAATTAATTAAGTGTAAGACGCATGTAAAGTATGACAGATATGGTGGATTATCTGAGTCCTAGAATTAGTTTCACTTCTGAAAATCACTGAATATAGGGTGAAGAAGCCTCAGAGATTTACCCTTGAAATGTCAGAACATCTCACAGATACAGGCAGAGATGCTTTTCATATTCTTTCGTACAGAAAACTGAGTCTAATGCAAAGGATTCTAAGCGGGGGTGTTTAGATACTATCAGTTATCAGTTCCACTTTGGTGTTGCTTGTGGTTTTATCAATTCGCTTGAAAAAAGAAGTGTAGCATGACAAAAGTAGAATTAAATGAACACCAACTTATTAAGATTCACCGAAAGGTATTTGAGAGCTAGTACGTAATAATTTAATATATTTTAGAGTATTTACTTTTTTTTTTACTTTTAAAAAAGGTCCTGTAGAAACCCTGGAGGTCAGGAATGTCTGCTAGTTGCTAATCCAGATGATACCAGGGCTACTACACCAAATGTAAATCAGATGCTATTTATATTATTACTGTTACCTGAGCTGCTCTGACATGAGTGCTGAGGCAACGTCAGTAAATGTCAATTAATCTGACCAACTTCCACTGACTACAGCATCTCTATATTTAACCCGACTGCTCTGTGCCAACAACACAGATAACAGACATTGAAATATTATCACTCAGAGGTTGAGTGTAAAATGACAGCTAAAGCAAAGCCGGTGAAAGTAGGCCACGCAGATCTTAATACCATATTACATCAGTTCTCCCTCCCTCCCCTCTTCTGTGTGAAGAGCAGTGGCCGGTGCGTGTTATGTTTAGTGACTTGTCCTCTAACATGATGGCCACAGCACATAATCACCCTGCATAAGCTCTCCTTCCATGTGCGTGTGTGTGTGCGTGTGTGTGCTCTGTCAGATTCACACAGACGACCTGCAGCTCTCAACAGGGCTGACGCAAAAGGCCTTTAATCCTGCCAACAGCTGATGAACCGGATCCATGTAACGTCAGCCCTGTGGCAGCGTGGCTGCTGGGACAGCGGCTCTGTGAGTGGAGGTGAACCCTTGTGGTCGTTACAGTCACGTGTCTTCCAGTGAGTTTAAACTTCCACCCACCCACCCACACACTTACTGATCAGATGAGATTCAAGAGGTGATACATGTACAGTGACATTCTTTAAATTCCTATTCTAGTCAGCCAAATAGACAGGCCGTGAAAACCCAACGAGCCAGAGGACCAAGCTAACGTTCAAGAACAACTTGTTCATTAGCTAACTCGGCTATGCTACACCTGGCTAGTGGTCAGTGACTGAAGCTAACTCCGTGACAACAAGCCAGGAGTCCGGCCAGGTGCCACATCACACCCCATGTTGACGCCAGCTAGCTAACGGGAGCTACATGTCTGAACCCGGAGCAGCGTTACTCAGACAGTTCAGCCGCGTCCAGGACAAGTGAACAAGCAGCGCCGTGTTGACATGAGACGCGTTGAGCCAAACTTACCGGGAGAGCACAGCGACACAGAGCCACACTGACACCACTCGCCATAACAGAGGTGTCATCTTCATCCCTCTCCCGCCGGGACAGTCATCCTCACCCTGCTCACTAATGGAGTAATGTCTTCTTTTCTCTCCGAGGTTCCCTCCGCCCCCGGTGTGTCGAATAGAAAATTAAAAAAAAACCCCGCTGCTTCTCGTGAACTTCCCTAACGCTGTCAGTTGGTGTGATGCTAGCTGCTGCTACTGCTGTCACACACACACACACAAGCTGCTGTCGCTGCCCCGCTGGCCAATCAGAGGCCAGAGATGAGGTTGCGCAGTTCAAACTGAGCGTGTGTGTGGGTTGGGAGCGCTCGATTCACAACGTCTGACATCCCGAGTCGGCGGAGCTTCTCCTGGCAATGGTGAATATAAACCAACCCAGCCTTCATGTGACGTCACTTTAGGTGGAATTACGACTCATGATGAGTAATTCGAGTGCTACATGAGTCAATCGTGGTGAAAGCTAATTGGAAATAATATATCTATGTAGGAATAATAATATATTATTGTAGGAATGAAATAAATGTAAAAGACTTTCAATGGTTCAAATATTAATTAGGAGATCACTGACAGCTGATTTCCTCAGACAGGTCGTTCCAGAGTTGTTGGGCCCGTCCACTTTAGTTTTTTATACTTGATCTTTAAAAAATATAACAATAAAAACGGAAATCCTATTTTTAAAATTAACTTTTAATTTGCCATCAGATTACGTCATTTACAAGCTGTAAGAGGATGACGGGGTGATATCACCTAAATGCACTGATCTATAAGATACAATCAGAATTGCTCGAATCAAAGTCTGTGTTACACGTATTTGCTTTCTCTATTGCACAAAGTGGTAAACGAGTGAGTCATGGTAAAGTTGGGTTCACTGTCCACACAATGCCACCAGAGAGCGCTCTTTACTAAATTCTACAACATTCCAATCAACCCAACTTTATTTGTATAACACCTTTCATATGGACACTCCTCATAAGGCCATGAGCCAAGAATTATACAACAAATTTATATAAACTATGACAGTGATTTCTCACAAAATATATTTTAAAAGCTAAAATAACAATACAAATATTTAAAAAAGAGTATAATCAATAGTAAGTCAATAGAACAGGATAAAAGAACATACTGTACTAAGATTAACGGACTGTTAAAATGTAATTAGATTTAAAAGCTATGCAGTAAAACAATGTCTTTAAACACCCTTAATCAAAAGCCAGCCATTCTTCAGTCATCCCAGTGATCTAAGATTTAAGAGAGGAGGGGTTGTGGTCTTTGTGTTCTAAAGTATACAGACTGCATAGTGTCACATACAAAACCTTAGATAAATAGATAGATAGATAGATAGATAGATAATTTAGGTGGTAGGCCCAAGAATAAAACACTGCACAAACAGAAAAATGTAAATGAATTAATAGTGCCATCTTCTGGCTAAAATAAAATCCCACAGAAAAAAGAAAGACATGATCATAATGTCCTCATAGCAAGAAGGTTCTCAGTTCGAATCCCAGCTCAGCTACATGGGGCCTTTCTATGTGGAGTTTCATGTGTTTTCTGGATACTCCCACTTCCCACTTTATTATTTGTCAAGAGTGTATAATGTTTGCCGCACTCCACTGAGTGGTCTACATAAATTCATACGCTCTCTGTAAAACCCAGTGGCTGAACCAAAAAAGACTCTGCAGACAAAAATCACATTATGAGGAAGAAGTTTATTGAGGAGCGATACAGAGACACAGAAAATAACAACTGATGCCCAGTTTAACATTATGCCTTCTGCTAAACAAACGCCATCCCACTACACCTGGAACCATTTCATTGTCTGTCTTAGCATAATTGTTTTTCTTCATTTTTTCCCCACTCTACATTTAGCTTTGGCAATACAGAATTGTAATTCATGCCGGTAAGGCAGTCTAAAGAGAGAAGAGAGCATTTAAGTGAATAGAGACAGAGAACGATTAAAGCGCTAGGATCCTGGATCAGGTCTTTATAGTCCACAGGTACAGTATCTCCTTATCATTACCTATATACATCAGAACACAGTTTGGGCCCACATACACAATAACAACCTGACAGAGAAGCACTTGAACATTGACAACAGCACCTTAAGCTCTGATGCATTTGCTGACTGACTGACGGGGCTTCGATGGTTTTTTGAATAGGGGAAATGAGAAGAGTTGAGAGAAGAGATTGGTAGTGTGTGATGTGCATGGAGTTGCATGTGTCAGACCTGAGAAATAGGCTAAATGGAAACACGCAATGCATGTTCTTCGTTCAACTTGTGTTTTGCCACATTAAGTCGCGACTGTTTTTCTTAATTTCTTTGTTTTTTTCAAGTGGCAAGTTCGATCTCAGCAGTCAGCGTGTGGATCAGAGCGTAAGGCTGCATGGGTCACAAGTTGACCATTGGTACAGCACGGGTGGATACCTATGACAAGGGTAAATGCATTATTGAGGCTGTTTCCATATAAGAGAATACTGAAGGTGCTCCTCAACCTTGCTAAGTGTGTATGGCTGCTACTACAACACAGGAACAACTCACAAAAGTCCAACATTAAATTTAACTGCAGGGGTTTTATGATTCATCATTAACAGCTTTGACCATGAAAACAAATACAACTGAAACGCCAACAAACGTGCAGACAGACAGCACATGCACACGTGTCCTCACGCACTCTTACACACACATACACAAAATGACCCACACACAAATACACACACACACACTAAGATACAACTTCTGTTCCTATGAGAACATTAAGCTGATAATTAACACTTACTTTGGGGGAGGGGGGTAATATACAATAAATTAATACAATACTAAATCATACTCAGCCTACATATAGGCAAATTAGTCCCTCCCCTGTTTACATACACACACGCACACACACTCCCATGCAATAAAAGCAGCTTATGTGCCATGCTGCATTTTGGAATGAGTAGGGCAGTACGACTGCTGAGCGTATTTTCATGTAGAAGCAGCAAGTGGGGTTGATGGCTGACTTGGTGAGGGGTACGTGGGGGGGGGTGTAGAGGTCCCAGGGACTGGTGGGTAGTGGATCTGCTAAGCAAACCTGGACCACAGGCGAGCAACAAGCGCACGTATACATACACCACAAGACAAGTACCATACTGTACATAGATATATGGACACCGTCACCTGGCAGGAAATCGAGGGTCAAAGGGGGGTCAAAGACAGTGTCTGCACTAAGGAGAGAACAGGACGGCCGAGCCACGGCTAAGAGAGGAGGGATGAGGATGACGGGGGGAGAAGAGAGGAGAGGAACCCTCACTGGATGATTATGGTGGGGCTTGTCGTGTAGGAGACGGAGGGGGCCGCCGGCTATGGAAGTAAAAAAAAAAAGAGACGAGGAGAGAAAAGGTTAATCTTCAGTGTTTACATGTTTTTAATTTCAAGGTTCTGTATTCATATTATAAATAGGATTCAGAAAGAAGGCTACACGACACTCTATTTCTATTTGATTGACTTTGTTGGCCTTCCCCAAAATGATGTGTCCCGTAATATTTCACCTGCTAACGCCCCTAACACTCAAGGCCAGCCCCCACATTGGATCCCTTGGACTGTGCATGCATGGTGTTGTGTTTAGGCCAGGACGGTTGTTTTCTCTGTGTTTTTCCATTTATGATAATTCATGGGCAACACCAATTTAAATTTGACCCTTTATTGCTATTATTTTTTGGTACTTTACTCCTGTGATTGAGTCTTGGGTGGAATTTGATTGCTGTGAGTGGGTATAGATTAACCACCTTGTTAAATTGGAGCTGAAAAAGAAAATGCCTGCTCTCTACTTGTACCATGTCGCACCACTCTACCTCAATAAAATATTGAAGCATTTATTTTCCTCTCGCTTGAATCAGCACACATCATGTCATTGTAAACATCTACTTTGGGTAAAATACCCCTACTTTCATACAAATATCAAAAGAGCATGCTGTGTGTTGGGCTGCTTTTACCTGGGGATACTAGGAGGAGCCCTGTTTGGGCGGCTGGGAGCCTGCGGGCTGTCAGCAGTGTTATTGAAAGGCCCCAGGGGTCCTGGGCGATTTGGCGGTGGTGGGGCCCCTCTGGGAGCCGGGCGCTGGCCTGAAGACATCCTCCTGGGGGCAGTGGGACTGGATGGAGGAGACCTGGGGAGGAGAAAGGATGTAATTCAGAATAATGTTGAGGGAGGAAGGCTAAACATTTTCAGGTATTTGTTTTTTTATTTAAAATGGTCACAGCATGCATGTGCATAATCATTCTAATTTCATTTTACCTGCGTGCACCAGTGGGGTCTCCCATCCAGGATGTGTCAACAGGCGGAGGCACGGGAACAGTGATGGTGGAGGTGGAGATATCACCAATGATGGCCAGCGCCTCCTTCAGGGCCTGGTGGGTCCTCAGCACCTCGTCCCTCCTCTGGGCCTGCTCTTGAGACTCGTCCATCAGGGCATTTTGGTCCCCTGCCGAGTACAGCTGGGCCAGGAGCTCTGCATTGATGAAGTCCTTGACCTAGTGGCATCGAAGGGGAAGTGCAGGATAATAAATCAGAAATGTGAAAGAAAAGGGTATTTTTGAAAAGATGATTAAACGCCATTATAATCATTTCATCAATTTGGTTGTAGTATCTTTACTTGAATACACTCAAATAAACATTTCAGTCATTTTTTTTTCTCACATTGCCGATCATGAGATGCATAATGGTCTTGGGCATGAGGTCCCGGATGCACTTGTTGACAATAGCCATGTAGGAGTCCACCAGGTTCCGAATAGTTTCGACTTTACGCTCCAGTTGAGGGTCCATAGAGAAGTTATCTGCGGTGGTGGTGGACTCACTCTCAACCTGTAGAGGGAGACAGTTTTATTAGTTTACCTAGATGGACATTTGAATACACCATGAAAAAGAAATTCCACGCTTGCCTCGTTAAAATCCTGGAAATTTCCCCTCAAGGTCGTAAGAGATTTAATTAACGTGTTGCTTTTTACAGGTCTGAGTTTGATATAAAACGTGGTAAGGTCAGGATCACACAGAATAAGGGAACCAAAGGTAAGACACTGTCGTAAAGGCCCTGGAGGAACAAAGTGAATGGAGAATGAATGAGTCTGCTCACCGTAATCGTCTTCTCGGGATAGACTCCAGCGCGAAGCAGAGAAGATTTCCAGCTCTCCACATCATCCTGAGAGTCACAGGCCAACTCCAAGGTGCGATTGTCCTTGTACACATTCCTAAACACCGTGACACAGGAGAGAATATGTAAGTGGAAGCCCTGGAACTTAATCTGTACAAGAATGTGACACGAAGCGTTCATTTATTCAAATAAACGTTGTTGTGCTCAACAGAGGAGATAAACTCTGACATCTGTAAGTATTAACAGTCTATACGGTTATGTGCCTCCCTCCACATGAGACATTTTGTTATTTGACCTATTTTAGGTTTCGAGCCAAGAGTTACTTAATGGGATGAAGAAACTGAATTACAATAAAACTTTTTACAAGACGCGCCAATTACTGGAAATTCTGGCAAAACACTGACTTAAAGTGCTGTCGAAAAAATCGACTGTTTGTTTTCACTATGTCATTATCATTAACCCATTATTACAACATTGAGACCTGGAAGTATTTCTCCATGCAGTGCTCCCCTCTAAAATGTGTGTTCATGTTTCAAGCGTTTGTTGTGTTGACAGTGTGCTTGCAGACTCCACCGTTATCAAAAGTTTTATTACCAGTGCGAACGAGCATATGTTTTCATCTGTGTTTGGTTTATTTCCACGATGTGTGGTGGAAGGAAGCAGTTGGTGTCAGTGAAGAACTCATAAATGTTTGGTGCAGATCCGGATCGGGGGACAGATCCAGGAATTGTTTTCACTTTATTTAATATTGTTAGGCGTTTTTTTTTTACATTTTCATTAATTTCTCTAATAATAAAAATATAATAATTCATGGACCCTGATTAAAAAATGTTTAGGGAACTGATATTTATGAGTCTGTGCAATCTGGTGCAAATCCAAATGAAAATCCGGATCTAGTGAATTACTATTGGGTCTTGGCGGAGGAATGCGCTCTACTGAGTGACCTTCTAGTTTCATTTGCAGCCAAATTAGTTGCACCTCTAACTACTACACAGGTTTAAAAAAATTTTAGGGCCTCGCAGCTGACCTTGACTCCGTGTTGAAAATGCAGAATATGTGCTTGCTGGACATGAAACTCTTCTCCACATCGCGGACCTTCAGGTTGTCCAGGGGGAGCATGTACTTCTTCTCCTTCTCCTGTGAATGAGGAAAACAGAAGATATAGATCATGCGCCCTTTTTATGACTCATACAAGTCTCTCCGTTAATCATTTTGATGTGGAAACAACTGCAGCGTCGGATATCGACGAGACAAAGGTGAAATTAGGTTTGTAAAGAGGGAGAAAGAGGGTAAGCGGAGTAGGGGGGGTGACAGGAGTGAGGAGGAATGGGGGAGAAATGAGAGTGGGAGGTGGGGGGAGTGGGTGGAGAGGGGGGGTTAAGCAGAACCAGAGAAGGAAAAAGGGAGAAGGAGCGCACATGTGGAAGTCATTACAGTGTGGGTCAAGACACACTCGTTCCTGATGGTGCGTTTTTGCCGAGCTGGAAGCTAAGGGCTTAGGAAACTCTCTGGCTGTTGTAAAGACAGGGGAAATGCAGATTAATGAAAAGCATTGAGGGTCAAGGTAATACACTGCTCTAATAAAACATTTATCATCTTGGGTTCAGACTGGGACAGACTCGAAGAGCGGCCTGCGACGGATGCTTAGGCCCAAGAAACTCTGCTCCTCGTTTTTTACAGTCTATCCAAGCCTCCATCTTTCTTAACTCTCTTTCTTTTTTCTTTTATCCCTCCCCCTCTATATTTTTTCAATATTTTTTCTTTCCATTCCAGAGGGGCCCACTTCCTGCCTGATTTTTCTTTTTTTTTGAAGACGGGGGGAGAGAGAGTGAGAGAGAGAGATTAAATGACAGCCTGGCGTTAAAACTCAACATCTGGTAGTGCTTAGCAGCACAGAGAGAAGCAGGGAAGGAGGGAGAAGTTAAAGAGACGGCAGGCGAAGGAGGAGGCGAGACCGCGGAGGAGAAAATGCGAAAGTGGATTTGCGAAAGATTTGCAGGAGAAAGACCACATCTGGTTTGACGGTGTGGAAAGCGGTGGTGGATGGTCGCAGGTAAGAAATACAGCAGATGAGGATAGAAGAAGAAGACAAGACAGGAAAACTCTGCACACCCTTGAGTGTTGTATTCCCAAAGGGGTCACTACAGCCCATATATGGTCACACAGGTCCCCTCCCTCTTCCTCTCTATTCCTCTCCCTTACTCCCTTACTCACTCCCCCCTCCGTCTCCCTCTTTCCCTCTTTTTTGTAATATCCCCTCCCTGAACGTGCAGCCAGTCTGTCCCAGTCGTCTGAGCGAATATGCCACGTCAAGGCTGGATACTCTTCATGGCCGGCGTGACCGAAACGGACCGCGAGGGGACCCCGAGCTCAAGCATCTACCAAAACAAACAAACAAGCCAAGAGACGTGTACCAAAAAAGATGGGGGAGAGCAGCAAACATGAGGATGAGGCGATTTCCAAATTTCCAGGGGTTTTTCGATAGACGGGACCCTTGCTGCCAAAATGGAGAGGCGCGAAGGGAGGGCACAGACGACAGAGACGCGAGCATCTGGAATGGCAGAACAGCACACAAGGCCTGACCCTTAACTCCGGCTCCGTCCACCCAGTGTTCAGACTACCTGTTCATTGTCATACTGGTGTACAGTAGTCTGCACATTGGTTAGACTGGGCACGGACCCTCTTCTGTCAGTCTGTCACTCTCTCTGTCTCTCTGTTGACATTTCAGGTCTCCAAGAAGTGTTTTTTTTTTGCATCTGTTGCTTCCTCTTCACCCTCTGCTATTTTTTATCTATTTATAATCTGTATTTTATCTGTATTTATCTGTATTGTGCATTCTAACACTCACTACGTTCTTTTCGCTCCTATTTGGAATAAACTTGTGTCACAAATGTTCAACAATAACTGCAGATTTAACAAAAATGCTGTGAAAACCAAGGTGTCAAAATCTGACTTTTGAACCAGAGTGGTAAAAGATTTGAAGCCAAAGCTCACAAAAATAGCGGGCTCACATAATTTATAGCATGAATGAGTGAGTGTGCAGGCTGCTAGCCTGGTGCTCTGATGAAGATGTGGTCCACGGGAAGGGGGAGGAGCAAATGTGGCTGCAAAGCATCAAACACAGGCCAAAAGAACGAAGGGCCAATCAATCAAGTGCTGTTTGAAAATACAGTCAGACACCTCTAGTGAAGTTATTTCAGTGGGTGGCCAAGAAGGACTCGGAGGGAAGAGGACAGTGAGGTTTACTAGATTGCTGTGGTGTCAGATAACTGCATAAAGCTGGCAGAAAACGTGTTTTGCAGATGGTGCAAGAATTAGAAAAAAGAAAAAAAAAACGGGAAACAAAGAATATTTGTTTGACATCTGACGCTTTACATTTGACAGGCTAGTTAAATTTGCATAGTTAAGTTATTGTGCTGTTGGTTTGTTGAGAAAGTACGAAAAAGACGCAAAATGGACATGCAACCGTTTCTCTGTTGCATGTGGAATATTCCAGGTCTAACAGTGACTTCATGTCATGGAGTGTAATCTGGTTATGGGTTTGAAGGTCGGAAAAGAGAGTGTGGGGGTGGGGGGGGTGTGAAGGATGGGGGTTGGGGGCATATTGATATTTAATGGAGGGGCTTCTCTCCACCGAAAACATTGGAGGCCGATGTTTGGATTAAAAACTTGTGATTTTCCTGCCAAGAATGCGAGCAGTTCCAAAGTAACTGCCAACCACACCAAGAGAGGGAGGAGGGCGCGCTAATGTGTGTGTGTGTGTGTGTGTGCGTGCGTGCGTCCGCGCATGTGTGACTACAAAAGTTCACGGAGTGTAAAACAGAAATATACAAGGCGAAGCCAGCGGAGTCTATAATTTCCTACATTACCACACTAACGTATCAAATGACAACGTGTAGACCCAGAGCTGTGCGGCCCATGTGCCGTCTGAGGGCTGAGTGTGCTTTCATATATTTTGGGTGTCTGAGTGAACATTTGGTCGTGACTGGGACTGTTCCAAATTCGCTAAGAAGAAGCAAATGCTCAAACTCCCAGTGGAAGGAGGTGGGTAGAGAAGAAAGTGCGGAAAAAAGACGGGAAACTGTGAGACAAAAGGAGAGATGAGTGGAAAGAAGGGGTGCATGAAAGAAATGTGGCAGCGCTCTACACATTAGCAATCAAAGTAAACTGCTCCACCGTGGACATGATGCATTCTTCAGCAGACTGTGGGCCGGCCCAACCACATATAAAAATGTATTTGATAATCGAGAGAGCAAGCTTTGGACAAACAGCAGAGCAGCACCGTGTGGCCGAAGGAGCTGCAGTGTGTCTGCCTATCTACACTTGCTGTGCAGAATATCCTCCAACCTGTACAGCAGGCACAGACAGGCAGATAGACATCAGCCCACCAAAGCAGCCAGCAGGACGGAACCAAAGCGCTGCATCCTGTCGCGGCAGAGTCGTGGGCGCAGATGAGGGGATTTCTTACAAAACCACCGTTGTTGCTCTGTATTGTAAAGTATCAATGATATTGGAAATAAAATGATGCAAATATAATCAATTAAAAAAAACTGTGAGATCCGTGTCATTTACTCAACACTGTTGTAATGTTTATTGTTGAAGTCTCGAATATTAATTAAACTACTTGGTAGTGTTGCACTTAAACAGAGTCCGGTGAATTTTCTCTTGAATTGTCATTATGAAGAACCCCAACTTCGCATTACTCATGATCATTTGATCCATTGTTCATATACAAAATATTGATCATAGTGACTTCGCTCACCTCATCATCCTTGAACCAGGAGAGGCTCTCTGCAGTCAGCACAAACCAGTACTCCTTGGCTCCTCCCTTCATGATGCTGATGTTGTTGATGGTCAACCAGCCTTTACGGATGACCTGAAGGTGCGGGAGGGTCAGACAGTCAGAAAAAAAACATTAAATTTAAAAGAAAACAAAGGACTGACAGAAGCTCTTTATCTGGAGAGATTCTGATTTAAAAAAAGAAAAAAAGAAAATGACTCACCCATCTCTCAAACACATTTCAAATAATCTGTGCAACTCATCAATGCAGGGATTGCAGTTAAATGTGTGTGGAGGTTCAGGTTAGGTGTGTCGTTGTGTCTTTGTGACTCGCTCACAGCCTATAGCTAGCATGTGAGTCAAGTGAGTCAAGGAGCTGTGTTCACAATGCCACATGCAGAAAGCCGTGTTAGCTTGTTAAGTGACCATTGTGTTAAGTGCTTCGAGCACACAATAGAGCCTGTGTGTGAGTGTGCCTTCTGTGTTAGGTGTATTAACCCTACAAGCCCAACATAAACAGGCCTGTGGGCACAGTGCCAGGTGATTATTAGGTTAGATTACTGTCAGTCTTGCACCGCCTAAGACTCACTCAGGAGGTTACCCAAATCATTACAAAGCCTCTCTGTCATGGACACAAATGAGAGAACTGTGGGGCTGGATCCCTGACAGCGTATTACAGGAATTCATACTTTTAACTCATTTGATTCTAGAGATGTTAAAACAAACAAATTTTCTAGTTGGCAACCCCTTGTAGTCAGCAGGCCTTGGTGGGTGGAGGGGGTGTTAGAGAGTAAATGGTTAGAGAGTAAACTCTTACAATCAGGCCTGATGCAGGAGGAGAGGAGGCCTGCAACGGGAAGGAATGTGGGGGGTTTAGACACCCTGCAGCACTGAAAATGGTTTCGTTTCTAGTGCAACTTCTCTTAAAGAAAATGACGCCTCTGACCAGACGCAGCCAATTTGCCATTCTTCACCTGTCAGAGTGAAATTGCGAGGAAATGACAAGTTCTTTATTTTATTTTTTAGCGTGGCGGTGCCGGAGAGCACCACACAATGGGCAGAAGTGTTACTGCAGGCACAAAATGACATATTGCAAAACCACAACCCACACAATGAGCGATACTCACCAGCAGACACCCATAAGAGGGCAGCTGAGATTCTCACTAAGGGATGGGGGGGATGAAATGCAAAGTTGCACCTTGATGACACAGGGGAGGGGGGGGTTCAAACAAAGGGAAATGTCTCAACAATAACACCAGTGATGATGGTGGCATAAAGTAACAGAACCCAAAGTGATTATTTTACTGAAATACAAATGATAAAAACCAAAGAAGGAACTGTACACAACTGGTGCCCCACTGGACGTAATACGGCATGCATGACTACAACTGAAATTAATGACATCAAATTTTAAAAATGGGGCTGAAATATATATATATATAAACACAGTTTGTGCAATGCAAAAGATAAACTGAGAAGAAAGAAAGTATATGAGCTCTCCTTCCTCTCAACATCTCTGTCTTTGCGTTCTGTCAGCAGCAGCCGTCCTGTCGTGTGTTTGTGTGTGTGTGTGTGTGTGTGTGTGTGTGTGTGTGTGTGTGTGTGTGTGTGTGTGTGTGTGTGTGTGTGTGTGTGTGTGTGTGTGCACTACTCCCTTGACCTCGTGCTCTGCTTTTTGTGTGTGACACATAAGGAAATAACAGCTCACCTGATTTCCTGCTGAACTCTGGCTCTTACTGGTCTGACTGCTCCTCTGCTGCGCACTGGAGGAGCAGCGAAGCCGAGACGTCAGGTGAGAGAGGGCGACAGGGAGAACAAGGTTAACGCAGACGAAGGAGGGGAGGAGAGAAACATGACAGGGGTACGAGGGAAACTACTGAGCATTTCTCTCCTTTAGCCTGGCGTGTTCAATAATAAATCATTCATCATTCGTGGGGCACAGCTACAAAGAGGAGTCTTTACTTAGCAAAGCCAATGAAGTCCTCGTGGTTAGTGTTGATGTAAGAGAGCTGGATGTCGATTAACAGCAGAACCTGCAACAACACGCAAAATGTATCGTGAGGAAGAGTCTGACATCCAGGGGAAGTGCACTTTTTAGTTTTCATGCCGAGACTTGGATGATAAGATGGACACCACTCTCATCTCTGTACGGTAAATATGTAGCTACAGCCAGCAGCCAATTAGCTTATTAGTATAAAGAAGCAGGTTGAACAGTTAGCTTATCCCAGTCCAGTATATAAAAGTCTGTAAAAGCTGGATTTTTAATATGTGTTAAACAAACAAGGTATAAAATGTTAATGTTAATTGGTGACCTTCAGATGCACTGAGAGATAAACTGTATTAGGGTTATTTATAAAGATTGTCACATTCTTCCACTTATTACACTTTTACAGGGCATTTGGGGTTTTTGTTGGTGGAGGCCGTGTGGATATACGTTCAGCTCCTGCTGTGTGTCGCTGGCACTTCACACTACTCACTACTTCTGGTATTCTCCTCAGCGGCATTGATTTTTTAAAAATTATTATGTATTTTGTTTTTGTTTTTTATTGTTAGGGGCTTTCTTCATTTTATTCCTTTTAGTCTTGTTTGTTTCTTATCTACTGTTAATGCTTTTACTGTTGGATGTTTTTTTCAATCTTATTTTCTGTATTATTTAAATTGCCTTAATTTATTTCCCATAGTCCTTGCTTATTCATGTAAAGCACTTTGTTTTGAGAAAGTGCTGCATAAATTAAGTTTATTATTATCATTATTATTATTATATATTTTATTTCATCAATGTAACTTATGTATGGTTTTATCAAATACTAGATTTTGAACTACACGCTACCAGCCCCAGTTGTGGAGGAATTGCTATAGTTATGGTATGTCAAAATCTCTTTTTTCTGCTTTTCATTTCATTTCATTCTAAATAATTGTGTTGTATTTTATTTTAAGTCTGAATAATAAATGTCATTAAAGTTCAAAGTTACTTTATATATATATACATATATATAGAGAGAGAGAGAGAGCATATAACTTGAGTGCACATCATTATTCACACATTTAAATCAGTCCTGAAGAGGTGGGTTGTATTGTTGTATTGTATTTTGAAAAAAATATTTAGAAGACTGATATGAGTGTCTGCAATTTTGTGTGGCTTGACTGAAGTTAAGGGCATTGGCAGAGGTTGAATTATATTATTAGTTCATCTATTTGGATAATTTGTACATTGATTGTACCGATATGGATAGAAGAACTGGCTACTGAAGTTAGCTTTGTGTTCATATGTGATTACACTGTGGGCTACAAATCACATCTTCTTGCAAACAAATGTATAAGTTCGTCATTACAATCTCAGCAGCGTTACCTGGTCCTTGGCGCGGCCCTCTCTGTCTCGGATATGAGACGTCACAATTCTCTCAGTTTCCTCGCGCAGCCTCGGGAAGCATTCCAGCTGAAAACACATCACACATAACACATCATACTCAAAACCATTCTTTCCCCCTCGTTAAACCCTTTTTAATTGCAGCTTTTTTTCATGAATCCATCTATTATCACCCATTATCTCCTTCTTATCATCCTTCTTCCCTTTCAGATCAAGTTACACTTTCCGATATATATCACATGACTCACCTTGTTGGAGCACTGGCGCACAGTGTTAATCAGCTCCTGGATGACCATGTCCACACACTTGACGCAGGGCTCCTTCAGCTTTATGACTTGCTTCTTCACTATGGCCTCGAACGCCATGTCGGGGGTGAAGAGTCCGGTCCTGAAACACACCACGAGGATGAGATAAAAGTTCAAACAGTGATGAAAAGCATCGACATGTTATTTGCTGTTGTGGCAGTACTGGTTTTAGCTCCAAAACTATCCCTGGTTTTTGATCTGTGTTTTAGTTTGGTCTGGTCACAATATCAAAGGCGTCCTTTTTATTCATGTGTTAAAATTGCCGTTATAGACGTGTTATTGTTTTTGGAGTGAATTGAAGCTAAAATGTAATGTTTCTTTAAAAGTCAGCTCCTCTCTCGCTTGGGTGGCAATTTTTTTGGTTGCCCTGGCTAACCGCTGCAGAATCAATATAGCAACACACGGAGAGGTTGAACTGAGTGTAAAAAAAGAAAGAAGGAAAGTCGACATGCTCCTCCCTTGTTTATAAATCCCCTTCCAAACCAAACTGTGTATTCTTGGGCTGTTGGCGAACCAAATTTACAGATCTGTAATTTGATTTTGTTTTTCTGTCATGATGTTTACCACACATATGGAAATCTCTTCGGGCCACAGGTTAAAAATAATTATATTTACACTTGTTTAAAGACAAGAGACAGAAATTTAAGTGTGGTGATCAGTGATAAAAATGATTTCAGAATATGTGAGTCTATTGGTGAAAAACGTATGAAAAATGGTCAACGAATAGACATGTACTACTTTGGCAAGAAGAGAATGTGGCTGTAGGGCTGCACAAGGAGATATGGGAAAAACAAAATCACATATTTCAGCCCTACAAACTCCTACCTGATACCATGGATGTTCTTGATGGCGTAGCTGATCTCGCGTCGCATCTCCTTCTCATCACACTCCATCTGAGGGGAACAGAGAGAAGCATTTTCACTGGTGAATACAGAAAAGATGAAGTGGTAAAGTACCTAAAAGTTGAACGATAGTATGACAGAAAGCCTGAGAAAAGGCATACATGATGATTATAAAATAAGGAAGGATGAGAAAATAGTGTGAAAAGCTGTATTTGATAATAGTGAAGCTATTTCAGGATGTGAAAATCACAATAAAGAGAAAAATATTGGCCAATTATATGTGCGAGGAGTTTGAAAGGGATTAGGAGAAACAATAGAGAAAGAAATCATGGAAATAGTCTTCAAAACATGTCTTGGCAGCTCATTTAGTCTAGTATTCAGCTTTCAAGATGCATTTTTCATTAACTAGACAAAAACCTTCCAAATGGAGGTGTCATTACCCTGAGTCTGAATCTTTTCTCAGGATTTTGTCTCAATCTTGACAAAAGACTTATGACACAGTGTTGTCGTTGCCATTGAGGAACGCTTCAATCCCAAAAATTAAAATAGACATGGTTGGATTGCAGTAAAAAACTGGTCTATTTACATTTGGCTACTTTAAGCAAAGAAATCCTCATGTTAGGAAATGTACAGCATTCGATTCATGACCTTGTTTTGATACCCGGCCCATGACGACAGGGGGTAAAAAGCCAATTGTACTTGAAACTGGTCGAATAATTGCACCTAAATAGATTTTTCTGCTTTCATTACAGTGCCATCTTCTTTTATGTGCAATATTTCACCTTGACCAGTTCAAAGGGGAAACGCTCGTGGAAGATGCGGTTGATTTTCGCTCCGCCCGACAGCTCCACCGTGTCCACCTGGTCTCCTGAGCCCTCAATCCTCTTATCAAAGTCCACAGAGAACTGCTGCACCATCCTGAAACACAACAACACATGAAAACCATCAAACAGATCAAGTTGGCAATTACTTCTTCGAACATCTAGAATACAAACTGAATAGGAAGCAAATGAAGAGCAATGGAAAGAAATTCACATTTCCCGTTGAACTGAATCTAATGTAAATGATCTTGCTGTGAGAAAAAGGGGGGTACTGACTGCAACAGCTGCTTGGTTTTACGAGACGGGTCATCAGGTCGGTATCCACGGTATTCCTCGGCCTCCTTGTCCAGAGCCAACAGCTGGGACTGCAGCTTGCTGCGGAAAGCTGGCAGGGTGTCCCGGATGTGGTTGGTCAGTTGCTATGGAGACACAAAGGTCGCAAGATAAAACAAGTTGTAACCACATACAGAGCCACCAATATGTAGATAATGTAACAGTTTTTTTTTTTACAATGAATCAATTTCACTGTAATCTGAGAAGAAGCCTCATTCATACAATAACAACGCAGAGCGGCCTGACTGAGTGAAATTGTAAATTATTTGCCGCTGAACTAGAAAGAGCGAGTGCATTTTTCCACCTACTGAAGGTCTCGTATCACCCACACTGATGTGCGGTGAAATGGAAGCAAAAAAAGAAAAGTAGGCCGCCCCCCTATTAATTATGAAAAGTGCCCTGTGCACGGGTAAGCAACGGGAAAAAAATCTATGGTCACCTCATTGAGTACTCGCTGCAGGCGGGGGGTGCCCATTTTTTCTGCCATGTGCCTGTAACTTGGGTGGGACAAGAAGAACTTCCTCTCCGCGTCCATCGCTGCCTTGATGTCTTTCTTCCCATCGATGTCCTTCTGACTGCGATTCACCACTCCGATGTAACCTGGGAATTAATTTACCAGGACACGCGGTGAGAGAAATAACGAATGACAGAAAAAGGAGTTGAGGAGAAAAAGGGTATAAAAAAAAAAAACGGGGCAGGCTTACTGGACACCGTGATGTAATTGAGAATGAAATGTTGTGAAAGAGAAAGAAATATATAAGAATGTGTCTGGCATGGCTCACTATAGTGTAACGCACACCTCTTCGCAGCGGCAGCAGCTTGTTCTCCAGCACTTCTCGGGCATCTGTGCCCTCATCCATCAAATCCAGTTTGGTGATAACTCCAATGGTTCTCGTTCCTGGAAAAGTGGTCAAAAAGTTATTTGCATATCATTGGTAATTGAATACGTTTGGGTTTGGGATATGAGAAACTTGAAAATGTCATCTGGAAAACATAGACTCACAGCCACACTGGCTGTATATCATAATTAATTAAATACTAAGTATTTATTTTCTGTTAGAGTAAAGGGACCAAACCAACAGTCTGACTGAAGCACTTACATTTCTCCATCCATTCTCTGATATTTAAATTTGTATCTAATTTGCAGTGCCTTAAAGAATCCACTCGTGACACATACCATGACTCACTTCAGTCCCGGTGGGTATTTTTGGGGGCTACTGTGAATCTGTGTCCTTATCCAACTTTGCATCCAGCTCATCTTTTAATTCTTTCCCTCTCACCCTAAGCTACATAACTCTGCTTCTGCTGCATCATCCTTGCCAAGAGTCTCAGGCCTTTCGCATCCTTTCTCTCTCTCCTCTACTCCTCAACCTCACTCTCCTTGATGTAATTCATCCCTCCCTCAAGGTGACTTTGTCCAAGTCAGCGTTCTCTTCGCTGCTAATTCATCCTCGTCTCCTCTCCTGTGTCCTTCTCTTCAGCCTCATGTTAAAACTCCTGGCTATTAAATTAAGTTGTTTCCTTCCTCCTTCTTCACCCTCTGTCATCATTCCACTACAAGATACATTTTTTCTTTAACCTCTCACTGTCTGTCTCTTTTCTTTCACCTTTTCCAAATTTCCTTCTTATCTTCCATTTCACATTTCATCTTTTGATGCGTGTTGCCCTCATCCTCCATTTTCCCCTTCTCTCAGCCCCTCGTATCTAATAATAATGCAACACTTGATCAGTCCCTGAGGGGAAATTCTGTTTCCACATTCAGAAAGGTCAGCGCACAAGGTCAAACACTACGCACCATCCCTGCAGCTTATAGAGATTTGGTGTCTTCTTGAATGCAGCACAATAACGACAAGACCACCCTTCATTTAGCCTTTTTTTTTTCTTTGCTTCCTCTTTAGATGTCCCTCCCACAGGGCCGATTACTCCGAATATCCCTTCCTTACACCCTCACCCACTCCTTACCCTGGGGGTCGACGTCTTTCGACATTTTCAGGGCATCAGAGTTGGCCAGGTCAGTGTTGGCCGGAGTGACGGCCAGGATCAGGCAGCTCTCTCTGGTGATGAACTGCATGATCATTTCCTTGATCTGCTGCTCGATGTCTACAGGCTGGTCCCCCACTGGCACCTTCGTGATCCCCGGTAGATCGATGAGAGTCAGGTTCAGTACTGCACAATCAGAGAAATGTAATGTAAGAACTGACTGTACCTCTGTGACGTTTCGGTGACCTAGTATTGGTCAAAGGGGGGATCTCCATCATTTCCTTTTCATTTGTTTAGCGGAGGTTGGTCCAATATAGTTTATAACATTGACCCCAAACTTGAAAAAAGACAAACACAAAACTATTTGCCACATTTCTCAGTAAGACTTTATGTCCAAAACTATTAAAACTGTACTAATAGAAAAAAAACAGTTAGCATTGGACCAGTATTGTTTTGGACCAGATATTTGTCCATTAAGTTTGCATATAAGCATTAACTATCAGGTTGCATGATTAAAGTACCGTAAAGTAAATTAGGTAATATCTTAGTTAATGTAGACTTAAATCATGTTGATGCGTAAATAGTTGTGAAAATCAAAAGCTATCAACCATGTCGACGGAAGGTCACTAAAAGGATTTTCTAATAAGAGTTGTTTGAGGAGAAAAACTAACTATATGATAAACATAGCTAACTGATAATCATCTGCAAATATGACTTTAATTGTGTTTAAGAAATGTTTAGGTAATTTAGAATAAATGGAAAATATCACATTATGCTAAACAAACCAATATATGGTAACATTTTGTAGTTTGAGGTATTTCAAGTTTTCCCTATATAAACCATTATTAATTGTTTAACATGACATTTGAATCAAGTGTTCAGGATGCTTGTTTTGTCACCTTGTTCCATTAGCTAGCAGGTACACCGAATTATCACTGTCAAAGATTGATGCTATCTAGCCTCCATGTAAAAATATTTATGTAATGAAACTATCTTTAATTTAATGATACATCTCTGTAGCTGGTGCAGCTGGATCCAGGGACTGGAACTGGGAATCACTGGCGAACCAGACAACTCACTTTTAAATGCACATAGTTCATAGTTTATAATCTGCTTTGTGTGTGAATCACAGTAGAATTAACTCAAGTCTAGAACCTCAATCCTGATGCAGAAATATCACTTTCAGCACCACAGCCCTGACTTGACCGAATAAATATGAAAATGTCCCTCAAAGCATTTTAGGCCTTGTTATTAACTGTCAACTAAACAATCACATGTATCTCAGCATTTTAAATTGTATTTGAATGACCTTTCCTGTACATGCAATGAGTTATAAACCAGAAAATCTAAAAACAAGCTAATATACAAGCTAATTTTAAAGAGCAAAAAATCTAAGGCCATCAGTCGAGGACGAAAGTGTATTTGAATGTGCTATATTCAGCCATATTAACACGAAGCCTTTGAAAATATCTCTCAAGCTGCCTCCATTTAATTCTTCACCAACATAACAAGCAAATGCATTTATCTAACTAGCAAACAACCCTGTTTTTGACACTCACTGCCAGCCATTCATACACAGCAAAGTTATTGTTTTCGCACCGTGTGGGGAGTAAACCCGCAGATTGATGGGGACGGGTGATATGCCTTTGTTGGCCCCAGTGACTCGATCCGTCTCCGCCTCGATCTCCTGGCGAACCTCATCGAAGTCTGTGAACTTCTTCCCTTTGCAGTGGAGGAATTCAGCCCATTCTGAGAGGATCAAAACATAGAATGAATAACTGAGATTAGTGGCGGCTGTTCTCCGTGAATCTGAGAGGAAAAGAGCCTGAGAAATAAAACAATGCCATTTTTAAAAAAAATGGTAGAAGGGGGAGGCTGCATGTGTGTGTATGTGTGCATGCTTGCATGTGTGGGTGTGTAAATGTGCGTGCACCCACCTGCAGTGGCGCTGATAAGCTGCAGAACCAGTGGCCTACGGGTGACAATACCAGATCCACGGGGTAGAAAGTCCCTGAGGAAAGACAGCCCATCACAATGCTTTACGTCAAACCACAGCCAATATAAACATTTATCAATCCTGACATCCTGATCCTCTTGAAGAGCAAATGTCTTATAATTATACTCTAATCAATGGCATGCCAACGTCTTCAGTGTCATTCATCTATTTTGCTGTATGCCAGTTCAATCCACTCTGAGAGGAATAGGGGCCATTTTAAAACACAGCTTTCAGCTGCTGCTGCTGCTGCTGCTGCTGCATCCCAGCACAATGTGACCTGATAAACAACAGGTCAAAATGAAGAGCGGCATCTTTGACAGGGAGCTCTCTCATTTAAAAAACGATGACCTCACAGTTTCCTGGGGCTTGCACACACACAGACTCAGTGTGTGTGTGTGTGTGTGTGTGTGTGTGTGTGTGTGTGTGTGTGTGTGTGTGTGTGTGTGTGTGTGTGTGTGTGTGTGTGTGTGTGTGTGTGTGTGTGTGTGTGTCCATGCACACCAAGCATGCCGTCACTATTGCCTCCTATGCTACAGGTCTGTTCAAAGAAACCTGATTAAGACATATCGACCCTCACAGCTCCCTCAAGTGGGATGAGTTTAAAAAAAAAGACAAGTCTGCCATTTGTCCATTCAGCAGACTAGTATGCAGAGTCAGTGTTGGACAGATGGACCATTACTCAGCATTACGACTTTCAGTGACGGCTGAACAGGCCAAAATCAATGCATCCATCTGGATCCATGCATGTGTGTATGTCAGAAGTGCCCAAGAAATGCACAATTTGGTCACACCGACTGAAGAGCTCAGACACTGCATCCTCACAAAGCAGCTAACAAGAATCAAATGAAAGTGTTCAATATTAAATGTCCTCATCTTTTAAACTACAACAACAATTCCGTCAAACATTTAAGCCTAAATCCACCTAACCCTGATGACATCATCTAGGGTTATTATCACAGATGTTAGCTAGCTCCCTCCTGTGCCACAGAAACAATGTACAGCTGTTTGGTGAGCAGGACTCTGTAAGAGGAGAAAGTTGATATTTAGTATAATTAGTGTTGTGGGGCTTTAATTTGTAACATGTTATTTTATTTGTTATTATATCAGAAGGTCGGTGGTTTGATCCCCGGCTCAGTCTGCATATTAAAGTGTCCTTGGCCAAGACACTGAACCCCAAACTGCCCCATCAGTGTGTGAATGGGCGACTGACACATTAAATAGAGACGCTGGATGAGTGTGTGTGTGTGAAAGGGTAAATGTGAAATGCAGTGTCAAAGTCCTTTTAATGGTCATTAAAACCAGAAAAGTTCTATATAAATGCAGTCCATTTACCTTTTAACCCTATAACCCTTTTTACTGTTCAGCCCAAACAAAATGCTGCAGGAAAGTAATCCCCTTTTCAGTGAATCCTGAGAAATGAAGGTCATAATTATAGTAATGCTTCATTTGAAAGGTCATCGTGCAGAAATAAACTAATTTGCAGAAAAATGCACGACATACAGACAGTAGCACTTGGGTAGTTACCGTAGGAACCTGGATAAATCTATAAATCTATAGACACTAGAACTGATGCAGCCAATACAAATCCTGTTCTACAGTTGGCATGGGTCCTTATCTGGAAAGAAAAAAGATCACCTCAAACGTAGCTGCTCATAATTTATTTGTCTTAAGTGTCCAAAATCCGGGGCGAGATGAATATTCATGTGTGTTTTCAGGAGTGGGAGGTAACACTGCTGCATGCATGATGTGGTTTTAAAATGGCTCCATGCAGAGATGGGTCTTTGCAGTTTGCATTTACAACACAAAGCAACAGAAAGGATGCTTGTAAGATGTAAAGATATTTCTAGGACTGTGAAGGAGCCTGGGTGGCACCGATTGGGCTGAAATCCCTGAGGTGCTGCATGTAACCCAAATACCTCTTCTCTCCTCTGTTAGTAGCCACGAGATAAATGTGTTGTGCGTTTGAAATGCTACACAAAACTGGAGGTCTCTGCTCATCTCAAGGCGCAGCAGCAGCGAGGGGAGATGGTCTGAACTCTGCACACAGATTGGCAACTCATAGGCCTCTTATGTCACGCTCAGGGTTAACAGGAGAAGGGATTATCCTATTTCTGGTGGTCAATTTTACCTGCCGACAAAGTTCTCCAGCACGGAGCTCTTCCCCGCGCTCTGGCCGCCGACCACCGCGATCTGCGGCAGGTCCAGGTTGCAGGCCTGGCCGATGGAGCTGAAGGCATCCTGCAGCTTGTTGACCAGCGGGATCAAGTCCTCCATGCCACGGTTTCCCATGGTGCCTCTGGACGGAGGGACTCGGAATCAGCGAATGGCGAGAGAGAGAGAAGAGGACAGAGGAGAGAGAGAGGGGGGTGGGGGTGTGCGCTTCTGCTATATTAGTCCGGGATACCGCGGTGCTTGTTGATGTAGTGAAGTCATCTAGCCGCGCATTGCCCCGAGCCAAGCGAGGGTCGCACCGACTGTGGAGGCAGAGGAGAGGGAGAGGACGAGAGACACAGGGAGCGACAGAGAGAGAGGGACGGAGAGAAAGAGGTGCAGAACAGAGAGATATGAACACACAATTGCGCAGTTGCCACCACCACCATGACCCATCTCTCTCTCTCTCTCTCTCTCTCTCTCTCTCTCTCTCTCCGTCTCGAACACAAACACACACGCACGCACACGCACACAGCTAGCAGCACGAAGCCTGTAGAGTTTCAAGGGCATTTGGTGAGTGCAGCTCCATCCCTCGGCTCCATGTACGCAGCGGTCAAACCGGTGCGCTCCAGGCTGCGAACAGTCACGGAATTACGCGTGGATAAATGATCCACAAAAGCACCTTCCCGCTGCACACACGCACACGGCACACATAAGTACAGTGGCCCGGTGTCAATGCCCATAATCCCATGCAGGTCGTGTCATTGTGTCGCGGGCGTCAGTCTTACCCCGCCTCAGGATTGCCTCGGTGTTCTCAGCGGCCCTCGGTCCCGGTCGCTGTCCAGTGCTGAAACGACAGATCAGGGCAGCGGAGGCGAGCGACGAGACCCGGGACGATTACACAAGAACCACCTGCTATGGCGGAGCATCGGCGTGACCCCCGTCTCCCAGAAAAAAACCTGCGCATCAATTGACGCTGTGCCTGGTGGGTGGGTGGGTGGGGGTGTGGGGGGGGGGCTTCTAACGTTTCGCTCGGTTGGATGTCAGCGCGCTCTCATCTCCAAAACAAATTCGCCTTTGACAGATTAATCTTTTTTTTTTTCTCCCCCTACACCCCCCTCAGCTTCTTCTTTTTCCGCGAAGCTGCGCCTACTGGCTCCCCTCGCCCTGTATTGACGCGACGGCGGACCAATGGGATGCCGGGGGTTGGAGAGAAGAAGGGAGGGGGGGTGTGGAGGAACGCGGCCTCCCATTGGACGAACAGGTGCAGGTTAGGCCTACCTGCGCCCGCCCCCTGTTTACATCCGTGCCATTTGCGCCGCTGTGAGTCATGCGGCACGGCTGCGCATCGCTGCAACGGAGGAGGTGGATGCGCTCCTTCAGATCCCCGCAGTAGAGGAGCAGAAACCAGCTGTCGTAAATTTCCCTTCAATGCCATTTCCTACATGGCACCTACCAAGTCATCATGTGTCGCCTTTGCTCCGTGCATATCAAAACATGGCTGCATCCTTTATGACACTGACCGGATTAAGCATTAAACATGAAGCCGAGAATGACACTAAAGTCTTGGTCCTTGCAGGCCGAGGCTGGTAGAAGCTTTCATGCGGAAAGGACGCTGTCATTCTGTTTTAATCTCTCGGTAGGACAACATCTGTACCACGTAGTAACAAGTTTCTCTCCTCCACTGGATGACATTTATATAACATTCATATCATGATATATTATGAGGACAGATCTAATTTACTTCTCCTCAGTTCTTTTGCAGGGAGGCTGAAAAGAAATCTGATATGCAACACAGGGGGACATAAAAGCCAGGGCTCCTTGCACCCTCCTCCTCTTGCTTAAGACAGTCAAATCTTATTGATTTAGTCGGTATTTGCCCTTTTCCTTATGACCAGGCCTTCAAGGATACACCACATATTGTAGTGAGCTCACACGTCACTAGGTGGCAGTAACGACATGGACACTGCAGCCGTGTGTTTGGGTCAAGTAGATATTTCCTGGTTGGGGACAGATTTTAGAACAAATATTACACCAGCATTGTTTTAATATGAAATAATCAAAAGTTTTAGGTGATAGAAGTACAATTATATCAGGGGGAAAGTTTATTTAATTTAAAATAAATAAATGTGTGGAAAGGAAGGCTACATGTTGAAATCTAAATCTTGCTTTGTCATGGTGGTCTTGACATTTCCTCTGTAACTAAATCTGTTGTTATGATTCTATGAGGAGTAATGCTGACGTAAAAACTGTGTGACTGCCACTCTGCAAGTGAGGGTATCCAATAGCATCAACATCAATGCAACACACTCGTCCCCCTTTCATCTTCTGCCAAAGATCCAAAAAAGATCCGGTTTCCTGAGGTATCTGGGGCAGCAGGAGAGTTGGTCTCCAGGTCAGTGTTTAAGGTTGAAGAACACATGGGCGGGCCTGTTTTTAGACCAGGAACTGGCGAGTCACTTCACCACTGACCTGTCCACTTACAGGAGAAACACCATGAAAACAAGGCCTGAACTTGACAAGGTCCCTGGGTCATTTCAGGGATTATATTTACTAATGTGTCAGCGCTGCGAGCGAGATATTTTCAAGGTGCATGGGCTAACTCATCTTGGGGTCTCCTACCTGAGCATATCTGAATTTCAAGCAGTCAGATTTGGTAAAAAAAGAACAACATGTTGTGTGTAAAGAATAAGTCTGGGAAAGTTTAGTTTAGTAAATGACTAATATACTGTGCTATAATTAGAAGACACTAGAAGTTCTTATTTATACATAAATATTATACAAATGTTCATAGTATAATCTATGGTCCTGTATAGTCAAATTCAGATAATAAACACAAACACTATTGGAAGATATATTATATATATATATATATATATAGTTAATTCAACTAGAAAAATGAAAAATGTACTCTGCCTTTAATATTTTAACTGTAAATAAATTATTTTAGTTTAGTTTTTTCTTTGTTGTTTCTATTATTCTATCTACCTTGGCTTAGGTAGAGATGTTTGATCAGGAGGATTAATGATAAAGGCTAAAGATAAATGTGAGTCCTGTTTAAATGAAATACAGGACACTGTGCTGTTGTGTATATATATATATGAGTTTGCATTTCTTTGTCATTGTAAGTGTATTTTGAATAAGAGGCAGATGGTGCAGTGCTGGTGGAGAACAGATTATTGGCTTCAGGTCAAAGGGAGACCGGGGAGAGTCGTCATCAACATGCTTGTCTCCATGCGCCCCTCCATCATCCCGATGAATCATCCATTACCCATGCTCCCTTGCAGCACTGTGATTGGTGCAGGATGGTGCTACGTGCTCACCATGAGCTCACACAACATCAATACTGCGTCCAGGTTGAGTGGTATACCAGAACTCACTGTTTTCTTTCCTGCATACCACAACAAGTCGCTGAACTGCAGATGCCTCTGCTGAATTTGATACAGCTTCAGATGTTAATCTGTCTCCAGGGAAGGAGCTCAGTTGACCTTATTGTCCTTTCCTTTCTCTCTAAACAAGATTACAAGGCCACTGAGACGAGCCGGGGAGAAATGAGCTCCTGCCATTTAAAGATGAAAACAGATCAGTGACATTTTCAAGGTTGTACACGCTATTCAGGGCTCCAGTGTTTGAGATGAAAAATAAAATGAATTGATGCATATTTCTCCCTCAGAAATTGTATTATACTGCAAGGTCAATTCCTTTGTTTTGTTGTTGTAGAAGTCCTTTCATGTGCGTTTTTGGTCTGTCAGTGGACTGTGGTACCTCCACTCCTGCTCTGTGGAGGTTAGTGATGATGTCACTGACTCTGGGTTTCTTTGGCTTTTTCTTCACAGCTCTCACAAGTTCCCTGTCATCAACTGAGCCTGTTTTCCTCGACCTGCTCAGTTTCCTCAGTAGCCCACAGTTTCTTACTTCTTTTAGGACATTCCAAAGTGTTGCGTTATGGCTCTGGTAACTTGTTGACATCTACAAGTAAATACCAGGAAAAGAAGCTGTCTTATATTCATATTTTAATTCTTAACCCATATGTCAACAGGGATTGTCCTAACTGTTCCAATAGAATTTGAGGGGGCCATGATTTGATGGCGTAGTTGTTAAATCTTTGCCTGGTTTGGCCCACAGTGAAAAGGCCCTGTTGTTAAATTGTCATAAATGGAAGGAAAACCGAGGCCCCATTACCTAACATGCATACTTCACAACACGCACTCTAAGAGGTTCGGAGATTTGTTACGATCTATACTCTCTCTTGATGTGGTTAAAAACAATATTACCAAGAAAGAACATAATGGGTCTCTATCATTATCGCTATTTATTATTCTACATTTATCGTAACAAGTGGCAGCTGTTTGACCACCGTAGTTTGCTAATGGCAACCTAATGAGTTGAAGCCGGTGTTGCATCACTTCTTTCAGGGCCTATTCGTTGATCTCTGGATGTCAATAGAAAGTGTGTGTGTACAGTTTAGGTGTTTGAGAGTTGGCAGCACCTCAATCCGAGTTTTGAGAAATATCTCAGACAAGGGAGGTCCACTCTGTGGTGGGGGACACTTACTGGACTTATAATGGGCGAGCTCAACAACCTATGACCCTATACAACCTATGACCCTAATCACACATCAATGCATCAAACCTTTAGCAAAACCACAAAAAGCAGAAACACAACATGCTATTCATATCAACTGATTACATATAGCATCAAGTGGGGTTGAGAGAGGCTTGGTAATAAGGCTGCATAGGGATGGATCCCAGAGATGGATCAAGTCAGAATTTGGGGGGAGAATGCAATCAAGTTTTATGTAGATAATAACAAAGAGAATATTTACAATGGACAAAAAGAAAAATGCTAAAATAGTCATAATGAATTCAAAAATACAGTTCCCAGAAATCCTCCAGGAGTCAACCCCAAGTGCCTCGATCTTCTTCTTCATCCTGTAGTTTTGAAACGCAATATTCATGACGTGACAACTTACTATCATGGATGATGATTATGTGCGTTCTTAGAAAAATTTATAATAAAACAAATGAATGAAAATGTATTAAATAATTTTAGACCATGGTCACCAGGAGAGGTGTAGAGATTTGGGATCACATTAGGCAGGGCCTCAACAACACACACATACACACGCACACACCATGAACAACAAATAGCAGTTTCTCAGGTATGAAAAGAGGAATTTACTGAGACTGTTAAATGTACATATTAGAGGCGCTGGAATCGCACAACCCATACTTAAAAACATAAAAACAATGTGCCTGCAGGGTGATGCTCCGAGAGGACGCGTTGTGTTTAGATGACATAATGTCAGAACAGTCTGAGACATGGACAGGGGCGTTGCGACAGGGTATCAGCAATCACCTGGGGCCCCCCGAGCTGAGAGGGCCCCCCCTTGTGAATGGCTGATTATGTTAAATCCACCTTAAATTCTATGATCAGCTATGTACAGGAGACTGCAACGACACCATTGTTGCAAACCCCTTAATCTCTAGAAACTGATTCTGAAGATATCTGAACTAGGTACATAGCTGCTATAATGTCAGTGGATTGTGTTCAACCAACTGTTTTCCCCTGTTTACAGTCTTATGCTAAGCTTAGCTATAGGCTAGCAGTCTGAAAACATTTCAGTCAGACAACTCACGGTTGAAATGTTTATTGCAGCAGAACATATTAATGTTTAGCATCTGGAGTCCGACTTCATCACAAATATTTATAACCCCCTATAACCCCCTAGCGAGCAAAGGAGATGGGACATTTTTGTAGCTTAAATAGACAAGTAGCCCAATTGGGAGGGTGTGTATTAGAGAGAATTATGGAGAATGAGACATATCACATGATTGGCGTGGCGCAGCTCGAGTTGGTCGCCTGAACTAGCTCACAAGCTTCGCTCCATATACTGTATGAGTATAGTGCACTTTCAGCAAGAAAGTGAAAAAGCATATTTCTCAAAAGGTATAATATATATATATATATAAATGCTCAGCATTTTCAAAACATTTTCATCCACAACTTTTCCCCTTGCTTGTTTCTGTTTCAGACTTGTCCCTCTCTGTAATGATTCCATGTTATAGGACCTTTATGTCACTTCCTTTGAGGCTGAGGACTTGTCGGAAATACGTACAGTACCAGACACAGACTGTTAAGTATGTTGTGTCAGTGTGTCTTTCAGACCTGATCTCTGTGTTTGTAAATGTTTGTGTTTTTCCCAAAGGGACACTGTGGAGCCGTGTCAGTCTGTTTGTATCAGTAATGAGAACCTCTGGTGTTTAACACCTGTACTGACCTGTTGAATACCTAACAACACCTACGGCCCTGCTTCAAGGCTGAGGTTTTGTGTGTGTGTGTCTGTGTGGGCGTGTTATCCTGTGATTATAGCCTCACTGTCTCAGCAGACATTTTTAATGCTTTACTCAAAAACAATCTGGGCTAATCCACTCTGGGCCCATTCAATAATCACTATAATCAACTATGGAACTATCTTCCTCCTAATTCCAAAAATGTCCATCTGTCCGTCTGTCTGTATGTCTGTCTGTCTGTCTGTCTGTCTGTCTGTCTGTCTGTGTGTCTGTCTGTCTGTCTGTCTGTCTGTCTGTCTGTCTGTCTGTCTGTCTGTCTGTCTGTATGTATGTATGTATGTCTGTCTGACTGTCCGTCTGTCTGTCTGTCTGTATGCAGAATGCATATCTTGCGACCCATTCATCTAATTGGTTTCACACTTAATATGTCTATTGTAAACTGGCCAAGGAGGTGCAGTGTTGAGTTTAGTTCAATTTGGAAATGCAATGTGTTCAATATTATACAACATTTAATAAACAAAGCTTTTATTTTATAAAGTTGTGAACTTAGGTCTGAAGATTGTGTTGGTTGCTAAACAGACCTCTGAAATTGACTTTAAAATCCTCATTGCAGATAAACCAGGTAGGATGAACACAAAGTTGTCTAACTTCACTCTGCACCAGACTGTTTAAAAAAAAGCTACACACACAACGTCCAGCACACAAACAATAGAAGTGACAGTATATTGTAGAACTGTTTGAGGAGGACTCACTAATGAGAAGGAATAATTCTGAAGTAGCTCTGGAGCATTAGCACAGGACAAACATAAAGCCCATTGCAAAACAGGCAGGTTTAGAATGGCCACTGTACTAGTATTAATAAATGCTTAATATCTGCTAAATACAGCTCCTCTCTGTGAATGAATTGCAGTGACTCATCTGAGCGTCAGCATCTTACATCACAACCAGTACAAAGAGTCCAGGCTGACTCTGTGTCTCTGAGCGAATACGCAGAGACCTTCCGAGAAAACAGTTCAGGGTCATGATCTGCACTTTCAGTCTGAGCACTGAGGCTTCGTGTTAAAATGTCACCTCTATGCTGTGGCTGTGTTAAAGCGCTTGATGCTCAGTTGCTGCTCTGGTGACTGTTTGCTTTATGTCGGCATTACATTGTAAATCAAAAAGCCAGCCTGGCACCCATGTTGTACAACACGTCACATTTGTAAATACACGTATGGTGAGCCAATACATGTTTCTGTGGAGTAGTTGCCTTTCCTCACCTGTGGAAAATAATGTTGTAGCTGCGTGAATGACCCAGTGTGGGAGAACTGGCATGCCATTTAGTTGCACCCCCCCATTCTTCTCAATAACAAAAATGTATGGTGGCTGCTGTGTAAACAACTGGTGTTGAGGGTTTCATATGTCCCATGTGTCTGCCCTGATTCAGCAATCACACTGTGTCGCTCATCTGTTTTGTTTTACTCTGTGTACACAATATCCCCGGGAGCCCCCTCCTCTCTATCCTGTTGCGTAATATTATGTAATTCACATTCAAACAAATGCGGCAGAATATGTTCCCTCTGAATTCCACTGTGGAATTCATTTAGTGCCAAGAATTCTGGGACTGTGAGGGTATTTAAAATAACTGCCAGAGGAACTATGATGTCTTCTATTTTTCTACCCTTTCCCCATTTAATCATATTACTTTGTTATTATTATTATATGTTATCAACCCACAGGTAAAACTGTTATTTTTCTGTATAACTAAATGCATACCTGCTATTACAGTTCCATTCATAACCATTCAAATTAATTGTCATTTTTACACTTACAGTTTTTGTATGGAATAAGTAAATAAGTTGTGCGTAAATGAATGAACTTTACAGGATCTGGTAGCCTTTGTTTGTTTATAACCTTTGACAATGCCACACGAGCTGTATCTCCATGTTTTCAGATTCTGTGCTAAGCTAAGCTAATCAACTGGCTGCAGACTTACAGACAAATATGACAGTGGTATCGATCCTCTCACCTGGATCTCCTCCTGAGAGCTATTGTGCAATTTGCCGAAATGTTCCTTTGACAAAGTGGTTTCCACATTGGGGATTAGGACGGTGAAAGTTTCTCTAGATGAATCCAAAGGGTCATAATACTCAACTGCTGTTTTTCTAATTCCTCTTAGATTTTTCCCCTTTTTTTTCCAAATAAAACCGTGAATACTTTCACTCTACGGACTTACTGTGTTTTATTCCAGGTTTCCACTCATTATGTCCACTCTGCAACTACTGTTTTGGTTCAGTCTCACAGCTCTCTGAGCTTTGTTTTCTACCACACCAGGCAGCTAAAGAAACTTCTAAAAATGTCAGTAAATGCTAGCGTCACACAGCAGAGAGATCTGGTTAGCATGCAACTAGCTGGTGGAGTAACTAAAGAGACACAGACCCGCAGGAGTTGGTAGAGACCAAAAACAACAACAACATTGGACTTACATTCATCAGGTATCCAGAGATATGACTCTGAATACATGATTACATTGCTCCATAAGGGTTCATGGCTTAAATAAGCAGCAGCAACTTTTAATTGACTCATTAAAGTAATCACATTGCCTCAATGAAGAGTTTGAAACAGAATACTTTTAGGCTTTGAGGAAAAAGCTAAAGGAATGACAGAAACTGCTGATCAGAGTGAGACCACTGTCCATTACTGTAAGAATCATCAAATAAAAGAACGCTCTTAGATGTACATGTTGAGCATTTCAGCAGACAAACATCAAGGTGCTGGTTCCCAGTATAGCGATTGATGTGAGAGCTATTGCCAATGGAAAAGTCTACGCGCACACGTTGTGATCTTCTGTTCTCTCAGGGGCCGACAGAGGAGCCGGGACCTTTTACAGGTTGCCTGAGTCATTATGTTACATAAGGAAAAACACACCTCAGTGGGAAAAACATTGTGGAATACGGGTGACTTTCCATAGAGCCGTAAAACAGACAGGTTAACTAGGCAGCAGACGGATCTTGTGGAACCCAACACAGATGTGCTCTGCAAGTTGCTTTAGGGTGCACTGCCGTTGGTATTTTTATGAAATATTTTTGTAACAGCCACGCTGGACGACCTCAGCATAGTGATTATGAAAATTGACAAATGGTAAGAAAGGACAGTGGAAGAAGTGTGGAGGTCCTGAGACAGGACGTGTTACCAGCTCATAACAATGAGTAATGATTGTTTTTACCTCAATAATGTTTTGTGAAATATTGGATATTTCCTCTATGTTCATCAAGAAACAGACCAAGTCCCAGTCGTATCACATGGAGCCCACCTGTCTCCATGTCTCAGTGTAAAGACTCTAACGGATGTTTATCATCATAAAAATAACTATTTTCCATTGTCATGCGCCCAGTCAAAGACAAATGCATGGAATACAAATAGTCAACACATACACATACAGAGTTACCAGAGGAGGAAACTTACTGAATCCTACTGACAATAACACCACCATGAGGTTAATTAAGGTTTGTTTTTACTGATATTTCTTAACAATGATCGCATCAATCCTCAAATTTGGTACAGATATTCATGGTGCCTGTAAAATCAATCTTAAGGACTTTGGTGAGCACCTCACTTCACCTCCACCAACACCTTTCCAGAACAATTTTGCGATTCATCCACATGCATACAGTGCATCTATGTGCAGCACTTTCACTATCAATCACACACTCTGCACAGCAGTCAGGGGCAATTTAGGGTTCGGTGTCTGGACAGAATGGGGGAGACTGGGATCAAACCACCAACAGTCTGGTTAGTGGACGAACTGCTCTACCTCCCGCGCCACAGCCGCCCATCAGCCAATATCTAATTGAACAAAATTTCCCTTGATGTGTGACCATCAGGTTCAAGATTGTGATTGTAAGAATGCAAGACGCTATGAAATTAGGCAGATGTTTTGTGTCCTTCTCAGGATGAATTTCAATAACATTTTATTTAAACATGCTATCATGTCAAGTTAAGATAGTGTGCATGGCAAACATTATTTGTTATTTCAACACCTCAAAGCTCCACAATGCCAGAGCAAAGACTGACTGAGTCACTAGTCATGCTGATTTATTGGCATGTAGGCTAGAGTTTGAGGAAATGATGAGGTTCTTTGTAAGAAAGGATGAGCAACAACATCATAATCTTCTCCATTTCCTCAGGTAGCCAGCCGGTGCCAGACATCCTGTACTGCTGTGAAAGAGGAAGAAAAGTGCCAATGTGCCCTGGGGCTTGCAAATGCTGGCTTCAGATTCAGGAATTCTGAAACACTTGCCCTCCATAGCACAAATTTCTCCTCGTCACAAAATGGCTCCTGTCAGTCGCGCGGTGGTTTAACTGCAAAAATATCATTCACAGAGGAAGTCAACTTGCAGCACCTCAGGCGACAGCCATAAAGAGATGCTGTCCAGTCAAAACAACCTGCGGAGACACACCGACGGCTCAGACTATAGGGGAAAAACAAACAAACATCGGCATGTCTATTTTTTCTCTGATGCTGTGTGATTTTCTCAATGTTTGTCACTTTCAGCACACCTCACCCAACCAGTGGCAAAAAGAAGAAACACGTGGACCTCTACACACACTCACACACACACACACACACACACACACACACACACACACACACACACACACACGCACACGCACACGCACACACACACACACACACGCACACACACACACACACTACACACCCCTTGGCTATTTCATTCCCTGCCACACTCCTCGTCCCCTCCCACTCTCTGACTGTAAACTGTATAAATATCCTTCTCTGAGCATTGCTGGGATTCAGACACTGACCTGCACTGACCAGTGACACTCGGGTAGAAAGAGACAAGCTCAAGAAAAAAGGATCTATATCCTCTGAAGGAAGGTAAACAACTGCAGGCACTCCTTAACCTGAAGATCATCGCCTGTGTCTGCCTCCTTCAAAATGTGGCTCCAAGTCTCTCTCCTGTGTCTGTCCTGCTTGATCCTGTCAAGCCAGAGCCAGGCCACAGACCGAGCCTCCCTTCGCCGCTCCAATGACTCTGCTGGACGCTGCCACTACACCTTCACTGTGGCGAGCCCAGAGGAGTCCAGCTGCCCTGGAGGCAGCGTGAAACCAGAGATGGATGGAGTCATGTCGCGGGTCATCTTGCTGGAGGCTTTGGTCAGCCAGCTCCTGGCAGGAGCAGACAGAGGCGCGAGGACGAGGGTCAAGTCTAACATGGAAGAGGGTCTCCAGGAAGCTTATGCCCAGGTCACCAGGGAAAGAAACCAGCTGCAGCAGGACAAGGAGCGTCTGAACAAGCAGCTCCAGGAGCTGCAGAGGAGGGTGGGCGAGCTGAGCCAGGAGGCAGAGAGCCTCAGGCAGAAGCCCTGCCAGCAGACACACACCTCAGGGGGGGCTCAGCATGACAGCAGACCTGCCAGTGGTATGTACATCCCCAAGCAAAGAGCAACTCCACATAAATCAAACACAAATTTCCTTTCACTCCCCATATTTTCTGTATATTTTGCTGGTGACTGCTTCTGTTTCCCATGTTTGTGGTTGACCTGGGCTATGAAAAGTCTCCCAGGGCATCAGGTCAGGTTGCAGTTAAAGTCACCCCAGGTTGAGTAAGGGGATAGGAATTTACAACACAGACTCTTTTATGGCTTGGTCCCCCATGCTTTTCTGTTTACTTGGCATGATCATTTTCAGGAGAGCCATAGCAGGGTTAAAAGTTGAACCAAATATACACTGACACTTTGATGTTATCTGTGTTGGGGCTAACTCTGGTTTATCTGTAGCTGACCAATACCCAACTTTTCAGCCATATTCTTCTCAAAAGCCCTCCCACATTTGGACTTTTGTAATTTAATGGTTTTTTTTATACATCTCTCTCTTCATCAGACCCTGCGTATGACTTTAAGAATGGGGTGTACCAGGAGATGAAGGCTGAGGTGACAAAGGTTCCAGCGTCCCATCTTAATCCTGATGCAAATCAAACCATCACAGGTAGTAGCTGCTCCAATTTTCCTAATATTTGGCAGGGCTTTGATGAAATGTAATTTCTTTGTAAATATTTCTGTGAATATGTATAAAAATACCACGATGTTTCACTCTCTTTTTTCCTGCATAGACTGTGGAGAGCTGCTGTCAGTGGGAGATCCTGTGCTGCACAGGAAGGCTGACAGTATCACAGGCAAATACGGGGTGTGGCTGCAGGACCCCGAGCCTCAGGGCCCTCATTACACCAACAAGACTGTGTGGCGCATTGACACAGTGGGCAAAGATGTCCGTCAGATCTTTGCATTCGAAGACATGGATCAATTCTCCCGAGGCTTCCCCATGAAGGTCTTGGTCCTGCCGGAGCCTGTGGAGAGCACAGGGGCGACCATCTACCGCGGCTCCCTCTACTACCAGCGCAAACGAAGCCGTACCCTGATCCGCTACGACCTGACCTCTGAGAGCCTGGCGTCACGTCTGGAGCTACCTCACGCTGGCTTCCACGGCCAGTACCCTTACTCCTGGGGAGGCTACACAGACATTGACCTTGCGGTGGACGAACAAGGCTTGTGGGCCATCTACAGCACGAGCAAGGCAAAAGGCGCCATTGTGATTGCCCAGCTGGACCCAGAGAGCCTGGCCGTGAAGAAGAGCTGGGAGACCAACATCAGGAAGAACACAGTGGCCAACGCCTTCATGGTGTGTGGACGTCTGTACACGGTGGCCAGCTACACTGCACCCAACACCACCATCAACTACGTGTTTGACACAGCCACCGGCACGCAGCGGGCAGTCGCTGTGCCGTTCAAGAACAAGTACCGTTACACCAGCATGCTGGACTATAACCACGCCCAGAGGAAGCTGTACGCATGGGACAACTTCCACATGGTCACCTATGACATCAGAGTGGGCAGAGCCAATCAGGGCAGCAGCTAGAGGAAACAGACAGAGAAACTGCTGCTGTTTACTGGACTGTTCTGGTGCAAGTGAATGTGATAAAACATATACTCATTTACATTTTATTGAGGTTATTGTAAAGATTGTCATCCATGTGTTTTTACATCATTAAAATCTATTTTGTCTATTCGTACTGTAAATAAGATGTATAATGACAACGTAGAGAAATATTCATGGAGCAGTGACAGAACTGATGATCTCAGTTATTATTAAGAACAGAAATGATGGTTTAAAAAGTGAAATATTTTTGTTGTCTGCTAATAAATGTTCATGTTATTTAAGTTCTCAATAAAAACTAAGAGAATAATTCTGGCTTGTGTCATCTTTTTTTTTTTTCAATTTGACAAACTATCAACAGAAGCTTTATGCTACTCCCTGAACAATAGTGTTTATAGAGTGAAGATAGTCCACAAGTGAACCTAAAACAGGTATCTGTCTCTGGCATAAGATATAACTTACCAAAACATACAATTTCTCCATATATACAGTATATATGTTAATAAAAAAATTATATAAATAAATATAACTTTGCATGTATAATAGATGATCCCATCCAACAAAAACTGACCCAATTCCATGTGAAAACCGCGGACCTCAAAACCTTGACGCGTGTTTTACCGCCTTCTTCTTCTACTGCGGTTACCTTGGGGGTAGGAACTTGGTTTAAGGGCCTTCTGGCTACACACATACTCGACCACACACATTCACTACATACAAGCTTAACCACACACATACATTTATACTGGCATTCATATACATAGATAGCTACAGGAACCACAGATCACACTCATATGACTTCATACTCACACATATTCTCATCTGAGTGTGTGTGTGCATGTATATATGTATATGGATGACAGTATGGATATATACTGTATGTATATATATATATATTTATATATGCATGTGTGTGCAAAGTAAATATACCTTTATGCCAAAACAGCTCCTCATAGCGCTAATCTACCCACATATTTTAATTTAAACACTTAAACTTTATGGCCAAAATATCCACAAGGTTAACTGAGTAGTGCTTGGTAAAAAGTCGAACACTTTTGTTTAGGCTACTGTTGTTTGTTGCCTTGTCACCAATGCATCTATAAACACTAATATCATGCGCACAGTCACATTAACATCCATAGCTTAGTTGTTAACATGGCTATCATTTTTTAAATATTCCCCTGTGGTCAAGTACAAGTAAGGCACCTGATGGAGCCAATTCATCACCATGTTTAATCTGACTGTTAACAGCTGACAGTTAGGTGCTTAAGTTTGTGTTATTTCAGTTATTACATTACATTAGATTTCATTTAGCTGGCGCTTTTATCCAAAGCGACTTACAATAAGTGCATTCAACCATGAGGGTACAAACGCAGAACAACAAGAATCAAGAAAGTACAATTTCTTCAAAAAAGCCAAACTATTACTGACGCAGTTTGTATTGGGGCTTATTTCTTATTGTTTTAATAAGCACTCGTGTCCTTAGATGACACACCCACTCCTCACCTGTGTGGACAGATGGAGAAATATTTAGTGCCTGTGTACTTGAAGACTTGAGCTTATAAACACAGATCCAGTCTCTGAGCTCAGCCCACATTAGTGACAAAGTTCAGAACCAGCTGATGTGGTTATGTGCACTGCACACACCCCATGTTGCTTTTTGCAGCTGCATGTTTTTCTTATGATTATGCACTGCCCTCTGTGGACAACCGGCTGCATCTGCATTTAACACACATCTTCCAGCTCTACTGACGGGCAGTTTACTCTAATGCAGTTATGCACTGGTAAAACTAGAGGACTCGTCTGCTCTCGGTAGGATCTTTTACAGTTTTAACCTGAACCCATATAAACTCAGCACATTTGGTTGTAGTTTATTTTCAAGATTGGTATGTTCATCAACTGTGTAAGATGAGATGGGATGTATTACAATAATAATGACAGTCAGGAGACAGGGCGGCAGCTGATGGAAACTTAGATAAGTGTGAGTTGGCCTCCCCCCCACCAGCAGTCACACAAATAGAAAGAACCCACAGTGTGTTGTCGCTGAGTACAAAACCACACACCCGTCATGAAGCATTGTGTCAGGAAGCACTGTGCCACTGTCAGACAGCAGTGACATGCGACAGTTACACCACTCATCCTGAAACTACCAGGATGTCTCAGTGACATACACAACTACACTTACAACTTATTTTAATTAGATTTTAATGATTTTAAAAAGGGTTTAGTTAAAGTTAGCTTTGGTTTCAGGCTGTGATTAGGTCACCAGGTTTGTGGTGCAAACAATAGCATATATGCATGAACAACTTGCCAGTGACAGCCCACACCATCAATTTCCAAATCACCCACCTAATTCTTAAGAAAATACACAATAAAAAACATAGAAATACTGGAGTCATTTTGATACAATTCAATTCAGTTTTTCAATTACGCAGACTCATGCTACACATCCCATATATATAAGTTGGCACACCACACACCGAACCTAATGTTTCCAAGCTGCCATCCAGAGACCACCACAAGCCCTGTTGAGTGTCTCTCGCAGTTGCATGAGCAGCACGTCCTGAAGGCAGTCCCAGGTCACCCACAGCCTTTCTACCAAGCTGTACTGACAGTAACCCATGGCCAAGCCAAAGCCCACATCTGTCACATAGTGTCTGGCGAGCAGCAGCCGGGACAGGCTCACCAGGAAGGCCCAGCCCACGACCAGCACCCGCATGGAGGCTGTGTCCACCAGCTGGGCCAGGAAGAACCGAGCACACATTGCCGCCCGCGTTGCGTGGCCTGAGGGGAATGAGTAACGCTCCACGAAGAAGGTGGAGAGGATGTCAGAGCGGTTCTGTGCGGGCCTTCGGCGTCTCACCAGAGTCTTCACAACTCTGACCAGCAGCAGGTCCAACAACAGAGCTGTGAGGAAGACAGAGATACAGTTTGCACTGACTCAAATCAAACCAAATATCAAACCTATTTCAAAAGCAACTGTCTAAAATGTCATTTTTGAAGGAATCTTAACACTCACTGATCTCACTTCCCATTAATATTCTTTTTTATTTCAGTTAACTTGTGTCATTAAAGCCCAGACCCTCAAGTAGTTACAGTTCTGCTATGACTGGTCTATAAGAGGAGGTATAATAGCTCACAATATTTCCAGAACACTCTCATCCTATAGATTAAAGTGGCTAGACAAGTTTGACACTTGGTGGACAGATGAGGATGTTGCCTGTAATGCTGTGCTATTTGAATATCCATTATCATCATGCAGCTCAACAAAGCCACCGGTGAGTGCCAAATGTTCCACTTCGGAATTGGCACAAATGTGCGTAATAACGCACTGGCTTTACCAGAAGCTGATGTGGTGGTAAATATAAAGGTGTGTAAGGATGAGTTTGCAAGTAAAAATGTGGTTATTTAAAGAGGAAAGAAAACCAAACCACACTCAAGGCAAAGTTAAAGATACTGTAAATTTTGCTGCAGAATAAGTTAAAGGGTTATTTATCTGGAAGACAGTTTTAAGAGGCCTCCATTCATCTCCTGGAGGTCTCACGTCTGACTTCAACAGGACACACATTGTTACCCAGGGCCAAATTCAGCATGATCTCCTGCTCTGCCGCCGTCTCTCCACGGAGCAGAGTGTACAGGGTGCCGATGAGCCACGGGATGACATGTCCGGAGAACTCCAGCAGGCGCACCAGGGGCCGTATGCTGCCCCACGGAGACTCCTCGCAGGCGCACACGCCGAGCCGCTTGGACAGCCACAGATCTATTGCCAGCAAAAAACGCAGCGTTATGGTGAACATCGGCTGACTTAAACTGACGGTGAAGTCCTCTGTCGGAGCGCCGGAGGAGACGTGAGAACAGCTGGAGCCCCGGAATGATGCGCGGCTCCCACGGCAACTGTTCCGTCTGGACGTCGGTGAGGACATTTTGGTTTGATGGCGCGTCCTCGCAAATGTATCCGCCCTTCTTCAGGGAGCACCTGTGGCCAGTAAATACTTTAATCCTGCTGCTCACATGAAAAACATCCGGCAAACTGGACAGTCAGGAGGTTTAATGTGACCGGGTCAGAACTGGACCACTGTCGTCACGTGGCTGCGTTATCCTCCCTATTAACATGAATTCAAAGTTGATGATGCACCGAATTATGCAGAAATTATAAACAACATATGCAAGTGGAGAAAGGTTTCAATGTTTCATCTTCACAAATAAATTAAAGTTCATGGTTGGAAATTAGGCATGTGCGTAAATGTGCGCCTGTGCGTAAAAGGCGCTTTTGTAAAACTCTGGATGTGGTGCGTTATATCCATCCCCATTGAACTGGCGCTCCTGTAAATAGAGAAGCTGTTCACAGGAAAGTTTCCCCCGCCTCTTCCTCATCTCTCTTGGTATCATCAGAGCAGCTGCTGAACACACGCGCACCTCCACGCTCACACTGAATATGCCGGGACTGTTGCTCGGGGATGTGTTTCCTGATTTCGAGGCAGAGGCCACCACTGGCACAATTAAACTCCACGAATTTCTCGGTGATTCGTAAGTAGGATTGTTTATTATGATTTATTATTATGTTTTTGGTATTGAGTCACAGGCTTGTGGAAGCAGTTGGTATGAGAGGAAGAGAGAACTTGGTCCAGTCCATTTCCTGTTACTGACTTCTGCTTTAGACATTTCCAGTATTAGATAAAATGTAAACCTAATGATGTTTGGTAAATGAAAAACCTGATGTGGGATAGAAAGTGACAAGTTAATACTGTCAATGACCAAATGTGATTAGATGCACAGCTGTTTATGACTTGATCACATGGTCTCTTTATCACAGTGTGATGATCTCACCCCACACACACACACACACACACACACACACACACATACACACACTCAAGCACGATGCACCATGAACTTGCTGACTTCGTAAATAATAAAAACCCTCTTGACGTTATTTTTTGATATAGAGGTCACATCCTGTCAGTTTGGTGTCAGTCACACCACAGCTTTCTAAATACAGGTATATTGTGCATTCCAACAACAAGCAGCATCATTATTCAGAAGTATAAGTCTGATGAGAGGAAACTGAGTAAGAGGAAATCTCCGAAAGGGCTAAGCACCGGCACTGAGCTACACCTGACACAGCCTCACCGTCCTCTCTTTTCAACCCAGATGGGGAATCTTGTTCTCCCACCCCAGAGACTACACCCCCGTGTGCACCACAGAGCTGGGCCGTGCTGCCAGGCTGTATGGGGAGTTCAGCAAGCGCGGCGTCAAAATGATCGCACTGTCAGTCGACTGCCTGGAGGATCATCACAGCTGGACCAAGGTGTGATGGTTAGAGCACACGCTCCCCCACTTACACTGAGACTATTCTCAATTTTCTAAATACTCATTTAAGAAAATAATACAAATATCACACAGGACCCTCTTTCTAACTTAGATTAGATAAATACATGGTCATATCTACACATTAAGATACACACCTATGATGTATTTCTAATACACTGGTCCATAAAGTACAGCGCTTTAGTGTCTCTGTGTTATAATAAAAGAGCCCTCTCTTTCTTAGACTTGTAAAGAATAAAGACGATAGCTTTGGTATGCAGGTCAGTGCCAGGGAGAGAGCCAGGGTGACCTTTGGCCTATGAGAGCGGAAATATCAGCCCTCGCTCCTATAACACTGTTAAAATTACAGTTGCATGTCACCTTGTCTCGTCTGGATTTGCACATTTGAGATGCTCACTGGGAAATCAAGCGATCCAATATCAAACATCATAGTCATCCAGGATTTTCTTGTATGGGCGCAGTATTTAAAATCTTTTTAAAACTCATTTATTTTCCCTTATGTGTCACCATACAACTGTCTATAAAAGAAAAAGCTCTCTGAAAAGCTCTGACTGACTATAACATGCACTGTGTAATAAGTAGGACATCCTGGCGTACAACTGTGAGGAGTCGGCCTGCTGCTCGCTGCCCTTTCCCATCATAGCGGACAGTAAACGGGAGCTGGCAGTGGCCCTGGGCATGCTGGACCCAGATGAGAAGGACAAAGATGGCATGCCGCTAACTGCCCGCTGTGTAAGCGTCTCTGCATCCTCTGCCAAACACAGAATTGCATTTGTTTCTTTTATAGGCTGCCTACATAACTTGTTTCGATCTCCCTTCGTTGGCTGTAAGATATCATCTCTCTAAGTCTCCATCTCTTTCCCTGGTTCTGGTCAGGTGTTTATCATCGGCCCCGACAAAAGGCTGAAACTGTCGCTGCTCTATCCGGCCACCACAGGACGCAACTTTGATGAGATCCTGAGGGTGGTGGATTCGCTCCAGCTCACAGCAGGGAAAAGAGTGGCCACACCTGCCGACTGGAAGGTACAGTGAGACTTATTTCAACTGCCGGCAGCAAAGATAAAAAGAATAGGGTAACTGGCCTCCTGCTGCGTGTAATAGCCTTGTTTCTTCCTACAGCTTGGAGACTGTGTGATGGTCTCCCCGAACATGTCTGAGGAGGAGGCTGCTGCTTTGTTCCCAGAAGGCGTCTACACCAAAGACCTGCCCTCTGGCAAGAAATACCTGCGCTACACACCACTGCCATGAACACTGACTTCTGTCACACACACTCTACCTTCACACTGAAGGTCTCAGTGCCCTGACTCCTTAATGTGCCTGATTTCTATTTCATCCATGAATTATTCTTTGGGAAAACAATGAAAATGTAGAGAAACATGCCTGATCGTGCAATGTTAAAGAAATCCTTTGTGTGGATTCACAACAAAACTTAATGGATTCCTCCCTGACCAATACCACATCTTTCAACCAAGTTCCGTTGAAATCCATTTTGTAGTTTCGGCATAATTCTGCTGACAAACAAAAAAACAACACTCAATAGAGCACAAGGACCAACAGTCCCCTTAAGTTCAGCCAACTCTGCACCAAATTTCACACAGACATACAGTAGAGACCGGTTTCTGTAATGTTCCATCAACATCCTTCACTTATTCCCTGGGAAAAAGGTGAAAATGTTGAAAAACGTCCTGTCTCCCAATGTTAATGAAAGTGATAATAAGAAATTCCTGGATTGGCCCTAAAACCGAATGGGTTCTTTCCTGACCCAAGTTCGGTGGAAATCCTTCATTTTGATCTTGTGTAATCTTGTTCACAAACAAACAAAAGGACAGAGGTGAAAACATAACCTCCTATAAACAGTAAATAGAATTGGTGAAAATAGTTTAAATATTTTGCATATGCATTTGGGTCGCTCTGTCTTTTGTAGACTGATGCAAGAGGAAGTGGCACCTGTGGTTATTTACAGACACGATGAGATAATAGCTGCAGTGAGCAAAGTTCACTCTCAATATTCCATCACCCTCTTCATTGTCCCCAAACCTAATTTATAGTCTACAGAATCAGAAAAGAATGCAGAATTGTCTCTTATCAAATAACTTATTGTAATAACTTGCGTATTTGTTGTGTCAGGCAAAGCAAATTCATTGAGTGAAAATAGTATGGCACTTGCATTTTAATGGTAGGGTGTGTGATGTGTGCATTTCACCTGTGTGAGTGAATAAAAAACGTTGCGGTTGTTGTTTTCCCTCCCACTAAAGCACCTATATTTGACTAAAGAGCAAAGTCTAGCGAACAGGGAACCTTGCTCTGTCACCGCGCTGACGCCTCTCTGATTCAGTTAGCCCTCTCCTTCATGAGTTAGTTGTTTGAAGGCGGCTGACTGTTAACTCAGCTGTGGGGGATTTGCCGTTCTCCCCTTTGCTTGGTCGACGACAGCAGCGGAGAGCTTATCAACTTTGATCCTGGGAGCTTGCTGGCAGGGAGCTCGTCTCTGTGAGCGGCCGACAGGAGAATTTAAGGACGGAGGTGGAGGTGTTACTAGCAGGAAATGGAAGGAGGGGAGGAAGTGCAGCGAGGGGAGATCAAAGGACAAGATGTTTAAAAATGAACCAGTGTCACTGTTGATGTTGAAGTTCATTAAATCATACATCTAATACTTTAGATTGTGGAGGCGGTGAAAGACACGAGCACTGTTCTGTAATTTCAATAATTTCTTTATATATTTGAAGCTGACAGTATTTCATGGTACTGTCACCTTGGATGAGTCAGAGAGGCCTTTGGGGAGCCCAAAAATACTGTTCAATCTGTTGACGTCCCCACATTTGCTTTATCATCCTGCAGCATCGGGTCTGTTTTACTTCAGTTCATTGAAAACAAATATTCGGAACTGCTCTTGTTTGCAGTGTGTGGATCCATTTTCTGTTTTACGTCACAGAGTACTCTTGGTATCAGCTCGGCCTCCGTCCCACTGACTGCATCACCCATCCTTCATGAGGGCCTGGTACTCCCTCTGGTGGGCAAAAAGCCGCAAGAACACCTTGTTCTTTCTCTGATAGAAGCTGAAAAAATATATAATATGCATTATATTTTATTGTATGTTTAATTTGTCATTTTAATTTAAGCCTGGAAACATGCGTCCTTGAGAAGGTCCTTAATTTAAAGAAAACTAATGCGATAATATAATTCAGAGCCCTTTAAGTCCCAACTGGTGATATTTTTTTATTTATTTTGTGCATAAACAAAGACCTTGTTAATGTCTGCATGGTAAAGGAATAATTGGTTAATGCTTTGAAAACAACAAAAGTTGCTTTAATAGCTTTTACGAGCAACAAGTATTGAATTATATGACGAGGTGAAAATAAAAACGTGATTAGCTGAGTTGTCTCCAGCACCTGTTGTGCATCTAAAGTTGTTAGAGATAAATTATAAAGTAAATTATCTTATTGAGGCTCTATAATCATCTTTGGTGTTACCCTTAATTGGAGTGGAATCATTTAATAGAAAAGTAGATCAGTCTCTATATCTACAGGGGTTATTTTGTAACTTTGAAATTAGATTTGAAATAAAATATAAAAGAAAAAGAACAGGTAGAAATTTATGTGAAAATGGTTCCTACAGAAAGGTGAGTATCTTTGTTTATTTGAAACAAAAAATTGTTGAGGTTATATTCATTGATTTGTTTCTCTCTCACCTCTGGACTTTATCGTCGGGCTGAACAACTCGCCCCACTTTAGCCATTCTCTCCATTGCCTCCTAAAAACATAGGTCGCAAAGGAAAATGTGACTCAATAAATCATGTTACACTCATTCAGTTTCAGGCCGGCCCTGACCCAGTTACAGTGCGAACAAAAGCCAGCTGCAGCGGTTACAGCACGGCCGAGTTTATGACTAATGCAGCGCGGGGGCCTCTCTGTCGTCTAAAGCCACCAAATCCAGCCGGTTGACTCTGGGCAGCTCAGAGGATCAGACACAACAACTGGCGGCTGCAGTTAGGGCTGAAAACGGTTTGACAGGTGCAGCCTAGTCCAAACAATAACGTCTTATTTTTAGTATATGTGGCTTAAAGGCTTGTCATTCATACGAGCTCCGGTACTGAGAAGGCAAGGAAGGATAAGCTGACCCAGCAGAGCACTGATCCTCGCTTGTATCTTAAACACACTGTGCATGAATCTGGCTCTTCTCTGTGGCAGAGCTTAGTCAGCAGAGCGATGCACATTATACATTCAAGTTTTACACCCAGCAGATGGAGGCATTGAGCCCGTTAAAAAATGTGTGCATATGGTTTCAGTCATCAATGTTTCTCAGGTCCATTTTTATTTGGAATAGAAATAAGAAGATTGGATTTAAAACCACTAAATACACTGCAAAATAAATATTTTTCAGTGATGTACAAGAATGATTTTACCCATGAAGTTCAGTTTAGAGTACCACACAACCTGTGGAAACAGTTGTATGACAGGTTTGGGACTAACCCAGGTGAGAAATACATAAATTCCTTCAATGTTTTACATTATTTAATACAAAATACAGGATGTGAATAATGGTTTAAAATATTTTGCCAATATTGTTATTTGCAATAACACAGTACAGTGGGCGGTGGTTCAGTGGTTCCCACTTGCGTCACAGCAAAAAGGTTCTTGGTTCAAATCCCTGTTCAGCCGTGGCCTTACTGTGAGATGTTCTCCCTGTGTCTGAGTGGGTTTCTCCCAAAGTCCAAAGAAATGTTCGGTAAATTGACCGTATAGGTGTGAATGTGCGTGTGAATGGTTGTTTGTCTCTGTGTGTTGAACCTGCAATGCCCTGGGACTGGCTCCAGCTCCCCCCACGACCCTCAATGGATCAGCGGTTTAGATAATGAACGGATGGATGGATGGAATAAAGTAAAGCTAAACATATGGTTCTCCAAATTTGTAATGCATTTTCATTATCCTGTATCACCAGCAGTGGCATACATACATACTAGAACCCAACTTAGCCTTACACAGACATATCAGTATCAGAATTTATGTTTCTGAATATGGCAACTTCTATTTTACAGAATAAAAAATGCAGAAAAGATGTGCAATTATGTTTATTTCTGTAAAAAAAAAATTTCTCAATTCAAGTTTTATATATTGGGTTTTATTTCTGTTTTCTTTTTATTTATTCTCTGCTACAGCCATTGTCATCTTCAGGTTTTGAAATGCTGTATGCGTGTGTGTGTGTGTGTGTGTGTGTGTGTGTGTGTGTGTGTGTGTGTGTGTGTGTGTGTGTGTGTGTGTGCTGCTCTACCTGTATAGAGGTGAAGTCCTGCGATGCACATGCTCCCAAAATGGCTGCTCCTATTAACACAGCCTCCACCTGGTCTGGTAACACCACAGGCAATCCTGACGAGGATCACGTTGAACAAAAGTGCAATGAGTGAAAGAGCCGTCATTGTAGATTCTGTTTAACCAGTGTTAGTTCACTTAATAGTTTGTATCTAAAGGTAAATGTAATCCTAATATTAGTGGAAGTTCTAGTTGAAAAGTAACATATAACATACTATTGTGATCCATTCATGACAGTTTCTACCTGTTGCATTGGCGTGAATCTGTACAAACAGAGAGTTTTTGCTCAGTCCCCCACACAGGAAGAGGGTTGTGATATCATGTCCTGCTTCCTTCATGGCCTCCAGAATATGTAGTGTACCGAGCTGAAACCAAAGAAGGAAACACAAGACTATTTAGGTTACAAGTAAAGAAATACATCCTCCCTCTGTAGGTACCATGATGTTAGACTGAGGCTCGGCCTCAGAAGAAGTCAAACTTACAGCGAGGGCTTGCATAGTGGCTAAATAGAGCAGAGCCAAGTCATCCAAGGTTTGAGAGAAACCCAGTCCAACCACCTGCAAAACAGTGATTCATGCAAACAGACTTCAGTGCTGAATAAGAAGAATCCTCCATCAAAAAATTTATAACACTCATGTCTGTGTACTGCAAGTATAGAGGAGGACATAATTCACTTGGTGACTAGAGACAGGGAGGCACAGTTCGTCTCCCTCCCTCCTGAGCAGCTCTACTTCTAAAGATCAGACTGATCTGAAGGTGATGAAAGTGATGAAGCTGGTTAGCACGCTAACTTCAGTAACGACAAAGGAGTGACAGAAATAGAAGCTGATCATTATCTTTACTCATTAAACGTTGGTGTTGCTTTTGACCACTGGAGGCAGCTCTTTGTGAGTAAATGAAGTTTAATGCAACATTTCTTCTAACCTGATAAGTAAACCGCTGATAATGCATATAATTAAACATATATGTTTTACGTTTTTGTAATTATTAGTTTTTATTGATTATTTATCCCCCTTTTTCTTTTTTTTCTTTTTTAAACTGTGATCTACATATGTGTCTTGATTTATTATTTTAATTCTTTACTTTCTTTTTCTTTTTTTATACTATAATCAAGCATTACTGTTTTTAATTCATTCATTTATTGTATTTCTTTTTCTTTTTGGTCAGTTTGATAACATGATTAAACATATATATTTTATATTTATTATTAAATAGTTTCTTTCTTTTTCTTTTGGTGTTCTTCTTTCTTTGTTCTAATCAAACATGTATTCTTAAATTAAAAATTTTCTCTTTCTTTTTTATGACCATACCTCTGCCATGTTTGAACATAATACTACTGATAAAGTTAGTAAAAAGCTGTAAGCAAAATCGTACATATAGCCCCTTTAAGTATATTTAAAGGTTATAAGAGCATCCTACTTGTTATCATTCCACCTCTGTAGGTCAGTAATAAACTTAATGCTTGAAATAACATTTTGTATCATAAAGTAATTTCAAGCCTGGAGTCGTGTCCCCTCACCATGCCCTTTAACGTGGGATCAGCCAGGGGAGACCTGTTCCCGTGGAAGTCTGGCCACAAGTGAAGACTGGATCCCAGCAGGTCAACAGAGGAACTGGAGGTAGCCATTAAACTCAGGTGGCTGTTCAGGTAGCTGTAGATGTTCTCACCTGTGAAGGGACATCTGAGGAAAAAGCACAGTAAGGAAACTGATGAAACAAGTTCAAAAATGTTAAAAATCATAGTGAGAAAAGGCCTTTTTCACAGAAGACAATGCAACTTGTCATAGGAGGAAAAGCACAGGTGTGACTGAGCGAGCACCTTTGTTTAATTCTAGAAAATCAAACCATTAAATAATGCCGGAATTATGTTTAATAATTTTCAACTACCACATAATAGACTTGTAGAGAATATACAAGCTTCTAATCTTTGTAAAGTTTAGTAAACGGAACAGGGATGACACCTGTAGTGACACGTATGTGTGGCGTGCAACACATCGACTGACCTCTGCTGTGCCTGCTCCTGGAGCTGAGCGTAGGCAGCGTGGCCCTTCACCATGTGGTCAATCTGAAGGGGGGGAGAGCAACATGGTCCAACAGAGAAAGAACCACAGATCATACAGATTTTGAGTAGCTCTCGAATCAAACAAAAATATTCTAAATATTTTACAAATCCCCATGTAGAGTTAATGAAGATTAAGCAGATTTTATATAGTAGCTGATCTTGTCAAACCAAAGTATTCACATTCACAATGGCTATAAAGTGATTCTATAGATAGAGTATACGTCAATATTTGCCTTCTATCCAAGAATGTGTCTACAGAGTCACAGACACAAGCTTGACTGCATAATGTCCCTCATACCAAGTACTACGAAAGTAAAACATAAAAAGACACAAAACAACTTGCCTTACATGTTCTGCATTAATGTGCATCTTTACAAGTGTTTCAAAGTTGTATTTGCATTTTTGCTCATATTTGAGTGACAGTACACAAAAGCCTTTTATTTACTGGGCAGAGACAAACTGCTTTCAGACTGAACTGTTTATGTGTCCAGATGTGTGATCACATCCAGATGTGTTTCGAATAAAATTATAATTCATCTCAGCTTGCAAACAGTTTTCTGTGCAGCATGAGGTGTGTGTAGAAGGATGCACGTTAAGCCGCACAGTGGACTGACCAGCCTTCCTGTAGCACTCTGTCCTCCCTCGTTGAGCCACATGTCAGGCACCATGGACGACAGGTGGGGTCCCCACACTCCAGGCACAAACCGAGGCTGCTCGCTGATCTGACAGACGCCACAGTGAAAAATAAATGTGAGGGGTTATTTTTGTCTGTCAATCAGGGTGTTTTTACATCTACAGAGATATGAAAGCCTTTTTTAAAAAGCAGCAGAAGGACTATGTATGTTTGAAATGTGAATGTAAACAGCTAGTAACAGTATTAGTAGCTGTGAGCTCCACTGCTCACAGCTACTAATTCAGAGTATATAATGACATGTGTAAGAGAGAGGATATGAGAGCAGCCCTGTCATCAGTGTTACTGAGAAAGATGATATATCAAACTACTTTAAAATAGAAAAACTACTTCAAACTGATTGGTACCAGTATATTAGTTTCAGTATTGTATTAGTATTCTCAATCAGTGTAAGCATTTTATTAGTATAAAAATCATTATTAGTATAATATTATTTTGAGTATTGAATCATTGTTAGTATTAGTATTTGAGTAAGTATTACACAAAAGTAGGTCAGAGGCCAAGGGGCTGTCACAACATGAACATTAGTATGAGTATTAGTATTATTACTATATTAGTATTAGCATTAGCATTCATATTTGCATTAGTACTTGTATTGTATTAGTGCAAGTATTATCCGTAGCATTATTATTAGTACCTGTGTTAGTAATGATATTAGTACTCGTATAAGTTTTAGCATTAGCACAAATATTAGCATTAGTATTTGTATCAGTTTTAGTATTGGTATTGGTATTAGTATTACTATTAGTATTAGTATGTACATGACTTTAGAGTTGTTCATTTTTGGTTAATAAGTGCATGAGTAATCTGAGGAGGTGTTACATTAGTCATGCAGTGATGAAGTATAATATAGTTTATCATGGAGTTCAGAGCATGCCCATGTTTTCAGGAGCCAATAAGCTGGAGTGACTTTAACTGAAATGCACAGCAGGGACCACTGTAGCTCAAGTCTGTTAAAAACACCACACAGCAGGTGAAGTGTATCTGCGACCCACTCACCGCCATGTGACAGCTGGACGTCCCACAGATCACCGCCATGCGTGAGGTGATAGACTGGTCCTCACATGGCAAATTCAAGCCTTTAACATCTGCACCTATCACACCTGGAATGAGATGTAATATTAGATTTGATGGTCTAAAGCTTTTTGGGGGTATCACCTGATCAAAAAGGTTGTGTGTAGTATTAGCAGTGATTTGCAGATCAAAAGCTTGAAATGCTTTTGAAGCGACGCTCCCACCTACATGTGGGACTCAGCAGTGACACTAACTGCTGGAATAATGTTGGTCAAGCTGGTTTGAGTTTAAGGTGCAAGGCTGATCTATGTGCAAGGGCTGGGGCTGTACATCACTGTGACATGTACAACAACTAAAAGTTCAGTGTGTTTTAACCTCCGGCTGCTACAACAATGTGTGATCGGCAGAGGTCAAAGCCAGAGGTCAGAGGTCAGAGTTCATGAGCAGTTTACCTCTCAAAACAAAACCAGATGGTTGGGCTTTCTGAACCAAGGACACAGATACAGTAAACTGAAGCATTGAGTGACTTTTACTAGAGATACTTGTTCGTTAATTACCTCCACCTAGGAGATTGTGTCCCCCCCCCCCCTGTCTGTTTGTTTGTTGGTTGTTTTGTTTGTCAGCAGGATTACACAAAAATGACTTAATGAATGTCCACTCATCTTGGTGGAAAGATGGGACATGGGCCAAGAAAGAATATATTATATTTTAGCACAGATCTGAACAAAGGAATAATATTCCTGGATAAAAAGTCGTTTTTTAGACATTTTCACCAATTTCCAAGGGAATTACTCGTGGATCATGATGAAAAAAAAAATCAAGCATATTTAAGGGACAAAAATGTGTGTGGATCCAAATAAAAATACAGATTAAGTGGATTTAATGTAGTTTCATGAGGGCACTGTTGGACCGTGGTATATATGCACTCTACTCAGTGCCATTTTTACTTCATTTTTTCACCCAGAATATTTAAGTTCAGGCCGACCAGCAGTTTAAAATGCACCTTTGCATTTTTGCACACTGCATAAGCTCTCTTTAATTGTCATCCTGTGGATATTCATGTGCCCTTACAGCACCATAATAATGGTACATTTTATACACTTGTACACAAGAAATACAAGAAAAAGAAATATAAAATGTACTGGGCAAATAGTTTTGACTTTTACTTGATGTGTTTATGCTGCTTAGAAGCTGCACTTTTCAGGAGCTTCATCTCGCACCAAAATGTGAAATTTGCAAAAACATGTATCACCAACATCAGACCCTATGCTCATCTCTTTAATATTATATATTATATAATTCTGTACCATCAGAAGTAACACCTTTCTCTGCCATGTGGAATTTGCATTACTGAATACAACCACAGTATATATCAGACAATATGTCAGCTTATTCGTGACACTGGTTGAATTTTACGCCCCGGACATTTTGTATTTCAGTGTGTGATACCTAGGCCCCCAGCATGAGCATCAATGAGAGAAGCGCCGACTGCAGTTCCCGGGTTCAGACCAAAATCTGCTGCTGCCTCCTGGGTCAGGCCTCCTCCCAACGGGCTCCCTGGAGAACAGGTCACGCTGCCTGGACGACACAAATGCCACAGCTTATAGAATGAATTACTTTAATTACAATATTTTCTACATATACTACGAATATTTTTGGTAGTTGATTCTCTGACCTATTTTGGAATAGTTATTTTCGAGGAGGTCCTCCAATCCAATACTAGTCCAAAAGCTGTCATCCCATCCCTCTGGAGGGCAGTACATCCACTTACACACCACAGTGCATAGAGATCTGTGAAACATTGCAGAATAATACTTCAACATGCCTCCAAAGATAGTTCCTTGAAATAAGGATGCTCTCTACCATCTATCCAATGGCACAGAGTCACATTAACAGTATCTTGTGAAGGCCACTGTATCAAAAACATGATAAAAGACACATTTCTTAGAATAACCCCAGTTAGGACAAGCCCATTCTTTCTTTCAAACAGAGATATTCTATTACACACATACTTCACCTTCCTGTTATATATGCACATTAAATGACTGGTAAAGGGTGAAATGATGTAATGATGAATCAGTAAAGTTCACCTTGTCAAAGACCCCGTTGCTTTCCACGACAGGAAATCTGGCAGGTCGAAGAAATGAGCCGCTTTGTTCCAGCAGCTTTCTTTGAGACTCTGATAAAAGAAGCCTCTGATTTGTGAGTAATAAGGACACATATATGCACTGGTTGGTCAGAGCTTAGCCGTGAATCACTTCTGGGGGAGCGTGTTTTGAAGAATCTGTCTCACCAGGAGAAGGTAGGCTGAAAAAACACCCGCCACATGCTGACCACCCAGTGCAAACAAGAAAAATCGGAGATCAGTGTCCTCTGGAAACCTCTCTCACCTCTCACCTCTTTGAGCCAGAGCAGCTTCGGGGGCTGCATCTCAGGTGACATGACCCCCCCTACCCTGCTCAGAGCCCTGTGGCCGGCGGTGGTTATACGAGCGGCCTGCTCTGCAGCACGATGGTCCATCCACATAACCACATTCCTTTGTCTGTCACCTGGAGGAAGCAGAAGAGAAAGGGAGAAGGTGCATGTTTAAATGAGAGCAAATATCAATAATGCTGCATGGACTGAATATCTTAGATGTAGCCATAAGATTTAACTGGGAGATGATAAACAAAGTAATTTAACCTGCATATCTGGGTCCTGACCCATGTCTACCGTGATTATTCGAGGAAAAACTCCCTACCAGCTCCAGGGATTCTGTTCTGTAGCTGACCCTGACCTGGAGTTCACCTTCAGGGATCAATGAAGTATCACATAGCATTAGACTAAACAACAAGTCCAAGCAAAGCTAACCGATTGAAAGATCCCATCTCAAAATGCTGGAAAAAATCCATTCTAGCTAAACTTTATTGCAAACGCTTTAGTATCCGGATTTCAAAGACATAATGATTACTTCCACCCTTAAAAACCCAATGTGTTCCCACATGATACTTTGCAAAGTATTCTGGTCATCTGACTCACTCACCGTCCTGACTGACTGGTACAGGCTGGAAGCTTTCATCCAAAACCACAAGAGAGCAGGTGGCATCAAAGCCAACACCACAAACCTGGTTCCTGTCCACACCCTGGGTAACTCTCTGGAACATATAGAACAGATATTAGTTTAGTGCATTTACAATATAACGCACCTTGGCTGTTCTGTTGTATGGTGTATAGATTGCAAAAGCCCCATAAATAAACCAGATGGTTTTGACACCTCAAAGCCACAAGTTGCCATCGAGAGAGCAGGGGAAGTGAAACAGTGAGTTTAAAAATAACGGATAAAACACTGACATGTTGGCTTCAGCTTAATGACTAAACAACTGAAACAGCTCAAAGTATTGAATAAACAGTGGCTACAGTTAGCTAACAGTAAAGAACAAGTAGTTGATATCATAGACTGTATCAGATGGATGATATAACAGCTCCCAAAAGAGAAGCCAAACCAACTTGATCTGCCCCTTGTGTCTGGCTGCTAAACCCTGCATCCTCCATGTTGGTGGAGGGGACATGGGCCACACTTAAAAAAATCTAAAATAAATACAATTTTCTCAAAGATGGTTTCTGTCCTTTTAGGTAGTTCTTAGTCATACATAACATTGATGTATGACCAAGAGTTTATTTGTCGGGTAAGTGGAGATGCATCATCCATCTTTATACACAGTCTATGGTTATACAGTTAGTTAACAGTAATAGATAAACAATTGCTATAGTTTGCTCAAAGTAATGGAAAAACAGTTGTTATAGTTTCCCATAATAAATGGTTGAAATCATGATTTAAAGTTAAAGAATGAACAGTAAAAATTGGTCAAAGTAATGGATAAATTGATGCAGTCTTCCACCTGCAGAGGAAGCAATAGGATTCAAACTACTTGTATAAAAATACATCCTGTTTTATGTAGTTGTTTTATGTACCACTGTTAAATCAGGGACATGATGGCTGGGTTCCCTGTTTGGGTAATTGAGGGTATCTAAAACTAAGGTTAGGAACCAAACACTGCGTTGAGGTCATCCCACCTTGACAACTGCACAGCATTTCTCCCAGATCTCAGTGGAGGACTGGACATAGTGGTCAGACTGGGGCTCCCAGATGCTGATGGGCTCCTTTGCAGTACTCTTCAGGACGCCATCTCTGGTCACCAGTGCAGCCCTCACACTGGCAGTGCCTACGTCCACTCCGACGTAATAGACCTCCGCCATGGGGAGACGAGCTGAATGTAAAGAATGCAGGGGAGATGCAGAGGTTGATTATAAACCAGGTTACAACTTTCTGGAAAGGTGATGGAGGTGCGCCTCCCTCAATGTGTGACCTGGACCCAAATAATTCCCAACACCACTGCGTGAGCATGTGGCACTTTCGCAGGACTCATCACGGTTAACATGCACAGAAACATAGAGTTCTTCAATATTAAGCCATGAAAAAACTACAGAGACAGTTTAACCTCTGACAACTGTGTCCTCTCTGGATGTGAGAGGTGGACGGATTCCGAGTTGTGACTAAGCAATTAAGTCCTAATTAAATGTCTTAAATTAAAATGGTCAAATTGACAAAATGGCCCAAACAGACATTAAACCACTTCATTCATAATGTCGCAATGTGGATGCAGGTGACTTTCCTTCACCTGACCAACTGTGAATTGATATTTACATTCTCTGACTAGAGTGTCCCAAAATCTAAATTACCACCGGAGGTTATGTTTTGGTCTGTGTTTGTTTGTTTATTTGTTTATCTGTCAGTCTTTGGGCAAGATTATGCAAAAACTACTGGACGGATTACCATGAAACTTAGTGGAAGGATGTGGTGTGGTTCAAAAAGGAACCCATTCAATTTTGGTGGGGACGGATCCAGGGCTTTTTTTCTTTTCACTTTCTGCAACATAATGATACAGGGGCATTTTCCAGCATTTTTGTTGATTTCTCAGAGAATATTTCATGGATCTTGATGAACAAAGTCAGGCATGTTTAGGGGACTGATATTTATGAACGTGTGCCGTTTGGTGCAGATCCAATTAAAAATCCCAATCTGAGGAATGTAACTGTGGTTTCATGAGGGGGCTGCTGGGCATTTGCAGAAGTATGTGATTTAGGAGCTGCCCTAACTTTGCACTCCCTATTGTAATGTTGCATGCCAGGAATTCACACTGTTAAGTTACATCAGACCAGAATTTCAACATGTACATCATTTGATCATCACGTATCTGTATTGAAGTGCAAAGGGGGGGTTGCTTTATTCAGCGAAGCTTATTTAGGAGCTGCAGAGTGTTCAGACTAACCAGCAGCGTTTGTATCCAACAGTCTCTGTTTCAGATTCCTCGAAAACTCCGGAGCGTCGTGAACGCGTCAACGTAAAAAAAAACAGTCAAACGTGGTGTGTTCGTGTGAAAGTAGCTGAACTCTTCTTCCCTACAGATTCTAATGTTACTCAGTTTCTAATCAGCTGTCATACACCGCGTGTGTGCGCGCGCGCGCGTGTGTGTGTGTGTGTGTTTGTGTGGAACAGTTTTCTGGTCATTGTACTTTGAGCTGAGGGTGGTGCTGGCTACGGAACGCGTAAGCAGCCAAAATAGGTAGAAGTCGCTTTTCTTGGTGAGCCGGATAAAACCATGGACTGTATATAAATTATAAAACCATGGATCCCTGGATAAAAGCGAGTCAAGAGGGCACCATGAACCGATCTTATTCTATGTTTGTAAAATCCAAGTTGTTAGAGGACTTCTTAGCCACATAAAAATCACTGCAACTCAACAGATCCAGATGCTGCTGGTAGTAACATGATACTTTATCCTATGTTCAAGTCGAATGAGGGTTGATGGAAATACTCTATGGGCCCAAGAGTAGGTCAGAATAAACTTGCTTCCCTCATTTTGTCGACTAAAGTCTGTTATCGTATGTATGGCTTCTCATCAATAGCAATAAAACAAAAGTTCAATATACATGATATTATTTATTATAATGCAATATGAGATTGTACATATTGAAATAATGATTTTGCATTATGAAAACACAGTGAGAAGGTGCACCACATCCGAGTTTAGAACCACAACCTTCATTCAGAAGTAAAAATCTGTCTTTAAACTGAAAAGAAACAATACTGTGACATTTATTTGTGTTGATTATCACTATCGACTGAGATTAAACCTTTTTGCTCTATCGTCCAGCCCTAATCATAAGCTCAAGTCTATACGTTCAGTTATGTTAGAGTTATTAGATGAGTTATTATGGGTGAAATGGGCAACCGACCTGGGGCCTACGACTTATAGGTGCACATGATTTTATTCATTGCAACTTTTTATTGAACATGCATGTCTGAGAATGGTCTTGCATTGTTGTCTCATCTCACAGATGAGCCTTGTAGAGAAGCCCTGTTTCAAAATCTAGTTTTAAGAACTTTTGCTTTAGTCAAACAGTATGCAGCCATCACTAATGTTTGTTATACCTGTGCTTAAACCTTCATGTCCAAAAATTTGCTATGAAAAATATGGAAAACTAAACTATAAGAGCACTGATTGTATATGAATTAGTGATGATTTATATGTGAGCTGGGTAACTTGAGATGATCATTTACTGCAATAGATAATCTGTTACATTGGTGTAGTGATAAGGCTGCAAAGTGGCCTTGGTTGCAAAATAAATAAGAGACAATAATAGCACCGGTTCTGATGTAGAAGTGACATGTCAAACTTTCTATGCTGCATCCCGCCACGTCCCTTTCCTCCATTGTGTGTGTGTGCGTGTCTTTTTCTTGGAAGAGATAAACAGCTGTCTAAAGGAAGCGGCGCTGGCTGTGATCAGATTGTTTGGAGCAGGAATGATCAGCAGAGATGGAGTACAGAGAAACAACTGAGCAGCAGGACAGGAAGAAACAGATGGTCTTCAACAAACACCGCACGGACAGTGTTTGAAATCTCGTCTGCCTCTCGGTGTGTCTCAGAGTGTGTGTATGTCTGTGTGTGTGTGTGTGTGTGTGTGTGTCCTGAAGGTAATCAAAACTTTGCTCTGCTTATACATCAACACATGCACATATAGTCTCGCTCTCTGTGTTTTGCCCACATGCAGAGGGGGGAGTGTTTCCATGGAGGATGGCCTGTCCCACCTCTGCACAACAAAAGCAGGCCTGTTGGGAGGCTGGCAGGAGCAGCTCCTGATTAGAAAACGGTATGCGGTGGAAACAGCTGGCCTGGGCAGGGAGGAGGGAAGAGCTGTTATCTGAAGGCGACCCCGTCGGGCCAGCAGAGGGGAAACACTGACAGAGAAACAGGAAGCACGGCCGGAGCACAGCAGTGGTTTGATGGGAAAATATCGTGGGGTTTACCCTGGGGGTTTAACACAGGTGTACAGAGAGAGAGAGAGACACGGGGAGGGTAAAGTGGATGCATGTATGTATAGAAGTAAGGAAGGAAATTAGAAAGGAAGGAAATTTAGGAAGTAAGTAAAGACTAAGGCAAGTAAGTCAGAGAAGAAGTAAGTGAAGTAAGGAAGGAGGTAAGTTAAGTATTGAAGAAAGAAAGTGAAGTAAGTAAGTAAATCAGGAAGGAAAATATGTTAGAAAGTAACTAAGCAAGTAAGGTAGAAAGAAGGAGGAGGACCTTCACTGTTGTTGTGGTATTAGACACAAACGTTTTTTTAAGTGTTTCTCTGCTGGTTTTCCTCCTCTGGGTGACACATTCTTCAGAATGAGTGCAGCGTGGCTGCGTAGTATTGCTGTGAGGACGACATGTCGTCTGGAGAGCGTTGACCTCAACAGCTCTGATTCTCTCAGGCTGTCTGGTCTGAGGCTGTTAACTTATTTATAGTTGGCTTGAGGAGAACATGTTGAATAATGCAATGGGGGCGAGGAGGCCACAGCGACTGAACTGCAGCTGCGTCAGTCATTAGTCCAGCTCCACATTCACCCGTTAAACCTGTGTGTGAAGAATATTATGAACATCTTTTATGCATTGAGTAGTGCTATGCCAGTTAAAATGCACAAGCACTAATCATATTTGAATTATGAAAAACTAAAGATTTTGAATAGCCTGCAAGTTAGAGCTACATTTGTAATCATGATACATTTGCCTTATTAACAAACCCTCTTTTTGACATCTTATTGATTGAGATAAAAGGGAACTTCATTCATCCAGAAAGACATTTTTCAAGCCAAACACTCTCAGTTTACAAATTAAAATTTGTATTGGTGCTTGGAGACCTCCACCAAGGCTAACGCCCTATCTCGCCATGTTAAAGAATGTGAAAAAAAAGGTTCCGGATCCGCCAGTTTATCTGAATTCATTCAAAATGTAATGGGTTCTTTATTGGGTTATACTCCAGCCCTCCACAAAATTTCAAGGAAATCAGTTCAGCAGTTTTTGAGTATTCTGGCAGACAAACAAAGGGCAATGTAAACATAACCTCCTTGGCAAAAGTAATCCATTGAAAAGAGTACACTTTTTGTCAATAGATATAGAACATAGGTGGATGATATAAAAACAGTGAAAAAACTGATTGTGGTGCTTTTGTACTAAAGACATCTCTTCCGACTACACTTTGGTTGATAAAAAATAAAAAATAAAATCAGTTTAGTTGCACTTATATGTAGCACTTTGTAGTTTTTGAATTTTGTTTGTTCTGCGTTTACCCTCATGGTTGAATGCACTTACTGTAAGTCGCTGTGGATAAAAGCTTCCTCTAAAAGTAAAGCAAAAATGAAATGAAATATGAAAATGTTTGTACAGATAGATGCATCTGAGTCAAACATTACAAATTACAAAAAAGAAATATAGATTGTAACTGGGGAAAAACTCGACTAATCTTAAATTGATTTTATTGACTTTGAATAATTAAGTGGAATTTACATTGTGACCAAATCTTGATCAGCAAGAAATCAATGGCACGCATATTTCTATAGGATTAGATTTGGTTTAATGTCCAGCCCCACAATATTTCAACATCAGTTATTGGTACTTAATGCCAGCTTACAGTTACTATAGATGCTGCATGTTAACCAGTATATTACCTGCTTGTTGTATTTCGTGTTCTCTCATCTTTATCTTTGTTATCTGACATCTTCATATCCTTCTGCAAACCTGTTCTCTGGAGTTGTCCAATTAAATTATGATTCCAGTGAGACACATCCTCATTTCAAAGTAACTAGATCAATAAAACGCTTGCAGGCCTGCATTTATTAAATGTGCTGTTCTCTTCAACAAAGGAACTCTTGTTTTAGTCCTAACCACTCAATTTCCCCTATTCCTATTTCTCTAAGCTTCTTCCTCTTCCCTTTAAATTGTCTACATGCTGCGAAACGCCCTGTTACTACAAATATGTAAAACACTGATGACTTCATGTCACTGCATTTAGATGATGCAATCAATCCCCTCATGTATTGAATATGCTCTGGTCTTGGAGTGACTCATAATTGACTTGTGGGTAAGTAATAATTGACAGTAAATGTCCGAATATACTTTTTTCAGCCATGTATATATTTCCTCACCTGGCGTGGCTCACTTGAGTTGTTTTCATGAAACATGTAAAATGCCAATGTCCCATTGTTTTAATGTATCTATCTGTGTATCTATTTCTGAACACAGATATGAGCTGGTAAACAAGCTGATATTCAGGACTATACTGTGAGGTGATTGGTTGATTTAACTTCTAGCTAGAATGGCACTAGTATAGAGCACACACTGTACCTTTGCCCAGTTCTTTATCTCACATTATAAAAGAAAGGGATTCAAAAATTCATGCTTCCACCCCTTTGTCGAGATCAGCACTGACATGTATTACTGTACAGAAGTGTCCTTGGGCAAGATGCTGAACCCTGAATGGCCCCTCATAGATGTTGAATGCACTAATTGGAAGTCCCTTCGGATAAAAGTGTCGGCTAAATGACATGTAAAGTAATGTACAGGGGCTGAAATAAGCATATACCTCCTATTATATCACATTGAAAAACTCTTGATTTGGATCCACACAAAATTGTATAATTATCAGTCTCCTAAATGTGGCAGATTTCTTTCATTGAGATTAATGCATTATTCTTATTTCACAATGTTAAAGAGAGAGAGAGAAAAAAATATACTGGATCTGCCTCTTTGTACAGATTTGTGCCAAAATGATTTTTTTCTTGGCCCATGTCCCGTCCTTTCACCAAGTTTTGTGGAAATCCACTCTTTCTTGCATAATATCATCTGAAAATATAAACAAACAAACGGAGAGGAGGGAAAACATAACCTCCTTGGTGGAGGAAAACAGATAGTTATTTTGTATAGCATTTCTCTTCTGAATGATCTTTAAATGTATGATATTTGAACATTTTATAAAAAATTGCTTGTTATTGAATAGATAAATGTGGTTTATAATACAATGCTTGTGCCAACCATACCAAACTCCTTGATATACAGTTTACAGTATCAGTTTGACATAAAGCTACAGATACTACATGATTGTTGTTTTTTGTATAACTTTAATTTAAATGTCAATACTTGATTTTACTGCAAACACTCAAGCATGTTCATATAGAAATAAAAACGTTGAAGATCTGTTCTTTACCACTAGAGGTTTTGGGTGCAGGTTTATTTACACCTCTCTACGATTAATGTAACCCCATGGATTTCTAATCTTTTTATATCACTGCTATTGACATTGAAATAACAATGTATTTTCTTTTAATTCATCAAACTCTACAAAAAGATTCAATATAGCTCATGAAAAATAATAAATTATTAAAAAATATATATTCAATTTATTAATCTTATTTTATTTTTTGAATTGTCTCCTATGTGTTAACCAGGGCTGAACCCCACAGAGCATCAGCCCTCCTTATAAGATGGGTAACTAATAATTGAGCGGGTAACTAAATATTCAAAAACACTACGTAATCCCAGAGTACATTGCTCCACTGTCTGCATTACCTAATCCCACAAACCACCGCGGGGTGGGCGTGGACATGGCTTGTTGTCAGAGCAACCTGCATGTCATTAGACCTGCCCCGCCCAGCAAATCATCTCGAGCCAATCGGAGGCCGTAGAAATGACATCATTGTTATTTTCAGTGGCGCTGCAGCTTAGAGGTGGATAAAGTTCGTCTCCACGTTGGAAGTGATAGAAAGTATTATCCCTATTCAGCGTGTAGTTTCCACACCGAGTGGAGGAGGATCAATCGAAACGGGAAAGTAGAAGTGTGAAAACGTTGACGCTCTGAGGAGGAGGAAGGATCTTTTTTTTATCGATGATCGGTCGTGTCACAAGAGAAAAGTTTTCTCAGGACACCAAGTTGTCAAGTGAGTTGAACTTCAACAATAGGCGGATTCTATCACAGGACAGAAGAGGGATCTGGAGTCCCAGGACACATGTAAACAGTGGATTCTAGTTCGATCAAAGGAGAAAACGATTCTTCCCTCAAGGTGATTCAAACTTTATGTCCAGGAAAATGGAAGCGACCTTCTACGACGAAGCCGTGAACGCGTCTAACCCTCAGCATGAAGGCACAGCGGTGTACGGCTTCAACCCCAAAACCCTCAGACAGACCATGACTCTGAACCTCAACGACCCGAAAAGCTTCAAGCCCCAGCTCAGCGCCAAGGCCCTGGACATCCTGACCTCCCCCGACGTCGGGCTACTGAAGCTGGCCTCGCCGGAGCTCGAGCGGCTGATCATCCAGTCCTGCAACGGACTCACGACGCCCACCCCGACCCAGTTCGTGTGTCCCAAAAACATCACCGACGAGCAGGAGGGTTTCGCCGAGGGCTTCGTCAGAGCTCTGGCAGAGCTCCACTACCAGCAGCAGATCCCGGTGGTCCTGCCGGACGCGCTGACCGGCGCCACCAGCAGCGCCGCATCCGGGGCTGCTGCGCCCGAGAGCGGCGGGATCCCCTACAGCTGCACGGTGCGCAGCGAGCCGCCGGAGTACACCAACCTGGGCAGCTTCGGCCGAGCTGCGAGCACCGCGTCTGCACCTGCCAGCGAGAGGCACCCACCCGCGGCGTACCCGCAACCCTCCCACAACCACATGGACCACCAGCTGGCGGCGGCGGCGGCGCACCAGCACCAGCGCCACACGCGGCCGCACGCCCTCAAGGAGGAGCCGCAGATTGTGCCCGAGATGTCCGGGGACTCGCCGCCGCTCTCCCCCATCGACATGGAGAACCAGGAGCGCATCAAAGCCGAGAGGAAGCGCATGCGGAACAGGGTGGCCGCCTCCAAGTGCCGGAAAAGGAAGCTGGAGAGGGTCTCCCGGCTGGAGGACAGGGTGAAAAACCTGAAGAATCAAAACACGGAGCTGGTTTCCTCCGCCAACGTCCTGCGGGACGAGCTGGCCCTGCTCAAACAAAAGGTCATGGACCACGTTAACAGCGGCTGCCAGCTCATCTTGACGCAGCAGCTCCAGGCTTTCTAGACTGCTATAAGGGAAAAACAACCGAGTGGCACTTTTTGGGGACCAAATGCAGCTTAAACGGGCCTTTCCAGCCTCACAGAGGAGCCTCAGCCATGTTTCCTCTAATCACTACTCAGGCTGTTGATGGTGACTGACAAGAGACTTATAATTGGTCAGTGTATTGAATTGAACAGGACAGAAGCCAGCAGACCTAATGCACGAATCACAGCTCAGAGGGAACATTTCATATATCACACCATGTCATTTTGTTACATATTTCTGTGTTTTATTGGTTTCTTAAGAAAAAAAAAAAAAAAAAAGAAAAAATCCATCCAAAACGAGAAAATGGAATTTGTAATTTGTACAAGGAAACATGGCAGGTGTCCACAGCAGCTAAATGTCAAATTGACTGTGGCCCACACAGACCTCCATCCCGGCTGGACTGTCTGTCAGAGCCTGTGTGGGATCAGATGGCACATGGAGAGAAACACAATGTGAGCCAGACATTGTCCCGGCAGATCTCCCAGTATGTCCAGTATATGTATATGGATACAGACACGAGTCTAGCACTGAGTATCCCACCAGCGAGCAGCCGATATGTACAGATTTAACACTTAAAAACCGTTTCACACCTTTACGCACGGACTCTTGTAGGTGTGTTTGTAGCGTTTACTGACAAATACTGCCTTACTTTCTTAACCCCCTGTGTTCAAACAGCTTTGTGATATACGTGTAACTAATGTTAGACCTGAATTAACACTTTGTAATAATATTTCTACGCTGTATTTTCGAGCACTTCGACTGTAAATATGACGAAATAAAATGTTGGACACGCGTTAGTACTTGTGTGTGCTGGACAATCGGAGGATGGAAACGAGGTGTAGAACCTGAAATAATTGAACGCCGTCTTTATGTGAAGTGTTTGTTATTGAAGGAACTGGGCGGACGGGATGTTGAGTCACCAGAGTAGAGTGCGACGTGCGCGTAATGGCTGAAGCTGCGCTGCCTCCTATTGGCCAGCGAGGTGTCGGAAGTTGGCTGCGAGCGGCCAAATATGGCAAGAGGTCCTGAGCCTAGCCCTGTGTGTGTGTATGTGTGAGTCACCATCCTCCCACCGCAGCTGGTGTCTCCCAGTAGAAGAAACCAATACAGGGGAAAAAATAAAATCAGACTTGTTTACACACTATGGAAGTGTATTGAGGAAAAAGAAAAAAAACATTTGGATGAAAATAATACATCATGAAAAACAAGATGCATGTTTTATTTACATAAAGTGCTGTCTGTAAAATTAACCAAATACAAACAACATTTGTGTAGAAAAAGATACAAATTTATATACATTTGAACCCTGTACTAAAAAAAAATGCAGCAAACACACACACACACTGTGGACCACCAACAGTGAGGGACACTACTGAAAGTCGCAGGAATATTCGTCACTGCAGGTTTATGAAGGAGTTAGTTTTACCCATGTGGATTGTAAAGACCAACTCACCCACAGTAAAATGTCAGATGTTTTCAGTTACTCCTCGATTAGACCTCCTCTTAGGATGTTATACAAACTGCTTGACTGACATCTGTGAAGGAGGGACTGTGCCCATCTCTATCATTCTGATTGGCCCATTAAATTAGACATAGCATTGACCCCAACTTTAGCCTAACATGAGGTCTAATCAGCCAGATGACACCAGCGTGGATTTTTTTCATTCTACGTGCAGTATGTTGTGACCTGGCCATGTACACAGTGCAATATGATTAGATATGGGCTGTAATGTTTTCTTAAAGGCTGTTGTTATCAACAGCGTTGGTGCATATCTGACAATGTGAACGAGATGAACTGCAGGCAACGCAGCCCCACTTCACTTGATTCCTGCTTCAAACCCACACAAACCAAACACGGTGCAAGTGGGGCTGGAACCTTGTTTTCTTGTCCAGCGCTCTTATAGCTGCATTCAAATTAAACGCAAATATAACATCCTCACATGTAGAATCTCACTATATGACAGGATTTAAAGTTATGGCTGGTCGACCCCCAAATTGGCTGACTGGACACACAAGAATAAAGCAGCTACAGTGCTAATTTGTCAGCGATTGGCTGTTGGCAGGAGCTAACGGCCCACTCTGTGTCCACTATCCAAATATTTTCTTTCATCCTGCTGCACTCATCCTTTTTCTGTGCAACATTAATGAAAAATTTCAGGTCTTTTATATTTTTTTCTGAACGCACTGTAGGTGGTCCATTTGTGGTTGAGGATGAGTTTCGCGTTTGGTTCCTGATGATATCCACAGTTTATACACAGTCCTGCGTCAGGGCTCCTCAGCTGACGTGCATGCCCTCTTTCCCAGCGAGCCGCTGCCGGTGCACGTGGTCTTGTTCTAGTTCTTCGTGGCTGGGGTGCCAGAGCCGCGACAGGATGCGCTCCATGTTGAGGGCATACATGGTGTGGGAGGGCATCACGCCATGGTGAACCTACACCGGACCAATGGTACAGAGGATATTAGACCATAGAAATGTCTGATGGCATTATTTCTGCTCTGTCACCATTTATGGTGACAGAGCAGAAATAAATAATGTGAATAAATTGAGTGACAAGCAGCAATTACAGAACAATTCACAGACACAAACAAACATGTTGAAATGTCTAATAACATGAAAATATAGACTTAACCTTGTTGAAATATAGTATTTAATTATCGGAATATATATAGTATTTAATTCTCGGAATTAAAGTGAATCCCTGTCACTCAGTTGTGTTTATTATAAAGTGTAAAAACAATTATTTTCTTTGTTACCACGTATTATGTTCAAGTTCATGACTTATAAACAGTGTTACTGAGGCTCACTGACTGCTACACACTTCTGCTTACACTCTATATTTACAAATCAAGAGGTAATATGTCACAACTTCTATATATGAAGCTTGTGTTATTAGGATCAGGTCTCTTGATTTAGATATTTTTAAAGATTAGGGTTGCAATCAATGATAATGTTCTCTATATATTTTTAGTTGTTAAAAAAGTCTGGAAAATTGCTTGTTACAATTTCCTACAATTTAGCCCCGAATCCACAAATAATCAATTTTATGTCACTAAAAATAAAAACAGCAGAAATTCCTGAAGAATGAGAAGCTAACTAAACAGCTCTGTTTCCTCAACTCTTATCAACAACATCAAGGTTTTTGATAGAACACGGGTATAAGAAAATTGAATCACGTTTAACCTGGTTTACAGTTGATTCATGACCTAAATCTGACAACTGCATATATTTCATTAAAATCCTAATACTTCAGAATATCATTTAGTTCCATTCGAGTTCCTTCAATCATACAAGGTACTGCTGAAAATGCTACAACTGGCAACATCCATGAGCACTTTTCTCTTTTACCTGCAACGCCTCCAGGAGATCGAACAAGCTGATTGGAGAGAGAGGCATAGGAAGAATGTCGGCAGAACAAGCCAATAAGTGGACAGCTTGTTGTTCAGCCTCATCAGGTGACACTTGAGGTGGTGGACCAGCAGGGAGAGAAGCACTTGGAGGAGGACTGCATGAAAGACAAAACAAAGATCCCTGTGAACTGAGAATGTGATCCGTATTGCTATAACTCTTTAATGACAGCTACAGAGACGATTATTACCGCTGCAGATTACTGGATAGAAATCATGCCAAATAACATTCACAATGCTTATAATCTTGTAAGAGCCAAGACAGTTCTTACCATTCAGTAACACTGTGGTAAGCAGCGAGGCTGTTTTTCAGATAAGGCTGCGGCGTGACATCACTGCCAAAGGCGTAAGGGAAATGACCATCCCGTAGCCGATACGCCTTCCTCCGGGTGATTACAGCTGTCAGGACGTCTTTCAGGTGATGCTGGAATAAATCAGAGCGGAAAGTAAAGCTTTAGCCAATCACATAAGAAGTGGTGATTAACATATATATCTCCAATCATATATTCCTGCATGGTGGTTAAAACATAGGATGACAACGAAAAAGGTCAGTCAAAAGTCATCTCTACTAAACCAAGACCAACACTGTGTGACTTTGTATTGAACCTACGGGTAATTCAATACATTTGCATGAAAAATTAATTCACTTACTGAGAAGAAAATTTACTTAAATCTAAAAGTATGGCACCATGAATTTCAGGAGCAAAACTGATTTTTGGAAAATATATTGTCTTCTTAAGGCTAGGATTGGTAATCCTGGAAAAGCTAGCAAGAGCAGGCTACACTTTGAAAAGATGTAACCGATACATCCCACTCTCGTCAAACCTAGGCCCCCACAACACATGAACGTGTGCTGCCTGACAATTGCGAGGAGGCAACTTTTCCATTACTTGCTCGTAGGGATGTCACAATATGAGATTTTGGTGCCACGATTATTGGGGGCTAAGTGTGTGTGTGTGTCAGCTGGTCAGAAACTGAAAGTGAACAAGGATTTCTCCTCTCGCTGTGAACTCCTCCGATGCAGTTTTATGTCCAGCGTTGGTGGAAATAAGGCTGTTACATCAGTTCCCTCTTCTCAACTAACGTTGCAGTTAAGTGGCTCGCACACACGAACAAACCTTGATGAAACCGTGATGTTATGAAACCGCGGTAATTGTAAAATCGGTTAATACTGACATCCCTACTCGCTCGCTAACTTCTCACTTACATCTGCTTCAGCGATGTATGTCTCTCTGGCTAAAGACCCTGGTCATGTGCAGTGAGAGCACAGGCAGACAGTTTGCTTAGTGACAGGCAAGTACACCAGCCAATCTTTTCATTCGGTCAAACTGAAATGATTGGTCGTGATAATTACAGTCATGCGACAGACACCGGCTTTTTACCCACACAACTTTATTGAATATATATATTTACTTGGGTTGTCAAAATTAACACGTTAACGCGGTACGATTCATTTGTGGAATTAACGCGTACATTTTTTAAACGCATGCGCAGAATGACCCGCTGCATGTACCCATACCCGCCTACGCTCAGAGCGACACACGCAGTGAGATCAGAGCTCGTTCACGTTAAGCAGCCGGTCAGTGACTTTGTAGGAGAACAGTGAAACACAGAGTTTCTCTGGTCTCAGCTGCTCAGTGACCAGCGCTGCTGCGTCATGATCAGAGCAGAAGCTGCAGCTGGTTTGTACCGAGCTGGAGTTTCTGTGTCCTCCTCCACTCTGCTCTCACTGGAACTAATAAACACTCACCACCAGTCATCAGGACCTGATCAGTACAGGAAGTCACTGATTCCAGAGTTTATGAGGCTGCATTTAAACATCATGAAAATGACTCGTCAACATGTTGTGCTCAGTACAACACAACACGTGACGCTCACAGTCAGGACTCAGTGTTAAAACGAGCAGAGCGACACGCAGACATGATCCGACACCATCGATTCATAACCAAACACATGACCGTACGTTTGTCACCTAAATCATCCCAATAGGAAATGAACTATGAATGTTAACTAGTTCATTTTCATCTGCATGACCTGAACTTGGAACTCATTCTTTTTAAGTGTAAACTGGCTCAACACTGCTTCTACAGATGGGCTCAGATTCAGATTTCTTGTGTAGGGTTGTTCGGCCTTAGTGGAGGTATGAACTTCTGAATTCTAGTCAAATATTTGGTTAGTTATTCCTAATACAGCAGGAAGAAATGTGGTCACATGAGGTCACATGGTATTGAACTTTTATCAGGAAGTGTATGTTTATGACACCACTTTCACCAACAGCCATTTATCCAACAATCATGCTAAATCTCTTGGTGAACCATTTCTACAAACCTCCACAGCATAGATCATAGTGCTGACAGCATCATCTGTGATGTTGTCCAGGCCCAGCTCAAAAGCTGTCACCATCATACGGGCCTCGAGCTGGCCCCGCGTGGGCAGCAGCAGCGTGTGGGCGCTGAGACGCAGCTCCTCCTCCTCACCTCCCGCCTCTCGTGGGCTGAAGGGCTGGGCGGTGCTCAGAGGGTTCTGGGGCTGGAACCGATGCTGAAGACACAAACAGGAGATACAAGCATTCAAATGATAAAGTCAATTTTTCAGACATTTCAAGATTAATTGGACATCATTAACATTTTAAAAAACAATGCAATCATGACATAAAACATAATTTTGGAAACAAGCCGTTTTGAGATCACGGATTTGAAAGCACTTACATCAAATTTCTGTCTCGAGGAACATTTCTTCTTCCCTTTTGGTTTGCCAGGCTTTGAGGCAGAGCCACCTTGCCACTGTGATGGTCCAGTGCCCTCTAGAGGACAAAATAAAACACAACAGCATATGCTTTAAGACACCTCAATGAAGATACACCAGTTAAAAAAGTGTTTCCATTCCATATATAATTTTCAATATATATTGCTTTTTCCTGCTCTGAAGCAGTGAATCATCACAACAGTTTTTCCTCTATTTATTGATTTCAGTCAACTTTAAGTTTACACATGTTGGATGGCACTGACAGACAAAATATAAATTATTTAATCACAGGACATTTCTTACTTTGTCCTCGTTTAGTTGTGTTTATCAAAATGGGGATGAAATGATACTCATTATCACAGCAGTCAGTAAAGTTACAGTATATTAAAAGGTATTGAGACTGAAAACAGTACATCTTAAAAACAAACACACGCTCTCATGCAGTTTTAGAAACACAACACTATCAAAAGCGTTCCTACCTGGCGTGGAGACGATGATCTGGCAGCGTGTGAGAATGGCCAGGAGAAAATCATTGTGAACGTGGACTGCAGAGGAAGGAGAAGAAGAAGGGGAAATTACAAAATAAGAAACATGTTTATACAGGACACAATTTATTTTCCAACAGAAACAATAGCAATGCAGTACTTCCTGTGTACTAACCATTCTCCTGGGCCAACAGACGACGGGCCTCAACGTCAAACTCCTCCTTACTGATCTTCTGTTTGAACCATAGTTTCAGATTTGCCCAGTAACTGTAAAGATGCAACGAATATTAACATAAATAAGATTCATATATAATATTAATTTCACAAACAGCTAAACACACGGTAGCCGTCGCATATCTGTATCTCTTGCTCTGTGTACAGTTAACTAGCAGCACCGTTATCATTTGTCCATCCTTCATTTGATCCTCTTGTTTCACCTCATGCTAATTGAAAGTAAATGTACACACCTCTCCAGACTTTTCATACAAACCTGCAACATCATTGAAGTAACAACTACAATGTCCAACTCGCAAATCTACGTTTCTTTGAATCATTTCACCCTGAAAACAAATAGTAAACACTAAACTCACGGATGCTACCAGTGCTAGCGAGCAGGCTACTGTCGGAATTACTTTGCGTTTTCGCAGCAAACAACCAGACACGTTCAGAATTCACCGTGAGAAAGATTTTTTTTTAAATCACGCAGACATCATTTCACTCACTGTTTGACGTTATCGCCGATCGCATCGGTTAAATTCTTCTTTGCGATCTCCAGCTCGCTAGCATGAGCCGCCATGGCGTTCATTCGCTCCTGCACTGACGTCATCACCCAGCGACACTGAATCCCACCGTTTTTTTGTAATCCGAAAACTTTATTGCACTGTAATTGTGGAAATATAATGGTAACATATTATTTCCCGATGAATAACGCTTAATTATTTTCTGTCTACAGCAAACAGAACCATCAAGCAGCTGTTAATATGAAATATTTGTTGGGAAGACAGTATTTAAAGTATAAAGTATATATTCATCTATATTATTATCTAAATTATGTCTGTGCAACACAAAGGTTCACGTACAATCCATTCACCGTACATATTCTCACACTGCACAGGTTTTTCTTGTTTTTACACTTTATATATTAGTTATTATTCCACTCATATTTTTCTATATTGTTTATATTTCTTTACACTTAACTATTATTATCCTTACACCTAAGTATTGCAAGTTACTTCTTATTACTCACTGATGTCTATTTTTGACTCTTGCTGCTGTAATATTGCAAATCCCCCTATCCTGGGACTATTAAAGGATTATCTTATTTTATGTTATCTTATCTTATCTTAAACAACATAATATCTACTTTCTTATCCCATTATCCTTGTTTTTAGTATCTATGCTTTGTTTCTATATTTATTGTTGGGGCCATATCACATTTATATTACTATCTATGCATATAATTTTGCAGTGTTTTCTTTCACATAGCCAGTTTATCACATTTTATTGCATTCAGAACTATCTATTGAGAAAATACCTCAGTGTAAATTAAAGTATATATATATAATTGCAGCACATCGTGTTTTTTAAAAATATACCGTTTATGTTGGCTGTTACAGAGAGAAGATGTCTATATGTCAGCAATACACCACTAGATGGCGCCATGGTATCCTTTAAATCCTGCAAAGTCACTTCAACTTCACATTTTAGTGCATTCGAGCTGAGTAATTAAACCAATGCTTTTGCAGTTTGCTTCATTCAAGAGTTAAAACACAACAATGTGAATTTCACCCCCAAACATGCAGGGCAGTGAGTTCTAAGTAAGTTCTCTCCTCTTATTGCATCATGGCTTCACTGGAGCCTGAGCTAATGTGTTTAGATTGTGGCTCTGGGGTTGATGTACGATTCTGATCAATGCCAAGAATGTGACCCACGAAGCCCTTTAAAATAATTATGTCTGGAATAAAGCTGAGTTGCAACAATTTGCAACAAAGTCGGAGTGAGTTTAATTTATCCTCCTTCCCAGTTCTGGGAATGTATTATTAGACTTATTTAGGATGTTCAAACTTTTTACTGCTTAATAAAAATGTATCTAAGGGGATTTTTTTCTGGTCCACAAACTTTAGAAATGTTATAGAATAACGTCGCACCAACACAGAGGCAGCAGCCAGATTATGAGTCGACGGTCATCTCACATCTGCAGCCACTTGTGAATACAGCAGCAAAAATTAACTCCTGCTAAATGAAGAGATCAGACACTGTATTTTCTGTTCTGTCATCAAAATGAGGTGGTAGAGCTGCTTTCAGAGCTGGTGGAAAAAATGTCGCTAATCACATTACAGAATTCAGGTTGGACTATCCCTCAGTCTGGACTCAATTTAGCCTGAGACATGAGAACAGTCCTGGATGTCCTCAAAAAAACAACAAAAAACAGCTTTGCGTTTTAATATATGTAAACATCTGCTGGCATATGCTGTTATTTTAACTGTAGCTCCTACTGTTTTTAGTTTAAGTTCTTGTTATCTCCAAATGATAAACCAGATAATGCTTTGGTACTTGTATGTTGACTTTGTTGTTAGTAGCTAAGACAAAAGCAGAAATAGAGCCATTTAAACTGCTGTAAGCTGCTTCTTCTTCTCCTCCACTGGCCTGGATAGAAAACATTTCTGTGGTTCCATCTGTTGTTCTCTGGGCTCACGTCTCTCTTGCGCAGGTTTGACTGGGAGGCCCTTTTGTTTCTCACTGTTTAACTCTGGTGTAAAAACAGTGGAGTCGATCACTCCTCCGGCTCTCTCTCCCCAGGCAGTCGTGAAGCCTTTCGACAGACCTCCGTGACTCACGCCATTCATCACAGTGAGTGTAATCGTATATCCAGGACTTATACAGTGAGCAGTGGTACAGGAGACGGCGAGAGGGTCTTCCAGTTCAGTGACTAATGCTGACTCCACAGTGTTCTGAGGTCACACGTCTTCACAGGGGAGATTCATTAGATCGCGTGATGGCTCTCAAGGCTTGAGTCGGGAATACAAATGTGTTTCATGCTAACCACAGGAACAATGAAAACCGTCTGAATATGTTGGTCACTAACAGATGGATTTAACAGACTTAAGTGTCTGTTAATAAGCAGCTGAAACTCAATGAGCGCACTTCTCGAGGCTCAAATGGCCCCTTTGTTTGTTATCTCTGGGCTGCGACTGCTTCTTAGATTAACTTGTTTCTGCGAATCAAAAAACCTCATTAAAATAAATCTAATTTTCCCAATCTCAACACTCGCTGGTGTGCTTCACAGCTGAATAAATTATCATTCCACAGTTTGTTTGAGAGGGAGAGTGGAAACTTAAAGCTGTCTGCTCACTGAGCTCTCCCAGACCCCAGCAAATGATCATCCATCTCAAACAAGTGTCTGTTGAGCTTCAAGTCAAAAGGCCACTTAGGAGCAGACTTAGCTATGGAGTTGTTTGACTGTCCCAGTTAGGGCAAGAATTAGTCACGGTGCTTATTTTCAAAGAAAACAGCCCCACGTCCTGTCTGTTGACTCGCTGGTTGACACTGACTTGAGGTTTTCTGCAGGATAATGAATCACTCTCATGGACATTTCCCCCAAACAGCACATGTCTTTTAGCAAATAACAACTCAGTGTGCACGGAGCCAGCTTTTTCCAAGAATCCTCCGTGCCCGGTGCCATTTTGGTGGTGGGATTCGTAGACAGCGACGCTTCACTCGGCGACAAAGAGAGCTTTCACCTCTGAAAGCTCTGGAGGACCACACAGCAGCAGCCCTCGGCCATCTTCCCTCTATACAGGCCCCGTTTTTCGAGGGGGTACACAGGCCTGAGTGTGGTCCCCTCAGCAGTGGATGTCACCTCTGCTGTTCTAATGTATGACTGCGCAGCGGTCTGGTTTTTGTGGGCTAATCATGCATTCCCATGCGGCCATTAAGCTGCTAAAAATGTGAAGGGTTCAGTGTGTGCAGGGCAGAGTTATTGGAATACTGGAGTTATAGCTGAAGCTGAATCCCACACTGGCAATCTGAGGGGCGGTTTAGCACCATGTGTCTGAGAGAGAGAGGCAGGTTTGTGACAGGACGGTGGCCTGTTATAACTTGATTCCTGGACCCAACTGGTATAATGTGGGCTGAAGTTAAACCAACTCTCTCATCACTGTCATCAGAAGTTGTTGAAAGGTCAGAAAGAAAGAAAACGTATTTTATTCCTGAATTTACAGTAGAGCTGAACAGAACAGGACAGGATGGACACATTATCCAGAATCTATGAATCCACAAAAGAGTGTGGATTTAAATGCACAGTGTGTAGCATAGTGGTAAAGTGTCATATGGGAACTAGCTGAATACACCTCACCACACCCGCTATTTTCAAGCATGTAGAAGAAACAATGGTAGAAATGCAAAAAAACATCTTTAGAGCTATTGTGTGGTTTGTCTATTCTGGGCCACTGTACAAACCGTGCAAAAGGACCCGCTCCCCACTTGGATATAAACAGGTTGTTATAAGGTAACAAGAACATTATAGTTTCAGGTGATTACAAACTGTAATTATAATATAATTATGCATTTTATATTTCATTTCTGCCGAGATCCCCTTAAATCCTACACACTCGCCCTTTAAAGAACAGATGTGCTCAGCTGGCTGGTTGACAAATAAATATCTTTTAAGAGAATGTGTGCCCTTGACCTTTTCATCTATACACCCAGATTAAATGGCTAGTGTGGGTTCATTTTCTACCCTCGTAGGTTCACCTACATTTGCAATTTTATTTAATTTACTCAAGAAAAATAAAATCCAATATCTTCCCTCAAGTACATTTTGATAAATGCTTTCCTGCCAAGAGTGAGGTGAGATCGATACTGATTTAATGTCTACACGCTAAATATGAAGACTGCATGGAAGGGGACACAGCTCTCTCTGTCAAAAATCCACCAAACATGACCTCTGAAGCTCACTATAGTCTGATTCTGTTTGAAACTGAAAGAGCCAGACTTGCTGGCTCTGTGTCCAGTCTTTATGTTAATGAAAACTAACCACCTGCAGCCTCAGCCTCTCCCCCACTCATCCTTTTAAGGGTTGTGGGGGAGCTGGAGCCAATTACAGCTGACATTGGTCAAGAGGCCGGGTCTACCCTGATCAGGTCACCAGTGTATCACAAGGCTTTACATACAGAGAGAGAGAACCATCCTCACTCAACCCACAGGGTATCCAATTGTCCAATGTCTCTGAACTGTGGGAGGAAGCCGGAGAAAACCCAGAGAAAACCCCTGCAGACAGGGAGAGAACATGCACACTCCACACAGAAAGACCAGGAACCTACTTGCTGTGAGGCGTCTTTCTGCTATGCCAATGCACCTTCATCTGCACCTTACAGAGGGTGTTGGATCAACCTGGCCGAGGGCAGTTGTGGCACAGGATGTAGAGCGGGTCGTTCCACTGAGCAGAAGGTTGGCGGTTCGATCCCTGCCTCCCTGCATGCACCCTTATGAGTTATATACGACAGGAAAAGGGCTACACATAGATGTACTGTGTGAATGGGTGAATGGAAAAACAGAACTGTAAAGTGCTGAGTGGTCATCACGCTACAGACCTGCTCCACCACTACAACCTTTGAATCTCTGAAAGCTCGACATTCAGGAAACAGAGGTTTTGAAGCAGTGACAGATTCAAGGTGTAAAAACATTCACTTCACTTCAGTGAATAATAAATACAGTGGAAAATTACGTAGTGGAAAAGAGTCACATTCAGGTTGTGAGCTAGATTTCAACTGACTACCAGTCATCATGTTTTTGCACATTCAAAATGACAACACTGCAAGTGCAATTTAAAAATAAATTGGGGGTTGGGTTGTAGATGCATTTATCCAAAACACTTCACAGTCGACACTGCACTTCAGAGGAAACCCACCAAGTTTGAAGTTGATCACGTGAGTAGTCGAGACAATCTAAGGACAGACAGAAAAGACGGAAATCTGGATTTATTAGTGGGACGACTCGTCCCCGCCCAGTCAACCACAGAAATGTGCAGACACTTGAAAAGAGATGTCTTTGCATCGCGTTCTTCCGTCTCCCCCGGTGACTGTTTCATATCGAAAGAAAACACACAGAAACAGGAATTTTGTTTTTAAGAGATCTGTTATTTCTGAAAAACTCGAATGCTGCAGAATTTAAGAAGGGGAACTTGTACAGCACCTCCCTCTGTCAGGAAGAATTAGAGGTTCTGTTTGGAACAACAATATATCAGTCTGACTCACACCCACAAGATAAGACTGAAATGTGCACGTAATCTCAACAAAGCCTAAACACTAACAATGGCATGTATCAATTACAGCTCTGTGGTTGCGAGAGTCCCCTGAAGTTACACTAAATGTTGAGTCTTAGTTGTGTAATGTTGTTCTACCAAGGACTATGACTCATTGGTTTTATTGCTGTTTTATTTCAACATTGTAATGTCATTTTATTGGATGATGCTTTTTTCTTTTACATGTCCATAAACATGGTTCCATGTCCAGCTGAGTCCAGCAAAAGTGTGTAAAAGACCTGGGTGTGAGGGCCGTTGTGGTCAATGAGGAAAAACCAGCAGAATATGAGGGTCTATTTTCAGCTCAAAGGCTGTTTCGTCTTTTCATGTGTGTGTGAACGCAACCCTGTTGTTCAGAGCAGACCCACCAGTTCAAACACCACCCCCCAGCTCCCCCTCTCCTCTGGATGGAGAGGTTCCCCCCAAAGGACACCGGTTTCCTTCCATACACTGGCGATCGCAGAGCATAGGAGCCCGTGGACTTTGTCAATGAAAGATATTCTTTATGAAAACAGAATGTACATTTCTCTGTATTCAAAAGGAAGAGGGGGGGTGGGGGAGTAACTTGGAAATTTGGACCAATTCCATCCCAGTTCATCTCCCTCCCTCCGCTCCCCTTCTCTCTCTCTCCGTCCTGTCTGGCTCTAGGCAATGTGTTTCTCGTTGTCTGTCCCAATGCCTATAACTCAGTACGCTTGGTCTGCATATTTTTCATGCTCCAAAACCACTCAAAACCAAATATAATTCCTTCTTGTTTCTCTCGCTCTCTTTCTTTCAGCGTTGCTTGTTTTTCCCAGAGTCATACTGAAATTGAATCAATGGCCCTAATGAGAAAAACATTAAGAGCAATTTTCGAGCACTCTCTGAGAATAATTGTCACATATACCGAGGAGGAAATTAGCTCTATTTTCTGCAGGAACATTCTCTGCTCCCTCAGGATACCTGTCCCCTTTTTCACTGTTTTGATAAGTTTATTGCACACATAAATTATAGTTTCAGGTCATGTGGACTTGGGCAAAGTACTTTAACATACATTATAAAGGATATATTACGTGTAAGGAGTAAAAATAAAATAAAACATGGATTTAAACCTCTTTCCGTTCTCCAACTTCTGAAGATGTTGGTCTTTTTAAATCTGGAATTGGATACAGAGTCTAAATAAATCTAAATAGGTATTAACACAATGTATTTTCCAGGTCCCGGCAAGAACAGCAAAAGTTCATTGAGGGAGAGTTTCCCCCTGACGTTTATCTTGGCGAGGTAGGAAGAGATGCATGTAGATCCTGTGACGCTAAAGCTTATGAATGAAATCAACACCGATGAAGTTGTGTGAGGATGTGGCGCCTCCTCTCTTCGGGGCGACCCGGTAATGAGGAAAACACTGTGGTTTCTTAATCATAAGGCAGCTTGGATTATAAAACTTCAAAATGTAGACCTTTATTATCTATTTCCCCCAACTATCATATGTATTTGGTGGGAAAAGAAGTTGTATGGCTTATTATAAATAATTATGTCCCATAAATTCCTCTATGTGTGCTTCTATTTTATGTTATACAGAGAGGACAATGTTCAAGCAGAGTCTGTTTCTATGACAGGGGGCTTTTCAAGTCACTACCGATGGTCAAACTCCAATGATGCAGTTCTTTTTTTATCTTGGATCAACCAGTTACCGATGACACGCAGTCAGAAGTGTGCCTTGGCCTCCACAGCTGCCCGTGGACCGGCCCGGCTTACACAGTCTCCTCAGTCTATGGGCCTGATCATCAAGCGGACAGTTTTCATGGAGTAGAAGCCTCCCCCATAGTCGGCCCAGAAGATCCCGTCCTGGAACTTGCTGCGGTAGACGCCTCCATTGTACCAAACCCCGTTAAGGTTGGCTTGGCCGCAGGCGTTGTACCACCAGCCTCCTTTATGGAAATGGGCACAGTTACCTGTGGTGGGAGGAAAAGGAAGAGGGATGATTCGATCGGTGAGGAAGAGTGTTTTTCACAGAGGGAGGGATTCAAAAAACACATTCGATGTCGTCTGCCGAATATAATAATGAAAACTTTTTATGCAATTCAATGCTTTTACTAAATGGTGAGTCACTGCCTCTGCCACTTCAAACTACCTGACCCACCACTGCATCCACGTTTTTGATATCATTTTTTTTTAGATCACCAGGCAAATTTTGCAACCATTCAGAGTGGTGGGATGTAACACAGTAGAAATACGCATTTCTTACGTCTTTCTTATTTATTCATTTTTGGGTACTTTTCACATTTACTCCACTACATATATCAACAAATATCTGTACTTTCTACTCCACTACATTTTTACAACGCACTGTGTTACATGTTCACATTGGTTTTTATATTTTTAAAGGTAATCAATAATGGGAGGGGAATTGGTTTCATGATCCAATCAGAGCGGGCAGGTAATATTAGACAGAAGAGGCCGAGACTCAGCCACAACAATGTAGACTGTTTCATTAGGAAATAGGCTACACTCAGCAAGTACTTTTACTTTCAATACTTATATTCATATATAGTATATTTAAAAGACAGTACTTTTACTCAAGCAGAAAAGTTGTGGTTGTTGTACTTATACTTTTACCTAAGTGAATTCTTGTATGTGCATTTGTTTTTGCTTAAGTAAAATTCACCACTGCTACCTGTGACCCGCCAGATATATAAAACCATATTTATTTGATTTTGACCAGTAAAGAAAAAACTACTTCCTTGATTGTCACTACTCCTATGTAGGATGTGAACAAAATCATTCAATCTCATTTCACAGATATAAAACCATATAATTCAAAGGTCACAATACCAAAAGACAGAATCAAACACACCTCACATATGCTACAATAGCACTAAGGGACCTGGTGTTCATCTACCTGCGAAAGCATCCTTGTCTCGATCCAGCGTAGTGAACTGTTTGCCGTTGTGGCTGCTGAGCGAGTCCCCGGCGTTGCCCTGGTAGGTGCCCAGGCGCAGGCGGTAGTCCTCGCTCTGCGGCTCCAGGTGGAAGCTGCTGTACTGAGCGTATACCTTTTTGCCCATCCAGTCCTCCAGCTCCACCAGCAGCTTGTAGTCCCCCTGCCTCCCTAGTTTGTAGATGCCTTCCAGACCGAGCCAGTACTCCCCGTCTATGTTGCCAAAGCCGCTCTGAGTCAAAGGAAGATTAAAAGGAAGGTTACAGAGAAATTACAGAAAATAATGCACCTTGTTTGTTATGAGGCAGCCCCGGGGGTGTTTAGAAACAGGAGAATTGTTTAGGAACTTTGGAAGACGCCGTGGAATTGTTAACAGAACAAATGGGAATTTTCTTTTTGATAACATTTCGCTCTGGGATCTGTAGTTAAGAAAAACTTCAAAAGATTAAAAAAAACTGACTAAGCAAAACAATGCAACCCTGTCTTTGACATTCCTAAGAAGGATGTGTTGTAAAAGTTTGTGCTGGAAAATAAGCATCAATCTTCAAAACGCTGGTTCATCACTCAAACTCCACTGATCTCTCAGATAAAAAATTGGAACGGGTGCTTGTGTTGAATAACCTCGAGCCATCTACATCTGGCCATGTGCCTTCAGAACACTTCACTTGGTAGAGGAGACTGAGGTTTGTGATTGTGGATTAGTCGAGTGAGCCAGGAGATGATGAATGATGTAGGGTTTCAGTCTGGGGCCTCCTCTCCGATGCAGTGTGTGTGTGTGTGTGTGTGTGTGTACATGTGGTGGCTTTGTGGGAGAGCGTAGAGGCAAATCACTGTTGAAGAGACCATTTAGCTTCCAGTTACACATGCACAAGCCTGGCCGGGCTGAATGGAACACTGGATTTCTGCGGCTGCCAGCAGCGATATCCTCCATCTCATTCTCACAGAGTTTTGATGAGACGGCTCCATACGGTGTGGCGCAGTAAGCCAAGCAGCCATCCATCCAGGAAGGCACCATAGTAGCAGCGGTTTTGGAAAGAAACGCCTGAAGATTGAGCTGTGGAACATACCTTCCTCAGCGGGCCGTCTAATGTTTCATAATGGGGATCTCAAACCAAACGAGCAGACTAACAGTGGTGCTGACGTTATATTTTGCAGTAAGTGAAAACACAAGGATGCTGGCCTCGGATATAGCCCCAAACACTCCAGATCATTGGCACAACTGTTGTCTCTGAATGAGCCAAGTATTCCGAATATTGGCCCGAGAGAGGAGAGAGAAAAAGGAGACAGATCATGTCAGGAGACGTGACATTATAATCACCTTGTAGCTCTCCCAGTTCCTGAAGAAGTTAACAGATCCGTCCCTCCTGGTCTGGATCACGGTCCAGCCCCCGTTGTCTATGTCCTGTTCGCACCAGACCTGCAGCGGCCGCTCTGCTTCGTCTGGTCTGATCAGGTACATGCCGCTGGTGCTGTGGCCGGCTTCCTGCGCATCCAGACAGTCTCTGAATGGGCCTGAAAGCAAGACACAACAATAACACTTATTTTACAGCAAAATTAGTTTTTAAAAGTGGGTAAACCTGCTTAAAAGGCAATTAACTCCTTCTCCGATAAAACCCCATGTCTACTGCATTGAATTCAGGAGTGAAAGTCAATTGTATCCATTCCCATTGTAGACAAATATCAGATGGGTGCGTGTTGTTGACTATGTCACATGTTGAAGCCGTAGCAATAGAAGAAGAACCACTTCCTCCTCCATCAACTCCATTATAAAGTATATTTGTCGATTTATTTAATATAATTATCTTTAGCTGTTGATCACAGTTATTTTTGTTCTCAGGATATGATGTAGCTGACTTGAAGTAATGATCAAGAAACAGGTGACCCAACCCCTGTTAAAGAAATGAACCAAAATGCGCACAACAAACAACAAAAGGGACCTTTGTCAAATTAAATACTGAAGAACTGTTGCAGCAGTTCTTCAAACTGTCCGGCGGACATTATGAAAAACATCCTAAAGTGACTGTGTGAGAGTTTAAGCTCCTGAACCAAGCAATGACACTCACCAAGTTCTTCTCTCTTCATCAATATTGGGTATTCCCAGGTATTGCATCTTTTTTTTCTTATTGTAAAGTAAAAGCAGCAGTAAAAGTAGTGCCAGATTATCATCGCTAATGTTTCCATCTTTTTTTTTCTCAGGCTCGATATTTTTATCCTAATAATTTATTTGCTGAACTGGGCTCGTTAAAATGAGTTGTCAGGTGCAATCTACGCTATTTCCTTCCATTTATCCGTTTCACCACTGATGCGCAAAGGTTACTTCTGTTTTGATGTTCTTAAAATGGTAAAACATGTGTCAGACAGACTCTGATCTCAACTCAAGCTTGAACACAAATTTTGTGGCTATATTTTGGCCTTGTGGGCCAGTTTTGAAATATTTTTGTACCAAAAGACTGAAACAAACACATCAGTGCCATTAGTTACATGATGCAGAAAACACTGTGTGTGACAGAGGTTTAAATACGAAGGAAAGACCAGTAAACTGGAACAAAACCGCACAGACAATCTAATAGAAAACACATTTATCTGGGTTCACAAAGATACCCTTGTTTACTATATCCTCCCGGAACAGCAGAGGAAAATGGGGCTAATTAAATTTTTTATAAGAAACTTACAACTTGCCATCATTCTAGATTGAAAAGCGGTCACCCCTGTTTTTGAGTGTGGCCCTTTTCAAGGTAATTCTCATCAGAAGAATTTTAATTATAAGCACATGTAGCACTGACTTTACTTAAAAGGGGGAAATAACCCTCTACCAGAGACCCTGCTATTAATATAATAATGTTAAGGAGTTCATTCACGACATGAAACTTAACAGGAGCTTATATCAGTCAGCCTGGGTTTTGTCTACATCTCACATGCAATGGAACAGTCTCATATGGATAATTTTCATAAACAGCTGCACTGAATTCCTACACACTTTATTATTCTTGGGCAAGGCCAATCTAAATGTGTCAGGAATTTCTGTTGATGAGGACAAAATCGCACCCGTTGGGTCTTTCTTTGCTTTGCTTTTAGTCCCCTGCCTAAATTCAGACGTTACAACGTTTTTTATTTCCACTCTGGTTTGTGTTCTTTCTGTTGAGCGGGGAGCAGAGTTCCAGCTGAATTAGCAAATCTTTAACCTTTCAGAATGAGGCCACTGGCCCACCTGCGGCTGTACTCAAACTCAGAGATTATTATTTTGTTATGGTTGGCCTGCGAAGTCAGAGCTGGTCCAAATTTTACGCTGACTGTTTTGGATTTTCGTGAGTGGATCAAGGTTTAAATGAATGAAAAATAAGAAAGCAGTAGATGGATGGACAGATGGATGGATGGATCCATTCTCCCACTTACCTTCTGCACTGAAGTTCCTCTCGGGAGGATTCTGGACTTCCAGGGTACCAGTTGTGGGTGATGGCCCAGAGCGGGAGCCCCTTTCCCGCACAAACCCTTGAGTGTTGTCTCTCTGGATCTCATTGGTGAAACGTGGCACATTGACAGGAATGTTTTCAGGCACCACCTGCACTAGTGGAGGTCCCATGGGTGGGTGCTCATGCCTGCGGCTGTACACTTGCATACACTGCTCCTCCAGCGCTCCAATCAGTACTGACTGGTTGTTCACCACTGCCGACAGGGCTGAGTATTTGGTCTCCAGTTCCCTGTACCTGGAGGCCAGACGTAATGACTCAGAGGTGGCATTGAGGATGCGTGTCTCCAGCTGCGCAAGCTCCAGTGAGTTGTCCCTCTTCCTGATGATCTCATGCAGCAGCTGCATGTAGAGTTGGGTCACCCTCGAGTTCATGTTCCTGCTCTCTTTCCTCAATAGCTTCATCTCATTCACCAAGTTGCCGTCCACATCGACCACCAGCTTCAAAGTCTCCATCTCCCGACGTTGCTTGGACAGGAGGTCGCGTACTGAAGCCACGTCCAAGCGCGTCACTCTGTCCTTGTCAGTGGAATAACCCCGAGCAGCACAGATGGGGCCTGTGATCTTCTGCTCGGGGACCAGGAAGGTGTAAGCGCATTTCTTGGCTTCTCCGTTGGCCTCTGGTGCCCTCCGTACCCGAGAGAGAATGGGGTTCTTGGTGAGGGCATGGCTGTTGCTCCAGAGGGCCAAACCAAGCAGCACAAATAGACTCCATGTTCCAGGTCCCATGGTTCTTCCTCCCTTAATCACCAAACTACAGATCTACAAACAGGAAAGAAAAAAGACCATTTTACTTTCAGGGCAAAAATGGTGTTATTCTATTTTGTAGGCTGCTAATTGTCGATAAATTCCATCAAAAAGCTATTAAAGTGTACTCGTCCATCTCTCAATACTTACCAGCTCCCCTACACTTTCCCTAGGATTTAACTTCAAGTCCATTGGTGATACGTTAGAGTGAATGTTTCAAAAACTATTTGATGGTTGCACAGATATGCGTGGTCTCCAGAGGATGATTACCAATGACTTTAAATGTGTCCAGTACTTTTTGACAAAATACCTGAAAAACTGATAAAATTCTTCACTTTATTTGGTGTGTTATGTTAGCATTGGCATAGTTGGGGACTATTTTCCACTGTGGACCAATACACAGTTTGTGGGAAAGGAGTAGCCTCTTAATAGCATTAGAAAGCAATTGTCTCAAACAAAACTATAATATATACGGATGTTCCTCATGATGTCGCCCAGTGCAAAACTTATTGGCTCACTAATCAAAGTTTTTGGACACCAGCTAAGACCTATGACACAGGGGCTCTATGACATCTATGACTCTGCTTTATAATGCTTTGGCTTCACTAATAGTAAGCTACTTTTCAGTTGATTGGTTTTAGTATTTTCTTTGGATTTGTAGACATGAGAGAAATCACCAGATTTATTCTGTAATTTGGTCTGAGTGTTATATTTTAATTTTGGCTACCACTCATCTTGTACCTTCTGTTCAATTTCCTCCCAGGCACGCCATAAAAAGATGTTGTTATGCAGATGTATTCCTTTCTTGCCTTACCCAATTTTTTCCAACCATAGTGCCGGCAAAGCTAAAATAGACCAAGAGCATCTGTTGACATAAAAGCCTGTGGTCTTGTTTCAAAGCACAGGACTTGCTTGATTCTTTAGTAGTTAGTGAGCTTTTAAATGTAAAGTGAAAAGACACTCCTGCTCCAGGCAGGATGTGCCATCTGGTTCGCTTGTGGTGGAGTAAGAGCAGTGTCACCCCCACCCACCACAAATCTGTTATCGTAACTCGTATTTTCAATACATTCCTTCATGTGTTGTCTTTCATCAAGGCCCTCACCACAAGTGTATCAGGTGTCTGGGTGTGTGCAGTTGCAGAGACCTGTTTCTCCACATCCTCCATTAACCTCCCCTATATCCTTTCAGTTTACCTGCACTGGCTCGGGAAAAAAACACCAACCTTGGAGACTGGACATTTTTTAATTGAACATGAATATACGCTACAGAAATTGAATCTGTGCAGCCATGGATGACTCTGAACATATTATTTAAAAGGTACCACATCCCCTGTCAGTCTTTAATCGATTCTGAAATTGTAGAAGCATCAGTAGTGAGCACCATGATAGAAAACAGCCGGTAATTATCACTGGGCCAGTCTGACTCTTTGTGAATTCTGCCTTCTCTGCCTGACGGGCACATACAGAAAATTTGAATTTGATGCGGAACAAAACAAATTTTCTGTTTGAGCGGTGGCAGAGGGAGCAGGAATCCCTGATCTATGAGTAATGTTTTCTGGAGTCTATTTTTGGATGGAAAAGCTTGTGTGTTGATCTTATTGGTTTTGACAGCACAACGAATGGAGCAGGAGTGGGTGATGACCCAAAAATGCACGTTAAGTAAGAGGTCCCACCTTCCATATGCAGTAGCGAGGCTCTGCTCTGGGAGCCAGGGCTACCGGCGAGCCAACTGCAGGCTGATTTTGGCGACTGTGCCAAACTCAGAAGCCTGTCAGAAGGCAGTCTGATGAGTATGGCCAAGGAGGTTAAGTAACCTGCGCCTAACACTTCTCACGGAAAGACACTATGACCCACTTCGTATCTGAGCTCATCAAAAACAAATCCAGTGAGGATTTTAACAGATGGCAAAGAGACAGGACTAAATGAGTCCAAGACAGAGGCAGCAGGGGCTTCAACTTTTTTCTGTGGTCGACTCTTGATGTTTACTTGCACTGAAGAGTTCTAACCACAGTTAATGGGACTGATCCCAGAGCATTACCTAAGCTCAAACTGCTGCTGCAGCAGAATAGTACCCTTTTATCATCGTCGTAGGAAAAAACAAGCAGGTCTCAAGAGTAAAATATAATACGAAGTTATGTGTTTTCATTAAGCACAATGGCCTCTTTACAGAAAGCACAGAAAGTACCGAAGCCAACATTGATTTTGAATAACTATGTTGTTGCAGCAATGTTTTTGAAACTGCCCTGAAGCCTGTATTTTAGTTTTAACGTATGGAACAAGGTGCAGTTTGTTTCGTCACAGATTATTAAGCATCTGAGGGCAGAGGAAAAGTGCACTTTGAGGAAAACGGCCCATGTGTCAGCACTCAGAGACACCTTGGCACTGTCACTCAGCTATTATTACCCAGAGAGAACTTTTCCCTGTTTTTTCCGTAATCACGGGTCATCCCCCTTTCAATAGCTTGGTCTCAGCAATTGGCCCGTCTTCACGTCTCCAACCCCACAATATGAATCTCACAAGCCCTCGACCTGACAGGAGTGACAGTGTTTACAGAGAGGGCTCCTCAGCCAGGCCTGTGAATCTCATCTGCAGCTGCCACCACCAGGTTTCTCTCCGTCGTTCACACCCCGCTGGTCTTCATCAAGGCGGCCGCACCAGCCCTTTTTTGTTGACTTATTGGAAAGGTATTTTCTCCTCTACTCTCCCTCACTCCGAGCCAGATCTGGCCATATGCAGCCACCTCATCTATATTAATGCTGTCCTCGCAGGTCAAACTTTGCGGTGTCTGCTTTTCCCAGCCCAGAGTGGGACGGGGGGGACGGAGCCAATTGGCCCATTGACTCTAATTGCTGCCACTGAGCTCCGTCTTACTGGTACACTCCTCAATTAAAAGTTATTTTTTTATATATTCAAGCCCAGAAAAAGCTTACACCACATTTGCACCCATAACTTTCTCTCCAACAGTACAACTTTGTTGTGGCATTTGCTTTCGTCCAACAGATTTTTAGGAGTTAACCAGTTAGCCCACAAGTTATTCCAATGGTGCGACTGATTAGATCCATCTGCTGACAAGATGCAGTAGCTCCACACATGGTGAATTTGATCAGGATATGGGTTTTCACAATACATATGAATATCTTAAAGTGGTCAAATGTTAAACTCAATTTATTAAAATGTTATAAAAATCATTCCATTGTTATTTTATGAAGCATCCTGGATGTGAAGCAAATCCAACTTTAATCTAACAACAGTGTTCAAGATTACATTGACCTTTGCTTGTAAATTCAATTTTTCTTATTTGCAGTTAAGACAAGAAATATCTAGCAATTTTAATACTTTAACAGAGAGGATAGAGAATATATACAAAGGCCACATGAGTTTGATGAATAACCTGATCACAATGGAGCAAAAATAATAACCTTACCTGTGTCAGAGAGTGAGTTTAGTCAGTGGTCCGGGATGTGCAGGTAAGACCCAGCCTAGGCGTCTCAGTTGTGGTTCCTATGTAGGTTCATGCTCTCCATTCTCCTCCTCTCACTCCCAGTCTCCCCCTATGTGCTGCTCGCATTGAGAAGGAAGGTCTGCGCTCAGCTATGGCACAGGCAAACACCGTCCACCGAGGGAGAGAACAGTGGAGGGTGGTCCGTACCCAGAAAGAGGGAGGCTGATGTTGTAATTTTCTCTGGCTCGGCCCTGCCTTCCTCCTCTGATGTCACATTTAAAAGTTTCAGCACAGCAGAAAAAAGCTAGGTGATGACTGAGAGTCACTGAACACACCGAAAATCAGGTTAACTGTCTCCCACACACACAATTTGTCTGTCGGGCTTGTAGAAGGTAATGACACACACTTACACACACACACACACACACACACACACACACACACACACACACACACACACACACACACACACACACACACACACACACACACACACACACACACACACACACACACACACACACACACACACACACACTTTGTCTTTGTTTATGTCACACAAAGAGACACATTCATTCCTCAGCCTCACTTATATTTACATTTCTCAGAGTCTATACTTCCTCCTGCTCACAAAGCGTCTCTCAATTAGGTCCATATAATGACTGAGTGGTTCTGGCAACTTCAGTAGTTTCAACATGATGGCATTAGGCCTGTTTTTTGGATGTGAGTGTTTCTCTCTCTCCGTACATGGGGTGAGTATGTCTCATGTGGCAGAGTCCAGGAACTATTGGCAGCTGTGTTTATTTTGGTTATGAGGACAATAAGCAGAGGGCTCTGTGGAGAAAAGAAAAATCAACGGCCCTCAGCTAAATGTTTTGACTAGAAGAGGAAGCACAGGCTTTGATGCGTGGGGGATTCTCTGCATGGGGAGACATATTTCAGCACGTGGGAGGACTGTTGTGCTTATGAGAAATTGAGACAGGACATAATAATCTAAATAATAAAGAGGAACACGTATGTGTGAGTGTCTGTGACCCATACATGTATGAGGACACATGTTTGCCTTCGCGTAGTTGGGATTGTATGTCTCCCATAGGTGGTCGGTTTTAGGAAATTGAGGTCTTGCAGTTTAAATAAATATAAACGTGTGTAAATATTATGGAAAGAAGCTATAAACCCTGAGCTAAAGCGCTTTGCTAATTTTGTGCTAATTCAAGCCATGTCTGGACGTGTATTTTTCTGTATCTGCTCTACATTTAGAAACTCTTGTGAAGCCTTGTAATGGGGCCACTTCCCTGCTTCATTTGTGCCGATTGTGCCCTATGTCAAACCAGAGGAGCATGTTTGCTTAATGCAATAGGAATTTGAATGGAAGAGCTACCCCATTCTTATTTTTGCAGCTGGAAAAATAAGTGTAACCAACGCTGATAATGTTCTTTTAAAATTTAAGAAGTAAGAAATTGTCTCTTATAAAATGGTCCAAACCCCAAGCCCACTCTGTGAGCCCCTCCTTGTGGCTAAAAGAGTTCACTACCCCCTCCACCTTTACAGGTGCAACGGTACAGGTAAATTTATACTGAGACTACATGATAGATAGATAGATAGATAGATAGATAGATAGATAGATAGCTTTTAAAAATGTATTCACCTTTGATTTGCCTCTTAACTAAAAGAAAGCTCATTGATGTGCTTACAATGTATCAACAATGATGAAGAACGATGTGAAGAAAATAAATCAGTGTAACTGAATGATATGATATGATACGACATCATATTAATAAATTATCGAAATAGAACCATAAAACTAACAATAAAGATAAATAGTGATAAAACACATATCATAATTTAAAAAGGGTCTTTTATCATACTAGTCACATAGGTGCAATTCAATTCTAAAAGGATCAAAAGTTAAATTATTACCAAGAAAAAGAATAAATAAATGGACTATCCCAATATAATGAACAAGTGAATAAGTTTAATTAAGGGTCACAGAAAATAATTATCCAGTGATGAGCTCTCATTGTTTGGTCAGGGTTAATGTGTACAAATAAAAGATGATTAGTTCGTTGAGCTATCGTACCTTCAGACGAGCCTGCGGTGACGTCACGTGGACTGACCAATAGGAGGCGGTCATAATGTGACAGTTGACGCTCGACGGGCAGCAGCAGCGACTCTAATCAAAACACGAGAATCAATTATATCTTTGACTTCATTCAAAGGGGAATAAATGACTTTGATCAATGGCATCTTTTGATTTAAACGCTGCGTGAGGACGTGGTTCCGCGTTTCTTCAGCCCAGTCGACTGTTTTCTTTTTAAGCATGGTGAGTTTGACTCTTCCCTTTTGAAATATAATGTAGTTGTAGTTTTTTTTCCCCCTCGTGCCCTTTGTGTCAGTAAGCAAAGTTGAACCCGCACACCGCGCTGAAGGACCAACTGCCTTTGTCCACCTCGTCCTGCACAGAGCCGCAGGATTAGGTGATTTAAACGGGCTTTACTCGTGTGCGGGGCTTCGTCTGTTGTGGATAAAATTAGAAACCTGCAGCGGGAGATCCTGTGTCACTGTGGATCTGCTGAGGCCTGAGCAGAAAGCCGTGCTTTGCGAATGTGTTGAGAGCAAACAAAGAGCAAAAAAACCTCCCCTGCACAACACCCCGTAGAAAGAAGAACCATTTAAACGTTTAAAGGGTATTTTAACACAAAATATATAATTGAATTTTTTTTTTTGGTAATTTGAGGAAATCAACATGTTAAAGGGATAGTTCACCAATAAATGAAAATCCGCTCATCATCTACTCACCACTGTGCCGATGGAGGGGTGGGTGAAGTGTTTTGGAGTTTCAAGGGTAAACAGCGTTGCAGCCAAATCCAATACAATTAAAATAACTAGGGACCACTTCTTCAAACGTATAAAAGGAAAAAAAAGATAAAACGCCTCCATACTGCTCCTGTGGTGTCATCCAAGTGTCCATAAGCCCCGACATTCAAATGTTCAAATCAGATTTAGGCTAAAACCTGGTGTAAATGACCTTGTTTCGAGTTGAATTTGAATGTCAGAGCTTACGGACACCACAGGAGCAGTATGGAGGCATTTTATCTTTTTAGGTTCACTACACTTTTGCTGCTCTACAATATGGGATTATCCAGTGGAATGACTCTTCTTATTACCTGCTGTTGTGTTCCAGGATGCTGAGGGCCCCCAGGCCTTGTGCGACCTCTGCCTGGTTCAGGTGTGTTGCAGCCTGGACTCGCTGTGCAGCAGGCGAGCAGACGGCTCCATGTGCCTCACCTGGGCCCCGCTCTTTCCACAAGAGATGGCCGATCAGCTGCTGCGTAAGATGGCAACCACAGGTGGGTGAGGTGGACAGAAAGGGCCCCAGGAACATTGGGATCCACAAAGGAGGGAAACTGCAGCTTCTATAGGAAGGTGGTTCCGCTATATGTTCTGATAAGATGAGATAAGCGAAGATAAAATGCGATTAGATAATTTACTGCAGCAGATAGGCTGAATGAGACAAGAGAACCTCTGAAAGTATAAAAATAGAACAAAATAAAGAATTTAAGTAGATACAAAATACAGATAATATGTACAGAATATACACCTGGCCCTACTGTAAAATGTAGATACACAGGATGATTGCATCAGGATGTAAACTGTATATGTGTGAGATATTAAAAAAGATATAGTCAAAGTCAACTTTATTCTCAATTCAGGACATAGACAGGATTGAAATGCTGTTTTTCTCTTAACCAGGTGTAAACATAAGTATACAACAAATGAGTACACAACAAAAACTCATGTGACATATGAGTACACAATGCAGTCAAAAAGGAATAGGGTAGATAGGATATGAACTGCTGTGTATGATTGTAGCGCAAACCGCAATAGTGCCAAATAGATTGACCAGTGGCTAATGTGAAGATAATCTACATAAATAAGATTTAATTAAATTAATTCTTCAGCCACAACTTTCTTCCATAAAATGTAAGAATAGCAACATCCTTTATTCTGTCATCATATCATGTATTGGTTCACAGTGTACTGTATGCCAGGCTGACTTGATGGGAAAATTCTACTCCACAAACAAGAATTTGGGTAAACTGATGCTACTTTTTCCTACAACACCGCTCTGTTTGCTTCTCCCAACAAGGGATACTGAATGACACAACTGTTGGGATTTTCCGAAACTGTAAAGAGCTCCGCCTGCGCAGAGCCGCCGTCCGCTGCTGCCCCGTTTCCACCGAGGCGTTCCACCTGGCCCTCTGCCCTCACCGCCTCCAGGAACTAGATGCCTCCTGGGTCTCTGGGGGCATCACTGGGGCTGACATTATCTCAGGCCTCGCTGCCAACCTGGAGTGCAGGTCCAGCCTGCAGAGGTTGTCCCTCAACGGGCTGCATCTGGACTGGGGGTCTCTGCCGGAGGATGGAAGGGTCCGAGTTGGCTTCAGCTCTCTGCAGGGCCTGAGGACGCTAAACCTGGCCAACACAGACCTGTGTGATGCTGCCCTGGAGGATATCTGCACTCTCCCTCAGTTGGAGATGCTGGATATCTCGTGCACTGCTGTCTCAAAGCTCACGGCGCTCCTTCAGTGCAAGAACACCCTCAGGTCTGTAATCGCCCACCGGCTGTGGCAGCTGGACATGTCACCTGCCAGGCTGCTCTCTGTCCTCAGCCAGCTCCACGCTCTCAGGCATCTGGACTTCTCAGATGACCCCTTTGCGATGGGTGACAATGATGGGAGAGATGGGGAGGAGCTGGTGCAACAGCTCCTGGAGGGGAGTCCCCAGGTTCTCCCTTCCCTCATTTCTCTCGATATCTCTGGGCGAAAGAGAGTCACGGAAGCAGCAGTCCGAGCATTTGTGGAGGCCAGAGGTGGGCTGGTCTTCTTGGGCCTGCTAGCCACCGGGGTTAGCTCCTGTGACGTCCTTTCTTCACAGGCAAACCTAAAAGTAAGGATGTAGTGTGAGCACTGGGCACAGAGTTGATGTCATACTGTTGCCTGTGACATGCCAGGACACTCTGAATGTCTTAAATAGATGCAGAAGCTTGACTTGTGCATACGTTTCCCATTTGACTTTGACTCGAGGCTCCTTCTTATGCATTTGCTGAATATGCACAGTGTTTTCCATGTCTGTGACGCTGCTGATGTGCTGTGTGTGTTTTAAGGTAACCGGAGAGGCTAATGAGAACCAGGTTTGTGAGGCCCTGAGAAGGTACAGAGACAGGGAGTGTTTCATACGAGAGGCCCTCGTCCATCTCTACAATCTAACCACAGACATCGACAAACCACGGCCGGATATGCTGAAGGTATCGTGGTCTGGTTAATTCCTTGACTGTAGAACATTTCGACCAGAGGTTAAACAATCTAGCTATTTTGCTTATCAATTAACCATTAAGTCATTCTTTTCAAGCAAAAATGCGAAACATTCTTTGGGTTCAGCTTCTTAAAAAGGAGGATTTGTAGTTTTTTTTGTCATACATGACAGCAAATTCAATTCCTTTGGTTTACAAGCAAACTGAATGCATCATTAGTTCCAGCTCAAATCACTCCCATGTATTCACATACACTGTCATCATCATCAAATGGAAATTAAAGAGATTATGATTGTGTCTAATCTGGTGGTTTTGACCATCATTTCTGTTAAAATAACAAAATACCCACAGGATTTATCATTAGTATCTGGAGAAACAAAACCAACAAAAAACAGGGCCGGAAATGTCATCTAATGATCGGACAGATTGTATAAAAGTCAAATAAATCAGATTATCTGAAGAGAGCACATAGCGTTGACTCATGTCAGTCTGTAAACAATGCAACTTCTCCATTTGTTATTCTTCTGAGAACTGGTTAATCTGGTTGTTTGGTTAATTTGAGGTGTTGTTAGAATATGTCTCATCCCCTAGGATGTTTTTTTTAATGACGTCACATTCACAGATTGTGAGTACAGTGTTTTCATACTGGTATGCATGTCGTCCAAAACTAGAAAACAGAGATTTTAGTCGAAATGTTCTTTACTGTAGATTCAGTTCTATTTGTGAGGAGCATTCAGAAACAGCTCAGTTTGAACATGCAGCACGGCCAAAGTTAAATCGTCCTGTGAGCTAACATCACCATGACTGTACTTGGATCATATAATATATCAGAGGTAATGAGGCTGTTTGTGAAGGAGTCTTGCAGAAAGAGAACAGTCTAAATCCACAGCTTGGTGAGCGGTTGCCGAGGTTGGAACGTCACACACTAACACCAAGCTGGGAATCGTTTCGAGACAGTTTCCAGTGTGACAGTTACAGGCACAAACATTTACTGATTCTAAAACCGTCATGACAGGCTGCCTGTTTCCCACAGCTGGTGCTGAGCGCCATGCGGAGCCACCCCACCTCTCTGCACGTCCACCTGGTGGCCACAGCATGCGCATTCAACCTGACCACTCAGGACCTGGCCAAGGCCATGCCCGTCAGCCTGCTCACCTCCGCCATCACCCAGCTGCTCAACGCCATGAAGACCTTCCCCAGTCACCATCAGGTCGGGGGCTTCACATCCATCATGACAACATGTAGTTACACATGAGCAGGAAAAATTAACAAGTTGTGATGAAGGAGATTAATACCAGTTTGCTTTTCATAAAACTGATTTAGATTTATTTCCTTTCATTACAGCTCCCATTCTGCCACTTTCACACAGTATTCATAGCCACTCTGTAAAACCTTATGCACACATTAACTCGTATATTTCCTTACACCCATGTGTTTCTTCAATATTCATGAATTATTTCATCTCTCCAGGTGCAGAAAAACTGTCTGCTGGCTCTCTGCAGTGACTACATCCTGCAGGATGTCCCTTTTGACAAGTTCGTTTACTTTCACTCACTATATGTGCGACGTATGAGCCCGCGGTCACGCGGTAGCCAAGATAATCACTGCACTAAAGGCATGACACTTGTTTTTCCAGCCGATTTTGATCCAGCTAAAATATGTTTTGTCTTGAAGTCAAACTGCCAAAAGAAAAAGTGCTTCCAGATGTAAAAGTGCTGACCTGAAGTCAGATTTTCTTGAAGCGTGCATGTAGATTGTTGGTATATTTTTCTAATACTGCGTTCCTTATACCCCATGCTGCCATCATGGTTCAGGTATTTGGCAGCCACGCTGGTTATTAACTGGCTGAGCAGCCACGAGGATCCGACCCTGCAGAGGATGGCTGTGGCTGTCATCTCCGTCCTGGTGGCCAAGGTCAAGACTCTGCTCACTTACCGTGTGTTAGTCTGCTGCAGGGAAATAGTGTGGCACCTGTCATTCCCAAGTGTTGAGCTCTCTCGTGCCTCTGTGACACCACTTTCAACAGCCAACTTTATACTTTCATTTACTCCTGTTTAATTGGGGTCAATTTCCCCTGTAAGACAAAAGTACTGCTTGTTCTTGTGTGACATTTCAAAAAGTGGTTGAAGCTCAGCGACGCTCTCGCCTGTTTGCTTTCTTTGCAGTTGTCCACAGAGCAGACTGCACAGCTCAGCAAGGACGTCTTCATTATGAAGGTACCTTTCCATTTTCAGGGTATTTGGTTTCATACTTACACAACGTTCCCATCTTAGCACTAGATATTCATGAGTGTATTTCTAGATCCCCCTCTGACTCTCTCTCTCTCTCTCATGCTCTGTCATTGGAGGTCATTGAATTTGGAGGTCATGTTGACTTTATGTTCTTGTGAACTTCATACATCAGAGACACCGATCTCAAAGTTCAAAGTCACTGTGATCTAATAATCCTTTCAAATCTGTCACAAATGTTGAACAAACTTTAGCTGTGTCTCAATTCAGGGGCTGCATCCTTCAGTGGCTGCATTTGAGGACCGATTGCATCACTGTGTCGCAACTAGTCCGTCCCATTTTGAAGGATGTGTACCCCTGAGAAACAAAGTGACAAACCGTTTTTCAAAGCGGAAATTGCACCAGCAAGTGATGACATGCTTGAGTGTCACGCTTCAACTTAACCCGAACAACTAACGGTAAACATGTTTAAAAAAATCAAGGGGCATTGAAACTTTCTCATCGTGTCCAAGTTCAGCTGTGTTGCTAGGCAACAGTAATACGGGTGGGAGGAGCCAGTGACGCTGATCATGGAAAGCCTCTGTACATTAGACCGTCTGATTTCAGTTAGGCCTCCTGGAAAATTGCAGTCGTCCAAAGGAGTAATTAGATTCGTTTGGTCAAAGGTCAAAGGTCAGATGTTACAGTGACCTCATATGTGTCTGGAAGAATAAATATGTAGATTGAAACTGCACTGGTTGGAGGAGGCATACTTCCACAGGGTGGTAATTCTCATTTTCATTTATTGTATGTCTGGGGCCACATATTCAAATGCAAGTCCTTTTATTTAACTAATGCAAGTGTTATTCAATGCGGCCCACCTCCTTACCAGAGGATGTTTCTTGTTTATCCACACATCTCTATAATCCCCTCATGCCTCATGTGTTCTCTTCTGCTCGACTCCGTCCCACAGCAGCTGCTGGCTATCGTGCAGCAGAAGGCCATGGTGGGAGTGGTGGACTCCACTCTGAAGTTTGCCCTGAGTGCTCTGTGGAACTTGACGGACGAGATGCCCACTGCGGCCCACAACTTCATCGAGTGTCAGGGCCTGGAGCTGTACGAGGAGGTTCTGGAGGTAAGAGTGCCCTGAAAAAATGCACTGATGTGTGCATAATGAAAATGCGCCTTCATGGCTCATCAGAGACAAACATTTTTATTTGTGTGCTGTGCCATTTTCTTTTACAGTCCTACTACGCTGAACCTTCTATTCAGCAGAAAGTTCTTGGCCTCCTGGTGGGTTCTCTGTGTGTGTGAATGTTCCGTTAATAGTTGTGAAAGTGTTCTTTGGATTTTTTATTACATGCTCTGCGTGCCACAAAACTGCATGTTCTTGATTTTATTGCTTATTTGGATTAACTGGTGTGTTTTGAGGCCAAAATAAAGTTATTTTTATTTTCCGTTTGCAATCATTCATAGATTCAGAATTTAATATTGTTACAACACACAGCATCCACAGTAAATCCTAAAGTCCTGTTAAATAGTTTTTATACTACCCCCCAAATAGTTTATACTACCCCCAAATAGTTTAAATTTAAAAGTTAATTTGCAGGTTGGATTAATGATCTGTAGACAATCTAACATAAAACAGTTGTCGTTGCTGTCATTGCTGTTATCGTTTGTCTCTCTTTCAGAACAACATAGCAGAGGTGGAGGAGCTGCAGTCCCAGCTGCTGGAGGAGGATCTGCTGGAACACATCCTCACCATCCTGCAGGACCCCCAGTTGGAGGTCGGGGTCCGTTACTTTGCCGGAGGAATTCTTGCGCAGCTCACCTCCAGACTGGAGGCCTGGACCCTGGACCCTGAGCTCCGCGCCAACATACTGAAGCAGCTGGTGTGTGTTTTTGTTTTGCTGTTTTTTTTTCATTTAACGGACAATAAAATTCACCTCTTTTCACTGTTGTCACTCTTCACCGCAGCACGCTTCCATAATGACATGGACTCAGCTGGAGAGAGAAATGGTCTCGTACAGGTGAGAGAAAAGCAAACTGCACAGAACAGAAGGAAAGCTTTTCAGGAGCAGTCACTTTAAATGCATTTGCACTTCAACCTCAAATGTATGTTGCATAATGCGCACTTTCTCGTCAATTACACATCCTACACTCTTACATAACATCAGTCGTTGCTGATTTAATATATATTTATTAATATATATATATATTTAATAATATGATATATGCATTGCATGAAACACTGACTACTTTTAACATGATTTTTATTATTTGTGTAAATGATCCATTATCCATACCGATTAACCTTCGAGGATCATGGGGGGGATCTGTTGGAGCCAATCCCAGCTGACATTGGGCGAGAGGCTGGTTACAACCTGCACAGGTCACCAGTCCATCACAGGGCCAACATACAGAGACAACCATTTACTCTCACATTCCTATAGACTCTCACACTAACCTCATCTCAATCTGCATGTCTTTGGACTGTGGAAGGAAGCTGGAGAACCTGGAGTAAAACATGCAAACACATAAGACCTTGGCTGAATCAGGATTGAAACAGGAACCTTCTTGCTGTGAGGTGACAGTGCTAACCACCGCACCACCGTGCTGCCCTTGTATGCCCTGAGTTCCCACATAAGGATTTTTCAGACTGAACACTAGTGCTACAGGAAGCTCAGACAATCACAAGAAACCTACTGAAAATGTATTCCTGCCGGTGACAAATCATTTTGCACCGAAGCCCAAATGGGAAATCGACCATCTGGTACTTCAAGCACAAAATAAATGATCAAAACATTGTGAAGAGTTACTCTTTTCCGTTTTTTAATCTCAGCAAACGGTCCTGGTTTCAGGTCGTTCCATCCATTCTGCCCTCTGCTCCAGACATGTCAGCCCCCGGGAGTGCAGCTGTGGGCAGTCTGGGCCATACATCTGGTCTGCAGTCAAAACAGTAAGACACACAAACACTACTGTGGAGACCCCAGGTGAAGTTTGAATATGGACAACACAAAGGGGGATATCTGTGTATAACCCACACAGATACAAAACAGTGCATATTATCGTTCTTTCTTTATTTACCTTCTGTAGAATATACCACCTTATTTAATGAAACATTGATTCAAATGGAGCTATCTGGTTTAATAACAGTCAGATGGTTTTGGGGTGGGGTCTTATCCGTCTCTTATCTTCTTCTACCTCCACCGTCATCTAGCGTCACACTACAGAAGCATGTTGGAGAAGGAAGGCGTGACGGTACTTCTGAAGGCTTTGGCTGCGAATCCTGACACACACGGAGACATTAAAGGACTATCAGAGAGCATCTTACGGATGGTAGAGCAACAGCAGAGTCACTCAGGGGCCTTCAGCAGCCAGAAGGGGCCTTGAAGCTCTTGACAACAGTGTAAAAGAAAATATTTGTTTTGATTTTAGGTGTTTGAGCTGTTCTACACGTAAGATTGCAAATATAGCAATTGTAGAGGAATATTTAATTGAATAAACAATAGAATGTATATATTTGTTATAGATATAGAAAGGATACTGAAACAAAACCTTACAGAGAGATGCAAATTATTTTCACTGTTTTGAGTTAAATTTGTTGCTGGATGTAAAAATGCCTGAGTTTAGTTAATTGTTCCAAATAAACTGAATTCTGACACCAAAGCTTGTGCTGTAGATACTAAACCTGTCACTAGAGGGTGCTTTAGTATCATAGCCTCAGGGCTATTTTGCTCTTAAGAAAAAAGTCATTACATTTTTAATTCAAGATCATACATGATCATTTATAAAATACTGAAACAGCATTATTCTGTTGCTTTGTCTGTACCAAGGGCCTCATTATAATAGTCATTTTTGGGAATATATTATTATCTCCTATCCCTCTCTTCCTCACTCTTTCTCTCTCTCTCTCCCCCCGGTGAAATGATGATGAATTAACTATAGTTTATGTAACACAGCTGGAAGACAGGACTGCTCCCAGGTATCTACAGCGTCTATTCTAAGTTGGCCTATTAATAATTCCCTTTGAAAAGTGGATTATCAAGCTCACAGGAATATTTGAGTTGCATCCCCTTGTTCCAACTCTTAAGTGTCAAATCCCTTGAGGGAATTCAAAGGGATCTGTTAAACAGAATATGGCATGTCCGTGATTCAGCCAGGTCAGGTCATTGCCTTCGCAGTGTGGTGGGCCATGATAGAGGAAAATGCTGCGAAAACCGATCCAGTGTCAGCATTTAACAACTTGTTCAACCCCTAAACATTAAACTCACTGTGGCAGTCCTGCAGGGTCAAAGGTCAAGTACCTCACAGTGGGCGTGGTGTAATGTTGTGTAATGTGAGCAGGTAAAGTCGTGAGAGGTGTGGGAAAACTGCACTGCTTCCCACAGAATGCCACAGCATGCGGGGCGATTGAGCACTGGTGTCGGCCGTTTAAACAAAATATAAAAGCATATGAGGAGGTAAAGTGAACGGAGGAGCCAAAGTTGTAAAAGTGCATCGCATTAATTAGGTCTAGAGCTTCTGTCTGTGGCTCAAAGAGCTCATCAATATTCAAGTGACATATGAGACAGAAAGACTACATCAAATAGACAGCAGAGGAAATAAAGGATAGGACTAGTTAGGAGATTTGGATGAATGTGCCTATTCGCTTTCATGTCAGGCGTAAGAGCCGAAGACTGATACCTAGAAGCTCAGGTAGTTGTGAAAGGATACTGGATGCCTGGCTCTGAAACAAAATCCAGCTACCAACACCTCTCTTATCTTTAATCTGTAACTGTAGTGTTGAAATGGAAACTATAGTTAGGTAACAGATACCTGAAACAGCAACTTCCTGTATGCTGGTCGCTAGCAAATACTAGCAGAAATAGACTGGCACACCTTAAAACGACATCTTGAACTTTTTTTTTTTTCATATTCTGTATATAAAGATGGAGGACATGACAGCTCCCCAAAAGTAAAGCCGATGCGTCTCTATCGCTACCTGGTGGCTGGCTGCAGTAGCCTATATGTCATAAAACCTGCTTCCTCCATGTAGGTGGATGGGACATGGCACAAAGTCATGGTTTCTGTCATTGTAGTTAGTTCTTATCACTCAAATGTGCAGACTTGCGCCAAATTTGCAAGATGGCAGTGTTCGTATCCATGATTTCTCGGGGGAAGGCCAAATTATTCAAATTTTGTCTAGTTCCTACAGTACTTAACAGGGTATTATATGGCAACACAAAATGTGTCAACTTGAAAGGCCACAAATCATTTTATGAAATCTGAAAAAAATGGATCCGCACAAAAAATGGACACACCCATAAATATCAGCCTACTAAATATGACTGATTTTTAAAATCAAGATCCGATCTATCTTCATCCCACCACCAAGTTTGATGGAAATTGTTTTTTGCATAATCCAGCTAATGAATAAGTTAACAAACAGGTTCGGGTGAAAATAACCAATCGATCCTTATAGAGGTAGCACTGTCTGCACATATTGAAGCCTGCAGCCCGTTAGCACAGTTTAGCGCCAATGGTTTAGCATAAAAATGAGCAGCTAGCTTGTCCAAATAGACACAGCTAGAAAGCTAATCAGCATATTTCTCAAAATGTGTAACTTTCCTGTTAAGATCTAAACAGAAGCTTTGCACTAGAAAAAAGACAGAAATAGAGATTCCTATATGGAAACTGACAGGTAGAAAAAAAAACTTATGACCAAAAATAACTTCAGACGAGATAAAAAAAAAAGCAAAGGAGTCATGCTGCAAGAGAGCGAGTCAAAGGATATTTTAGACCCTTTCATGCTCCATTATTGTTTGTGCAAAAATAACACAGACCCAATTTGCAGAGTCGCTGTCTTGGCTTGAAATTTGATTGTGCTGGTTTTGACTTAGAGCTTAGTGTGAGTAAGCATCTCGTTATCTCACTCGTGCAGCCATCTCTAATGGATTATAACACAACTGGGAACCAGTCTGGGCACTCAGAATACACCAGTGCAATACATCTCCAGCTGTGAGTGTGTGTGCACATGTGTGAGGCCGGTTCTGCAGACTAACCAGGCCCCAGTGCAGAGCCTGAGGCCAACTTAAAGGGTTTTTGACTTGGATGCTAATTAGACACCCGCTAACCTTCTAAACACCCAGAGACAGAAAGAGGGGGAAAAAGTACATTTAAAGAGCAGGAAGGTTGAATAACAAGATAAAGCTAAAAAATAAAAAAACAACACTTCTCCAGGCAGAACTGTGACACATAAAAGGACGTACCATCTCTTCTCAAATGACCTTTTATTGCTAGGGAAGGATACAGAGTTGGTAGGCCCCTGAGCCTGTGCGCAGATGTGTAACAGCAGTAAGACCATCCTCCTGTCTGTCAAGTGCAGGCAGGGGCTCACTCTTCACCGTCAATCAATAGCCATTTCCCCAGAGGAGGAATTGTCAATATCCAGTCCACTACGAAACACATAATATGCAACATGGGGTTCATGGATTTGAAATGAATCCCAGCTGACAAATAATAATGAAATAATGATTGAGAAGGTGTGCGAACGAAAATGGAGAAAACTCTGGAAAAGTGATTCTTGGCCTGTAATGAAAACCAGGCATTTTGCATGTTTGTGTGGACACTGGTTAAATGTGATTAACTTAAAATAATATAAGTTGCAGTAGCTCCTTGATGTTCCAGCTCTGGCTGCTTTGGATCTGGCTGACAGTAATTTGGTGCTGCATCCATATGTGGCAGTGACTAATGATGACATTTTCATGAAATTACAGAAATAGAAAAGCACTATCCAAAGCACAGTCGCTGGAAATAAATCCCTCATCTTTAACTTTGCTGTAACTCATTCCACTGCTCCGTGAGGAAAGGACTTTCATTTTGTTTGCATGTTTGTATGTGAGTGTGAGTGAGTGTGTTTGTAAGTAGATGTGTCAGAGGGCTAACACGGTCGGTTAGATCCGCTCTTACTTAATGTCACATCTCTCATCTGCGGGTGTTTTTATAGTGGCCACTTTGCTTTCAGCTCAGTCGATGTGCACAAAGGTGCAAAACATTTGAGTTAAACAACCAGAGGCAGGACACAGGGCTGCAGGAGCTTCTCCATTCAATAGCTTGTGTGGATTGCCTCGTCTATTCACTGAAGTGGCTCACGGTCGCAGCTGTGCTATTGATGTGACCATCGCCGGCTGAGTGCGTCCCTAACCTAAAACACATCCTGACCACGGCCTCAGCCCAGCTGGTGAATGATGGGATACTTGAGAAGAAAACAAACATCCTTTATCAAGCACAATAGAGAACCCATTAGTACAAATACAATATGTCATCTTAAAGCAATGGTTTATAGTTAAATTGTTTGTAATATTTTGAGAAATATGGTTATTCATTTTCTTTCCGAGAGTTAGATGAGAAGATCGATACCCCACTCATATACGTTAGTGCTTAATATGAAGCTCCAGGAAGCAGTTGTTTAGCTTAGCTTAGCATAAAGACTAGAGGCAGGAAGAGAAAGCTCCATGCAAAGCAGCTCTACAACTTAGAAATCACCCCCTCATTCACTTATTATTCATATAGTGGAAACTCAGTGTATAACTCTGTTATGAGCGTCGGAGCCACTTGAAGGGAAAAATAGAGATTTTGAGAATAAAGTAGTAATTTTGTATGTGAATTAAGACGTTCAATTGTTATTGGTGGTTACATCCTTGTTATTGAAAGGGATTTTGTAGTTTCTAAAAAACCAAAACAATGAGATTGGTGATCAAGTTTTTGGATGCAGGAGTGGAACTTTGGAAAGCACTGGTTCTCCTTGCTAGATCTTCTTCTTCTATATTGTCATAATATGATGACTTTATTCTTGTGATATTTTGACTTTTGTATTTTTAAATTACGACTCTTTCTCATAATCTCATGACTTTCTGCTCAACTACGACTTAATTCTCGTTATATCGACTTTCTTGGTAAATTATGTCTTTATTCTCATAATATTATAACTCCCTTGACCCCAGGAACATCACTGATGATGCATCCCAGCGCATCCTAGGGATGCAACATAACTCTCTTCTCAATAACAACTTTATTCTTATAATATTATGACTTTTCTCGAAATACTTTTTGGTAGTAGTCCATCACTTATTTCCTCAGATAACGACAATATGTTGATTTTACACTTTGTTTTATATGTATTAAACAAATAAGATATAAATCTGTTCATTGCTGAGCCTCAGATGTGCTGGTGGGGGCATTTCTCTTACCTTTGGGCAGAACCAGGTTTGCTGTTACTAAAAGCTAATTGGCTGTTAGCTGTGGTCTCGTATGTACCGTACACACAGAAGAGAGAACAATATTAACCTTCTCATCTCTTGGTAAGAAAGCTAATAAGCGAATTTCCCGAAAAGTCTCCCTCATTTGAATTGCAGATTTTGTTCTTTTGATGATGTGGGAAAATGCTGTTCTGGTTGGTGTCTGTATTCTGGTGCACACAGAGCACTTCTCCCCAAGCTTTCACACAGTACATTGTACTGAGAGGTGATATGTGTTGGAGTTGGCTCTGGAGGCAGAACTGATGCTTTTGTCTCTGTGCACCCGAGCACATTTCATACATGTGCCTCCATACAGGGCGATTTTGACTTGTGGGGGAGTAAAAAGCGCAGAACATTGAAATTCATCCAGTTAGTTCAGTATATTACTCATTATATACAGTTAAAAGCGTATTCAGTCATACAGAACCTGCAGGGTTTGCCAGAGCTGTCAATGCAGAGTTGTGAGAGGTGCATGAGAACTGCAACTATGCCAATTTTTATTATGAAACAGAGACTTGTGGGTATCCCTTGTCATTCCATCCGTCTCACTGTGCTAGCATGAATTAGATCCGCCTGCTATCCTATTTCCAGGCCGCACCCTGCACCCTTGCCTGTGGCATGGCATGGCCTTATCGGTGTGCTTACAGCAGAATGTACTGTAGCACACTCTCACAGCTGAGGTCTGCCATAGAAATGCATCGCATGTAGATATGAGGGTTAATCACACGGATGTCAATAGACATTCATATTAGTTTTTGCATTTTGTATATACTGCAGCCCATGCGGAAATAACACCCAGAGACATGAGAGCAAACCAGCACCCACTGGCTGAAGTGCTCAGCAGACTGGAACAGCTTGTAGGAGACTGACAGGTACAGTATGGGTCATTATTTTTGATTGACACTTTTAGCATCCAGCTATGTGTGCTATGCCAGTGAGTATGCTTAGGTCGGCACAAGCATAGTTCTGCTTTGAAATTGGATCACTGCCTTATATAATAATGGAATGCAGGCAACAATGTATAATCACACACACCAGATTCATTCCTTAGTATCTTATATCAGTGGAGTAATCGAGAAATTTAGACCCATCACACTGGCAGGAAAAGTAAGATTAATTCCATGAAGTATAACTCCCATTTTAAATTAAGTGAGTAAGCCATGTCTCTGAGCTAGTATTTATTCGATGTATTAAATCATTTATTTTATTAATTACACTTGTCCCAAAATGTCTCATGTAAAAAGGTCTATAATGGTGAGTTTTTTATGGATTTAGATAGAATCTCAATAATATGCACATGTGAAAAAAAGGTCTGTCAGTAGCAATTCAGATGACAGAACAAAAAAAACAACAGATGATGTGGAATCTTCACCACCTTCTCATCACACAAATAAATAACTTTACATGCTAATAATCAAATTCCTCACAATTGCATATGATAGAGTTACAGCCTCACAACCGGTTACGCACAGTCCAAAAGTTTAATAGGTAAAAGTCGCATAATACCAGTATAAGAGCTTTTTCTTTGCCTGCACATGTTTTACAAAAAGAAATGAATAATGCCTCCAATCTTTGTGCGTCCCATGCATGCACAACACTGGGACTCTGAAAGTGAAGCAGTTACATGGATCTCAGACACAGCCAAATCCATTATTTACACCTGTGCTTGTCTAACTGCAGTATGTCAAAATGTCCTCGGTGAAAAGGGTCCGTTTCCCTTTGCGAGCACAGTTTCAACAGTAGCTTGGACATGCATACATCCAAGCTTTACAATGCAAACAGTTTCAGAGTAAAACGTGTGTCAAGTCAAATATGCACAGCACAAAAGGAGGGGAACAACTGCTGGCACAAACAATTTTAAGAGAATGCCCTCGTTCTCAGGTCCCCAAAAGGTTCTTCTGTGTTCTCAAATCAAGTAAATTATTCTGATACACAACCAATTGCACACAGACACGCGCACAGACACACACGCGATAGCATTTAAGTGTAGCCACCTTTGGACTTCCCTTATCCAACAAGAGTTTTGTTCTTTCCTGAAACATTTTCAGTTCATAACAGTCAGTGTCATGGTCAGTGAAGTGGTACATCCAGATAAAAACAAGCAAAAATGCAGAAAAACCTCACACACAGCAGGGGCTGATATCACAACTGAATGATGTTTACCTCCACCAAGAGTTTTATGTTTTCATCACTGTCTTTAGGACGATTAAACAAAAAGTACAAAACTGGATTTTATTGAGTTTTGGTGGAAGGGTGAGGTATGGGCCGAAAAAGGACAACTTAACTTTCGGAGTGGATTCATTCAAGAAGGTTTTTCCACTTTCTTTACCGTTGCGAGATGGGAAATTTATTGACATTTCTGTTAATTCCTCAATGGGAAAAATCTGGTAAATTTAGTGGACTGACATCTGTGTGTGTGAAATTTGGTTATTTGAGCTATTCAAGGAACAAATTCCTTCCTGAACTGTCTTATTGCTGTAAATCCTGGTAAATCAAATGAATGAATGAATAAAACTGGGATTTACTTTACACTTTTCATATTTCTTCCAAAAATACAAAAATTATACATTTATAGATCTTTTGTATATTGCCATATGTTCCTTTTCTTTATTTACTTACATGAACGGGTCGGTCTCACAGTTTATACACATCTCATAAGGCTTTTCGGTGCATCAACAGTGCATGCAGACACAGACAGACAGGGCACTGCACTCAAACTAGCAACCCAACACAGACACAGAGAGGCCTAAATCAATTATCGCACAGTCCCGATAACTTGCCATCCAGCATGGGGCCCGCTGCCAAAGCAGACCTCAGCAGATGGCACATGTTGGCTCTCCACTTGGTAAATACTGTGGTTCCTCCGCACATACACCTTGACTGCATCTTCGTGAGAGAGTAACTGAGGGGAGGTTGAACTGTCACCACAAAACCGCACACATGTCGGAGCACAGATTGTCACACTGGTGTCGGCAAAAGCTCAGCCACACACAAAGCTACATCACACACTCTGACTTTGACTCATCTACAGGGACATAAATGGATTATATAAATGCATTTAATCCACACCTTTCATACGAATGAGCAGAATGAGAACAACACTTTAAGTTTAACAAAGATGTTGTGAAGCTGCGTCACAATTCTCTGACCATGCTTGGTGCCATCATGGAGGTCTACGGGTGAATTTTTTTGTGTGAAAACACTGCTTCATGAGTGGGCTCTAGAAATACACTTGATTTTGATTAATTAGCATCCGATTTGTAATATTTTAAGATCAAAATATTTTGGAAATTGGATAAAATCGATTATTCCACATATGCCTCACATATATGGGGGAAATAGTTGACTCCAGTCTTTCCTGACCTATAATTTTAGGAAAAGGCCCTATGGTCGCAAAAAGTAACAATGGTTTCTTGTGCAGAGTAATTAGATTTTTTCCTTTTGGCATAATCTTTTGGAAAAACGAACAGTTCACACCAGTTTATGTGGGTTGGTGGTCTGAGCCCTGCTGTTCCTTTGCTGCTCTTGGCTGGACCCACATGGCGGTTGAAGAAAAAAGTTTGACATTTTGGAAACTGCTCCTATTTATTTCTTCCTGCAAAGCGTCAGATGTGTGGAGAATGACCCCAGTCTCATATTTGTCTGTTAGGCTACAGCGAGCGAACTTTACATGGTGTCACGCAGAAGCTGGAAACATGGAGAAACAGCTGGCAGGAGGATTTTGTTACCTCAGCACAGAGCCAGGCTGGTTGTTCCTGCCTGTTTTCCACACTTTACATTACACTGAAAAACAGAACATGGTTGGACCAACGTAAAAGAAATGACTTCATCTGGTGACACACAAATTAATTAAGTTAGTACAAATTTAAATGAACAAATTATAGAATAAATGATTGATTTCTGTTTTTAAATTGGTAAACAGTTTTATTTTCCAGTGTAAGCTGAGTGACAGTTGCTGCTTCATGTTTTTTGTCTCGACAGATTGATCTCGATCTTAATTATGTTGCTATCGGCCTAGATTGTCGGGGGACATGCCACATGCTTCCCTTTCCTCCGCACTTCAGTCTGTCCTGGGAGAGGGATCCCTCACATGTGACTCTCTCTGGGTTTCTACACTTTTTCTCTGTTTTGGTAGTTTTCTCTCTCTCTTGTTGGGGGTTAAGAACAGAGGGATGTTGCTCCTTAAGCCCTCTGAGGCAAATAGTGATTTGTGAATATGGGCTATACAAATAAAATTTGATTGATTCAATATTTTTAGACAGAGTGGTTTTGATCTTCTTATTTTACTCTTGACAAGAAAACTAATCTTCGCAAATGTCAAAATAGTTTCTTAAGGTGGGAAATGAGACCACTACCTCTAGTACATAAACCGGAATGATATTTCTAAATATCTCATGTTAAACCAGCCTGTTATTTCATCAGAGCAATGATAACCACCTTTACTGATTTCTTTCTGCAGGGATGACCACTTCCCACTCAAATGTTTCACAGACCTCCATTATGGCAGCCAGAGTGCGTTACATCACCTGAAAGCCCACTACAGATGAGCAGAATGACATTCCCTCTATCTGACGAGTCCTCTCTCCTCTCTCTCAGAGCGGAGCCTGTTAAACAGACTCTGGGCTTTAATTGGACTTCACAGACTGTCCTGGAAGTTGACAGGAGGCACTGTGGGTATCCATGGCGTCATCTTTTAAACATTGTGTAAGGTTTTTAAATTCCCGTTGCCATGGTCACTCCTGGCCCGCGAGGTGTGGCCCGTCTCGCTGGTTTCTTCCTCCGCCTCCTCGTCCACTTCGAGCCGTTCATCTTTTTTCTTGATGTAGCGCTCGTAGAGCACCATTATGACGCCCATCACCCAGGCCGACACGGTGCCGGCAGCAAAGATGACGAAGCCGATGGCGATAAAGAAAAGGTAGTCCCAGGAGCCCAGAGTCTGGTGACATAACGTCCGCAGCTGGATGCCCACGTCACCCAGCCGACGGCCCTGCATGTCGGCAGGTGAGCCGCACACCGTCTGGCCCTCATCTGTGACACAGACGCACACCGAGAGAGAATAAAGAGCATTAATCAAAGGATCAGGACATAATTCATAATTCATAGCTCTCGGAATATAATTTATTTTTTGCATGAACAATATTGTCTGTCCTAAGATCACAGGAGTTAAAAAGATCTCAGTTCTTTTGTAACCAACAATACTCTGGAAAGCACAGAGTACATATCGTCTCCTGAAAATGTTCTAACCAGTGAGTTTTACTTGTTGCCATCAGGATGTTATGTCACCTGCTTGTACTACAAATCCCTCCTGCAACTTATCAGTACATAGATTCTTTAAATCCTTGCCTTCTTTGTCACTGATCTTTTTGTATCATTTTTTTTTTACTTCTTTACTGTCTGCAACTTTGATATTTATTCAATATTTATTTTTCATACCCTTCATTTAGCTCCCTTGTATCTTGTACCCGTCTGAGTATGTTTTTGTATAAGCCGTTCCAAATTCCAAATGAATGATTGCCCCCATGGGATTAATAAAGTTGTTTGAATTGAATTGAATCGCTTGGTGTTGTTAACTGGTCAGATTTCCTGGAGTGGTATCATTCAGACAACTCATGCTGTTCTGGACTGAAGGTGCAGGGTGTGTGTGTGTGTGTATCTTCATAGCATCAATCCAGGACAGGGACTTCCTGAACCCACATGATTATTCCTTTACTAACAGTTAGTAAAACTGCATTACAGTTGGTCAAAGAAGGATACACGTGCACTAGAATGTCATTCAGTAGAGCGCATGCGTCCGCCAAGACCCAGCAGTCCCCTTATGAAGCCTAATGAAGCAATAGATCCAGATTTTTATTTGGATCTGCACCAAAATACACACACTCCTAAATATCAGTCCCCTAAACATGCCTGATTATTTTCATCAAGACCCATGAATTATTCTCTGAGGAAAATGTTCAAAAAACGCAACTCATAACTCATGTTATTGTCACGATGTTTGAAAAACACATTCCTGCTTCGGATCTGCACCACAATTGAATGGGTTCTAACCAACTCATAACACATCCTTCCAAAAAGTTTAATGGAAATCCATCCAGTAGTTTTTTCCGTAATCCTGCATTATAAGAAAAATGCAAATGAAAACATTACATCTTTGGCAGAGATAAGCAAAATATTTTTTCAATGAAATTAATAATTTGTGACGAAATGAGCAACAATCGAAGTTAAAGTTAAGAAAGAAAACGTCCTTAGGTATTGTTTGCTGAGTTTTACACTCAAAAACATCATATTTCCTGTCCCTTTAAAGTGAATTTAACTGCTGACCTTCTCTGCAAATATCAAGTGACATTTCTAACAGTATAAATATTCACCGCCTTGATAATCAGCATATGTTTTATAAGGATTCTTTGATGTTGTGAGAGCCACAAACAAAATGCACAAATAATTCAGCAGGAAAATTATTCTACATATGGCATTAATCACAGCAGCCTGTTAAATCATTCATGAACACATTACGACATATCACTTTACATAACATTTGTAAATGGCACATCTGCTGCAAACTGAGCTGAAGAGATCCACAAAACATTCGAGTTCAAACGGCACTTGCATAACCATGTTGCTCTCCTTATCAGAAAACTGGGGGCTTTGGGAGCCTCCCATGTACGACAGCCTTGAGTTGATGCAGCATAAAAAAAAAAAAATCATGGATGAATTATTCAAACTCTTTTCTCCCCCACAGGATTAGAGAGTGACTTGGGCCTTTGTGTCTGCCTGAAACCACTGATAATAAGGTTTCTCATCATCAGGCGCCGGGTACGACTACGACTAAGACCTTGCTGAAATCCACAAATCCTAACAAAAATGTCACAAAAAAAAAAAAAAATCCCACGCCTCCTAGCTCTCACAAAACTACAGCTTGGATCCAGTTTCAAAGGCCTTTCAGTCAATATTAACCGCGGCCACATTGTGGATGTTGAGCTCTGCAGCGGCTGACGAGAGATGCATTTTTCAGGGAAATAATCCCAAAGCCTTTTGTTACTGAGAGCAGAAAGTGTGTGCAACACAACCGAATGCTGCCGTCTCCACGCGGCCGCTGTTTTTAATTGGCATCTGTGTTTCCAGAGCTTTTGTGCTGAGGGGAATTCCCACAGGGACAGATGAAAAGACTTGGAAGTTCCTGCACAGGGAACAGTTTTCCATAACCCTGTCTCTGAACAGCTTTAAAAATCCACTCTCTCATTTTGCTGCCATATATATTGTAGAGTCTGCATGTAAATGTTTGCTGCTTTGCCTCTCGGCAGCCTGATATTTAAGGAAAACCTGGATCGACACACTGTAATCACACTTACTGTACAATGCAGTTTACTATAGACATGTTGTCCTCTAAATCAAGGGTTACTAAACCTTTTTTGTCTTATGTACACTTCTCTATCAGATGAACTGAATACCCCTTCATCAACACCATCCTCATGTTCCAAATGCTGATGTGAGTTCACTTTAAAGTGTACAGGTAATAACAACTTCTGTAATGTCTTTCATATGACTGCATTGTTATTGTTGGAGTCAATTTCTCGACTACACTCTTGCAATCTGTTTCAACTGTCTATGAGTTGCACCTGCTGCGCCTTTGTCTTCTTTTCTATCATGTAGCTCCAGTAATGCTGCCTACCATGCACCAAATGTGCTCTCAAATATGTCGAAAAAACAAGGAGACAACTTAGATGTAAGATTAACAAACATAAAGGAGCCATCCACCGTGCTGAACCTCAATAAGCTGTCGCTAGACACTTGGCAGACAGCACTCAGCAGATTTGGCATTATGTTACCCAACCATCTTAGGGGTTATATAAACCAAATTCTACTCCAATGTGAATATATATTGACCTTAAAACACACTAAATGAAGAACTGGATGATCTGACATGTTTTGTGCGACTCCTTTTATTGTCTCTTTGTACCAACTTAGCCCAATGTGCATTTCATCCATGTATGTACAGTAGGTATACCAGTATTTGTTTTTGGCTATGCTTTGCTGTTCTGCTTGTAATGATCTGACCTGTGGTAACTGACTTCATGTGTGTTTGACCAGGCTCTTGATGACATGCTAATGTCAGAGGAGCCAATATATATACATTTTAATTGGCTCTATATACAGACTAAGCTCCATTTTTGTTATATATAGATATATATATATATATATAGAGAGAGAGGCAATTAAAATCCAGGACTACATGAGGAAGATAGCCCCAAGTGACGAGCTGTTAAGTAAATACCTCGACCGCAGAAACCCAATGATGATGATGAGTAGGAGGAGGAAGATGAACCATCATCGAAGGACAAGCCCCTGCACGGCATGTACCACAGAAGAAAAGAGGAAGTCGCTGATATTAAGAGATCCTACCAGTGGCTGGAAAAGGCTGGTCTGACAGACAACACAAAGGCACTCATCATGGCAGCACAAGAATAGGCCTTAAGCACAAGATCCATAGAGTCTAGGGTCAACCACAGCAGACAAGGCCTCAGGGGCCGGCTGTGCAAAGACGCCCTGGAGACAGTCCAGCACATAGAGACAGTCCAGCACATAGTAGCAGGGTGTAAGATGCAGGCTGGGACAGGGCACACTGAGAGGCATTACCAAGTGGCTGGGACAGTGAACAGGAACATCTGTGTGTGGATTAGAGGTACACAAGTACTGATCATGGGACATACCACCAAAGGCGGTTGAGAACAACAGAACTGAGATCCTGTGGGACTTCAGATTCCAGGCTAAGCTACATTATTTTTTTACCGGTTTATTCATTGATTTTAGATGCTTATTAATTGTTTGGCTAGGTAGCCTATTTCAAATATTCTTCACCTGGTTAACTCCTATTTATAATTTAGTCATTCATTAATTTTTCCTATTTTAATTCCTGCTAGCAGTTGCAAACTAGTCTTGATGCCCTCCCAATGGTACCACGCGGTGTTGTGACTGACTCAGGTGGGTGGGAAGTGTGAAATGACAGAGGGTGATAGAGAGGTATGGTATCCTTCAATCACTTTCATTTATTAGGAAATTTACAGGACGGCTGAAACCGTTGTTTTCCTAATGTTTTTGGCTCAGAGATCTGAGGAACACAAAGACAGTCGGCTTCTCTAAGCTCCATCTACCACAGATAATCCAATGCCTGCTCTGATCCTGTGCACTGTTCACACAAAATGCAGTTAGTCACAAACACACGTGTCCACCCATGCAGAAGCACACACTCTCTTATCTCATATGTATGCACAAACCCTCTCCACAAGAATCAACTTTCCCATCTACTATCTGTGCCCTTGCAGCATGTGTGTGTGTGTGTGTGTGTGTGTGTGTGTGTGTGTGTGTGTGTGTGTGTGTGTGTGTGTGTGTGTGTGTGTGTGTGTGTGTGTGTGTGTGTGTGTGTGTGTGTGTGTGTGTTATACCCGTGCGAGTGTTTGTGCCTGACAGCCAGGAAGGAAACCCTTCTGGCTTCAGCCCCACCACTCATCCTCCTCCACCCTCAAGGGACTGGCATCAAAGAAGAGGGCTTTCCCTCTTTCCTTCCCCCATCCACGCTCTCTGCTCTATTTCTAGACACTCTCCTTATATAACAGCTGAGAGAGTGCTAATCCAGCCAGTAAGGCGAGACAGAGGAGAATCTGTTGGTTCCTTCCTGAAGCTTTCTCTCCCTCGCGCTCGCTCACGCGCTCGCTGTAGATGCGTTTCCTAAACCAAGTAGACAGGCGGCTCGTGTTGTATGAACCAGGTGAGACCGAGATGCGAGATAACAAGGCTGTGGAGACAGAGTTTGGAGCCGAAACACAGTCGCCTCGAGAATGTTAACCTTCTGTCTCCTCCACCTAAAGCACTAAAAGTCAGTTCTGTGTGTGTTTACATGCGTGAATGCGTATTTGTGGTTTTGTATGCATGTGACAGCACATGTTAACATGGTTTAAAGACACAAGGTGCTCAATTTAGGCGATATTGAGGTGTTGTCTGCGTTGCTGGCTGCTGGAAAAAAAGATGGACAGGCTATGTGTGTACATAGCAGAGATGGAGAATGTGTGTGACAGTGTGTGTGTGTGTGTGTGTGTATGTGTGTCCGCCTTCTCCCATGCTGGCAGGTGTCACTGGAAGAGGCACCACTCAAAATTAAGATAAACAAAAGGCAATGAGCGGCAAGAAAATAGGACAGCTCTTGCAGGATTCAATTTGGACTTGAACTAAGCTTCACAGGTACCATGGTGAACCGCTGTGTGTGTGTGTGTGTGTGTGTGTGTGTGTGTGTGTGTGTGTGTGTGTGTGTGTGTGTGTGTGTGTGTGTGTGCGTGCGTGTGTGCGTGTGTGTGTGTGTGTGTGTTTGTGCATAGGAGAGAGAAGCAGGGGATGCCTTTTTACTATGAGTGGTGTGCATTCAACAGCTATAGTGTTCGAATTATGACTGGCTTCTTGCTCACTAAGACGCACTATAAATAGCTGCTGCCCTTTTGCATAGTGACACATCCACACTAAAAGTATTATGGAATATCAAACACTTCTATCAGCTTGACCGAAATAAAACGAGAAAGAGCGATCAATATTTGATGGTGCAACCGTGATCTATTTATCACACACCTGCAGGAAACTATCCCACTCGCTAAATAGATCGATAAGTAATTTCTGGGATAAACGACTCGCTGCTCTCCTCCCAAACTGCAGCGAGCGTGCAGGGCTGAATTAATGAACACGGTTGCTACTGAAGAAATCAGATGGCTCCCGGTCTCCGATCTTCTTTCAGCAGCTTTGTTATTCGATAGTCTGAATGCTGTCACGCTCCAGTCGTCACCTGCGCCTCATCCCACTGAAAGCTGAGAGAGGGTCGAACTTAGACTTGGATAAAGCCCGGGCTGTATATTTAGCATATGAAACACACTGTGTCTTACCATTGACAATGATGCAGTTGTGGGTGACGATGTACGATGCTGGTTGTCATGATGGTGTGTGCTCAGGGGTGACGACGTGACAGAGCGTTTTGATGTGACATGTTGACGTGACATGGTTCAACACCAGTAAGCATGGAGTCACCCCTTCCTTGAAGGGCTCTGAAGAATATTAGTGCTGCTTTGATAGAAGCAAACATTTTTTTACAGTCACTTATTTTCAATTCCTCCCTTTTGTTTTACTGCAGATTGAATAATGCATCCTTTAATAATGACTTGTTTTATAAATGGTCAATCCATATTTCATAAACCTTCAATAACCATAGTGTTATTGTAAGCAGGGTGGAATTTAAAAAATCACCTTGACTGATATAAGCCGTGGAATATCAGCACGGCTGTATTACCAGCCAGGCAAAGTGGGCCACAGGGAACCCAGAAGCTCCGGTTCGAGTGGCTCTTTTTGCACACGGCCTGTTCAAGGTGGAAGTGTTCTGCTTTTATTCTGCGTCACTGTCCTGTAGAAAAGGTGCAAACACGAGTTCCACTCTGATGCTGGCAGCAGATGTGGCCACAGAGGGGAATGAGCGTCTGTGTGCAGCTGGAATGGCGTGAGAGATGCCCACGCTGTTGTGCTGCGTGTCACGCCTCTGACTGCGGGGAAGCCGCCGTGCAATGTGACAACACACACGAGGTCACAAAATGCTGGCAAGTTTCTTTTCAATGTAACCAAGCAAAAGTGGCATGAAGAGGGGCCTTTGAATGGAAATACAGCAAGATCTCTGAAGGGATGATTGTGGAGATCATGGTATTGAAAAGGAGTTTGGCAGTACAGAGCACCCTAGGCCCATCAGTTGACATGATAAGCTTGAGAGAGGACACTGTAATCTTGATGCCCCTATATGGCAAAATTCAGTTTTACAACTTTCTATCTAAATATAAACAATTCAAATCAATGGCTACTTTTTGTCCAGAGGCCCAGTAGCAGGTTAACCCAGCCACTGAAACATGTATTTAGTGATTGACTGATATATAAAGCTACAGCATATTTTGATCTTTAATTTTGACACCAAATTTATAACACCAATAGTTTATCAGATTTAAGTATCTAATAGTTAAAGTATTTCTGCTATCTAAGTTGTCTGCTTTCTCTTTCATAACAATTTTAAGTTGTCTGTTGAAATATAAAATGAAAAGACACATTTCCATCTCTTCGTGGATACAGACCAGTTATTGAGCCAGAAAAAGACCAATAGTTTACATAACAGGTTATCTAATAATTAATATCTAGAGCACAGGAGTCCATGTGGGACGAATCCACTCCAGGCTCAGGAAAACCCACCCTCACGGTACAGGTTCGTGATATTGTGCAGCACCGTATATCATATAAGAATGAAATAGAATAAATCATTGATAGGACCTTGGAACTTGAAGCCCTCCAGGTGGACCCACAGACACAGGTCCTCGTTGTCGCACTCGCAGCTCCACGGGTTCCCGCTGAGCCCCACGGAGCGCAGGGAGGGCATAGAGATCAGGGAGGTGATGTTGAGCACCGTCAGGTTGTTCCTGCTCACGTCCAGAACCTGGAGCGCTGCGTTCTCCGAAAAGGTGTCCGGGTGGATCTCCGAGAGCCCCGGGTTGTCCGTCATCCTCAGCATCACCAGACTCGCCAAGGGCCCGAACGTCCGGTCCTCGATTCGGGTCAGGGTGTTGAAGGAGAGGTCCAGGTAGGCCAGCTTGCGCAGGTTCCCAAACGTGGACTCCGATATCTCGGTCAGGGAGTTGTTGCTGCAGTCCAGGTACACCAGGTCCGAGAGGTAGTTGAGCGACAGCGGCGGCAGCTCCACGATGCGGTTGTTAGAGATGATGAGCTGCCGCGTGGCCAGCGGCAAGTTGACCGGGAAGGTGGTCAGGTGTTGCCCGGCGCACTGAACCACCAGCTGGTCGTCACACACGCACCTGTCCGGGCAGCCGGCGGAGATCACCGGGGACGCGGTCACCCCCGTGGCGAGGAGGAGCACAACTAGGAGCCGCAGGGGTTGCGCGCTTGGCTGCGGGGCAAGACGCATGTCACCGCCGAGGGCTTCATCCACCCCGTTCGGAGAGAATCAGGCGCGGTCACATTCTTCATTGACATGTCCTCGCCAAATGATTAATCACAGAAATGATCCCCGCAGAGGTCAAACCTTCGCGCCTGCCCGTGGCACCCGCTTGCGCGCAATGTCTCAGTTCATCCTGTCTTCTCCCGCGTGGATCCAGAGCGCGCATCCACTGTCTGGAACTTGACAATCGCGTGTTTTTCCTGCTGCTTCACGTGTCATCGGATCGAACGAGTTCCCGACATCAGAACGTACCCGGGTACAAGCTCACCGCGTCCTCTCCCGCTGCGCTGCTGCCGACGATCACGGTCAGTCGCTCCCTTCAGCATGTCTCGCTTTTCCGAAACTGAATCCAAAAGATGGGGGAGGAGGGGGGGGGGGTGGGTGAGCGCTGAAGTGCACGGCGGCGGATGGGGGTGGGGGCGCGGGGGGTTACGCGCTGTGGGGCGATCTGACGCCTTGGACAGATAGAGCCGAGGTAATGGAAGACTAACATTAAATATTGAGGCCGTTGCGAAGCATGATTCAGGAGAGCAGCTGGAATAAAGGTGACCTATAATGCTTCAGCTGCAGGCATCACCACCGTGCCTCAGGTGTGTGTGTGTGTGTGTGCATGTGAGTGCACCCATATGAGATCTGTGTGTGTGTGCGTGTGTGCACTACAGGTATCTTTGTGAATATAAAGTTTAGCCTATATACAACTTAGAGAGTGAGGACATTCTGGGGAAGTGTGGACATTTTGGCTGGTCCTCACTTTCAGACCCATTTGAGGGTTAAGACTTGGTTTTAGGGTTATTGGGTTAGGTTTTTGCTAAGTATTGATGGTTAAGGTTAGGGTAAGGGGGAATGTCCTCACTAAGATAGATTTACAAACATAAACACAAGTGTGTGTGTGTGTGTGTGTGTGTGTGTGTGTGTGTGTGTGTGTGTGTGTGTGTGTGTGTGTGTACTTGTACAGATATCTTTGCGAGGATCATTTTTTAGCCTATAGGACTTGTGGATATTTTTAGAAAGTGAGGACATTTTGACAGGTCCTCACTTTCTGAGTCACCTTCAATCGGGTGTTTGAGGGTTACACTTGTTTTTAGGATTAGAATTAGGTTAAATTTAGAATTAGGTTAAGTTAGGGTAGATTTTTAGGGTAAAGTTTAGTTTTAGTTAAAGGGTTTGGTTAGGCATTCAGTCGTGATGTTAACCATCACGACTGAATGCCGAGTGTATTGGGCCACAGGGGGTGCATTAGGGCAGTGAGTGTCCTCATCAAGATAGTACAACAAATGATAGGGCCATTGTATGCAGAATGCAGGAATATGCACTCCCTGTCATGTGTGTGTTTGTGTGTGCGCACATGCGTTTGTGTTGCATACACTTCGATCAGCCTTTGCCTCAGGTGTGTGTGTGTGTGTGTGTGTGTGTGTGTGTGTGTGTGTGTGTGTGTGTGTGTGTGTGTGTGTGTGTGTAGCTGGAGCAAGAAGCAGGTGCACCTGACACCTGACACCTGAGATTGTGTGAGATAACATCACATGGGGTTTTAAGCTTTCGTAACAAGATAGTGGACCAATTATTACAATGTGCTGAGCGAGGGGGATCCCTATCAGCCCATCACAGCTCAGGCCCGTATATGTGCAGAGAGACGTTCATGACAATGACTGACATATCTGCCACTGGCAACCAGCCGAACTCTGCCCAGTATCCAGCCAGCAGACGGTGGGACGAGATGAGATGGGACAGGGTGGTCTCAGGCAGCAGTGGTTCTCTCCTCCCCTCTCCAGTCTAAGTGAGAGTCCCGAGTCTATTCTCGGTTCTGTGTGTAGGTGTTGAAGTGCTGAATCAGACTAGGCATGATGGAGGAGGAGGAGGAGGAGGAGGACAGATGTGCCGCTGACAATCCGTGAAAATAAAACGACCCCCTCAGATGAGAGTCGACAACCAGCTGCACACTGACCACACTCACTCTTTCTCACACACGCATGCGTCCACATGAAGAAGTTTGGAGTTGTACTTGCTATTCCCTGGTGTAAAAAAGAGCAGGAGGCCTGTTGGCATATATAACCTAGTGCTTTTTTTACACATGCTGGGGCTGAGTTGTTCCACACAGCTGTTTGAAGCCAGGGGATGTTAAGTGACTTCATGAGGACATCTAGTGACGGATACTTGGTATTGTTCTGAGGGAATAAACTTTTGCAGGGTCCCTCGCTTAGGACTGACCCAAAAGCATTGCTATGTCAAATAATTAGTTACATTGTAATATAGTTTATAAATAGAATAACCAACTCATTTTTAAGTCGCTTTTATATTGTACAATTCATTGACTAATAAAATGCTTTATTATCAGTTCTGACACTTGTGGTCCTCCATTCTTCACTACCAAATTAAAAAGGCCAATTCTGTGGAGAACTGGAGGGTTTTCTCCATCTTTTGTCTGCTGTCATTGCACCTTTTACTGTTTTAATAGAATTTGTCTGTGGTTTATTAACCTGTGCCGATTTTGCACACACTGTAAATATAAATGCATTAAAGCTTTTTGATTTTGAGAGGCGGAACTTTTATGCATTTCTCTCCCTACAGGCTCATCTGAGGTTTGAGGGTTTTGTCACACTCTAACTAACCACTGGAATATTTTGGGAGTGTATCAATATATCAACCAGTGATTTTAAATACAGTGAACATGGCAAACACAGCAAAGTATGAGTCATCCCTGGAAGTGATAAGTGAGCATTGTGCTCGCTAATTATTCTCAGGGGTTGAAAATGTGTGCTGTAAGTCTTTGGCATAAAGGTAAGTGTGAAAAACAGTGCTCCTTGTATGTTTTTCATTTCTTGTATAGTTCTTGATTTGTGTTTTTCTGTAAGAGAATAAAACAGATATGCTATGGATTAGGAGAGATTGCATTTATTTCTATTCTCAAGTATTTCCTTTTCTAACATAAAAGAAATAGCAGACTTTGAGCTGTTCTTGAGGTTGCCGTGAATCCTCATCCAAGAATCATCCACTCACTCACCTGTTGTGCAGTCCGATCACTGCTGCTCTGCCGGAATGCAGATTTACCTTGTGGTAATCTCGATTCGGCCAACGTTTGCTTGTCTTGAATGCTACGGGTTTACCTGCTGTGTCACTGACGTCTGATCCAGCTCCATCAGCCACACTACTTCCTGGATTCTCCCCCCTGGACAAACACTTTGGTCTCTTCCCATGGATCCCCTGCACTGGCACTTGATGACTCTTTTCCCCTCATTTTGGCTTGATAGCAGGTCTTGTTGTTCGGTATAGCCACCTTGCATTATGTACTTTGTCACACTTAACCTCTGTAAATAATAGTGCTTAGAACACAAAGATTGTATTGATTGACATTTAAAGGACATGAAAGAAGGATGTATTTCCCCTTGTGGTTATTTATGATCATTATTGTTATTATTTTCTTTGTTGATATTATTATCAGTTATTCAATTATTGTATCTACAGACATTATTATTCAATTATAGCTCGTCAACTATCAGAAGACAGTCACATCTGTGTTCTACTGTTCCCTTCGGCTGATACTTTCAACTTTATTTTTCAGGGCATACTGACATGTTTTTTTATGCAAATTTTCAATCAATAACAGCTCTAATTCTAGATAGTGGAAGAAGGTAGTCATGTGTCTTCCATCTTTATATACAGTCTAAGATTTTCATACATAGTAATCCCAATTGTTCTCAGTGACAACCCCATTTGACCTGGTTTCCTCAGGTCACCTGAGGATGTCTACAGGTCCTGTATGTGACGAGTGAAAGTGGGTGCTGCCCTGACTTTTAGCACACATCCGCTATAAAAGCTAGTCAATCATCTAAGAAAATAAAACACAGGCATTTATTCTCAGCGGTGACCACGCCCCCCCGAGCGTCTGTGCTGGTACGTCATCCTGTGCGCACACGGAAGTAGCTTTAAACCAGAAAACTTCGGGTCTTGCGAGAGTTGGTCTGTGTTGTGTGTTCTCTCCGTGTGTGTAACAGCTCTCGCTTCATCTGTGAGTTAAACGTTGTGTTGTTGTTAGAGAGCTGGGGCTTTGATCGCTTCTTCTACTTGCAGACATGTTGTTGTTGTAATAATGGCGCCGCTTGAATCCTCCGATGACCTTTCGTCTGAAGGCGTCCCTGCTCCTGTCTGTCTTTTGTCCTCTGTGACACTCATGTTACTCTTAATCTGAAGAATTGTGTGTTTTCGTGTCTGGGTTTTTTTTTGTGACTGTACGTTTTTTTTTTTTTTACTGTTTAGTCTTTTAAGTGTGCAATGTTTTTTTGATCGCCTACAATTTTTGTGTGACTGCTATTTTTTGATTGCCTGTTTTCTTGTGTGACTGTGATTTTGTGTGACTGCGTAATACTTTCTGTGACTGTGTACATATTTTCACTGATATTCTGTGTGTTTATTGTGTCCTCTTCTTGACTGTGTTTTGTGTGCGACTGTAATTTTTCCTCTCTCTCAGGTCTGTCAGGATGGTTGTTCTCTCCAAAGAGTATGGACTTGTGGTGTTGACGGGTGTTGCCAGTATGGTCATGGTTGGGCATCTGGCCATCAAAGTTGGCAAAGCTCGCAAGAAGTACAACGTGCAGGTGAGCAAGTATTACTGTTCAAATACATATAGGAGAGTCTAATGTAAATTTTCCTATATCAAATCACCACTCACTGTAAGCATAGGTCTCTACTTTGATGAAGTTGCTTCATACGTGGGCAGGGCCTCTTTGTGGCCCATGGAATGCGGTCTAACAGTGAATTGGTTTTGTTGAAAGGTGCCAGCCTGTGCAAATAAACTTGCCTCGCCTTAACAGTATCCTCAGATGTACAGCGATGACCCTGAAACCGGAAACATTTTCAACTGTATCCAGCGTGCACACCAAAACACGTGAGTATACACCAGAGTAAACCAGGACAATGCAACAAAGATTTGCACACTGTCACTCAGAAGTTGTTGCATTTGAAAAGGAGGTTAAAGCTAATGTAGTAATGTGATAAAAAAAAATCTGTTATCACCTCTCATTAGCCTGGAGCTGTACCCTGCCTTCCTCTTCTGCCTGGCTGTTGGTGGTTTGAATTGTCCAGTGAGTTTATTTTTGTAGTGTCATACTAACACAACACTTAAATACAATTCGCAGACTAAGGTGTTACAAAAAAATGTAAGCATTTATAAAAACAAAGTTTGACTGAAATTTCCTTTTGATAGGATTTGAAAAAATAGGGCCATTGTATGCAGAATGCAGGAATGTCAACATTCTCATCATATCTAAGTGTTTTATGTGTGTGTGTAACAGCATGTAGCCAGTGGACTTGGAGCTGTATGGATCATTAGCAGAGAGGTGTACGCACATGGGTACTCTACAGGAGGTAAGAACGTGTTGCCTTTCATTTATATTTTCTGCTCTTTTATCAGCAGTTAGCACTGCCGCCTCTAAGTACCAAGGTTCTGGGTGTGAACCTGTTGACCCACTGTGGCATGTCTGTGTGGAGATTGCATGTTCTCCCTGTGGGTTTTCTCCAGCTTCCTCCCGCAACCCAAAGACTGGGTGACTGTCGGATCTGTCTCTAGGGTGTACCACGTCTCTTACCTTTTTTCCTCTTAGCTAAAGCAGTTTAGCTAACGGATTGTTATTTTGTATCCCAATCAGATCCTAAAAAGAGAATGCGGGGAGGGTTTGGCAATGTGGCTTTGCTCGGGATGATCCTGACCACAGCCAACTTTGGCCGCAACCTGTTGGGTTGGACGGGACCACGGATGGGGCCTTTCTGTAAGGCGCACTCTTGCTGTTGAGGACAGCGACCAAGCCTGGGTTTTAGTAATGATTATAACAATAAATACTCCTCTACATAACTAATGTATGTAATGTACCTTGAAGCATGCATGCTATAACCTCTCGTCAGGGAGCCGTTGACAAGTGACCTGACCGGTTCTCGCTGAGGGAAAACGCCTCATCTGCTCCATGTGAGATCACAAGTCAGTTTATATTTCAAAGCATTTTTACCTGCTTTCCGGTTTTGACAAGTTGAATGAATTGGCCAAAGAATGTATCTTTTGTAATAAACAAATGAAGACGATGTTATAAAAAGGGACATTTCAGGCACGTTTGATGGACAGAATAAAACCTTATGTTTTACCTTTTGTCTGGCTGAAAAAAGAAATGAAAATGGTTATTTAAAAGAATGCGGGTGTCGTGTAAGAAAACTCAAACATAATTCCAATCACAATCATTATCGTAGTTATTTTTTCATGATAAAGTCTCATGCTATTAAATATGACACATTGGTTATGAATAGGTTTGTGTTTCCTCCTTTGTAGCAAGTGGAATGGGGTAAGGGTTGACATTCTGTCCTTGCAGCAGTGGACTGTGTTTAAGGGAGTGGCTTCATTTATTTAAGGAGGGTATTTGTTCAAATACAACATGACTTGTTGAGGCAGATTCACTGACAAAAGAAACAAACATTCACAATGACACAGCATACGGTAAGGCTTAAAGCTCATTGCTTTTATAAAACAACACCCCACTCTAGATGTGCAACTTTACTGTGGTTTCTATTTTATTATCAAACAGGACATATATCAATAAACTCTTACAGTCTACCTTTCAATGGCATATATATATATATATATATATACACACATAACTAATGGCACTTAATGCAGTCGTAAAGTAATACTAGGTTAACATCTCTAATACATAATTTAAGGTCAAGCACATCTGCACAATATTCCAACTAACACAGATACAGGTAACAAAAAAAAAACGTCCCTGATGCTGCTTGACATGACATTTGACTCATATTTAAGTGGTTATTTAGTGTAGCAGGGTCTTGTGGTGGATGTGCACTGGTGGATTAAATATTCATCAATAAAAGCAGAATAACCAATTTCAAGTTTTATATATTTGCATCAGACTATGATGATACAAGTTCCACAACACAGATAAGTAGACATTAAAGGCTGCAACGCAACAAGAAATATTTGCCACATAATTTTGGTCAATTGGTTAGTTCATGAAAACAGTTTAATAATCAATAACTTAGGTATTACTTATGTTTTTCCAAAATATAGGGCTTTTCAATTGTATATCACTTGCGTTTTTTCATTTTTTTGTGCAGCAACACTGGCTTTAAGACAACACGTGCGACCTGGCAATATGGTGTGAAAGTGCACTTCACTAATATTTGGTCACCTAAAAGATAATAATTCAAGTTCCTTAATCATTTGGGGGCGTGATGAAAACTTTTCAATGTGTCTCAAAGACTTTGCATTCTCAATCTTTATCCATCACTCTCTAATGTCTCCCTTCATAACCTGAGGTGGTCAGTTAATTTACAATAAGGGACCATGTGCAACCTTGATCCACATAACCCCAAATGTCCCCTAGAGGGCAGTGTGACCATACGTGCCACATTAAAGTGCTGTGCGTACATAGGGAGTCAAGTCAGGGATACATAGAACACATACGTTTCCAAACCCGACTGAAGATCTCCTGTACTTTAGAGGGAATGTGGAAAAAGAGTTGAAGTTATACAAAACCGTCGTGTTTAAATGAGTAAAACAATCGTTCTTACGTAGCATCAGAGAAACGTTTTCACCACTGACCCAACACACTGATCAGCAGTGATGCAGCTGCATCAGGTAAAGGCTTTGCTCGTGTCCACACTTTCTTCCTTTGGTGTCCGCTTTGCTTCTGTTGCCTCTGACTGACAGGACGCGTCCATCAGTAAGTGTATCTGGAGAGCGGTGTGTCCTCCATCAAATCCTCCTGGAGGAGATCATTGAGACAAAACTTGATGATAAGTTGGACATTTAGTGGAGTGCAGTTTTAAGAATGAGATTAGAGCACCAGTTTATAAAGTTACTGAGATACAGAAGCATATTTGACTTTTCCAGTGGAATAGATTCAGTTTTCCTTTTTTTTATACACTTGATTTTATATTATAGGAGCCCCAAAAGTCAAGGAAATATATATATTTTTTAAATAAACATTCTCTACTGTACCATTTCTGTTATATATAAGTATAATAATATATCTTAAAAGGTCTGGTTGTATAAAATTTGGGAATCAACAGGGGCTGAGACCTGTATCCGAGGACCAAAGGTTCTGGGATAGAGAAGGTGAGACAGGTACTGGGGGGTCAGGTCATGCAGGGATTTGTAGATGAGGAGGAAGATTGTGTATAGAATGTAGGACTGAATGGGAAGCAAGTGAAGATGAATTAGGGTGAGGGTCATGTGCTGCCACACACCCTACATTTCCCACAATGAGACTGGGAACACTATATCTTCCATAGGAACCCTCCTGGCTTGTAAACAGCTACCTGTGTCAAGATCCACACTCTATTATTATTATTTCCTCCAACAAGTCCCCTTAAAACCACAGTGGACACATATACAACTTTTTTTACATGGTGAATAGTACTCCTCAAAATCAGTAAACCGACCTTTGTGTGTAAAACATTGACGGAGTAAGGAAGGATATCATCCTCACTGTAATGTCTGCTCGGAAGTCTTACCATGGGGAGATCCTGCAGCCGATGAAACTCGGGGTGGTTTGTCCGCTGGCGGAGCTTCAGGAAGAGGACGACAAAGACGATGGCAGTGGTGACGATGAACACCGACAGCAGCCCAGCCAGCAGGGGGTCTAACGGGGAGCTTGGGTGGTACCGGGGCCCCTTGAGGTCTATGTGACACAGGAATGGACAAACATAATAAAACACACTTTTTTTAGAGAAAATGAGAATTATATTGCGCTTTCACCTGTCCGTCACCGTACCTTCATCTCCAACGTTAAGTTCAGATGGGGCCTCCCGGTGTTTTGGCCCCACAGGGACTGGAGCTGAGGTGGAAGGGCGGCCTGTGGGCTGTGATTTGGGCCGTGACCGGGTGGTGGAGCTCATACTCTGCACCGTGTGGGCTGGCTGAGATGAAAAGGTGGCGGTGGGATCTGTGGCCGGGGGCTTCCTGTCCTCAGTGGTTGAGACGTGATGCAGAGGGGTGGGGCTCTGCGCCGTCGGTGTGGATGAAAGGCTGTGGGTGCCAGCTGAAAGTGTGGATGTGAGGGTAGTGCTGTATCAATTCAAAACAGTACAGAGGATTCTTCAAAGCAAATGGAGCACACACATACACACCACCCTGCCCATTACAGCAGGGTAACTCCCACTGACATTACAGCACACACTCCTGCTGTAATGTTATTGTTGTCAGCGTCCACCTGCGTCCACCAGCATCCTGCTTGACATACACTGTTTGTATTTTCATGCATGGACTCCACGGCACAATAACAGTGGTAGTGGTGGATATAACACATGTTCACTGCTGTAAATTAAAGCTTTGTCAAACAAAACAGAGACAAACTTTTCCCACCGTAGTGAACATTGGTTTTGGTTCAGCTAAATAGTCAGATTAAAATCACTAAACTGGAATGACAACACAAAGGCCCAACAGGCCCCTTATGAAACAATTTAAATTCACTAGATCCAGATCCAAAATTTCACACACCTATAAATATCATGATCTCACTATGTTAAAGAAAATGAAGGGGTGGATGGGTGGATGGATGGATGGATGGATGGATGGATGGATGGATGGATGGATGGATGTTTGGACGGAAGGCCCGACTTCATGACACTTTAAAAGCGATGCCAGTTTTAGCTTTTAACGTGTCGAGCTCCGCGTTATTCTACAGAGGCCGAGGTGAGAGAGGTGACGATGACTAAAGGGAGCTAAAGTCCGATGTCACATTGTCTGTTATTTCCATGCTCCTCAAAGAGGCGACGTGGCCTCAACATGGCCGGTTTATATTTAACTGATCTATTAAAAATAATGAAGTTACGACACGCCTTGTGAACGAGGGCCCTGTTCCTGGAACGCAGCTGGGAGTGGAGCTGACTCTGAGGAAAGAGGCTGTGTTTGCAAACAGGAAGCTCTCAGGCAGTTATTATTTTAATAGTTCAATCTGGACTAAGTAAACAGAAAGGATTGGAAAATTATAGATGCAGAGTAAAAGACTTATGAATGGAAAGATGATCATAGTTTCTTGGTCGATAATTATTTCCTTCAACGCTTTAAAAAAAAAAAAGGGCATGAAGGTTTGTCTTACCTGGAGAAGAGGCAGCACCTGTGTGAGCCTCCATGACCACTGCTCCATCCGTGTGTGCAGATGTTGCAGCTGCAGAGCTTGTGCTCAACAAGTGGGTTTTAAATGCTGCATCAGTGACATTATCTGATCTGACTGTTCCTTCAGCCCCGGTGATGGTTTCAGTGGAGGTGTCATCCTTTCCTGCAGGATCACGTGTCCACTGCGGGCCCTCATTCCCAGGATCCGCTGTCACACGGTCAGGAGATGCTGAGGTGTCAGTATGACTCCCAGGGAGGACAGGGGGAAAAGCACTGCTCTGACCTTGAAAAAGTGGATATAGAAATGAAATAAATCATAAATATAATAAAATATAAATAGCATGTAATTGATATTTTATATAAATAGTTTTTTTCCGTAGACTTGTGTCCTTAAAACAAAACAGTCCTCTTTGAATTCACCAGAGCATAAAGTGAAATATTCATGTCTTGATTGGTCTTTTTTAGTTTACTGGCACAGAAGACTAAAATAACCTGACATGTTTACATGTGAGAATCTGGAATCAGAGAAGTGAACAAAAATGATTAGCTGATTATCAAAAGAGTTGCCAAATTCCAATTTTCTGATTCCGATTACTCTCATATTGTAGAGCCAGGATATAGCTTTTAGCATTTTTTTTTTTTCAGAAATGACAAAAGTGATTCATCGATGATCAAGATCAAGAATCACTCAATCAATAACTAATCAATTAAGTGACATGTCATCCAATAACAGTCTTCTGATAAACCATGATTTGAAATTTGAATTTTAAACTGTGAGGCCTGGTTGCATTTTTCTATATAAGCTGTAAAAAAGAGATACACTGAGATACAAGTCTAAATCAAGTTATGTATTAAAAGTTAAACGAAATAATATTTGATATTGAAGGAAATAAAAATGAATACATTTGAGTTGGGTGATCTCATGTAAAGGAACAGTGCACATCCTTCTGACACCAAGAAGCTGATGAATGAACTCAACCTTTATAATATTAGTGAATAATGATCAAATTCTGCCTCCAGCTATGTCACAACTTTCTATTAGACGAGTAAACAGCGGAGAGCATCATGTGCTGAATTAATAAGGAGCCCAGCTCACGTCAGCAGGATGTCCACATCAAACACACACACACACACACACACACACACACACACACACACACACACACACACACTGGGGATGGCACCTTACCTCTTGTCTGCGATGAGCCGGTAAGCAGCAGCACCAACACGACGAACACCAAGTTTATTTCTAATCTCATCTCACCTCCCCCTGCAGATCTCCGTAAAAAAACCGGACTGTGCACAGCAGCTCCGCCGCTTCAGCTCTGAGCTTGTTTTCCGTTACGTGATTTGACAGAGCTCATCAGCAGCAGCGCTAAAAATATCCTGAGGGAGTCGGGCAGAAGAGGAGCAGGGGTGGGGCCGCATGGCACGCGGGCGCACAGACGCACGCGCCGTCCTTATTCCCAAAAGAGCGAAAGGGTGTCAATCTGCAAATTCGTGCTGCACCTTCCATCCGTGTGTGGCTTTTTCCTCTCACAGTCACTCATCCATCCGCATCCATCCCTCTCTGGAGCGCAGCGGTTTGCAGGCGCTGTCGCTCCGCCGCTCCAATCAGGCGCCAGTGCGTCAGAGGCGCAGTTGTGTGCGTCAGGACTCTAGCGCCTGTTGTGGCGCACGCACACGCACACACACACGCACACGCACACACACACACACACACACACACACACACACACACACACACACACACACACACACACACACACACACACACACAGAGTGCCAACGCAGCTTCCAAGTTTCCCCCGTGCTCTGTGTTATTGCAGGTTTGGTGCATGAACTGGTTCAGAGCAGTGACAGCTGACGAGGTGTGTGTGTGTGTGTGTGTGTGTGTGAACAAACTTTTCAGCCCCCGCAGAGGTCAGTGTGTCGTCACGCCTGAGCGCACAGCCCACATGTGTACTGTGTAGACAGCTGAATGACCCGCTGCGTCCTCTGTCAGCGTGCTTTGACACACACACACACACACACAGACACACACACTTCAGAGGACAGCGAGAGCTCGATCTGATCACTTATTTACTTTCTACCGATCAGCAGGCTGTAGTTTCCTGAGGGACACCCAGAGAAAGCTGCCAGTTGCGCCAGATGGAGCCTCCGGACAACCCGGGAGAGAGCCCCGTGGAGTTAACGGTGGAGTTAACGGTGGAGAATGTGGAATCGGTGAGTTAGTTGTCAGTAACCAGCCAGCAATTTTCTGAATGACTGTTTAGTGAGTTTAAACCTGCAGATGCACTCAAAACACTTCTGCTAATTCAACTACACACTATTGTCACTGCTGCATCAGTATTTATTATTGGTAAAGGGGGTTTAGTATAATTCATATACTAGTGAAACAACGGCAGTTAAGCAGAAAAGTTGAGTTTTGTTAATTGTAGTCGAACATGAGCAGATTAGTCAGAGTGGACCCTTTGTAACATGATACCAGCTATAAGCATATGCTGTCCTAATAATAACTAACACCATGTGCTTTGGATTAGTTGCCAGGACAACACATATTTTTTTTATCTCTATTCAGACAATAAGTCATCAAGTATGATTATCAATGCATGGGGAAATTACAGATCTGCAATTAACTGTAAAGTCGACTCTTGTTCGTGTATCAGCCTGTTTCACAAGATAAAACCTCCCCAGTCAATACAGACTGGAGCAGGGTCCTTACTTCATTCCTTTTTCTTGTCCCTCTCCCTGCACAGGCTCTCTACCAGCTTTACTTTGATCCGGACATGGAGCGTAAGAACGTGGCCCAGAAGTGGCTGACCCAGGCCCAGGGCTCCGCACAGGCCTGGCAGTTCTGCTGGGCCCTGCTCAGCCCGGACAAGGTGTGTTGTTGTTGTTGTCGGTTCACAGTTTGTCCCATATTTGAATTATGCTGCCAGGATAATGTAGAAGACTCGTTCATAAGTTTGCTCCGATGTGCTTCAGCTGTTCATGGTGACAAGAGGTTGGATTCCTGGATCAATCAGACAAACATGGGAGATGATAAGACTGTGGAATCATTTAATCACACAATTCTCAAGCTGTTTTTTGGGAAAGCTGGATTACAAAATATGTAAAACAGTAATTTATCATGGAGCATGAACCCAGTTAGAAGATACCAAAAATGATGAACCTATATTTAAATCAAGTATTATGGCTCTGGGTCCTACAGTATGTTACTTATTGAGGAGTCAAAAGGTGTTTATTGTCGCAGCTGAGAACAGGAATCCTTCCTCTGGGTCTCCAAGTTGATCAATTAAAAATAAAAGATCCCTGTGAAAGACAGGTTGTTTGAATTGTGTGAATTATGAATCACAGTTTCTTCTGTGATGCTGTTATTATGATGACTTAAGATGAAGATTATTAGACTATTAATTTTAAAGAGATACTTAGAGATACTAAGTTTGTTCCTTTAATCTAAAAACATCAGGATGGTTTATTTGATAGGTTTTGTAATTGATGCTGCCACTCTGGTTACTAGTTTTGGGCTGTGCACACAATGGGCATTTAAAAAAATCCATATACTGTAAACTGTAACTGTAAAAAGGACATTAGGAAATGTTTTGTGTTTAAAATCCCAGTGATTTATATTATATTTTTACTGTGTTGATTTCAAAACAGTTGTTTCGTCTGTTACAACGTTGCTCATGATGTCAAACTGTCTTCTTGCAGCTCCCAGAGGTTCAGTTTTTTGGAGCCAGCACCCTCCACACCAAGATCTCCCGCCACTGGAGCGACCTCCCCGCTGACCAGCATGAGACCCTCAGGATGCAGCTCCTCTCCCACATCTTGCACTTCTCCTCGGGGCCCAAAATGGTGCTGACTCGCCTGTGTGTCTCCCTGGCTTCCATGGCTCTTAACTTAATCCCCCAGGCTTGGTCTCATCCGGTGGCGGACATGGTGAGGGCATTCCAGCCACAGAAACCCACTTTTGAAGGTGGCTCTGGTGCCGAGGCCTCTCAGGACCCCCAGGCCCACTGCCTGGCGCTGCTGGAGCTCCTCACCGTGCTTCCTGAGGAGTTCCAGTGCAGCCGGCTGGCTCAGGCTCGCCGCACGCAGCTGAGAGGGGCCCTGGCTGCGGAGTGGGCGGTGGTGTGTCCCATGCTGCGTCAGCTCCTCCAGAGCCAGGACTCCTCCAACCAGGTGAAGGAGAAGGTGCTGCGCTGCCTGTCCAGCTGGGTGGCGCTGGACGTGCCGTTGGGGGAGAGTCATGAGCTGGTGCAGGACTGTTTCGCCGCGCTGTCCAATCCCGAGCTATTTGACACGGCCGTGGAGACGATAGTTAACGCCCTGTCACAGCCTGACTGCCAGAGGTGAGAAACACGCCGGTTCTTAGCGTCAGAAGGTCAACGTTCATTCGTCAGGTGTGTGAATGAGAACATGTGTTTGCAGGTCTACTGACGCTCTGGTGAACCTGATGCCTCTGGTGCTGGGTCTTCATGACCAGCTGAAGACTGCGGCTCAGGGCGGAGACATGGAAACCTCACATGGTATCTGTCGTATCGCTGTTGCCATGGGAGAAACACACTCCAGGTACACCCAGATAAGAGCTCACACGACCTCAACCTCCGTCAGTGTGGCTTCTATTTCTTAATTTGGATTCATTGTGTTTGTGTATGACAGGGTTTTATTGGAACAGTTGGATCACTGGCAGGAGTATCTGGCTCTGGTCAACATGATTCTGTACTGCACCGGTATCCCTGGTCATTACCCCGTCACTGAGACCACCAGCTCCCTCACGCTCACCTTCTGGTACTCTCTGCAGGTACGGAGGCCGACTGGAAGAAGACATTTTTGCTGTTTGTTTGCCTCCACGCCGGTGACAGCAAGTGCTCAGAGGCATCGTGTTTTCATGTTATGTATACGTATGTCTGTTGTCCCATCTCAAGAATGTCTAGAGGGAATGTCTTCAAATTTGGTCCAAATATTCCCTTGGACTCAAAGAAGAACTGATTAGAATTTGGTGGCCAAAGGTCAAAGGTCAAGGTTCCTGTGTCCTCACAAACCCTTTTTTTTGGCCTCACGAACATGTGATCTTAAGAAAGCCTCTAGAGCATTCTTTAAAATTTGGCACAAATGTCACTTAGATCCATCGTCAAAGGTCAAGGTGGCCTCTCAAAACATGTTTTCTGCCTCTTGAACAAGTATACCTTTGGGGAATAGCTTCAAATTTGACTAGTTGTCAATTTGACTAAAATATTGATTGACTACATCGCAGTTGCCAAAGGTCAAAGGTCATGGTGACAATATATCATCTAATCTGAAACTGCTCCGGTTGATGGAGGCATACAGCTGCAGTGCGCCACTTCTACATTAAATGTTTATTTTGTCTTTCAGTTTTGTTCGTTACTCGTGAGCACGAAATGTTCCTGTGTATTTTTGTGTCATTCCCTCTGACAAAGGATTTAAACACAGGCTCTGTTGCTCTTTCTATTTCCTGCGTGTCCAGGATGACATATTGTCGTTCGAGGAGGAGAAACAGGCAGTTTATCTCCAGGTTTACAGACCAGTTTACTTCCAGCTCGTGGATGTGCTGCTACAAAAATCCCACTATCCCTCGCAGGAGGAATTCACCTCCTGGTCGTCTGATGACAAGGAGCAGTTCAGAATCTACAGGTTAGTCAGGAAGACGGAGGAAACTTTCAAGGGGGCCAAAAACTCGGCTGTCGTCCTTCATCACAGGGAAGATTTTGGATTTAAGGGGACAAAAAGCACATCTTTCTATCTCTTTCTGTTATAGCTACACACAGAATAACTTTATTTTCTTTTCAAACTATATCCTTAAATGCATTTCAGCCTCATTTGGAGACTAAAAATGGAAGTTACAGATTGACCCTTGTGTCCTCGACTGTTTTCCTGTATAGGGTGGACATCTCTGACACTCTGATGTACGTCTATGAAATGTTGGGGGCCGAGCTGCTCAGTAACCTCTACGACAGGCTGGGCAGGCAGCTGATGGACCCACAGCAGTCTGCAATATGGCAGGTAATGCATTTGATAACTCCTTTCTGACTTCGTTCGGATCTTTAGTGTTTCCTCCTCCTCCTTCTCCTCTAATCTGACATCACCCTCTTCTCCTCTAGGACACGGAGGCCCTGTTGTTTGGCTTCCAGTCCATAGCTGAGACCATAGATGTGAACTACTCTGATGTTATCCCGGGTCTTATCGGTCTGATTCCCAGAATCAACATCAGCAACGTCATGCTGGCCGACACTGTCATGTACACCATTGGTACACGCAGACACAACACCAGGTTTTTTTTTTACCTTCACACATTTTTCTTACAATTAATGAATCATCACGTTTTGCTGCTTTTTCCCCCCTTGTTGTTCAGGATCCCTGGCTGAGTGGCTGGCCGACCACCCGGTGATGCTGGGCGGCATATTACCCATGGTGCTCCAGGGTCTTGTGAAGGCGGAGCTGTCTGTGTCCAGTGTGTCTACTCTGAAGAGGATCTGCAGAGAGTGCAGACATGACCTCAGCCCCTACGCTCAGGACATCCTGTCCGTGTCACAGGTCAGACCCCCCCGCCTCACGGGATCATAAAAATGTTAAAAATTTATCTCTAAAGGTGCTGCATGTATTTTAACCAGAGTGTGGTTACTGCCTTTGTAAACGCATCCACACTCACGATGGATTTTTGTCTGTAGGATGCACTGATTAAAGAAATCCATAAGGTGAGTAAACTGCCTTCAACATTGCCATTTTCTTCTGCAAACATGCGAACACCCACCACCTCGCTGAGGACATTGTGAATAATGTGCACTGTGTGTGTGTGGGTGCAGAGCAGCCAGTGCATGTGGCTGATGCAGGCTCTGGGTTTCCTGCTGTCGGCCCTGCCAGCAGACGAGATCCTGGCCAGACTTCACTCTCTCATCACCCCTCACATCCAGCGGCTGGACACACTGGCCCAGCACGAGGTACAGTCCATCAGCAGAAACTCATACAAGTCTTATACTGAAATAATAAACTGTACTACAGGCTCTTGTGCCATGGAAGAAATAAAGCACACTATATTATGTATATAATATAAATTGTGTTATAATGTTTAATTTAAATGAGAAAAATATTTTAAAATCGTCATACACTTTACTACTTTAAAGGATATTATTAACAATATTTAAAAATGTTCTGTATTAATATTTATGTCTGAATAATTAAAATGGTTTGGTTCATACATTCTGGAATACTGCATGAAAGTGTGCAGCGTCAGCTAACGCTACCACATCTTATATGGGTGTAATAATTCTGGAACCACAATACAAATGTTCACAATCATATATACATGTACAGGAAAATACCAGTACTGTCTATTAGCTGGTTTATTTAGCTCAAGTTCGATGATAACCCTGAGAATGCAGAACACCGGGGCCCATTCAACTCCTGGTTGCTGTCAGTTGGTGGCTTTGTCTCAAACCCAGCCACTTTGTGTCCCTCTGCAGCCTGATCCCACTAATAAACAGTCCATTGTGCACATCCTGGGGATGATGTCCAGTCTCTTCACCACTCTGGACATCAACAGACAAGCAGACGACTTAGAAGGAACCCCCAGTCCCAGACTCACACCCTCACAGAGCCCGGTGAGTTCAGCTTCAAATAACAGCAGACGAAACCTGTCAAATGAGCACCACTAACTCCACTAGTCATAGATCATACCAGCTACTGTTAATAAAATAAGGATAAAATGATCTCAACTAGTTCCTGGATCTTAACCATCAGTGTATCTGACAATTTGCTTAAATTAACTAAATCATACTTCATATTTATATCTACTTTGTCTTTATTTAAAATTTTCTCAGGTTGTGGTTGTGCTTCAACAAGTGTTCACACTGATCCAGACCATCCTCAGCAAGTGGCTTGATGACTCAGAGGTGGTAGAGGTAGGAGGGTTGTTATTACTGCTTATATTAATATGTAGGGTGTCATGTGTGTCTGTGCATGTGCGAATAGATCTGACTCACACTCACTCACATCTGCCCCCCTGCAGGCGGTGTGTGGCGTCTTTGATAAATCCGTTCGAACCCTCCTACATGATTTCGGGCCCATGGTGTCTCAGCTGAGCGAGATGCTGGGGCAGATCTACAGCGCCTACCCACAAGCCTCTGCACTGGACCTGGCTCGGCAGGTACGCCCCCGCAGAGCAGGGCCCCGAACAAAACCTGGAATTAAAGCTCTCAACAAGCTTCTGGAACCAATTTACATTTCCTGTCTCTTCGCGTTTAGATGGTTCACATATTTGCAGGAGACGAACATCACAGCTCTAACATCAGAGGCCTCAGTGAAGTCTTGACTACAGCTACGCTCTCGATATTTCAACAAGGTACTGCAACAACATTTCTTTTCGTTTTTAGGAAATCCCTTTCCTTGCTCACCTTTACACATTTGTTCTCCAGGTCCACGGGATCATCCGGATATAGCAGAATCATTTATGCACCTTCATGCTCAGGTTGGTCAAATGCACGTGTCCATTTATCACTCGTGCATTAGAGGAAATCTTAATTTTTTTTCTCACCACAGTGCTTGTGTTTTCTTGATCGTTAGATTCTTAAAAGAAAACCTGATTTGTACCTGTCTGATCAGCTGGATAAAAAAGCTCTGTTTTACTGTGGTGAGTATCATTACCTGCTTCTACTGTTCACCTGTCAGTCCATTATTATTAGTTTATGATTATAATTAATTGATTTGCATGATTTTTACTCTTTGTACATGTTTGGTGCGATACAGTCTATTATCTTATTCAATTGTGGTTCTTGATAATATAAAGTGGTGAGAAAAAGGTTTTGGATTTATCTGTATATATGCAATATTTTGACTTTTAAAGCTTTTTACAATTAAGCCCCTGCCTGTGCAAATCAAGGATTTTCCAACTCAGCTTCCTTAGATCAGCTGATATTCTGCTTCTGGTTATCCAAGAGTCCGACTGGTGACTAAAACTCTGGAATGACTTATGAGCAGGGATCAGAAATGCTTCATCTGTCACTGCTTTTAAATCCCATCCAAAAAATGTTCTTTATTAGAAAAGCTTTCATCTCTACATTTAATATCTGAATTATTTGTATTTTATTTATTATTTTTAGGATTATTATTCTTGTTGTTGGCTGATCAAGCATGTGCAAATTCTCTTTAACTGATAACATACAAATCATTGTTTTGGTTTAATCCATATTGAATTCATCAGTTACGTTAAAACAACATGTGAAAAAACGATATGTGTCCACCAGGTGAAGCTCAGTACAAGTTGGGTAATGCAGCCGTACAATGAGCCTGAAGTAAATAACATTCAAAGGGAATCTGCCTTTTGGAGCGACCCAATCAGAGCCCAGACTTTAACCTGACAGAGAAACTGTGGAATGACATCAGTCTTTGAGGACGTATGGTCCAAAATGTCCTCCCCGTGCGTTTTATTACCATGAGCACATTGTGTTTGTCTGCACTTGTGGCTCAGATAAAGATCACACCCCATCTTATGACCATTGAATGTAGAAAACCAAGTAATGGCAAAGGGTTTACTCCCCTTTTCTCACCACTCCTAGGTGCTTTCTGTTGTTTTGCATGGTCTTGAAATTCAGTCTCAACAGCTGAAGCAAACATTTAAGAAAAAAAGAATCTTATCCTGTTTTCTCCAGGGATTTTATCACTCAAGTTTCCAGAGACGCCCACAGTAAAAGCTGCCAGTCTATTCTTTGTAAGTTGAGCCTGTAGTGTGTATGGTTCAAGTATCTTTATTGTCTGAATCCAATTGGTCAGGTCTTGAATTCGTGCTATTTCTGTCTTGTCCCTGGAAGACAGAGCTGCTGCCTCGCTGTAAAGACATGCCATGTCTTGGTGAAGTGTTGCAGAGGGATGGAAAGCTCCTGACAGAGACCATACTCCAGGTGAAGGAGGGTTTAGACCGAGGACAGAACTAGATGGAGAAGTGGAAGATATCTACCTCTTCGAGTGTTAACACCCTGTATGTGTTTTATTCCTGGTCTCAGGCGGTCGGAGGCGGCTCTCCTCGCAGCCTGACGGAGCATTTCTCCGAGGTGCTGCTGAGTCTGAACAGACACTGTCCTGCTCTGTTGTCCCAGTGGCTGAAAGACACGCTGCAGAGCCCAGGATTCCCCTCGGCTCAGGTCTCCACAGAACAGAAACACACCTTCACTCAGCAGCTCCTCAGGTAAAAACTGATCTGTTAACAAGGTGACTTCGCAGTTCACTGTTTTACCGTCTTTGAGCTCAATGTTTTGGTTTTCTGGTCCATAACTTTCCTGCTGTGGTTCAATCTCAGCATTCTCATAAATCTCATTTCCAGCTGCAGCAGCTGTTTTTAAGTGAAAACGCTCTAAAGACGTCACTGTGCATCTGCCCAACACCACATGGAAGACACACAATGTTATTAGCCGCATGGCGTCCATTGTGGAGTGTTCGGCAGCTATAAGAAAACAAGACTACAAAGAGAGTGAATGCTTGACTGACATTTATACCATTTTCCAGAAACTCAACTCTAAATGAATGCTCATGTTTCTTTGTAACTGCTGTATACTGGCAGTTTCGGGTTTTCATAGTTTCCCTCTTCCCCATGTGGTCAAAAAAGTTATTGTTAGTTATTGCGGAGCTATCAACTGAATTCCCAACCCTCACAAGTGCCCAAGTCTATCTATCTATCTATCTATCTATCTATCTATCTATCTATCTATCTATATATATATATATATGAATCTAATCTATTGCTGTTCCTGTCAACATGGAAGATTTATCCTCATCATGTTTTTTTAAGTAGAATTATGGGGCATTTCTGTGCTTTTATTTTGATAGGGGAAGTGACTAAGTGACTACAGGCAGTGTGGGGTAAGAGAGTAGGAGAATGTGGCCAGGTACACACCTCTCAGTTTATTTACACCCACGCGGTGTGTGTCCTAACCACTCACCTATGGTTGCAGAGAGTTTCATTTATGATATTAATAAATAAAACCATAAGGATTATATTACAGGATTCAGGTGCTGTGCCCAGTTAAAACTATAAAATCTGAATGTTATATACTTTTGTGATCAGTACTTTTCTGTTCTTTCCTCCAGGGAGCAAACCAACAAGCGTCGTGTGAAGGAGATAGTGAAGGAGTTCTCTCTGCTCTGTCGAGGCCTGCAGGGCTCTGGATACTCTGATTACTAGTCTGAGCTGCCGGAGCTGCTGAGGACAGTCGAAAGAAAAAAGAAATGATCTGAATGTGTTTCTGTGACAAATGGTGCCACATAGGATTTGGGCAGGTGACACTGGACGACCAAAGACCAGATCACTTGGACTGAGCGGAGAGAGAGTGGACGGTGATGAGGATGAATGAGCCTCTGGGCAAAGTGTTTATAATAAAATAACAATTATGGAGAATAAAATGAAATGAGAAGGTGTCATATTATGTCTCTTATCTCCAGACATGGATTCAAACCACTGACGACTGACAAAAACATACTCAAATACTCCAATCTTTCTTTCCAGCTGCGTGAACAACTGAGTGTGTGTGTGTGTTCACGCATTTATTGTTTTTCTTCCTCTGTATACTGCTGTTGATCATATTCACACATTATCAAAATATAGAAACCCTCCCCACCCGAGTCAGACTTCTTCTTCTTCTGCTTCTTCTCTGATCCAAGCAGAGAAGTTTAAAAACTTGACGTTACATTATTATAGCTTAGAACTCTTGTAGATGTATATTTCTGCTAATATATAGTAAAACAATTTCATCACTTACACGACAGAAAAGAAAACAAGACCCACATTTGTAAGCAGACAACATGTCCTGACAATACGCTGCTCATTCTTCTTTTTTTAGATCAGTCACTGTGAGGGATGGCAGTTGTCGGTTGAAGTTGTGGCTGTAGAAAAAGTGGACAGTCTTATTGGGGGTTGTTGAGGATTTGTCTCTGAGATGAGTGGAAAGTGGCGGCTGGTCTGCGAGCGTCACTGTGTGACTGTACAGTTCATCCACAGCTCAGTATTTTCCTCCTGAACCAGTCCTGACACAGGACTATCGTATTCTGGTGAAGAGGTTCAGCACTGACTTTGATTCCTGAGGGAAACAGAGACATTAAAAAGTGTCAACTGGGGTTGATCCGGACAAAGAGCCAGATCCAGGATTTCTTTTCCCTGTCTTGTTTTTTTACATTTTCAACATTTTCTCAGAGAATAATTCATTGATCTTGATGAAAACAATCAGGAGACTGATATTTATGAATGTTTGCTATTTGGTGCAGATTAAAATTGGAATCCGGATCTAGCAGATTTAAATGTGGTTTCCAAAGTACCTCAGCGGAGGAATGCACTGTTCTAAGTGCCATTTTAGTTTACTTATGATTTTTTCATTCAATCAGGGTGAACAACTTTCTGTTTCATGAACACTGAGCCCTCAGTGTTTCCAGAGAGTCTAGAGTTACACAAACATCAAGTTTTTGAGTACTTTGCAAATTTCCCCACCGTGGGACTAATAAAGGATTATCTTATCTTATCTTATCTTATCTTTTCAAGGCCTCATTCAATAATTCAAACAACCAAGGCATTGCACTCGTACATACTGTTATTGACAGACAGACTGTACCTTTGTGCAGCGTGTCTTACTGAAGACGTTCCAGAAACGTAGTGTTTCATCTCCAGCTCCTGTTACGATGGCCTCCCCGTCAGGAGACACAGCCTGAGAAGAGAGGACAGAGAGGTGAAAAGGTGTGTACGTGCACACTGGGGACATTAATATTCTAAATACTGAGAAAAAGCTTGATGTTACAGGAAACAGAACAAGTTCAGGCTCATAATAAAAGCTTTTATTTGAATGCTACATTTAGTACATTTTTACCAGCTCTTACTTAAATATGATTTTAAATGCAGGACTTTTACTGATGCATGTTAATACTTCTACCACTGGACAAAGGAACAGTATGAAAACCCTGGACATCATTAAACCTGTTGTCTCACCAGATACAGCACTCTGTACGAGTGTCCTGTCAGCTTGGCCACCTGTGTTAGTGATGGATACTTCCACACCAGGATCTGGTTCTGCGAGTAGCCATGAGTGCTCACCTGAAAACAAAGAAATTACTATTAAATATAAAATCTGAAAAGATATTGGCCTATTATATCAAATATAACAAAATATCTCTACACTTATTTTCACTAGTTTTTTAATGTTTTACATCTTTACAATAACAATATAACCCTGCATAATATCTGTTATCATTTTTATCTGTAGATAATCGGATGGTGTATATTTTATTTCCAATTGTAACATTACATTTGATTGATTAGTTTATTATGATATACTATATCTGCACAAAGCATCTCCAGGGTGTGTGTTGGTGTGTGTGCGCCTCCTCACCAGTTCATTGGCATGTTTGGACCAGGCCAAGTTGCAGACCTGGGAGCCGGTGTCTGTGCTCTGCAGCGCCTGACCCGTCAGTGTGTTCCAGAAGCGCAGGCAGCGGTCCGCGGTGCCGCCCCCCGACGCCAGCAGCCCGTGCTGGTGGGGGGACCAGGCGATGGCCTTCACGGCTGCCAGGTGGTCACTGTACTGCTGCACGGGGAGCAGGCTGGAGCTGTTCCACACCAATAACTGTCCAGAGACAGACAGAGGCTTTGAGTGCGTTCACCTTTACACTTAAAGATCAGTCGAGCTAATCTCAGGGTGCCACCTGAGAAAACCCTTGGTGAAAGTGAAGCTCTAAATTCTCTAACCTTATTGTCGTTGCCTCCGGACGCGAGGTGCTGGTGGTCAGGAGACCATTTGAGGCCACAAACTTCTTGCCTGTGACCTTGCAGCCTCCTCTCAGCAGAAGGGGGGGTCCTGACGTCCCGCTGGAGGATCACTCTGTCCCGACTTCCCGACGACAGCTGCTCCCCGTTCCATGCCAGGGCACCTTCGGCACAAAGGGAGGGAGGGTCTTGCATTTCACTGGAGCTATCAAATATCCATCTGGCATTGCTTGTACACCACATAGCACATGCTCACTGGCACAATAAATGCATTACCGGGTGGAATTTAATATTTAAAAAATCACAGTTGAATACAAATATTTTTAAAGCTCTGTTAGGACAATTTCATTTTCCTTTTTTCATATTGCTGACTCAATCACACTGTCACCAGAAATGTGTAATTGTATTTTACTCAAGCAATGACTGACCTACGCGGGCTGAGTGACCCTCCAGACTGGTCAGCTTCCTCCCTCCAGCTGCGTCCCAGATCTGAACGTAACCTTTATGGGTTCCGACAGCGACCAGACTTCCCTGGTAGGGAGAGCAAGCAAGTTTTTTTTATTTCTCTGTTCTACATTAATTATTGAATTTATAACACGGTAGATTCAGTTGTGGCAGCTCACCCTCTCATTCCAACATACTGAAGTAACCGAGTCTCCATCCACTGAGAGGTCACATAACCTTGTCACCTGTTAGGGCAGTAAAAGTTCACACACACTTAATTCCTTCCACTAACGCCAAACGCAGGGGAAATGTCACAATAAAAGTCCAAAGTCCTCCTCTGACCTGGCTGGTGCAGGCACTCCACAGGTAGACGCAGGCCCCCAGGCCGACACTGAGCAGGTTGCCCGCCGACCAGTCTACCAGGTTGAGGTAGAAGTCGTCTTGCAGCTCCGGAGCGTCCAGCACTTTGAAGGGGATCTTGGAGATCTTCCGCGCTGGTTTGCGAGGAGAACGGAGCAGCTTGTGACTGAAGACACATCGAGAGGAAACAGAGAAAGTTCACTCACCAGGATCGGAGACAAAAAGCGTAAGCATCAGTTGTGTTCACGCAGCAGTGAGTGAGATAAATGAGGTTTATACTGTACCTCTTGTTACTAAGGGGAGAAAGGGAGTATGGTGAGACTTCATTATCGCTATCGAAAGGCACTCTCTTAGTGTGGACAGTGTACTGCAGAGAAAGAGCACAGAGCAGGATTATTGCAGGAAGCTGCTGACTGCCAAGATGATCACATGTCACAGTTTGTTTTTTTTCAATTTACTTCTTCAGTTCTTCAGTAAAAAGCATAATAAAATGTGGATACCCATTTTCCTTATGTTGTTAAATTGTGGTTTGATATTTTATCACAATGTCGAGCACCTGTCTTCTTCATAACATTTGTATTATTAATTCCTCTTATTGTTTATGGTGCACGATGTAAACAAACACAGATAAAGGTTTAGCAGATTTATCACTCAACCAATTGAAAGCTCTAGATACATTACACAACCTCCTGTTGCTAGATTTATTTTATTATGTAGCTTAAGCTTTCTTAGTAAAACATTAAAGTATTAAAATAAAAAATGTAAATAGGTAAAGTTGAAGATATATTGATGTGTCCTGATTATTTAGTCACCATTCGTGATAAAAAAAACATAAAATCGGAGCTGAATCCAAATTACATTGTAGCATTTTTATATCTGATTACAGACCACGTATAAAAAAATGCAGGGACAGATACACAATACATATTTTACACATGAGATCTTTGTCAGCCTAATACAATCCAGTGTTACCGTCATTGCTCCTGGATTTAAAACTTCTTCATATAATGTCAGATTCTGTGGTGTCTCGAAAATGTCTGGAAACAAATGACAAAGGGATTGAGACGACTTTTACCCTAAAAAGGCTGTGAGAGTCTTGAGAGAGGACTGTGTGCCTCCGGTCGTCCGTGTGAGGGTCTGGCACCATCTCTATTCCCGCCCCCAGCAACTCATTCCTCAACAGGGCAGCGTACGCCACAGTGTCTGCAGGGGGGGGCAGAGGGAACACAGAGGGTAGAGGGATGTGATCCACAATCAAAACACTGCAACTGTTGAGGGAAAACTGCAACTTCACATCAAAGTGTCCACTGAGGGTTTCTTCTTCTACCTTTGCTTGAGTCTGAGCTGGCGTCCTTTGGTTTATGGGTCTGACTGGGAGAGCGGCAGTTCTCCTGTGGAGAGGAGCAGGACACTGATTACTGAGCGGCACCTCCCATTAAAATACCTGACTGAGTAGACAAACTGAGGAGCTGCTCACGTTAGCATAGTGGAAGTTGATGCTCCAGTTGCTTCCAGCTCGGGTGGGAATGAAGCGGTCCCCTGACTTCACACTGACAGGACTGCAGGTGGCACTTGCACACTGGGAGGGACAATAACACCATTTAGACAACAACAAACAATTTAGCAGAGTTATATCCCTCATGGCTAAGATGTGGCCGAGGGAGATACTTTTCAGGGGTCCTGAAATATATAGCAGCACTGCGGTGGCCCGTAAAAAAAAATCACATAACACAATGACAAATAAGAAAACACAACAGCAAATCTTAAAACACGATGTCACGTTTCCTTCATGTTAAAAAGACGAGCCTCGTCGGCAGCAGGTACCTACTGTTTCAGTTTAGAGGTTAATGTGTAACTAAAAGTTTGGGCTGAAGTGTCTCTCCCTGGAAATTCAAAAAATGCCCTGAGAACGCAGTGCTGGGAGGCGGACTAAGGGACACCTAGAGGCGAGAAGCCCTCTACTTTGTGAGACATTTCTGTTGAAAATCCATGTGTGTGAGAGGAGACATGGAGGGGCAGGACCTCTCCTGCCCCTCCATGTCTCCTCGACCATTCAGAGACGGGGGGTCTCTGAATGGTCGAGACGGGGGTCTCTGAATGGTCGAGGATGTGGTGGTTATGGATTTAGTTTCAGCATACATTGAAAACAAGTGCATCTTTGCAGATTCCCACTCACGAGCGGTCGCTTTGATTGGAGGGTGTTAACTGGTTCCGTGGAACATGGATTGAAATATCAGGTGGCGTCATAAGCCACATTGAACCCATACATTTTCTCTGAAAATAAATGTGGTAATAAATGTGATATTAAAACCTGCACTAGTGTGTTTCATCACAGAGGAGCGATACAATTTGGTTTAGAGATCAAAAACAGATTTACGTGTGCAGTATCTCTTTGACGTGTGTTTTGTTGTTTCCTTCTTCGTTGTTGTGTTTTTGAGATTGGTTGTTTTATCTTATGATTTGTTGTTGTGTGTGTGTGACACCTCGGGGCCACCGTACCACACCTCTGCTCACACTGCTCCAGGACCACATGATGACACTGAACCATCTCTTCCACTCGGTCTGCGGCTCCATCCCGCAGCTGCCACACACACACACACGCACATCATGTCAGGCTGTACGTCGCATCACGCAGCTGCGCGTGCACCGGTGTTCACAAACACAGTGTGTGCTGTGCTGCGGGGTGTCTGACCTTTGACAGGCGGGCCTCTGTGGGCAGGTTCTGGTGGTTGATCTGCCGGAGCAGCCTCCTCTCGTACTCCTGGTCCATGTCCTCAGGGCGGACGAGCCGAGGAGCCTCCCTCTGCTGGCCAGTCCCCGCCCCCCTGGATTAAACCTCCGCTCCCTCTCGGTGAGGAAACCCGCAGAGGATCTCCATCTCTGTGAAACACAGGGGGCCGAGGGTCAGAGGAGGAAACGCCGGATGTGGGAGCCGCTGCTGCGGCTGGAGACGGTGAGGACGCACCGCAACAAACGACCTGCTGGTGTTATTCTGTTCTCGTTTCTTAAAGAGCAACTTTACTGTTTATTAAAATCATCCAAATATCAACGTAAACCCGCTAAACAGCCTCACGCTGCGGTTCTGACACCTGACACATTGTCCTGGCATCCTGCTCCCGCACACAGCCCCCTTTAAACAGCGCTGTTACCGTCAGGCCGACGACACCGACGCTTTGTCAGCCACTCACCCGGCGGCTCAGGTGACCGGGGCGGCCTCCATGTCCAGGGTGAGGCGCTGCGGCGGTGCGAGCTGCGGTCGCTCTCCTCCGGTGAACAGCGGCACGTCCGACGCGTCACTGCTGTTGTTTATGTTCGCGACAAAGATGGCGACGGAATCAGCTGGAGCAGGAGCCGTCTGGTCTGCCCCTCTCCGCTGTCTGCGCGCGCAACAGCGACCCCCGCCGGTGACACACGCTCACTGCGTTTAAAGCCGCACTCTGGTTGTTCCCCGCGTGGCCACAGAGTGTCGCTGCTGCACTGTAAAAAGAAAAGATGTAGCTTCACTGCTCCCAAATGTTTCCATCTGGGTTTTTATTCTTTAACCATTGAAAATAATATACTCAATATACTTCCAGTACGTTTTTATAATTGATTTTATGGTACTTTTAATTACCTACAAAGCACTGCATGGGCTGACTCCTCAATATGTTTCAGATCTCGTGTGACCTTGCTCGCACCTTGAGATCCTCGGGCAGGGGTCTCCTAATTGTCCCAAACTCTCGGCTGAAGACTAAGGGGGACAGAGGCTTTGGAACACCCTGCCCCAGGAAATACGACAGGCGGAGGCAGTGGCCTCTTTTAAATCTATGCTCAAAACAATTTTTGCTTTTCCAGGTTCTTCTTCTTTGTTCGATTTATTGGCGGGTGGCACCCAGTGTCAAGGTGCATTACCACCAATTACAAAAATGTAGTGGAGCTCAAGTTCAAATACAGTCACAAAGTAAATGTACTTTTTTGCATCCGACTGCATGTTTCAGAATCTAAATTCCAAATAAAAGGAATATACATTTCTTCACACAGAGCCCATATAACGCACAGCATATCTCCATATTTGGTGCTATAACACAGCTGAATGGTCCTTCCATATTGTGTCACCTGCATCTCATGTGAAAGCCCAACTGTGAGACATCATAACCTCATCCTTCTCTGTCTAACTTGTCTCTTATTTGATTTTAACCTTGGGTTCTAATTAAATTATCCCAATGTTCAGTCAACACAGGAATAATTTGAATCAAACCAACAAAGGGCTGGAAAGGGTATTGCCATTGCCCTAAAAAAACATTGCACTCATCCAATACAATGATAATAAGCGGGAGCACATGAAACACAGTGTAGAAGCACCCACATCAATTCAGTCAGATCACTCCATTACTTAATTTACGATCATGTCTTCTACACTGTCATTATGTCCAATGCCTTTTGTCCTCCTGCACTGAACTTATACAGCTGAGAGCCGAAGCAGAGCAGCAGTCTCATAGATAATCTTGTCCTTTTGGTCATCGGAGGCTTTATCTGGATATTGTCCTGCTTTTTTGTCCTTTGCCAATAACATGTCTGGTTTTCATGTGGTGTATTGTCAAGTGTCTTTGTCTCTGAACTTTTAACATTTAGTTTTACTTAAGTTGTTCTGGGGTTAATATATGATGTATCATAGGGCGTACTTGGGACTTTAGAAAAACGTCATGGAAATAATAATAATAATAATTATGATTTTATCATTACTATTATTATTGGAAACATATTAACATCACTATTATTATTATTATTATTATTATTATTATTATAACTTTGCAGTGCAATTAGAATCACTTCAATACTTATGAAGAATAAGATAAGATTTTAAAGAAGACATTAGCCACAAATAAAGGCTTTTTTTGTGTGTGGAGGTAATGAGGCCGGTTTCCTTATATCATACATTTTGGTCACTTAAGATGTATGAAGAGAAAATAGTTCCCTCGACCATAATGAACCCTAGAAGCCCTGGATTCTCCTGTCAATATACGTAAATGAACTTTTAAAACCAACCTCTGGCCTACATGGTATATAGGTGTACCATGTGTGCCGTCACCGATATCTGAGCGTCATGCAGAGAAAGAGTATTGATAACACGTGCTTGCCTCAGGGCCCCTGTGTGAGCGTGACTTCAAAGTAAATAGAGATCTCACATTTGCCCCCACTGATACTACTTTTTCCATGCACCTGCTAATAGCACAGCAGAGCAAAAGTTCACTCTCTGAACTCTCTCATGAGAGGGTTTTGTTTTCCAAACCACTGAAACTGTGGAGGAGGAGAAGGGAGCGACAGGAAGAGTGGCCCCCGCTGCTGCTGCTGCTTCCAGGCCTCTAATGAGATGGACATGGTAGAGTGGAGACAAGGCATGGCATCTCTGGTGGCACGCTGATCCGCACGTAGGCCCCGTCTGCTACACTGCCCCTTGGCTCACAGCGAGACCCTCCACCTACATTCACATGTCAGCCGACATCAAGTGTAACACACAGACACCGTTTAGATACTGTCGCCGCTTTTCTGTCTGAGCTTGATTGTCTGTTTTTGATACAGAGGAAGCTCATATACTTGATTCAAGTGCAATTTGACATCTTGAACATAAAAGGACGTCACTTTATAATTTTACATTTTCCGGTTACAAGTGTCAAGCTTTATAAGTCATTTAAAAATAATTAAAAATAAATAAATAAAATAATAATAATAATAATAATAATAAAAATAAACTTTATTTATATAGCACTTTTAAAAAACAGAGTTTACAAAGTTCCCTGACAGCAAAGCAAGAAAAGTAAATATAATAGAAATACGCAGGATGCAATGTGGCAAGGAGGCCAGACAACCACGTTTAGGTGGAGGGTTCAAATTAAATGGATAAATATAGAGCTGTGTCACGTGAAAACTTGAACACATAAAAGCAGCAATATGACAATTAAAATAAAAGGTGAAAAGAAAAAATACAACATCACATGAAAGCAAGTCTTTAAAAATGGGTTTTAAGAAGCGATTAAAAAGAAGTCACTGACTCTGCGAGCCTTATCTCCTCAGGTAGGCCGTTCCGAGGCCGAGGGCCTGGGTTGACATGACTTGGGTTGAATGAGAATGACAGGTCACCTCAGCAATATGAGCAATGTCATAAAAAAAAAGAAAAGAAATTAAATCTAAATAAAATAGAGCTCATATATAAATACATTTTAAGAAATCAAATACAATTCTATGTGCATTAAGAGTGTGAGGATGAAAGTGTAAAACCAAAGTGACGAGTGTATTTCACAGGGTTATATTGTTGACCATCACTGGATTAGAGCAAACGTGAAAATGTCATATAAATCTGTGACCAACCCAGTTAATCACCTCACGATCTGACCTCCGGGTTGAAAACCACTATATGTGTGAATGAAGTAGTTTAAACTGTAGCACCACCTTGATATCCACCATTTGCACCAGTCACTGAGAGTGTAATAATGTATGTTAATATAGGTGGATCAATTACGTGTTATACCTCCTCACTGTGTTTACACAATCCATACATACATATTGAATCGTATTATAACAATAGATTAAAATGATATTATATATAATTATTATATTGTTTTATTGTCCAGTTGTTTTATTAAATCAGTCACAGAGGCCAGTTGATTGTTTTACTCTTACAATCAGCTGATAATACCGCTCTACCTTTACCTAACTAAGGGACAGAGTGTTTTTATTTTGTTGTTTGTACTTTTACCTGCATAAGGGACGTGAGTAGTTTTCCACCGCTGTGTATTATTCACTATAGGCCTGTTTACAGCTCTCACTGTGCCCACATTCCACACATGGTGACACCCCAGGTGCACAAACACCAGCCTTACTCACAAAGAGCTATCTGATCATGATCTTATTTTGCTTTGAGACAGCCCCAGTCACAACAGCCTCCCTTATCTGCATCCTCCATCGGGTTCCACACAGGAGCAACAGGCCCTATGTGTTCTGAGAAGCCTGATGCTGACATGGAGGGCAGCGTCTGGGGAGGGGGGGTGGGGTGTGAGCTGCTGTCTGCCTCGGTCAGGGTGAAGGGGGCGGACGCTGCGGCCTTATCGCTCCCGTGATACAGTGCAGCCCAGTGGGCACAGAGGAAGCTGGGTCAGAGCTCGCTAGACGGTGACGCTCTCAGATCCTTACTGGAATCCACAAACACAACAAGAATAGGCCTCTGACTAATCTCTTCTCTTTTGTGATGACAAGAAAAATGACAGTTTCAGCACGATTTGAAAACAAGAAGCTGACTTTGTGACAGTGTAGGTCTCAAACGCAGGATCGGCATATTTCCAGGCAAACGTGTGCAGCTTTGTTGTTCATACTATCGGAGACACACTTGTTATTGTAATGATAACGCTGCGTTTACTGTAAGACAAAACAATTGGGTCAGCAGTGCCACATGTTGTTAACTTAGGCAGGTAATCAGTCAAAAACTACAGTATTTAAACATGAAAACACCTCTACATTTATGTTAGACTCTCTTTTCTCATGAATGTTGTTAATATTTATATTTTGTTGACGTGCTCTGTTGCACGTAACATCTCTTGTCCTTCCTAAGAGAGGAATCTCTCACTTGTGACTCTCCCTGAGGTTTCTGCATTTTGTTTTTCCTCACTCTAGTCGAGGGTTTAAAGCAGAGGATGTGGCACCTGTTAAACCCTATGAGCCAAACTGTGATTTGTGAATATTATAACATTTAATTGACTGATTTATTATTTACTAATACTTTGTCTGGCGTTTAAAATCAGTACACAAGCTACAGAATCTTGTTAGGTTTTTACGGATTTTTTATTCAGTAAAGAGGACATTCATTTTTTTGTGAGAGCGACATTAAACTCTGAAGGTTGAGGGAGAGATTTGGATCTAAAACTTCAACACGACCTTTGATAGAATGTCAGGAGTTTACATTTCCTGGTAGCAAGAAGTCTCTGTTTATCTCACCCCTATAGATGTGACATATTTGATATTTTCACATCGTGTAGGCCTCACATTTCTTTCTCTCGCTCTCTCTGTGTTTCTCCTCCTTTACCGCAGACTGTGCAGTGCACGTTGAGAGTCTCCTCCCACGCACTCGCTCGCTTTGACACAGCATGCTCTCCCCCCTTTCTCCCCCCTTTCTCCCCTCTCGCTCTCTCCCCTCTCGCTCTGTCTTTGCCTCTGTGTCAAACAGGGACAACTATTGATCATGGCGAAATCAAGAGAAGGGCATGTGGACGAAACATGATCTGGTTTACAGTAGACCTTTATCTTGTGTGGAACCAAATTCCACAGAGAAACTGGTTATCTCTGCTGCTGCAATGGTACAAGACCAAACCTGATGTTTGGACTTCGGTTGTGTGCCTGTGCATGTACAAACAGTATCTACAATTCCACCTCACCACTGCAGATGTGCTCCCCCCGACAGGAGTTCCCTCAATCTTCAGGTGTCAGATGTTGGCCCACTCTGCCACACAATATTCACTGTGTGTGTGTGTGTGTGTGTGTGCGAGTAGCATGTCATCTTTAAGATACCAGGGGTGTGTTTGTTTTCCTCTCTCTTTTTTTAGTCTGACAAACAAAGATGACAGTGTGCTCTTGTGTGCCACTGCATCCCCACAGGGGTGCTCCCTTCCAAGTACAAACAATTCCTGAGCAGGTTGCATGCTGGGTAAAGAGCCCACAGGAATCAGCACAAATGTCAGGCTGTTGCCATGTCCTTAAACACATTGTGATTCAATGTGATTTGACACAGGCAAGTCCTCTACACATGGGCTGATGTTCAAGGACCCACTTGTTTTGAATCAGCCAACACCAGCGTATTCTTTTTAAATGAAGAATTCGAGATCGCAAGATTAATGCAAATATCGCTCCAAATTACCATCAAATGTCTGAACTCCACATATCTGCGTAATATTATTCAGTCTTTCCAACTTGGTATTAACCTGCATGCATAATCCCACTTTACCTCATTGAAAGGTCACAAAAACTCGGTTTCCTCCTTATTTTCTGGGCATTTCACGTGAATTAGCTCTTTCTGTCTGCATATTATAGAACTGCTGCCGTACATATTCTGTGTATGCGGAGATATGTAAGACAGTTGCACGCAAAAGGCGAAGCCACGCTGGGAGAAGCTCTGCCGTATCTATCAATCAATCAATCAATCAAATTTTATTTGTATAGCCCATATTCACAAATCACAATTTGTCTCATAGGGCTTTAACATGGTGTGACATCCTCTGCCCTTAACCCTCAACAAGAGTAAGGAAAACTACTTAAAAACCCTTTTAACAGGGAAAAAGAACGAGAAACCTCGAGAGAGCCACATGTGAGGGATCCCTCTCCCAGGACGGACAGAAGTGCAATGGATGTCAAGTGTAAAGGAGAACATCAAGATAAAGGTTTTAGCAGCATTGATTAGGGTAAACATTTTGAAGTATAACTGAAGGTCAGTGAATTGGTGGATTAATGTCATTAATGGTCAAGTGTCTGAGGAGAAATACTATGTATCGAGCAGTCCTGCTGCAATCATAGTCCATGGTCAGCAGCCAGCAAGATCATGATCCACCATCAAGATCGGATGCCACTATAGTCCACAGTTATTGTCCACTGCCGCCATTAGGATCCACCATCAGCTGCCACCTCGGTCGTGGTCCACTACCAGTATCTGATGCCAACACGATAAAGGATCTGCCTTTGTTATCACGATCAGCCAGCACGATGCAGAGTCCGCCATACTGGATCCACCATTACGACCTCTGATACGTGATCCACAGATCCTAATCCATGATGTGGCCACAGCCGCGGCCCTGGGTCTGCGGACAATAAGGCAAAGGACTCCGGGAAGAAGTCAAGTCAGTAACATGTATTGATGGGATATGAATTACTTTGATGTGATAAAGATTGAGAAGAGGAAGGAGAAGCTGGAAAGAGAAGCTCCGTGTATGATGGCTGCCGCCGTGTTCGATAACTCAGTGATTTGTGACATTTTCTGGGAAGGATGCATCCTGTTATTGTCCTGATGCCGCATTCATGGCCCCACGGAAACACAAGGAATACACACACACACACACACACACACACAAAAACCACAGAGGTCTTAGAGGAACTAACTGCCTCATCTGATCTTTTCCAGATTAATCATTTCTCAGCTCACTTCCTCACCCGCCTTTCTCAGCTACTCTGACCTCCATTGAATTATCCTGGAATGCCCCATGTTAGCCTGTATTCCTCTCACCGACGGCCCAGTTGACTTCAGTCCTTACTGTCAACCTGACTAAAAACAAACAGCAGCTGGCCAGGAGAAACTCCAGGAAGACATTTGTTTTTATAAAGTGGATATGGAGAGAGAAGGTTTGTTTCTCTGGAAGTGGTTCTCTTCCTCTCTTGCCTTGGCCCCGGGCCCGGGGCCTCTCAGGGCCTGGCTGGGTAGAGTGGAGAGAGGTGGCTGAGTGGCTGTCAGCTGGACGGCAGCAGTGAGAGCCTCGGGCTCAGCCTGAACTCAGGCGGTTCACAGACGGTGCTGCCGGGGCTGGGGGAAGTCCGCCCTCACCCTGCTGACGTCATCCAACACACCACAAGACTTGTGTTAGACTTTCAAAAACAAACTGCCCATTGCTCTGGCACTGTGGACCACCTCCATGGAAAACACTAGTCCCTGTCTGTGCCCGTGTTTACCATAAACAGTTCCCTCATTTCTGCTGAAAGGAAGAGGAGGAGGATTCAGGTTTCCTGCTGCCATTCAGGTATCCATAAACTGCAGAGTAAACAGTCCAATGTCTCAAACAATATATCCAGTGATACATTAATTATGTATCAAACATGTGGTACTTCCCCATTTGCATACTTTGAATTGTGTCAGGAAGAATCTAGGTGAAACTTTCCCAGCCCTGATCCAAGAGTCCTGTCTATGTTTTCCTACCATGTCATTTTCATAGCTAAGTGATGAGTGTCGTTTAACCCGGACCAGATGATGTAATTGACTTCCTGACAAGCAGCTCTGTGTGTCAGGAGCTGAGCGGGAAACTGATTATCTAATTATAAAAAGTTTATCAGGGTTTATCAGCCCTATAGAAACCCACACAAAGCTTACTGAGTTTACACAGAAACACGACGGTGAGATTACATCGGGAAATGTCTCCAGTCCTCCCTCTTCTGTTTTGTGGCAGTAAGTCAGTCCCTGAAATCTGCAGCACTCATCTCTGCCTCCATGCTAATTCTGCTCAGCGTGCCCTCCTGCTGATCACGTATTCCAGATGCTTATCAGCGGGTCAAGGTGCTCGCGGCTATGGGAGAGTGAATGCCCTGAGGGCCCGGCACATAGCAGCACTATCTCTCCCCTTCCTGTTTACTCTGCTGGCTCTGTGTCCAGCAGCGCTCGGCTGGTTTCAGAGGGAGGAGAAGTCACTGGTGTCACAGCGAGGGAAGTGAATGAATCAAGTTTTCCTCCCTCGGTCATCTCCACCTGGTTTTCCCCTGAAGAGTTGCAAAACTGGAACTATGACGTGAACAAAACCACATCTGTGGGTATATTGTAATCGCGCCATTGAGTTTTTGAATGTGGCTCAGAGGAATCATTTTAAAGAGTGTTGTTCACTGCTGCTGGGGAAAAACACCTGGCTGCCCTGAGGTCGTGACATTTACAGTAGCTCGGTCGTTTTATGACTCATTTTAACTTCATATGAAAAAAACTCATACGATAACAAACTCATCACCGGTTTGTTGATGTTCTCCAGTAAAAACTCCAGACCACAGCGTTCTGTAATACATGCCCATTTTAATAATCTGATAGAAAACATTTGTTGAGCACAACATACACCGTTTTACCATATATCGTGAGGAAAACACTGAAAAAATACATTTGAAACAATGTCATATATTTCAGCAAATATTCTTAAAGCTGTACAATGACCCGTCACCGTACACAACATACTGCAGCAAATACTGTAGATTATCATTCTTCATGATCCGCCAGGAACAAAAGACAAAGAGCTTCCTCTGCACCTCTCGTGAGGTGTTGTTGCTTCAGACTGTACAAACGTCTCTGGCTGGAATCTCAAACCAAACATTTCAGACTCCTAAAAAAAAACAACCAAAAAACTGAACTGTATGACTCCATGTTTTTGGTCTTTGTAGCAAAGTAGCTTTGCTTAATACAACGAATCAGAACCACCAGATGAGTTTCAGTCAAACTGTGGATTTGACGCGTGGTAGTGCATATAAATAATAACAAATATACAGTGAATATTATCGATCAATATCAATATCATCAGGTACAAGGAGAAAAGGTAATAAATACACTGTTACAAACAGCTGAAGGGTCAGCACAGCACAGCTGGGTGCAACAAGATTGTGCAACTGTGTAACCACTCACTCACACACACACTCACACACTCACTCACACACTCACTCCCCATTATTCTGAAGGCTGCGCCCTTACAATGTGGTACCTTTAAGGTAGTGTTGGACAGATCAGCAACCAGCTGCGGAACTGTCGTCATAGTCAAAGTGCTGGAATAACAATAATAATAATAATAATAATAACTACAAGATACAGTTATCATGTCACTGACAGGTGTCTGTTTAAATGTGCACACAGTCTTACAGTCATTCAAAGTTCAGAACCAGATACGGTGTAAAGTGTATTCACGAGGATGTGATTCAGTAAACAGCTGTGTGTGTGTGTGTGTGTGTGTGTGTGTGTGAGAGCTGATAAAATGAGGAAACACACTGGAATATAGCTCAGCACGATACAATATAAGGTTATGGAATTTTTATACGAGATATTTTTGGTTAAATTTCACTGGGTAATTAACTGTTTTTTGACCGATTATTTTCATTTAACAACGGGAAATCACACGGATGAATTTGACTTCTGATTTGGGCGTTGAAAGCATGGGATCACACTGCTCAGACGCAGAAGTGAATTCATCAAAGTGCTTTGTTTTACACTTTCTGTACAGGATCTTTGCAATTTGGTTTCTCCATGTTTAAAGACTCAAAAATACACTTTTAAATCAATCTGAAATATGAGTAATTTAATTATTTATGTCATGTATTATTGGATAGAAATAGATTGTGTAAATGACGGATGCCCTCCACCCTCTCTTCCTCTTGCCACAGAGTGCAAATTGTGCTGGGAAGTCAACTGATTTTTTAGAAACACCTTCACTCGACGCTTTTGTGAGAAGCTTATAATATTGCCAGAACATTAGGAAGACTGTGTGAGACAAAGATGTCCTTATTGTAGAAAATTTGGACACATTTTACAGCTACATGATTGTGTTCAATAAATTATAAAAACATGTACAAAAAGACACGGCTGTAAAAAGAAAAAAAAAGGCACACAACTTTGTGTTAGAAAAAACTAATTGGTAACAAATAACTTGCTGACCAGTAGTTTTGGTTGGACACTTCACCAGGTGGCATCCAGTCTCGAACACGATGCAAAAGAAATCGTAATGAACATAAAAAGTGTCCTGAAGTGCAAGTTTTGGAAATCTCACTTGTCCCAGTACACGGATTCATATCATCTACGTCGTCTTATTTGTCTGTGAGGATCGAGACTCAGCCTCTGCAGCCCCACAGTTAGTCCTTTCTTCCAAAGACCAGAGGCTGCGCTCGTTCAGCTCCCTTCAAGGGCTCAAAATCAAACTGCCACAGGGTTTCCAAGCCTCGTTTGCAGGGGTGCCCCACATTTAGTCAGCCCCTTAGCCAGGCAGCTCCTGAAGAGCCACGATTGCAGGATTGCTCCACTGCAATAAAAGGAATTTAACCAGAAGCAGCAAATCACGCTGCGCTCTAAGAACCCCGTCGGTCCAGCTATGTTTCCGCCGGGGAGTCCCCATCGTCATCGGAGGGATGGCTTTGGAGTGTCAGATTATCACATCCGTCGGTCGTCTCCATCATCCCGCCCTCCACGTCTCCCACCTGCTCGTCCTCGTCGTCCAGCGTCAGTTCAAACTGAAATTTACTCGTCACGGGTCCCCCCTCCCCCTCCCCGTCTGGGCTCCCTTCTGTGTAGAAGGGAGGGGAGGGGCTTTGGGGGATCATGCTTTGGTACCAGTTCCTGTTGTCCTCAAGCATGTCAAGGATGTCCTGGGCGTCCGGGTGGACCAGGTCGGCCCACGTCTCCCACAGAGGGTGGACGATGTAGTCGATGAAGCCAACCTGGATAATAGAAACAGAGATGACGTCAGTAAGAAGGAAAAACAACCACGATGTTAAATTGCTATTGGAAGTGTGTGGATGTGTGCTCTCTACCTGTGTTCTCTCCACTGAGGCTGTGTGTTTGTCACACATCGGGCTGATCTCCATCCCGCGCTCCCTCTCTCTGTCTCCCTGGTGGAAGAACTCGTCCATGATCCTGTTCGTCCACTGCTGGTACAGATCCAGAGGTTTGGTCGGGTTGCTCAGGTCCGCACAGTGAACCATGTTCCGCAGAACCTACAGCAAAAAAAAAATCAATTTAATCATCTTGTATTTCTCTGGTATGTATGAGAGTGTTGCGTGTGTGTACATGAGTGGCTCTTACCTGCATCCTGTCTGTGTAGTTGTCCAGCAGCAGGACCCCGGAGCTCGTCACCTTCTTGGTCTCCACCATTGTCTTCAGATCGGCCAGCAGGCTCATGTGCTTAGACATGTCGGTCGCCAATACCTAGAAGACAGGAAGACACAGAGAAAAGATTCAGGAAAGGAGCAACACAAGGAGCCAAGAAGACATAGTTTTCTGGGCGCGCAGACGTTTCCTCACCATGTCTATGACCATTCTCCGCAGCGTCTGCCTCTGCTTCTTGGTGAGGTTTTGGAAGATGTCACAGTTGTCTTCCTGCAGCAGCTTGAAGCCCACGGCCAAGTGGTGGTTCTCCAGCACTGACTCATCGTTGTACATGAGAGCCAGCTCAGAGTCTGAGGGGAGACGAGGGAGGGGGAAATGGAAGGAAGGAAGAAATTAAATTGAGCACAAAGTTTTTAAACTTAGGTCAGGTAGCTATGGTTACCAATTCAAAACCCCTAAAAAGCCACACTGACACAAGGGAGACACTTCCCACTAAATCATGCAAATATTTATTATGCCTATTTAGCCCGTGTAGACTAAATACACGGTGTTTTTGACGACTGGCAGTGAAGAAGGACTTACTGGTGTTGATGAGGAACTGGTTGGACACACCAGGGTGGTCCACGTCGTGAATGGCTGCGGCAAAAATGGCTGCCAGGATCTCCAGATCAGTGAAGACGGCCTGCGTTTGAGGAGAAGGAAGAAGAATAACAAAACAGAGGTTAGATTTCACAGTTAATAATCTGGCTAGACAAGGTGAAGTGTTCGGGCAATGTGTCATCCTGAAGAATGCATTTCCAGAGCCATGCCAGTATTGGTGACAGTAATGCCAGTCACCTCAATAAATCAAGCCAAGAATGTGTGGGCGGTGGTGCTACCGTAAAATGTTGCCTCATGTTTGAACTATTAAGTAAATACAACTATTTTGAAATGTGATTTGTTGCTGAAGGTAGGGCAAATCCTCATGGGCATTTTTACTAACGGAGCAGAGTGTTGTCTAAGACTTTTAGATAATACATTTAAGCCACTTACATCCAGTGCAGGGGTGGACAGGAGGATGTGCGTGGACTGGGCCACGTCAGCGGCGTGCAGGCTGTTGTGGTACGCCACGTCGGAGTGATAGTGGTCCTCCAGGGTCAGCATAAACGTCACAAAGGTGTCCTTTGGAATATGGAACGTCCTCATCAGGTCTCGCTCCTGCATGCGATGAGAAAAAAACCTTGGTTATGCCTTACTGGTCACTGCTGCCTCTCACGGCAGATCTATTCACCACAGCAGACTTTAAATTCCATTTTTAAAGCATATTCTTCCAATTTGGAATCATGCATTTACAGAAAAGTCTAAAAAAATGAGAACAATATGTTCTGTTGTGCCAAGGGACAGTTAAAAATCAATTTGAACTGTTAGTGTCCATCCGGCAGATGTTTCTGTGGTAACACTGACATTCTGTACACACTGATGTGAATTATACTATTTCTTAAAAAGCTCTCTCTGTCAAAAGGGTAGAAGATGAGGAGGATGAAGAGGCAGGACTCTAACCTGAAAGATGGTGTACATGATGCATGTGAGGGGTCGGTTGTGGGAGTGCTCGGCCACTTTGAAGATATTCAGCCCCCATCTGTTGATGTCTTCCAGGTCCTGTTCGAGAGAATACATAAGACGACTGTAAGTGTCTGAAACAGAGGATTTTAAGCCTTTTTTATTTCTGCTGTGTCATCAGTTATCTACCTTCGACAGCAGCTCCTCCTGGTCCGTCTTGACCCCGAAGCGATTGCAGCTGCTCCCCGAGATGCTGGGCGTGTGGCTGACCTTCCTCACCCCGCTGATGTGAGTCATCATCCCGCCCTGCTGCTGCTGCTGCTGCTGCTGCTGCTGCTGCTGCTGCTGCTGACCCTGCCTCCGCTTCCTTTCCCTGGACTTTGGTACTGGACATGGAACCTCCAACTCATTTTGCTTGTCTGGAGAAAATGAAAAAGGGAAAGAAAGATTGAGACAATGGTTTTCTCAGTTACCTTCGTTTACGTGTTGAGTAAACAAAGTGAACACAAGGGGATCGTTGACCTCTCACACCCACGTGACAACACATTGATGCTGAACTGGCAGTTATTAAAAAAAAAAAATGTAATCACATTCAAAAAAATGTCACTACAGTTATGATAAATGTCATTACAACATACAGTGCTGATGGGATGTTGTGCAAACTGCTCCAGTGACCCGTACATTCTGAGAAACTGAACTGTTTTGTAATAACAATCCAGAGAATTGAGGAAAACTGGTTCATATTAAGATGAACTGTTTAGAGGAGGCGCTTGTTTATATGCAGGAGTTTTTTTCTTTTTCTTTTGCAGCGTGCGAATTCAAGTCTGTCTGCTGGCTGAGTGTGATTCTCACATGTTGCACACGGCTGACAGTGTGTGTGAGTGCACGACTCCCTCGGCCTCGATCTGTTTGGGTGTACACCACATTCGCCGCAGAGAGACAGAGAATATCTCAGCTGCCTTCTCCACAAAGCACAGGAACAAAAGGATCTCTGTGCACCTGACAGGTGTGAGCTGCAATGCAGATGACAACCAAAACCGCCGAGCTTCAAAGATGAGCTCTGTGTTTGCTGGTGTTTGTCTCCCCCGAGCAGCTCTGTCACGCAGAAATCGCTTCCACTGCACCTATGCTATTGTTATGGAAAGGTCTTGTGTCTCCACCATCGCCCGGCTGGATGTGAAGGTGGAGGAGCTGAGGGGCAGAGTGTCTGGCTGTGTGCAGGACGAGCTGCACTGGGCTGACTACGAGTCACGAACTGCAGCTGGGTTTGTTACGAGACAAGGAAACACTTCTGTCCTCCTGATGAATAATGCAGTGTCTATCTGGACCTGATGACACACACACATACACATTTCCCCCTCTCCCCCTGCTCACTGCCTTGATCTCTCCAGAGGGAAGTCTTCCCTGAATTCCCCCCCTCCCCTCCCCTCCTCTCCTCCTCCTCATCTCTCTGCAGCAGTCAGAGCGAGGGGACTCTGTCTCTCTCTTCCCCAAGACCAGATCAGACTGGTTTGCGAGCATTGGTGCAGACTTACGAGAACTTCCTCCGCTGCTTTAGGTGACCTCGCAACCTCTGTGAACATTCAGACCGTATTTGTTCCCGGACACTGGATCGTTGGAGTCACACATTTTTGCGTCAAACCCATCAGTGTTAATTGGCTTGTGTGTGAGTGTGCTCACCTAGGAAGGTGTTGGAGATGTACTCGGACACTTGGTTGCCAGAGCGACTCATCTCAGACAGGTGACTTAGCTCCCGGTTCAGCATCCTTTTGAACTGCAGGCAGAGAGAGAGAGAGAGAGAAAGTTCATGAGGTTACATTTTCTATAAAGGGAATTACATATTCATTCAATCATTTACTGCTCTTCTATTCCAAGAAGAGGGAGAAAGCATTTCCTGTCCATTTTCCACTGGCATTTGCCCCATGAGAACATGGCCCCTGTATCTGTATGCACCATATAAGGTCTGTGTTTATGTCTGCTTGGTCCTGGTTTGAGTTAGCCACTGAGACACGTGACCGCAAAGCATTTTTTAACAAACAAATACAAAATACAGTACTGCATAATCTAAAAAAAAATGCTATTGTTTATGCACGTTTTTTCCAGGGAAAGAAAATGCACCATTTTTTTTTCAGTGTACGCAACCACTGAGCAAGAGCATGTTGACAGAATCAGTCTCCTCTAATCAAACACATACTCATAATCAATGCACAATTAAAAATCAGCGAGGGTCATCTTGACTGATATCACCAGCTGTAGTGAAAAGCCATCAACATACAACATGTGGCCACAACACATGCGTGCACACACACACACACACACACACACACACACACACACACACACACACACACACACACACACACACACACACACACACACACACACACACACACACACACACACACACACACACACACACACAGTCCCATCTATAGGACACACCTTAATGTATCCCCAGGACACAGAGAACAGGTAGTTGGCCTCAGGCATGGTGCTGAGCTGTGCTGAGCCCCTGGCGCTCCCCAGCAGAAGCCCTGTACGCTCCTCTCTGAGTGGATCCCCAAGGCTGAGCTCAGCTCTCCCGCCTGAAGCTCAAGGCTCCCCCCAAATCACCGTTGACTACGGTAAATATGCCCCTGCTGAACTCTCTGGAGAGGAGCTGTGGTGGACCCCTACATCCTTTGCCAAATGCATCTCCTCATAGCGTCGCCAACTGTTTTCCAGGATTGCAAGAGAGATGGAATCCCCCCGAATCCAATCAATTTCTCTTTCGCTTCTCTCGCCTCCGTCCGTTTCTTTGTAAACCTCCCCTTATCACCATCCAAATGTTATCCAGTGACGCGCAGGGGGGGAAATCCAGTGTTCCGGAGCCCAGATTGAGCAAGGAAGGAAAGACAGGCTGTAAGACCGACGGAGGGAAGGAAAGGAGGGACGGAGAAAAGCAGACAGGAGGAGGAGGGTGTTGTGCTCGAGCTGTGAGTGTCCCCGATGGAAGACAGGCTGGTGGAGTCTCTCCCTCTCTCTCTTTTTGCCTCCCACCCCTGCAGAACACTGAGCCATGCACAGCACTGCAGAAAACAGGAGAATCCCCCCACATCTTCCTCTCACTCTCTATCTATTTCTCTTATTCTCCCCAACTCCTGTGCTCTCTGCAAAAGCCCCCCCCCCACCTCTGCCTCCCTCCCTTCTTGATTTGCTCCCCCTGCTCAGTAATGCAGAACAGATCCAACGCATACTGCGCAACATGAGGCTTCAAAGCGCCAGACTGTTTATCACAAGGGGCGAGGAAACTCCGGGTTCATTTGACTGATTTGGTTTTGCGTCTTTTTGAAATTTGCATTGTTGGAGTGGAAGCTTCTATTCAGCCCTGAATAACTGTGTAGTTCTCAGTGTACATGCACATTATCCAGTATCCATTATCCAAACAGAGGCGATGGGAGACACACACACACGAGGGAGCTGCAGCCCACCGGTGCCCCACCAATTGCACGGCGACGTCAACGCCGTGGCAACAGCGTCACGTGGCCCCCCTCCGTTGTTCTCACAGTGGTCCCTACTCTAAGCACATTGCATCACATCAAATGCATACACACGCGCACATGCATGCACAAGCACACACACATTCAACACACAATCTGCAGCAGAGATGCTCTGAACAGACACAACGACCACGCTGCACAAGGAAACACAACCTCAAAAAAAGAAAAACATCACAAACTCTTTATAATGAATACAATGAGATAATTGTGGAGTCAATGTCTTAAATATCTCATTGGGTTTTGCCGCTTCTCTAATGTGTTCAAACATTGTAAGAAAATAAATCAACCGTGAGTCTGCCTAAAGCCGGGGCTTTCATTATGTCCCACAATGGGCTCTTTTCTCCTCACACTGGACCAGACTGTCTCCGCTCTCAGCAGCTGTCTAATAGATGTCAAGCAGGCGGCTAAAATCGACTTGACTGTGAAACTTGAACGCCACTTTCAAAGCGTTGGCTGCACCCAAAACCCCAGACTGCCAGAGGCAGTCCATAAAAAAAAATCAAAGAGAGCTCGTAATGACAAAAAATTTGAGCTCGGACTCAGGCGGCTTTTATTCCCATTCAAAGGGCGACTTGTAACCGATGCCTTAAAGGCGGCGGAACAGTGTGGATTTGTGTGACCTCTAGGAAATGAATTAGGCACACAGCCACATGTCAGCAGCCCCAGTGTCAGGCAGTTCAGCGCAGACGGCACGGTGACAAAGTAGATGACTGTGCCCGGGAGAATAGATTACTCAAGGCATGGCATTAACTCATACATCCTTTGACGTGAGCACAGGGAGGACACAGAGGGAAGTTACATAAACTTCACCTTAAAAAAGTTATTGCGCTAGTTTGCAGATGATGAGGAGCTGTTGCCTCATAAAGTTGGAATTTTCAACATAGGTGCATTCAGGAGGAATTGTCACGCAATAAATAAAAAAATAATAATAATTTAAGCGTCTAAGCATAACACTATTAACACTTTAACTCACAATAACACAAAAAGTGTTTCAAATGTCACCAAATCCTAAAATAACAAACCAAAGTTGAAATTGAAAGTAACATTCAATATTTAATCATGCTTTCTGAAGAGATGAATCAACTTAAATTAAACCAATGACTATATTCTTTAATAAATCACACTCTCCATGTGGCAAACCACACTCTCGCAGCACAATGTAAGCAGCTCCATAACTAACTCACCTTTTTCCAACTCGTATGCATCCCAAAGTTTATCTTCTCCTTTTCAGAACAACATAGTCCCATTGTTACTTAGAAAAGAAATAAGTCTAACACGACGCGAAAGAAATCTTGTAAAAGTTCCACTAGCAATAACTCTGTTCAGCGCCTGCCAGACTGTCTGCTTCCTCTCTCTATTCTCTTTACTGAAGTGGCATCAGGCAGGAAATATATAGCGATAAAGCCAACTTGACTGACTGGCCTACAAGAGTCTAACAAGAGATCGATGGCTCCTCCCCCAGCAAACACAAGCCTGGGAGTTTCGTTCCCACCTACTTCCCTTCTACACGATAGAGTAATTCACTGAGGTCATTTACTGGTAAACGCTCTCGCTTCTTAACGTGGCCTCAGGCACCAAACAACATGCATACCTGAGCTCACCACAGAAAAGTCCCAGATAACAAGTTGAGCAGACTGCCACGCTGACGTGTTGAGGAGGGAAAACACAAGCAACAAGTATGTATTTGTCTGGGAGAAGTTTTTAAAAGTCAGCTTAGTTCATGGAGCACATTGTGACCTTGACTGAAAACGCACGAAAGACAAACATACGATTGCAAAGGAACAGCTTGACATCTTGTTGCAATATTGTGGCTTTGCAATCTGACAAATGCCCAGCGTGAGCCAATGACGCCTCTGTCACATGTGCGGCTGCTGACAGTGTCAACACACAGTGGACTGTGCCCAGTGAGTTTTCAGACTGTAGTAATACTAGAAAGACCCTTTTCCTAGAAGGTGTTCACGAAAAGTAGGCGGGGACAGGGTGAGCGTAAGAGCAAGTTCACCTCCCTCATTTTGTCTTATTTTCCGTGATCACAGCAGATTACAGAGGTCTAACTTTTTAATTACAATTAGGCATCGTAATCACTACTGTAGCTCGTCTGATCTGCTCACCACCCGTTCACTCAAAAGGAATCACAGCACTATAATTTAATGTCCATTACCCCTGCCACAGCTACAGACCCACCGCTACATCTGTTTCAATAATTTTGTCATTTTTTCCCCCACTGAAGACGGCGGCGCTTCAAAGTTGCGAGTGACCACACGTGAGCTAAAGTTTCCTACGCGCTCGCTCTCGGCCTGGGGGCTTGCTCGCACGCTAGCCCGCAGAGCCCTAAACTCCTCTAACTGGATTCAGATGGCAGTGTTTGTCCAAGGCCATCACCGGCATCAGCATGGAAGTGTGGCGAGGCTAATGATAGTGAAGGGGCAGGGAGGCAGCTCCCCCGCTCTGAGGTCACAGCGACCAGACAGGCGGTCAGCAGGGTGTGTGGTCCCATCGCCCCGGATACACCTGCGCCCTTGGACACCGTAAGCGGAGACGCCCTGGGTTCAATTACGTCCGAAAAGAATTGGGCTCTTTGTCAAGCATCATGTCATGTAAACACTGGTGAGGAGTAAAAGTCTGCTGACTCTGCATTCATTGTGCATCAATACAAATGCTTTTTACACTGACTTTGCAACTAATTTGTGACTGTACAAATAAAAAAAATGTCTCTCCATCCCTGTCCAAAGGCACAACAATCGAGTCCACTGAGTCCAATTCTGAGCTGAAACATCATGAACTGCTGACCTCCGCTCTTTTAAAAGCATCATTAGTCAACAGTGCTCTGTGTTGATATTGGGTCAAATTGAGAGGACTCTGAGTCATGCACCCGGCCAGCCTGACCCGGCGCCCGCGCTGCAGTATTGCCTGCAGGGCCTCTTGCTCATTGTCTTCACAGTCCCAGTGACGTGGGTATCAGTAAAGACTCAACCTGGCTGCCGGGGCCGGCACGCCGCTATTGTCGTCTGGCAACCACCGAGCAGAGGAGGGGGGAAATAAAAAGACAGGAAACTGGTGTCACGGTCACAGTCACCCGTCACAGTATGACAGCAACTCCTCCCTAAACCAATCCTCCCCCAGACCACAGTGTAGAAGACGGGGCGGAAATGGACAACGCCACCCTGGGTGTTTAGAATCTGACGCCGCCGTACAGTCGCCACTGTCTGTCTGCACGGGGGTTGAGTGTGCAGTAATTTGGCTGAGCTCTACACAAATGAAACGTTTTATGTGTATCAAAGCAAAGGGAAGTAATTAGTTCTAAATAGCGGCTTTGTGTAGTCTTGCAGTACCACAATGTGTTTATTTAGCTTCGCTTTAATCAAATCAGAAGGCTGACTTTTTTCTAAATTTAGAACATCACGTTGGATTTATCCACTTTCCCATGCCAACATCTTTTTAGTCACAATAGCAGGGTTCTCTAGTTAATGGTAAGGTCTATTGGTTTAGATCATCATGGTGCCTGGAGGACGAGTCCCAGTGACTTTGTTGAGCTGGTGTTTTTCTAGTGCCGTCATCACGTTGACATTACTGTTCATCAGCAAAATTATTGAGTATTGTTAAACTGTTAACAAGGTAAACTGGTATCGATGCTAAACCCTAGCATGCTAAGGCTGCACCCTGTATGGCAGCGGCTACTCCTGCTCCCAATTAATTAAATGTTTCATTAATTCAATGTTTTATTACTCAAGCACTTTATTAACAGTCACCAGTGTCAAGTTAATATTTACTCTGTGCATTAATCCAACCACTGTGAAATTGCCTACTTTGTCTTTAGGTCTATACGTATGTTTTTTGTCTGTCTATGCTGTCTATTATGTCTGTTTTTGTGGTGTTAAGTGTACTTGTCTTTTTATGTTTGCACATGGATTTTGGAGAAACGCAATTTCATTCTGCCATGCACTTCTTGTTGTATGGTCTGAATGACAATAAAGTTCACTTTGACTTTGACTAACACCGCCATTATAACCCTGTTGGCGTGCTGACTTGAGCATTTCAGTCAAGTCTATAGCCTGACGCAGCTGTTATTAGTGAGGGTGAGAAATAATTTCAGAAATGAGGTAAAGCATTATTTAAACTTAAAAAAAGGCTAAAAGGCTCATTTAGCTTCAAGAATACTGTAGAAAATGTTTTCATGATGCAAATTCTAACCTGCTTTTAAGAATTATCTTTAAGAAGAAACTTCATGATTTCATTCCATTAATATGCAAAGTGTTCACCAATGCAGTGGATGCTATTCAGCTACGGCACAAATCTGGGAAAGTGAAAGGGAGCATATTCAACTTTGGCCACTTGGCAACAAGGAAGTCGTGCTACATCTGAGGGATGGAGCTTTTTCCTAGTTTCCTGATGTGCTAGAAGCTGAAATTAATGTGGGAGCATTCAATATGTGTTGACTGAACAAACTGGTTGAGTGCCCACTATTCATTTGTTGTATAATGTATTGTTCCAAGTTTTCTAATAGAATCATTTCAATCAGAATCCTTTTTAATGACCATGCAGCCAAAGTCTAAATGTGTTGTTGGAGCAGCATGGTGGAAATAAAGTGTCAGTCACAATGGGCATATTCTGACCATTTTACATTAGAAACTTACACAACTTTTGCACAAGAGATTTAAATGAAGGTAGAAATGTCTGACGCAATATTTGACTGTACTGAAAAATATCCACTATTGTTGCAGCACTGCTTTAACGTAGAGTAGATGTGATCTTCTTTGCTCCTTAGTGGAATCAAAGTAAATCAGAGGAAATTGAGGGGTTTTCAGCTGGGAGCCTCTTCAACACAGTGAGCGATAAGGCTACAGCAACATGTGTCATGACTCCCCGTGAATAAGAAAGTGGGATACACTTTCCTCCAACATGTTTTATATGTTAATCTTAAACTCAAGTCTGGACAAACAGAAGTCAGCCAGTTGGATGCGACCTTATAAGATGATGTCAGTTGAGAAAGTGACATGTGTTTCAAATCATCCATCCTGTATGACAGCCTATAAGTTCCCATGTGTCTCAAGTAGTTTGAACAAGGTCAGGGAAGTGAAGCAGAGCATTTTCCCATGGAATAAATGCAATATTGTGCCTTGTGCAATTCAAAGATATCAGGAACTCGGTATGCAAAACAAACGCTGCTCTCAATTTTTTTTTTTACAAGAGATCTGTGAATTGATCATGCCAGCTCTTAGGTTACCACAGAACAGCTGTTACTTTGCAAGTGCGTCACTGTGGCAAAAAGCTATTTACAATTTGCATACCCTGTGCAAATTCACGACCACACTTCCACAAAAAAAACCATTGTATAGCTATAAACAAGTCATCACAGGACAGCCAAGTCCAGGCTCAATGCCATGCCTTCTGACAACAAATGACAAAGTGTGAATAGTGAGAGTAATTTGTAATATTGAACAGCTATTAGGTGATTGAACATGTGAAATGATCTTCTCTAATCTAAATAATGGTTTGTGACTCTTTGTAACTGTAGTGAATGTTCTATGCTGTGTGAAGATGATTATTATTCAAATTGAGTTTATTGTCATAACCTGGAACCAGTCTGTCACACAGCACAATGAAATTGTTGATATGCAAAAATCTCCCAGCAACATCAGAGGGTAGATCAGGCTTTGACACAGTGAAATGTGTGTTAAGAGTTTGAGCTGCACTGTGAGAGCAGGGTGCTGATTATGTGTCAACTTTTTAACTTGAAAGTTAAAGATTGCACGTACCTCTACAAAACAAGGAGTTACTGATGTTTTGGCCGAAAAACAATGTTTAATTATTTTCTGAAGTTGTGGGTGAAGTTTTGTAGATAAATGTGATTCCCTTCAGACAATTCTTCAAAATATGAACAATATAAACATGTCCTTGTGCAGCAAAAAGCATGAGAATATTTTAAATGATAACAAAATCTAAGGATTGGATACATGCATGCATAAACTTTGCAGCAAATGCATTGCTTGCATATACACACATCAAAATATATAGGTTGCATTTGCCTACCTTGTTGGAGGCCATGTCACTGACAGAGCGGTAGGTCTGGATGGTCTCCAACTGGTCCAGACACCAGTCCAGCTCCTCCATTGTCTCCATAGCCAGCTTCTGGTAGGACTCATCTGCCAACAGACACATGGACACGTAATCAGGCCCGAGAGGATCCATGTCCATGGCAGAACCCCCTGACACCATGCATGCAGGTCCGAGGGTCCCGGAGTGGCTCGATCGCACAGAGGACTGGCCCGCGGGACATCCGGTAGTCGCAGAGGAAGAGGGGGAAGTGTGGACACAAAGCTCCTTCATCTTGTTCCGCTCCACCACCTCAGAAAGTTCACAGAAGTTGCACCCTGCAGACAAACTGAGGCTAGAGTTACTGTTTGCTAACTCGCCCTCTCTCTGTAGGCTCTTTCTCTCCGTACCCCCTGATTCCCTCGCTCTCATGCACTCTGCAAACCCCCTCCCACTCTGTCTGGTTCCCCCACCCCTTCTCAGTTTCTCTCTTGACCGCTTATACCCCCTCTCAGTACCATGAACGAGTGGCTTACGAACTAGGCGGTCTGCTGCCTCCTGCTGTTGATGCGTCTGGGACCCCCCCCTCCCATTCAAACATATACAACCGGTGTGTACATTGTGGTACAGTGACACAACCCCAATGCAGACGTTTGGTGAAACAAAACCATCTGGCTTAGCTTTTTTTTTACTGTGCATGCTTGTGAGAACACACCAGATTCACAGAGTGATGTCTATGATTACTGACAGAATGAAACTACAGGAACAAGAAGAAGAGTTTAAACAGGAAGAGGAGACAGAAACAACAACCTGCTGTAGCGTATTTGACGCACTTTGTCAACTCACTCCACTCCCGATGACTTCCGTTCTGAAACATGCAGACACCACTTCAAGGCTGTACTGTGCTGAGCTGCAGCAGCAGCTCACACCACACACCACCACGCTCCACAAACTGGCTCTCTCCTCTCTCAACCTCTCGGAGGGAGAAAAAAAAAACTATATCAAACACCAAGCCCTGTGTTTGCACATGCAACACGAGAGGCAAACTTTGACTCACTGAATTTGGGGGGAGAACAGGCCGGGGTCTCCTGTGTGCCAAAGAAACCAAAGCACTTCCTCTTTGGCCCTGAATTTGCACAAAACATGGAGTGGAATTACTGAATGGCGGGAGAGACTGCTGAGGACAATCGTAGCTGTCATTCAGTGAACCGGTGCTGTCGTTAGCGGACGTGTCTCACACGTGGTGGGCTGACAAAGTTTCAGAAGAAGAAAATAATATTAAATGATAAGATGATAAAAACCCGCGCAAACTAATTAAGAAACATCATTTTCCAATATGCAGAATGTGGATTCAACACATTTTTGCCTGGAGGGAGCAAACACTCACGCATCTGGATCTCCCCGTCTCCCCTTCTCTATGGAAAAGACTGATCTCGACTTCATAGGGCTTCACACATGGAAGAAATTTACCCCATATGCTTAGCACAACAGGACAGCCAGCGTGCTGCTCCCCAATTTACGTCAATATAGTGGTTCAAAGCACTTCAAAGGCCCGTGATGGCGCACAGACTCTGAACCACCAGTGTTTGACAAAGAACTTCAATGAGATCTCAAACGGAACAGTATATGTGCAGTTCAGGAAACCTCCCTTCACTGAAAAGGTATCAGAACAACATGACGACTCTTCTGAATCACACAGGAAAGTCTAGGTTCTGCTGTTTGACTTCAACTGTGGTTTTTAGGAATCATGCTGCTAGCTCCTCAAATTACAAGAGGAAGACTGCAAGCACAAGCCACATTCCTCAGGTCAGAGCAGTTTTCCTTTATTTGAGATCCAGGTTGGAGGATTCAAAGAACTCTTGGCTCTAATATACGACTGGACGCCAATTTCCGCGGTCCTAACTATTCACAGGAACCACTGGCATCCGAGCCATGTAAAAATCAGTGACGCAGATCAAAAAGTACAACATCAAAGCAGCTCATGCACAAGGTGGTGAGCTGTTGAAACTGGGTATATACCCATGTGCGGCCGTCTTGAGCCATCGGAGCGGGAGATGTTGCCAAGAAGGTGGGACCACATCCTGCACTCGTTTCCCTCCGATGAGGGCTTAAAGAGACATTAGACATTTTACCAGTGCAGGCGGTGAACATCAAAGTGTTGGCTCTTTGTATGAACAGGAATCAGGCCCTTTTGAAGCTGGAGGCGAATTCATACGCACAGTCCAGTTCATGATGGCTGTAAACCACTCAGATGTGGACTGCAGAACAAAAGTTTGCCGGCTTTGTACATCAAGATCACTGAGGCAGAATTTCCCTCATTCATCTCTTGGGATTCAGTTAGACCTGGTGCCACGCTTCACTAATCTGACTCATGTACTAATCAGATTGGAGAGTTGAAGTTGTGACTAGAACAAGGACATGTGCACACAATAGACGTAGATTGGACTGTTGAAGCCGTCATCAGCTCTGTTCCATCATGAATACAGTGCTACATGGGCTGGCAGACATTTCACCATGTCACCAGTCAAAGGTGGCGTGACTAACTTTCAGTCTGAGAAACCTGCTCCCAGACAGAGTGCGAGGTACTTTTCCAGCCTGTTTTTCAGTTGAAGTCTACTTTTTTCTTCCCTCAGTCGCTCCTAATGCTTTGGCCATATGCTGGAGGCTGCCCAGAGGACAACAGACCTCAGTGTGCAGACAGACCCCGTCTGCCTCCCCTCTCTCCCCCCTCTCGCTCCATCTTTCTCCCACTATAGGGCCACAAACCGACCTCTGTGAGAGCCATCAACTGCACTAACGACCAGGGCCGAGCTCAAACACCCGCAACCCCCTCACCACCTCCATTCCCGCCCAAGACACCTTCCACTCACATCCAGCTCACACTGCTGCTCTCTGTGCTCTCAGCCCTCCCCCCCACAAACCCTGATTCTCTTGCTGTCTGGGGGCAGCTTGGTGAGAAGAACTGTTCTGTCTCATCTATTATACCACCTACTGATGAGCTACAGCCAGTGACGGATGAAGTCTTTACTCAAGTAAAGTAATAGTACCACAACAGAAAATATTTGATTGTAAGAAAAAACAGTAATATAGTAAAATGTACTTCAGTATTAAAAGTATTCATGGAGAATGGTCCTTCTTGGAGATGTTATATTTGTGTATATATTATTTGTTTTTTTTTATTAGAGCCTGACTGCTATGGACTTTTGGGAGCTGCTAACCAACATTAGTTTCCGATAACTAAACATTTGGCCATTAAAAAAATAATAATCTGGTAATGATTCCTAACAGCAAACATAAGCTGATACCGGGCTCGTGTTGGTTGATTTTATTGGCCAAACGATAAATCGGTTGGGCTCTAGGTTTTATAACTAATGCATTAATATGTAAGAAGCAAAACTGGAACAGGTCAAGAGCATTCTAATCGTAATTATCTCCTCCAAGGTGATTATGTTTTCATTGTTGTCTGTCTGGTAAGGAGCATTACACAAAAACTGCTGAACCAATTCTCTTGAAACATGTTGGAAGGATGGGAGCCAATGAAGAACCATTAACTTAGCAGGATCCAGGATTTCTTTAACAGTTCCAAATAGGGCATTTTTGTGAATTTTTCAAGAAATAATGCTTAAATCTTTAAGAAATCAGGCTTGCGTACTAAGTGGCCAATCAGGCTCTTCGAGTGCTCTTCTAGTTACTGTATGCACTGTTAAACTAGCGACGAGCTGGTGAATTAAACAATGTGTCTTTCAAGTTAATGGTCCCAGACTTTTGGGCAACGCCATATTTTGTTTGTAAAATCCAAAATCTACTACATCTAGTACATGTACTATATGTCACTTCCCCCCACAAGTTTCTAAGCAGCTTTACAGACTGTACATGCAGCTGAGGGTTTCCTGCAGTGTCTGAGTTTTCAAGATTGACTTTACTCAGTGACGAATACGGGTCGAGTCATGTTTATTCCCACTAATTGAACTCGTCAGGGAGTAAAACATCCACTTACAACAAAGGGTCGATGAATACGACTGCAGTCACCAGCGTCAGTTCGAGTGTAAACACCTCCGAGCTATCTGCATGTGCGCAAACACAACGCATTCCTCGTCTTGACCTCCCCACATCATGAAGGAGAAGAGTGCACACTCAGACACTGATACGTGCCTGTGCTCAGGGCTGCGTTTGTTTGACTTTGCGCTGCACATGGAGCTAAGACACACAGGGTGGCTGAATGAATCACCGGTGTGTCAGCCCCCCCAATCTACGTCAACTTATTCAGATTTTTTCAGAGTAGAGACGCATGAGAATAATTTGACATTAGAGACAAAGAGGGAAAGAAAGAAACTGTTTAAAAACTCAACTGAAGGTTTTTCAAACGAGAAGGCAACACAATGGAGTTGCTGAACAGTCAACACAGTCACACTTGGTGGAAAAATACTGTACAGCCAAGACTGTAAATATTTGAATATTGATCAGTGACTTGCTTACAACAAATGTAACGGGGTGCTCTTAACAAAAGGCGCTGTATACTGTACCATTTGAATATATTATATATATGATGTTAAATATATGTAACAGCAGTAACAGCACATACGGTAATAAACAGCTGAGATCCAGCTGTGATCCAGATTTTTCAAAAATCTAAACATCTGTTGTTTTAATTTCTTTAAGAAAATATGCAATCAGTACTTTCAATCAATATTTCTTGAAAACAATACTGACATACGTAGATCTAACAATATACAGATTATTTTGCAGTTTATTAAAATTTTTTCCTAATTGTCAACAGTATGTATAAATATGTAGGTAACATGATGTTGTACTTTTATTTATTTAGAATGATTCAATAAAAAGTACTGTAGTATGAGACAGAATTCAATACAATGCTACATGATAAGATCTTTATCTGTCCCACTGTTTTCCTGTGTGGTGTGAGGTGTCACTTCTCCAGAACTAAACTCTGGTGAGCCTGTGGTGTGTTGGACATTTAGAGTCAGTCCAACCCCCGAAACCACACTATCACCAGTTGTCTTTTCTCACAAACATCTCTCAGTCCTGATTATGACTCTTCATAGTTTATAATTGTGGCATAATCTCATCACCTATCAAAACAAAAGGCTTTTTTCGCAGTTATACAAACACACACATACTGGCACACACCTCATTCAGGCCTGTGTGACAGCTCCTGCACAATGCACCATGGAGCTGTGCTGGCATGGGCCAGCTGGAGGGATGGGCCGCAGCGAGATTTATGACTGTGCTGACGTCAATGACATAATTCAAATACTTAACCAGGCTGCACGCTTCCAGCCCCGCAGATCTTCTCCTCTACCGCCAGCATGGAAAACCTGACATGGATTCCTGCTGTGGAGCTGAGTGACTGTCTCAGACTGGAGCGGAGCGGACTGCTCAGACTGAAAATGTCAGGTCAAATTAGTTCTGGCTGCCAGTGTGTGGCCAGCTGTCCGTCTGTGTGTCCATCCATCCGTCTGTTTATTCATTATTACCCTGCACGCAAGTAGGGGATTTCCCCGCCCCTGTCTGTGTGTGTGTCTACAAAACTAATTCAACAATGCATGGAAAGATTTTCTCCAAATTGGTGGGAATATTATTAGGGAGGGTATCTCATGAAGATTAACTTTTTGAGGTGATGGGTCAAAGGTCAATGTCTTCAAAAATATGGTCTGACATTTTCCAACGGATCTGCTTAGATAATAAGACTGGAAAGACAAGCTACTACTTATATTGAACAAGATGCCCATAAAGGACGTCATGAAGAAGTCACTAAAGCCCCTTCTCCACTGGTCCAAAAAATCCCTAACATATGACTTTTGTCTACAATGGGAATAGATACAATCAGCATTCACTCCTGGGTTACGTATTAAATGGTTTAATCAGCTGTGATCGGCAGTGATGGAAAATGACACTCTGGTGAACGCACTCATTTGGCAAGAAAACGAGGTGAGAGAGCTTCTCAGTTTTCGATGTTTTTGTGACATGGAACATGATGTGCCGGGTGAAAAAGACAGAAAGGCAAACTCATCTGCTGGCAATGGGAAAGGAGGTAATGGCCTTTTTTGATGGGGTATAAGAAGTCTGACCATTTGATCTTGCACACTTCAACAGTGCATTTTCTGTTTCATATAGAAATATATACATGAGCTAAAGCTTACTGAGTTGGAAATGAATCTATGATAATATGGCAGCAATGATGTCATCATGACATGGATGCTATAATAAAACATTAACTTTTTCAACCTATAAGGTTGTTTACTATAACTAATCATTTGCCATTCAACTGAATACACAATGTCATGATCATGATGAAAGGGCATTATTGTACTACAATAAAATATATGCATCAACTCTCTGATGCGTTTCATTTTAAAAGTGTGGGAATCGAGACAGCAGGTGACTGTATTTAAAAGACCTGTCTCACACGCAAATCCTATAAAGTTTAAATACAATTAAACTTTCCTTGCCTTGACACCACAATGTTACAAGAGAGCAGATACAATCATAAATATTTGATCATGCTGTGGATGCAGTACTGATAAACTATAAAGTGTGGACGTGCACAGTGCAGGGCTTAAGTGGTCCGGGCAACTCCCTGTTTGCAATTTTCGTCTGAGCCTTCCCACTGCAGAAGAAGAGAAAAGATAATTATTGCTTGCCGAGTAGCTAAGCAGTTGTTACCCAAGGTATCACCAAATGAAGTTGCAACATCGAAGATTAAAAAAAGAAAGAGGATGCAAAGCGATGTCCATTGCCCCGTGTCATGTGAAACTTGTTTTACGTCAGAGAAAGACAGTTGTGTTTTTACGCTGGGACTGGAGTCTGATGAGGCCACGTTGTGTCACAAGTTCAGGGTGAGTCTTCTGCGTGATCATTGTGATTCTCTGAAAATAAAAACCTCAACAATGCTCGGTTTGACACGTTTGCACGATGTTGCACGATGTTGTGCAATAATGGGTTATTTTCTTTTCCATGTTAAAGCAGGGGTCCCTCAAAATGTCTGTGCACATCCCTGGTACAAAGTGTCTGTGAACTAAACCACTAAAGTTAAGTATTTTAATTATAGTACAATTCATTTTTACTGCAATACAGGAAGCTGAGGCAGGTTTGGTTGCAATAGTTTCACCTGAGATAACAGGCCGGTGCACTTCTATCCACACACACACGCACACGCACGCACAAACACGCACGCACACACACACACACACACACACACACACACACACACACACGCGCACACACACGCACGCACACACGCACGCACGCACACGCACACACGCACACACGCACACGCACACGCACAAGCGCACACACACACGACAAACACAAACTATGACTGCAACACTCCTGGCCTGATTTAAAGGCGATCACTCCTGATTGAATGCCATCATAGAGCAGATTACGGTAACTGACACCTGTTTTTCTTTTTCTTTTGTGCTGTCGGAACCTGTTTGGAACAAGGTTATTCTTCACTACTCTTTATTACTTCTCTCTCAGCACGTTTACAAAATGAGACAATAGATGAGTGAGTAATGCTTATTGTGCGGGGCTCCACACCCTGAGCAGTCTACGCACAGAGTCACGTGTCTGTTTAGTCTTGAGAAGCTGACGCATGCGTCGCGCAAAGTGTTTTTTACCAATTAGGGAATTAACAAACAACATATCCATATACGGTAAAAGACACTACCCAGGGACGTCTTAAAAAATGGTTGCTTTAACAAAATGCAAAGGCACTGCAACAAAAACACATTGCAGTGAAGAGACTGTAAAATGCAACAGTATGTCCTAGGAAACTTAATTTATTTGAATATAATATAATTGTGAACATAACTTATTCTAATTGCTGAAATTATGATGAATTGATACTGATCATTCAGTTCCGTAATCAATTATTGGATATAATATGGTTGACCTAAAAACATACTGTACATATATTGGGTTCACAAGAATGGGATGGAAGGACGGACGGGCCGACAACCTGAACACTTAATGGCTTCGGCCACTAACTCATCATTCCTAATCTTCTGCTTTTGTACATACTAATTGTCCAACCATCACAGGGAACCATGCAACATTTATTACAGCTCAGGTTAAACAAACCCCATTAGTCCGTGCTCCCATTTCAAATGTAAATCTGCACGACTAATAGAAGACTACTTGTTTATGTCATACTAAGTAAAAAGTGAAGATTTGTGCTCCTATCTTACATGTCTGGTAAATATAGATCTACAGCCTTGCAGCCTTTTAGCTTAGCTTAGCATAAAGACAGAAACCAGGGGAAAGCTTAAAAAATGTAATTCATTAGCCTTTCAATGTGCCTTCATTTTTGAGGCGTTAGTATTACTGTTATTTCTGCGATTGGTGAGGATAGTGATAATAATAATGACCATTTTTTGTCTTGTTATTTTTGTGTCTTAAAGCACCTTGAATCTACTATGTCGTATTTAAAGTGCTCAATAAATAAAGATGAAGCCAAACTGGATCTATCTAAATGTAACGCAGTCTGTCTACCGCCAACTAGAATGAGGATTTGTTTTTCTCAATTTTTCTTTGCCGAGTCAAATTATAGAGAACGGAGGCGGATCTCTGTGGCCCGCAGCGCTGCCTGAAACATTAGTTTCTCCAGGTCCAGTCAAAGGGAACATTCACTCAAAGAACAGGATCAGGTTTCAACATCCCTTTCTCGCTCAATGACGAACCGTTTACCCAACCATCTGTGACGATCTTGCAGCTAATGACATTGATAACTGATACAGATTATTTACTATTCCTGACAGCGAAAGACGTCACAATCAAGAATATTCTTCAAAAGTGCCATTTATCAGGCGTAATATAGAGCAAAGCCTGTAATCTGAATCAGTCTGGAAAGAGTATGTCCTTTGTTAAACTGCCTGTCTCAAGGGGCTGTGTGATGGGGCCAAGATGGTTTGTGTACGAACAACTGCAAAGTCACAGGAGGAAAACTACAATACACTTTACTGGAATAAAGATGTTTACAAGTGTACACAGGCTGCACTGACGCACTTGACGCTGAGCTGATTTCTATTATGACCCCACCAACACACATACACCCTTCTTTGCTTCTCATGCACTTTCACCCAGTGACTGCAGTCACGTTCCTGCTCTTTTTGTTTATTTCATCGGATTTTTTTTTCCTGCTTCTCCCGGATGGCATCTGATTAAAAAGAAAAAACTCTGACGTTTGTCTCTGACCTTTGGTGTTTTTTTCTTTCTCTCCTAACTCACTCCCTGCAGCAATCTGCTAAATCTTTCACTCTTTCTTGAAACCACTATATCCCCACCACCATCGCCCTGCAGGAATTCACAGAACCCTGATTTCTGACGTGTTTCACTCGCTGTGTCCTGCTCAAATTCCCTTTACAGGGATTGTCAAAGATTCAAAGGGATCTTTCACATCTATGCTGAGCTGGTGGCCAGAAAGACGCAGGTACTGTGTCTTTTCCACCACTGGGAATAATATTGGCTCACTGAAAACACAGATGCAAAACAGGAAAAATCTGTTCTCCTTTTCCGCCCAGAAACGAGACGGGGAGCAGCACAGAGAAGGATATGAGGGCTCCTTGTCATATTGTTAATTGTTGTACTCCTCCTGAACATTGGGAACAATCACCATTCTATAGTGGCAGGTGTACTGTGTTGATGACGGCGATGCTCCGTGGTGACACAGGAGTTAAGCGGCGTGTATCGTCTTGCAGAGGTTTCAAACAGATTAAAAACAGAATTAATCACGTTTGTTTTCCTCATTTTATCTACCCCCATGCGTCACGATGGAATCCAATAGCAGCACGGCTTCGCTCGTCAGCGAATGACTTGGGGAAGGTCAAGGTTTATGAGAAGTGTGGAGGAGGAAGGACAATGAGGGACTCACACTTACTCGTCTTGTATTTTTTCCTGCCGCGGGACGCTCCCAGCAGCCCATTTGTGCTGATAGGAAGTGGAGAGCGGCCGTGTGCAGGCTGTGGTGACGTAAATGGGGCTTGCAGAACCAGAGTAGCAGGAACTAATATCCCAACCACCCTCCCTCCTCTTCTTCTCTGTCACTTATCCACTTCCTCCTTCAAATCTACCTGATCTGAGTCCAAACCATTAAATCTTTTTCTCAGGCTCTCACCCTCTTTTAGCCGTCCACAATCTATTAGATCAGCTGAACCTGCTGCTACTTTTGAGTCTCGTCCTAAAACTTACTTCTACAGAAAACTGACTGTTTAAATCTGTATTCTACTACTGTATAAGTTTGTATTATGTATGTTCTTAATGCACACGTTTTATCATTTATGGCTCTTTTTACGTTGCATATGTTTTGTACTGACCCTTTGACTATGCATATTTCATTTTGTCCTTGTTTGCTTGAAAATTACAGAAACAACAATAACAATAATAATTATTCATATTATTATTAATAATATTCACTTATATCATATTCCTGACTGGTTGTTATGTCAGAAACTGAAGTTTTGTTTCCTGTTTCAAAAACTCAAAATATTATATTATATCTTGTTGTATTATACTATACAACTGTGTACAAAATGCATACTACGACTGAGCATGTTGATTGAAAACATAAAAACATATCTCATCTACTGTACAAGTGTGTGAACAGGAACTCACTGTACGCTGCTGTGAATGTTGTTGATTACTGTGGAGATAACAGTCACATGCAAGTGGAATTTCTATCTCTGGGGTTTGTGCATAAAACTGCACGTACTATGATTACCGCAACAGGAAAACACTGATTGGAGCGTATTTATTTTTGCTATCATTATCTCTTAAATCTTAAGCTCATCTCATTGTCCTCCTCTTGCAGCCGATCTTGACATTTGAGTTCTAGGAAATGAAACAAACAACTACCACAGTAAAAAGATTGCACAACTGGAGTGTGTGCGTGCACGTTCCAGTTTTGCACATTTACCAGAATCATACGCTCTATTGAGGGTGTATTTATTCTCCCCTCCTCATATAGTGGAGGGCTTGAGGCTGCACTCACCTGACAGACAGACTTTGGTGACAGATGGCTGATTTGCTGCAGGAGACCTCCTGAAAACCAAAGAGAAACAAGTCACAAACGATTAAAACCAGATGTGTAACAGATGTTTGCATCAATTTTTTCTACTAATGTGATTTGGTCTCTGCAGGAAACACTGAATAGCAGTTAACTCGCAGCTCACGGTGACCCATCTTTTTGACTGTTTCCACCTGTGGCACAGACTTGAAGCATGTGCAGCCACAGCACTGACCCAGTATACAGAGATCAGAGGGAGCTCTCATAGCACCAAAGTGAGATGAGGTAACCTCGTCAGGCAAATAGAAAATGTCACTGTGTCCAGTTCAGGATTTCCAGTGACAGTGCAGCAAACCAGACTCTCTGCAGGTTTGGATCCGCTCTTCATGAAACCACAGTGCTGGGGAAGGTTTTGATGAACTGGCGCCCCCAAGTGTGGGATGTGGGTATCTTGAACTGTGGCATCTAAATATGTTCCTTTTTTAAATCTTTATTTTTTGCAAAGGATTTATTCCAGCACACATAAAATTAAAAATTATGGCTCCTAGTATAAAAGCCCTTTTCCTTAGCTGAAAACAGCCTGTATTCACAAAGCGCACACCGTTACACAGTGAGATGACTTACTTATTGGATGCACATTGTACATTTGTCAAAGTGGTGAAGTTGTTCCTGACAGTCCGAAGGCTTGCCAGAACCTAAAAAACCCCCAAAAACATAATAACAATAAAAAGAATGAGAAGAAGAAGCCATACGAGGAGTTGAACACAGTGGAGTAGAAATATGAGGAATATTTAACTATATAGACAGAAAGATCAGTATGAGACTATTGTAGGAGAGTCGAGAGAACATACACACTGATAATGTCACTAATATTGATAGTATTATGATAATGTAATAGGTGCTCAGAAGATACACAAGTGTTTCTGTATTTTTAGATCATAAGGAGGTTGTGTTCAGATGTTAAATTATTCTGCAAAGTGAGGAATTATTACATCTGAAAATGAAGTTTCACCCCTGTCCATTTGTTTTGCTTTGTGGCGGATCTGGATCAGGGGGCAGATCCAGGAATGTTTAACACATTTTCCATATTTTTCCTGGGGAAACAATTATGGATCTCGATGGAAAAAATCTGGCACATTTAGGGAACTGATTTCTATGAATGTTTGAAATTTGATGTAGGTTGGTTGAATTTGAGGGGACTGTTGGGCCTTGTCGGAGGTATACGCTCTACTGAGTGCTCTTCCACAGCTGACTCATGAATAATAACATATTTGTGGTGCATTCAATGTGGTCTTTAGCTCTCACAATAATGGTGGTTTTTACTCCCACTCCACATCAAAATTAGCCCAAATAATAATAATTTTAAAAAAGGGCATTAAAAGATAACTCCAATGCAAAAGCCACACAATGGAAACAGAATCACAATCACTTCTGTTGTGGTTGTGCTTCTGTTGTGTGGTTTTGGTAGTTGTGTTGTGGCTTTTTTGCATTTGTATTTTCCATTAATGCGCTTGTGAGAGAAGTCTCGGCCACCGTACTTAGCCCTTTGGAATAACTGAAACTTAACTTCAGCATATTAATAAACCTTATTTTGCCTAAATTACAGAAAGTTGTAAGAAGGTATAGGAACCCTAAGCTGCTGTGATCATTAGAGAGTAATCTAAAAAAAAAAATCAACCAAACACATAAAAAAACTATCATTAATGATTGTTTGGAACAAAGTATTAGAGTGAACACAGTAAGTTTTGGATGATGAGTCTAAAATGACGCTTGCCATTGAAAAGCAGCCCATGCCATATATATTACAGGCCACCAGAGGGCAGGGAAGTTAATCATAACTGAGCGAGGAAGTTCATTGATTGGTCCATGAGCTGCTTCACAGATAAGCCCTGAGGAAAGTTGATGCTACTTAGCACAACATGATTAAGAGGATGTTGACAGAGGGAGATTTACTGACTTGTAATCAGCTCTTACCTGAGCAAACGGAGTCACAATCAAGTCCTCTCCGTGCCTGAGATAATGAATGAAAGGAAAGACGGAGTTATACACAAACAAATACACAGATGGTCATGGTGAAGTTGATGCAAACAACTCACAGTTCTCCAACAATGGATGAGTTTCGTGACAGGGACTTGGGCGACAGATCGTATTCGCTGTCAGAGCGGTACAGGAAGGACTCCCTGCGCTGACCGTGTCCGCCATAGTTGGGGTGTAGAACCAGACCAGAGCTCGGGGACGCCGGGTCCGACGGACTGCCGCACAGCAAAGGGCCATTCTCCACTTCGCAGCTAGAAGGAGAGAGATAAACGAGAGGGATGAACAGAAAATAAAGAAGAGGAGGCTGCAGCTGAAAGAAAAAAGATTTTAAAGTAACAACTATCATCACATGAAATCAGTGAATGTGTGTGTGCATCAGCTTCAAGGGTCTGACCTCTCGCTCTGCATTTTTAATACCATCAAATATCAGTAAGGGTAATTGCGCAACAGGTCCACAGATCCCACTCAGCAAAGAGATGGCTGCATAAACCCTAAAATGGTTATTACTCATCTATCCATCCCTGAACATAAACACAAAACAAACTCAAAATATAAAACACGTTTGCTCTGCCGGTCAGTGAGAGCGGTTTGGCTTTATTGGAAACAGCTCGTCTGGTTTGTGTCTCACCAGAAACCTGAGCACTGGCCCCAGCTGGAATCTGATTGGCCCCTGATGTGTCCTGTAGTAGTCTTTAAAAAAAGAATAGTAACTTCCTAATAAAACTAACAATAAATATCCCAATTTGTTAAGACTTATTTTTGTAGAAACTTTTTTTTAAAAACACAATTGCCTCAACAAGGAACAATTTTCAAAATATGTTCAATGATTTGGCTTTGACTCAAACCTATAGAGCAGTAAACAAGGAATAACCTAACCTTACTAAATAAGGAATTGCACATGGATGTTGGACATATAATTGTCCCCTTGTGGCCCCTGATTTAGAAAAATCCGGGATTCCCACTGTGACAGCTCCATTCATTTATCCCTATAAAGCCTTAATAATAGAAGTAACAATACAAAGAAAATACAGAAAAGGCAACCAGCAGACAGCAGATACAACATTTATGGAGGCAAAGCAAACCCACAAGCCTCAGATTTGGCACATGTTGTGCACATTTTACGTGTAAACGTGATGAAAACGTCTAAAGGTCTTCCCACCAGCACGTTTTTCTGATAATGCAGTGAAATCACCACAGATGTCTGCAGGCAGACATAATCTGTTTGTCACCATGGAGTGGGCGCAGGAGGAAAGGACAAACTATTGTGTAGCCAGATGATCCCGTCAGATGGACTGATGGAGTTTAGAGGTAAAAGGTCAGAGAATACATGGCAAAAACAACAGATGGCACAAAACGTAAATTAAAATGAAAATACATTTTACTTTCCACTATGCCCTGACAGATTGATTAAAACAAATTAGCATTTCATATTATAGAAAATACTGTAGTGGTAGTCTTGTTATAGGCGTATCCACAAGAAAACACACACACACCCAATACTACACAAATGGACTGCCCCACATTCACCCCCGCCTCAGTAATTTCTGCTGCATGTGGGATTAACTAGGCACACACCCCACCTCCCACTGAGACACTCTCCGCCCCACACCTCTGCCACAGAAACTCAGATTAGTGGGAAATGTGCAAACTCGGTCTACACACATGTAAAGACGTCATCAGCGCTGCGCTTCGCGTAATTCAAATCTCAACTTCACACAACTATGACAACATGCTTTACCTACAGCAATAATCTAATCCCTTGATCTGACACAGGCAGAAAGCTGTGGTATGTTAATGGCACATCATCGCTGTAGATTTTGACTCACAGAAGGGGAAGGATGCAAATTAAAAATCTTTTGGAAATGCACTATAATCTAAACTGTAGTGACATAACATGGTCATTTTTGAGGAAGAAAGAAAACACCAAAGAGAGTCTCTGGTTAAAAGAGTTGCACAACAGTGTGTGTTTAAAAATACAAAGAAGATCACTAAAAAGTCACCTGGGAGCCGAGAGGCATTGTCTACTGACGACTTCCTCGCTGAAGTCAAAGTGCCCAGCTCTGCACCGGGGGGACCTCCGAAACATTCTTCTCTGCCGTCCACTTCCTTCCTTCGCATTGAGCAAGAAAATACCCTGATGCTGGCTGCTCGCTCACTCACTCACTCACTCACTCACACACTGACAGACCTTTCTGCCCAGTAAGAGAACACACGTGCTGGAGCGATGCAGGCTTGGCAGGTTCTAACAGGCAGATCTGGGCTGGAGAACAGACTCGCAGTCACCCTGTTTATCTGACCGCCTGTCCCTCTTCCCTCTATGTTAAACCACTGCAGATTAGTCGGGGCGTTCGTCATCCCTTCCCGCCCTTCGCTCGGCCACCTATGACGCCATATAAAAGCATATGTACCAGAGTTTACGGTGAAGAGGAGGGTATTACAGGAGAAAATCCAGCTGCTCATTTATTCATCAACCTAAAAAGTCTCACTGATGTGCAAATGACGTAGGGGAGATATAAAACAGAGCACAGAGAAAACTAGAATGTCATACCTCTTCTCGAATGGCGCATACCTCTGCCAATGAAACCACATTTAAATTCACTATATTTATTTTGATCTGCACCACATTTCACACACTAATAAATATCAGTCTCTTAAACATACCCAATTATTTTCATTAAGATCCAGGAGCCATTCAATGGGTAAAACTAAAATGTTATGTATCTCCCAATGTTTAAGACAGAGAAAAAAAAATACTCTGGGTCCTCCCGATGATCCTGTCCACCAAACCCCATGGAATTTGGTTGAGTTGTTTTTTCATAATCCTGATAACAAACATACAATGCAGACTAAAGCATACCTTGGCGGAGGTACATTTTTTAAATAATTATTGTAATCATTTTAAAATAATATGACCAGGGACACAGGAGAGGAAAGTTCACATAAAGGTCAACGCTGCTTAAAAGTGAGGAGAGTAAGAGTGAGCTGGTCAGAGGAGGGGGAACTGGTTCATAGGGTAGAGGTGTGGGGAAGAAGGTCATTAGGTGTTATCCAGTGATAATACACACCAAATTCATGTGGACAAAAACATCCAGTTTACGGGTAGAAAAGCAGATTTCAGATTTCAGTGTTATTCATTTCTTTCTATTTTGGATGGACAGAACTTTACTTCTTTGTCAGACTGCTGTCCTTGACCTGAAATAGCGTTTGAGCTCTGGCAGAAACTTGTGTACTATTATTATCAAAATTCAGAGTTCATTTAACACTTTGTCAGTGTTTATATACCGTACGTCCACATCAGTAGAGTTCATTTACATTTACGTTATCGCAACAGCCTGAAAGCCAAACAGACTGTGTGACTGGATGAGAAGAACCAGAGCCTCCCGTTTGGGCTCTGTAAGTAATCTCAACTGGACTGAACTCAATAAAATGCTGGAAGCTGTGGCCAATTCCTGCCTTCAGACTCCTTATTGTCAAAGTGTGTTTCCAGTGTTTTGAAATGCGGATGAATCTCTAAGAAAACACACTTTCTGGACAACTGACAACTGGTGAAAATTTGAGGAAATTCCCAAAAGGTGGACTTGAGGTATCAAGGACAAAAACCTGTTTGTGAGGCCACTGTGACCTTGATTTTAACCTTTGACCACCAGATCGTAGTCTACAACTCCAGTTGAATGTTTGTACCAAAATTTGGAGAAACATTTATGAGGGTGTTTGTGAGATGTTGCTTTCACAAGGACACAAATGTGCTTTCTGAGTTCACAGAGACCTTTTTCCTTCAGTGCTGAACTGAATGTTTTCACCAGATTTGAAGAAATTCCTGGACATGCAGGCCGATAACCAGGAAACATAATACCTCCAGCCACTGGCTGTCTACAGTACAGAGCCATAAAAACATATATGATACTCCGATACTTTGAATTAGTTTATGTTAGATATGTTTCAAATGTTCTCACTGCAATATATACAATGCAAATCCAAATCAACAAGCTGATTGGCTGATCAGCAGCATATGGCATATAAGACACCAAAAGTTATGATTGTGTAATAAACAGAGCTGAAGTTTTCCAGCTCGGGAACTTGTATCTAAATCAATGCAACCCAGGCTTTTAAATAGCAAAAGAGCAGGGGATGAGTGACATAGAGATAAAAGCCACAGATAAGAGAGTCAGTGGACAATATGTCTCTGAAGAGCCCATAATCATGTGTGCTTTAGTGGAGTGAGTCATCGTGGTTCAAAGAAACAGGATTCATGAGGCAAATTGTCATCCAATAATGTAAAGGGGCAGCCATCACAGAGGAGAGTCATTTGATACATAACCCAACAGCAGCCTACTGTGTCACACGGTACCTCAAAGGAAGACACAACAATAACAGCAAACTGCTCTCATCTCATTCCTTTTGATGCCTTCTCCAGGACACAGGAGTTCATTACTGTGAGAATTGATACCAAATTAGGAGAAAATAAAGGGTTGAAAAATAATAACTAAATGCCCCTGCGAACTTTACTAATTTGCACATCAAATATCAAAACTGGACGTGAGAAAACAGCAGCCTCCCACCAGCACTAAGGTGGTTGTGAAAACTCTACTCAGCACTATAGCACAAAACTAAAACAAAGTACAAATGAAATATAGTTCTCAAAAACCAAGATCAAAACCTGAAGACTACATAAAATAAACTAGACGCCCTGCGAGCATATACCTCCGCCAAACCTAACGCCCTATCTCGACATGTCAAAGTCATGTGTCCCATTATGGTGGCCCACAGTATTCTAATCTGTCCTGCCACTGTTGCATTATGAAACCAAATACATGTTTACACTTCTCGTATTAACATCTCAAGATAAAAGTGATAACATAACCTTCTTGATGGAGGTAAAAATATCACGAGACATCAAACCTACATGACTACAAAAACAACTGTGATGATCCTCCTCGGATTTCTCGTCACCTCACCTGTCGGGGTCAGCCTCTGTGATGTCGATGCGTGGCAGGGTGGAGATGGGCAGACTTGTGGGTCTGGTCCGGGTCACTGGGTCATCCTCGGGTGTGAGCGACCTGCCCCTGTCCCTCTCCCGTTCTGCTTGTCGCCATGACAACGGAGGCAGCAGCAGGGTGCCGGAGAACCGCCTGTGGACTCTGCACACGTCTACGCTGAGGGTGTTGGCTGTGGCAAATGGTCCCCCGGGAGGATCCCTATTTTCCTGAGGGTAAAAAGAAAAGAGACAAAGAATAATTGGGTTACACAGGTTCATCACAGGCTTCCATGTAGTGGTGTAGGCAGAAATTATATTTTGGATGGGCCTGTACAAAAGTGAGTGGGCCATTTTTCCCCACAAAAAGAGACTAACAATAAAAAGTAGATGTAGGGCAACAGAGACAAACTTAAAAAAGAGCCATAATTTTACTTTGCAACAACCTGCATTACAAAAGGCGTTAAACAGCGATACCTGGACTACACAGCAAAACTCAGTCTAAAAAGGCTGTACACAACAGTATAGACATTAAACCCTTTCCAGCTCGGCAGAACCAGCCTTAAAAAATGTAAGGTACTGTTGATTAATTATTTTTACCCTGCTCTAAGGCATAGCCAAGACATTAAAAACTTTATGGATGTTTTAATGGGCCACTAAAACAGGAGGGCTTTCTTTTTTTATTCCTCTCTTTTCTTAAAGATTTTTTTGGTAACAAAATGTATTTTAAACAAAGTTGGCTGAGGGCAAGACTGTGCCGCCCAGGCCTAGTACTCGCTACACGTCTGCCTCCATGAATAAACAGATGGAAATTAAAGGAGAAAAATTTACATTTTATACAATATTGTAGAAAAAAATTTAATTAAATAAACCAGACAGCATTAAGATGCCTTTTTGAGAGGCTGTCAAAGAGAAGTACAAATGTTTTAACAATTTGCCTGTCCTGCAGACATCCCATGACGTTTTCATGCTCTTTATCAAACTGAGAAAAATTTAATATTTGATCAAAACTCATTTCAGGCCCCTCGACTCCTGATCTGCCAGCTCACATTTTTATGAAGCCGAGCAGAATATGAATCGTGTGTTTAATGTGAGTCTGGCTGAGTGTGAAGCTTCCAGTCAAGAGCCCTGGCTGCTTCACTGGGATGACTGGTTGTAAACAAGACAGGGCACTGAGGAGACAGAGGCGGTCTGCCAGAACTCATTCTGCATACATCACCCTCCACTTTATGTTCACTGCACACAAGTGTAAATGAAACACACCGAAAGGTTTCAGACGAGCAGGGCAGGTTTATAGAGGCACGATGGGAAATTGAGGAATCTCTTTGATCGCAGCTGTCGAAAACAAGAAACTCGACGGAGAAGACGAGTGTGAAAAGAAGGAGGCTGACAGTGAGTGCGAGAGTGAGTAGGAGAAAGAGTGACGCTCACCACAATGTGAGAAGGTCGAGGTTGCACACGATCAAATACTAACTCCATCTCCAGTGGAAGAATCCATTTAAAGGCATTTAGCAACAAGTAGATATTGAATTTTCAAATAATTATCAGAATTGTTGTAGATTCATTTTCTGTGCATTGACTTAATGGAATGTTTAAAAAAAAAATTGTGACTCGTCGTAGCTTTTACCTGTTACAAGTGTTCATGCATCTTGTCAAGGGGAAGCATCTAAAAAATACTTAAACTGTGAGTTATATCTTAAAAAAGGCAATGCTGTCATCAGCTCCCATTTAAGTCCATCCATGATCTATGCCACTTATCATTTAAAGGTCACATGGAGGGCTGGAGCCAATCCTAGCTGACATTGGGCGAGTGGTCAGGTAAACCCTGAACAGGTTCCCATTAAAGTTAAGAAAAGTCCAATGATTCAAGTCCCACTTGGCTCTTTGTCATAGTCATGGAGTTCCTGTCTGAAATAAAAAAATGACAGCGTTTCACGTTCTAAGAGAGATTTTAATTATATCAAAAATGATATAATTAAAATGAGTGTGTGGCAGACAGAGTGGTGTCACATGATGAGACAGAGAGCTAAAGAGCTAAGGAGGATTAGACAAAGGCAGATGTTGAAGACTATAAGCAACATTGCACCTCCTCGTCCGAGTGACAGCGCCAGACACAAAAGGCAGAGATGAGCCAGATAAAAAGCAGAGAGGAAACATGAATGAGAGAGTAAACTGCCAAAAGAAGAAAACTTGGAAAGTGTCTGAATGAGAGACGGGGACGTAGATAAACCAGCGACAGGAGACAGCCTTACCATTTTTTAAAGTCGGTAAACGCAGCTCTGCTGACTCTCCTGCTCTTTCTAAGAAATACAATTTATGTGATTTACTGTGCCTGTCTTTTAAGAGACGCATCAACTGCGTCACGAAGAAACGGCTGAACATCAAATCTGGCTACAACACAACCCTGTTCCAGTGACTCACGACTCTCATCAATATGTCAGTACCCCTGCTGTGGCACTGCCAAACTAATCATCATTATCATTGTGGTCTGTGTATTGATTGCCTCTCTGACATGTAATTCTAGTCCTTCATTGATCTTCTATTCCAGAGGAAATAGTGTTGAGTTACTTTGCCTGTGTATAACTCAGGAATAGGATGTTGTTCTTTGAAAACATCAGTAAATTTAGAAACCTGGGATCCATCACATGTGCTGGAGCATGGTTATAAAAGGACAGGAAGTGCGATGAGAGGTAGAACAATCAGTCTCAAACGGAGGTAGAGTAGCTCCAGTGTCAAGCAGAGGAGGAGTGGGTGTCTTCTTCAGGAAGATGAAAAGGCCTTTCCTGGCTGCAGATCTTAAACAGCTCCCATGTTCTCTGGAAAAGCTCCAAAAAGTATTTTTAAAGAAGGTGATATAAATGAGAGGGCTTTAGAAGGGATGCTCTAACAGCATGACATGATGTGGGGCCTGAATTATTTAAAATCTATGAGCCACGAGAAGAGAAAAGAGTCTTAATTAAAGGTGCTGAAGAATCTGAATGAATGGTGGGAGATGAGCACTCAGATGTATGAACCGAAACACGTTTATTTTTCTGTGAAATGCAGCCATCGAAGCTGATAAAAGCAGTAATACTGTCAGTAACAGTTCACTTAAATACAAACAAAAACAAAATTTAAGAAGCCTGCACAATCACTAATGCCTCAGGTGCCATTATAAGGAGATTTTCATAAGATACAAACTGCATTTCCTATGACCACAATCACTTCTGAATGAAAGTCAGAAATTCACTGTAATTCACTCATGAATAGAGCCGGACGATTTATCGTTTGGCCAATAAAAATATTGAAATTGATATCAGCCTTTCATCGACATATTGATGCTTGCATTTATGTTTGCCTATATGCACCACTATGAAAATGTCTATTTTACAGAATAAAATAAGCAGAAAATTGTTTAATTAATTGTTTAATCAAAACAATATTTATTATTTATTTGCTTTTATTTGTGTTTTCATTTTCCTTTTATAGTTAATATTATGGTTTAACTGTAAAGTAGCAAGCCTTAAACATCAGCAATGATTCTTTCATATTTTTTCCAATATAATGTAATTTTCCAAAAATCAACCTTGGTCTCTGACAATTACACTAGATTACATTATGAATTAAATGTTATATTTTTTTAGAGTGAATCAGATTCATGACAGCAGGAAAACTTCTTGGATAACTATCATGATCTTGGCCTCTGATCTCCAGTTGGACAGAGTCACGGTAAATGATGTGGCCTGCCTGCACAGTCATAAACACCCGGTGGCTTGGAGGAAGAACAGATGGGCCTCTCTGTCAGATCTCTGTCTCATCCTCCACGTTTCCACTCAGTCTATGACCTGTATGTCTCCTGGTGTGAGATGCCTTTTAACACCGCTCCTCCTCATCCTCTTCTTCCTCCTCATCCTCTTCTTCCTCCTCATCCTGCTCTTCCTCTTTCTTCTGAACCCTGCACCATCCTTCAACTCTCTGTCTCCATCGTCCCACCTCTCTCACGCAAACACAGAACACGCTGTCCCTCACCCCTGCCTCTACTCCAACACACACGTCATCTCCCTCTCTGCAGCGTGTCCTGCCAGCGAGCGCTCTGTTGTGTACGGTGCAGTGATCTGTTTATGAGTCACCCAACACAGCAAAGACAGCACCTTGCTGCCTCAGTGTTTTCCCATTGTGTCTTTCTTTGGGGGAGAATCAGAATGACAACATAATGAAAACGAGATTTAGAGGAAGCATATGAACTGCAGAATGAGGCTCTCCACTTTCATTTCAGCTACAAAGAAACCATGAGTGAATGTGTAATTTATGCATGAAGGGATTGGTAAAATCAATACTTACATCAGCCAGTGTAACCCCCTGTGAACTCCTGCTTTTCTTCATCCTGAGGGATGCTCTGCTAGACGCTCTCTCTCCCTCTTTGTCCCTCTCTCTCTCTCGCAGCTCTTTCCTGCTTGTCCTGCACCGGTCCGCCTCAACAGTCGCCTGCACTTGTGAAACACAGAGGGAGAAGGTGAGCAGGGGGTGACAATAAAAGTTGCTGTACCTCCCTCCCAGTGAACATGACGTCTGGCATTCTCGTCGCACTTACGTTATTGTTCTGACTAAGTGATGCACTTCTGTCTGCAGCAATTGGACAAGTCTACACTGTGATGCATTACGCACTGATTTGCACCAAAAAGCAGACATTACATGGACTGTGAGGGATTACCTGGCTCAACTGTTACAAGTTTGCACAAGTTGACATGCATATAGTACTGGAATGAAGTGAAACAAACACTGAGGGCAAAACAATACAATAGCCCAAAAATACATTTTGAATACCTTACTTTTGAAAACATTTGCAAATGGTTCAGAGTGAATTGTGTGAAGTGTGAAGCTTTGTGAGATTCTTTGATCCCTGGATTTTACCTTTAGTGCCAGTATGAGTCTGATATTTCTGATATTTCTTGCTGTTGAAGTGTGCCTGAGATCCTACAACGTTTCCTCTAGCGCCGCCATTAGATCAAAGTTTGTATTAATACATTACTTAGGTTTATGACCAAACACCATTCCAGCCTCAGCTGTTGTATGTGTTTAAGCTAACACACTAAATCAAGATGGTGTTCATGGTAAACAGAGTTTATGCAGGTTTCAACAAGTTGCATTTTTAACCATAATGAATGGAATTTAACCCCTATGTCAAGAACAACGCATATAAAGGAATATGTGAGTCCTAGAATTACTTGATTGAAGATAAGGTGAAGTCCCAAGAAGAACCCTCAAAACACATCATTATCGCTAAAATCCATTTTAAAGCGGTGTAGGTACGTAATGTTTTTACATATTTAAGACATTTTGAGGACTAACATTTTTGAGTTTTTGAGACCCAGCAGAAACCCTAATTAAGATATATAGTACATATATTTTTAGCATGGCTGTAGATTATGTCCGGTTTATGCAAAATATTTGCCAACAACTAAGCTGAAATTCTTCAATATTAAATGTTGTCGAAACACCAGCATGAAAAGTTGCCTATTTGCTATATTTGGATTTAAATCGAGCACTTTCAAAGAACAAGTAGAGATCGCAGAACATAATATACACAATGACTGGAACAAAAAAGGATAAGGCTTCATGGGTAACAGTGGTATTAATTTGGTTTGTATTATGGCACTAACATACACTCAGAATGATTCAGAGTTACGTGTTACAGTGTTGTCTGTGCCCGAAGGCCGTTCAGTCCAGTCCCGTCTGTCACCCTCCTCTGACTGCACACTGTGACTAATCTGTGTGACAGAAATGAATCGATATAATCCATGTCAAGAAGGACACCCCCTCACATTACCTCGTCGTTGGCAGTCACAATGAGTCCCTGTGTTGAGGTCAGTGTAGGACTCCTGCTGAGGGAGGCTGTTGTTGGCGCTCTCAGCTGCTGCCAAGTCAAGTGCCACGAAAAGAGAATTTCTGAGCAGCACAAATCCACCCAATCTTGTTTGAAGCTTTTGAAAACAAACATCTAAATGTGCGGATTCCTGATGCTTTGAGTTGTTATGAAAAGAAAATGACACGAGAGGTGAAATGGCAGCAGATCACACAGATATTCTGTGTTTTGAGCGTCTGTGAGATAACTCTTGGGCTTGCTGGTTCAAATCTCAGCAGGAGGGAGAAGTTCTCAATAATGTATGAGGATGTGTGTACAACAGGGTTCAGAAGAACACTACTCAAATGTTTTATACTTCATGATACTGGTACTTGAATGATAAAGCACCCGTCAGCTTTACTCGTATTCATTATTTTGAATGCAAAAGAATGACCAAGGATAGTGGACTGTAGACTGGTTAATAATAAATTTGATCTTATCAATCCAGCCAGCAAGAAACTATTCAACATTTGTGTTTAATGGATCATCTCATTCTGAAGTAGGGCTGTGCTGTGATGTAAATGCTAATGTCAACATGCTAACAATAACAATGCAAACATTCTGATGTTTAGCATGTAAAATGTTTATCATGTTCATCATTACTTTAGTTTACTAGATTAGCATGTTAGAATTTGTTGATTAGCAGTTAATACAAACTACACCTAAGACTGTTTTTTCAGGCATTAGTAATGGATAAATTGATTGAATTTGTTTTATATAAATATAAAGATTTTTTTCCTGAGCAGACCATGACTATCTATAGAGAATTTGACCAAAACCCAAACGATAGTTGTCAAGATATTTCACTGAACACCCAAACGATTGTAATAATGGCACCAAAGGAAAAGAGAAGTCAGGGGATGCCCAGTCAGGATTCCAGTCACGATTCATCCTGGAACGATATTATTACTCTTTACATAATTTATAGCCACCCATCTCATAGTAGCAGAGCCATTTTTACTTTGAAACAAAATGTCAGCCTAATGTGGCACTAGGGGAAATCAGAGGATCATCAAAGTTAGTAGGATTCATCCTCTAGGGGCCATGAATGTCTCCTTTGTGGGAAGATTATCTGATCTTAATTTAACCACTACACAGAATTTCCCCAGTAAGTCTTAAAGATATTTCAATCTTGACAAACTTGCTGGACCGACTGACCAGCAATACTATCTCTAGTACCATGATGCTTACTTTTTACAAAATAATATGTATCACAGCTTGCTCATACCATTTAGTGTTCAAACGATGTAAGTCCATCCATGATAGATGTGATCCTACAATTTGCAGCTTTAGGACTAATAATACTCATCAGCAAAGAAAAGGTCCTGAAAGATTAGTTTGTCTTCATGCCACCTGAGACACTATGAAGCATTTGCTCTGTGCCCAACAAACCCAACAGGCTCAATAAACTGTGAGTCTGCAGCTGTCTTATGTTGAGTAACAAGCATCCGGGGGAGTTCTCTGCCTCTGAAAGACAGTATATTGTGGATTCATTCATTATTTGTTTGTTTTTAGTTGGACTTTAAAGATTGTGGTATCTCGGCGGACTTGACTGGTGTAAGGAAAACATTGCTTCCAGGCAACTACGCTGTTCAGAGATAGTTTAGAACTTCATCTGGAACTTCAATTAAAAAGTCTTCTATGAATGAGTTTGTATCTCACAATTATCCAGATATAGGATAGTCCCCATTCATGGATTTTTATAGCCACAGTTGCCATAATAGAAATGGCTAATAACTGTGAGTGCAGTGTAGTGCTGCATGTTATGCTTACAAAACTGAAAGAAACTGTAATATGTGGCCATCCGAGGCACTCCAAGGCGACACTGAATTAATGAACATCCTTGTGTTTGACTTGGTTGTTACCAGTGAAGGTTTGTCATTTGTGTTTGTTTAATGACTGAAACAGTTAACTGATTGTCAGAAGTCAAACACTTTTCTGTCACCTGACTAATCAGTTCACAAATTGTCTGCAAATAATGTCCGTGCCAGTGCTTTTTCAGTCTCTGTGTAGTATGTGGTAGTGACGCTCTTATTACTTCCTCTTTGTGGGAACTGTTGGGCTTCTCTATATTTAGTTACGATTTTCGACCTTAAGGTATGTTGTGATTTGGTACAATAAAAATAAAGTTGAATTGAAATTTGAATTGAAATTGCACTCGGGTGCAATTAGACCTTTTCCTTTACAATATGAATATTTGATTAATTCCTTTAAGGGATATCTTTGGAATATGCTATTGACATGAAAAAAAATGATCTTGCTCAGTTAAAAGGTCAAAGCTTTGTCGACACATCCAGAGGAGAAATGAAACTATGAGACAATGAAGTTCTTAAAACGAAAACCCGAGAGACCACTCATTTTGAAAGAACATCACAGGACAGTGGATTCAGAGTGCCCTGCCGTCTCACTGCCTTCACCTTTTAGAGAGGCTAGCTTCAAGTGACCTCTCATTCTCGTAACCCCGGCAATAGATCATCCCCACGGAGGCTGCCGGGAGCTCTACAAATAATTGGTTGTTGATGTGAAGCGGGCGACAGAATGCACAGTCATGAGGCAGCACTCAACATGCTGATTGTAAGAGATCTGAGGAGAACACCAGGGAATTTTGTGCGAGGCGAATTGTGTATCATCAGAGCCACTGGGGAACAAAACAAACCAAAGCCGACTGTGTTTTTCTGCTTGATTTGCAACTCATGCATTTGCTTTGAGGCTATTATTTCTTCCATTAAACATGGGTCTTTTTTGAAGAATAAATCAAGTATGCATGAGGACCTAGTGTTTTCTTTGAGAGGAGAGAAAAGACTGCACCATCTCTTTGTCCAAGAACACTGGATACACAGCATTGTATGACCAGTTGTTTGAGAGAAAATCCACCGGATAAAGTTCATTCTAATTTTACTGTAAGTGTTATTTACCAAAGATCTACTCAATCCAGCTTCTAAAATCGGAGAATGTGACATTGTATATCATTGTGAATTGTTTATTTTAAGCGTTTACCCTTGGGATGACAAGACAAACTATCCAAAGACACCACTTTGGGCTTTAGGAAATTGTTACAGGTGTCATCACACTTTTTTCCCGAACCTTTCATAGATCAAATAATTGGTCAAAAATTATCATCAGATTAATTAATAATTTAAATAACATAAAATAATAATAGGTGGTTAGTGTGATCACTGGTTTAGTGTGGAGTCGTGGTTTCCCTTTGGTGCTATGGCTTCGTCTGCGTCTTTCACCCTGAGACATTTGTGTTCTTTTTTTTATCTATTTTCAGTTTTGCATCCGTCAAGTGTTCGGAACATCATCCCTCTCGCAGTGAATTCTCTGGACATTTTCCTGTCAAATTCTCACATTGACTCACTCCAACATTCTCACTCGGGACACTTTACTTGGGGGCTGGCAGGAAACAGCAACAGACATAAAGTCCTCCCAGATAATTTCCTGAGAATGTCCGGAGCACAGTCGATGGCTGAAAGCAGCATGAGTGAACAGGCTTGTGTATGTTCTGTCCACGTCCTCATGCAGCTTTATGTCCTGTCTGTATTGACAGAGACATCCGCCCCGCAGCACCAGTGGCATTGAGCAGGAAAATACTGGTATAGAGAACCAATGGAAGAATAGATACAGAAGGCATCTGTTTTATGCAACACCCATTTTGCATTATCTGACGCACTCTTACTGCTCTGACCAAATGTAATTGGGTAACTCACAATGCTATCAAAACAGCCAATATTTGCGCTTACATATTTTGCATGAGGCCAGCGAGGCTACACGGCCGACCATCTGCCCATTCAGTCAATGTCACACGGTGTCCATTAACAACAGGGAGCTTCAGAGGTTGAGTGAGTAGCTGTCATATGTTAAACATCAGCAGAAACCCACACAAAGGCAGCTTTTGTAGCTCAAAACAAAGGAACCTCAAGAAATAATGTTTTGGACTGCATTAATAGTAGCCTCAATTACCCTGAAGTGCGACAGTGAGAGCTTCCAAAGCTATCTGTGTGTCACAAGCGTGATGGATTAGCTTTAAAGTGGTCACATACACACATATACGTCCCATTTACTGGTAAATGCGGAACCATTTAGAGCAAAAAACAGTTATTAAGAGTTAACTTACCCAGCTTTGAGCCAGTGTGTATTCTACATCAAGCTTTAAGTCACTCATAAATCCGTGTGCGTAAATGCAGAAGTAAGACGCTCTGGTCACAAGGCACAACAGCTGTTGATAGAACAGTGGCAGGTCCTGTTTGACTTGCTGGGCTCACCCACATTTACTCAATCTGAACACCACCACACCCAATTTATACACACCTCAGGAACAACTGTCTGAACACAAAACAGTGTCTACTGATCACAACTATACAGATTTAAAAACTGCCTCCTACTCACTGATCTGCAGAGAAATACTGTCAGAATGCTCTCAAAAAAAGCTTCAGGGTTAAAATGACCACACGAAAAGACATCTTCTTATATCACCTCAGATTATAAAACAGCTTCTCTTTCTGACCTTGAAGCTAATAGCTGTGGTTGTTACTGGAAAGACTGCAGCAAATTGAAAAATACAGCTCAGTCAGGAATCAGCTATTGAGTATTTTGAGTATCCTATTGCACACGTACATTCTGAAAGCATGTCAATCGATATTGTTTATGATGTTTTATCTTTCTAAAAGTGTAGCTCAATGTCAAAAATAAAAACACATGAAAATCGTGGTTGAAATAGAGGCGAGAGGAATAAGCCGTCAAAGAGGAGACATTTGTCTGTGGCACAAAGACGTATTGACTTATAGCACAAAAGTGCTCAGTGCTGTCTTTTAATGGCATAGTTACAAGGTTACTTAAATATCACCACAAGTTGCATGAAAAGCTGTGTTTTGTCATTAACCCATTAAATTGCACTGTGATGAGCCTTTTTACTTCTTTGTTTCTTCCACCAGGGAGGTTAGGATTTTACCTGTATCTGTTTCTTTGGCACCAGAGTTACTCAAAAAAACTACAGAACTGATTTGCATCAAACTGGGTGAGGGGATGGAGCATGGGTCAGGGAAGAGCACATTAAATTCAGAGCCTGTGTATGATGTTAACCATTGGCCCTGAAGGAGCTATGCGCTTTACTGAGCACCATTTTAATGTGCTCCATGAAAGCAGTTGTTTAAATTGTAGCAGCTGCTGACAACAGAAGACAAATGTAAGACGAATGGCCAGAGGGAAGAACACTCATTTATTACTGCTCATAATGCAAATCACACCTGCAACCCCTTGCATTTGGCTATGGCTGAAAGTACTGATGGGTTACCACCTGAGTCTGTTTGAAATGAAACCTATGTAACCTACACAGAATGACCTGGTTTTCATCAACATGGCTTTTTTCTAATGTTAGAAATCTTTGGATGGATAGAAAGGTTAATAATGAAGGTTAGATGTTAACTCTGGGTGAATATATACAGTTAATAATGTAGCTTAGTTGGTTAACTCTGGATGAATATATACAGTAAATAATGTAGCTTAGATGGTTAACTCTGGATGAATATATACAGTAAATAATGTAGCTTAGATGGTTAACTCTGGATGAATATATACAGTTCATAATGTAGGTTAGATGGTTAACTCTGGATGAATATATAAGGTTAATAATGTACGTCAATAACTGGCTGGAAGGTTGATATTTGCTTTTCAGGCACACACTATGATATCTCTTCCAATCCGGTCCTTTCTTCCCACTCTGTTTGTGTGGGCATGTCCCACACACAAAGCAGTTGTTGTACTTCATGCAGGTGTCGACACTTACTCACTAAGCCAGATTGGGACATAAAATTAGAATATTATGGTTCCATTATTTTAAATATTTTCTTTTTTTTAAAGCCATGCTATCTCTGTGACTGGAAAAGGAAAAGCCAATCAACACATGTCAAATGAGACTTAGGAGTCAGAGTGGAAACTGCTGCGTGCGCTCAGCACGGTCACGCAGATTCCAGCAGAAAACAAGCTTCTCAGATGATTGAAGACAGAGGAGTTTGTTGAGGAGGGACACATTTGTGGCAGCTGGAAAATGACGTCACTGTGGAGGTCACATGAAGGGAGCTCTCTATCCAACAGTACTGACATAGAGAGAGAATGGACAGGCCAGACCCTGTGAGCCTGTTTCCACTGGACCACAGGCCACGAGACCTTTTTCCCGGGGTTGTTCTGTCATCACACCATGTGTTTATCATGTTGTCAATATATTCACTTGTCATGTGAGAAGACGGTCTATCGCCAAACAACAACTTTTGGAAGCAAACTGATTTCCTTTCTTGCATGGTGAAAGAGATGAGTAAATGTTAATGCAAGGTTAGCCTCTAGTGTGAAGCTACTGTGCTAATATATATCTAGCTATTTTAAATAGTAAATGGTCTGCATTTATATACCCATTTTCTTGTCTTGATGACTTCTCAGAGCTCTTCACAGTACAGTTTTGCCATTCAACCATTCACACAGACATCCATGCAGTGTATCTATGTTCAGCCCCTTCTCTATCACTCACAGACTGCCAACACAGCCGTTAGGGGCAATTTAAGGACACTGAGAAATGGGGGGGAGACTGGAATCAAACCATCGACGTCTTGTAATCAGGCATCCCACTCAACCTACTGAGTCACAGTCCCCTGTGAATGAAAAACAAAGAAAATAAATAGTTGGTGATCCAGGACACGTGTGACCCTGGATGAGTCCTTGTTTGAGCGCAGAGCATATGAAAATCCCCAGATATTAAGAGGAAGTACCAGAGGTCAGAATACACACACGCACCATTGTATACAAGTTGCCCAATTTAACATCTATTGTGTGTGTGTCAGCACCTCATCAGTTAAACATTTACTAAACAAAGCGTTCCACTGCCAGCTCCATGGAATTCAAGCTTATGTGCTGAAAAATAAATGACATGTGGAGTGAGGAGGCAGCAGAAGGCTTGGCAGAGTCGAAGAGATTTGAGGTACAGAGCGCACCTTTGGTGAGTGTCACCAGCTGGTAACCCCTATGTAAACATGTCTGTAAAGCCCTCGGATGACAACTGAAGCAGACATGGGACACACACCCACACACACACACACACACACACACACACACACACACACACACACACACACACACACACACACTGTACCAAAGTGAAAAGACTTGTTTGTACAGTCAATGATTCCAAAATCCAAAGATTATGATAATTTAAGAAAAGGAAAGGCATACAGATCAGTGTTTTGTACTGTAGACAAAAAAGTGGTCCATCTAAATAGCTCCGATTCATGGAAAACTGATCCCTTCTGCTCAAAAAACCAATGGAGAAATGTTATACACCACTTACTCGGCAATAAGGCTTGCAGTGAGAAACTGATTCCGACCACAAAACTCACCCCGAGATACAGAAGAGACATACTCACAGATGAAGCCGTTCTCCAGGAGCCAGTGGTGTGAGAGGAGGAGCGGGAATTCACGTCAGCAGAATGTCAGTCTGAGAGAAAGACACTGGATTAGAATTCCACAGATAACACACCACAGCAAAATATTTGAAATAGAAAAAAACAGGATGACAGTACATGTGATTGATCTTGGATCGGCAACAAAGACCCCGGACAAGATTACAGCCCCTCAGGGGCCCAATAGTTTATCTCTGACAAGCATGTCAAGGATCATAGATGTTTACAAAAAAAAATTCCTAGACCAATTTAGACAGTATAAACATGTTTTGATGAGTCAGAGTTACGAGTTTCTCTTCAAATGAGGAATAGCCCAGTTTATATGGTGTCCTAAACCCTTTTTAGGACATGAACTACCCAGAATGTCCACACAATTAGGTCAGGACATTTGTCCGAGTTTGCGCTTCACATGGCTGGCAGGAGAACCTCTACACAACGTCTGCAACAACTGACTCAGATTTGTGTTCTCACATAAAGCCCCTCCAGATAATTTCAGGAGATGATCCGGGGTTCAGTGCGTGTCTGAAACCAGCTCTAGATGCATGACTTGTTATAATCATTCTTCTTGTATTCACAATTAGCCGTTTTTTTCACTACTGCTCCCAGTGTGACAAACTTTGACCCAGTCTGATACACTAAATGACTATAGCGCAGACACAGCATGTATTCATCAGCTGAAAGCTAAACATCAATGTAGAGCAACAGAAAAGAACAGTATAGTAACCACATCACCAGTAAGCAGCCAGTAAGTGAGTCATCAGTCTGGCAGTCTGAGCCCTTCTTAACAAGAAGCCATGGATGTACTGTCTGTGCCCTGTTGTTTCACCACCGACTAACAATAGAAGGACGGTCGCCACTTGAGTTCACACCACATGACCGGCTGCACAGCAGAAATGCTGTAAGCTGGGCTCTGAAATACCCTGATGTTTGAAACGATATGATACCCTATCATTACTTTGACCATGACAGTCTCTTAATATTATCTTTATAGCTATAATAATCTCTATTATTATTATTATCTTGGTGACAGAACAATGGCTGTAAACACAAGTGACCCCACAAACCCCATCTGCAAAAATTGTTTGAAGCCAACGCAGACCAAGAGAACCAACAAAGCATGTCGCCAACCGACATGCTGCCCTTGAAATTTAAAGTGTGAAAGGTTAGATAACATAACAAAGTTTTTTTTAACCATCAGAATTTGATGAGGCCGTTAAAGAAAATGAGGATGAACAGTTTGATTTGGCTCTTTCTTTTCCAGATTTACTATTTGGCATATGCAAAAGCAATGTACACAGAGTGACAGAAACTTTATAACTGACAAGCCTCTAAACATCAGGCATTCACAAGTACGGAGATCAACAGCACCAGTGATGATCATGATATTTACATTTTAGTCAATAATTCTTTCTGTTATTAGAAAATGTGCTCAGTATAGAGATCAGACCTCCACCAAGGAATTGTACTGGGTCATATCACATCTAGGTACAAATATAAAGTTGACCATCAAAAAGAAAATAAAGAAATCACACAATCTTGAGTTTTGGGGACACCAGATTACTGCACACCATATATAAGCATTAAAAACACTGTGACCTCGATCTGATTATTTACAATAATCCAATTATTAATGATACAAATGCACTAACTAGATAAACATGTATGTAAAAACAAACTAACAAGAAAATCTAACAGCACATTAATTACAGTTTTATTGTGCATGAAGCAACAAAGTAAGTAAGTGTTGCACTTCATGGCAGTGAAGCTCCAACAGGATTATGAACCTGCACAATACAGGTCTGCACTCAACTCAACACATTTTCTAATTTTCTATTCAGTCAATTCATATTTAAAAACAGTTGATAAGAGCTGGCTGATTGGTATCAAGAGGTTTAAGGCAGGTGTCATACTGAAGTCTTCACTTTGAAACACTATACCTTACACTAACAGAAGAGCCTGGGGCGGACGCATGCCAAACTGACAGACACGTCTGGAAGTGATTTATAAAAGATGGAAAATGCCAAAGTAGCATCAACAGGATGAAGGCCACCACCTCCAGCCTCCACACTACAAAGACCTTTCAGCCTGCACGCTCTAACAGATGTCCACGCAGATGTTTGAGTCAGCTGCAAAGTTAGAATTTCTCTTTAGAGTTGTAGAAGAATGGAGTCATAAATCCCAATAGAGATGAAAGATTACACAAGTAGGGGAGAGATAAAAGGTGTTTGAAACACCGTCCATGCGACCAGAGAAGAAAAGCCATACACACAAAGGAGATCAAATGAAAATGTAAATAACTAATATGATAATAATTTAAGTATATTATTCACTGCATTTATTGGTGAAAGACAGTCAAACCGATCCAGCCACAGCCTGATATCGATTAACACATAATATTTCAGCACACACACACGTTGTTGTGTGACATTGGACCAGTGTTGAAACAGTGGCACACTTTGGGTTTCTTCATGCATTACCTCACATAGTGTGCAGCACTGTGGGAGAAGTCAAATAACTCCCTGATGAACAGTGGTGGCTTTTATTTCCCACATAAGGTTTAACACAAACAACCACTAAAACTCAAACGATGAATATTAAACTGTCATAGTCTGTTGCAGTCAATACAAAAAGGTCTCTATTGAGTCCCCGTGTTGACTCGTGTAAGACGCATAAACCCTTACTAGAATATTAAGTCAAACTGGGTAACATAAGGGGGTCTACAGCTCTAAACAAGTTCAACTCGAGACTTTTCAAGAGCTTCTTAATACTAGAAATGAAATTTAAGACCAAACTCTGTTAGACTCCACTGTTTCCTTCTTCTTCTGTGAGCAGAGTGGGGAACTTTTCGCTGTGACCTTTGGCAGTGACATGCCTTAAAAAGATAAAGACCTCATCTAATCTGAATTTAAGACAATTTAGTCCCTCTAAGTCCTTTTATTTTCTTAAATTGAATTGAAGACATTTGACCATTTTTAGGGACCCATGGCCCACTGGATAATGAGGGTGGACCTCATTTCGCTTTGCACTAATACATTCCTTGTGTAACAGCATGCAAAACTTGGTTTACAGGCCAAACGGCAACTCTGTCACCACCGCGTTAAAGTGGGTTTACCAATGTTTTTCAGAGCATTTACACAAATATTCCCCTTCCTCCACCAACCCCATTTTAATAGTCCCAAACTCAAATATATTTCGAACTCATCTATGTCTCACCCACAGAGTAACCAATGTCTGGGAGTGTGTTATCCTGCCCTGGTTTGTCTTCAGCATCACACTTGATGGGGAGACATTTGTGTGGGTTGAACCTGGAGCAGCGCACCGTTAGTTTTACTAGACCCATAGAGCTGTCAGAGGGGAGCGAGATACACACACTCTCACACACACGCGCACAAACACACACACACACACACACACACACACACAACGTCCTGAAGGATGTGTGTGCGTGTGTGTGAGTGATGAAACTGAACCTGAAGAGCGTTCACTGTTTTGAATGCAGCTCATGTTTCCTCGAAAAATAAATCCTGCGCATCTCAGATCTCAGATGACGGAGGGACAATGGATTAATCCGGTTTTTTGCAGACCGCCGAACCTTTGTCTCTTGGTATGATCAACTTCAGAAGGCGGATTTCGTCAAAACTTTAAAACGTCGCGTGGTTGCGGGCTGTGGACAGAGGCTGGAGAAACACCCACCGCTCGGATAGAAAAGGCTCAGATCCGTGTTTAGGAAGCGTTGTGAAGTGATGAGCGCGTCGGACATGATGGGTTTTTGGAATCTCGCCTCTTACCGCGCGCGCTCGCACTGTCGCCGCCGCCTCGCGATGTGCGCTCCGCTGTTCCTGTGCCATCACACGCACGCACGCGCCTCCTTTTTATCGGGCTCCATTTGTCCAGTTCGCGCTCGTTCCCCCTCCAGACCCCGCGAGCGCGTCGATTGGCTTCGACTGAGGCGACGCAAATTCTTCCGTCCGCCAATGGCTGCCGTTGCGCGCCCCCCTCTCTCTCCTCTCTCTCTCACCCACCACCACATGCCCTCCCTGTACCGTCTGCTTCACCTCAGGGATGAAGCAACAACTGTCTGCCCGTCACCCCCTCACCCCTTTCGTGGTAAACGGATGCATCTACATAGCAGTTTTTTTTATCCAGAACACTTTACAAATTGCATCACACTCTCACTGGTGAAATGTGCTGGCCTGTACAAGAGGTTCTGTGTTTTGCCACAAGGACACTTCAACATGTGGACAGAAAGAGCTACAATCAAACTATATATCATGTCATTTATATTGCACCTTTAAAAACTTTTTTTAGCAGACTCAGGAATAATCACAAAGATGCACTCACACACTAATAAAAACTGTTAAGAAATGTGCCTTCAATACAAATAGAAACAATACAAAGAAAAAGACAACATTACATAAAGAAAATGAATACAAATAGATAGAATAAAAGCTTTAATTTTTTAAAAAGACATTACATAAAATCAAGTCTGGGATTTTAACAAGTGATTTAAAAGAAGTCACTTAATTATATAATGTTCTCGACCTGTGTAGGTCTGTGCTGGAGAATGAATTGCATTGAACAGTGATGCATTGTACTACTAGTGTGAGGTGTTTATAATTTACATGGTATCACTGTGTGTTAACTAATGCTGCATTGCACTGTAATGTGCTTCGTGTTTGCATCGTTTGGTTCTTCTTCATCTCGTGCTGTGTTCAACCGTTGTGTGTTGCACTGAGCCGTGTCACTCTAAACTATGCAACGCTGTGTGTTGTCCAAGGCCAGACTCAGAATTGTCTTGGAACAATTGTGATGCTTTAGCTGTTGCCAGGCAACAGCTGTCCGGGAACAGAGTTGAATGGGTGTCCCTGGGGTCTTTCTTATCTCCATCGTCATCTTCACCTTCATCTTCTTTCACTCTCACTCACACATATTATGTTGAGTGTGTTGTAAAAGTAGTGTGAATTAATCACTTTCTATGCATTCCTCTCTCTGAGCAAATACAGCCCATCAAAGTGTCAAATTATATGTTGTGTGATATAGTAAAACTCATATTCAGGTGATATCAGTGTTTCCTATGTGAGCCAGGGCGCAGTGAGTGTTTGTGTCAACATCAGACTTACATATATGTAAATAACAGAGTCAGGGTTAATCAATCCCCAGCTTTCCACATTGAAACGTGTAGCAAACAGATGGCTTGTCTTGATCCACAGCCACCTCGCCGTTTTGGACGGACCTCATCTCACACCTACTGGCCCAGGAGTGGAAACTTGGCGTGGAAATCCCCTGCAGAGAACCTCAGTGGGCAAAGGTGTCAATCCTTCCTCTGGCACGTCACCATATTAGTTGTACTTGGCCCTTTTCTTCTCGCTGACGCCCTAGCATCAGAATAACGTCTGCCGAGAACCACCAGGGAGATGAGTCCATCTGCAACAAACCATGTCTGGACTATGTGTTGTCATTTTGAATATTTGGGGGAATCAGAGCTACATCTCTGGATATATCGGCTTATTAGCCAAAAATAATTCATTCAGTGGCTTTTGCATTATTCTGCTGACAAACAAACCAAGAAACCAACAAGTGAATGACATCCAGTAGATCACATATGTTTGCAATGTTAAACTAAAAAAACGAATTGATCTATGACTGGATCTGCTCAAAATTGATTAGGCCTGCTGATGAAAAAACAAACCAATAATTACAAATAAAAAAAAACTTTATTAACCTCTCTCTGGCATGTTCATTCATACTCCTTTTGTTTAAGGGGGGGAAATGCACTCCCTTCCACTCACAAATCAGTGAGGCAGCTTCAGTGCATTCCTGACACACGTGAATAGAGAGTCAAATTAAACCACTCAAGAGTGCTGCAGCTGCAAGGTTTATTTCTATCCCTGTCTATTTAAGCCTGACTAGATAATTTTGATTTTTTAAAACATTTTTTGTTTTGCAGCTGTCTGGCAACGGGCAATATCGTAGATTGGAATTTTTAATGTTCATGCAAAGAGCAAAACAAACAGGGACGAAAAAGAAATGTCTTTCAGTGACAATTATCAGCTACAAGGCAAAAACATTGAGCTGTTTTACATGCTGCTTGTTGAATATTGCAAAATATCTAAATTATTTAGCAGCTGTTCACACCTGAAAGTCTTGTCAGTCAGACCACAGATTCAACAGCAAAGTCAGACCAGACGGAACCAAAACACAGTCGCCCACACACAGCCTCCTACTTCTCCAGTCTGAGTCTCGTGGGAGGCAGTTACTGAGGTCGGTCCCGGGTTTGCTCCTGCACTGTAAAAATGTGCAGACGTCTATTTGTAAGCATCATCCTCATCCAGCAGCAGAGGACAGAGATGAGCTTTACAGAGGTCAAACCAAGTTGTTTGTCTACTTCACTGACCACTGGAAGTTTCGCTTTTCATACCTGCATTAATTTCTTGGTCACATGGTCAGCAGTTAAAACAGACAGAGCCCATTCATTGGTTTTACTATACAGAGTTTAATCAATGTTAGAAAACTAAATGCAGTCGGGAGCTAATAAAATTACCTTTGAGTGCTTTTCAGCACTTATTAGTGTTTTAAAAGTGTTGCTACGAGAGGCACACTAGAAAGAACAAACTCCCATTTGAACATGTCAGTTGTGAGAATGTGAGAAAGCTTTCCTTGTAGCGAATTTGCATATTGGATATTGAGATGATCAGCATTTTACAGGACACTGAACAGAACTTTCAAAACACATCGTTGATAGTCTGAACCTCCTGATTAATGGTAACTGACGACATTGGAACAGAACACGAGGATGTTATATCGATTTACACTTACAGATTTCAATGGCCCCTGAAGATGAAACACAAAACAACAAGCGTCAAATCTCAAACAGTGACTTCTGCTATCAACAATTTGTACAGGCACTTAGGACTGAGTTTGCAGGTTAAGCCCTCTCCATTAGGATGAAAAACATACTCTTGGCCTTAAAAACATATACATGTACAATATTTACCATTCAACATGGAAAAATATCATTTATAAATGGAAAACATGATCTGTTGTCATTTATGAATTTCTTTGTAGCCTGCAGGTATATCACATGAACATGCGTTCAACACACTCACCGAACATTAAATGTATGATGCGAACATAAAGATGTTTCCTCAAAGGCCTCTGTTGACTTTTTGATTATCATGTTACTGCACCTACAGTTCAGTGGGGAACATGCTCTATTTTTGCAGTCTAAAATGATCTTTGGTGAGAATGTAAACAATTGCACCAGAACAAAATGTAAGGCCAAATAAGGCCAAAACATGCATTTCCAAAATACAAATATATATTTTTACCTGATTACGAGTCCTACAACTAGTTGTCAGATAGCATTGGTAGATAACTTGCCGTGCCTTTACACTTAAACAGCGCTTATGATAAGCAAACCATAGTTAAGTACAGCCACCTCCCCCTTGAACAGTGAGGACAGATAATGCAGCCTTGTGGTGTGCTTTAAAATAGGGTTATTTTTTAGTGTGAGGATCCCTTTATGATATTGATTAACTGAAGCATAATAAAATAGCAGGAAACTGCAATGAATAGGGGGGTTTGCAGGTTGAAACAAAGGCAAGACAAGCTAAAATACACGGGTTAAGGTGGAAAGTGATGGTGATAAAGCATAGGCAGGGTATAGGCATCGGTCTTTCCCTGGTTCCAGACATAAGGCACATTAATAGGGTCCATAACGTTGTCTTTTATATTCCCCCAATATAAAAGTCAGCCTGATAACATGCCCGCTAAATTTGACATTTTGCAGCCTGATCATTATCGCCACTGAGTGCAAGACACATATTCTCCTTAGTCTGCAGTTAATCCATTCAGTTATCCACCTACCCACCATTTTATCTATCCATCCATCCATCCTTCCTTCTTTCTCTCTTTCCACTGTCCAACAGCACTCTACCACTGCTCCCAGCTGAAGTCATCGCCGCCTCCAAACACGACAAAAAAGCCGAGGATGGTGAGGAAGATAACAGCGTTTCCTGTCATCACCAGACCGCAGGCACCCCACTGGATCTATGAGAGAGAAATATCCAAAATATGTCAGAAGTCATCTATTTGCTTTCACTACACTACTGCCACAATGTTGGCATACAGGTTTAACATTTGTCTTAAGTGTAGGACAAATTAATAATATCTGATGTGGTGCAGGCGGCATAGATGTATCTAAAGAAACAGAAAAACATGAGCCTTCCAACGTGGGTAGAGAGAACTCACCGTGCTAGTGCGGGCTAAGACAACAGGGAGCCCGAAAGATGAAACGACAATGCCAGTTGTTAAGAAGTAGGCCAGTTCTCTGCACGCATTGCTGGAGGAGTCAGCGTCGTCACTGAGGCGTCTGGATATGAAGGTCGGGATGGGGCTCAGCACGTAGAAAATCAGTACAAAAAGCGGCCAATATACCCTGCCAAAACAGGTGTGGAACAGTTAAAGGGGCGGTTTGCATTTGATGACAGACAATGGAGTGACTTTGCAGCTTGTCACATAAAAAAAAAAAAAGAAATAAAAAGAAATTGCAAAATTAACATGTAAATGGAGACTCTACAGATTTTGCAAGTGAAACACTGTATCTATCAAATAAGGTACTATTAAGTTCGGGGAAAACACACATCATGTCTTCTGTGAGTTTGAAGGAGATTTACAAAGTCTGAAAAATATCATCCTGGTAACAGAGTTATCTCATCTTGGGCTTTTCTTAAAGCCTACACTACCAACCAGGAGCGTGGGCTAGGGGGCTGTAATGAGGCTATTGAGCTGGATTATGAACATTGTAGGATTAGGCATATTTCTGGTCAATATTTTTTAAATCTGCTTTTGTTACTTTCAAATACCCCCTAACCCTCACCTGACAAGCAGAAATGTCTGTACTATCCCCTTAGACATAATAATAGATGTTAAATGCCTCTACTATCCTTTTGAGACATACAAATAAATGTTAAATATCTTTGCTATCACTCTGAGACAGAATACTACATGTTAAATATCTGTACCCCTAGGACACAATAATACCTAAACAATGGTACCATCCCATTAAGACACAATAATACATGTTAGATATCTGTAATATCCCCTGAAGAAACAATTTTACATATTAAATATCAGAACTGTATCTTAAAGACCCAATAATAAAGTAATAAAACATGTTTAATGTTTAAATCTAGCCTATATAATAATAATAATAACAATAATGAAATGTTTGGTTATTCAGTGGAACATACCCGTACTGTTCCAGTGCACATCCCAGCAGGAGAAACGTGAGTCCAATAGCACCACTGAAGGACAAACCAACCAGTGCTGAGAGAAGACAAGCATTCGTTACATCACATGAACACAGACGCTTCCTGTCCAAACTTCAAATTAGAATCAATGCAGGTTGTTGGCACTTGTGAAGTGACCGTGACTCAGGGAAGTTCACTGACTGGAAAACCACCGACAAACTGGTGGATAGCCTAATGGAAGGAGAAATCTTATAACGGGGCTTGATGTCCTCGGGGGGCTGAGTTGTGTTGCTGTCGACATGATTCAGCGCAGCTTTCTAAACAATTCAAAGCACTTGAACAAAGTTGTTGAAGCACCGACGCACAAACACAACGCCTGCGTAACAAACGTAACGCTTCACTGTTCAACTGATTCACTGACGCAGTAGGTAAATTACCTTTGATGCCGGCCATGGCGATGAATGTGTGACCTGATTTTAGTTTCTGTTCCTTCGTTGTTTATGTGCTCAGTCTCTTCCTCCTGATGAACCCACTTCCTGCTTCCTCCTTCGGGCTCTGTTGTCATGTGACCGCCTTAAAGCGACAGTACACAGCTCAGCAGCAGAAGTAAGGGGTTTAATGAGGGTTTATCCAAATTCTTGTTATTCATATTCCCCCATAACATAACATAACATAACATAACATAACATAACATAACATAACATAACATAACATAGCATAACATTAAATTGCATTACATTACATATGATAAGATCTTATTGATCCCACGTTGGGGAAATTCACTTGTTACGGCAGCAAATTAGAACGAGGTAGACAAGAGAATAAAAAAAGCAATAGAGTGAAACAATAATAATACAGAATATGTAGATAATAAACACCCTTTACTGGGAAATATTGTTGGTCTAGAGGCGTACTTGAGTAAAGTGCAGAGACACAGGATGATTGCATAAGGATGTAAACTGTGTGTGTGTGTGTGTTTGGTTTCTTATATTTGTCTAAGTATCAACCTCTCATATGACATGTATATTGTCTTTGTCCTTACGTTGGCTCTTTGCAAGTAATTTGTAAGTTTCAATTAAAAACTAGAATGGCCGTCAGTAGAGCACATAGTGTCCTTAAATTAAATTAAATTAAATTGCATCAAATTTCCCACACTCATAGACATCCCTTCCCTACACATGCCTCATTTCTTTTTCATTAAGATCCATGAGAGATTCTCTGAAAAACCAACAAAAATGCTGAAAAACACCTTACCTCACAATGTTAAAGAAAGTGATATAAAAATCCTGGATCCATCCCCTGAACCTTGACCATGTTTTTCCCTAACCCATACCACATCCGTTCCACAGTTTCATGGATATCCATTCAGTTGTTTTGTGTAGTCTTTCTTTTGAACAAATACAGAAACAAACAAACAGGGGTGAAAAGGTAACATCCTTGGTGGAGGTATCTTTCCTACTCCGAGGGTGAGTCCTGCTGTGGAGGAGTGGAGAGAAGTGATTATCCCCAAAGACTCCAGCACTGGGAACATTCAGCTCCTGTGGAGAGAAGCAGCTCTACTGCAGCTGTGTGAAGGTTCTGAACCACCGCTCTCTTGCAGGAGTCAGGGAGTCCAGACGGACTGAGGTTTTTGGCTTTGAATTCTTCCCCTAGTGGCAGCTGGCGGGTCCTGTATAAGCCTCCTGTTGAGAAACGGATGGCTGACTTCCAATGGAGGATTATACATGGAGCTATAGCTACAAACAGATACAGAGCTCACCTGGACCCGAGCACTGAGGGGGGTTGTCCTTTCTGTTCCCTTCCAGAGACCTTACCATTTAGTGGTGTCCTGTCCCCGGCTAGCTAATCTTTTTAAGCAACTGCAGGAGTGGGTGGGCTGGACTGATCCACTGTGCTGACTGAGGGGTTTGGTGTCAGAAATAGAGTTATTTGAAAGTCTTCTTTTTCTTTTTCTTTCTTTTCTTTTTCTTTATCTTCATCTTCATCTTGTTCTTTTTCTTCTTGCCAAAGCTTGCTTGTTGTGGGAACTGTTGGGTTTCACTATAATTTTCTCAACAATACTATATAAAGTGCTTCAAGATAATGTATGTTGTGATTTGGCTCTATACAAATGAAATTGAATTGAATAGGAGTAGAATATTAATTTTATTGTAAAAGGAGGTGACATTCAGTGTTCTCAATTAGAATGCTGCTACACTTTTGCTTTGCTGCTAAATATCAGGAAACTCCAGGTAAATAAGTGCGGTCCAGAACAGAAACATCTTAGAGTGTGTGAGAAAACAGCGGATCAAAGACAAAACCAGCAAATCGCTACCAAACAGAGACAGACACGGTCTCCTCGTCTGAACGTCACTGCAATTTCAACACTTCTACCTGAATTCAAAGATTGGACGACATGGATAAGGACAACATGGCTGACATGCATTCCCAAAATCAAGGGTGCAGTCCCAACAAATTGTTGAAGGCCTGCAGAAGAAAGGACTTCTTTAACTCCCTGGTGCTACTAGGTGGAACTAGGGGAGGTCACGGTCATGTCAGCATCTGTTCCACATTGGTCAACATGTTGGAATGATGTCCTGCGACCATTTGAATGCTGCTGGTTGAGGATGTAGGAGACCTGCAATACAGAGAAAGCACCACCATGAAGATACAGAGGAGGAGCAACACACTAAGATCCCTAATCCTTTGTATAACAAAAAAGAAAAGTAGACCTTTAATAGTACTAAGATATATATGAACATTTGATTTATACAAATCTATAATTTATGCAGTAATCAATCATTTTCCTCTTGTACAGTTTTTAAGTACAGTAATTTTACGCTGGATGACTGTGTAACAACAAAACCCTAATCCCTTCTCAGAAGAGAGTCAGACCTGAGAGAGCTGAGGGCAAAGTTTGTTTTGGATCTGTAGAGGCCGGTGGAACCGACTGAAGCAGCTGGAAAAGATATATTGGCCTAAAAGAAAAAGCAGAAACAAACAAGATAATGGAACTGTGTTTTAGTCGCTGCCATTTTTACAATATTAAACTTAATTCCAATTATTGACACTAAAGCAAAGCCGAACACGAGTTAATGCTTTAAATAACCCTCTGAATATTAAAACAATGCAGTGTCATTTGTTTTAAACCTGCAGGAAGTTTTCCTCCAGCACTGGTCTGAGATCCGGCTTGTCCCCCACGACCTCTCTCAGCATTTGATCAAAGATTTTGTTGAAATCTTTGAACTCCTTCAGTTTAATGTCCATTTCTTCCAAAGTCTCAAATTTGGTATTTTCAGCTGAGCGGATCTGTTTGGTCAGCTTGGAGCACTGGCAAACACAAAAACAATACAAAATTAAATAATAATTCCTAATAATTTATATGGAAGTGCGTAATGTACACAATTTATACTTGGTGAAGCCAAACTAGAAAAGAACGCACTGAAGAAAAGATTGTTAATCAATTTTAGAATATCACTTCAATTGGTAACACATAAAAGTTTTTTCAGATAACATTTTTTCAATTTTGTTCATGTAACTTGATAACTTCAGTATTGTATGTTTCCTCAGTGAAAATCAGCTTGATTTCAAAAGATTTGTGTTAAAATATTTTCAAGTTATCAATAATAAAACATAAAAAGTGTGGTTCCATTGGACATCAAACCTCTTTTGTTGCTCTGTTAATTTTATCCTGCTGGGAAGTGACTTCTTTCTTCTGTTTGTTGATGAGTGATCGTTGGTCCTTCATCATATCGTTCACAAGCTGCTCCTCTTGCAGCCGACTCTCAAAGGTACTGTTCGTGTCCTGGAAACAGAGAGTGGTAAACGAAAGCACACACTTCACCACACCAAAGCAACCATCGATGTACGCTGGATGACACAGATAGATAGAGAACAACAATCCAACAAGTGGGGAGGACAAGGACTAAAATAGCCACAAGGAAACAATATGATTCATACTGTTCAACTGGTTGAGTTGTAAACTGATGCCAGAAAAGAACATATAGTGATTCTCTTGAGGAAACAATTTTGGACTTTAGCTAGAAATAAAAAATGTAGTTGCACGGAACACGCTGGTTACAGCTTGTGATGCTACAATGACTTCCTGTTTATATAGTAGGACTGGGTATTTGCAAGAATCTGGCGACCTGATGTGTAGATTACGATATCAAAACCAAGTTGAACCAAGATGATATAAACATAACTAATAGTTTCTAAAAAAACAAAAACAAAAAGGAAGGGCTTTACACACAAATATAACAATGGATTTACAAATAGCTGGTGCCTTCTAATCTAAAACAAATATGACCTCTTAGAGATAGAGATAAACATCAACTACTATGAACATACATGATAATAAATCGTAAAAATTGTTGAAAATGTGAGCCACTCTTCTGAGATTGTATTCTAAATGTAAGACCGATAGTTATTTGCTGTGAGTCTTGTGATGGGACATGTTGTGATTCAGGTGGAGCTATTCAGTGGTAATGGTCTAATTGTTCCATCTTTCTACGTCATCTGCTCAACACCTATATACGCTATAAACGGGACTAACCTCTAAGTCCTGTTGCAGCTCCTGGACGTGTCTCTTCTTGAAATCGAATGTATCCTCAGCTGCCCCTAACTCTTCCTCTAACTTCAGTTTTTCCTGGTATTCTGGACCTGAAACCAAAAGAAAAATTGGAATTACTTTGTGACCGATGATTTGAATACTCTTGTCTAACTCTTCATACGTACCTGATTCACTTTTCTTTTTGAGGAATTTTTCAAACGCTGAGCTACTGTTGTTGAACAAATGGTTGGTGTTCTCCAGAGCCCTGTTCTCCTGCTTGATCTTGCGTATTTTAGCATCCACAGCTTCTCCCTTTCGTTTGAGCTCCTCTTTCTCTTGTGAAGCCTGGTGAAAAACACACAACGGGAGTCATTCAGAGAGCTGGTGTGCACAATCTGATTATGGTCAGCTTCAGAAGACTCGGCAATGCGACACAATGGTGTGTGTGTGTGTGTGTGTGTGTGTGTGTGTGTGTGTGTGTGTGTGTGTGTGTGTGTGTGTGTGTGTGTGTGTGTGTGTGTGTGTGTGTGCGTTTGTGTGAAGATCTCTGACCTTTATGATACAGTGAACCAGCCACTTCTCCACGTCCTCCTCAGGAGCCGCCATCAAAAGTGTTTTTGTTTCAAAATTATCCTTCAGCTTTTCGATCTTGGACAGTTTCTCATTGAGTTCAGTGCTGAAACAGACACAGAAACTCTTTGTACGAGTGTTGAACTAACAGTACGTTGCTGAAGTGGCACAGCAAATGATGTGAAACTATCAGAAGGGGTCCAAAAGTCCGAAACCACTTCACATGCACTTGGATGGGGCAGTGGTCTCAGACTATTGGACTGTTAGTATATGAGATTTAAGATAATTGCTGTGGTTCTCACTTCAGTCTCTGTCTCTCCTTCTCACTGGTCTTGAGCATCTGGCTGAGCATCTCTCTGTAGACCTTGATTTCATCCTCCCTCTCCTTTAAGGCTTTCTGCAGCCCCAGCTTCCTCCTCTCCAAAGACAGCACAGTGCCCGTCTTGTTGTACAGCAGATCTCTAATGCGCTTGACCTCTACCTTCAAGATGTTAAGCTCCACCATTTCTTCCTGTATAGGAACACATGTGGTCAACGTAGTATCATTATTAATCAGTTGGTATAAAAAATTGCAAAATTATAACGTTTTATCTCTAGAACTGAAAATAACAGTATATTGATCAATTCATGAACTGACAGAAAATAATTATCTATTCATTAATCTATTAATATAACAATTTGACATAATAACAGATCCGTTCATAGCATGTTTTAAGTAAACATGTTGAATATCATTTTAGAATGTCACTTGAGCTCTGCCAGAGTGTAACTGACATTTTACACAACTTTGCAACTTTTAAACCAAAAAGACAGATTAATCAATAAAGAAGAAAGACCTTTGTATTTTCATCAGAAAACCCAAACCTCATTATAGGATCTAAAAATACCTTGTTTTGTCTGGCCAACAGTCAAAATATGGAAAGCCACACAGTTTATAATGATATGTAAATGACAAACTTTCAATAATAATTTTCCTATTAAATTTCTGTCAATCAAATATATACATTTAGGCAAAATGGGGGAATGAGCTAAAGTGAGATTTGACCCTGGATCAAAAGAAACACTTATGTCCGATCTCCTAAACACAACATGAACAAAGGACGCCCTGAAGTAGTGACCAAACGTCAGCAACTCAGGTGACATCAGCGCGTTACCTGTTTCCTGAGCCGGAATGCCTTCAGCTCCTTCTCACTGGTAATACAGCGAATGTTGAGCTCCACTATCTTCTCGGTCACATCTCTCGTTTGAGCTTCGGACTTTTCCATTTCTTTCTTCAATGTGCGAATATCATCCTGTCAGACAGAGAGAGCCAGAGAGAGACGTGTGTGAGATTTAATGGCTTCATTTGGTAGAACAGAGAGAGAACGAGCGGTGACACTGACCTCAGACTCCTTAAGCACGTTGGTCAGCGTGTTGGCTGACTTCTTCTCCTCGAAGGCTTTGGTCAGCTCAGCGATCTTCATTATAAATGCTTGTGTTTCATCTAGCTGAGAGTCTCCTTGCAGCCGGGCCAGTTTTCTATCCAGGTTGATGATCTTGGAGTCCTATGATGCAGGAAAGTGAGAGGAAAATATGAAGATATGTACAGTGTACAGTGCACATTTGTGCGTGGTGTGGGTTGGTATTTTTTTGTAAACTTACCTGCTCAGTAAAGATCCCTCGCTGTCTTGTTAAGACATTATCCTGTTCTTTCAGCTGGTTTGTCAGCAACCTGGAGGCTTTGCTCCTGGCAACATGGGCGACAGTATCCCTTTCCTTTGTCTTTAGAGCCTTCAAATGATCTTTACAACGGTACAGCTCATGTCTGTAGTCAAGCAGCTGGAAATCCAGCTCCTACAGCAAAGCACAGAGCAGCACAGGGTTACAGAGTAGTAATACTGTAAAACGCTCTGACCTTTCAAGTACAATATAGACATTTTTATGAGTATATGAACTGATCATGTACTAAAATTTTTGAAAAACATCTCACAAGGTTAAAGAATGTGAGAAAAACAATTACTGGATCTGTTCCCTAATCCAGATTCACACCAAAATTAAATGGGTTCCTCCTTGTCCCACCCCTCAACAAAATTTCACGGAAATCAGTTGAGTAGTTTTTGCATAATCTTGCTAACGCAGATGAAAACATAACGTCCTTGGCGGCGGTAATTATGAAATTATCTATCATGCTTTTCCTAAGGATGTGATTTCAATTCATTTCACATTTAGTTTCACACTTTGTTTATAGTAAATATTTTATCAATAATAATCAAACAGTGTCTTAAGATGTGAAAGTCCTGAAATTAAATACTGAAAAAGATGTTCTAGCGTAAATAACCACTCTCTCCAGCCTGACACCACAGCAGTTTATCAGTTCGCGGTTGTATCAGGCTGCTCACCCTGATTGCCTCGTCCTCATCCCTGAGAAACTGGTCCATCTGAGCAGCTCTCTCCTCCTCACTCAGGGCAGTCTGAGTAACTTCTTTACGCTTCTCCTCCAGCGCAGTGTTATACGCCCTGGCCTCCTTGAGTCTACAACACACACATATACAGACAGAGCTTGTTTATGAAGTTCTACAGTGATTATATATCGACAGAGACATGTTGTAAGATTTCACTCACTTCTTGTCTTTATCCTGGATGTCTTTCCTCATTCTGGATATGTTGGACATTGCAGACTTGACAGAGGAGTTTAATTTGTCCTGTGCGCCCTTGCAACTATTTAGCTGCAATTAGCATCATTAGCATGCATTAGAATCAGTTTTAACAATTTGAAGCCAGATTACAGATTAGATTGTTTTTAACATTCTTTGAGCACATATCCTTCATCTTTGGCTAAAGGTCTTTGAGTCGCTGACCTCATCCTGCAGCGTACGGCAGTTATTCTCCTGGTCCGTAAAATCCTGTTGCAGCTTCACTGCCTGTTGTTGGGCTCCAGACATCTTCCTCTCAATTTCCAAGTTGTTGTTCGTCTGATCATACAACAAGTGCTTCATCTCTGTAATGGTGGCATTGCTTTCCCTTGCGTTCTGCTGGGCTTCGGCAAGTTGCTGAACGGATGAAGGAACAAGAAAAGTCAAGTTTAACACTCAAGCGTACTATTCAGTGAGCAGAGGTTAATATCCATTTGTCTGTTATTATTGGGAAGAGTGGGTGGCTGAGGGGTAGAGTGGTCGACCTCCAACCAGAAAGAAGGCAATTCGATCCTCAGTCTTCCCCATCTGCATGCTGAAGTGTCCTTGGGCAAGATACTGAAAACCCTAAATGGCCCCTCATAGGTGTTGAATGCACTAACTGTAAGTCGCTTTGGATAAAAGAGTCCGGCAAATGACATGCAATGTAATGTAATGTAAAAGGAGTGCAAAGTAACAGGCCTTACCAGTGCACACTGGTTAATCTCAGCATCCCGGTGATTCATCTGCTTGACAGTCTTTTCCCACAGCTGGATGAGCCGCTGTGTCTCCAGGTGGGTCTGCTGAAAATTCTCCGTGGTCGTATCCAAAGCAAGCTGTTCGAAGAGCAGAGCAATTTTAGGGATACATTTTTTTATTTTATTGCAAAAATAATAATTCATATTTAAAACAAAGTATCCAAAATATACAAATAATAAAGAAATTCACAAGGAAAAAGGGAAAGGAAAAGAAAAAAAAAATGTCTTTGTGTCAAACCAACACTTTCAATTCAATGCTAAAGAGAAAACGAGATGAACACACACCAGGTTGCCAATGCATCCTCTTTCTCATCAACATGATTTGATTGGCTAATTCTTCCATTTGAGTATTTGTTTAAACAGGATTAGTTTGGCTGGTGCATGAAAAGTGGAGCAGAACTCAACTGCTGTATGCAGTGGAAGAAATGCAACGCAACTGAACCACAATGCAGTTGGGCTACGTAGGACATCTCCCCAATTTAAGTGAATGGTTGAAGCCTTTAACATATATGTGTCAGTCTTGCATCAGCCAATGTGCAGGTTTTTTCTCGTACCTGTGTAGATATAGTCTCAGTCATCTCCTTGTCATTTGCTTTGTGCTTTTCACTGGCTTCCAGTGCCTTCTTGTCTATCGCCAGAGTGAGTGACTGTGACAGGAGAGAAAATAAGGCTCAGGAGTTGTAAAGGGCAGGTTAGCTTTCACAGCAAATCAGCAAAAACTTGTTGATACTTTTAGGTACTTTCACTTTACCTTGATCCTCTGCTCATCTTGCTCGGAGTACTTGATGATGGCCATTGAGTCCTCATGTTTACGTTTTGACTCCTCCAAAAAGTCATCCAAGGTCTCATGCTCCCTGTTCATCAGCTTCCAAAAATACTCTAGCTTCTGTTTCCTCCCAATCTTTCGATTCTGAGAATATGGACAAAGTTAACGACATTTAAAGTTGCAATACAGAGCCATCAGCTATACAGCTGTTTCTTATGTTGTGAATGGTACAGACCTGTAGCCCTTTTCTCGTCTCTGCAAAAGATCGAAGCTCATTCTCTATCTTCGTCGTCTCCTGTGATTGGCCACCTGCCCTCCTCTCTGCGATGGCTTTGAGGTGTTTCTGAGACTCTTCTTCTCTTTTAATGGCCTTGCACAGAGCCTGAGTGCAGAAAAAAACAAAAGAAGAATTTAGCCACACACTGTGAGACTGTGACTATGACCCAATTACCAGAAGAGATGCACACCTGACACATAACATAATATGTTTTGTATTCTGATAAACCTACCTCAGTGTTCTTCTGCTGTTCTTCAGAATTTTTGATGCACTCATCCATTAACTGCCGTCGATCATTTTGGCTCTCGAGTTTGTTTTCCAGTTTGACCAGGTTTGCCTTATCTTTACGAATCTGTTGTCGAAAATGTCAGAAGATAACAAGCATGACATAAGTGACATATCACCTGCAACATTGTTTGGAGACTGGATATTTGAAAGTTGTCATTAATTCTCAGTAAGCGACATGCTAACATCACACTCACCTGCTTTATCAGAGCCTTGTTTTCAACGTTTATGGGTATGCCAAAGGGATTGTCCCCATCTACATCAGATAAAACACAAGTTTTCAGCGTCATGGAGGTGTTAAGAGCGATGAGGAAAGAGAGTGGGATTAATATTCCAATAAATAAACACGTATACCTTTAACAGTTTTTTTTCTGTAAGTTGAAAAAAAAGTTTTTTGCTGCCATTGCATAATTTTGGGCTAGTAAAGGGATAGTTCAAAGAAAAATGAAAATTCACTCATTATCCACTCACCACTATGCTGATGGACAGGTGGGTGAACACTTTAGGAGTTTCAAGGGTAAACATTGTTTTAGCCCAGGCGACCTCTTCTTCAGACGTAATAAAACAACAGAAATTACATAACATGCTTCCATACTGCTCGTGTGGTGTCATCCATGTGTCCAAGTGGCGATGCAATCGGACGTAGCCACACGATGGTGTGCCCGAGGGTACGCGATGGTGTTGACGCCGTTTTGAGTCGAATATGAATGTCGAACAGAATGGAGGCATGTTTTTTTCTGTTGTTTTATTACGTCTGAAGAAGAGGGCACAATTGACTTCAATTGTTTTGGACTAGGCTGCAACGCTGTTTACCCCTGAGACTCAAGAAGTGTTTTCTGGACTCAAAAACTTCTCCCACCCCTCCGTCGGCATAATTGTGAGAGGATAATTTGTTTTCATTATGTGTGCTGCCTTAAACTTCAGTTCAATCAAACTATTATATCAAATTAGCGTTTTGCAGTTGGCCTAAGAATTGTGATAACAGTACTTTTGCAAATGAGTAATTAAACTTACCTTGATCCTCAAAGTTCGTCATGTTTTTGAAAAACCTGGATTCCTGTGAAGTCTGAGTCTGCTCAAAAAGTGTCGGATCCATCTTGAAAACAGTTCAAACCTTCTGTCTAAATCCAAGTGCACTTATTCTTTGTTCAGTTTATTAGCGCATGGCAAGCATCAAGGTGCAGATCAGAGATATTACATCAAGGATCAAAGACATCAAAGTAATAAGGGGCTAAAAGTGGCTCTAAAGTGAAATTTAAATTGAGCCCTTTCTTTCCTTTGTTCCTCCATGAATTTCAAAAATTTTGAAATCAGTAGACACTGAAGGGGAACAGCCAGGGTGGTGTTACTGCCAATTGAACAGTAGGGACAAAGCTTCTTATCTCTGGTTACTTTTCATTCCCCCTTTGGCCCCTTCACTCTTCTGAGATGGAAGAAGCACTATTGTTGTTGGATCGTGATGTCTATCTTCGGAATGCCCCTGGTATTCCAGTACCTCCAGGAACGGTGCACCAAACACAGTAGATGGCGATAATGCACCTTGACGTCGGTAGCCAACCACACGCTAATAAACCGAACAAAAAAGAAGAAGAAGCTCAAGCTTTGAGACTCTGCTGTTTGTTTTTCTCTGGGCTCAACTGAGAAAAAGGGCACTTCTCATAATTATTCATAAAAAAAATGTTTAAACAAAAATGTATATATAGTAGAATACCTTTGACTTACTTACCAATTTATTTGAATACACTCACACTATTGTTAATTCTCAACAGTTCCACAGAGACAATGGTCTTCTTTAGTTTATCACAAGAGCAGGCAACAGCAAAGGAAACTATGCCACAATGTGCATGTTTTCTATGCTACTATAGTTTCTATTATAAATAACACACACACACACATAATAACTGGTGACAAGGACTTAGTTTCAGTGTAGGACTGTCTGTATCATTGATAAAGATCTATCAGCATACAACAAACAAGTAGAATGAATAGTTGTTAGATGAGGAGCCTACAATCAAAATGATGCAGTTACTGTTTAAGGCAGGACCCCAAAACATTGTTTTTCATATACTAGTCAATTTTGAGCTTTTGGTCTACTTTACTTCCATGTCTTCTTTCACTCTAATGGAAAGAAAACTTCCAAAAATACACATTTAGATGGTGTTTGTTTTACTACCCTCTGTCTGTTAACATCTGTAGATTTCGCCTTAAATTGCCAAACAAGCCAGTCTTCATATTTAAACATAACATTTCAGGGGAAAATACTGTCTTGTTGTAAGTCATTAACTGGGTAAGTTATATGTGGTGATGTGTTTTAGTAAGTTTTTTTTATCCTATTCACCTGCAGTGGTAATTGGCATTTTTATTAGGGTGGCGATTGTGATGACATTATTGGATACAAATTTGACTGTATTCACCTGTAGGGTCTCCCCTTAAGTACAGCACATTAGCCTGTAGGCCCTAACTTATTACATTAGCTATAGCTCATGCGTGTACATTAGCAAGACACAAGTTAACTACATTTGTCTTTGTCTTTTGGCTGATTATATGTAAACTGGAGGCACTGGTACCTTAGTCTTTTGTTCATCACTATTCAACTCCACACAAGGGCAGAAAAACCACCGCAACTGGGACAGGAGCTGGGAGGTGGGAGGTGCTGCCTATCTGACATGACTGCAGATGACTGTATGCTCACAAGTGCACCTTCACTAGCCTCACGATTCGATTATAATTCAGCAGTCAACGATTCGACATTGCATCTTGATGCATTTCAATGTATCAGATCCACAATTTCCCATATTACTGTACATGGATGCTTTTTCATCAGTTAACACAATCAGTCAGACAAATATGAACTCCCTTTTTATTTAGAAAGTGCTTTAAAAAGTATTATAGACTGTTACTGTTATTGCATGTGTGCTGTAATTAAAAAAAACAAACGTTTCAATTCAAAAATCCGACTACAACAGTTAGTCTATCATACTGGTCAGTGCTTTCCACACTGATTTGACATTCAGTTTATACTTGCGTGCAGCACCTAAGGCTTAAAAAGACAAACTCTGATTATAGCCTTTACTGTATCAACGTGGCCCTGCCTGGCCCCCTCTTGGCAGCGCCAATGCACTGAGGCGTATTACTCCGCTGGTCAACAAGAGACTCCTCTGCACATTTTCTATAAGGGGCAGTTTGGGGATTCAGCATCTTGCCCAAGGACACTTCAGCAGGCAGGTGGGGGAGACAGGGAAGGAACAGCCAACCTTCTGGTTAGAGGACATCAACTACCCCCTCAGCCACAGCCGCCCCCGTCGTGGAAGAAAAAGAGCTTGGGCTCAAGCCCCCTTTGATGTCTATGTGTGCACGTGCCAGCTGTCACACATGAACCAAAAATTAAAAGCGGTTTAATGTTTCACAGAGACAGTCACTGAGTAAAAGTCAAATTAAATTGCAAACTAAAGCATGAGGTGCAGCTACACTTGGAATTTAAGCTCGGTTTGTACAAAAAATCTGGAAAGAAAAACAATAGGGCATCACTCTGTAGCATCACTAGGGAGTAACATGTGGGAGGAATCATGTGATGACCGATGGGCCACTTCGACCTGTCCTGTGATGGAGCTGGGAAATCTTCAGAGCAATTGTTGCCAGGGGCGACAGCATCACCTGTTGCAAACAAGGACGATCATGTTAGAGACCTAAGAAACTGCAGCTGCCATATAGTGTTTCCTCCTGGATTGTTAACTGAAAGAAATATTTCTTTATACCTCTGTCAAGGACGTTATGTTTTCACCCCTCTCCATTTATCTGTTGGTTGGTTTGTTTGTTTGTTTGAAGTACCCAAAAACTACAGAACAGATTACCATCAAACTCAGTGGAAGGATGGGGTATGGGTCAAGAAATAACTCATTAAGTTTGAGTGCGGATACAGATCAGGGGGCGGATCCTTGAATTTCTCCTTTCACTTTCTTTAACATTGTCAGATAGGCCATTTGGCTGCTGGTTGGTTGTCAGCAGGATGATGCAAAAACTGGTGGAGGCGTGGGACATGGGCCGAGGAGGAATCTATCAAATGTTGGTGTGGATCCGAACAAAGGATCTCTTTAATATTAGATGACAATAACATGTTAGCTTTTAGCAAGTTTTGGACATTTTGCCAGTTTCTCAGGGTATAATTCAACGATCTTGATGAAAAAGAACAGGGGACTGATATATATGAGTGGGCAATAACTGATTGAATTTAAGGAAACTATTAAACCTTGTCGATGGTATGCATTATACTGGGTGTCATTCTAGTTCTTTCTGCGACTTAGAGATTTCTAATCGAGAATTTTCAAATGAACCTTTTGTGATTTGTTATTTTGGCTCAAAATGTCCATATTCCTTACCTGAGTGTCTTCAAAGATGTTCTCTTTCTCATAGCTGTCAATGTAGATTCGAACTGTTGCTCCTTCACTACCTGTCCCACTAAGTCTGTAGATGATCCGAGAACCATCAGAGAAGATTATCCGGAGACCCTGCAGTGAAAACAGCCCAGCACAGATCATGTAAAGACAGCAAACTGATGCTCGGATGCTGACAAGAGCCAAAACACCCAGTGACCCCCTGTACACATGACAAGCTTATCACTGTAGCTGAGTGTGTGACATGAACCTGGTTCCTGGAGATGGTGCTGTCTACAGGATCTGTGTACTCGAAGTTGTCCGCTTTTTCCACTTGGTAGATTTTGTCCCCCACAGCAAATCTCTTCCTCAAGAAGGCCTTGTCGGAAATCATGATCTCCAAATCCTCCATCATCTCACAGGCCGCATCTATGTCCACGTTCTCATAGTCATATCTGGAACAAACAATAGCTGATTTTAATAACAAAGGAGGAAGTGCAATATCAATATGTTCTTCATTCTCATCTTTATCTTGATGATCTATTGATTTGAATTGTGATTTTCTTCTGTAACAGAGTGTACATGCTTATGATATTATCCTAAATAAAAACTAAAACCCCAAAATACTGAATAGGTAGATTTTCTTCTACTATGTAAGAGGCCGCAGAATCCCTGATATCATGATTTAAATCTTAATCAAGTGCAAGGTTTAAAAGAATGTACAACGGCATATATTGTCCAGTAGATGTCAGTCATAAACTGTCCGAATTTGAGATGTAGTTCATCCCATCTTTTCTAATATTTCCACCTACATGAGGTACTGTGAAAATAGTTATAATCTGAAATAATTTACAACTGTTTTACAGGTTTTTTCTATTTTGCTGCCCATGATATTTTTTTTTATAAACAGAGATTAGTTAGAAATATGGCCCAAAATGTCAAAGTAGCAGGAAGGAGAGTGTCTCACGTTACCATCTCACCTGGTGAAGTAATTTCTTCCATATTTCAGCCAGTGGTCCTTGACAATATCTTCCACACACTGCCTCCTGGTGGCCAAGATGGACAGCCATGCCAGCACGGCCCAGAGCCCATCCTTCTCCCTAATATGGTCTCCACCTGAAAGTGGATATGAGGACAGCTTCTCTTCCACTCCTATGGTATTTCAGATAAGTTGGAGCATTTTTTAATCTAACAACTTGCTGAAGAAAATACATTACCTGTACCAAAGCTTTCCTCTCCACAGAGAGAGAGTCGGCCTGCATCCATCAGGTTCCCAAAGAACTTCCACCCAGTGGGAGTTTCATATAGCTCTATTTTTGTTGCACTGGCTACTCTGAAAGGAAATACAGCCAAATAGTATTCTAAGAAAGCTCAGAGAACCTTTGGAACACCAGTAGAAGGCAACACCGAAATAACATTACATGAATCATTTATACATGTCCGGGTATATCTTTGTTTTACATGCACTGATTAAATTGTATTTAAATTGTATAATCTTAAAGTATACAAAGTTTGACTTGGCCACAACTGGGAAAAGGAGAGGCTGTTTGGTTTTGACAGTGATAGGTGAAAGCCAGGCCAAGGTTTTACCTGTCTAAGGCTGCACTTGTGGGCATGCTGCGAGCGAAGCCTCTCACCCCTGTATGCTGGAAGTACGGGATGCAGAAGATGTTGTCGGCGATCACAGCCACGGAGTCAGATGGGGAGACGAAAAAGCCGTGTTTACCAAGGATCATGTTACGGTCCTATAACGCAGGCAGACGGTCAGAGGTTAGAGGTCAAGGTCTTCAGGCCCAGGTTCTAGATGTGAATTAGAAATATCATTTTTTTTATCGACTTGATTTTATTAATGGGGGAAAAAAGCAGAAAAAATAAGTATTTGCACACCCCGTCTCCATCAAAAGCTGCACCAAAATCATACTGTCCATCTCTCATGCTCTCAACCAGATCCACAGCGTAGGTGAGGTTAGGGTCGGGGTGTTGACCCCCAAAATCCTCCAGTGGGACACAGTTAATGGCAGAATTGGCCGGGCAGCCCAGCTCCTCACACAGTATCCTCCTCACATATGGTCCTACCACTGGGGAGCAGGCAGAGGTGGAAGAGACAGGATTAAGAGTGGAAGAACTAGAATGTCACTCAGTAGAGTGCATACCTCCGCAAAGGGCCAACAGTTGCTTTAAATTCAAAAAAGCTGGAACAAATTTCACACACTGATAGATATCAGTTCCTTTGTAAAATTTGTAAAACTCCATATCTTGCAATGTTAAAGAAAGTGAAAATAACTTCCTGGATCCACCCCCTGATCTAGATCTGCACTAAAATTCAATGGATTCTTCTCTGATCCATACCACATCCTTCCACCAAGTTTCATGGACATTTATGAAGTTGTTTTTGTGTAAACGTGCTTACAAACAACCAAACCAGCCAACAAACGAATGGACAAGGCTGAAAATATAACTTCCTTGCTGGGGGGTCATCCTGTACTTGGTATTTTAGGAGGCAAAGCAAACAACATATCTATGTTTTGCTAGAAAGACCAGGTTTATAGTGTGGATGTGTGGTACATGGTAAAAATACCCTCACAAAATATTAATATACCATATATATTTTTATTATATGTATAACGTTTTGTGAGGGAGTCTGTTGTTATTGTGATGGTGTGTGTATGCAGTTTGACGGGGTCGTAGGAACTGTTCAACCACTATAGTTTCAGTGTTTGGGGACTCTGGAAATAGCTTTAGTAACCTAATCGTCAGGAGTTGTTCGGAAGTTCCTACAACGCCATGTCACCTCTCCACTGCCAGAACAAAGTCGAGAACCAGACTCTGTATAACAGGATTCAAAAACTACACGTGGTCTTTCCTTGTTTCTCCACCAGTCTGACACACTTTGCTCACTGTCATTATTTACTTTACTGAAACTGAATTCACCCAAAACATCACGCAATAGTCGGATGTTTTGGTGACTGAGTGACCAATCAGATTCTTGTGTACTGACTGGGGGCTTGACTCGTCCTTCACATTTGACCTCATGCAAACAAAGTGAGGAACATGAGCATCATGAACATGTTATTTGCTCTGAAAACATATGACTCGGTTAGAAAGAGACAAAACACCGAGTCAAAATTGTACGAAGAATCTGCATCCACTGGCCTGTGTGCACCTACAATATTGTTAAGAAGTCAGTTGTGTCTTTATTCTATTCAAAGTGGAGAGGATGAGGGGAATAGAGGTTGAGAAGCTGACACGAAGCCAAGGGCTCACTCTGCTTTTAAACTCACAACAGTTACATATATGTTAAATTGTTAATTAATACAGCAATTTAATCCAACTGAATCAAGAATTTTGTATCTTTTATCCTCTCTCCCTTTCTTTCTACATTACCGAGTATATCTCGCAATTCTTCGCAGTTCTACCACTACTACTACTACTATTAACTGGTGCTGCTATCATTAATACCATCTTTCTGTCATTAGTTTACAGTGTAAAGGAGAACATCCCAATGTGATGAGGTGCTCCTCTCTCACCCCCGTGCATGGCATCCAGTCTTATCTTGATGCGGCTCTGTCCAGACAGAAGCTCCTTCAGGGCCGCAAAGTCAAAGATATTCCTCAACAAGTTGGCGTAGGATTCCACCGAGTCCACAATTTCCACTGAACACAAACACAGATGAGGAACAAAAAATGTTTTAGCAGTCACTGATTTTATATCAACAATTAAATAAATAAGTCAGATTTTACATTTGACCTTAGAGTTGTTCTAGTATTTTTTTTACATGCACAATACTAAAACAAAACTTCCATCAACACGATGTGAGGGGTGACAGACGCATGCTGCATTTCACCAGTAAATGGTTTGAACTTGTTCTCCAGATCAAACATCTGTTTCCCGAGGGTGGTCAGATCCAGTCGGAGTCCGGGGCAGATGGCGAACTCCTCGATGGTTCTGCTGAGTTGAAAGATCTTGTTTGTGACGGCCTCCTTAGCTGGACCTAGATAAGGAAGACGAACTTTGGTTTCACATCGATATTCACATGTAGTTTGCTGTCAAAACCACATACCCAGTAACATAGATTGTATATAAAGATGGACGACATGACAGCTCCCAAAACATAAAGCCAAATCGTTTTGAACACCAACTGGTGGCTGGCTGCATCCTGCCTCCCCTATGTTAATGAATGGGACATGGACCATGCTAAAAAGTCAAAATATACATCAAACAAATTTTCTCAAAAATTGTTTCTGTCATTTAAATGTTCAGTGTGAGCATGATTGACAGCTTAGACTGACTCGTGATTGGTTGTGCTCCCGCAGCTCCATCCCACGATTGCTACTGTGCAGGCTCTGGCTCCAAGTGTTTCAAGATGGCGGCATTTGTATCCATCATATTATGGCTTCATTTCTGAATAATCATCTTTGTATACAACATGGTAAGTAATATGGTAATATTCAGTCTCATCTGTGATTTTTAATGCTAGAACTGTGCTGACTGTTGTGAGGTGCTTGAACTTTGTTTCAGATTGATGTCTTCATCCAGTCATAACTTTATTTCTGGGTCCTGTGTCCGCAGGACGTGTCTGAACGAGAGCTTCTACAGTCGTGTTAAACTCCTGACTTCACGGGCTCGTAACACTATTCAACACTTGGCTGATGCTTCTGCATTCACCCTCCTCTCCAGTTACCATACCTCCATTGGCAGTGTTGAACTTAATGCCAAAGTCTCCATCAGGTCCACCGGGGTTATGGCTGGCAGTGAGGATGATGGCGCCAATGGCTTTGTATTTCCTGACCACACAGGAGATGGCTGGGGTGGACATTATCCCATGGTGTCCGATGATCAGATGGCCCACCTGAGAAAAAGTCACACAGGTGTGAGTGAGTCGGCTGGCATGAGTGTGTATCTTTAATATATCTGAGTTGGGGAGGGATGTGAATGTGTCATGCTAGTAGGTGGGATCAGAATTTCACTTATAATGAACAACAGTTGCGGCGCGTCAAGAGCCAGTCCAGTCATGTGTGAGTGTATTTTGAATCCCACTCAGAATACCGTCCATACAAGAAAGCACCAGAAGCTTGAGGCTTATGTAGTTTAAACCTGAGGAGCACAGAGAGCTGGTGCTGACAGGAGAGTTGAAAACAAAACCGGTTTCATATGTTTCTATCTGAAGACAGCGGAGAAGCCAGGAGCTGCAGTTACAGCAGCTACTGAGTTTTATGGCTGAAAGGCAACATTCATTTATTTCTCTGGTCTTTACTGCTTAATATTTTCTCCTCTCAGTCTCCTCCATTGCCCATGTGCACATGCTGATACGCTACAATGGCAGTGCTTGGTAATATTTGCATCTTAGTTTAGTGGGTTAGCATGCTTACGTTTGCTGACAACCAAACGAAAAAGGTGCAGGTGAGGTTGACGGGATGCAGATTTTCAGTGTAGTCAAATAAAATGGTGAACAAATAAAAAAATGACATGTTGATGGTACCAGATGAAAAGGGAAAGTTGTATCAATTCATCCTGAAGCGCAGGAATGTATGTGCAAAATCTTTATGGACGTCCATCTGATAGTTGCTGAGAAGTTTCAGTCCAGACAAAAGTGGTGGGCTGACCAACTGACTGACATCGCTATCTCGATAAAGATACTTCAACGTACATTATACAAGTGGCTTTAGTATACTTTTTACTAAAGCACCAAAGCTTATGTAATCATTTTTTTCCATGATAGCATGTAAGTTTGCTGTTGATGTGCAAAGGCCTATAACCTCGGGGACAGTAAATTCAAATAAAGGTCCACTTACTGTTTTTCTCAAAAGCTTTGATTGGCTTCACATCAGCAGATAGAGTTTGCTCTGTTGCTGATGCACCTGGGAAAATGATAAAAGTGTCTAATCTCCAGCTTTTATGGTTTAATTTATATCACATTTTAGACTTATACTTTAGGAAGACTACGTAATATGGTTGAGAAGATGTGGAGTAAGTGGACCTTGAGTTAGGATCCCTTTCACTCAAAGCAAATATAAAACGACAAAGAGGTACTTTGAATTCATTTTAGTGAGTCCAATGAATTAGTCGAAACTATAAACAATATTTTACTTTTCATTTATTCATTCAAATGTATTTAATTATGATTTTGTATAATAATGAAATAAACACAAAAAAACTAACATTAAGTTTGGTTGTATTGGTTGTTTTTTTATTGTTTTGTACAGTTGGATTAGTATTTGTTCGAAGATACATAACTTTTAACTGATAGAACTCAACTGCATGTGAACACCAATAACATGAAGCTGGTAGAGCCAATGAAAAGCGACCAGGTGATGAGGTCAGGTGACACTGACACACATGAGCTGATCGACACACAGTGACACATCTACCCTGTGCGCACTCCCTCTACTGTGCACACACCTACCAGCATGCACACACACACACACACACAAACAAACAAGGCAAGTAAGCCCACACACATGGTGACACTGACCCCGTTGGCAGCTGCCATCTGCACAATGACCTCGATTGCTGTTCGATTAAAGAAGCGTCCGTCTCCCCCGACCACGACTGTGGAGCCCTGGCGGTCACGCAGGTCAATGGAGGAGAAGATACTCTGGATGAAGTTGTGCAGATAGTTCCTCCTGGACTGAAATACAACGACTCTTCTCCTAAGGCCGCTGGTCCCGGGCCTCTGGTCAGGGTAGGGGGCCGTGGGGACGGTCAACACTTGCAGAGGAATGTTGTCCATTGTTTTTAAAAATGAAGATCCAACCTTATGCTGTGGCGCGAAGAGCAGGGGAACCTCTTGTTTGGAGGGAAATCCCCTGTCAGTCGACATGGGGGGAACAGCACACAGGGGCAGAGTAGGAGGGTAAAAGCCTGACTCCTCCTATTATTTCACAGAAGCACAGGGTTACTGTGGTGCTTTCTGCAGCCCAAAATAACCTTTCAGACTAATGCATGTGCAGAGGCAGTAACTGAAGACGCTCCTTCACACATGTGCAGGAGGATCACTGTCAAGGCTGCAGGCCGAGGCACAAAGTTGTGTGTGTGTGTGTGTGTGTGTGTGTGTGTGTGTGTGTGTGTGTGTGTGTGTGTGTGTGTGTGTGTGTGTGTGTGTGTGTGTGTGTGTGTGTGTGTGTGTGTGTGTGTGTGTGTGTTTGGGTGTGTCTGACTGGAAGCTACTGAACTGTTATGGGAGCAATTTGTCCATCTGTTAAGGGCTGCAGCTGTGCATGGAGAAATGAAATGCAAAAAGAAGGATGACATCTCTCATCAAAGATGCACTTGCCAAATTTGCTATGGACAGTGTTGGTCTGGTATTCACCATTGACCCTTTTCTCTAAGCTGAGTGTGAAGGCAGAGAGTGAGACCAGTGATTAGAGAGTCATTGGAAGCACATACAGACACCTATATGTGGTTTTTGGCAACATCATTTAGCAAATCTAACTATCTGCATGAGACGGAACAACACTGCTCTCTAGAGTTTATTCAGGGCATCTTGCAACACAGTACAAAAGAGAGCCGACCTCTCAGTGCAACATACAGAAGGTTTTAGTGTGTAGCAATAACATGAACATGCTCGGGTCATTCCTTTACAACAGTCTTTCTACAGGTCAAATCCTGCTGACAGAGAAGGACCATCCTGTGGCAGATCTGCAGGCAATTAGCAACCCACAGTATATCAGTCTTGGACAGTGTTTGTCGGATCAAAGGCAACATTTGCATGATATATTAGGAATATCTGCACCCAAATTAATGTTAGCATTATAGAAAGTCAACATCATGTATTTTTTTATAAGTTAAATAAAAATATAGCAAATGTATCAAAAATAGAGTAAAATGTAAAGTAATGATGAGTGATATTTAAAGCAGTGGTTTCCAAGATTCATTGATTATCGACCCCTCAAAATCAAGCAATGTCTATGTGGGACCCCAACTCTCACTTGCAAGGACGAAGGGGGTAAATCTGTGCAGTGTTTCCCATACAAAGAGTCAATGAAAGAAACAATCTGATCTTTCAGTGTTAATTCCCTTCCGGAACCACTGCAGTACACTGTGAGTCAATGTGACCCAATATACACCTGCTCATATATGGCTTTGTGTTCTAGTTCCTTCTCCATACCCTTTAACGTCTGAGATACTGTGAGTGAAGATGTATTTATTCTTAACAATAAGCTAAATGTGATTAATTGTATTTTAGATATCCCATTACATTTTGATTTACTACGATTTTCTACAGACTAAGTGCACAGTGTCACTCAGATTTGTAAAACTCGTCATATGTGACTGATATTAATCTTTTAGGACTCGACACTTAGAGGAAAGCAGTTTTCTCTCTGCCCTTAGCCTTTAAAAACCACGGCTGCCCCGCTAGAAGCACTGCCAAGTCTGTCCTGCAGAGGCCACTGCTGGATGCTGGTTTGTTTTGAGTGTTATGTTTGGTGCTGGATCAGAGAGAGATGTCTGACTCAGAGGCAGATGAGGTGGAGGAAGGTGGAGCTCCTCGGTGCAATGAAATCTCTGTGAGCTTGAAGGAGTATGAAGCTTTTCGACCAGACTTCCACTGAATCCCCCTCCTACGCTCTGAACGCCCCTTTGGTCTCACAGGAAAATATCTGCCATTCAGGTTGGTGTCTCCACAGGCGTTGAACCACCATCCACCTGGAAGAAATGACACGTTGTACAACCAATAATGCATGACAAGTACTCATTTACCCATTGATTTGCAGAACAATTAAACTTCTGCTGTACCCGTGTAGTTGTGGGCGCAGTTGAAGTCCTGGTGGTTGTCATTGTCCCTGTCCTTGGTGGAGAACATCATGCCGGTGTGGTTGCCCATGGGGTCTGGCAATTCTCCAGACAGGTGCGTGAGGTGAATGGCGTAGTTGCTCTCTGGACCATCGATGTTAAATCTGTATTCCATGAAGTGTTTGCTCTGTTTCCAGTCCTCCAGCTGGATGTGAAGGACGGAGGCGCCCTGAGCGGCGAGAGCATGGAACTTCTTGAGACCCAGCCAAAACTCTCCTGTGAGAGCGACAGAAAGAGAGAGGGGGTGGGGGGCAGCTCAGAGCTGGTTTCAAAAATACAGACATGATACACACAAACTTACATGCACAGGGACACACACAGTTCTTTTAACTAGAATGGTACTAGTAGCGTGCATCCCTTCACCAAGGCCCAACAGTCCCCTTATGAAACCCCATTTAAATTCTCCAGATCCACATTTTTATTTGGATCTGCACCAGATTTCACACACTCATAAATATCACTCAACTAAATAGATCCATTAATGATTCCCTGAGAAATCAATGAAAAACGCCCTCATACAGAAAGAAATTGAAAAATGATTCCTGGATCTGCCCCCTGCTCCAGACCAAAATTCCATGCGTTCTTCCATGACCCTTACTGCATCCTTCCACCAAGTTTCATGAAAATCTGTCCTGTAATCTTTGAGTAATCCTGCTAACTAACACACTGACAAACGCAGATGAAAACACAACCTCCTTGGCGGAGGTAATTACAGGGGTCATAAAGTGACAAATCTCACAATCATGAAACAGAATTAGCTCAGCGTTGGAACATGTGATGTTAAGTTGTGTGTCTCTTACCTTGAAAATCCCCAAACCCGTTTTCATACTTCTCCCAGGTTTGGTCAAAATTCACAGAACCATCCCTCCTTCGCTGGATGACTGTTACTCCATAATCTAAATGAAAAAATAAATGGTGCCGCATGATATAAACGGAGAGTTCTGTAGAAAAGTGTCATTTGGAATGAAACTTGGATTACCTCTGCTCATGTCACAAAAGGCCATGAAAGGCTCCGATCCGTTGGGTCTGATGGCGTAGACGCCACTGACTCGCTCCCCTCTGTTGAACAGCTCGCTGCAGTCTGATGACAGATCTAAATAAAAATGAGCGCACAGGAAATGTCAAACTTAAAAGTGTCCTGAATATTATTTATAATTTATCATACTACATAATATATCATTTAACTGCAAACTGGTGATCTGGTGCAGATACTGTGAACAGGGGGTGAACAGTTCTCGTCAGCAGCAGCGTCTGTGCTAAATGTGTGAAGGATAATTGATAGCTCAGTAAGTACTGAGGCTGCGGCTGCAGCAGGCAGCTCCCTGCTGTGACTCTATGAAACTGGATAAATGTGAAGCATAAAATTGCAGGAAATTGACAGGACGCATTTTTATATCATGGGCATTGACACAGAAGGATTTATTACTTAAATTAAAGTCCTTACAGAATACTAGATACTGAATGCTGTGTAAAAAGAAACGAAGTCCGAACATCACTTTCAACATTTCTTCATCTTTTATTATGCATCTTACGCATTTCTGTGTTGCCTGTAGAGTTTGAGTTCAGAAAAGGGCTGAGTGTCGGAGCTTCAGCGTTGAAGGTCTCAGGCGTCCTCTCAATGGTCTCTTGGGCTAATCTGTTGACTGTTAGCTGGAAATAAAAATGTCGGACAAACCCTTTAGTCTGCAGATATAATCCTCGTGACAGATCAGAAAAGAAACTGTGGATTAAATAGCAATTCCAAAGAAACCCTGCTGTGGGTTGTTATTCAGCAAAAGTAGAAATTCTCCAGTTTTTTTATCTACTTTGTTGATCAGAATTTTCAGCTCTAAAGACTTGAACATATTAAAGTTTCTTACGTTGATGATGACAGCTCATAATTCAAATATTGTGTGTTAATAATCTGTTCTTTGTCACTTCTCCTTTGAAATGGTTAGGGTTATTATATTTACTATGATTAAATATATATATATATATATATATGATGTTAGCCTGATACATTACATGATGCCTGAGTTACTCGATTAGTTGTGTTGGAGAAGTTTTTCCCTTTAATGTTACAATGCGATAAAACTTTATTAATCCCAAAGGCAATTTGGTTGATGGCAAGTAAAAGAAGACAAAAACAAGTCATGCACTGACAAACATCCACAAAAACAATAAAAGTACAATTTCTTTAAAAATACCAAAGGTGATAAAAAACAAATTAATAAAGGCATTAGAGTAATAAGCATTTAATAGTACACAATATTTCTTTGTATACTGGAAGACATCAGTGTGGTGTAACTATTTTATTTTCTTCTTTTACAATATTACAAGGGAAGGCTGGATCTGGATGAGAACACTTGAAAAGACAGTCCTCCTGCATACTTTTCATTCAGTCCCTAATGTCTACCTTTTCCTCGAGGTTCTTGATCTTGCCTCTCTGGTAGTTGATCTGGTCGCTCTGATCCCTCACAGCGTTCAGCAGCTCAGTGATGCTCGTCTCCTGATTGTGGATCACAGCCTGCTCATTGAAAAAAAAGGGTATAGATGGATCTGTTAAACAATGGTGTTATTTAATTGTTAATATTATACATATTACATTGAGCCAGTATTATGGACATAAATGAGGAAAACAATGCAAAACAAAGTATATATAATACACTATAATACAAAAATACACTATATTTCTTATTGAGTCTTTTTTTTCTCTGTATCTATGTTTGTGAAGCACTTTGTAAACTTGTTTTTGAAAAGTGCTACATAAATAAAGTTGTATTATGTATTTTTATATGAAACATGATTGCTGGTTTAAAAAATCTTCATTGATGGGTTTAACATGGTCTTAAAAAGTCACCTTGCAGGCCCGTTTATGGCCTTGTTTATGGTGTCTTTGTGTGTGTGTGTGTGTGTGTGTGTGTGTGTGTGTGTGTGTGTGTGTGTGTGTGTGTGTGTGTGTGTGAAGGTCTAAGTCACTTCAGCCTTAGAAGTGAAGTTACACTCAAAATAATGTGATTGAGGGTTAGGGTTATTTTTTTTAACCTTGTTAAAAGCTTGTCTCCATCTTGCTGGTGTCCAGTGTTGTAAATGATTCCACTTTAGCAAAAAGACAAGGGCATGTTTCCACAACAGGTCACTCACCCTGAGGCTATTGATCTCTACCACTTGCTCGGTGGTCACCAGGCCTTGCGACAGACTGCTCAGCTTCATCTCCAGGCCCTCCACTTTGTTCTGCAGTCGACTCTTCTCCTGCAGGATGTTGTCCACCTTGGAGTTGATCTCAAAAGACAGGCCTTTAATCTCCTCGTTGTTGGCCTTCAGCACCACAGCGGTCTTCTTCAGCTCCTCGCCGTCCTCCTTGATTTCGCTGGCGAGCACCGACAGCTGGTAGAAGGAGTGGTCGAAGATGTTGAGCTTCTGGAAGATGTCGTTTATCTGTCCCTTCGTCCTCTGCACGAACTCCCGCAGGCTCTGGCCCAGCTGGAGGAGGCCGCTCGCCAGGAGACGCACATCGTCCAGGGCAGCGAAGGGGGAGCGGGTCTCAGCCGAGGCCCGGGTCTCAGCCGAGGCCCGGGCCTCGACGACGGTAGGGTCCCCTTTGCCGCAGAGGGCAGGGAGACAGGCAGCAGACAGGACAAGCACTACTGGAATTATCATTATTCTCATGTTGGTGTTGTTGATGCTTCACCAGCAGTGTGTCGATGATATCAGGGGAACGTCTGGCAGCCGTCTCCCTCTGTGACTGGACGAAGAGCCAATGGGTGCACATCTCAGGTTTTATACGCACACTATCTGCTATCAGGTTAATGATTAAACTCGTCTGATCAATATCTGTACGCAGGAGGTAGATTCCTCCTGCTGATTGGTCAATTCAAATGTTTACAATGGACTTCTCCTGCATTTAAAATGTTCAACGCAATTAATAATGCATAGAATTTAGCTCCATCCAATCTGAAATTGTTGCAGCCACTAGGTTGAATTCACTGAGAGAGGACTAATTCACCTTTTTGCATAATACTTACCCGGCGCCAATGTTATCCCACTGTGAAAATTATGCATTTTCAGTTTCATTTATTCCATCTAAGCAATTCTTTTTTCCCCCTCTCTCTCCGAGCCATGACGGTATGACTCTGTGTTTTCACCAGATGACCTCTTGTTACCTGCACTGAGGCCATGGCTGCTCAGTGTGACTGTTGTGTGGCTGGTTAATTTTTAAAGTGACCCAGTTTACGTATAGAATCGATAGAAATATGACTTGCTCCATTTGTTTTGATCCAGTGGTGAGTAAGTATAGATGGTATGCAAGTGTATATGTGCGTAATGTAATGAGCTGTGGATTGTTTCTGCTGAGACAAAAATGCCACATGTTGCCTCTATGGCTACATGAGATTTAATCCGCATCCATTCTAACATGCCTGAGAAACCATACAATGGGCATGGGTGTGCCATGTGGGCCACTGGACACAGTAATTGTTGTCTCCTACACAAGTAAGCAGCTGCATCATTATAAAATGCAGAATTTAACTGTACAACAGCTGTTAGCAAAGACAACAGGAGCAGCAATGCTTGTAATTGTGGTACACTAGTAACCAAGTCATGTGATTGGAGCCTGATGAATCAGTGAAGGCTACGTCGTGACCAAAAAGACCCAATAAGCACGTGGTTGTGATTGTCTGACATTGTTTCAATACAACGCGGTTTCTTCCCCGTCCAGACTAAAACGCAGCGGTAGAGTTTTCAAACTAAAACAGGGCCAGGAGCGTTTCCAAACTTTTAGCACCTGTAAAACTCCAGAGTAGTCGTATCCGTAGCAGAGGTGCTGCTTTTTCAAACACATATAAAAGGAACAACTGCTTTAATGCTCTCCTTTGACAATGGAATAACTGTCCTCACTGTGTCTGTGTGGGTTTTGTCCTGGTACTCCTGCTTCCTCCCACAGTCCAAAGACATGCAGATTGGAGCTAGATTCGTTAGAGTCTGTAAATTGACCGTAGGACGTATCCCGCGTTTGGCTTGGATTGGCTCCAGCTCCCCCTCACCCTTAAAAAGTAAACAGTGTAGATAATGAATGGATGGAGTGAAACATTCCAGTTAGTGATCTGCAAAAATGGTTTACCTGCATTTCTGCAGCAGCAGCTCTTACTCTCCACACAATGCAAGAAACAAAACTCATATTTGTGGAACATACTCCCTGCTGTTTTCATTAGGAGTGAGAATATAACCTACTATCAGCATCCTGGTGGGTGGTGACCCTAGATCTCCTCTGTTAAATGTTAACTACACATATGAGAGCAGGAGTGTATGAGCCCCACAATGTGTGCTCAGTAAACAAAGTCCACAACCCTGACTTCAGCCAGGGGGGCCCTGTTTTCTGAGGGGGAAAATTAATTGGCGCACATGTACCACTAATGGAGCAACAGCAACTTCAAACTTACAGTGTGTAGGGGTCATGGAGAATGCAAGTGTGTTCGAGTGTGACAAACAATGACGGGGGAGCAGGCCAGTGACTGTTATACTTGACATGTATGAGATGAAATATTGATCTCATGAATATATATTAACATATTCATTATTGTGGATTTGGCTTCATTTGATGACTGTAAATACACAACCCGATGCAAACGCAAGAGCTACTGGATGAGAAACTGGTTCTATGTCGTCTCAAACCACTGGTGATGGAGATCACTGTCTCCGCCTGTGACCTTTTTCTTGATTAGCTCTGTCAATGCCATCCAGTCTCTTCTGTTCAGAGAGGGGGTCAGTGTCCTTCGTGTGGTCAATGCCCTATTTTTTATGGCTTATCTCATCAAGTAGCAACAGTGAGTCTGCCTTCAAAGAGCAGTGGGTTTGTCCCATGTGCTGCAGGATGGTGCAGGCCTGTACTGTCTCAGCTTTTATGGTCACTGCCACGTGCAGAATTCTCCAAACGAGAGCAAATATGGTGATCTGCTGCTCTGAGTGACTTTCTGGACTGGAATATTATTTCCTGTTTTATTTTGAAAACAATTTTCCTTGGGTGTCTATTGTTGATTTAATTTCCTGTCCTAGTTGATATTACTGGCCCCGCCCCAATTAGTCGCTATACCAACTGTGTGTAACCGTGTTCCCCCTCACTTGTGTTGCTTTGTGTTACCTTGCCTCACCCCCTGCACCAGTTTTGTTCCTGTTGTGTTTTCCTTGTTCCTTGTGTAGCCTCTGGAGTCTAAAGATGTCTGCGTTGGGATATATTTGATGGAAAGGGCCGGACCATGAATGTCTTTGTTGGCGGTCTCCATTCATTCTGACAAACCAAGCGAAAAACGAATCTACCGGTAAATTTTCCATATGTTGACCCCCAAAACAAATTACACATCAGAAGTCAATTAGCATATTATACTATCACCTTCAACTAACAAATAAACATAAACATACAGTGACAGAGAAGCTGACATACAAAAACTCTTATAATGAGGGGTTCAAAGTAGACGTAGGGGTACAAGACTTTACCAAAGGTTCAACATGATAAATTCCATTTAAACACTATGTACGAATATTTTAGTAATTATAACAATACATTTTTTTTATGTAAATGCACATTTGATTCTGTGGCACATAATACTGCTGCATAATTGGCTTTGTTACACTTGTGTGTGTCTGTTTTTCTTTTGCCTCATCTGGATGTATGACGGTCAATTTATTATATATGCAGCGTGACTCTAGAGAGGAAGATCCATGTACTTACATTAGTATTACCATAGGGATAGTCTTGAAAACGGGGTTAACACATCTATTACATAACATGTATGGTTACACATGTTTGAAAAATGTATGCTGGAATACTCTCAATGGTTATTTGTGGCTTCTTATAACTGGTTAATATGACACAGATACAGTTCTTATTCAATGACCTCAAATGAAACCCAAGCTTGAATAAGGGCTTATGCATCTTTAATTCTAAATAACGTCAGTTGCCAGGGGCTTTGGCCTTGATCTTGACTCATAGGTCATTGATACATAACGACCCGGTTTCTGTCGGCCAATGCAGCCGCAGCACAACCTGTAACTCCCCTGACCACAAGCCACAGTTACATAACGTCAAACAACGTCAAATGGGGAGGATGTAGGCCATGACAAACCCCTTGGGGACTAAACTACTTTAAACTTTTCCATTTGTTGTTGGTCTCTTCAGTTACATTATTATTGTAAAAAATGGAAATTGACTAATTAGAATTAAACTATTAAGTTATTATAAAGGCTTATTTTATCCATTAACACAGCTTCACAAACATGATTTTTCTAAATAGAGGACCTGCCGCTTAGTGATATTTAACTTACCTCCAGCTATACTTTCCACTAGAAGGCAGTTTCCACAAGTAATAACTACATTAAAATGAACACCCTGCAGCTTGCAATCCGCCTCTTCCTTCATGCATTTCACTGTGTGGGCCCAAAACGTCTATTTGTACAAGTTAATAATTAACAACACATTCTTCAACTAATATTATAAATAAAAAAGTGAATTTGTAGCCCACATTCTCCTCAAATATGATGCAACTCTAAATCTTTCTATGAAATTGCCTTTGAGAACATTTTTTTTGCTGTGCCGCATGTGGTCAGTCCGTCAGCAGTCGTTTGGTCCAATAAAGGCTGGGGTTTTTTCTCTCTCTCCCTCGAGTCAAACCACAATCCCTCTCGGAGTCGGTTGTCTGCTTGGGTAATGGAAAAGGAGTATTTCTTTCTAATTCTTGCTAATTCCTTTTCCATCCCCGGCGGGGCACAACATGGTGGTTGCAACCCCATGAGCAGCTCTCTCGCCTCATCATGTCATGGACTTTTCATAAACATTGCCCGGGTAATTTTGCTTTCAAGTTGGGTGCTGCCAGTTGGAGGCTGGGTCCATACAGTACAGTGGGAAATGCAATTTCTCATGGCCTGAGGAGGCGAACTGAGTCACTTGCACCCCTACGCAAATATAGGCACAGAAAAAAGAAATGGCGAGAAGAGAGAAAGAGGGATGAACACAGACTATAGGAAGAGAAGAAAGAGCATATAGCCATGGTAGCATCTCTGTCATACTAACACTAGAGCTATCATGCTAACATACTGTTAGTGAATGCAATGTTTATCAAGTTTATCATATTAGGGTATTTGCATGCTAACATTTGCTAATCATTACTAAACACAAAATACAAGGGCCATACATCAAAGTATTGAATATAATATGAAAAAAGGAAGCCATCCTCAGGGGAACATGCGTATCTGTACCAGTATCCTTACCTATTTAATCATTGCAACAAATGTCAAACAACAAATGGTGATACTAGAGGAAAGATTCGGAATCACCAACACTATAACAATTAAACCCCAGGAGAACATGAATGTCGTTTTATACCAATCCATCAAGAACATGTTGATGTATTGAGAAGTTATAGGTTATGTCAGTGGACTACACAAAAAGTAATAAAAAGTAAGACTGCCAAAGCCATTTTGATTCATCCTATGGGCACCTAGAATTTATGTTCCATAGTTTTCAGGCCACCAATTAGTTTATGAGACTTCATAATAAAAAAGAAAAACCCATGACGGTGCAAGTGGAAAAGTCAGGGCACTGCTAAAGTTTTCCAAAAAAGATTCATCCTCTGGAAACCATGGATATCTGTATACAAGTTAAATGTTAGAATTTGGCACTGGATAAACTCAAAACTGAACAGTGCTAGAGGAAAAATTGGAAAATCGATCCTTATCATCTGGGGACCATGAATGTCCACATCCATCTGATAGTTGTTGAGATATGTTAGCCTGCACCAAAGTGGTGGACAGACCAACAATTCCATCCCTGCAGCCAACTTTGAATGTTTCCCAACATATTAAGTGTTACCGGGAATCAAACAAGCAATCAAACACAACAGTTGACTCTGACTGCCCTTTTAAAGAGCAGATGGTATGTCTTTCCTGGCATGATGGTGATGCCTCAGAGGAAGATGCTGGTAATGGGCTGAAAACGGATCCATGAAGAATGAGAGACATGTACCCTCATGAGCGGGACCAAGCCCTCTGCTCTCTCCTCCCGTTCAGTTGATTATAGAGGACAGAGACCACATAGCACTGGACAGGGTTACACTCTGCAACAGGGAGGTCTGTGAGGCACTGCATAGTCACTGGTGTTATCCGAGATGATTATGGACGGTACACAGTAAGGTGACTCTGGTACTCTCTTGCTTCATACCATATGCTCCATACTTTGACAGGCTGTCACCAGGGTTCCAGAAGAGTTGCCGTCATTCACAGCCGGCTGCGCCTCTTAACTCCAATTGGCTGCTGTCTGGAGGAGTGGGCGTGGTTTCTCTTGTCTAGCCCCCCAGTTGTCAGTCTTGGTTGGACAGTGGGTACTGAAGAAAGGCATGTTCACAAGCCCCTCCCTGCTCCATGCACTCTTTTGCACACAAGCAACCCCAGCTTCTGTTATGGCAGGGGCCGCACATTGGCATCTCCCAAACTGCTGCTGCATGCCACTCTCCCAGACAGCTCTCCCCTGCCTTCTCAGGAGACAGACAGACAGGCAGAGCTGAAAACAGATTGCAGTGAACTGTCTGGCAAACACGCCCTCACATCAGCAGGACAAAGTGGAGGAAACTGCTAAACATATGTCACAAGGTAAGCTCTGATTTAATATTTATCTCATGTCTCTATCTCACAAACTCGAGATGTTGAATGTTGACCTTGAAAGTCTTCGATAAAAATCGGATCTAAACTCAGGGTCAGAAAAGCATTTGACTATAAAGTGGTTTAACAAATTGTGCTGAGTGTATCTTCTGGGCCTGTGCTGAATACTGATCAGACGTTCAGGGGAATACGTTTGCCTTTTAGAGATAAAACGTTGAATTATATTTACATTTTTATTACATTTCTATTTACACATGCTGAACAGAAATGCACATGAAGCAACACAAACACACATGTCCACGTGAACACACACGCCCAAGCGGCACACTTTCTATTTTAACCTTGCCATGTTAACATTGCATAGCTTTCCTCAATGCGTGAAGCCACTGGCAGCTGTTTCATCCTGAGCTTTGGCTTCACATACCACTCAATGAGGCTTAGATGCCTCAATGCAACTCTGACCCTGTTGGTATTGGAACAGGACCAGGACAACTCCAGTGGTCTCACAAAATCCCCAAGATGAAATACAAGCTGAAGAAGAACTCATAGAACTTGAGCAATGTCTAGGGAAGTCATTTTGGAGAGAGTGAGCAAAAAATACAAGTTTTACAGAAAAAAAGAAGAGACGGATCAAGCAGGAGGGGAAAGGGAGATTGAGTCCAAACAGTTGGCTATGGTTTCTAAATCAACTCCGAACAGAAGACAGGGTTTAGAGTTATGCGCTGGAAAAACCACAGTCTGTACAGCCAAAAAGTTGGAGGAGAGGAATCATTTTTCCAGGAACAGAACATTGACAGGGAAACATTTATACATGCAGTGTACAATATACTGTGAAAACAGATGGACAGGGTGAAAGTTGAAAAGAGTGTCATGGTTTTTAAACCTCACTGTTAGGTTTCCAAGTTCAGAATTACGTCAATTGTCAACAATTTTAGAAGTCAGGCATTCGGTCTGCGGTGTCAAAAAGTGTTTTTTATCCAAACACATAATAAACATGGCCGGTTGACTGGGACAATGTGATAGAGGATACAAAGGGACTGATCTGAAAGTTCACCCCATGTGAACCCACGAAACTAAAAACACGTGAGACTACACAAACTCCATAACTTGTGAAAAACTGCAGCACCTCTGTCGGACTGTAGTCAGTTGTACATTGATCTACATGCTAACATCAGCCTGCTGTTAAGCTCACAGTGACAATGCTAATATGCTGACGTTTAGCAGGTATAATGTTTACCACGCTCACTATCTTAGCTTAGTTTGCTAATAGTCGCTATTTATGGCAAACGTCCAGCTGAGGCTGAAATAAGCTGACAGCAAACATAAAAATTTTGACCTGATGGTGGCGCCAAATGAAAAGGTCACCCAAAGTGATTGCATTTAATCATTATAGGAACATTAATGTTAAATGGACTGGATTCATGTAGCACTTTTCTAGCCCTGTCAACTCCCCAAAGCACTTTACAGTACAAGTAGCATTCACCCACACATTCATATAGCGTTTCTACATGCAACGCTTTTTCTATCAAACACCATTCATACGCCGTCGGCACAGTATCTTGCTTAAGGTCATTTCGAATTGCAGACCGGTGTCGGGACAAACCCAGGACCATCGGATTAGTGGAGAACCCTCTGTTCCTTCTGAGCCACAGCTGCCCCCAATGTTTGCATCAAATTGCATGACAGCCCATTCAATAGCTGAGGACCTTACACAAAACAACAAATGTCAACCATGGTGGCACTAAAGGATAAATATGTTAGGAGTCATCCTCTGAGGACAACAAAGTGTGTACAAAATTTTTTCAAACACTAATGGCCTAATGGACCATATTAGCATGGCTAAAACTCTGCATTGTAGCAAACGTCCTGTTGGTCCCAGCATTGACTGAACGATAAACAAACAATAAATGATCCATTTGTGCTTATTTGAAGCTCAAGCATTTATTCTTGCTTCAGTGGGAGGTCGCCTCTTGCTGTGTCATGAATTTAGTTTGTGGCTCGAGTAAAGAATGCTGTGGACAGAGATGTTGTGATTATGAGGTTTATGCTGATGCCAAAAGGTCTGTGTGAGAAGGAACACATTTTAGAGCCTGAGAGGAGGAGAACAGCTGTTGTGGGGTCACATAGTCGAAAAGAACTCAAATCATGCAAAATGGACTCCCCCAAAAAAATTACTAACTACAACAAGAGTTATAGTGGGATACCAAGGAAACCTTATTCCAAAAAATCAACTAATTTCAGTGTCTAGCCGAGCAGTACTGTCGTGTTGCGAAGGGCTGCTTGGCTTGGGCCTGTTTGGCTTGGTCCTGCTTTTACTTTTCATTTGTTGGGTTTCCTGTGAGGTGGGCCCAGCATACGAAATCAAAACATGTGCCACGGAAATGTGGACAGATTTAGGCAATGACTCACAGCAGTGGCCTGATCGTTACTCTGCTATATTGTTTCCTCTGTGGCAACATGGTCAGGATGAAATGTATGAGCGAGTCTATATTTGTATGTAAGAAACATGTGGGCTACTGCAGTTTGTTTCTCACTTTGTTTGTTTGAGAGAAGAAGAAGCTAAAGTCCAAAAGTGAACATACTGCTCTTTCTAAATGCTACACATTCACACAACTTTGGATTAGCTGTAGCAGGCAAAACCATTTGACATAGCCACAAATCCAAGGAAAGTTCAGAGGACTGGTTTGACATTTGAGGAATATTGATTTTAGATGAGAAGATAGACACCACTTTCATAGTGTGCCGCAAGTTTCCAGGTTGTTGGATCTCCTGCGGTCTCATATTTAATGGACAAAATATAAGTGATCTTCCCATAAAAGTATGTAAGATAGCAAGTAGGTTAGTAGACAGCATAGAGAAAAGGCTGGATATTAGACTCACTACTTTTTCTGGTAAGTGAGCGGTAACTCGCTGCACTTTTTGACTCAACAATGTGGGTTGTCAAGACCAGAGCTAGGCTAGGTGGATCCCCTTTGCCTCCAGTGTATGCGAAGGTAAATCAGCCATCTCTTGCAATTTCATATTTCATGGACAAAATATGAGCGTGAAATTTAAAGTAAATATTTTCCTATAGCTACAGCTTTTCATTTGATATGAACTAATAGCAGTAAACAGTTTTATTTCATACATAGTAGACATCCATTGTGGAGATGCTCTTGAGGTGCATCTAGCAGTCGTCTACTTTCTGACTGTGATGTTGGAGCTGTCATAGAGACTGAATGAGACATCAGCAGTAACAGGTGCTCTGCTGCACAGCATTGGTGGACAGAGGCTTAAATACAGCCTTGCCACATTAGGCTTTTTTCTTTTATATTAATGCTTCACTGGCTCTATGGCAAATCTTGTCATCCTGGTTTGTCCCACTATGCGGAGGACGTTCACTTAATTATCTTCTATTAGAATTTCAAATAAAATTACATCTCCTCCTATGATATGCACTTCAGCCTTACACCCACGTGCATGGGCTAAAATTAGACTTTTCAGAGTGAGTGCTGAAAGAGTGTCATCGAGGTCCACTGGTGTGGCAACATGCACGCTGTATCAGTTTCAGTGTGTTCAGTGAAACCCGTGTACTATAGGTTTCTGTGTGGACAACAGAACCAAACATACCGTGAGGAGAAGGAACGCTGCTGTGATAAATCATTTTACCAGATTTAGGAAAACAATATTTAGTTACTGTAAAAAGCGTGTATTGAATTTTTCTCTAAGTAGGCTACTTGGTGGGAAGAGTTATTGAATGAAATACAGAGAGGGCTCAATATTATGCTTTTAGGTGACTGAGTCACTTTACAGGAAAGTGATACATTCAGTCTGTCTGAAATCTACAATGTAAAGTAGTAGAAATTGTCAAATGAGCACTGGCATGAAATCCTTGCTCAAGTTCATGCTGCTCCTACTTATTTCATTATCAGATTAATCATGTTTGTCCACTTTAATGGCTGCTCATGTTTTTTCCCTTGAGACATCCAATTTTTGAGAATGTGGCTTGTTTTGTAAAATAAAAAAAAAGTGATTTGTATTTAAGCTACTATAGTCAATACTTATACATGAACAATGGATCTAGTGTCTATGTCTAACGAGAAAGGGGCTACTTATGATGACAAATCCACGTATCTGTCAGATGTCTGTCACCTGACTCTGTAGTTCCCCTCAGTCTTTGACTCTGGCTCAATCATTGACTCAATTGCTCACAGATCTTTTTAGCCTTGTTCTTCAGCTGAGACAGGCAGCTGTTTTTGACAATAAAGGCTCCCCTGAACCTTCTGTTAAATGAACAGTACAAAGTTAAAGTTAGGGAAAAAGTTAGTTGAGCTAAAAGCAGAGTGAATATTGGTCTTAAATTCATTAGTAGCCAGGAATTTTAACTGACATAGTTGTACTTATACTTCTGGTTACCTCCAAATGGCTAAAAATATGTTACAGCTTCTTCACAGTACTGTATCTTCAAAATGCATTGATTTGAATCAGCAGCAAAACTATATTGGCTACTAGTAATAACATCCAGCCCTTATGGCAACTTCACACTCACTGAGAAAAAGGTTTGCTAACTGGAATTTAATATATTTTCCCAGATTAACATCTGTTATCCAATATTTGAGCATACCCTATATGTGACAAGCTCCACCCAACAGGAAACTACCAGACATGGTCTGCTGCAGGTCCTGCATGCACATACAGCTGCAACTGGTATCATTGAGTTCAAGCACATATGTACATATCCAAGCTTGTAAAAAAAACGGATGCATCGCTGTGCATAATTTGCTGATTTGTTGCCGTTTGTTCTTGGCCATCAGAGAGGGTGTGAAAGATGGAAGATTAAATTCCCAGCAGGCCCATTTGGTGGTGTTTGTCTGTTTACTGCATAGCTGACATTGTTTGGGGCTGCGGCTCAGTGGCTGCGGTGCCTCAAGAGGACAGCGAGCTGCCAGAGAGGCTGGTGGTCAGGAGAGGGGAGGGCCGTGTGTGGTTGGGGGTGGGAGGAGGTGAGGCTGGATGGGAGAGACACTGAGTGACTACTGGAATACACAGAGAATAAACGCATATATTGACTAGTTAAAGAAAAAAAAAAGATAAGGGAATAGAAATGGCAGTTGAACCATCTGCGTGGTACAAATACTGTGTTTCAACTGTAATGAAACACAAGAGAGTAAAAGGGAAGTTACAGTCAGAGACAGTTCTGTAAAAGTAAACCACAGGTCTGTAAGAAGACTGGAGGGAAAGTGAGAGAAGGAAGGGAGGAACGTAGTGAGTCAGAACAATGGTTGTCTTTATTTACGTCTGGAGGAGTATATTTTGCCTCGCTGGCCAATGCTGCTAGGCTGAACGTCTCAAGTTATTTTCAGCTCCAGTCGTGGATGGCAGGGCTGTAATCAAATGAACATCAGGCCTGCCAGCGTTGAATAATAACTGGCTGGTGCATGGAAGAAATGAAGCAGTGACAGTGTGAGAAAAACTAAAAAATCTTGTAGAGAAGAAGAGAATGACAGAGAAGAGGAGCGAGATGGTGCTTGGAGTGTAATTGGATGTTTGTTAGTTTTGTGATCCGCGGTACATGTGGGAGAATGAATAACATTGTGAATGTAGAGCAAAACGGGTCTAATGCTGTTCATAAAATTAAGACTGAGTCACCACAACCATCGGCAAAAATCATCAGTTGTGCCACCACGAATCATGCCTGTGTTCATCTGTTCATTATTTTATTAGATAACCACACAATAATCACTTCGACCACTCGTAAACAGTCCCTAGCATGTGTTCCATGAGTAGCGGCCTCGATTAATTCCACTGTTTTGCTTTTATCTTGTTTGCTTTGTCAGATACTCAAAGGTCCAACCAGATAATGTGACAACAAATTGTTTGAAGAACAGAACAAAAGAAAAATGGAGAGACAAAATGGTAAGAAAGTCCGTAAAAAGACTGAGTTTGACTAAATGAGACATTTTATTGTGATGGATACTAAATTGGTGTTTTAATGTGTGCAGGAAATATCTCACCGCATAAAACTAAAGAGAATGGAATTAAAGGGAAGCCCCCTTACTCAGTGGAGACCCCTTATGGCTTCCGAATTGACCTGGACTTCCTGAAATACGTAGACGACATAGAGAAAGGCAACACCATCAAAAGAGTCCATATTCAGCGGAGGAACAAAGTCCCCCGGGCAAGCACTCTTCCCAGGCACCTCAACCCTTCTGGTTCTGGCCACTGCTCCAGCCTCTGGGGATCTACCGGAGCTATTGGCCCCAGGTCCCGATTGTCCGATGCCGATCATCATAGCTATACTTCCTGGGCATGCGATCACAGGAGACCCCTTTCTCCCACAGGGCTCAAGTCTTTGGCAGAGATGGAGGCCAGAATCAAGGAGTTTGATGAGCAACCTTTAGGTGAGCACATCAGACCTCATCTCCTCCGTGCCTCCAGTCTGCCTCTCACAGTATTACTAAGACAGAGCTCAGAGTCCACCGATGACCCCGGCAGCCTCCACAGTTCTAGGGATCACCTCGGAGGAAGAAACACCTCCTGTGAAGACATTTTATACTCCCAAGATAGCCCTCGTCCTCGGGACTGCTCAGGGCTGGTGAGGCGCCTGACCGAGGCCCTTGAACGTGTCGGGGAGCTGGAGATGGAGGTGAGGGTCATTCCGGAGCTCAGGGCTCAGATCTGCATCCTCCAAGAGGAACGAGAAATGCTTCGTCTGGGCCTGAATCCACAGATCCAAGCCCCTTCGATGAATGGAAGCACAGACCCTCATACTTTGTCCCACTATGGCACCAGGGAAATCAAAAGGCCCAGGCATGAAAGCCATGTCATGTTTCCTAAAAATCACATTGTCAGTCAAGACGATTCTAATCCAACACACGAGTGGAGGACTAGTACAGATCTGGACGAGCTGCTGACGGTGACGTCCCTGCAAGCGAAGGTGGCTGCGCTCGAGCAGAAGCTCCATGAAACTGGCCTGGAGCTCCAGAGGGCCGTAGGCCTGCTGAGGGAGCAGCAGGAGGAGAGCAAGAGGAAGGACGAGAAGATGGGGCACCTTATCACAAATCCTGCGGTGTGGGTCCGGGCAGAGAGGGTGGTTGTGGACCAGGACGGAGATGAGACGGTGGTGAGATCTGTTGAAACAGATTATGATAACGTCAGCTCCCTGAGTGGTGTAAGAACTGGGCCTGTAGACACAGCAGTAGTCGTCCCCCACATAAAGAAGATCAAGAGGCTCCTGGATCAGCAGTGGGCGTGTCTGTGTGCAGACAGGGAGTCAGGAGAGGAGGGTAAACCACTAATACACCCAGACCCTAAAGTCAACTCCCTGCAGCAGCAGATGATGGGACTTGTTGACATCCTCACCTCCTACTACATCCAACATGGACACAATGAGGGAGACAGGATTCAGCATGAAGGTACTGTAGTCCAGAGATTGTACATTACAAAGGTTTTTCTGCATATTCCACAAAAGTCAACAAAAGGAAATTAAGTCAAATTTGCACTTCACGCAGCCTTAAAAAATACTTTGTTTGGAAACAAACATATTTATAAAGTTTGTTAAGTTAACAATTGAAAATAAAACTTAATTCATTTGTGTGTTACCATTTGTAGCATTGAATTTGTAAAACAATTTTCTTTTTCCAGTGTTTATGTCTTCAAAAGGTCGAATGCATTTAAAGTCGAATGCTCACATTTGTCTCAGAGCACAGAAATCCTGTCGAAATAAAGGCAATTTGTTATTTTGCTGCAACACTGAAAATGTTATTAAAATTGACTATAGAAGAGGTTGAATCGTGGAGTTCATTTGTCCAATTCAGACTCCAACTTTAATTATCAGATGTAAAGTGATGGTACTTGCTGGTCTGAGTGTATATAGTTTGTTTATAGAAGTTTTAAAAAATGGGTGACGTCTAAAGAATCGTAATAATCCAAACCATGTTAAAAACGTTGCTGCTCATCTGCATGTTGATATTCCATCATGTCGTCTGTGTCTCGTCTTCCCTGCAGACTCTAAATCCATCATAAAGACAGATGGATGCGTCCAGACGTCAACAGGCCAACATTCTGGGGGTGTTAATGACGGGTTAGTAAACAGCTCTCACTGCCTTTACCGAGCTTAAAAGTAATGTTTATTGGAACTCGACTGAACTTGAGGTTCTTTAAGCTACTGTTGCACGGCTCTGACTGAGAAAATTATAATGATTTAAATCTGAAAGATGAATACCACTCCCTCTAAAGCACGGACTCCCATGTCTGAGGATGAAATGGTGAATGGTCTGTATTTATATTGCGCTTTTCTAGTCTTGATCTCCACTCAATGCACTTTACAGTGAAGTACTTTACAGTTTGCCATTCACACACATTCACACACATTCAGGGGCTATTCATGTTTCAGCATCTTGCCCAAGGACACTTTGGCATGTAAATGGGGAAGACTGGGATCGAACCTCCGACCTTCTGGTTGGGGGACGACCGCTCTACCTCAGCCACAACAGAGCATTCTTCATTTTCCAACGCCTCAGATCAAAATGTATTTAATCATTCTAAATTAGAATAATCCTGAAGGACAGAAAAACGTGTATTTTTTTCTGCTCAGAATTACAAAATCATTGAGTGGGCTAGAAAATCCACTTGTTTGTAATAATCAGATGAATTTTTTTTTTTTTACTGTTTTTTAATGTCCAGCCACAGCCGTTTAAGGACTCAAAGATTGATTGGATTATCCTGAATTATCCTAAACATGAATAATCTCTTCCAAATACCTTACTCCAAAATGAGCCAAATGAGACATCATGGGGGAACATGGATGGATTGGCTTTAAGCTTGATGACTGAAGCTGCAAATTTCAACAAAGCAAAAGAGTTAATGCAGTTTTTCAGGGAATTCAAACATCTTTTTTTCAATCTAAACATCCCAGTGTTTGAGAGATCCAAGAATTCAGTGCTGAAAATGATGCAACACATTTATTTTTCCCCACCTAATTTTCTTTTCCTTAATTTTCATAAAGAACAACCACAAGTGGAAATCTCGGGAGTGAGGGTGCGAACGACAGCGTTCAGCAGAAGGAGAGCAGCACCAGCCCCAGAGACATGGCTGCTGCCCAGGTGGATGCGGACCCAGAGATGAGACGGGTGGAGGGAGAGCGGCACATGAGCCCAGACGCACAGATGATATCGGGAGGAGCAGGATCGGGGCGGACAGATGGAGGCGGAGCGTCTGTGGAAGCAGAAGCTCCGGAGAAAATGGCCAAGACGAAACCAAAGCCTCCAGGAGAACAGATGGAGAGGTACTCTGGCTCAGAAACAACTCCAGGGGGCAGGTGAGAGGACCAGAACTAATGCTTTATCAGTGCTGGTTTAGTAAATGAAATAGCTCCGACAATAAATGTTCATTTCATTTTCATTAGAATGCATTCCTGAATATGTGAGGTAAATCCCCCTCTTGATGGTTGACCAAGCACACATGTTCTTCTCTTTCAGGGAGACTGGGAGTGCAGATTTTATGACCGCATGTCAGTTCCTCAATGACCACATGGAAAACATGCATAACCCCAACGATGATATGGTACGTCACATGGGTTGTCAAACAGGGATTTTTCATTAAACCAAAGGAAAGTAATTAATAATATTGAAGCTGCTTAAATTCATATGTCTTTCGGTACACAGGAAACATGACTCAACTTACTAAATGTAACTTAAAGCTGCCCAATCAATATGTTGTATTGTGGATATTTTTGGGGTTATTTACAAACCCACAGAGAATTATCACTTGTAGCCTGTTGCTTTACTGACTCACTCTCGCTGCTCCAATGAAACCATGTTTCCGGCTGTTTTCAGTGAGAAATGAAGCACATACAACCTCCTCACCAAACAATACACACAGTTAACAACTAGCTTTGCACATAGGCAAGCTTAACCAACAGATATTTGTTGGTGGAGACCAAAATAAAGTGAATAGTGGACTAAACACTGCACCAAAAATAAATTCTAATGTTGCTACATGTTTGTTGGATGTGAAAATAGCTAAATTGCTGAAATGTTCACGTTAATAACTTTATACTGTGACAATCCAGTGACAATATGTAAGTGTTATGTTCTGTAACAAGTCAATTAATACTGCTTCAAAGTGTGTCCATGTACTGTACACTGTGCTGGTCAAATGTCAGAATGCATCGTCCCAAGTTTTCATCCTTCCTGTATTCCTGTCTGTTTCTCCAGAGGAAGGCCCTGGTCGTGTTGTTTCAGTATTGGTTCAGTGCGGCGGCAGAAGAGGCCTCAGTGGCCAGCAGGGTGGCTATGTACCTGAAGGAGGTGAAGAAATCCACACCCTCACTACTGGCCTTCCTCATCAACCTGGCCGACGACAACGGCAACACAGTGCTGCATTACAGCGTGTCCCACTGCAACTACGGCATCGTCAGCCTGCTGCTGGACACAGGTAATACCACCGCGTTACCAGGTTTGTTTTTAACAAAGTAATCGCTGCAATGTTAATTTTGATGTTTTTATCTCTGTACCTCAGGTGTAGGTGATGTTAACCTGCAGAACAACGCTGGCTACACAGCAGTGATGCTGGCCTCACTGACGGCCCCCGATGGCCCTGGTGGCATGGAGGTGGTCCGGAAGATAATGGAGCTGGGCAACATCAACATTCACTCCAGTCAGGTAACGTGTGGCTACACTGTGATTCAAATGACAGAAAATGAACAACTCCCTTTAAGATGGTAGCGCCCTGTGGAGTTTAAGTTTTAAAATAATAAAAATCTTAATTTACACGGCACCTTTTCTAATGTTGTTACAACGTGCTTTACAAGGAAGGAACAACGGAAATAAGACAATGGAACATGAGCAGAGAAAATAGAACAATAAAATAGAAAGAATTGAATTATAAATAACTAGGATTAGTACATGTAAATAAGAGCCATAGTCAATCATCTGTAAAAGCTTTCATGAAAGGTTAAGTTTTAAGAGGGGATTTAAAAGGAGCTAGAGAATTAGTCTGTCTGAGTTCAACGAGGAGCAACTTCCATAATGAGGGAGCTTGTTCCAGTCTAAATGGAAGATTGCATCTACTCCCACACAATATAAAGGGTCACTCCATTGTTTTTCACATGAGCATCAGTTTGCATTTCATAAGAACTACAAATCAGTTCTGTAATTTCTCCCTTCTCACCTCTGAGGGGAGCCATTTAAAGAAGGCTATGAAGGACTTGGGGGAGCAGTTTAAAAGATGTGAGAATATAACAGCACCTTTAAAAAGTGAAATTTTAGCATGATCTATATTCCAAGCCTAAAATATTTTTGTTTGAATACAAATTGACAATTATGTTTGGTTTGATTATAATGACTGGGACTATGCTTATAACTTCAAATGAATAACTGGTCTATCCACTTCGAGGCATGGCCCCCAAACTTTATCCTGCTTAGGGCCCACAGTACACGTGTAAAAGCCATGGAGGGTCCAATGAATGACACTATCTTGCATTATGGGAAATATGGTCTTAAATTGCATCCCTCTAAAGAGTCGCTCTTTTTTTCCGCACAGACGGGCCAAACAGCTCTGCACTTGGCGGTGAGACACGGCCGAGTCGTGATGGTCCGCCTGCTGCTGAGCTGTGGAGCCGACACGAACAGCCAGGACAGCCAGGGCACCACGGCCCTGATGTTCGCGTCGGAGAGGGGCCACACACACATCGCACGGCTGCTGCTGGAGAGGAGCCAGTGTGACCTCACCCTCACTGACAAGGTGACACTGAAGCACACAAGTCCCATGGAGTATTTATTTCCAATATTATCCCCTAACCGCCTAGTGTGAGATACATAGTTGCAGTTGTCGCAGTATTAATTATTCCAAAAGAATAAAAACTAATTGAACAACATTTTCTTTCAAATTCTACAGGCAGCACCCTCAGGTAATAAGATTTCAGAAATTCAAAAGGACAACTCCAACTCGATTTCTCTTGTGAAATCCTGTTTTTATAACAAAACTTTACTACGCACATAACTGAACTCAAAAGGGAGCTTGGGTGTATGAAAGCGTTTGTGTTTGGACTCACACTGTGTGCATGTGGGTGGACTGAGAGTGTGCATGCAGCAGAATAGAGCTTTCCCAGGATTAATCGGGGCTACAGTAAGACAAATCTCCTTGGGCTGAGATGAGCTAATCCGCCAACAGTAATTTATCTGCCAGTCTGGAGCGAGTGGAGGCAGGGAAGACGGCTTCCATATGCATCTATTACTTTTGATGCAGTCTACCTTAGTTTCAGAGGAAGAAAAGACCATAAACCACAGGCGTCCAGTCTCGACTCTAAAGCATATTCAACTATATTTCACCTTGACACAAACCCTCATTAATGAGACTAATTAAACTCTGATAAATATGAATTCTTAACCCATTTATCCTATGAACTGAAAATGCAACCATGCGGATTAGTGTTTGATTTCAAGGTGCAGCCTCAATCCTGCACCATGAAACTCTTCCAATGAACACAATGCTAAGAGTCCTCCTGCCAGGCAGAGAAGCTTTGTACCTGAGCCACATGCTAATGTCTGCATTAGAATGTAAAGTATATTCATATTTTTGCTAGTTCAGTTGAACATGTCAGCAATTACATAATAAAATCGGTCTCATCATTTAAGAAATCTCTGTCTGTCTGTATGTGGAACGCATATCTGAAGAACCATTCATTTTATTGGCTTCACGCTTGGCAACTGGGTTATTAAAGGCCCAAGGAAGTGCAGTGTCTAATCTGGTGTTGAGACACTTTCAGTATTTATAAACTGTGAATGCAGCGCTCTGAAGCGGCAGCGGCTGTGACTCATCAACATAAGAGACGTTGTCACGACAACACCGCGTTCATGTCAACGGCAACTGATTCACCAGTTCAGGGATCTGTGCACTGAGTCGAGCTTCACAGAACTTTGAATAGACAGGTGAACAGCTCTTTGTGCAGCAGCGGAGGTGCAGCTTCAGGGTTCGGTGGCCTGGGTCTTTACTGCTCAATGACTGCAGGTCACTTTTACAGTCAGAGAAAGAAAGCTGCAACCAGCATTACCACAGGCCACCATTCCAAACAGGCAGGTTTAGAACAGCCACTGCAGTTGTGTCTCTAAACACCAGAGTGAATCTCAGGGGATCAACAGAGTCAGTGGGATTCATCCTCAGGCGACTGCTGAAGTCCTCACAAAAGTTTAAAGAAATCCATCCAGTAATTGATTTTGAATACTGCTAGCATGGCTAAAATCACAGGTGGATTAGTAGATCTTTATCTCGTGTGTCGAACTTCATTTGGCTTTTCTTTCTCTCTATCCTCCAGCTTGGTCAAACTGCCATCTCCATTGCCATGCAAGGTTCCCATACGGACACAGCCGCCCTCCTGCAGGCCCACGCTAAGGCTCGACTTCTGTAGAGCTGGAAAATAAGAACAGAGTCTGCAGATATAATGAACCTCTCACACATGCTCTTTTCCGTCTGATGCACCTTAAAATGCAGTTTAAGGTTGATGCTATGTGCCTGGATTGACCTCTTTCTTCCATGATATTGTTTTTGAATCCAGGACTTGTGCTGCACAAGCATTAACTCAAGTTTGGTATGGGATGACATCATCATAACGAGACTACATCATCAATGAGAGAGGTGGGGCTTTCAACAAGGGTTTGTTGTGAGTGCTTGTGCAGTAAAATGTGTTTTCATGGTTAGGCTTGATCTTTGCACAATCAAGTAGCAGCTTCCCTCTGCAAACTATGCAAAGAAAATATATATTTATTATAAGTAAATTGTTGTCATGATAAAATGGTCCTTATCCCAGGTGCTTCTCTGTTTATAGAGAAAAAGCAGAGGCTGCAATTTCCATAATTGCAGCAGATCAGCACTTTTTGAATAAAATAAAATGTGTGTAAAATATATCAAGACATGTAAAGTACTTGTTGAATGCTGCATGTGTACATGAAAGACAAATGTAAACCAACCTGTTGATTTCTCTCTCTAGCAATTTCCACAATTTTAACAATGTTTGTTTTTAATAAAAATCTGAGAAAATAGATGATGATGATGTCTATTTTCAAACAAGCAAACATGCCCTTAAATACAATAGTTGAATTGTCAGGCTGCACTGGAAATCCAGCAGGGGGCGCAGTTTCTCCATTCCAGCATCACCACTACCTGCCAAATAACACACATACGTAGAGCAACAATATTCTCAATTCTTAAAATGACCATACCCGGGGGATTAGATCTAATCCCCTTCAAGTGTGGCAGACAATTATAAACAAGACACCCACGGAATTGTCCTAATTCCTCAGTGAGAGACGCCACAATGAGATTCACCTGCAGTCCCACCGTACGGCAGCTGGAAAGGCCCAGTCAGGCGTGAAAACAGCTGTGTGTGTGTGTGAGTGGCCCTTTGTTCCTTTAGCCCATTGGGGAGCAGTAAGTGTCAGAGCTTTTATTTTTGCTGCAAAGACTTGAGATTATATTTGTGTGACACAGAGGATTGAGCGTGGAGACGGAGGAGGAGGAGGCTGGATTTCCGTCTGAAAGAGCAAAGCCACCTCATTTCCCCTGGGGGTTTTTTTTCTCCAGCCTCGCCGACCGACTGCCCTGCCGCTGTGATGAACCCTTAAATCAGCATCCTTCTCTAGGGTCGCAGATTAAATCTGAGCAAATTCTATCATAAAGTGACGCTCGCACTGCTAGCTAAAATTAAAACAATGTCCTGAAATACATGAATAGAATAAAAGACCCGTGACGATATGTATTCATGCGAGTACAAAGGCCACAGAGAAATGTAGACATATACCATCCCCCACCCTGACAGGCCGTCACACCACAATGAATAAAGGTTGATATGGTGTGCTCATATGTGGACCAATGAATTTCTGCTGCAGGCCCCACTAGATTATTAAAAAAACTAAAGTACTCATTACATAATATCCTAATGGGGTGGGAGGACAACAAGGAGGCTGATGAGTCTGAAGGCATTTGCCTGGTTTCCCTTTAATAATGATAATGGACTGGATTTATCTGCCACTGTTTTTCTGTCTGCTGATGGATCACACACAGTCAGGGTGGATACAAAACAGCATGGGCTATAATAGATTTGGAATGCACGAATAACCCATTCTCCTTCTGTCAAATAAAAATGTGAATTCATGAGCAATAGAACACACATTGGTAGATTAAAACACATGTAGTCGTTTTGCTGTGGCAGCCTTACTTGGTCGGGTATGACCAGCGGCAGCTACTTAAAACCATACTGTATATAAAAATTGTCGTATAGTCCGGAAAGTGAAGCCAAACCAAGTGCCGAAACCAGTATTCTATCAAATGACCAGTAGCGGGCGATTCTACAGGTTACACAGAAGTCCCTTTCCATTGAAGTCCATTAGAAGATGACCTTACTTCTCACATGAACATTTTCATACTGAGTTTATGGTCTCAATCTTTAGCTTCAAGCCTTCTCCAATACAGCATGATGTTCATTTAGTAAATTACGGTCTCATTTAGAGTCAAACAGATGATAAAGCACGGCATGGATACTGTGTGACTGACAGCTAGTACCTTCCAATGGGTGAAGGTCGCAGGTGTAGGTGGCCGTGCAGTGTCCTCGAGCTCTCAGTCAGGCTCCACCCCCCACATCTCCAAATATGGTTTCTTTCAGTTTAAAAAAACAAAACAAGATGGCCCTGGACAAAATGCCAAACTCAAGGATTAAAAACGACAGTTCACAAACCAATAGGTGACGTCAGGTAGGTTGTCACCTGCTAACATGAGATCAAACTACTTAGACAGTAAACACACCATACCTGATAAGGACCATACCTCTTTGTTGATTCCTGCTTGTGGTCCCACTCGTTCTCAGGTCGCCAAAAGTTGATGATTGACATTAACATTGAAACGGCTAAGTGTTGCCAAGTGTTGGCAAATAATATTTACCAGACACATAATGTAAGCATTCATTTGGCGGCCTCTTGTGGCCAACCTGATGAATGCGAGTGCGACATTCACATTCATTATTTCCATTTTTGATCTGGACTATATCTGAGGAAATTTCGGACTCATTAGCTGCTAAATGCTCATCTCATAGACTGTCTATAAAGACGGACAACATGTCTCCACTTCTTCCCACTCATCAGAAATGAAGCCAAAATCTTACGCATCATACACGAGTCGGTCTCAGCTGTCAATCATGATGTTTGAATGGCATCGAATAACTAATTTTAAACCAAACTTAACAAAAATAATTGCTCAATAATATACATCAGGCTTTTGAGTTTGGTTCATGGTCCATCCACTAACATGGAGGAGGCAGGGTTTATAACCTATACTGCAGCCAGCTACCAGTTGGTGATTAGGTGCTTTGGCTGCTTTTCTGGAGAGTTATCAAGTCATCCATCTTTAAACACAGTCCATGGCTCAGCTGTGTTCACTGACTAGTTGGTAAGTTTGTTTGCTGTTTGATACTCCTTAATGTGCATACATTTAGTTTTTATTTTTTCTAATAACAATCTGTAACTGTGTTGGCCACGCTGACCATTCGAACCATGTGAAAATGTTTACCAGTGCAGGTTTAAATCAACTGGTTTAAGAGTTGAAAAATGGCAGTTGATCAGCAAATATTATAGGCTCACTTTAAAGATCTTCAGTGCCACTAAAATATTCCTTTTGAGCGGTGTACTTGAGACAGGCGTAATATTTGATCATTTGTAGAAGAAGACGACGACACAGCAAACGTTAAGGAAATTTTCAGCTGGATTTTATATATCAATATATAGAGATATTCAAAAGCAATCCATTACAGAAAATGAAAAAGTGAAAGCAGTTTGGTCTTATTACAGTTTATCTTTGCCTGTACAGTGATCCCTGTCCTTTTAACCAAAAAGAAAAACCCATAACAAGGGAAACATTTTAAAGTAAACAAAGGCACAAATAACCAAAAACGTCATTAATGTCATTAACACTGAGGTCGGGAAGCGTTGCAAGGAGGTGAGAGGGGACACCATGTGTTAACAGAAAGATGGAGGGCAAACGATGCACGGCAAGAAAACAACACAAATCACTTTGGTGGGTAATTCAAAGTTGGTACAATCAGGGAATGCAGAGCTTTATACAAATAAATTAATATACCTGTCGACACTTTATCTAAAATCTTATGTACAGCTTTTCTTTTACATAATCCTATAATACATTATCAAAAACCTTATGAAAACATATTTACAAATCAATGAATCAAAAAGCACCCTCAGAGCTTCTCCAGTCTCACAGACACACACACACACGCACACGCACACGAGCACACGCACACACACACACCTTCATACACTGTTTTCTTCCATGCAATGCACAGTACAGAAGGCATTCTAAGAGGGTTGTGCAACAGAGAGCATACAAAACAGTTTCAAATATGGCTGTGGGATGAACATTAGCACTCACATGCATAATAATGAACACACACACACACACGCACCCACACACACACACACACACACACGCACACACACACACACAAGAGTTTTAAAGTTGTACAAATGGAGTAACAGCGTTAATGACGGGTATAAACCAGCACGGAACACACTCACTGACAGGACAAGTCGGCCTCATACCCATTACATCAGAGTTGGATTTTTGTTTTTGTGTGGTTACATCACATGACAGGTCACTCTCATCATGCAGCCACCAGCTGGGCTCTCCCACATTGCACTATCCAAAACTGTCTGCTCGGATATCGGCCACCTCAGGAGGAGGCGAGCGGGCACGGAATCTCGCACGCTTTTTGTGAAAGTGTGCATGCATGTGTGTGTGTATATGTGTGTGTCAGTGTGTGTTGCCCGGGAACAAAGAATGGCTGCGCTGTCAGTTGGTGAGCAATTATGCATGCTGTTTGTGTTTTCAGAGGCCAAGTGCACATTGTCTCCGTCCTCTGGAGATCAGCGTGAGCCAGCCATCACTGCGCGCCATGTGTGTGTTCGTGTGCACGTTTGTCACACTCAAATTCAGGTGATCAAAGAAAATCAAAACACTGAAGTAATTATTGTCAACCACGAGACTCAGTCTATTGCTTCTCCCGAACCATTCGGCATCTAAAAAAGTCACAGTAAAGAGGAAGGAACTCCTGTAGTATATTCCACTTCTCTCTAACCTCACAATCTCTCTGCTCACAGAACACCAAGGTCTAAAGATTGAATTTGTCCATTTTCTCTTTTCCACTCACTTGCTGTACTCTCCCAAAACTCTGGGACCTTAGAGGTAAATTAATAACAAAACCCCTTCAAATCAACTGCACTGTGAAATGCTGGACAACCCACTTTTACAGGTTTGTCTCTGAACCTGAAAGTAAGAACAAGATGTGGGTGGTAACCTTTCTTTAAAATCAATCTGGGAATAAAAAACCTCACAGAAAACACATCAAGGACAATGTTAACTACACAACACGGCTTCAGTAATGACATTTATGATTGATTCTGACACGAATCTGTACAGATTGTCCCATCAACGCAGGTACTGTCCCACTTCCACAGCTCCTTCTCCTTCCTAAACTGTGTTCCCAGAGCTCCGCAGCCCACTGGGAAAAGCACAGAGCCAGAGTTAGTACATCAAGGACAAAACATAACCCCTCACTAGCCCTGTCACAAAATATAAGACACACAGCACACACCTCACTAAGTTATCAATGTAAAAGACGACTCACGACAGGAACCAGTTTGACTCCGTATCCCAGCTTAGGTCAATTTTGGCACACATTTTAAAACTCTGTGATCAATTCTCAGTATTTACCAGAAGAAAAATAGATCCAGCTCCAGCACAGAAAAGGTTTGACACGACTTACTGTTTTTCAAATGGAAATTGGCATAGTACAGGGCTGTGAATGGCTGCGTGTAACACTGGATGATATGTAGTTCGTCCCTTCAGCAGACTCAGTCCAAGTCACCCCTGACCTCGCTGTGTGCGCGTGTGCCTGAGCGGCCATCTTCTCCGGAAGTCGCCCCTTTTCGGATCACTTTGCGGTGGAGAGCATCGGCTGCTCCGTGTACCAGTGAGTCCCCGGATCGGGCATGCTGCCCCCGAGTGGCAGCGCGATGAACTGCGGGCAGGTCCCACCCCCTGCTCCCACAACTCCCATGCTGACGCCCTGCGGGTACGGGTGATGGTGCGTGTGGTGCCCCATGCCGTCGGTCCGACCGATGTGGATCTCGTCCTCCTCGCCCTCGCCGGTGGTCTTGCGGTAGACGGGGTTGTCGAAGTTCATGCTCTTGGTGGAGTTGTGCCGCCAGTTCCGCCACACCAGGTAGACGCCGGCACAGACCAGGCCGAACACCACTGTGGCAACGATAGGAACTGCATGCGTTTAACACACAGCGGCGGGGGAAATGGGAAGGGGGCAGCGTTAACAAGGCAGAACGAGTCCATGGCATGAAATGAGAGGCACAGGGAGGAGCAGCACAGGCATGCGGGGGGACAGAGAGGGGCAGCGACACACAGGTTGTGTGTGTATGTGGCTCAGCCAATCGTCAGGTCAAAGTCAGGTCAAACACAGACCAAGAGATATTTTACTCAGCTCTGCAAAGCTATACTATAATCTATACCATCTAAAAACCATCACACTTCATCACTATCTGTTGGCAGCTCATGCTCAGCAAATCTGTCCTTGAATAAATCATGTAATTTAATATATATTGTTAATTAATTTCCCAAATAAAGTTTCATTCTTTCTCTTTTTCTTTTTTCCTCTTGTACTGTCTGCTCACCTGATGAAATGCGTTATGAAAACTGTCCATCTGAACTTATTGGCTTACTCATGTTGTTCAGGTTCATTTACACGTTGCACTAGTTGTGCATCTTCACACACCAAACTGCACATGAACAGAAGATTCTACAATAACATCTTCCACATATACAGTTTGTTTATTGTCCTCTAGCCTCTATATATTTTTATAAGTGGTGTCAAAGTAGGACCAGCTTACTCAAGAGAAAATGCTCCCGGAGGAAATTATTATTTAAATGTAACTGTGTTCTTCTATTAAAGGTTGGTGTTTATCTAGTCTTTACAAAACCAAAAACATGAGAGTAAGAGTGTAAGTAATGAATTAAACTGTGTTTTTATCAGTTGTAATTTATTCTGCAGTCATTAGAATGTTGGGCTCCCTGGCCTCCGAGTCGTAAACAACATTGAAGGCTAATTGGCACATCATTAACTAAATACACTGAGTTTACAGGGTAAATAAACCTGTTTAAAACAATTACATGAATTCATATTTGCTAAATAAAGTAAAGCAATAAGAGTTTATGAAGACGTCTCAGCAACGTCATAACATTAAAAGGTGCAAAACACACTTTTTGACGATACAGAAAATATGTAAGTCAGACAGATTGATCTTACATATTTTGCTATCATGGTTATAATATTAGGATTTACTAGCTCTGCATTGAAATTAATAAACAAACCTGTTTATTTTCATGTCTTATAAATGGATAATCACCTGGTTACCATGCTGAGTTTTTGCTTCAGGCTTTCAAGTTTGGACTCAGGGCCTTTTCACACCTGAACGTCTGAATCAAGGTTGATCCGGTTACTTTTGGTTTCACACTGAATATTGCTTGTTTCCCATTTAAGGGGTAAATCTGCCACTGTTATGGTGTAACCTACATGTCCTGTGGTAAAAAAAGATAGACAGGTGTAGCGGCAGTAGCTAAACAACCTAACTCGCCATTAGAGGTAAGAAAATGTTCTAAGTGCATTTTATTGCTCCGTTAAACTCCAGAGACAAAGTATCTACTGACAAGGAGGCCCAAGGCTGTAGCAGGACCCAACACAACAACACAGTGTGAGGTGAATGATGCAGCGCGGCAGAGATGTCAGACACAGAAAATGACTAATGAGATAAACCTCCGAGAAGAAAGACCTGTGGCTTCTCTCGTCCTGCCACAGCAGGGTCAGTGAATTGAGCACAAACAGAGGGGCCATAGGCGTCAGGTAGAAAGCAGCCGGCCTTTAGTGTGGACGGACAGATGCAGGAAAAAGGACGCTTCAGGGGACTTACCGATGGGGATGACCACTCCCAGAACAGCTACTGTCAGGTTCTCGCCCAGGAGGAAATGGTCACCTCCAGCTGCAGGGAGAGATGAGACCGGAGAAAGAGGAGTTAGAGCGAGAGGACGGAAACACAGCGGAGCCAGAGAGGATAAGAGTGGGAAAGCATACAGGATGATACAAAAAAAAATATGTATGAGAAGTAGACTTAAAGATAAGCGGGAAGGAAAAGCCGGTGGAAGAGGAGGGAGTTAAAAGTGGAGCGGGTGATCATGCGTGTGTGGCCGTGAGTGTTTTACAAAGAGCGACAGATAGTGTAAAAAAGACGTTGGACTAAAAATGAAATAGGGGGGGGGGAGAAATGATGAGTCGGTTGGCATTTGCCCGACTGCGACCTTGACGACACACCCTGACCTTCTAAGCTTCATCCATCTCTGCTCTGTCTGGCTCCAATGTCACCTCACGGCTCGCGCTCATTTAGATACTTCACACTTACTAACATGTACATTTACACTCTGTGCAATTACACAAGAGCGCACGTGCCCTCGCAGACATGCAACACTCCACTCTGCACAATTTATGAAGGGAGAGGTGACGTTTCCTTGGCGGCAAGGTACCATCCATCACTCCTATTAAAGTCAGTCGAGCGTGGTCGTCGAGTCTCGCAGATATCTCACTTTAATGTCGTCATTACAGTGAGGATGAGGCTGTTGGCTACATTACAAGTGTGAGTAGTACTAGAGGATGTGGTACTTGGCAGGAGACGTCGACGCTCAGGTGAAAGTTGTGCTTGCAGAAGACTGGGCTCACTCTCATTAGAAATGTTAAAACGCACACAGCGAGGACTCTTAAAGTCATAAATCTTTTTGTTTTTATAAATCACCATCAACTTACAGTGCTGTGACACGCTACTGTCCCCTGCAGGCGTGGTGGAGACGACCATTGCGGTGGCTGTGGAGTGGGAGCCCAGCGCCTTCGACTCCTGCGACGACACCGGCTTGAGCGTGGAGAGGGGTGTGAGGGGGTCCGCGGCACCAGACGGAGCAGTGGTCAAGTGGGGGGTGGCGTCGGCCTGCGATACTCCCCCTGATGGCGGAGGCGAGTCTTCATCAACAGTTGCACCAGTGCGAGGTATAAGACCAGTGGGAGGTGTGGACGTCAGTGTCCTGTTGTTTCTTGGTGCTGTGAGAAGGAAAGAAGGAGCACAGAAAGAAACCTTGAGTGCAAGAAAGTGAATTATTCCAATTGTGGTACAGCCCCTGAAAATGTGATTTCAAGTCTTAAGTATTTTTTCTTCAGCATTAGTAATATTTTGACATTTTGGGAACTATTTTATTTTTAAAAAACAAACCAGAGTGTTTCCCCAAATTTCAAAATCTTCCATTAAATATTCTTAAGATAAGACAAAAAATCATGTAAAATAAGGAAGTAACATCCATGGATATTGATCATTAACAGTCCAAACTCCTGTGCGTCATCAGAACTATGTGGGTGGGGATAGTGAATTAAATGTGTTTGACAGTCATCCGCTGACGTGAGCTAACAATCAGCTGTTCCCACGTTTTGATTCAAATGTTAGAGACGCTGTCGCAAATACTGACTCCTCTGAAAAATAGGTTTTCAGGAGATGTACGTTTATTTCCTCCCACTGTAGTCTGTGTAAATACTCTTCTATATGGATATATTCAGTTGTATTTCTGTATAAAATGAAATCTTCCATGTCCTTTTCAGGAAATGGAAAAAACAACATGACAACATGTAAGTGGGTTTTCTTTTTGACAGTAATCATGGCTAAATATTATTAAAATCCACAAACATGATCAGGGGCCTGTAGCAACGCTTTATGAAAAAAAATTGGCACAATGGCTCTAAAAGATCATAATCAGAATAAACATATTATTATATTATTTTATATTATTATAGTATTTTATTCCAGATCTATTGTGTTAGTTTGTATAGTGGTCCAGGTTACTGTATCCCCCACCTGTTGCTTAGCAACCATTCTTTTTTATGTCAGCTACAGTATGTTGCTCGGTGGGAACATATCTAGTGATTAATTATCAATTATTAGCCACTAAAAAATAAATAAGAATTGATTGATTACATATGCTCTACTGGGTTAGCTCTGTGACAAATTGTGTAAAGGCAGTTATCAATCTTTTTGAGTTTTAGGCAATTTTACTCAAATAAAATGTGAAAACAGTTAAATTTCTTTTGAAAATGTTTCAGTTCTCCTGGTTATTAAACATTATGTTGGTAATTAAACATTCCAAATATGAATATCATTTGTTATTATGTGTTATTAATAACCTTTTCATCCTTGTTAACTTAGTATTTTTCTGTTATGCTTTGTTCTTACTTTAACTGTGTGAGGTATTCATTAAAAAGTCTATTATTATTATGTGTGACACTATTTGCTCAGTAAAGCTTTGTCAGCACTATAAGCTATTGCATTAAGCAACAAGTCTCTTTTTAATCCAGTAGCAGCTACTGGCCAGAATCCCATAACTGTCCCCTCTGATGACACACAAAAAGCAAAAGCTCTGTAAAGTGAAGTAAAATCACATTATCTGCACAGTGAGCACGGCGACGCTCTGCCCAGCAAATCCCTTTAAGTGCTATTGATTACTAAATACCCTCAATTACCAGAGAATAAACACCACAAGATGACCACATTATCAATAACCGAAGAACAAACACACTCACCTGGCACGCAGCCCCTCATATCGGGCCCCGGGTCCTGTCCGTCGGGGCAGGCGCAGGTGTATTTGGGCGAGTGCTCGGTTATCTGCGGAGCCTTAAGACACAAGTACTCGCAGCCCCCATTGGCCACGCTGCCCAGATTACAGCTGTCAGGGCCTGGAGACAGGGACAGAGAGACAGAGGAGCGACATGAGGAATTACACAGTTATGGTTACGTAAATAAGATTATCACTTATTCAGCTTAGGGAGAGAGCAGCGAGTCAGAGAGAGAGACAGAGGAAGTTGCTCTACCCTTATTGTTCCCCGCTGTGAACAATGTCGAATTCCCTTTCAACAAAGCCCATTACTTTGCGTAAACAAAATCTAAGAGAATACAAAGAATGAAATCTGGCAACTGCAGGAAGTTGCTGTAAATAATAACCAGTTTCTGTGAAGCTTTGCCTGAGACAACTCCACTGTGGTCGTCCGAAACTCTTGAGTAAATACAAACTAGGAAACATACAGTGTATGAATGGTAAATGGTGAATGGATTGTAATAATATAGAGCTTTTTCTAGTCCTATCGGCCACCCGAAGCACTTTACAGTGCATGCTGCATTCGCACACATTCATACAACGTGCACACATGCAGCGCTTTTTCTATTGCACACTTTTTTATAGACTGTCGAGCCGTCAGGAGCCACTTTGGGTTCAGTATCTTGCCCATGGACGCAATGGAATGCAGACTGGAGGTGTCGGGGATCGAACTGCCAACCTTGTGATAAGTGGATGACCCTCTATAGCTGCTTTCAGACTTGAACTCTAGATTATGTCCTGATATTCTCAGGAGGGCTGTAAGTAAATCCAAGTGACAGGTTCTGGACTTTCTCCTGAGTTTCTCTTGCCAGTCCCCAAGTAAAAACTCCGGATAGTGTCCCAGTGAGTTAATGTGAGAAAACAGCAGGTGATTTGTCACAGCGACCAAGTGGGCTTGTTGATGCTTCTAACACGGACGCAAAACTGACAAAAACCCAAGTAATACAGGTAGAAGACATTGAAGATAATAAGAGTTTTTTGTGATGTGCCGGTGTTGATGTGCTGTAAACAAAAACATGATCTCAGCAGTGGAATTAATACTTTACAACCTGCCTCTGCCTGCTGCACCACCCGTCAGCTGAACGCTCCGGAGATTTCTTTGTTTGTGTTAACATATCTCAACAGCGAATCTTCCACTGGAAAGAATCCAAACGCAATTGTGCGGACCTTCTGTGGAGTTCATGGCGGAACACGGCTTATATTTCCAGAGCCACAGCTGACCACTCAAGATCGAACTGGAAATATGGTGACAACAGGCAGGCGCAGACAGATATGGAAACTGACGCACACAAAGAAAAATCCTGATCCGTCACTTTCACGATTAAGTGGTGCGTTCGGTTCAAACCTAGACTGTCCTGTGAGAGAGAAGCGGGTCTGAGGCAGGGATTTGACGGACGTGCGAATGTACAGCTGCTCCCACAGCTTTGATCACTCCGCCACAGTCACAAGCCTCAGTATCATTTATTCATGTCGCCTGGGTTGAGATGGACCCACAGAGGAAACATGGTCACAGAGATACGACACCGCTCACACGATCACAGACAGTCGAGGTGTGATGGCACACCAGCAGACACACACACACACACACACACACACACACACACACACACACACACCTTGCGGCTGCCGCAGTTGGTGGAAGACCACAATGTCGTGGGGGTCGTTGAGGTTTTCAGCCAGCGTGTGGACGTCTTGCCCAGTCAGCCTGTTGGCCATGAAGACTGCCGCCCTGTCTCTGTCTGTCCAGTAGATCCGGTCCTGGGAAAGAGGGGATACTATACGTTAATATGTGTAAAACACACCACAAGTTCATCAGGGTGGTATTGAGCTTAACGAGCAGGACATTGCGGCAAACAGAAATACTGCTTCATATTTACAGTCCATAATTTAAGGGCATGGCCATGTTACGGCTTTTACAAGATGCAGTTTAAAGAAAGATGCATCAACACTGCTGATGACCTTGTTCAGTTTCGGGACACCGTGCATGTAAAGAAACCTTTAATATGACAGACAGACTGTAACTGAGAGAAAGTGTATGACAGGAAGGAAATAAAACAAGCGCATATGAGTGACAAGAAGCTCAGGGACAAATGACCTAAACAGAGAGAGAGGAGGCGTGCAGGGGGAGATTCAACGGAGCCTGGCTCGCAGTCTTCACAAGTCTAATTTATTGGAAGAAAAATAATAGCAAGGAGAATTAGGGCGAGTGAATTATGCACTGATGCATATTTGTTGCCACACAGAATCTAATTCATCGTCTTTAGTTGGAGAGGAGGGAGAGAGGGCGGGGAGAGAGGGCGAGGGGGAGAGAGAGAGAGAGAGAGAGAGAGAGAGAGAGAGAGAGAGAGAGAGATGTTAATTTGGCCTTTGCTGCAAATGTGATGGGATGAATGCATGAAGGAAATGCATATGAAGGTTTGGAGGCAACACGCGGTTTGTATTCAGCAGCAGTGCAGCAGTGAGCGACAGGCAGGTGATAAATGGGACCGTTCTATAAGACGATATAATCTATCACTTTGTTGTTAATTATCTGGCGTTTCCTCTGTGGTTCCTCACGGTGTTCGGTGTTAAATGATTAAAACATTTCCTATTCAGATCAAAGTACAGTCGTTTAAAGGCAGACTTTAACCACCCCCGTTGATTTGTTTGCTTTGTTTCCCTCAACAGTTTGAAAAGACAGTTTTAGACAGGAGCCGATATTTTTTTTGCGGTTGCCTTAGAAACTACGGGCTAATCTCCAGTGAGCGGCGAGACAGTGTTTACGTGTGTGTGTGTGTGTGTGTGTTTGTGTTGAGTCAGTAAGAGATGTTGATGTGTTGAACACCACAATGAGCTCCATTCAATAACACGGAGCTCTTGTGTGTGTGTGTTCGACTTCCTGCAGGAGAAGGTCACCCTGTAGTCACAACAGGGCAGAGAGCAGAGACTTGTATCGCACTGGAGGGGATTCATCATCGTTGCTCTGAGTTACACTATGTGCTGTCTGCAGGCTGGATGAACAGTGCACGGTGGAAATCTCAAGGTTATGCTTTGGAAGGATATGTTCATTTTGTTAAGAGTATGGAGAAAAAGAAATAGAACTAGTGCCCTGTGGCACTCCACCAACCAGTGCAGTTTAAGTCTTAAGAATTTTTTTTCACACTCACTGTTGAGGAATCTTTGACCATCCTCACACATTACTGTATATACCACTATATTGTATGTATAGTGTATATTATATATGCACAGGAGAATAGTGCCTGTATAATTCCAGAGATACTCCCTTCTCTCTGAGCAGTAACCAAGGTCAGGTTATAGATAAAGGACCAACCAACAGTTCATTGTAGTGTCTACGCTTAGCGACTTTCATATCTAACTCAGATGAGCCAGACAGAGAGGCACCAACTTCAACTCTCACCGACTTTTGTGTGATTTAGGACTGCATATTTAGGCTTAACTATCCAATAGGATGTGAACACCTACATGTAACACAGAGAGTGACAGCAATTCTAGCCATTCATGGATGTGCTGTTGGAATGGGTGACGCAAGCAGAGGGAGATATACTGGGATGCTGTGGGAGACATCTTCAGACTTGTTGGTGACAGTTGCTCATGTTACTCTGTTAGCGTTTGTATATTGTTCCACCTTCTGGTCTCCTTGATGCATCAAGTCTACATTAAACTCTTCTGCATAAGACATCAGCTGCTGCCTGAGTTCTCCTTTCACCAGCTTCCAGAAAACTTCCATAACACTTGTGACCTTTGACCTCTGTCCACCTAAATCTAATCAGTTAATCGTTCAAGAGACAACTGCTCAAAATTTGAATACATTTCCTTAAAAGCAGATTTGAGATATCATGTTCAAGAGAACAAAAACATGTTTAGTGAAGCCACCGTGACCTTGACCTTTGACATCCAAAATCGAACAAGTTAATCTGTGAGTCTTTGAGAACATTTGTGCCAAGTTTGAAATGATCATCTTTGCCCGTTCTCACGATAACATGTTCATAAGGCAAAAAATAAGTTTCATTCTTTATTTTTATCATAGTGTCAATCATATGTGAAGCACTTTGAATTGTACTATCCACAGAAAGGTGCTACATAAATAAAGTTTGATTGATTGATTGATTTGATATCTGATATACCGATAATACTTTTTACACAGGTATTGGAATGTATAACTTGTACTTGCAGTGGAATACTTTTACACTGTGTGGTTACTACACAGTTGAATCTTCTTTGCTCTGTTCCTACTGTCACAGGAGGGACATATGAATCAAGTGGTTTTTTTAATCACCCTGGACAAGTTTCTTGATCCTTGAGCCCACAAATGTAATTTAAACGTGGATCCTTTCAAAAAATTAATTTTTAGAAATTTGCACTGATGCTGAATGAATTCTGTATCTCTGTTCCCACTGAGACCAGCTCCCCTAGAGAGGAATGCCACTGGAGAACAGGCCATCAGGGGGATGTCATTACCACCCATGTGAAACTGTCTGGAAGATTGCTGTGGCTGCACCATCGGGCTCAACCCAGGGAGGAGTTTGTCAGCAATAGCAGCACAACTCTGTTTTCACACAAACACAAGCAGCACTGAAACCACGAGGCAGCAGATTTACTGGACTGTTTGGCACTAAACCAGATTTCTGCTCCCGGACGGCCCTGACACATCACACACATACACACAGAGAAGTTGGCTGATGACCACAGTGTGTGTGTGTGTGTGTGTGTGTTGCTTTAGGCTGCTCTCTTTTCCATATAGCTATCCTGTTTAGTATGCTCAGTCTTTGCTAGTCGGCTCAGCCTAAAGGGACACACACACAAACACACAAACACACACACACTAAATTTAACTCAACAGTCATTACATTCAAAACTCCCAGTCAGACTGCAGGCTCCTGAGAGGCTAATGAGAGAGATGAAGATATGATGAGTTGTGGGAGGCTGAGTGATATCATGGACAGCTGCCCCAAATCCCTGTAGTCTATTGTCTAGTGGTACAGCATCAGAGGCTGTGATACATCAATGAAGCATCTCTCTCACACACACACACACAGACACACACACACATACACACACATACCTCAAAAACAGCCAGAGCGTAGGGATGTCCCAGTGTCTCTGCAGACGACATGTGTGTTCTGCGGTGAGCTCCGTTCAGGTCCACGCTGGCTATGAGGTGCAGCTTTGAGTCCACCCAGTACAGACGCCTGTTGGCCATGTCTGACAAACACACAAACACACATAAAGATAGATCATCCACAACATTAAAACCACCTGTCTAATATTCTGTGGGAATACTCAAAAACACCGGCAGAAAGACCCTAAAAAGTTGTGAGGTGGAGGTCTTGTTTTTTTAACCCAGATTCTTGACTAGACTGAAATATGGGAAATTACGAGGTCATGTCAACTGCTTTTTTTGTTGACAGGTGGCAGGACACATTCCGTGTGGCAGGACCCATTCTCCTGCTAAAACAGGCCACTGATTTCAGAGATTGCAAAATTGCCACGAATTGTTGATTTTGTCTGCAACAAAGTTTAGGAAGCTGGTACATGTGAAATACTTCTTTTATACCCAAAAGTAATGGGTATACGTGAGTTTTCTTGAACCTGGGTAAACCTGTCATTTACTCCTTTCCCATTGCCAGTAGAGGAGTTTGTTCGACGTCACATACGCACCGAAAGCTGAGGAGCTCTCTCACCTCACTCTCCTGCCAAATTAATAAGTTTACCCAGGTGTCACGTTTCCATCACTGCCAATCGGAACCGGAGCCAATCAAAGCCCATGTCTGTCTCATTTGACCCGGCAGTGAGAGCCAGATGTTAGTGGGTATTAGTGGGATTTTTGACAGATGGAAAAGGGGCTAAAGTAACATCCAGATAAATGCCAGGGGCTCAGGTTTAGGATGTAAGCAGAACAGTGTCTCCTCTTGCTTGTTTGTTTTCTTTTTCTTCTTCCCCTGGTAAGCGACACACACGAACCGTCCACGTGAAGAAGAAAAAAAATGTGATATAAATAGGACTTTTTGAAGCTGAGCAGAAATTGATTCCCTTCACGGTAAACACTCCTGCACTCTGACCAACAAATCCCTTTAGGTGATATTGATTACATTTTAAAATGTCAGTTTCCCACAATTACATCAAGGCAAGTTTTACTGTGTCAATGCATAACTTCTAAAACGCTTCAAATATCATTCCTGAGCAAATGTGACGACTTCGTAAATCTATCATTGAACATTTGCAATAACACTTTCATTAACGTTTGACCTTTACCTATAATGAGTTGACGGAGTCCATTAGCTCTCTGCGCGACTCTGCTACAGGCACATTTAGCAACACACAACAATTACTTGAAAAGCGTGACACAGAGCAGAGTGTGAAACCTACTGTAAAATAAAAAAGCGGTTTTCTCCTCACCTAGAGTGATGCCATTGGGCCATTCAATGTTATCAGCCACCAGCACCTGTCGGTCCACACCATTCATCCCGGCTTTCTCTATCTTGGCTCGAGTGCCCCAGTCTGACCAGTACATAAAGCTGGATTGAAGAAAAGAAAGCACATTTTATTGTGTTATCATACAGTGCTCATGGAGTGCTGCTGTGCTCAGTAAGAAATGTGAAAATAATAATGCCGTAGTCAGTATTAAACTAATTATATTGCACTTTATAAACTTTTGACAGTTGATGAAGTTTCGAGTGTCTGTACAGAAGGTAGAGCTCTTTGTTTGAGTTCTAGCAGACGCCTGCAGGGTTGCTTTCCTCACTTTACGGCAATGTCTTTTTTTAGGTAAAGATCAGACAGCGTTCTTCTCCATATTTATTATCGGGGCCTGTCTGCACCACAATGTTTGCACCACCAGGATGAAAGAGGAAGATGCAGCCTATTGTAGGACAATTCTATACAAGACTGACAAAATATAGGACAGGAAATGAGCATTTTTAGAAATGGCAGCTGAATACCATATCACTGCAGACTGAACACCAACGCAGTGGTAGCACTGTCTGGGATTTCATGTCTGGGATTACTACCTGTAAAATGTCTGGAACCATTGTCTTGTATGGGACACAGACAGCATCCTTTAATAGCCAGTGACATATGATTAAATCATGTGATGGCAGACGCAGTGACAGAAAGATTAGATTCCTGCAGCAAACTGAAAGCTCACTTTATGGGAGCTGTTGAAAAAATTACATGGCAGCTCGGGAAAAAACATAAATCATTGTTATAATTGGCTTAAGTGATTTAATTACAACCTTAAGCATTTGACAAACATTTCCTTAAAGCAACACTAGGTCGTTTTTTATACCTTAAAATAACAGCCTTAAAATCATTTTGTATGGGACACAGACAGCATCCTTTAATAGCCAGTGACATATGATGAAATCACTTGTGATGGCAGATGCAGTGACAGGAAGATTAGATTCCTGCAGCAAACTGAAAGCTCACTTTATGGGAGCTGTCCGTTCAGCACCGCCAAACCACAACACACACGTCAGGTTATCCCCCAGGTACTTTCTGCTTACACTTATTTATTTCTCCTAACATAATACAACCTATTGTTTTACAGCACTGTCATAAGGATTTAGGCAGCCATCTTACAGCCTTATGATATTATAGCTTGCTTTTTATTAGTCTTTATTACTTATTATACAGTTTTCTTTGTGTGCAAAAGTGATCTTGCGAAGATGTGCCGATGCTTTTTTAAATGACCAAAAATCTCTCAGATTGATTTTTTTATTATTCCATATGACCAGTGAAAGTAATATTTAACCATTTCTATGTTTATTACATATACTGTGTAAAAAGCTGGATGAAATGAGGGCTCCCCAAGATAAAGCCAAATCATCTTGATTGCCCCCTAGTGGCTGGCTGCAATTTAGGTAATAAACCCAGCCACCTTCATGTGGATTGGACATGGACCGAGAAAAGGTCAAAGTATACGCCAAATATTTTCCATTTATATAGCGGTAATCATACTGATGTTTGTTCAAGTGTTTTTTTCTGGTAAGTTTGGTGTTAATTACTGATTTGTTGCCATTAAAATAGGGTGAAACATTATGATTGACAGCTGAGACTAGGTCAAGTGGGTGTATCGCTACTGCAGCTCTATCTGCTGATTGCTACTGTGCAGACTCTGGCTCCAAATGGTCAGGTCAAGATGGCAGCTTCCATATCTGTGATATTATGGCTTCATTTTTGAATAGAAGGGGGAAGTGAAAATGCATCATCCTATTAGAAGGCAACTTATGTTTTGTGGTGCACTTTTTGCTTTCCACATGCGTACAAGAAAAGAAGCCCCTTGTGTATTAATTAGTAGTCTTGCCTTTTAATTTAACTCTGTGGCTGTGTTCGATCATCAGTGTTGGTAAATACTAAACTAAACCAGCCATAGTTGAATGGTTACTAGGCAGTAAGTCTTGACCACATTGAAAAGTACACAGTGGTTAACACAATCATTTCCATATAAATAATTAATAGTGATATCTAGTGAGTTCTCCTCACAGACAGAGCTGAGATTTGGCATCAGAAGAAGGATTCAGCCTGTGCTGGATTCCTGTTGGGCAGCTGTGATTGGGTCTGTAACATGCAGAACATCTCACTGTGTGCATTCCTCTGCTTGGGCTATGTGCCTGTTTTTTAAGTGTATTTGTTTTCATCTTGGGTTCAGATCACCAGAACACAAAAGCTGCAGAAAGACAAGTTGGCACAAATTCATAAAGCTCTTCAGATTAGGAGCGATCAGCCAGGATGGAATTTACAAAAAAAGACTGAGTCAGGATTCTAAATGGGTCACAAGCTTGTTACTCTGCATTCCCATGTGTAGCAACAAGAGTCCTCTTCTGTTTGTCATTAGACATGGTCCAAGAGGAGGATTCTAGTTATTCAATTTTCTTTTTCAAGATGAAATTACTTTACACATCTTGATCTGGGGGTTACCAACCTCCTTCTTCAATATTATACATAAATAATAAAATAGATCGGTACAGCCAGCATAAAGAGATGTAGAGGAGGGCCACCCATATAGTGTGACACCACATACAGTTAAATAATTAGCATATATTTTCAAATTAAATCTATTGGTCAGTGATTTCTTGCATTACACAGAATGTTTTAACAATCCCAATCAGTGGTCCATTCAGATCTTTAGTATTGGCTGTTATAAAATGGCGTCAGTGATTCATTCATAAGTCCAGTTTCAAGGCATTTGTTGTTGTGAGCCCCCAACATATCCTTCTTACCCGTGGTGGGGATCCAGGGCCATGGCTCGGGGCTCACTGAGGTCGGTGTTGATGAGCACGCGTCTCTTGGTGCCGTCCACGGAGGCCACAGAGATGGATTTATCTCCGGAGTCGGCCCAGTACAGGTTGTGTTGGAGCCAGTCCAGAGCCAGGCCCACAGGGGTCTGCAGGGCTGAATCCACCAGCGGCACCTGCTGGGAGGGGTCGCTGGCCTCATGGATGAAGGCACTGCAGGTGGAGGAGAGGGCAAGAAATGAGGACAGGGAAGAAATAGGAGTGGACGCAGCGAGGGAACAAGGAGTATTCTGACGTGCTGATAATATGTAAGACACAATCTACGAGCAAGTCAGCCATTACTGCAAAATCAATGTGGAGGGATGCTGAGAGCCCTGTGGCCCTGTTTTGTGATAATAAGTCTATTCACAGTCTCCCTTATTACATGGCAGCTTGGAAAAACATTAATCATTGTTATAATTGGCTGAAGTGATTTACTTACAACCTAAAGCGTTTTACTAAAATTTCCATAAAGCAACACTAGGTAGTTTTTATACCTTAAAATAACAGCCCCAAAATAATTTGACGGCAGACAAACTTATAATCCTCACACACAGCGCACAGTGTCATTTCGGAAACATTTAGCCCGTCTTAAGAGAAAATCACGGTCGAGGTGTTCTTTTCATAGCATTACAGTTTCAAATTTTATAGAAAATAAGGACAAAACCTCATCAACGGACAAGTTATCTTTAGGGAAAAGGGCATGCCTATTATCTCCACAGTGCCCCCTGGAGGCCTGCAATAGCACCATGCAACTCTGGTACACTGTGCTGGAACATAACGACCTGCTTTACAGCAGACATCACAGACCATAACCAAAGTCTGAGCTAACGGCTAACTGGCTCACCATTCTCAGTGTGGACATCATGGCAGAGCCTAAGAGGACATTGTCGGATGGAACGATGAAGAGGAAAAGAGGAAAGGACTGAGGAAGAAACTGAACACGAGTGAATATCTGAGTACATTAAACTCGTTGGCGAGAGCTAAAAGAGGCCAAAGGATGCAGGACAGATGCCAAACTGGTGTTAATGTTTTTGGATAAGTAGCCTAAGTCATAACTTTTGCCCGTTTGCTATGTCTGGTGCTGTTCTGCTTGTTTTTACGTTGGGTGAAGTTGTCGACTAGTTTATCATTAGGAAGCCAGATAAACTTATTTTCATCGGGGGGTTAAGTTGGCAATAAAATTAAAAGGCTTTTATGTTATGCAAAAATCAGTTTGGTGCAAGTTTCGATAGCAATGTATCAATCATGAGTGGCTATAAAGAGGATGTACGAGCATATACAAGTGGATACTGTGCTGTAAAGCGACTACAGCGCGCAGAGAGGCGCTGGTGTGTGCGAGCTGAAGCCTTGGGGTAAATGCGCTGAGCAGGTTCATTCCGGGGTTAGCGTCCTTCTTAGGTGGAGCCTTTATCAGAATAGACAAGGCCTCACTCAGGGGTTGGCCCGCACGTTAATGAATTGGCCCTGGCAGAGTTGTTAGGTGAGGGCCAGGTAGATGTGCTCCCGAGCAGGAATGTGGATTTTCCTTCCCCCAGAGGTCTTTTCCCTTAATATCCATTTCATGAGGAGAACACAGCGCTCCAATTAGAATGAACTCCGGGGAAAAAAACGTTGTTGGGATAACAATAGGAGGAGTGGCTGGAATCTGAATTAATTAGCAAGTCCGAGCCATTGACTCTTAATTAAAGTGGAAAAGACAGGTTTTTTGGTTTAACTCATTAAGAAAATGTTGATTGCAGAATGTAATGGTCATAGAAGTGAAGTGAAATTAGTCCAGTCTGAAAACATTACACACAGTTACGTGTCAGTAACAGAGATAAGGGCTGCTAGTAAGTGAACATGGACATAAACAAATTGTAGGTTTAAAATTCATCCAAAAACTAAGGAAATAACACATTTAACAGGTCTCACAATGCTTTTGATGAGAAACAGTGAATATAACTATTACTTAGTTTGACTCCAGTACCTTTAATGTTTAATGCTGAATTCAAGGCTAATCTAAACCATAAGATCTCAAGAACAAGTTGTGTTTCTGATATGAAAACACAAAAGTGACTCAGGTTCTTGTCTTTCATTTACCTGTAGATTCTCCGGTAAAAGCGGTCGCACCAGAAAACCCGGTTATTGGCCACGTCCAGGTCCAGAGCCACTGCGTTCTTCTGCGTGGACACCACCTGGCTGTAGTCCCTCTTCACCAGGTCTATGCGTCGGATCTCATGTCGGTTGGTGAACAGGAGGTACGGGCTTTTCCCTGCACGCAAATCAAACAATATTTAGGACTCGATTTTGGTGACAATGGGCAAAAAAGCAAACACGGAGTCAGGGTCAAAGTGTGAATATGTGCACCCAGCAAGTTGATTTATAAAAAAGGAGCTGAAGGAGGGTGATACATTGAGAGTTGGGATGTTGCCTCACTGACGACCAGTCAAATCACTTCTGACAGTTTGGTAATGAGCTAAAAAAAAAAGGCTGCAAGCTGGAAGAAAATGACTCTCGTCCAGGGACTCGTGATATGATATCATTTAAATTCAACAGCAAGTGCAGTGTATAAAAACAATTCAAACCTTTATCTAGTGAAATCAAATTCCAAACACATTCTAACCAATAACTTGGTCTGGATTTAGATTGCGTAAGAAGTAATGGCTCTACCTGTTCTTGTGTCAATAATTAAACCCAGAACATACAGCCCCATTCAGAGGTAAAAGATGGACATAAAAAAAACGGAAAAAGCCGATAAGTCTGAGAGATTGTTTTTTTCCAGCACAGCATCAACACGTTTGTGTGCCGGACTCGGGACCATTAACCCTGATGGGAAGCACAGCGTGTCAGGGAATGATGTAGACCTTCCTCTGCAGTTATAACACAGAGGCTTCACCACTGTCAAAAAGTATTGCAGCTTAATGTGCTCCTGTACATTTGTAGCACCGCAGTCGATGCACTGAATGTGATCTTTTAACAATAAAACAAATAAATTACACAACAGATGTTCATGTGAAGACAGCTAAATATCCTCCTCCTAACAAGAGCAATCTTGTATTAAAAAAGATCAGAGTAGTTGAAGTATTGATCAGTGTGTCCGTATGCATCATTCATTTATATGCTGCTTATTATGCTCTTTAGTATTTATACATACTGCTTTAAATAGCACACTGGCAACAGGTTTCTGCAGGTTTCAACAATTTCATTTTAACACATTTTTAAGACCTTAATGAAGGAAATTTAAGATCTATGTCCATAGAAAAATTGAATATAGAGAATAAGCCTCAATTCGCTACATTATCTTTTAAAGTACATGTTGTACTGAGACACATTTTGATTAGAGTGTTTGTAGAAACCCTCTATTTTCATTTCAATGTCAGTCTTTTGTGTAGTTTTATTAGGCCTGCACACATCGGTATATTTCGATTTTTACTGTACACTATATGAAATGCTATATACTTACACACACGACACAAAGTACAATATATTGCAGAACTATGTTAACAACAAGGTTAAAGTCAAGAGGAAGTGCGCTGGAAGTCATTGGAAAGGGATAATAAAAAAACACATGCATTTATACACAGAGCTCTAAAAAATACACGGAAAACCACAAAGGAAACATATGTCAACAAAATAGTGACTTGACAATACAGAGTGGTGTCGTCATGGACACATGTGCAGACTAAGTAATGAATTTATCAGCTGTATGATGTATATATTATATGATATAATCATACTTTACTTTCCATTTCCCTGCATAGACACAGGTCCCTGCATCTCAGCGTCTACTTCCCACTGTGTCCTTGTTTCACTGTTTCAGTGCATCACACCTATTTTTAGAGCTGTCCACTTGGGATGAGGTCATCCAGGATGCATTTCAATTAGAATCATGCACAGGGTCCGCAGACGCATCATTACATCATCATTACTCTATGATTATTCTTTTATAATGCCGGCAGGGCAAAGCCATGAGGGTAACAGACATAGTGTGAGCCTGCAGGGAAAGTTTAATCAGTCCAGCTAGAGCACCCACCTTTGTCTTGTAACGTCTATATTGAGCCCATATCTTTCTGACACTGTGTGGTAATAGGACGCCAGATGCAGCCAGTATTCTCGAGAGGCAGATATGAAAATCTCTCATTAATGGCTCGCTTGCCACAGTTTCCCCTCTTGACGCTCTGTGTCAGAGCCTCACTGTGGTATCGCACGTTCCCGCTTTCTGCCCTCCTCTCCCGGCCCGTAGTCTGAATAATGACAGTGGTGCTCAGGACTAAATGTTCTCCCGAAAAAAACTGGCCATTACAATGACAACACTTTTAACCTCTAAGGTGGAAAATTGTCCTCTGTTGGTTTCATGGGGCTGTCAGGGCAGCAGCAGAGGTTTTCATTGCCGAAAAACCAGGCGGTGGAACTGCTGCATTTTGGGGAGCGATTCAGCTTTTGGCAGCTTCTGACTCACACAGTTGCCTCCTGGCCATGATAAACTGATAGAAAACACACTGGGCAGCCATGCACGGAGAAATACACAAGTGCAGACAGAAGCGGGGGGGCAGATACAATCCACACACAAGTACAGTGTGTACAAATGCAAACACACACAAGTGCTGAGCTTTGATATCAGCTCAGTTTAATTGAGGGAAATAAAATCGGAGCGTTTGACAGCCACAGGGACCGAATCACCACATTTCATTCGCACTCACTGTTTCCTCTCAATTAAATAATGAACATTTTGTGGGGAAATGAAGTGTAAATATATCAGCTGGCCTCGCTCTCAATTCCTCTTAATAGCTTTTTTTTTTTTGGCCATCGCTGGAGTTCAAGGAAAAATCAATTTTGCCTCATAGCAGTTCACTTTGTTCTCCACTAGTCTGACGCTGGCCTGTCGACAACAAGCCCAACAGGAGACCAGATTAAACTGATGTAATTAGCTTCCCACCGTGACTCAGCCAGGTACCCCTGAAGAGTTGCCGCACCTAATTATAAGTGTTTAGCACGACTAAACACAGCGGCCTCGTCACTCTTGAAACTGTCTAATGGGACGGGACACTGGTGGACAGTTTTGGCCTGGGAGATAAGTGAGCGGTTGCCTTGGTGATGCTTGTTTTTTTTCCCTGTCTGCAGTTATGTCGAGTACACAAGCGAGCGCAGAGCGGTGATAAGAAGCTAACAGCAGAAAGATGTCGGTGATTATGAGACGAGGAGGGTTAGACACCGAGGCACGAAAGCTTGCGAGAGGAAGGGTTGCGCTAATGAGGCCGAGTAATATCTGAGAGAACGTCTTGTTATCATCGGCACAACAAAGCTTTTAAACTTTCAGCACAGATGAAAGTTTTTTTTCTAAACAAGCCGAGCATTTTTATGGGTTACATTAATTTATAAACTTCAGAAAATGGAAACAGACGCTTATCAAATCCCCAATTTCTTCTTTTTTTTAAAGCAACTAAAGCTCAGAGTTTGACTTAACACAAAACTTTATTCTTGCAGAATTCTCTTTTTCACCTTCAAAATATAGGAGCCCTGTGCTTCACCTGCACCATCTCCCACCCTGCCCTTGATTCAACTGATATTATCAAACTTACATTTTTTTGTTTTGAGCTGTGAACTAAATTATATGACTGTACTCTGATGAAACACATTAATACTGGTTTTAATATCACATTTTTTACCACATTTATGAAAAAAAAATCATCATGGAGTCATCCGTTTGGGGCCTCTTACCAAAAGTGGGCGGCCTCCCACCACCAATGACAGCTCTCGAGTGTGAATCTGGAAATCCCTGCTCATTTTCACATCTATGCAGAAACTAAACCACTAAATCACCACATTGTCTATATTCAGAGACACCCCCCATCCTCCTGTGTGAGTGTGTGTGTGTTCTAAAGGTGTTCTTTGCATTTCAAGGGAAAGGCACTTCAGCCAAAACCTACACTTTGAATTGTTGAAGATCAGTCATTGGAACTCACCCTCTGCCTTGCAGGTCTTAGTGACGGGGTCCATCTCATAACCCTCGTGGCACTCACACTTGAAATCCCCCTTGTAGTTGATGCAGATCTGGCTGCAGGCGTCAGGGAACTCACACTCATCGATGTCTGCAGAGGCAGGAGAGAGAGTGAAAGACACAAAGAGACAGAAACAATCAGACAGAGAGAGACAGAGACTAATTCACCATTAATGAGCTGATCACAATCTATATTGCTGCTTTAGTTTTTGGTGAGACAACAGTGATAATGGGTGAGAAAAAAAGCAAATGTGTGGCTCTGAGTGCCGGAGAAACACAGACATGTTGAGAGAGAGAGAGAGAGAGAGAGAGAGAGAGAGAGAGAGAGAGAGAGAGAGAAAAAGAGATGACAGGATGTGACCCTGTCGATTTCTCTGATCTGTTTCAGGCTTTTTCCTTGGGTGTGATGAGGAAATGGTTGTGTTAAAAGCATGAGGAAGGTGTTAAGAAAATAACATTTTGTGTGTGTGTGTGTGTGTGTATGTGAGTGAGTGAGTGAGTGAGAGAAAGTGAGAGAGAGTAGCAAGTGTGTGCAAGGTTCCCTGTGGGAGTGACAGTCTGGGCACACTACACAGAGAGACAAACAACTAAAGAGCTGCCAAAAGCAACACACACAAACAAAGACAGACACAAACGCAAACACACAGACCCATCCATCCATCTATCTATCCATCTATCTATTCATCCATCCACCTACACATCGATCTGGACGTTTCTTTACCTCCACAGGTCTTTTTGTCCAGCAGCTGGTAACCCGTGGGGCACTGGCACTCAAATCCGATTGGTCGGTCCATGCAGACATGCGAGCAGCCGCCGTTGTTGATCATACACTCATTCAGGCCTGGGAGACAAAGAGAAGGAGCCCGTGGTCAAATGCAACCAATCACAGAGGATGTAGGGATGTTAAGGTCATCCGGAAGGTCATTCAGAAAGGTTGATATTTGATTTAAAAAAAGGCCCCATGCAGCTTCATTTACTATAAAATATTTCAACGGGATGATCTCAACTCCTGCGCCCAGCTCATCTCCATCCTTTTTGAATCCTTATCAGATGTTTTCAAAAGTGCAGAGGGAATTAAAGAGGCACAACATTACACACACGCAGGGAGCGAGTGAGCTTTTAAACTGAGAATCAGGTCCATCTGTGTGTAGGGATTCCCGAAATGTCCCATAAGGATCGATCACTGGAGCAAGTGAGGATATCTAAATTAAACAGGCACGCCGAGTTGAGGCAGAGTGATGTAAACGCATCACGAAAATGACAGCTAAGAAAGAAAAAAAAAGCAAGATGTAAAAACAGAACCACTCTCATTTGAAAGTAGGTCAAAGCAGCCTGCGCAAGGTTGGCACACAATGGAGGAAGGAGAGGCACTTAGATGGGATTGTGCTGCACACAATGGGCTTACATGACAGCAAGAAGAAACGTTAGGGCCAGTTCTTCAATCCCCTCCTCACGTTTATTCAGTATAACTGAGGATATAATGTCATCAGAAGCTGCTGCATCACGTCACTGGTACAATGATTAAGTGATGAATTATTTATGAAGCTCTTCAACACACTTTGGCTGGAAATAAAAATCCTATTGTCGAAACTAAATCGTAGAAGGTACACCAAACGGGTGAAAACTAAGATCACCAGTAAAAAAAAAATCTCGCCAAGATTTCATTCAACAGCTGCAGGCTTTGTTTTTTTCTTTTCACAAACAATTAAGCTGCACAATGAGCAACTGACAATTGGAAAGAGGCGATAAAGGGAAAAAATGGATTAAACTGCGAGAGAGAAACCGCGCTGCTCAGTACGACAGAGCGCTTATTTCTGTCGACGGTATCCTACGCAATGTAGTGTAACACATTAGCCAATAGGCATTCAGCTTTTTCATCAGTCATTGGAGGCAAAGGCTATGCTGAACCTGTGTGAGTGAGAGTCGGCCTAAAGCAAAGCACTGCCTTATTCAACTGGTTCCAAGATGAAACTTGGGTAGTTAAATATAAAAATAAAAAACGAATCTTTTGTATATTTTGATTGCAGCTTTCACATCACATTTTCACACCTCAAGCATGTGTAATATTTTCTTTTGTGGATGGTTGCCTCAGCTAGTTTAGTAGTGTGTGTGTGCGTGTGTTTGTGTGTGTGTGTATTTCGGTGTTAGATGATAACCAGGCCATTACCCTATGTGGATTTAGCAAAGACTTTTATTTTGAAAGGCCGCAGACTAACTAAAATACAGTAAATAAAGTAAATGTCTCTGTCAGCAGAATATTAAATGAAAACAAAAATATGTTCATGTAAAACCCATTTGATCGATTGTGTTTGTTTCCTCACACTATCAAGAAATGAAGCCAAAATATCCTGGATACAAACGCTGCCATCTTGTCCTGATGATGTCATTTGCCAGAGTCTACACAGAAGCAGAGCCACAGTAATGACGTCCCGCCGATACACGTGCTCGACCAATCTCAGCTGTCAATCAAAAGTCTCACGCTTTTTTATAGCATCAATTAACTTTGTAAAAAAATGTATTACTGGAAAAATAAACAAGAACATACACCAGTGTGATAAGAACTAGAGAAAATGTAAATAAATGACGGAAACCATCTTTGAACAAATATATTTATCGTGTACTCTTTAGTTCGGCCCATGTCCCATCCACTAAAATGGAGAAGGCAGGGTTTATGACCTATACTGCAGCCAGCCACCAGGAGGCCATCAAAATGGTTTGCCTTAGAAAGCTAAACCACATTACATTTTACAAACTGTTTGTGTGCAGTTATCACATAGCTTTACTTTTTCTTTGCATTTTTGACTTTTCCCTGGGTTTGACATATTTAGTCCCTAAATAGGTTTAAATGGGTTGTATTGACTATTTGTTACTGTCTGGAGCTAAAGCTGTTCTACTTTTAAACTCACAAATCCCGATAACCAGTTCATTTCACACATGCAGCATTGACTCAAAGACAAAATAACACATTTGCGGCTCAGCTACATAACAACATTCTATATCATTGATAAAGTTAACTCCTTCCAGGTTGACTGAAGGTTTGTTTGTAGAAAAATCATCTTCTGTTTTGTGTTGGACGTCAGCCGACTCTGCACAAAAACCACCAGCACTGAAACCTCATCTCTACTTTCGCTGGATCTGTGACAGCAACCAACCACTCTCAGAGGCTCCCACTCCTTTCATTCTGTCAGTTCAAAATTAAAGGCAGACGGAAGAAAAGACAGAGATGTAGCCGTGTTTGAGGACTCACTGCTGCCCGTCTCTTTGAGGGGAGCTGGGCGGGTAACAAAGACGCCCCAGGACAATCTCCTGTGTGAACATATAAACAGCTTTTTCCAGATTGCTTCCAAGGACAGCCGTGATTTAGAGGTCACTTCTCCTTTCCCGTGGGCAAATAAAACATGACGTCTCTCCTTTTCCACTCCACCTCCGTCTCTCTCTCCATCCCTCTCTGCCTCTCTCTCGCCGTGATAACCCATTATGTACCTATTTTGAGCCGCTTCTGAGTGAAAGCAGAAAACGATGGAGCAGTGTTAAGAAACAAATGGCCTGGCTAGTAATGAGTCAATACTGTGGTAATGTGCCATTATTTCTAATGAGAAATAAAAAAAATGGCTGGAACCCAGAGAGTAATGCGTGGTGTTTATTTTCTCTGACGAGGCTGTTGCGGCAAACGCAATCACACCGAACATCTACGTGAGTGTGTTTCGGTTTTGTTGTCTCGGAGTGTTTTTTTGGTGCCTGTGTTGCAGTCGGGGAACATCTTGTGAGTGACCGGATGAGTGAGCAGAGCGACGAGCTAGGTGTGTGTGGACACGCTGTTAATGAGCTGAGCACAAGACCTGGGTGGAAGGAGAGAGGGAGGAAGAGTAGCGGAGCCAGCTGTCAATGGCCTGGAACCGGACCAATCAGAGAGCTCGAATATATTCACATTCGCAGATGGGTCTGACCCCCCTCCCTTCCATCCAGACTGAATAAGGTCCGTCCCAAAACTGGCGGTCCAATCACAACCCTTTATCTGAGATGAGGCGGGATGGATATAGTTTCGGAAAGAGGAGGGCGGAGCACCGCTGAAGCATTTTCAGTAACAACCAAGATGGTTGAGAGAGAACTTTTTAATCAGCTACAGAGACATTAAACTGGATGGGCTTTTTCGAGTGTAAAAAAAGAACGAAAGGCTGCATGTTGTGGTCCAGACGTCACAAATAGACAAACCACAAACTCATCATGGTCGAGCTGGTGTTAAGCTTCCTGTTATGTATTTTATTTTTTACGTGACGAGATAAGATCCTATTTAGCATTTTTGACTCAACGGTCAGTTGTCGACTGCACACAGATGTTGAGAGATCTAATATTGCCCTGAATAAGTGCTAGTCCCACATAAGAAATGTTCTGAGCCTCTGCTGGAGAAACCGTTCTCTATCTGGATCCCTCTGAATTCTAATTCAATATTCCTGCTGTAGTCTGTTTCGATTTTTCTGATCACATCACACATGACACTCTGCCCGGACTTGGTCTTCTTCTCAGACTCCACCAAGCGGGAGCTGACCGTGCAATGAGAGGAAAACACGGTGGAGGCTCATGAAAATACCAGGAGCTGGTGGAGCAGTGCACAGACCCAGGGAGGTGGTCTCTCTGTGAGCCAGTTGAAAGTGGGCTCAATCAGTAAAGCTCTGGCAAGAAATTGTTTCACGGGAGCTGCAAAGAGGGGAAGCCACAGAGGAAGCCGCAGAGAGCCCATCGGTGGCTTTGGATAAAGAGGTCAAGCCTGTGGACCCCGGCTGGGACACCAATGTCAGGGGGTCTGATGTTCTAACTTGTTTTGTTTCCCTGATTGGTTGCAGGTCTGATCTGTGATTGTTGGTAACGCTCCAAGACAAAAGTGAATCATTGTGTTCTGTCTACATTTATTGATCAAAAAGAACTTTAAAAACCATCATCAGCAAGTCTGTACTTTTATCTATGTGTCCTTTGATTTATCAGCACATCCTTTACGCTGTCATTTTTGCATTCCCAATTCAGTGTCATTTTATGATTTGATGTCTCACCATCTCTGATGCTGGGAGCTTTCTGAGTGATGTCTTCAACACAGAGGAAAGATAATACACCCCCCCAATGTTTTGTTCCTTTAAAGGAAGGCAGCACTTTCATTTATTCATGGTCAATGAGAGTGGAAGGTGTATGGAGACGGGAGGAGAGATGAAGAAGAGACTGTCTGAGAGCAGGAGGAGCTTTCTTCTACCGTTTGATGGTAATTAGTACATGGAGCTTCTTGTTCTGATCAACAGAAGCTGCTGCTAATGTAAGCACACCTCTGAAGTCTTTGAAATGCAAGGTAATAGGAGGGAGTTAGTCACATTTTGTTAGGGTAAACACGATTATGCTGATACATCAAGTGCTTGAATCCATTTACAATAGATACATACTGTGCATGCTCTCTCACCACTGAAACCAAAAGCTCCGCAAGCGCACACAAGTTCCTGCAATTTCACAGCTGAGCATTTGACACACCTGGGAAATGAGTGAATAAGCTTTTTCCTGTTAGCAGCCCAGACGAAAAAGCAATAAACCGTGTTCATGTCGAGGGTAGGAGACCTTTTGGTGAGAGCTGACAGGAGATTACGATCGAGTAGCTGTGTGCAGAAAAGGTCCTCTTACCACACTCTTTCTTGGGCTCGTCTGATCGGTCCTTGCAGTCCTTGAGAGAGTCGCACACCTTGGAGCTGTCAATGCACTCCCCGTTCTTACACAGGAACTTCAGCGGCCCCGCGCACCTGGTGGCTGTGTCCAAAAAACGCAAAAAAAAGACAGGATCAGTGTCATAAACATCGCACACATTTTTTTACACGTGCTGCTGAAACTTCCATCAAAACCTCATGCAATCGAAAAGTGTGTGAAGTCGAATTGAATATGTGCAGCGGTTTGTCGAACTCTTGAAGTCTTGCATGAAACAAGTGACATCATAAAATACTTTGCTCTCAAATATTCATATCATCGCACATTAAAAGCCTGGTGTAATAGAAGCTGAATTTGGTTCAGTTTCACGGTGCTACAGCTTAATTTCCTGCAAAATAATTTTGTACAACGCTGATGAATTATGCAACACAGTCAGAGGAAGGGGAAGGAATCAAATTGGCTGAGAAAAGGAACTGGGCTGATTCCACATAACATCAATGGTCATTACACACAAATGATTCCAGATTAATATGTGTCCGGAAAACCCCACGTAGATCACTTGAAAGCGAGTTCATTTAGTTTCTCCTTATTTGTGCACAAGCAAAGAAACAATTCAATTGTGGCTGTAATTAGTTTTTATGCCAATATTACAGCCCATGATGACTTTAGAATCATCACTTGACTCTGCACTGCCTCTCAAAGCTCTAAAAGTCTGCTCTACATAACCAGCCCAGCATCAAACAACCGCCAGCAGCTACTTAATGTGGAGAGTTAGCAAATAGAGATAAAGATATTTCCCTTGGGAGTTATTCAGTATCAGTCACACAACTACAAGACGAGGGGATTCGGGATTAAATTCATCCTGTGGCTTAAGACTTGACCCCGACTCAATGCTAATGTTGCCCATTATCTGCTGGATGTGCAAAAAGCAGCTGGCAACGCACCGTGATGTTTGTGAGCTGCCGTTTTAAAGCCTACGCCATCTTGGTTTTATGAAACCAGAAGTAGCAATATATTATGGGGTTGCCGATGATGACGCCCACCTCCACCTGCGACCTGCACCCATTGGACGGTACTAGCTGTCCATCTCACGGTATCGATGCATAATGCATTTAGTGCTCCATTGTCTAATTTAATCTAAATGGGACCATAATTCACATAATGCAACACATGATGTATTGAAGAGGACTTGAAACTAGCGACTGAGACATAATCGTCTTAGGGAAATGTTTACTGATGTTATAAAACAGCTTTTTTCACCCATTCACACACACATTCATACCGTGCATCTATGGGCAGCAATTTTTTTATGAGAACAGCACAGCCATCAGGGGAAATTTTGGGTTCAGTATCTTGCCACAAAGACACTTCAGCTCGCAGGTGGGCAAGACCGTGATCAAACCGCCGACCTTCTGGTTAGAGGACAACCACTCGACCCCCTCAGCACAGCTGCCCAGAAAACAAGTAAGTCATTTTCTCACAGAATTAAAAAAGAACTTACTTCTTTTTGCGAAGATGCTTCACTTTCCTGACCCAGCATCTACTTCCATTTGTATAAACAGTCTATGCTAAAAAGGTGAATTAAAAAGGGATAATATATATATTTTCACTGCCCCCAAGAGGCCAAAAAGTTACGAGGAGGACAAAATAAAGAACAAACAAGAAAGCGAACAGAGGGTATATTTCTTTCATTTCTTTTTTCCAACCACTACTTCAGCTGGGAGGATTTTTGGTCAAACACACTGGTGAATACAAACTTATTTTTGAGTTTAAGAAGCAACAGGGCCAAAGGATATCTACAATAATATACAGGTAGACGTGCAAAAGCCAGAGATGCACTGGATCAAAGTAAATACTTGCACAGCAAATAGTGAGAGATTCAAACACACATGGATTCTAGAGGAAGACAGGAAAAGAGGTAATGGGGACAGATTTCAGCAGCCAGACATGCAGACAGTGACGACAGGCGTACCCACCGTTTACACAACCAGATTCATCACTTTGGTCCGGACAGTCATGGACCTTGTTACACTGCTTGGTCCCGTGGATGCAGGAGCCGTCGCCGCACTGGAACTCATCCGGACGACACGTCAACAGGGCTGCAGGAGACGCACAAACACACACACACACACACATGAAATCTAAATCCTCTTTAATCCCTGCAAGAGGAACTCAACATCCCGAGGTTCAAAACCAAGTCAAGAGCCCTTGTTGCATTTCAGCAACATCAGTTTTTTATCAACTCTTTGGCGAGAAAAATCACAAAGTGAAATAGTGTTCTTCTATCCACTCACAGCCTGCGTTGGGAGCGGCCTCGGACAGAGTGTGAGTGAGAGTGTGTGACGAAGGATTTTCAATATAGTAATGCAGCCACACCAAACGTCATTAATATCTCAAGCACAGACAAGCTTTTCATCAACAGGCCACAGTAAGCTCATATAACTCCTCTCTAAAGCACACTAAAAGGCAATATATATGACTGAGGGGTCGGTGGGGGTGTGATTTAGTGCTATCGCGGGATGAGCGTGACACAGGCAATGTAATGGAGACGGGATACACGTGCACACACGCATGCACGTGGATACACACATAAGTATCTTATCTATGAAATGTTTCTCTGTATCTGGGAGATGAGTCTGGAGATCAGACCTACTGCAACCGACTGCTGCAGATCGAAACACATGCACACTCAGTATATCTACCTCCGTTGTGTTTTCCCCCCTGTCTGTTGGTTTATTGGTTGGTTTGTTTGTTTGTGAGCAAGATTACACAAGAGTCTACTGGACGGATTACCACAAAACTTAGTGGAACGATATGGTGTGGGTCAGGGAGGAACCCACTCAAATTTGGTGCAGATCGGGATCAGGGGACAGATCCACACTGTCTTTAACATTGTGAGGTAATTAGGGAACTGATATCTATAAGTCTAATGTCAGCTGGAATTGCCCCCCCCGACCCTCAAAGGATAAGGGGTATAGATAATGGATGGATGGATTTCTATGTCTATGAAATTTTCATTGAGTTTAGTATATTTCAGTCCATAAAACATATTTTTTTTTAAATGTATCCAATTAATTTAAGAGTACAGTTGGGCCTTGGCCGATATGAGCTCTACTGGGGGACATTCTAGTTGTGAATAGAATTAATAAGAAGCAAATTCTAAAGTATATTGATGAATCACAGCAATAGCAGGTGGCAGCAAATTCAATTTTTTTTGTGGCAAGATAATCCTCGCATAGACATGGAAGTGTGTGCACATAGAAAAGGAGGAAAGGGCTGAGCATAAGTGGCTTCTATAATAACCCCTGGACAAATACAGGGTTGTGCCTCTAACCGTCTCCAGGCCTGTTCCTTAATGCAGGGATCCAGCAGCTTAACAAAACATCAATCTCTTGTAAGGGCTTCTTATTTGACACGGCAGAGTGTGAGCCGTGGGTTTGATGTGCGCACCACACATCTTGATAATGAATAGTGGGACTATCTGGGTTTCACACTCTGGCTTAGTGAGACAAGAGCTGCAGGGCTCCTCCATCCATGACCAGCTAATAGGAAAAACCTGCTTTATCGCAAAGCCCCCATCTCGGCACAGTGTTTATCAACCAGCACATTCTTTACCTGACACATTTATAAGGAGAAATAAATTTAAAAAAAACATGTGTCCCAACTCCCAGCAGAGTGGAAATGTGCTAAATGATAAAGTAACACCTCTCAGGAAGAAGGAAATAGTGTGTGGTGAGATTTTTTTTAAAACCACTTTCCAGTCTGAAAGCAAACAGATAACTTATCTGGAAGCAAAGGGATATCTTAACACACTGTCCACAAAAAAAGATAATGTGAAATAAAACTGACCCCCATTGTAGTTACTTCTGAATGTGAGGGGAATTGATTGGCCTGCAGCCATCTTGCACAAACTCTAATAACTCTATTCTGCTGTTTGAAATATTTGCAGTGCATGGCAATAAGATTATAGAATCAAGTCAAAAACAACAACTTAAACACTAACAACCCAAACATAACATAATTTACATGAAATTAAAGAAGACTCAAGAACACTACAAACAAGTACAGACAGATGTGTGTTTCTATGAGCAGCCTGGAGCTGCAGAGATGTGCTGTGTACCACTTTCCTCCTACATACTAATTGTAAACAGAATGTTCTTCAGACTAATTACCATGATATACTGTGGTGCATCCTTTCAGTAAGTAGGCTAAACAATATTTAAATGTGTAACATACAAGATTTAAATACAAACGATTTAATTGTATTTTCTTCTGTACAAACGGGAAATTATGTAATTGGTGTGCCTATGCAAACTGGAACTTTGGAAGCCAGTGCAAACTGAACATTGCAAGGAGAAAACAAACTACCTTTTCTACAGATTTTATACTTGTTAGGATTATGGACCGTTCTGGTTCAACTGGTTTTGGCTGTTAAGTCTGTGTGCGCTGATCCTGTCGGTGTGTGAGGTCGGCTTGGCGGGGGGGGGGGGCAATCCCAAAACGTTTTGCACCGTTTTTCTACTGTTTCTGGGTTGAAAGACATGTTTGCTCAAAATGGTTGACGGCGGGCTTCAGGATGCATCTTCTCTCATTTGTTGGGTGCGTCAGAGGTGCAGCCTTATCAGCGGAGATGTGTATATAAATCCAACAATATAGTTTCTCTGCAAATGTGGCAGCTGTGTTTGCATCAATTGAAGATGTTAGGTAATACATTTATTTTATAGAATAAGCTCATAGTTATTTGAGCTGAACTTATTTTATGGCCAAAGGCAGACATTGTAACATCAATTGTATTTTGAAGTATTAAACGCATATTGAAATCCATGTCATCCAACTCCAAGATTTCTTCCACAACAAGGCCAAAAATGGCTTTCTCCTCCATAGTTACATATCACAACAGTGTTCAAAGCGCCACTGTTTAAAGATTTAAACAAACGTTCTATGATGTTTTATTTGAGCTGAACGCAGCCCGAGTCTGAATCATCAACTCAACCACCACACATCTGCCAAAACGTCATTCAACCTTGTGGTGGTCACACTAAAAGCCTCTTTGAAACAAGTCTTCTTACTTTTTGGGATGGGTCTTTCATTACCTTCCTGCCCGCATGATTTACCTTTTGTCTCTCTTGTTCAGGATCACCGACTGCTTTCCATTTGTCAGCCACGCTCACCACCGCCGCTCTGCCTCAGCTCTCACTACCTCGAGCAGCTCAGCCACTCAGCCGTACTCGGCCCTGAAACACTAATGTTTTACTGTTTCCCTGTCTCCTGTTTGATTTTATGGTTTTCCAGGACCTTTCTCATGCTGTTTTACTACCACCTGCAATTTGATGTTTTGCAAATCTAAATAGTTCCTCCACTTTCTCTGAGAATTGCATTAACAGCCACCTCCAACCTGCATAGGATTAGTATGTAGTTTGTATGTAGATGGTATATGGGATGAATTCTGCTGTACCCTCCTCATGTAACCATGGTTACATGTGCACTTCAATTTTCTTTTGTACCTAAACTCTCCCTCAGCCTGGTCACATATTCTATAAGTCCACAACCTCCGTCTGACAGAGCAGCGATTTTCATGCTTCAATGTGAGCGGAGTGGACAGCCTTTTGGATAAAAATAGTTATGTTATAATGGCAAACATGAATAAGCTCTTGCAGAACACAAAAAGGACGGAGGCAAAGGGCTTCGTGGAAGAAGGCCGTACAAGGAGAGATTTGTGAGGAGCAGACACAAAAGGCAAACTCACGACAATCAGACTCGTCGGATTTGTCCTTGCAGTCTGGATCTCCATCGCACTTCCACGTCAGTCGCACACACTCCCCGTTGGCGCAGCGGAACTCTCCGGCGGTGCAGTTGGCCCTGCGGTTGTTCAGGTACGGGGCCCCGTCCCCGCCGCAGCGCTCCGGCCCCTCGTCTGAGCTGTCGGAGCAGTCGGGGTCTCCGTCACAGCTCCACATGAGCGGCACGCACTCCGAGGTGTTGCAGCGGAGGTGGTTGGGCCCGCAGGTGAGAGGGGAGGCGCACTTGAGCTCGTCGCTGCCGTCTCCGCAGTCGTCGTCACCGTCACATACATAGACAGTGGCCAAGCACTTGCGGTTGGAACACATGAACTCGCCGCTGGGGCAGGCCTTGGCGTCTGGAGGATGAGAACAGAAAGAACAAAAACCTTAGAAAGAGGTTTGAGGAGAAATTGTGAGTCTGCATCCACTGTCTTATTAATACTGACGCAGGGGAAGTGAAGCCTTTACATTGAAGTTACAGTTTAGTCAATATGCCTTTGACGTTTCCCTTAAAAGCTTAAAGTGGAAGCAAATGAATATGATTAAAGGCCTGTACTTTAAAAATGAGTAGTAACCCAGCCATCCTTAAGAGCCTGTAACAAATCAAAATAAAAACTGACTGAAATGTAACAAACCATTTGACAAAAATCAATCTCGTAGCTCACTGGCTATCGTCTGATGATAAATTAGCCTCTTGGTACACACAGCAGATATCGGAGCCGAGACTATTTCTCTACAAAAAAAACAAACAGCGATATTTTGGCTGATCTCTTTTAACAGCTATTTGCATATGAATTCAGATAAATTAAAAAGGCGATAGCCGCTAAATTCCGGTCAATGTGTTCCACCTCTTTGGTTCTCCACACGTACTGTTTACCTGTGGGCAAGCGAAGCCTGCTCAAATGCGATTGTTCAAACTAGAAACAGGACTAGAAGCCTTCCAGCCCCAAAGTCTTGTCCCTCGCCTACAGATTCTGAATATTCACATGTTCAACATTTTACTAGAAAAACACAAACGCCTTTTGAAATAAATAATGACCAGTTAAGGTGTTTTATGGTGTTGCGGCAAAGTTGACTTTTGACCATTTGGATGTAAAATGTCGTGGTTTTTAACATTTTACCCTATTTGACATAATCAGCGCATTCATTCTGTGAAGTCAGTGACATTCATCCACCAAATCAGTTCATCTTTGAGTATGTCTGTGCGGCTACAATTCAGCATCCAACAAAGAGTCAAATATGATTCTTTCTATAATTATTAGTGTATTTGCAGAACGTTATGATGTCACAGGGAAAATGGCCTTTGACTCTGTCGTTACTCAACATTTTTCCCGATTAGGCATTTGTAAGAAATATTGTCATCAATAACATGTGCGGTATGGCTAAAAGGTATATGTACAGTCATAGTGACCTTGACCTTTGACCCTTGACCTCCAAACTCTAATCAGGTCATAACTTGAGTCTCTTTTTGTCAGATGTATTGAAATTCTGCCCCGTCATTAATTCACATAAGCTTCAAACAGAGAGACACAGTGAAATGGATTCTCAGGTTAACTGAGATGCGACAGTGGTATCATAACCAGGGGGAAGACAGAAGGAGCTGAAGAAGAAGGAGAGGGGACTACGGTGGTTTCACAAGAAGATGATGAGACACGTCATCTCCTGAGGAGCTTAATATAATAGAGACCTCTCTGCAATCAGCAGGTCTTTAACCTGTGATTCATCATTAGCACACAGGTCAACCACATATTGTAGGTTACAGTCAACTCTAAATGCTATTCTACCCGAAAAAAACAGAGCAGTAAGAAGCACTGGCCTCGCTCCCCCCCTGCATGAAAATGTTCCTAAGCAGGAGAGAAAAGTTTATGTGCATTTTCCTCTTTTCAAAGTCAACGTGCATGCTTTTCTAAATCCACTTCTCTCTCACTCTCTCTACCTTAAGCAGCTTTCTCTGGCTCTTTGCTCGTGTCTGGCCAAAAACACTGAGGCTGTGAAATGAGTCAGGGTTCCCACTGTGAGGCCACAGCAGCACATGAGGCCAGCAGAGGGAGAAGCACATTTAGGCATTTACACAAACCACCAGGAGTTCAGCTTCAGCACCATCGCCTTTGGATGGGGGGGGGGGGTTATTGTTTGGACACATTTTTCATGAATTAATTTGTTTCTGAAACATATTTGATGAAATGCTCCTCACATCCCAAATAGCCAAGAGTAAATAAAGTCGTCTGAAAAAAAATGACAGGAAAAAAGCCGGTTTCTGTGGCCCTCGCAGGACTGTAATAAAAACCACCAGTCATTTAATTTGGTCAGAATGAAATAATACCTGTCTGTCACTAACCGATCAGTCTGTGGTCTCACTGCACATGACCGGAGTCATCAGCCAGGGGGACATACACCAGTTTAATGTGAAAGATAAATGGTCTGTATTCATAAAGCACTTTTCTAGTCTTGATGACCACTCAAAGCTCTTCACAGTACCGTTTATTGCCATTCAGACACACATTCATATAGTGCATCGAAAACGGATCCTTCCATATGTGCATACGCAGCAATTTTGCAACAGATACTTTTACATTGATCCAAACAGGGATCAATATTTAAATGGCTACTCAGGGCACTCAGAGGGCGCACTCCTCCACCAAGGCCCAACAGTCGCCTCATGAAACCACATCTCAAATTCACTAGATCGGGATTTTCAGTTGGATCCACATCAAATTGCCCAACACTCATAAATATCAGTCTATACCGTAAAGATGCCTGATTTTTTTCCATCAAGATTAATGAGTCCTTCTCTGAGAAATCAACAAAAAACTGCTGATCACGCAATGTTAAAGAAAGCGAAAAATAAATTCCTGGATCTCCCCTCTGATCCGCATCCAAACCAAAAGCGAATGGGTTCTTCCCCGAACCATACCGCATCCTTCCACCAAGTTTGATATATGTCCAGTAGTTTTTGGATAATTATTCTAAATATCAAACAGACAAACAAAAAGACAAAAAGCAGTTTGATCCATCAGTTAAAAGTAATAACAAAGTCAGTGGTTTCCGAATCAAACTGGATCAAAACATCTCGTAAAAGAAAATGAGAAAATAAATAAAATAAAATCATGAGCAATCCCACATGCTGAGTTAAACTGGGTTAACATGTCCTCATCTAGTGAAAACATAGCATCCTAATTACTATCCTATATAATTATACCATATGTCAAAGTCACTATGGTTTTTTTTTTCTTTGCAAACATCAGTGTTGCCTTAATTTACTCCAACAGCCTTGTTTGCACGGGGGAAGGCAACTGAAACGAAAAGCCCATGTTGTGGATTCAGTTCAGTGAAGGGTTTTTAATTCATTAATATTAAAACAGGCTCCATCCGATTCTGATGTGTTTCGTAACTACTGTCCCTGTAATGCCCCGAACCCTCACTCCGTTTTAATTTGGCACTAAATAATTAACGAGATTCAAGAGTCATGTACGTTATTATACAAGAAGAAGAGCATTAGCACTGTACACGAGTGACCTGGTTACACTGGAGAGAGGCTGGTTTCCAGTGGGGGCACCGTGTAAATGAATGTCAAGACTTTTTGAAAAACCTTGAGCCCAAAGTGCACAATGTGGTACAAGTCAGTGGCTTTTAAATGATAAATAAATGGAAGTGGGGCCCCAGCATTTCACTCAGTGGGTTATTCTGTGGTCAATTAATAAAAAAAAGGAACAGGAAATTAAATTTATAATTCGTAACTTTAGCCACTAGGGGGTCTCTCAATCAAAACAATAACAAATGACCTAGTTTGAAGACTTGTGAAGTAGCGTGGGATCATGGGAGTTGACGTCTTCAACACTGAAAAGAATGTAGTTAAGTTTTATTCACATTGCACGGAATACGGCAATGATCCATTACGACCACTACAAACAGTGGAAGGAATAAACAGCCGACTGGCTAACTGGATAGCAGTGTGTTCATGTTGTTTTCTCCGGAAGTTATAGCAGAGACGGGTAAAGCCACCACGACGCAGTTAAAAGGCAACCAAAATGCCCAAAATGAATAAAACTGGATTTTTTTTCTGGCTTTAACACATTGTTGGAAACATTTTTGATAATGTAAGTGCACAGTTCAACAATATATATAACATATTGTCACTTTTCGACATTGTAAAGAAGAATTGTTACAGATCATATTGTTAACTCAACTAAATGAATATGCATTGAGGCTTCATACAGATGTCAGACCTTCAGAAGACCTGTGCAGAGAATCTGACACGAAGACGGCCATTATAGCAGTTCTCAATCATTCAGGCCTTTATGGTGATATAGACACATTACTATCTTCACAGTGAAGCATGACACTGGTCAGGGTTGACTGAAGAATGAATGCAGCCAAATACAGAGGGTTCATTGAAGAAAACCTGATTTAGAGTCCAGGACTGAGACTGAGATTGAGTTTCACGGTTCAACTTTCAGCACAAAAATAACAGAGTCGCTGGAGGACGAGTCTCTGACTGTGAGGAAAGTCCAGCCAAAGTCCAGATTTAAATCCCACAGAACACCTGGACGGACCAGAAGATGGCTGTTCAGAGACACTTCTCATCCAGTCTGACAGAGCTTCAGAGTATCTGCCTGGAAGAATGGGATAAACTGCCCAAATCCAGGTGTACCAAGCTGATAGAGACTTGCCCAAGAAGAGAGAGAGGTGCCATAGAGGCCTCTGCAAAATACTGAATTAAGGGTCTGAAGACAATTATGAGACATTTCAATTTTTGCAATAAAGTCAAAAAACGACTCACTTTGTCATTGTGGGTTATTGAGAGTACATTGATTGACAAACTGTATCAATTTCAAATTAAATCTACAACATACTGAAGTGTGCGAAAAAGGATGGTGACATTATACATGTGTATGCAAACACTACAGGTGCACAATAAACTGCAGACTGCATATGTGCACATATAGAAATTAGAAATTTGCTGTAAGGCTATAAAACCCCTCTATGCATTAACATCTGCAGCCCCATGCTATGCACAAGTCAGGCCATGGCTCTGTTAGTTAAGGCTCATTAATGCTCAACGTTAGATACATAAGGAAATGGACCGAGCCTTCTGTTCGTACACTGCGTTCATTTCGTCCGTATTTGTGCACATCTTCTTAACGCTTTAGGATACGGACGAAACAGACGAAACGGAGCAGTACCACCAGAAGTCGTGAGGAGCAATGTAGCTAATAGTTCAAGCGTGACAAGTAGGACACGAGGAAGATATTTCAACACAGAATTCACCATCCACTTGCCCTAATGTATTTAATCGCCTCACAGAGCAATTCCGCTTACAATGCGGCCGCTTTTGCCTCTTTCTAATCAGGTAAAGTATCACAACCTCCGTCACCGTTGTCATGTTTGTTGTCAGAAACTCTCGACTCTGCCCTCTAGTGGATGTATTGTTTAACATGCCAAATTATAAAAAAAACATGGGAAAATGTGGGCAGCAACGCTGGACTCCAACGAATGCGTAGCGTTCACATCATGACAAATCTGTTTCATGCTGTGGTTGGGACACAACATCGCCTGCTTTCATGCTAACGCGATATAATAGCTATCAGTACAATGCTAACACACCAGATTCACCAGCTGCTTCCTTTTTCTTGTTAATGGGATTCGATTGGCAAGCACCAGTGCTTGACTGTTCGTTTGAAGGAGATTCGATTGGCTGGTGCCTCCATTGCTGCATTAGAAGTTGAACTCTGCTCAACTTCTGCAGTACGCAGCATGAGCAACGTGAAGCAAAGGAACCTCAATGCAATTTGGCAACGCATACTGTCACCACATTCGAAGTGAATGAGCAGCGTTTCTGGTGACGCCTCAAACACAGACGTGTGAGTCCAGGGTTACAGTTATATCATTTAAAAAGGATGCATTTCTTTTCATACACAAAGGCAGCTGTAATGAGCCTTTAGTCCATCACTTTGGTCCAGACAGAAATATCTAAACAACCATGTGTAAGCGCGTAAAAGCCAATTTATTCTTTATCTGCACACTCAAAAACAGCTCCAACATTCATAGATTCATACTGCAGGGACAGTTCAGCTACAGACACCGCAGCAGGGTCAATGGGCCATTCACACAAACACACACAAAGGCACACAACATCCACAAATGACAAACCCAGAGAGGCAGAGTCACACACTCACTCACACTGCCGGCCACTTCACACAGGTCACAGTGGCTCTCTCCAGGGAAACAGCTCAGCGGCTGACCTTTCCTGCCACGCACACGTTTACACAGCAAACACAGCTGTAGCAGAGCAGAGAACCCCCTCTCATCTGCACTAACAACCAGGAGAAGATAACTGCGGACAAGATGGGAATCAAAGTGACGAGAGTTTTTTTTATCCTCCTCTCAGATATCATTACTGGCTGAGAAGGTAGGCCACCTGAGGGCGGGTGGGCGATGGCGGAGGAGACAGAGAACTGAGACAAGACAAAACACCCACCGCTTAGATAAATTGAAAACCTGTCTAGATTTCTATTACCAGAGTGAAATTAGGAGGAAATGTTGTCAGTGGTGTAGCTGCATCGCTGGGGACGTGCAGTACCTGCCAGTTCGGTTTCACTACAGAGACAAGGAGTCATTTGTTGCCTAATACTATCCAAGCAGTGTTAAATATGAATAAATAAAACAAGCAAAAGTACAACCACACAAGAATATTATTAGTAAACACACAAGTCTGGACCGGCTCGCTGTGCCTCGCAGTGCGTCCCAGCGGGACTGCCGTCCTCGGGAGAGATGCCCAGCGAGTGAGTGCACATTAAAAACCCACATCGCTGAGGGTTGAGGAGGACACAGTTGAACTTTCTTGCGGAGCCTCTCTGGAGCCGCTGCTTAATGTAATGTTGATCAGGGGAAGCTTTCTCTGGTGAGGGCTAAATTCTACTTTATACATAATTCAACATGCGGGTGACTCAATTAGCAGGATGCCTCTGCAAGGTTTGCTTTTCCGAGTCTGCGGCGGGCTATTCACTCTACTAATAGCAGCGTGTAGAGAGGGTTGAGTGCGATCCGGCTCAGTCAGTGTTCCTCTCCGCTCACACTAAACACATGTGAAAGCGTACAGCGTGTTTGAATGTTTAGCTCGATGTAAGCCAGACTATGAGTGCTCCACAAAAGCACGAGTGTGAAGACGGCTACAGAAAGACTCGTGTTGCCAGAGCAGTGACACTTAAATCTGGTTGTTTTCCCTCTGCTGGTCTCTTTATTTAAGTCGGTGCACACCAACGCACTGCAAACTCAAGGAGGACCGAATAAAGAATCTTGTGATACTGGATTTGTGACATTCGCTAAAATCAATGACAACTGAAAAGAAAATGTTAATGTATTTTGTATAGCCATTATTGTGTGGACAGATAATGCCACAAGGTGCAGTGAAGGGGATCCGGACTAAGGACATTTTCAGGTTTCAAAGTTTAGGTTAGTTTAGTTTTCAAAGTTTTGTTTTGAAAGAAGCTCATGAATGAACTGCTTCATTACGTTGCCACTGTTATATCATTATAGTATAACTACCACCAACTGATGTAGTTAGGAATCCAACAAATTAACGTCTGTTTACATGTTATATTGTTGGAGGCAAAGACTACAAGAAATCCTAAGAGCCACTTCTGCTTCTTTTTCTTCTGTTTAATGTTGTCTCAACTTCCTGCAATTGACCCGTAAGTCAATGTTTTCACATTGCAAACAAACCAAACCCTAATTCAGTTTGATCCAGACTGAGACCAGCTCTTCTGGTATATAGACCTTTCACAAATGTTACTTTGGTTCGAACTAAAAACAATAGTGTGAGGATCCGCAAAAAAACAAGTAGGTGTGAAAGTGTCCTTAACTCAACAGTTTGTGGAATAAACTTTGTTTTGATTTGGGTCCACACAAAAGGTGCAGGATGCCAGGTCAGTAAAACTGTCCAATGAATATAATATGTGGATTGTTTGTAATAAGTCAGTATAAGTCCGTTCATTCAGAAAGGTGGAGGTGGAGTCTTGCAATTAGTATCCACAGCACAATGCCACGACACAGAGGCAGTGAGATACACAACAAGACAATGAATTGGTTCCAAAAAATTGCTGCAGTTAAATACCAAAATTTGAAAAGATGACAGAGACACTATTTTTATGTCGAATAACGTTGATTCTGCAGGGAAGGTTTTAGTAGATGTGGGCCGACATTGCAGTGGTACTTTAAATTTCAAAAGTTTTTTAATTCAACATTTTAGATCAACTGCATCCAGACATGACGGAATAACATTTCCAGGTGAACAGACTGAGGTTTGCGGCTGAGCAAAATGTATAAGAAACATCTACTGGGCATGAAAAAGTTTAATTCTCACTCTCACGCAACTACCGCTGCATCATTTCACACATTTGTATTCATTCATCTTCTCTTTCTAACCTCAAACATACAGCAGAGTTAATGCTGCTTTGAAGTCAATTCTCCAGCTGCCCCTGTGCCAGCAGCTAAGCCTGCAATGAACCGACACACTGAGACGTACTCAAACCAATTGGTAGTTTCCATCACTCCACCCCCCCCACCCCCTCCCTTTATCGTGACTGTAAATGTGAAAGCTCTAAAGTCTACAGTCTACAGTATAAAGAGTAATCTAAGAGCTCAGCTCGAAATCTGTGACCTATAACTTCTTTTAAACTTACATTCACACAGGTTCTGTCTCATTTACCATAGGTTCACCAAGGCTGTTGGTAAGGAGGTAGAGCGGGTCGTCCTGTAACCAGAAGGTCAGGGGTTTGATCCCTGAATCCTCCAGTCTGAAAGCCAAAGTGACTTTGAATGTGTGATAGAAAAGCGTTGCATATAGAGTCACTGTATATGTGTGAATGGGTGAATGTGACTTGTAGTGTAAAGTGCTCTGAGGGGTCATCAGGACTAGAAAAGCTATAAACGCAGTCAATTTGCAAATTATCAACAAGCTCACTGCTGAGGATGCTGATTTGACACAACTGCACAGCATTGATTATGCTCAGGGACAATGATTCAAATGTTCAATATATTTTTACTGTTCTTTCAGTGGCTGATACGGTGAAGCCTGCTTAGGTTTAGGCATTTGAAACATTATTTTATAAGGCAGGGTGAGTAAATCATTGTAAACCTCTGCTGTCAATGTGAATGTGTTATGCTCTTTTTGCACACATCGCAAATATCTCAGAACATTTGCATTATCATGACACTTAGCATTCAATTTTAGTTGCTTGTTTCAAAAGTTTGCAATATGAATATCCTTGTTTTTGTTTGTGTGTGCAAAATTACTCAAAAGGATTTTGTAAGCCTTAAATCAGAGATTATTGTTGTTGGGTAAAAAAAGGTTTGTATCATTATGAAACTGTGGCAGGACGAATTTAGTATATAGATTTATTACCTCTTATTTTTTCATTCTTTATGTTATTGGGCGGAACCACAAACAACAATTTAAGACTCGCTGCTTGGTACCTAGACTGATCTGTGGTTAAAAAAAAGCTTCTTGCCCTTGATTTAAACATGATCTTTCATCCTGGCATTGGGCCCAATCAGTTCTCACATAAACTGGCCTCTGCAGCACTTAACGGAATTTGTGATCCAGCCCTTCGCTGGTGATTGAGTCAGCCTCTTCCTGCCGGTCACGCCGAACAGACTTTACATCGGGAGGGATTGTGGCCTTTGCCTGGGTGGCTATCGGCCTGCTGCCCGCCCTCGTGTCGCCACTGAGAAGCTTAAGACCGCCGCATCAATACAGACATTAGAATGAAAAAAGGATTAGCACAGGCTAGACTAGGTCTCAATGGACAGCGCTGTGAAGAGCCATTTGAGCTAAGAAGGCATTAGATCTAAAGTCGATGGAATCACTACCACTTGGCCGGGCATGAGCATGTGGGGCCACATTGAGACGCGGAGTCACTGACAGGCCACTTCCAGGCTGATGTGACAAAAAATATCTTTACAGCACAATGAATGCAAAAGCTCTTAATCTTTCAAGGAGAAGATGGTAAATATCTATTCTAGAAGATCATTTCTCTGATTGATGTTTTAATTTCATGACAAATTCATTTGGTTTCCTCTCTAAATACAAAATGTAAATAGACTAGATTCTTTAAAAAATAACATGAATTGCCTGGATACCGCTCGCCCACACACCAATAACTGAAAGGAAGCAGATCCCTGGAATAAAAGAACATCATTTATAAAGGATAATAGGGAGATGGCTTTTTTCCCCCGTCTCCTCCTGTGCATTTGCCACCACGTGCCATTTTTGCACAATCTTCAAAGTCTCAACACCACACCTCCTCCCGCTCTGTTCCCTCAATCAATTTTTCTTGATGTGCAGAGGCAAGGGAGAGAGAGAAAAAGAAGGAGCCAATTTTTCACGGCGCTTCAGAAGTAGGGCAAGAATAGTCCCTGCAGGGGTTGAAGGGGTGGAGGCAGCCGCACGGTTGAGTTGTCTGATTGGCTGTGTAAGGAGGTGATGTCATTTTTTCGATGGTTTCTGAGGACCCTGCAGCGGGAAGTCGAACGAGCCAAGGTTCAAAATGTGACCGCAGCAGAATCCAAACATCACCAGAAAGCTGCAGATATCTGATATTCTCCTACAAAAAAACATTCCACATCAAAGTGAACCTTTTTTTTTTGAGTGCAGTTGGCTTAAATCAAAACTTACTTCAAATCCCTCTAATTATATGGAGTGTTCCCTACTGTGCTTTAAAGTCTTAAGCCCCTGGATGATAAGTGAGTTCAGAAAAGGATGAAACCCTCTAAAATACAAAAAAGGAAGCATTGTGATTTCTCTTGCTGACTTCAAGCATCGTCAAGTCATTCCCTATCAGTCCCTGCCACCATTTGAAATAAAAACATACAGCTGGAATAAACAACGGTTCATGTATTTTCCGCGACAACAAACTCACCAGAAGCGCAGTCCTCCTCGTCCGCCCCGTTCTCGCAGTCCTTCTCCCCGTCACATCTCCATGACAACGAGACACACTTGTTGGTGGATCCTCCACAGTCAAATTTCTCCGGAGGGCACGTCTGTTTGCCTGTGGGTAGAGATAAAAGAGATAGGGAGATTACTGCACAGGTTTTTATGGTCCCATAAAGGCTGCAACAAAAACAACTACAAGACACCACCGGATCTGGTTTCCTGTCGCCCCCACGATGCTGTTAAAACTCGTCCAAATCTCCACCAGTCTGGCCAATTGATTTTACTGTCTGGGCCGCCTCTAAAGAGACATGCAGAAAGATCATAAACTACAGTAAATGCACAGTTGGCTGAAGAGCAAAAGACGCCCCTGCGCACGTACACACACACACACACACACACACACACGACACACACGCACACACACACGCACGCTCTCTTTTCCTGCCAATCTGCTGTAGTTGGCACAGAGCGGGTTTGATCCAGATTTGTTTCATATGAGGCATGTTGTTAATTATACATCTCTGCTTACAGTGCAGCCTTGAACCTCGCAGACTGAAACCAAAGGGTAAAACTACATGGCAAAACATTTCGGTCTTTGATTATTTCAATTTCATTTGATATTTAAGAACAATGGCCCCAATCACACACACCTCAGTACTGTTAGATGAACTCAAATACCCCTTCATCGACGACCCATGTTCCAAATGAGTTGCATATTTTAAGCTATTTGAAATTTGATTTAGTTATTTAACACTATGCAGCTCAGTAGTAGAAGTAGAACTTGGAGCTGCAGACTTATGGTTCAACTATATTTATTAATACTTTTGGTTATTTCACCTTTTAATATTTCAACCTGTTTATCCTCTGGAGTACTGAGCTAATTTTTTTAATCCCTGAATTTAACGGAACTATGTCAATCCCAGGCTGTATATAAAGATGTACGAGAGTCAAATAATCTTGACACCACAGCTCTCTAACATAATCACTACTGCACAGACTCTGGCTCCAAATGTCCAAAGCCCAAGACGGCAGCATTTGCATCCAGGATATTTTAGCTTCATTTTTCTAAAATGTGAAATAGTGGAGACGTGTTCTCCATCTCTATACACAGTCTCTGATTGAAGCAATTAATCTAGGAGCTCTTAGCCATTTCGCCATTTATTACATCCCCTGTAGCTATAACCTTTTTTATTTATATTCATCCATTATGCTACCTTGAACAATCCTTTGAAACCAGTTTTAGCTAATTTTACCTGTAGCATTAGCTTTTATGCTTGCTAGCTACAACATGTAGTGTTTAATTTACAGCTGACTTCACATGGATCATATTTATTCACTATGCTGTTTCTAATTCATATAGCATATATATTTTAATCGAGCTACTCCCCTATCTTTACACAAACAGCCGGCCGTCTGCAGCAGTTTTCATGTGACCACACTTTCCAGCTGCTTATCAACATGAACTTTATAAACCTTCTGACAGTCGTGTTTTCTTTTTTCCATGGACTCAGCGCACAGCTTCGTCTCGGCTGACAAACAATGGGAGCAATCTCCGTAATGAAAATCACTTATGAGGTTAGAACAGAATATCTGATGTTAGTGTAAACTGTATAGTGGATAATTGGAAAAGACATGAAGTACATCTACCAAGCCAAAGCACATCTGTTCACATGGAAACAGATTAATTAGAAAGCTGCACTTAGGCTAAAATTGAATTCCTTCATTGCTAATGTAAATACAATGTGCAATAGGCTTTAATTATTAAATGAACTACTGTATATATTCCATGACAATTACAGAGTCATTGTAAATTGCAGGGATCATTTTAGCCTTAATTGTCATGTTTTCATAATGAGTGGAAAAGGTTTTCACGTGCATCTGTTTACTTAATTTATAATGTAAATATATCTTCTGTGGTATGCAGTGAGAACATCACTTAGAGTATAACGAGTACAATAACTTTTACTTCTAAGTAAAAACAACAAAACAATACTATTTTATTTTTGTGTACTTTATAGTGTAACTTTGATTTTGAGTATCAATACCATCACAGAATTTGAGATAGAACAAAGGTCCTCAGCTGCCTGCTGTCAGGATAACTGTTTTAACTGCTAGAACATCACTCAGAATGTCTTACCCATACACTTTATCCAAAATGACTTTTAGTTCTTTGTTCAAAAGAAATGAAATAGAAGCTCTAGCCTGGGGCTTCAAGGTGCAGCATGAAAAAAGATGGGTGTTCACTCTGCAGCAGGAGACGTGCAGTGACTTCACTGGGGAATTATTTCCACCACTGTGGAGCCAAAAACAGAGACGAGTCCTGTCACTCATCTCAGTCAAAGATCAGCGGCTTAAGGAAGTGACAGCACAGAGGCAACGGAGCGCAGTGGTTGGCCAGGAGAGTCGAGTTTGACTGTGACCAGTGTAGTGAGAGGAGGAGTGGTGTGACAGCACTGTCTCGGCCAGTCTTCTACTGCTTTTTGCTGTTACTCATCGTCCATATGGTCATATACTAATCAGTATCAAAATCTGAAGGCGATTTGTTCCAGTCACAAGAATAGAAATATACAGACCAAGACCAAAACAATAACTAGAAATATGAAGTAAAGATATGTTAAGAATGTGTAAATAAAATATGTGCATTACCATACAACAAATAAAAAGAAGCTATAAGAAAATATGTATAAATACAGTATAATATAGTATATACAACAGAAAAGAATACGTTATCATTTAAGGTGTAATGTGCTGGCAAGGTGAAATAAGTCCAGGTCTGATCTATTGACTCAGAATCAATACAAACCAATGTATCCTCCTGGTAGATAAGTGAGGTAACCAGGCACCAACAGGTAACCACCATTAAACACCAGCTCTTAAAGATGTATTTTTCATCCGCCTTCATTTGGTATTCTACTGACCCTGCAGGAAGGGGGGGTGACAGAAGGGATGTGGGGGAGAAGGACGGAGAGGCAGCTGGTGCCTGGGGAGATCACGATCTGAGAATGGCTGAGGCAGCCAGGCCCTGACCCCACGGAAAAAAAAGAAAACAAGCACTTGCTACTGCAGTGTCCAGAGGTGTCCCTACAGCAAACAACAGCTCGGACTCAGGGTAGATTTTAAATCTGTATTCTGCTGGCTGAGAAGTGCCAATTACCTACAATCAGGTTACAGCCAGTGATAGATTGTTTTCTAAACCAGGGGTCATACAGGGGCCACAATTTACACAAAGGGCCTGATTCTATGTCCAACATCCATGCACAATTCCGTAAGGTGCACATTTAAGTCAGTCCTTGTTTGCTGTTAGCTCTGTAGGTTTCAAGAAGCATTGCATCGGTGAATATGTTTTGAAAATTGTTCCTTCTTCAAGCACATTGTGTTCTTCAAAAAAAAGAAAATAAAGATTCAAACTAATTGGGATATTTATTGTTAGTATTGTTACAAAGCATGTCTTTTTTTTTGGTTTTTAAGGAATACTGACAGAACAGGGTCACTTCAGGGCCCAATCAGATTTTAGCAGGGGCCAGTTGCCCCTCTGAATCTGCCCCTGGATGTGCCCCTGGTTACAGTCAGAAAAACAAAGTCTCATATTATAATATAGTTTAGTATGACCAACCGACAGACCTCTCAATTTACAATGAGTTACAGAAATAGCATTTTATTTCTTCCGATTCATGTGTAACGAATTTTAGAAATCATCGTTTCAAACCAGAAAGCTATTTTTCCCTCAAACGTGTGGCAGCCTTTGATGGTGCCTGCGTCACTGTTTAGTTCCTCATGCATACGACAGACAATTATGCCCTGTGATGCTTTTTTTTTCAGTGAGAAATTAGTGACTTCTTTCTAGACACGACTGTCAGGAGAGCAAACGAGCTCAATAAAGGAACTAACTGAGGAAACAAAAAGACAAGGAGAAGGAATGATGAGCTGCAATGTGAAGGATTACAGCTGAGTAACATCTGAAAACCAAAAGAGTGAGAGCGGCTGGTCAGAGATGAAATGCAGTTTCTCAGAAATGTCTAGAGATGAAAGAGGCGAGTAGGTGGGATCCTTGAAAGTGGAAATAAGATGCTGTCTGAGTGAATTCAGTCTAATGCAGGGCCAAAGAGGACCTGATAGAAAACAAGACACGGGGATAAAATGAAAGAGGGGGTAACACAGAGAGCGAAGTAGGAGGGGGGAAAAAAGGAATCCATAAGAGGGGAGGTGCACCAGGAGCAAGAAACTCTATAAAAGAGGAAAAGATGATGATGCAAAGTGCTGTACGACCTTTCAGATTCTTCTCCTAGAGCAAAATCAAAGCCACTCAAACCGAGAAGAAAGAGATAAAGGACAGAAGACAGGTGGAGAGCAGACTTGAGCAGAATCTGAATCCACAAAGCAGAGGATGATCTCTGACTGACGATTCTTAAACCAACAGTTCCTCTCAAATTCACATGAAGATGCCAAACTTGACTCCAGCCAAGCAGCGTTAGCTCCCTGCCTCTAATGACAGCTATTGTTTAGCGAAATCTCAGATTTCACAAAGACAAAAGGTGATGAGGATTTCGCTCGCGAAAAGGAGGCGACTTAATGAAAACCAATTACTCACCGACAAACTGACAGTCTGGCTGTTGTCTACGATCGGAGTGAAAAATGAGGATGCATCTCCTCTGTGGCGTTTTGGCAAGAGATCTGTTCAGAACTCATCACCTTTTACAAGACCCAAGGCGGTCTTCGTTTCCTCAGCGCAGCGGTGTAATAGCTTTGCTTTTCATTTGCGGGCGACCTTGTTATTGCTCAGTGTTTTAACCTAAAAACCAGGCTTTCAGTGACGGAGCGGAGAGGCCCTTCAGTTTTGTCGATTGTCGCTGAGGCACATGAGATAAAGGGATACGTAACAAGCACTGTGGTGGTGAAAAATGTGTTAAATTGATCAGAAGTGAGGCTTCATAAAAAATGTAACAACAAACTACAGAATGGCGTGGGAGTAAGAATGAGGAACCTATTCATTAATTGATGCCCTTTTCGCCGCTTTCAAATGCTTATAGATAATGTGCGGTGGTGATTCATCCCACAACCAGTTCAGGACAGCTCTTGCTCCCCGACAGTCCCGACTACTCTCTACAGCTGCTTCCACTCAGAAACACTTAGAAAAACACACATCCTCATGTTTCCAAAACCTGTTTCTGAGAATCCCTGCTCCTCGTTTCCCACAGCCAAGTCTTTTATGTCTGAGAACTGTAGGCGAGTGACTACAAAAACTACACCTGTCTATGTCTGGCTTCGCATTGGTAACAACCACCTCAGATCTAAAAAAGGACGAGACACTCACAGTCACATGAGTCACAGTCAAGATTCGTTGCTTCATTAAACCGTGTTAGCGTGGCTGTGTCCTCCTCTTTGAATTATACATGCGCTACGGCCAAGAACACGCTTGCTGGTTGCAAACTACAAGATGGGAGATTGTTATTTTTAAGCAAAGTGCATTAGCAGGTTATGTACTGTGGCATGAACGTCTCTTTATTACCAAGTGATGTTGCTGGTCCTCCCTCAGCGCGACTTTTGTTTCAAAATTCCGGCTACGCACAGATGATGGGTGCAGTCATCACAGGGCTAACACGTACGGACAACCGTTCACAGTCAACTGCCGAGGGCCAGTTCAGAGCAGCTAAATATGCAAACTTAAGTGCACGACTTTCTTGCCGTTAGACAAGAGTCTTCAGCACTGAGGCACGATGACACCCCCCTTATTATAAATCATAACTAATTGTCAAATTTTTGTTCAGACTGTAATGTCTGCAATTTTTCAAGTAAGTCATTTGTCAATTCACTAAATAAATCAGCAAATATTTTGGAAAACAAAAAAAAAGATAAAATGATGAGGCCTAGATGATTTATTAGCCCTATGTGCGCATAATCGAAAAATGCTTGCATCATTAACAAAACATAATTATAACATCAGGCCCATTTATTTGGCTTTAGGAGCCTGTTCTTCATATTCTTTTATCATTTCTAGACATCGCTGAAGACTTAATGATTAATCTACAGCTGCGGCTCAGGAGGGTAGAGAGAGGGATCCCCTAACCAGTAGGTTGGTGATTCTATCCTCGGTGCCTCCAGGCTGCATTAGAACAAAATGCTGAACCCCAAATTGCTCCTGACACTTCATGAATGGTGTAATAGAAAAAGCACTGTGCATAGAAGCCACGTTTCAATGTGCGTGTGAATGAACAGTAAAGTGCTTTGAGTGGTCGATAAGACTGGAGAAGCGCTGTATAAATACAGTCCAATCCATTTAATCTGTGACAAAAATCACATTAGCTGATAATGATATTGTTAGATGCCGTCCTGCCATCCTGTGACAGTCACTGTCATTCTTGCATAACTGTATTCCACCTCAGTAAATAGTTCTGATCTGAACTCCCATGAGCTGTTCTGAATTCACTGTAAACCACTCTTGGGGTTTATTGCTTTAACGACTACTTACGGTAACATACAATGTTTGTTTCCCTGAACAAATGTAGAGGAAAAGACTGTTTTAAGTGAAAAAAGCAAAAATGTCATCACATCTTGCTCATTTTTCTGAATCAGTTTTATAACAATGAACTGATAACACTGCTGTGGTCAAACTGAACTTTAAACCTGAGCTGAGTTGGCAGCCTGACTTCGTCTTGGGATCACAATCCCACTCCAATTTCTTTTTTTCGCAGACAGCGTAACCAAGTGAAGTTCAATGCATGAGAATTGCCCCCGTTTCCACGTATGAACGCTACAATAACAGTATTAACCTCAAGGCACCGGCGCTGTCAGGCTCTGCCACTGATGGAATTCTCCCCAGCTTTAGTTCTGAGTTTACCAACATATTAAACCTACTTCTGTGACACATCAACAATTTACTATGTAAACAAAAATCAGTGGCGGAGACAGAGACGACCAGCAACAGAAAATCGACATAATTAGCAGAGTGAAGGATATGTACTCGTAAAATGTTCTCATGACACTAAACAATCCACATCACATCGCATCAGTGTAGCCCAGTGGTGTGTGTGTGACATAAACATCTTCACAAAGGAAACGAAAACACCTTTACAATGGAAATGTTCCCATTATAAAGTCAGTACAAAAAGTGAGGCTCTTGTATTAACTCCCAGAGAGAAGCTCAAAGGGGTTTGAAGCTCAATATCTACAAATAGTTTTATAGAAGTTTTCATCAAACCCCGTTCACTGATATATCTATAACCCCTCCGCAAATTACACGACACTTAGAAGCGCAAACCAAAGGCACAATATGGTGGGTTTGAAAAGAAGACTTCCATCTGTTTGAATAATTCATATTTTTCCAAGTATTCGGGGGGGGTTATGTCCTCATATAATGAACGACTTCTCCGGGAGGAAGAAACACTGTGAAGTTACCTCACGCTTGTCAACTCCGAGAGAAGACTTCACAGAGCTCCGACTGACGAGCAGAACTGAGCCGCACTCAGCAAAATTGGCCAGGAGGAGTCAGGCAGCGAACGTTCACCCCCTCTCTATATAACCCTTACTAAAAGTTGATTTCGGCAACTACAGGAGCGGCGTGGAAATGTCACCGCTCCGGCCGGGGAGAGCGGAGGAGCTGCTGCTGCACATCTGGATGCGGTGGCCCACTTCCTCCTTGATTACACATTAATCTGATACAAAAACTATGAGCCCCGGCCCTTCACATGTTCCTCCGACGACTCATTCATTTTTCAGCGCACGCAAGTAACTCGCTCAGTGTGGCCCAAATCTGAATTCTTAATGCGATGGTGTAACGCTACTCCAGCGTGTAATCGAGAATCCACGCAGTGAGCCAGAATGATTGTGGCACAGATGTCTGCAGCACCCGGGTCGAAAGTGCCTTAACTGAGTGTGTGTCAACTCTGTGTGTGTGTGTGTGTGTGCTGTTACTTTTGTGCACGTGAGACCGAAATAGACAGACAGTAGAGGAGAGCTGTAGGGAGGGGGCCAAATTAAATTAAACACAAGACGAGGGGTTTTCTGCACGTGAGAGACGACAGCGCGGCTTATCGGGCTTTAGCATAACTGGAGCATGATGCATTAAGGTGCATGTGCCGCGCTATATGTAATTAGCCCCGTGGAAAACAGCCGTGCGCTCACCGGTTGCAGCCGTTCACATAAAGGCAAGCTCATCGCCAAAGCGTCACGTTGAAGATTGGACGCGGGGGTGCGTGAAATTCCCGCCCTCCGCTTTGTCGTTAAACGTGGCAAAAAACCAGCTCCACTTTAGCGAAGTTTAACAGATGAATGTGAAGCTCGGTAGCTTTTGATTTCAAAGTGAAGTGTTGCACGGGATTGGGGGGGGTGTAGAGCGACGTGTTAATGCTACATTTTCATGTCAGAGGTGGGGGTTTCAGGCGTTTTCGTCTTCAGTCTAATGTGAAAAATGCAGCACATCAAGAGGTGCTCGCTGACAGATGTACAGTTCTCATTACGGTTGTGTAATCTTAACGAGGCGCCGCCACAGACAGGGAATCTTCCAGTGAAAAGACGTTAATGAGACACACGATCAGAGGAGGTTGGTTGCTGTTGCCTGTTTATTCCCACAAGGTCCATCCTTGAGTCTTTTCTCTCCTTCTCTTTTCTCCTCAGTGTGATCACGGCACAGTTGCATCCACTCAAACAGAAAGGCAGCTGTGATGAAGTGGATCTCATTAACGCTCCCTCTGTTCAGGATTGGGCATCGGTGTGACACTTCTCTTCTGGACGCATCATCGGGAGGGATCCATCCTTCAGGGTGGGGGGGACTGCTTGTGTTAAAGTTTGACTTTCAGGAGGAAGGAGGAATGAGGGCAGGAATAAATGTGTTCTGCCATAAGCGCAGCCAGTAAATGATCACTCTCCGTCGTTCATTAAAATACCGGCCACTGCATTTCTAGAGATAACGATACCACCATCGAAAATGCCTCCGATACAGCCTAAAATTACGCGTGACCTATGCCAACTAGTGGATCATTGGGGTCCCCTGAGTTACCGACGCCCTTGGGACTATAAAGCTCAACTCTGATTTGCGTGTATATCTTATGACGAATTATTTTTCCCCTTCAAAAGGTGTTTCCTGATGTCTTTGCTGTAGCACTAACCAACGAGAAGATTCTGGTTAGAGTAAAGTGGAGATGTTCTGAGAACAAACTGGAAATGCCTCTGATACTGCCAACAATGTTGGGTTGGGTGTGTACCGAACCGATACCACGTCTTAAAATATATCAATTTCACCCAGGTAAAACTGCTACTTTCTTTTCCCCAGAAATCACTCTTTCTTTGCTGCTCCAAACGAGCGGCTCTTCAGTACTGCCACGGGTAAGAAGGGTACTGTCTTTAGAACGGTGAAGAAGAAGTTATTTCCTGTAGTGTAGCATTGAACAGAGCTGACTAAAATGTAATATGGATATATATACACATCACACTGGAGAGTCCAACAAGTGGAACGGTGACTTGTACCGTATGCATGACTTCAGTTTTGAGGGGTGGCACAAGTGGTGCCTAATGCAACAGCTTATTTAAAAGGAATTAACTGTTGTGCATTCTTCATTTATGTATTTTCAGTTATAACCCTGTAACCAGATAGTAAAATAAGTTCTATGGTATTCATTCTCAGTATGTATTTGTTTTTCAAAGGGTTTAACCTGAGCCAGGCCAAACAACAATGCTACCAATCATCATTTCCATACTGGGTTAGGAGCAAGTTATCTAAATACGTAAAATAAATTGTTGTGTTTTTATATGCACTGTGGTTGGATTATCACTCGATATCTGTTGATAAACAAAGTCCAGGTATCGGAATCAGTATAAGGAAGGAACAATTGTATCAGAACTAATCATCAGGTGGGATTCATGCTGCAGGGTGAGGAGGACTGGCAGGGATTACTTATCAGGGATAGTTCACAGAAAAATAAAATTAACTAATTTTCTACTCAAAACTGTGCCAATGATGGAGGAGTGGGTGAAGGGTTTGAGCCCAGAAAACACTTTTGGAGTTTCAGGGGTAAAAAGCGTTACAGCCAAATCCAACTGGGGCACAGTTTTTCTAACGTGAAAAAATACAATAGAAAAAAAAAACTCTTGTGTTGTGTCATCCAAGTGTCCATAAGCTCAGACATTCAAATTCAACTCGAAACGGCGTCATTTACACTGTGTTTTAAGCCTGAATGTGCTCTGATCCTCCTCTGGAGCTGCGTTCACGTTCGCACGCACTGCGGTGTGCACACGAGCTCTCGCCCTTAGGTGGCAGCATTGCTACTTCCGCTAGCATCACTACTTCCGGTAGCTGACATTTAGGCTAAAAACCTGTGTAAATGACGCCGTTTCGAGTCGAATTTGAATGTCAGAGTTTACGGACACTTGGATGGCACCACAGGAGCAGTATGGAGGCATTTTATGTTTTCCCTATTTACTTCTAAAAGTATTTTTTCCATCGGCATAGTGGTGAGTAGATGAGTGAATTAAAAATTTTCAGTGAACTATCCATTTAGAGAGGAAAAGGACATTAATGTTTACGTTCTGCCAACAGCGCATAAAATAAATGATCATCTCTGCCTAATAATGATCTTTCATTACAACACCAGCCACCATATTTCTCCCAACCTGTTTCAAAGTGAGCTGAATTTCTGTTTGCAGAGCAGAACAAAAACCCCAGCAGGATTTTTCACAGTTGGTGTTTTAGGTGTTGGTGTAATTTTTACATTACATCACGTGAATGCAAAGGGGATTTCCATATAAATGAATCTCTCCTCAGCCCAGATCTCTCTCTCTCTCTCTTTATTCTGCAGCCAAGAGATGAATCCCTCCTTCATTTATCTTTAATTGGATTTCCAATATGAACTTGTTATCCTTCAGAGGTCCCTTCATGTCTCCCTCCTTAGCCCTAACTTTCTGGGGGTGACATTAGAAGCTTTGCCTGGTGGTGGGGCTGCTGCATTATTCATCGAACCGACCCACACATCCGCAGTCAATAAAATGTGACAAAAGTGGAATGAATATCCTCTGAAAGATTCATTTGGCTTTTGATTCTTGATTCATTTCCTGCTCAGCTGGACGCATTTTAATTCCTTCCCACGATAACTTTGAAAAGACTTTAAAGTTTAAAAAAAGGACACTGTGGATGGAAGTAAGATGCAGCTCTAAAACAGGCTACATCATTCAACATGTTCTTTTACTGTACATGTACAAACATCATTGTTGAATCGTTCTCGTGAACTTTTCTTGTAAGTCCCTCTGTAAGTCATATTGTACATATTATACATTGGACTGTATAAAAAGATAGCCTACATCCCTCTTGATTGCCCCCTGGTGGCTGGCTGCAGTATAGGTCCTAAACCCTGTCGTAAAAAAACAGTTCCTGTTATTTAAGATAGTTCCTATCAAAAGAATGTTTCTTCAAGTATTATTTTTTCAAGATGGTTTTAATTACTTGTGTTTAGGTGTAAGAATAAGGTGAAAATGTCATGATTGACAGCTGAGACTGACTTGTGATTGGTCGAGCGCGGCAGGACCTCAATACCGCAGCTCTACACCACGATCACAACTACACAGACTCTGGCTCCAACTGACGTGAGTTCTAAACAGCAGGAGGAAGTGCAGACTTGTCGTTCATCTTTATATACAGTCTATGGTCAGGAGTGTGTAGGTGTGGTTTGATCAGATTTGCATGAAAGTGGTGAGACAACCCACCGAGTGCCATCAGATTTGATTCAAATGTTGCTGTGGTGCATTGAAGTACATCCTCTTTGTTTCACCCTTGAGGAGCAGAAAGAAGAAGAGAAATAACCCAAACTGTTCACTTTCTGGTACAAAAGCTGTTGGATGATCAATCATTGTAAAAAGCTTTTTGAGAAAACGAAAAACATTTCCCGATCCTTTAAAAAAAAAAATCGAAACTGTGTCGCTTAACTCAATTTGGCAGCAGTGTTTGGATATTTCTTTTACATTCCAAATCTAGTTCCGACTATCAAAATTAGCTCTGACATTTTCAAGGATGAGATATAAGCGCCTGTTATCTGCGCCTCTTCTCCCTGCAGTGGAACAGTCTCAGCGGGCGCGACGGTGCAGTTACATCTCCGCAGGATTTCTAAACATGAAAAAGAATTCACTCTGAAAGACAAACTCAGGTCTCGGAGTCGAAATCTAAACATCTGCTGCTGCCGCACTCAGCAGGTTGGGCTGAAGGCCTCAGTTCATTTGAGCAGAACACCGCGCTACATTTAAAATCCTAAACTCCCGGAGTGCTGTATGATACCAGATACTGTGTTATCAGCGTTTGTCAGACGAAGACCCAGGGTTGAAACACATGTTCAGCGAAACAGATTCCAGCGGCTGTATTTCTGTGCGTTGCTTTGAGCTGTGTCTGACATACAGTATAGTTATAGTTCAAGGCACCCACTCATCGGTCCCTGCCTGGTTGAGGAAACGTCAACTTGCCTAACCCCCATCAGGGCCTGTGTGTGGGAGCACTCGACTGGCACCGGCTATAAGAGAGGCAGCCAGAGACGCTCTGCTCTAACAGCTTGGCAGAGAAGCAATCAAGGTATTTCTTGCGTTCACCATCAGACACCATTGAGTATTGAAGTGTGTGGGCTAGTGGAGGCAGGCGAGGTGGCTGAACTGCCGCCAGGGCAGAGATAACAAGGGGAATTAGCAACCTGAACCTGACTCTTCTGGGAAAGTCAAATTAAATCCGGTCTGGAACGACTGACATGAAGTTGCAGCTGCATATCCAGATGCTGCACGCACAATGCCAACGTAATTATTCAGCCGTAGCTTCTACGGTTTCTTTTCTTGAAGAAACTGATTGACTGTAACAGCAGATTCTAATGTGCCTCTTAGAAGAGATTGTTGTAGTTCCTGGTTGTCCCTGATTTCTATTAGTAACAACATCGTTTTCAGCAGTTTCATTGCTGAGCTCTGTTAATGCAGCGATGTCACTAAAAAGCCCTGAACCTGAGTTGGTTGCCAGTCAGTTAAACATAGGTTTAAGATTGAAGAAACTTGAAAATCTATATTCAAACACCTTGATAAATCAACTTTGACCGACAGTACTTTTTCCCGTGCAAAATTGGAGTATAACTGTAGTATGAGTGCACTCACTGTCGGTTTTACCACCAAATAAACTGCCTTGCATTTGTTTTTCTTGCTTGCAACCCCTTGATGCAATGCAACATTTACTAGGAACCACTTATCCACTGGCATTTCATCACATATGCAGTGATATTTATTTATCTGAATGTTCATCCAATTATGTTTGAAGCCTGAAGAGATTTTTAATAAGCAAAGATTGGAGAAAAGTCTGAAAAATAAACCTAATTTTAGGTGCGACAATTTTGTTCCTCTCCCGGCATTCTTTATTTGGATTGCCATTTGATTCTACAAAGTGGGTGATAGTCTAAACAAAACTACTACCTGTAAAACTAAATGGGGAAAAATAAGCCAAATGTGAAGATCAAATGACAGGTCAGACTAGAACAGGCCTCTAAATACTATTTTCAAGAAGATTCATGAATCTCACAATGTTAAAGAAAATGAGTATCCACGCCAAAATGTAATTGGTTCTTTCTGGGCCCATGCCCCATCCCTCCACCAAGTTTTGTCGAAATTCGTGCAGGTACTTTTTACGTAAACAAACCAACAAATAAACAGGAAAAGTGTGAAAACATAACCTCCTTGCTGGAGATAGTCGTCTTCATCTTTCAGGCCCCTATGCTTGAGAATCACTGATTTTGATTATCTGACTTTGGCTAGTTTATAGTGTTTTTCATTTTCCTCAAGCTGAAACTCCAAACCAAGCAGCTGAATGGTTTCACTTACTGCAGGTCTCCTCTGCCTCATCAGAGCCGTCGGGACACTCTGGTTCCCCGTCGCAGCGCCAGCGTCCTGGGACGCACTGGCCATTTAAACAGGCGAACTCTGCAGGGGCGCAGGTTTTCCTGGCTGCTCAGAGAGAGAGAGAGAGAGAGAGAGAGAAGCACAGAGAATAACAAAGTGAGAAAAGGAGGTTAAAGACGGCGTCAGAAGCCTTGAAGCTCTGTCATGAAACTGGTCGTGAAATGTGTGAATCCCAGCAATCATCCGTGTGATCAGAAGGGATCAGGCTCATCGTCTCTCACATCATTCCTCTGCAGCACCTCTCCACTGATATCCCTCACTAATCATCTCCACTCTCCATATTTTCTTGACTCTTACCTACTGTGCTGTATGCCCTTCCCCTGTTTCACCCCCGTCTGCCTCCCCCTTCCTCCCTCCCTCCATCTGCTGGTCTCCAAAAAACTGTCTAATCTCTCCTTCAGGTTCTCCGTCACGCAGCAGGGAAATGGGTGCTGGTTGTCGAGCACCGCAAGCTCAGAGAGGTTAAACCTTTTACTTCGAAAACCTGTTTACCGCAGTCAAAAAATACGTCAGAAAAAGCCTTGTTTAAGCAATGAAAGGAAACCTGACATTGATCAAAATGTTCATGTAACAGCGGAGAGTTTACCACACACACACACACACACACCGGCCACCTGT